>NC_060144.1:95384540-96806540 GCF_021461385.2 Schistocerca piceifrons
ATAGCAAAACTCATTTACTACCTTAAGTGTCTCATTTCCTAATCTGATTCTCTCAGCATCACCTGATTTAATTCAACTACATTCCATTATCCTTGTTTTGCTTTTGTTGATGTTCATCTTATATCTTCTTTTCAAGACACTGTCCATTCCGTTCAACTGCTCTTCCAGGTCCTTTGCTGTCTCTGACAGAATTACAATATCATCAGTGAACCTCAAAGTTTTTGTTTCTTCTCCATGGATTTTAATTCCTACTCTGAATTTTTCTTTTGTTTCCTTTACTGCTTGCTCAATATACAGATTGAATAACGTCAGGGATAGGCTACAACCCTTTCTCACTCCCTTACCAACCACTGCTTTCCTTTCATGCCTTTTGACTCTTATAACTGCCATCTACGTTCTGTAAAAATTGTAAATAGCCTTTCACTCCCTGTATTTTACCCCTGCCACCTTCAGAATTTGAAAGAGAGTACTCCAGTCAACATCACCAAAAGCTTTCTCTTAAGTCTACAAATGCTAGAAACATAGGTTTGCCTTTCCTTAATCTATCTTCTAAGATAAGTCATAGGGTCAGTATTGCCTCATATGTTCCAACACTTCTACAGAATCCAAACTGATCTTCCCCGAGTTCGGCTTCTACCAGTTTTTCCATTCATCTGTAAAGAATTCGTGTTAGTATTTTGTAGCCACGACTTATTAAACTGATAGTTCAGTAATTTTTACACCTACTTTCTTTGAGATTGGAATTATGATATTCTTCCTGAAGTCTGAGGGTATTTTGCCTGTCTCATACATCTTACTCACCAGATGGAAGAATTTTGTCAGGGCTGGCTCTCCCAAGGCTATTAGTAGTTATAATGGAATGTTGTCTATTCCAGGGGCCTTATTTCGAGTTAGGTCTTTCAGTGCTCTGTCAAACTCTTCACACAGTGTCATATCTCCCATTTCATCTTCATCTACATCCTCTGCCATTTCCATAATATTTTCCTGAAGTACATTGCCCTTGTATAGTCCCTCTATATACTCCTTCCACCTTTCTGCTTTTCCTTCTTTGCTTAGAACCTACAGAGAGCTAAATGCCTGGGGGAATATGCCATGGACATGGAGCTCCACAGCACCCTGACCTTCAGCAAGGTGTTGTCATGTAAGGACCTAGTTAATATTCCTATAGAAGAACCGAAGAGTGAGTGGGCTCCCGAGAGGAATGTTGATGTTCAGAACATTATGAAAAGGGTGGATGGAGACATGGTGAAATCAGGCTCCTTCATTCTTGTCTTCAATACCAGCAAACTCTTGGAGCACATTAAAACTGGCTTTCTTTGCCTAAATGTATGGCCATATGTCCCAAACCCGATGCGGTGTTTTAAATGCCAGTGTTTTGGGCATATCACCCTAGGATATAAGGGAGAAGGAAAATGTGGCAACTGCAGTAAGGCTACTCATGAAAGAGTTAGTTGTTTGTCTCCTGCCAAATGTGTAAACTGTCCTTGAAACTGCCCTGTGTGGAGGAGGGACTACAGAATCTTTGTAAAGGAATTCTGAGTACATGGAATAACAACAACAAAGTATATCCCCTTTGGTGAGGCCAAGAAGATCTAAAAGTCCTTGCAGCCTCCCACATTTGCTACATCGTTTGCATCAATCCCTCTAAAGCCTACTCCAAAAGCTGATGCCTCTACCCATCCAGAGGTTACGAATGTCAACACTAACACTGTAAGTTTCAGTGCTCTTGCAAGACAGCAAGTATTTCAGTGCCAGTAGCCCCCCCCCCCCCCCCCCCCTCCATGAATGACAGAAAAAGGTACAACAATGGTCAACATGGGAGAAACCAAGGCACCTTCAATGGCAGAGGCTATTCAGAAGCTCGGCATGGCCGTTACTATTCCTACTTCATCTCCAAGAAAGCCATCAAAACAGAAAAAAGCTAATGACAAGCAGCAGCAATAGGTCAAATCCAGTAATAAACCATTGGACCATGTTGATGTGATTCTCCCTGATACTTCATCTGACTCTTCCCCAGAGTTGGTGGAGTATGAGGTATGTGTGGAGCAATCATCTCATCCCACTACAGAAGCTCCACCCACTGCAGTCTCCCCACCCCAGTGGAGAGACAGGATGAATGTGCTACCCCATGATAGATGGCTCCCATACTTCAGAGACACTTGGAGGAGTTAAGAACACATGTGAGGGAACTTCGACTACTATCTCAGAGTAGACCATTGTATCTGTGTTTCCAGGTGATTAATTTCCGTCAGTCATACACCCGTGAGCTACAAGGTTACGTACCCCACAAGAAGGATGTCTTGAGTGGAGAGAGAACTAGAGGAGGTGTAGGTATTTTCGTCAGTACCAACTACCACTCCTCGCTTCTCTCCCTTACAATGAATTTACAAGCAGTTGCTATCTCAGTGCACATGCTTTATCTGTTGACAATATATTCCATTGTGTGTCCCCACATGATGTGCCCAATGAAAAGGCTCTCAACAACCTTACACAGCTCCCCTGCCCCTTCATCCTTTGTGGTGATTTTAATGACAACTTTAGGACTCTGCAACTACCTGCTGCAGTGATAGATCTGTTGAGAGGCTTCGCATGTCATCATGTACCTGTCTGCTAAATACAGGACAGAGCATGCACTTCTGCACTGCAACTGGGTCGTTCTCTGCCGTTGCTTTCTCGCTTCGCTCTCCGGCCTTTGCTCACACTGCTCAGTGGGAAGTGGCCAATGTATTGCACGGAAGTGATCAGTTTCTGATCTGGATTCACCTTCCAGATGTAGGGGGACAAAAGAAACTGCATTAATGGGTGCTCAGTAGAGCAGACTGGACACTTCATAGTTGGCTAGTCCAGTTTGAGCATCGGGTCATTGTCAATGTACGGGTGGATCTTATTACCATAATGATCCATTGCGCTTCTGAAGCATCTATTCCACAGTCCACGGGACAACTGAAGAGGCAGCCTGTCCCTTGGTGGAGTGACGAATACCACTTTGCAATCAGGACTAGGCACATGGCTCTGCATAGATTCAAGTGCCAGCCAACTGTGAGAATCTTGCAGCATTTCGAGTGGCACGGGAAAAATGTTGCAGGGCTATTCACAAGAGCCAGAAAAGGTCATGGCAACAATTCTTGAACACCATTAATCATCCCATGAAGAGTTGTGTTACATGGGAGACCATCAGGAGAACTACTGGGAGAGGAGGGAGGTGCTCCATGGCTGCTGTAATGGGGAATGACACTGTCCAAACCAGTCCATGAGACATTGTGCCCAGACTATGGCAGCCTACTTGGCCACAGTTTCTGCAACCACCAGCCAGGATCCAGGCCTCAAGCACCAGGGGGCAGTAGTTGAGAGGAGCAGTTTGGACTTCCGGTCCACCGTTGATGAAGATTACAGCTGCCCATTTTGCATGTGGGAGCTGGATTCTGCATTGCTGCCGCTTGTGACACATACCCTGGTCACGACAGAATCTATAAAAGTATGTTATGATACCTCACTAGGCAAAACAAAGAGATCCTCCTCACACTTTTTAGTACCATTTGGGTTTCAGGTCACTTTCTCAACTCATGGCATGAGTCAGTTTTAATTCCTCTTTTAAAACCTGGGAAAAGACCTTACATGCCCAAGTAGTTATTGTAGTGTTGCCCTCACTAGTTGCGTGGGAAAGAACTTGGAGCAGATGGTCAACTGCTGTCTTATCTGGGTCTGGGCCTCCAGGCAACTCCTTAGTCGCTTTCAGTGTGGGTTCAGGAGGTATCGCTCCACCTTTGATAACCTGGCCCCCCTGGAGGTGGCTACACAACAGGCTTTTCTGCAACAGCGCCACCATCTAGGTATATTTTTCGACATAGAGAAGGCCTAAAATACTACTTGGAGGCATCTTATCCTCTAGCAACTTCACAAATGGGGCCTTCATGGATGTCTTCCAATTTTTATTCGGTGCTTACTCTCACCACAATATTTTCAATACTAAATCAGTGGCGTAGTGTCTGATTGCTTTGAAGAGGAGAATGGTGTTCCTCAAGGTAGTGTTTTAAGTGTGACTGTCTGTGCCATAGCTGTTAGTAGCATTACATCAGTAGTAAAAAGTCCTGGCCAGTGTTGTGGTTGAGTTTTCTGTGTTTTACTCTTCTGCAAGCCTTGCAACGAAAACACGGCAGTTGATATTAACTCTTCAACTTCTGGATGATTGGGTGCAGAATAGTGGTTTTCAGTTTTCAACTGAGAAGTCTGTTGTGTTCTTTTTAACCATTCTCGTTCCATTTTAAACTTTCCTGAGCTGAGGATGAGGGACACTGCTCTTAATTTTAAGACACGGTGAGACTTCTGGGCCTCATATTTGACTGTAAACTTACATGGTTGCCACATATTAAGGATCTGAGAACACTGTCCCTTACGGCTTTAAGTATTTTAAAATGTCTTAGCCACAGTACATGGGGAGCAGACAGGACTTGTCTGCTCCAATTTTACAAAGCCTTTGTGCGCTCTCAGCTAGATCATGGTGCACAGTGTATGGATCTGCAAGACCCTCTTATTTGCAGATGTTTGATGTGGTGCATCATGAAGGGATTCGGATGGCCACTGGGGTGTTCAGAACAAGCCCCATACCAAGCCTTTGTGCGGAGGCTGCTGAACGACCACTTCACATCAGGCAATGGCTACTTATGGTGTGCCAGGCATATAAAACACTGTCCATACCATACAAACCTGCATACCATGCCATTGCTTGGCCTCCAATGAAAGGCTTTTTATGGGATTTGCGCAAAGAATTACCTTTTATATATGGGTATGACGGGTCTAAAAGTTTTGCATCGAGTTGGAGCAGATTTCCACCTTGGCTCCTCCAGAGGCCCTTGGTAACATAAATCCAGCTATTCTTTAGATGTGCACAAAGTGCACCGTGCACCCCCTCATGTTAGGAAAAATGGTGCTCGTACTCGAGGTTTGAAGAGTACAGGCAGTAAATTATTATTGGGTACCTATCCGTATAGACTGTGGGGACTCAATCCCAGATATCAACCCCTTATTGCTAATGCAAATGAATTAATCCATTGTGCATTTGTTAAAGGACAGGTGGAATTAGTATAAATATGAGATATGACCCTCAGACTTCAAGAAGAATATAATAATTCCAATCCCAAAGATAGCAGGTGTTGACAGATGTGAAAATTACCGAACAATCAGTTTAATAAGCCACAGCTGCAAAATATTAAGGCGAATTCTTTACAGACGAATGGAAAAACTAGTAGAAACTGACCTCAGGGAAGATCAGTTTGGATTCCGTAGAAATATTGGAACACGTGAGGCAATACTGACCCTACAACTTATCTTAGAAGCTAGATTAAGGAAAGGCAAACCTACATTTCTAGTATTTGTAGACGTAGAGAAAGCGTTTGACAATGTTGACTGGAATATTCTCTTTCAAATTCTGAAGGTGGCAGGGGTAAAATACAGGGAGCGAAAGCCTATTTACAATTTGTACAGAAACCAGATGGCAGTTATAAGAGTCGAGGGACATGAAAGGGAAGCAGTGGTTGGGAAGGGAGTGAGACAGGGTTGTAGCCTATCCCCGATGTTATTCAATCTTTATATTGAGCAAGCAGTGAGGGAAACAAAAGAAAAATTCAGAGTAGGTATTAAAATCCATGGAGAAGTAATAAAAACTTTGAGGTTCACCGATGACATTGTAATTCTGTCAGAGACAGCAAAGGACTTGGAAGATTCTAAAGGATGTAGATTGCAGTAGGTACTGGGAGACGAAGCAGCTTGCACAGGATAGAGTAGCATGGAGACCTGCATCAAACCAGTCTCAGGACTGAAGACCACAACAACAACATGAGACATTTTAGCAAATAAACCTTGGACTTAAACTTTTTACAAATGTAGCTGATAATGCTCATTCCGTGTAAGATGTCCATCAGTCACTGTGCCTAAAAATGTAAATTTATCATATGTTTCAAATGTAGACAATGATTTAGTATTTATGTCCACTTGAGATGGGTTATAATTTAACAAGAACTTCATTACAATGGTCTTGTCCTTACTCTGTGAAAGTTTATTGATGATTAATGATTAGATATTCCGTGCTCAAATCAAAGTTCTCTTTATTGTTTTTCAATGCTTGCTTTAAGTATGGTCCTAGAAATAAGTGATGTATTGTCTCGATAGTTCACTAGCTTGGAGTATTGTGGCTTTGAGTTGTGACTCCCCGATCTTTCAAAGTGCTGCCGAGCAGTTACGCGGGTCCTTTACATGCGGCGCTGTCTGCCAGCCATACAGCAGCAGCACTACCTAAGCGGCCAGCCAGCCAGCGGCCGCTAAACTTGGACTCAGTTATGATTTGACTGTTAAAATGTACACACGTCTTACTCTGTTTACTTGATCTGTGACTTTCATGTATTGCATCTTCCTTGAAATATATTTGTTCAACTTGAAGTTATAACAATTGGTGGCGAGGTAGTGATTTTTCTTTTCCATCGTTGACCCACATTTCCATGGCTACTTTAGAGCAACTATTGCAAGGTCTCATAGAACAGCAAACACTTTTCACAAATGTGATTTGTGATTTCGTCGCGACATCTCTTGTCGTCTCTACCTACTTTTCCTCCTTACGGAGAGACGGTGGAAGACTAGTCTGATTACGAAAAACGTCTTCGACAGCGCTTCTTGGCATTTCACGTCGCGGACAAACAAACCTGTAAGTCTCTGTTCCTTTCATGGATTTCACCTCAAATGTATCGGTTGTTGTCGCAATTGGCTCTTTTGAAAGATCCTGCGTCTTTGTCCTTTGCTGAAATGTGCTCACTTCTGTCCGTCTATTTTCAAAAGCAAACGCATGTGGTAGCCCCTCGTGTTGCCTTTTATCGTTGTCAAAAACAACCAAATCAATCCTGTCACGCTTGGGCTTCTGAACTTCACGGCCTCAGTAGAAAGTGTCAATTTGCTACTGAAGTTCACAAAGAATCCTATGCCGATTCCATGGTACGGGATGCTATTATCCGATCGGTGCCCGACAAAGAAGTTAAGCAACATGCCCTTCAGTTGGCAAATCCGACTCTAGATGAAGTCCTATCCATCGCTCAGTCTTTTTAAATTTCTCGTGCCGCTGGAGCGCAAATAGAGGCGTGGGGCAATGTCGGGGAAATACAACCCCTGCGCGATGTTGACGAAGCGTGTGGCGTGTCACCGCCAGCCGACGTGGCCACAGTACACTCCCAAGCGCAGCCTCAGCCTACCCGTAAACAAACCTCTAAGAAACTGCAGCAAAACCCACGGCAACTTCCTTCATGTCCGTGGTGTTTGGCAACTTCCTTCATGTCTGTGGTGTTTTATGAAACATTCACGAGAAGATTGTCCACAATGTTGGGCCGTGTGTCACAAATGCAAAGAAAAAGGGTCATGTGTCATCCGTTTGCAAATCCGACCACATACATGATGTTCATGAACATGACGCTGATTCTGATTCTGTGTTGTCTGTCAATTGTACTTCTTCCCTTTCAGGGAAGTTATTCCTCACTGTCCAAATACTTGGTCGAGATGTTAGCATGCAGGTGGATACTGGTTCTGCTGCCACTATCATCAATTCTCAGTTGGGTTCTCCAATCCTGTCACCTGGATCATCTCACTGCTTCAGGGGTCTTGCTTCCTGTCACTTCCAGTGAGTGGTCCTCTCCTGTCGTTGTCATTGCTAAGCCAAGTGGTGATATTTGTCTCTGTGGCGATTTCAAAGCCACTGTAAATGTTCAATGCCTTATCGACACTTACCCTATGCCTCGACCTGAAGAATTGTTCACTAAACTTGCTGGAGGCCAGTATTTTTCTAAACTTGACCTGTCAGAAGCTTATCATCAACTTCCTCTCGACACTGCTTCCTGGCAGTTTCCGGTCCTCAACACACCTTTCGGCCTCTATCAATACCAACGATTGCCATTCGGGGTTGCCAGTGCCCCTGCTCTCTTTCAGCGATTCTTGGAACAATTATTGCTGACTGTCCGTGGGTGTATAAATTACCAGGACGACATTGTTGTCACTGGCTCCACCACTGACGAACATCTTCAAAATCTCCGCACACTTTTTCATGTCTTACAGACTGCCGGTTAATCCTCAGAAATCACAATTTTTTCAGGCATCTATCACGTACTTGGGGTTTAAACTCTCTCGGGATGGTATTCGTCCACTTCAGCAAACTGTCGCTGTGATCGATGCCCTTCGTCGCTCTACATCCGTTAAGTAGCTGCAGGCTTTCTTGGGGAAAATAGCATACTATCACAAGTTTTTACTTTCTGCTGCTTTGGTGGCTCAGCTGTTGCATCGCCTGTTGCATAAAAAAGTGCCTTTTCACTGGTCCACGTCATGCGATGCGGCTTTCCAGAAATTGAAGACTATGCTGAAACAGGCTCCGTGCCTGGCTACTTATCGTCCTGGCCAACATCTTGGTCTTGCCACAGGCGCCTCTCAATACGGGGTCGTTGCAGTCCTTGCGCACCGTTTTTCTGACAGTTCCGAACAACTCATTGCTTATACCTCCAAAACGCTCATGGATGCCCAACGAAAGTATTCTCAAATTGAAAAAGAAGCTTTGGCCATTATTTATGATCTTCATAAGTTTGGTGTTTTTCTATATGGTTCCAAATTTCATCTTGTTACGGGTCACAAACCACTTGTTTCCTTGTTTCATCCATCGTCACTTCCCGACAAGGCTGCACACCGCCTCCAGCATTGGGCTCTTTACTTGTCTCATTTTAATTATGAGATTCATTTCCGGCCGACGGCTCAACATGCGAATGCTGATGCACTGTCTCGCCTTCCCATGGGTCCTGATCTGGCATTCGATAGGGACGAACTTTTGTGTTTCCATCTGGATGTTGTCGAGCAGTGGGTTGTGGATGGGTTCCCCATCACCGGGGACCGGCTGGCAGCTGCTACGGGTTCTGACCCTACCCTCTCCCGGGTTTTACGCTGTATTAAGAAAGGTTGACCAGATCGTTCGTCCGCTAAGACTTCTGATCTGTTGCTGAACTACTACACTTTGCATTACCGCCTCACGGCTAGGGATGGTGTTATCCTCCTTTCCACCGAAAATGCTTCGCCGCGTGTTGTGGTACCTGCGTCTTTGCATGCTTCGGTCTTGCGCCTCCTTCACCAAGTGCACTGGGGTGTGTCTCGCACAAAATCTCTGGTGCGCTGTCATGTGTACTGGCCTGGCATCGACTCTGAAATCGCACACATGGTCGCTGCCTGTGGCCCTTGTGCGTCACAGGCCGTCGCCCCGAAGTCATCTTTGTCATCGTGGCCTTCGCCTGAGAAGCCCTGGGAGCGAATTCATGCTGACTTTGCGGGATCTTTTTTAGGTACTTATTGGCTTCTTGTTATTGACGCCTACTCTAACTTTCCTTTTATTGTCCGTTGCACGTCGCTTACCACTGCGGCAGCCACCAATGCTCCAGCTCGCATTTTCTCTTTGGAAGGCTTTCCCTCTACTCTTGTTACTGATAATGGTCTGCAATTTGCCTCTTCTGATATTGCGGATTTTTGTGCCCTTCACGGTGTCATGCACATCACGGCCCCTCCGTTCCAACCACAGTCAAACGGTGAGGCTGAACGACTGGTCCGCACATTTAAGGCTCAGATGAGGAAACTCCTGACTTCTTCTGCTGATGATGCATTTCTCCAATTTCTGGCTTCTTACCGTTTCACCCCCATGGGCGACCACAGCTCGGTTGAGCTCTTACATGGCCGACAGCCCCGCACGCTACTTCATCTTCTGCGGCCTTCCACCTCACGGCCACGGGTGCCTTCGCTTGGCCGGTTCACCGCAGACAACCTTGTGTGGGTATGGGGGTATGGCAGGCAGCCAAAATGGAGTCCTGGCCACATCTTACGACACCGTGGCCGAAGCCTGTATGAAATCCAGACGGACACGGGTGTTGCAGTGTGTCATTCGGACCAGCTTTGGCCTCGTGTGCCTGCAACGCCTGTTACGGATGCCGCTACACCACATTCGGCTCTACCTGATGCTCAGGATACTGGAATCTCTCATTACTCACACCGCAGTCCTCTCACCATCATAACGGTGCCAGCACAAGAACTGACGTCACCAGGAGACGTGCTCATGCAGGAACCAGATGACCATCATCTGTCGGAGCATCTCTTCTCGCCTCCTCCTCCTACGGACGTGGACACATTGCCCATGTCTCCTGTTATAACAACCGGACTTGCTGCAACGGGCAGGTTGATGCACGGGGCCCCAGTAGATTGGACCCCCACGTCTCCTGTCATCTCGACCTGTTATCATCGGGGACACTTCCATCCGTACGGGAAGCCTCCTCCTCGAGACTTCACGGCCAGTCAAACAACACCTATGGATGTTAGCAATCTACAGGCCACCTCCATCAAGACCTGTGCAAAAAATTAAAAGGGGGGAAAAGTGTTGTGACTCGCCAATCTTTCAAAGTGCCGCCGTGCAGTTATGCGCGTCCTCTACATGTGGCGCTGTCTGCCAGCCACACAGCAGCAGCGCTACATAAGCGGCCAGCCGGCCAGCGGCCGCTGACTTGGACTCAGTTATGATTTGACTGTGAAAGTGTGCACACGTCTTACTCTGTTTACTTGATCTGTGACTTTCATGTATTGCGTCTTCCTTGAAATATATTTGTTCAACTTGAAGTTATAACACAGTGTTTTGTTATTAATACATGCAAGAATAATTCCCTGGGGCACCCCACAATTCAGAGTCTTATCTGTCTATTTTCATTATAACTTCATTCATATAATATAAAAGACAGCTCAGTTGAGCTGTTTATTAAATGTGTTTGTGGCTTTGTTAGTTAATTTCTGCATACTCCAAGTGATGTAGGTGATATATCATCCCAGCCATGAGATGTTTTTATTTTGAAATTATTGTCATTACTTTGTGTTCTGTTACACTCCTTTGGAAAAATGAATTACTCATTTTAGCTGAGTTAATTGCTTTCTTTTAAGTATTCTGTGAAGGCTTTACATACTGTCTTTGGTTTACTCACTAATATTTCAAATTCTCCTAGGGCTATATCACTTGATGAAAGAGTTGATTTCATTCTACTTCAGTCCTGTTCCAGACAGCATTACAGATGTTAACAATACTGTACATAAATGAGGACTTTGATTGGTAGATTCTTGATAATTGTTGCATGAACTTTCCCTATGTTCTTATCCTTTTCTTCTATGAAAGCCATAAGTGACCCTGTGTCTGTGATTCCCTATATACGCTTAGAAAGTATCATAATTATTGGGTAAGATATTGCCGAGAAAGTGCGGTGGCCCACGAACAAACAAACAAACAGAAAGGACGGACACGAAACAATGACAGACGATTGATAGAGACCTCACGACAACAACACGCAAGAAGCAACGGGGTGACAGAGACAACCAAATGAACCCAAGACATCCACTAATAATGGAAACATAGAATGGTAAATACACTGTCTGTTGTCGAGGCAATATGTCAAGATGCACGCAGTGATTAGACTCGCTTGTTGAGCGAGAGGCAGGCACTTAAATACATGATCGAGGGCGCCGCTATTGGCCGCTGGGACCACTTGTTCCACTGTGGTGCCCTCACATTAAACGTGGGCCAGGAGGCACGTGCCGCCATGGCTTACGGTGCGATGGTGTAGAGACCTGTAGGGGTCTTCGAAGTCCATGCCATTTGGTGCGTATTCCAAATCCGGCAGCGCGTGGTACCACATAATGGAAACAACAAATATTACATGAACAACAAAAATCATAATCCACGTATATCAGTTGTTTGGTAACAGAAACAGGATCTTGTAATGGAGAATGTAACTGCATTGTCAGTCGTCAGGAGATTTATCAGCTGCAACATAGGGTGTTGGAGAGAACTCGCGAGCATGCACGTGTTTCGCCCCCCTGCCCTTCTGTGCACACAGGCCAGACAGGTGTACTGATGGTCTCTCTCTCTCTCTCTCTCTCTCTCTCTCTCTCTCTCTCTCTCACGCACACACACACTGGTCTCTCTCTCTCTCTCTCTCTCTCTCTCTCTCACACACACACACACACACACACACACACACACACACACACCACTCTGAGTGAGCAGTATACAATTGTTAGAAAGTGAACAGTTACGTATATTGTGCAACAAGTGACCAGTTTTTGACTTCACATGTAGTTTTATCAGAGCTAGTCCTTACTACAGTTGACAGGAGGACAATTTTTCAGCATGAAATGCTACATTGATAGAATCAATAGATCTAAAGAATAGTTGCAGGTAGGAGTGCATCTTTATTTGATCAAGGATTTGTTATCACTGGTGACACTTAAATATTAGAATGTTATCTGTAATTTTATCTTGTCAAAATTAATGGTTTTGTGTACTGCTTTGGAGATAACTGATCTGCTTGTTGAAATCTTAAGCACTTTTAAGTTTTATAAGTTTCTCCATAGTGCATAAACATCAAATAACTGACTCTGAATAAACATTTATTTTCAGCGAGACAAGGTTATCAAAGGCCTGGAAGAAAAGGTGCAGAACCTAACAAAACAACACCTATTTGAGATGGAGTGTGTGAAATCCAGACTAATTGTTGAAAGACATGAGAGAGACAAAGAAAGAAATGACCACGCTGTTATGATGAGGTATGAACTTACTGCCTTGGTCTGCTTATCTCAAAAGTTCAGTGCTTTAAACATTTTGAAGGAAACAGATATTTTCTAGTTTTAATAGCCTCATTGTATGTAAGAGCAATAAATATGTTTAGGCCATTTCCTTCATATTAACCAACGGAGGTGTATTAACAAGCAAATTGATGATGGACCAAAATGATGTTCCATCTGCTGTTTTTACTAAGCAAGGTGGTGCAGTGTTAAATCACCATTCTCTCATTTGAGTGGACAGTAGTACAAATAACTGTCCAACCATCGAGGTTTAGGTTTTCTGTGGCCTTTTTCCCCCCTTGTGGTTGGTACACCAGACTTGCTTTTGGGATGATGACTTTACAAACCTGCATCCTGCCATCCAGATTTAGATTTCCCATAATTTCCCTAAATCGACCCAGACCTTGAGACAGTCAGAGCTTGTGCTCCATCTCTAATGACCTTGATGTCAAATGTCAATGGGATGTTAAACCCAATCTTCCTTTCTTCCTTCTGTGGTTTCCTTGAACTTCTTATGGGAGTTCCACAATGGTTTCCTTCCACAGCCTTCTGCAATCTGAGCATATGCACAAGTGATATGACTTAGAACTGTAATCTTCCTTCTACTGTTTTCATTTGTTGCATGTATTCTTGTGTAGACAGTGGTGTACCAACTATTTCTTGAGGGGGGCCAGTAAACCGATTTTGTCTTTCAGCAAAACCTTTAAGAATACAGGCATACCAATACTGTTGGAAGGTGTGTTACGCAATCAGCGCTATGTTGTTCTACAGGGAGAAACAACTCATTAATACTAATATAGACCCAATTTTATAGGTCATGCTCTTGAAAGCAATTTTGTTGCTTTAATTTTTAAAAAGATATCATTTATCTGGCAAGACACTGGTCCTACTTTGTTTTGAGACCATTTACGAAAAGTAGTTCATATTTATTTAGACTGCAATATCTTATTATTACTATTTTACAGATATTTAATGGAAAAAACATAATTTGTTTGAAAAAGAAGACATTTATTTAGTGTTTATTTAGACTAAAAAATGTAATTTTCCTTTTGAACAGTTTGGGGAACGAATTCTTTCATGACATTCATAAGATTAATTTTTCTAGCCTTGTTTTGATGAGCATGGAGGAGGATTAGATGGGTGAGTCTCAACTGAGACATTGTTGATGTGGCACAAGTTTTAAGTCACCTCAAGGCACTGAAGGACCTCTCAGAGGATGCTGACCATATGGGAACTGTCAGAATCAGATTGATGAGGCGAATAACTTCGTAAAGGAGGTCTTTAACCCTACCAGGTTCAGAAATAAGTTTTCTTCCACTAGAGAATACATTACATGGTTATATACCAGTCGTGATGGTTTGCAGCATTTTGAGCTGTGCATGAAGCCTGTCCTGGTTAAAGTCTGTTTTATGTACTCCAAGCAATTCCTCCAAACATCTTGTGGATGGGGGATGTGTTTGGGAGGATGTAATAAGTATCTCTTCAAGATGGGATAGTCACTTTAGATCCTTTTGGTTGAACCTTTGTTCAGTCTCATTCAAAAGGAGATCAAGAATTTCAAAAAATCTTTCCTAAATTTATGTTCTTGAGACAGTTCTCTCGGAACAGACATGTTTTTGTGTGGTGCAGTTTTGCTGGTATTTTTCGTGGCCATCACTAGGGGTAAGATAGATACCGCCTACAGGAAAATTAAAGAGACCTTTGGAGATAAGAGAACAACTTGTATGAATATCAAGAGCTCAGATGGAAACCCAGTTCTAAGCAAAGAAGGGAAAGCAGAAAGGTGGAAGGAGTATATAGAGGATGTAGATGAAGATGAAGATGAAATGGGAGATATGATACTGCGTGAAGAGTTTGACAGAGCACTGAAAGACCTGAGTCAAAACAAGGCCCCCGGAACTACTGACGGCCGTGGGAGAGCCAGTCCTGACAAAACTCTACCATCTGGTGAGCAAGATGTATGAAACAGGCGAAATACCCTCAGACTTCAAGAAGAATATAATAATTCCAATCCCAAAGAAAGCAGGTGTTGACAGATGTGAAAATTACCGAACTATCAGCTTAATAAGTCACAGCTGCAAAATACTAACACGAATTCTTTACAGACGAATGGAAAAACTAGTAGAAGCCAACCTCGGGGAAGATCAGTTTGGATTCCGTAGAAACACGGGAACACGTGAGGCAATACTGACCTTACGATTTATTTTAGAAGAAAGATTAAGAAAAGGCAAACCTATGTTTCTAGCATTTGTAGACTTAGAGAAAGCTTTTGACAATGTTGACTGGAATACTCTCTTTCAAATTCTAAAGGTGGCAGGGGTAAAATACAGGGAGCGAAAGGCTATTTACAATTTGTACAGAAACCAGATGGCAGTTATAAGAGTCGAGGGACATGAAAGGGAAGCAGTGGTTGGGAAGGGAGTAAGACAGGGTTGTAGCCTCTCCCCGATGTTGTTCAATCTGTATATTGAGCAAGCAGTAAAGGAAACAAAAGAAAAATTCGGAGTAGGTATTAAAATTCATTGAGAAGAAATAAAAACTTTGAGGTTCGCTGATGACATTGTAATTCTGTCAGAGACAGCAAAGGACTTGGAAGAGCAGTTGAATGGAATGGACAGTGTCTTGAAAGGAGGATATAAGATGAACATCAACAAAAGCAAAACAAGGATAATGGAATGTAGTCTAATTAAGTCGGGTGATGCTGAGGGAATTAGATTAGGAAATGAGGCACTTAAAGTAGTAAAGGAGTTTTGCTATTTGGGGAGCAAAATAACTGATGATGGTCGAAGTAGAGAGGATATAAAATGTAGGCTGGCAATGGCAAGGAAAGCGTTTCTGAAGAAGAGATATTTGTTAACATCCAGTATTGATTTAAGTGTCAGGAAGTCATTTCTGAAAGTATTCGTATGGAGTGTAGCCATGTATGGAAGTGAAACATGGACGATAAATAGTTTGGACAAGAAGAGAATAGAAACTTTCGAAATGTGGTGCTACAGAAGAATGCTGAAGATTAGATGGGTAGATCACATAACTAATGAGAAAGTATGGAATAGGATTGGGGAGAAGAGAAGTTTGTGGCACAACTTGACCAGAAGAAGGGATCGGTTGGTAGGACATGTTCTGAGGCATCAGGGGATCACCAATTTAGTATTGGAGGGCAGCGCGGAGGGTAAAAATCGCAGAGGGAGACCAAGAGATGAATACACTAAGCAGATTCAGAAGGATGTAGGTTGCAGTAGGTACTGGGAGATGAAAAAGCTTGCACAGGATAGAGTAGCATGGAGAGCTGCATCAAACCAGTCTCAGGACTGAAGACCACAACAACAACAACAATCAGATATTTGGGTTTTCATATTTAGGTTTTTAGAAAATTTTGGATTTCTCTAACAGCATATCAAATGTGTCCATAGTTCTAAGACTTGCAAGAGCTACTTTCAAAACATCTACAGAATGTTTCACTCCAGGTGCATTGAAATTTCGATTCTGTAGGGATCTGGCCAGTCCCTGACACAGTCCAAGCACTTCAGTTGCTACTGGTATATAAAAAATAGTTTCAAACTTTTTGAGCCACTTCGCATAGGTCCGAAGGACTGACCTTCTTTTGTCTCTAACTGAGCTGCATACATTCACTATCTGTGTCACCATTTTCTGGACCTGCTCATAGTTGTCCCTGAAACGTGTCAAAGATTTTACTCTTAAAGACGCATTGGAATCAGTCATTGAGCTTTTGGGCTTGGATTTGTTTGATTGACACCACATTGACCACCACATCTGCATGCATGTCTTTTATTTTTGCAGATTCTAGAATTATATATGAGATGTCTTTCACAGTTACCAGTACATCACACAATGGATCACAGCTTCTTGTAATTTCCTATAGTGCCAGATCCAAACAATGATTGCTGTGGTGGATGTAACAACTCCTTGGCTGATCTTGAATAAAGATTTCCTTCACACCTCTGTTCCGCCCAGACATGTTAGCTGCATCATCGAAACAGTGGACGTGTAGAAACCCAATATCTGGTGACAGTCTTAGAAGGATGTCTTTAATGATAGTTGCCAGTGTTTGCACCTTGGAGTCCGGCAGACTAGAAAAAAAACCAGGAAAAGTTCTTTTATTTTGAGTGTCTCAGGGTCAACACAAGGTACACAAAGAGTGAACTGCACCTGGCCAGCCACATCCTTCAACGAATTTGCCATAATTCTATGAAGTGGGGAATTTTTTATTTGCTGCACAATTTCTCGCTGGATCGTGGGAGCCATAATTTCCAGTACTTAATTTTGTATTGCTGGCACCACCCAAATGACATGGTCACGGTGTATCAGCCATATCTTCAGTTCTGGCACAGCATTCTTCTTCTCATCAAGAAGTATCAAGGGGTTCCCAGAGACCGTTTCATGACCTCTCAGTGTGTTTCCTATTCAACATAGGAACCTGAGTGAACTGGTAATTACTAGTAAAGCAGTTCTAGCTTTCTCCTGATCGCGACCTGGACAATCACAGGTTTGCTGTTTTCGCGTTGCTGAATAATTGCGAGAGGCCTTTGATGAAAAAGACTCTTCTTGTGTATCTTGAGCTTTTCCATTTCTTCTTCTTCTTCTTCTTCTTCTTCTTCTTCTGTTCCCTTCTTTTCTTTTTCTTCATAAACCTTTTTTAAGAAAAGTCATCTCTTTCTGTGGTCTTCTATTGTTCACTAAGTGGATGGGCCAAATGCTCTTTTCTTCATAACGTAGCCCTGGATAAGCCACAAACCATTCTGATTTACAAGGTCTTCGATTTCTTATGCTTCTGTGATGGGTGGAATTTTTTTTTGAAAAACAGGTATACTTGAAGTAGAGCCCATTGTGTTTTCATGTGAGACTGGGGTGTCTGCATGCTTTGACAGTCCTATGGCCACAACTTTTTTGTCCATTGCCTCAACCTGAAATCGTTAAGGATAAAATCGTGCAACATGATGTATCTTGCTCACATCACACTAGCATAGAAATAGCTTTCATCAAGCAATGTATGTTAATGTTGAGCACATAATACACTGAAGTGCCAAAGAAACTGGTATAGGCATGCATATTCAAATACAGAGAGATGTAAACAGGCAGAATACGGCGCTGTGGTTGGCAACACCTATGTAAGACGACAAGTGTATGGCACAGTTGTTACATCGGTTACTTCTTCTACAATGGCAGATAATAAAGATTTAAGTGAGTTTGAATGTGGTGCTACAGTTGAGTGATGGGACACAGCATCTCTGAGGTGGCTATGAAGTGGGGATTTTCCTGTATGACTATTTCACGAGTCTACTGTCGATATCAGGAACCCAGTAAAACATCAGATCTCTGACATTGCTGTGGCCAGAAAAAGATCCTGCAAGAACTGAACCAATGATGATTGAAGAGAATTATTCAACATGGCAGAAGTGCAACTCTTCCACAAAGAGCTGCAGATTTCAGTGTTGGACCACCAACAAGTGCCAGCAACAAAACATCATTGATATAGGCTTTTGGAGCCGAAGGCCCACTCGTGTATGCTTGATGACTGCATGACACTAAGCCTTACGCCTTGCCTGGGCCCGCCAACACCAACATTGGAGCTAGTTGTAAACGTGTTGTCTGGTCGGACGAGTCTCATTTCAAATTGTATTGAGTGGATGAACGTGTATGGGTATGGAGACAACCTCATGAATCCATGGACCCTGCATGTCAGTAGGTGACTGTTCATGCTGGTGGAGGCTCTGTAATGGTGTTGGGTGTGTAAGCATCCTGTCTGATCACATGCCTCCATTAATGTCCATTGTGTAATCTGACGGACTTGGGCAATTCCAGCAGGACAATGCGACACCCCACACATCCAGAATTTTACAGACTGGCTCCAGGAACACTCTTCTGAGTTTAAGCACTTCCACTGGCCACCAAACTCCTCAGACATGAACATTATCAAGCATATCTGGGATGCATTGCAACGTACTGTTCAGGAGAGATCTCCACCCCCTCATACTATTACAGATTTATGAACAGCCCTGCAGGTTTCATGGTGTCAGTTCCCTCCGGCACTACTCCAGACATTAGTTGAGTTCATGCTTCATTGTGTTGTGGCACTTCTGTGTGCTTGTGGGGGTCCTACATGATATTAGGCAGGTGTACCAGTTTATTTGGCTCTTCTGTGTATAACAACACAAGCATAAGAAGAAACATTCATATGAAATATTTAGCCTAACAGTATCAGTGCTTGTGCTTTCTCGAAGTATCTTTGACTAATATTACTACTATCAGATTGAGACTGGCCACTGTCATTAGTAATGCTAATACAAATGATCTGAGATATTTTAGCACTAGTACCACCTCCAAAAATTCCTTCATAGATTTTTGTGACATTGTGCAGTTCCACACCTAAAATAACAAAATAGTAATAGTCATATATAAATATCAGCCACGACCCATGAAACGATGTACACATAAAAAGGGAATAAAAAGTTAAATACTGAGATTTAAGAATGATTCTCCAACTCACTAATTGTATGTGTCGCAAGTAAGAGGAATCACTGTAAACATTTTTGAACATCTATATAGTAAATTACAAAAGAGGGTACAAATCAGACCTTAAAGCAATACTGCAGTGTAAATGGAAGAACAGTGTTGGACCTAACAAACAAACTTGCAAAATTCATACCAAGTCGATTGTGATTTATGATTTATTGGAAGGAAACTCACATGGTACACAAAATATTTTCAGCTGTAAAGATGATGTGTACTACTATATTTGTTCAGTGGTGAGCTGTTGTGTAAAGCACTGTGTTTTAGTGTTTATTTGACATTCAATTTTCAGTTGTTAAATCAATTTAAGTAAATTGAACTGTATTTGTACCATTACATGTAACATTTGTGATGAAACTGGTATAGAATGCTTTTCTCAATATGTTAAAACTTCTTACCAGATACGACTTTGTACTTTTACTTGCTGCTGTTTTTGACAAGTCTAAATAAAACATTGATTTGCATTATAGCACTATATTCCTTTCATAAGCTAACAAATGGCATTAATGTACTTCCACATTATGAGAGGTAAAAACATCTCAGTATTTATTGTACAGAGAACTACTTATCTCTTTGCGTACATTATGTGCTGGAAACATCGTTTCAGTATCTTGAACTGTTTATGTGTAGTGACTTGTCATGCTGCACTCTGCGTGGCATGCAGAAACTTATCATGTGTGGCGTACCACCAAGACATACAATCCATTTACTCTTCACTGGGAAGATACAGCTTTCCTACCATGATAAGAAATTACTTCAGTACGTTAGCTTCAGTTGGTATGCTGCAATACATGACCAAAAGTGCACAATATGTGAAATATGCAGTGAGGTTATTCTTCACTGCAAATTCTCCAAATTACGTTCAATGAGTTTTGGTACTTCATTTATAAACATCATAAAACCTGTGACTAATAACAAAAAGGTAGCCACTTCACCGCTAAATATGAATGTTCAGCTATAACATATCAATTTTTTATGAAATGACATGAGAAACGTTGCATAGCAAAAAGAAAAACCACACGCAAATCCAAAACAGTATTTTCGTAGTTTTTGTGTGCAAATAGTAAAATGTTTCCTGAACAAGCTACAAGGATGTAGCTCTGCCGCATTTATATAAAAGAATGGCCCAAGTGACTGAAAATCGGTTTCTGATGTGGTTCTTATGTGTTGTAGGGTGAGAACAGGATGACAGTGAAGTTTTCCACAAACAGTCCACAATAATAATACTGTGTATATGAGCCAGGGATAAAGAATTGCGATGCTACTGCTACTACTACTACTACTACTACTACTACTACTACTACTACCACCACTACCAGCACCACCACCACCACTACTACTCCTTGGCACTACAGCCCTTGTAGGGCCTTGGCCTCCCGGACAACCTCCACCCACTCTTCTCTGCTCACTGCCTTGCCTCTCCATCTTCTCACTCCTCCTCCACGTTGTCTAGCCATCTGGTCCTTGGTCTGCCCCTTATACGACGTCCACCGGGTTTTCCTTTGGAACCTTTCTTGACTGTACTGTTCTCCACCATTCTTTCTACATGTCCCAACCAACGTAGTGTATTACTCTTTATTCCAGTCATGATATCTGGTTTGTTGTACAACTCTCTGAGCTCCTTATTATTTCTGATTCTCCAAAAACCCCTATCATTCACTGGCCTGTAGATTCTCCTAAGTATTTTCCTTTCTCATCTCAGCAACAACTCCTTGTCATTTTGTGTCATAGTCCAGGTTCCTGAACCATAAATCACCACAGGTCTAACTACTGTATGATACACAGTCAGCTTCAGGTTCCTACTAAGGCTCCTTGCTTTAAATACTTTACCAGCTGCAATCCTTGCATGTTTTTTTTCTCTCATGTCATTATTCTCAGTTACCAGTGACTCAAGATATTTAAAGCTTTCACAGCGTTCATATTCTTTTCTGTTCGAAGTCATGCTTCTTTCTCCTTCACTATATCTTTTCCTAGATGTTAACATATGCTTAGTCTTTGAGTGATTAATGGTCACCCCCATCTCCGCACCATTTCTTTCTACTTTTTCAAGCTTTTTTTCCAGGTCCTGTTTTTTCCTGGATAACAAATCAGTATCATTAACATATGTAAGCTCCTGAGTCATTCTATTAAACTGTCTCTCCCCAGGGTTGTTGCTTTGTGTCTTTCGCATTACACTTTCCAATCTCCAAGGCGACATTAAACAGAATAGTGGAGAGCACATCACCCTGTCGCAGTCCTTGGTTAACTTCAAATGGCTTTGATAAAGTGCCCTAAGTCTTCACTTTACATACTGTTCTTCTCAAAGCCATTTGAACCAATCGTATCAGTTTGTTAGGGACTCCTGCTTCTTGCATTGCCTTCCAAAGTTGATCCCTTTTTATACTATCATAAACTTGTTTGCAGTCACTGAACAGCTGGTGGACATTGATGTTGTACTCATAACATTTTTCAAGGATCTGCCTGATAGTGAAAATCTGGTCTGTAGTGGATCTATTAGTTCTGAAACCACACTGGTAGTCTCCTAGATACTCTTCTATGTATGTTCTTAACTTCCCAGCCACGATTTATCCTAATACTTTATATACTATACAGAGTAGTGCAATTCCTCTATAATTCCCGCAGTCAGCTTAGTCATGTTTCTTGTGTATAGGGCAGAGTATTGCTGTACCCCACTGTTTCGGCATATTTTCTTTCCGCTATATTTCCACGAAAATCTCATGCAAAAGCCTTACTAGTTTTTCTCCACCACATTTTATCATTTTTGCAGTAATATTGCCCAGAGCCTTATTGTTTTTAAAAGTCTTGATACTAACTTTAACTTCTTCCAGTGTGGGTTCTGCTACTGATCCCTGGTGCTCTTCATCTCTGTTTACTTCCTGCTCCACCTCTTCTGCCATACTAGCATCAACCCCACCTTCGTTTTCTGATTCTGCATTCAATAGTTCACTGAACTACTCCACCCATCTGTCTAAAATCTGCTCTTTTGCTCCAATCAGATTTCTCTCCTTATCTCTACAGAAAACTGCTCTGGGTTGGAATCCTTTCCTTTTATCTTTAACCCTCATATAGAATATCCTTGTTTCTTGAGCAGTATTTCTCTCCTCTAACTCATCAATCCACTATATTTCAGATTCTCTCTTTTTCCTCCTGTATTCCTTATCTGCTTCCCTCCTCCTGGTATTCTTCTAGCATTCTTTTTCTTGCCTCAATTCTTTCTTCTATATTCCTCGTACAGTCTTCATTAAACCAGCGCGGGGTTCTCGATTGCTTCTTTCCGCCCAGTACAGTTTCAGCTGTCTTATGTTATTCCTTTAACCATTTCCCATCTTTCTTCAATATCCTCTCCTGCCTGCTCTTCGGCTTCATTAAGTCTATTTGTCGAGATAGTTTTATACTGTTGTACTGTATTTTATTATTTTTTTAACTTGGTATCATCAAACCTTGGTGTGATAGCTTTCTTGATCTGTCTATAATTGGCTATCCTCTGTCTGTATTGGATTCTTACCAAATGATGATCACTATCTCCGTCTGCACCATGACAGCTACCCACCTCTAATATATCTGAAGCATGTCGTCTATCAATGAGTACGTGATCAATCTGATTTTTTGTGATCCCATCTGGGGAGCTCCATGTAACTTTCCTTATATCCTTCCTTTGCATCCATGTGCTTTTAATAATACTGTGTATATGAGCCAGTTAGTCTGATACCATTATCATTAGAAACTTCATGCAGACTCCCCTTACCAGCTGTTTTCCTATATGCGATTTCTTTTCCTACTTCAGCATTGAAGTCCCCCATAATCACCTTAACATCATGCTTTGCCACCATTGATATTTCCTGGTCCAGTTACGCATATAACACATCTTTTTCCACCAACTCTGCATCTTCTGTTGGTGCATATGTACATATAAAGAATAAATTGAAGAAACGGGCTTTCATTTGTGATACAGAGATTCTTTCACTAACAGCGTTAAAGTTCAATGTGGCAGCCTTTTGAGCATTATCAACCAGAAAACCTGTGCCTCCGTATAGTCTGCTTCCACAGCTGTAAAACAGTGTGCGTGTCCCAGATGCTAATATTCCACTTCCTTTCCATTTCACTTCTTGTACTGCCGCCATCGCCACACTATATTTCTTCATTTCCTTTTTCAGGTTCTGTAGTCCTCCAGGCCTGTTCAGTGTTCTCACATTCCATGTCGCTAAATACCAGTTTGTATGCCGTTTCCGTTGCCAAGGCCGTTTATCCATTACATCCATCCGGCTTTCTTTGTCCTTTGGTTCCGTAACAAGCTCTTATTTCTGGGCTGAGGTTGTTAGCCTCACGCCCAACCCCCATCTTGGAGGACCTGGATTTTTTAGGGTTCACTCCCCTAGGAGGATTGGCTTCCCTACACCTAGAGAGCCCCCCCCCCCTGCCCCCTCCCCCCTCCCTATGTTGCAGGACTCACTTTGTCTGTCTCCTCCATCGAGACTTGGGTGACACTGTAGCTACGCTACCGCTGGCACAGCTCTCGGCTTCATCGGAGTACGCAAACCCTCCTGCCCGGCAATGAAGGTGCCTACGATAAGGCAGTGTCCCCTTGGAGGGATTGTGATAATGAGTCTGGATAATAAATCAGTGCGTACTAGACTTCTTAATAAAATTGTCTATAAAGCCTTAGTAAACTGAGGGCTGTTTTCAGTACGAAAGACATTATCCAAGCAATAATTGTCACAACAGATTGAGTGCATTACTTAACTAGTATCACAGGGCTGACTATGAGAAATGTGGCCGCTAAACAAAGCAGTGAGTGTCAAATCATGAATGTATTACATATTCTGATGATTACGTCTCACTTTTCTGATCCTGCAACAGGAGTGGACTTTTTCTTGCTGTGGAATAAAAGGATGATCCACGTACACTGTCATGGATGCCTAATTTCAGGACAAGCTGCAGTGGGTTATGGAGGGATTTTCTTGCAATTCTACACCTAGCTCAAATGCTTGCGTCCAGATACTGGTTTTCGTGCAACTAAGAAGAATTATTCCATCTTAGTTCTCGATACAATGTTTCATGTACGTTGTTTGAGCCTTTCTGTACAAGTTTAACTAATATTGTTACATAGTGATTATTGATACATTTACTGATTGAACCTCTGATTGCCTTGTCATAGTGGTAGGGAATGTTTATTCACTGACTGTTGTTAATTATTTCTGGAACATTTCTTCCCTTTTTCCTGCTTAAGTCCTTGGAGCTGATCTGTTTGCCACTGATACAGATGGTCAAGCAAGTTCTGAGTATTCCAGTATAGATCCAGGCACTATTTGTTGCTTTTGTATTGAGATGTGGTGCTCCCTGTAACTCAAAAGCATTTCCACTGTGTGTATGGCATAGCATTGTTGGCCGGTGTTTGTCATTTTTGATAGGACTGCACTTGGCTCGCGTCTGTGTGACCTCGAGACTAAACTGATCAAAAAAAGTTTTAATCAACTACAGATCTGCAAACGTAATGTGGACTTAGATTCAAGGGGATCTGAACAGTAAGTCATGAGAGTGGTGGCAATGTGTGTTTTGAATGGTATTTTATTATGAAGGTGCAGAAGACAACAGTTACCAATGTAAAGGGACAGCAAAACAAATTTTTTACAGTCAAGATTTCTGCCTTACGTCTGACGCTCCTCCCCCAAATTCAGTGCACTGGCCTCACTGTAGTTCATCTATATGACATAGCCGGCCCTGAGGGACTGATCAATCTCGACTACTGTTTGAAACTGCATCGCAGAATTTGTTACATATGCATACAGAGGCTGTGCTTCATTAGGAGTCACAGAATGAAAAATGAGATGAAGGGAGAGCAAAAGCAAAAATCACTGCCAACAAAAATACTGATTGCATTTTTCTTGATGGGAGCAAGGTTTATTCACTGGTTCTGCCTATAGATGAAATAAAACTCCAAGTGAATTGGGGGGCGAGGGGGCAGGCGGCGCAGAAACCATATCTCGCCCCCCCCCCCCTCCAACTCCCCCCCCCCCCCCCCCCCCCCGCCCCCCAGGATTTGAAGTGCGCGGGGGGAAGCAGGGCGGGGTGCACTGCACCACCTGCATCACCCCCTTCCCCCAGTTGATACGCTATTGTGTTTAAGTGCAAGCTACTGGGACAACTCAAAAAATATATCACAGAAAATGTCTTACTCAGGTCTTCTAAAGGCTTCCATTCAGTGGACTATGCATGAACACTGTAGCCATGCACAAGTCATTGAAGCCACTCTTGTTCACATTCATCCAAAGGTTGCAATTTCTGCAACAATGAAGGTGACTTCCAATTTAAAAGAAACTAGACTGAAACATTGGAAGATTAAATCTCTGACTTAGAGCTTGAGTCATATTTAAGTAAATACATTAATATAATGACAGAGAATGGTTTAAATAAAATAACAGTGGAAACTTTTCTGACTATAACACAAATAATAGTAACAAGAAGTGCTAAAAGAGGGGAGTTCCATACAGAAGATTGCAAGTAATGATAGAGGAAACAAAATTACTACGAATGCTCAGTACTGAGGAGAAAACTAAGTAGTGGGTTATCAAAATGTAAGCTAAAATGGTTAATGTTCAATAATTTTGTGAAGTTGCTCTGGATTCGATTGGGCATAGTCAATTGTGGATCTGCATATGTTACTGAATACAAGCTGTAGCATTGTGTGAAACACATAAAGACAATGATATATTTCCAGCTTTTGAGATTTTCTTAAGATGCAAGCTGGGGCAAAGTTATGTCTCAAGTTTCTTTTTGTTATCAGATGCTGTGGAATAGTCGTCTGGAGTGACCTGATTCTTTATCAGACAAAATGGGCAGGACTTTTTGGAGGCACCTCTACCTTAATATATGGCGCTAACAGCTTGTTGGAGAAGGCTCTGTTTAAAGGGAGGAATGTGGTTAGGTTTTTCAAAATGTGTGCAAAGCATATATAGTACATGTAATATTGGTTACATACTGTCTTCTGCAACAGTAATGAAAGTCTTATTAAGACCGAACGTGTTTTACATAATTCTAAAGCATCTTCAATGGTCACTTTCTGGAGCTGCAGAAATAGAGCTCAAAAAACAAAGACGAAAATGTCCACATATAGCAGTTTCAGTGGAAACTAATGTTTGATTTCATTTGGATGACTCGCAAACTTCCTATTATCTTTTCCTAAGGCTTTGATGGTGCTGAAAGGAGCCAGTTAAGAGGTTAAAGGGAGGCTGTTGGTACTTTGATTTGTTAACCTGAGGTTGTCTGAGTTGCCACGAAGTAGAGATTTAATGGTGTTATACTTTGACCTTTTTAATATTGTTTCGTGGATCTGAGTGAAACTGGCCAATGTTATCAAAATGATTCCACTACTATTAGAAGTGTGGGAAGGTGATTTGGATCTGTCTATTAAATATAGTTATTCTTGCATTCATTCCTTTTGGCTGCTAAAATACAGTTTGCATCACTTGCACAGACACATTGAAAATGTTAGTGCCAAAGTACACACACATCTGTTTTGAAATTTTCCAAGTATAAAGTGTTGTGAAGCTGACTGTAAAATCTTTTGCTTACTAATTCTTATTGTTAATATAAAAAATATAGATTAAAGTTAAGCAGGCCCAGCAAGTTTGTATAATGCAAAGAAATTTCTTCTGAAGTCAAGATGACTAAATGTGAATTATTTTACTATGACTGATTTTGACAGAAGCTTGCTCTCATCATCTGATTTGTGGAAATAAGTAAATAAATAAATGGGTGTAACCTGTATAAGTTTGTATAGTTGTCACACAAAAGATCATGGGCAAGTTTTGAACAGTTTAACAATTTAAAAAATTATATTCAGATAGAGCAACTTTTGTAGGCAGGCAAGTTGTCATTACATATAACTTGGCATGTGATGCAGGGTAAAAAACCAATACATATCAGTTATACGGTTTCACAAGTGAGATCTTCAGAAAGTTTTGTAATATCTGGCAATACAGTACCATAGCAAGTTAAATAATGTTGTTGGCAGTGACAGTTGGGTACAGAGTTACCATTATAAATGTAAATTAGGATTAAAGTGAGAGTGAGTAGTCTCCTCTACTCCTAAATTATTTACATTCTGCCAGAAATTCCTTACTATTTTGTCAGCATTGTAGTTATAGCTGTGTGCAGCGGTCAAGACAAAGAGGGTGGCTGATACATTTGTAGTTCTTCTAAACTCTTGATGATGGTCTTCTACAGGACTTTTTATGGGGAGTAAGAGATACATAGTTCACAGTAACTGTATATTCAGCTGTTTCATATTAGTATCCATGTAGGCAAAAATTTGTCAGTTTGTATGTGCTGAGCTAACTGCTGAAGAAGTTGTGTAATGTATGGGTGTTACTAGTTAAATATCAAAATTTGTGTCTGTTGCACTTTTAAGTATTTAGTTTCAATTTTCATTTGTCTTTGCAATAAATTTACTCATTTGTAGTTGATGCAACATGAAGGAGAGCTTACAGTTTCACTGTTTGGCAGTTCTTGAATAGAGAAGCTTATGTTTAACATTGTTGATGCTCTGTATGTACTAAACAAATAATTTATCTTGTCAGGTTTTTGTGTGAAATTAGTGGATTGACTAGATAACAAAAAAATTAATAATATATGGAAAAATTAGTACATTAGTGACATTTTGAATATTAGTGTTACTGAGGATTGGGACTCTTTTAAGCATATCATTCACTAAGTTCTGACATGGGGAAGTCCAGTGCAGCATTTGAATTTTGGCATTAGTCTTGCGTTTTTATAGTGTATGTGAGTGCCATGTTTGTTGCAGATTTTTCTTTCCATATAACACCTAAAAAGAAATGACTAATAGAAAAGACAATGTCTTTAAATATGTCTGCTTGTGTCTGTATGTGTGGATGGATATGTGCGTGTGTGCGAGTGTATACCTGTCCTTTTTTCCCCCTAAGGTAAGTCTTTCCGCTCCCGGGATTGGAATGACTCCTTACCCTCTCCCTTAAAACCCACTTCCTTTCGTCTTCCCCTCTCCTTCCCTCTTTCCTGATGAGGCAACAGTTTGTTGCGAAAGCTTGAACTTTGTGTGTATGTTTGTGTTTGTTTGTGTGTCTATCGACCTGCCAGCGCTTTTGTTCGGTAAGTCACCTCATCTTTGTTTTTATATATGACTAATAGAAAAGATACATGTATCCAAAACACCTTCTATCGATAATGCTCTATAGTTCTTAAGACATTTTAAAACCACCAAAAGCTGCTTTATGAACAATCTGTGTTATTTTTGACTAGTTTTGATCCAAAGCATCATCAGGTCGATAAATATTATTGATGTAAGCAAGGAAAGACGGTGCATTGATATCAGAAGTTCAGACAGAACACAGGTCCATTGCATCAAACAACAAGGTTTTCCTCGCTTTAAACATTTACAAATGTAAAACTGCACGTTTTACAAAAGTACATAAATGTAACGACCCATGATTACAGTGTCTCAAAGTATCACTCAGTTGGAATCAGCCAACTCCTACAAATACGTGGGTGTCACTATTTGTTGGGTTATGAAAAGGGATAATTACATAGATTCAATCACACTTAAAGTAAGTGGTAGACTAGACTCATTTGTAACATACTAGAAAAATGCAATCTTCAAAGAATATTGCTTTCAAAACACTTTTGCAATCCATCCTAGAATGTTGCTCAAATGTGTGGAGTACAGCAGGGAATGTTGAAGGTGTACAAAAAAGAGCAGAATGTATTGTCACAGGCTTGTTTGACTCATTGGAGAATATCACAGAAAAGTTGAAAAATCCAAATTTACAGATGCGTGAAGAAATGACGCATTGTACCTTGGCAAAGTTTTAAGAATCAGTATAAGTGAGGAATCTGTGAATATACTATAGTGCCTACACAGCACACCCACCGAGTCTACAAAGACAAGGTTCGTAGATGAGTTTAAGCAGTCATTTGTCACAGGTGGCATACATGAATAGAAACCCTAACATTTTGTACAGTGTAAAGTGACATCTGCTATGCACTTCAAACTTGTTTAGCTGAGTATAGGTGTAGATGTAGTGTATAAATAGCTAAAAAGATCCATTATGGTTCAGTTGCACTACTGGATACCAGTCACTGGAAACTGTAAAATACATTGACACATGTATTAGGAGAAGTTTATTGTGCAACAGCCACATAAAATTATTAATGGAATATGCCAGACTGAAATTCGTTACAGGAATTACAATAAAATATAATTCATCCAAAGGAGATTATTGTTTAACAGTTTAGGATTTTTGCTAGTTAAGATTAATACGAAAGATTCAGAGAACAATTGTGTGTTTTTTTTCTGTGTTTGCTTAGTGAATGGGAAAGCAGTTGGGGGAAATTCATTCCACTTCAGTGGCAAACTCAACAAGAGCAGAATTATGCTTCATGAAGATGATCAAATTCTGAGTGTGTATGTTTCAAAAAATTTATTGTTTCCTCTCTTGCACATCTCTCACAAAATAACTGTAACAATGATGCACAAGCAATTTGTGCTTATGCAGAGGGCTACCCTCAGTCATTGTTCCTATGCAACATTCACAAACGGGAGGGAACCAGTGATACACAAAGGCTGGTGGATAGAGATGGTACGCAATGCACCATCTCCAGCACACCATAAAATGGTCTGCATACCGGTAGTACAAATTTAGATGTAAATGTTTTTATTCCCTCAAATCTTTTGCTCTATTTTGTTGGGTAGGTGACTTCTCATTTCAATAGCTATGGTGTTTTTTACCTTCTGTTTGTTTGCTACATTTTCTGGCATTTTGCCAATAGAAATAATGAATGAATGGGAAGAAAGGAAAAACAGAAAAGATATTAGTATGTACTAAGGCTTTCACAGCCAGCGCCACTTCTATGACAGATCATACCACGCCAATAGGCCAGGGTGCAGCAAGTGTGTCACATTTCTGATGTTTCATTTAGATCAGTGCCACGCATATTGAGGGTTCGAAATACCAAACATTGAAGGTGAAATGCAGAACTGCTGGACCGTGCTCCATCATTCTTGTAAGCCCTTTATATATCACAAAAGATAGAAATGGGATAACGTAGGATTTTGCTACTGGACTGCCATGTTGATAATGTTTATATTTCAACATCTGCTCCTGGTTCAAAATGTATGACAGGGTAGCAGTGAAGAAATTTGTAATAATTTCGTGGGTACTCTTTTAGGGAGTTGCAGATGTTGTTATCTGAAGAAAGAAGAACGAAAGAACAGCTGGAAAATCAAGTCGAAGAACTAAAAAGTAAATCAGTTGTTTCAGAACTAAATGTAAATCAAAAGGAACTATTCGAAAAAAGAATTAGAGAACTACAGAATGAACTTGAGTCAGTAAGGAAAAAACTGAAAAAGGCAGAAGGTAAAGCCAAAGAAACTCCACCTGCATTGCTGGAATTACAGGAAGAAATGGCAAACATGAAAACTCAACACCAGATTGCAATTTTACAGGTACGTGAACAATTAATCTGTGCTAAGCTAGATAGTAATACTTTTTGCTGCTATGAGCTATGCAGTGTTATTGACAGACCTTATTGCACAAACTGTAATTCTATCAGATATTTTTAATGTGAAATTAAATTTTCAATCCCAGTCTTCGCACTGTATTGAGAGAGAGAGAGAGAGAGAGAGAGAGAGAGAGAGAGAGTGTGTGTGTGTGTGTGTGTGTGTGTGTGTGTGTGTGTGTGTGTGTGTGTGTTCACATGCTGCTAGTATTGTGAATGTTGAAGTAGTTACTTAAAATACGAGGGCTGTTCAGAAAGTAAGGAACGATAGATCGCGAAATGGAAACCACAGTGAAAATCAAAACTTTTATTTGCAACAGTTAGCTACAACTTCCAGCTACTTATGTACATAGTCACCTGTCGGACTTAGTATTCTACCAACTTCCTGATATCTTCGTCACTGAAGGCAGCTGCCTATGCTTTCTGCCTATTCTCTACGCTGGCGTACAGCTCATTGTCTGCGCCAAAATGTTGTCTCCTTAGCCAGCAGTTCATTTGAGTAGAAACGAAACTCAGAGGGAGACAATTACGGGCTGCATTGTCGGTAATCAAATATATCCGATTGAAAAGAATGCAGGAGCATCTTCATTGCCCCTGCAGAATGCGGCTGAGAATTGTCTCGAAAAAGAAGACACATGACAGTTATGTAATGTTGGCTGCATAGCTTCAGGTGAAATTTCTCACCAGGCCCCTGTACTTGGCGGGAGATACTATTGTTCTAGGTATCTTTAGGTGCTGCCTGTGTGCTCAGAACTAAAAAGAATGATGTAACGCGATCGGCGAACATACTAGACATAGCCCAACACACCTGTGCAAAACTTCATTGGATTTTCACTGTATTTTCCATTTCGTGACCGATTGTTCCTTATTTTCCGAATAACCCTTGCACATAGAAATACATTAAAAGATGACATTTATCTATGACAAGGAATGCAAAAATGCTGCCTTGGAAAATCTTTACATAGTCTTCCAGAAGGTAACAGAGCTTGAAGTTGAGGTTTTAACTTTTCATGAAAGGTGATTCGTAAGTAAGGTTGTGTTGAGTTTACGATTTTTTTATTGCCTATATGTAACACTGATGGTGTTGTACTTGAAGAAAAAAAGAAAAGAAATACAGTCAAAAGATGATTTTAACTGGTGAAAGTTATCTTGTTTCCATGGTGGAAAACTTTATACATTATAAATAGACTCCCTAGACTCCTTTTTTACCATAATAAACTGGCTTTGACAGATAAAACTTATAGTATATCATCTTACACAATATTACTGTTTGATAATAATAATTTTGTTGAGAAGGAAGTTGATTAGTTGTTAGTATCATTCGTAGAACTTAATATACTGTTTCTAGTTAATTTCAAAGCATCCATATTAGTGAATTTGTAAATAAACATGTTGCATCGTGAAACAGGAGTTATTTAATAACATCATTTGGACTGTAAACACTGTGCTGTACTGAAGACAGTCCAGGATGGAATTAAAATAGCGCATTACTTTTCAGCATATAAAGAAGCATTGAGTCGGAGAAAGGCACAATGAAAGAGACTGCCAAAATATTAAAGCTTTTGGACAAGTTCTTGAGGCCTTCTGCAGTAGAAAAACGAACACACACACACACATGTGGCCACTGTCTCAGGGTACTAGAGCCCGACTGCGTCTGCTGGAGCAGCAATCTGCTGGGATGGGTGGTGAGGGTAAAAAGGAGGCACAAGGTGGGGAGAGGGGATAACATAGTAGATCTGGGGGAGGATGCTAGTGCTTTCCTGGTGGGGCTGTTAGTTGTAGGGAGAAGTAGAGATGCTACAAGTCCCGTCCTCTCCCCTCCAGTCAGAATGCGCACTCTCTCTCTCTCTCTCTCTCTCTCTCTCTCTCTCTCTCTCTCTCTCTCTGTGTGTGTGTGTGTGTGTGTGTGTGTGTGTGTGTGTGTGTGTGTGTGTGTGTTTTGGTGACAGCCTTTAAACATCCACAAGTATAAGCATGCGTGTCTTTATTTATTTTTACCTGGAGTTTCTTTTGTAAAAATATTTAATATGGAAGATGGGTATATGGATATCAGATTATATGTTATCTGTTAAAATAAATCAAAATGAGACCAAGATGTGAATTCTTCAGTACAATTAGATATGAAGGCCTTTCATTTCCTCCACCTAAGTGACTTGACTTGATGAGAAGGTATAGCTCTACAGCAAACAGCAGCTAAGAGGGAGACAGGTAGGTAGATTAGAAGGATTAGCAAATGAGAGATAAGAGGTTAAAACGGTATCAGGGATGCATTTTGGTATTTGGTGCAAAGCATTGAATGATAAACAGGTAATGTAAGGAATAGCGCTATAGCGCTTAACTGTGTTATTGTGTGTATGTAATTCTATTTTTGCTTTTCCTCGTTTACTAAAATTTGCTTCCATTTCTGCCCGACATTTCTGAATGCAGCCATTATTCTGTATTTCTTCTTAGACCCATAGCATTTCATATTCTGAAAGTTGGTCGATACCAACTCTTTAGCATTATTGTCATCACTGCAAAAGAACTATAGTTTCAGCAGCAGCACTCATATTTGTAAAATTGCAACGTAGTAAAAGTGCTGCCAAAAAGTAACTCATATTTACTATAGATTAATTAATAATAAATGTAAACAAATTATTAAGATCATTGTTTAGTTCCTGGAAACAAAATCAGGACCATTGAAATCTGCTATGAACTGTGCTAAAATGTTATTGATGGTTGTGCCACAGGTATATTTGTGGCTATCTGAGAATCATCTCATTGGGTCTAACAGCCAGGCTATATTGTTGGGTCATTTTATGCTGTCTTTTTCAGGGGAAAAACCTAAAATTTATTTAATTACAATTACATTGGAAGAACAAATCACCTTACAGTGTCTATATTTTCCTCTATGCCCTATGTATAACTATTAATTGAAAGGCGCACGCACGCACGCACACACACACACACTCACACACACACACACACACACACACACACGTGTCAGTGTGTGCATGTGTACCTGTGCCCCTACTCTAATTTTCTGCAGTATGTAACAACTAATTGGGGAAGCAGACATTACCATATGTGTGGCAGGGCTCCTGTATTGTGCTGACAGAAGCTGGTAGGTACATCATTGCTTTGTCACATCATTTATGGTTGGTTTCCATTTTTTCCCAATTTCACTGCTTTTATGTTGCCTCAAATTGTGATACATTGTATTGTGAAAATACTACTTGCAGGCTACCTGCTCAATATGGTTTAAACTCTGATATTTACTTACATGACACTGTTTAAAATATTAAAGGTGTAATGACTTCTCTAATACTGATACACCACTTTTACACAACCCCTGAAAACATTCCAATAAAGGGTCTTTAAAAAAGTGCCCCAGCTTTGAATTACGTAGTATATTTTTGTTTATTCATCAATTTCCATAAATATTCTAATTGTTGTTCCAGTCTGAATTTCTCACATTTCTTTATTGTGTGCCTAACCATGGAGCAGTTTACTAAAGCACATCATATGCTAATAATGAAAATATTTTATCGGAATGGAATAAGTTGTGCGGCTACTGAGTTATGCGTACTCTTGTTCCGTGCAAAACATTGCAATGATTAATGACACTGTGGCTGTTTGTCCAGTGAAGTCAGTTGTTTGTCATTCTGAAAAATTGGCTAGTGGATATTCTTTAGTATAGCAAATTCTCCAGGATGTTCCACTTTCTTATTTTTACAGAATTCAGTTATTGCAGTAGCTGAATGAATGGAGATGATCACAAAAATAAGTTAGGTTTTGTTGAATGATTTTGAAGTAGATGAGAAGAAGGTAGTTTTCTGAGCAACATCATGTGACAAGGCACACTTACACTTCAATGAGTTTGCAGTTGCGGGATGTTGGAAAATCCTTGCATGATGCAAAAGAGGGAATTGCATCCAATGGATCTTATACAATTATTCACAAGGTTTTACGGAGCCTATGAATGTGCAGACACACTGTGTACAAATCATATGCACACCTTATTTCATCATAAGATTTTCTGTAAGTGTCACTCCTCTAATGATTCTTAAAATGTTGCATTGTCTAAAAATAGACTCTATTCATCTGTTGGCAATGGTATTGAGAAACATATTTCTCTGTGCTTCCAAAAAATATCAGATTTTTACAGTGAGTTATTGCTGTGAAATTATTTTAATTTTTCAGGAACAGAAAAAGACTGCTGATGCTGAGGAACAAGCAAAGCATATGGCTGCTATGCACGAAGAACGTGTGGCTAGCTTAGAAGCTCGGCTTGCTGAGTTGTCATCAGCAGTTGGCATGTATGACCGCCAGCTTCAGCAGGACCAAGTTGCTATACAAAAACTCAAGGTATCTATAATTGTAATTTGCATTCCTCTGTGTTAACACTTAATTTTGCTTTTGTTTTCAGTTTTGTTGCTCTTGGATCCCGAGAATTCTGAAGTAGAAGAAACTAAAAAAGAGAGAGAGAAAGACTGAAGTTAACAATTCATTGTGTAGGTTATACAGTGAGTTGCCAGAAGGCACATAAATATGACTGAATTTGTTTCTAAGCTATGTGACAGTTTACTTCTTCAGAACTAACTACAGAACTGGGATAAAGAGGCAGAAAATGCTCAGGACAAGGATGTGGCATCCGTAAGCTTGCTCTTGTGCAGCTAGAGGGTGTTATGTTTGGTACGCAATGATGTATAGGAATAGACTGGTAGGAAAAGATAGAAAAGAGGAAGAGAGAGGCTGCGGAGAGTAGGATGTGAGTGTAGAATGAGTGAAGCAAGGATGGGGTGACATGAGGAGACATGGTACTAGGTGCAGGTATGGGGCAGGGACTAAGGAGGATTGTGTGATGAAAGGATGTGTTGTGAGGATAGTTCCCATCTATGTGGTTTGAGAGAAGCCGGTGTTTATGATGGTGAGGGAATTTTTGTACAGTGTAGAATGTGAAGCAGCTACTGAAATTGAACATGTTGTGCTCAGTGTAGTGTTACATTCTAGTTTGCAATTAGGCCCTGCTGCAGTGCAGTAGCAGTAAGCAGACAGATATAGTGGAAGTGGACAGGAACCCTCATTATGTTCTGTACGTTGGTTCAGTGTGTTTGCTATTTTCAATTTTTTTCATCCCTTCATCATAGTAATATTTATGGTCTATTGTTTTCATCCATCATTATAGGTTGGTTCTTAGATTCTCACAGAGTAAAGCTAATGGGAGCAGAAAATTTATTATTAAAATATCTTGTTTTGTCATGTTGATTTTTCTGTAGGTATGATAAATGTACAGTGACACACTGTTGCTTCAAAGATAATTACATAAATCATACATTGCAGCCAACATGTTACTTCTGAATTTTGGCTGCTACAAAGTTCATTATTGATTGTAGATTTTTCCTGTATCATGATTAAAATAAATAGGTAATAATGTACCTTGGCAAAAATAAATAGGTAATACCAGATCACTAGGACTATTCACTTCCTAGTTTTGGTTAAAATTGTTTTAATCACTGTCAAATTATAACACTGCCCATGTCAATTTATTTAAAATCAATTCAACACAGATGTACATTTATAGTCTTCAACCTTTTTCTGATAGATTTTTAAATTTTTCAACACATTTCCCACTCATAATGTGTAGTCAAAGACTCGTGAATAAACTTTATTATATTCTTTATAAATAATCACACACAATATACAACTCAACATTCTGTCATAATCAAATGTATTACTTTCAATACTGTTAACAGCTTCGTAGATAAAACAGGCTCCACAGTGTGGCAATTGGACACTGAGTAACTGATTTGTGTTATCAGAACATTTCATCTGTCTTCAACAATGTGCAATAATTAAATATCAGTGATGTAGTACACCAGTGAGTGGCCTATTCTCTTATGGCCATTGGCTGGTAGGTTTTTCACGATGGTGCTAATCAGACCCAACACAAAAGAGGCCTGTGGCACTGGTCTCGCTCAGTAACATAAGTATTCATGTTAACCTACTTTGATCCTAATACATTGAAGCCATTACTTAAAAATAATGCACATTCACCTTACATAACTCATCTCTTGAGAAACGTAGTGTGTGGAATAGTTTGACACATTGCAACACCATGTTGTATCACTGCGTGGTCATTGACAGTTGGTTAATGGTCATTCCCACATAAAGGCTCAGCAGAATTTACAGCACAAATGGTATATGATGTGACTTCTTTGACAGTTGATTGTGCCTCATATAGGACAGGATATGCCTGTGATAGGTCTCGAATAGGATATACTGGGAGGGTGCATAGTACAAGTGTTGCACCTGGCTCTGCCACATGGGTATAACCTGTGTGGCAAGGTGTTGGGAATAAGGTGTAACGTAAGAATGGATCAGGCTATTCTGTAAATTGCATGAGCAGTGGAATACCACTTTGTAAGGTGTCAGAAGAATCGCTGACTGTTCCTCATTAATGGGCTTCTTTTGTGGGGGTGGGGGAGAAGTAGTGTATCCTATTTCAGTTAGTTGATGGAGGTGGTCGAAGGATTAGGAATATGTGTGGGTGTGATATTGGAGATGTGTTTATGGACTGTATCTGGACAGTGATGGCTCGCTATGAAGCCCTCAGTGACACCTTCAGCATACAGCCAAATTGTTGCTTGATGGCCAGTGGGTTTGATATGGGAAGTGCTTTTAATAGAGCAGTTGGAGAGTTGAAGGTCAACATTAGGAAGGTTACACACAGGGCTGTGGAGGACCAGGTGAAGCAGGTGGGAGAGAAACCGTTCAGGCTGTGGAGGAGTAAGGATAGAATATATTGACCCTCAGTCTAGATCATCAAGATATCAGTGGACATGAATCAGACAAAGAGTTCTGGATGCTGGGTGGCTAGGAAAATTTCCTCTAGATCACACATAAGGAGTTTGACATAGGACGGTGTTCAAGGATGTGATCCAGATTTGTTTGTTCATCTTTCCTTGAAACCATGTATCAGTTTTCTGCATTGTAGTTAGTTGAAGTATTAGACTTGTATCTGGGAAGATGACAGATCCCCGACGAGCATTCAGATATAAACTGTGTGATCAAAAGTATCCAGACACCTGGCTGAAAATGACTTAAAAGTTCATGGCACTCTCCATCGGTAATGCTGGAATTCAATATGGTGTTGGCCCACCTTGCCTTGACTCTCACAGGCGTATGTTCACTCAGGTGCTAGAAGGAATCTTGGGGAAAGGCAGCCCATTCTTCATGAAGTACTGCACTGAGGAGAGGTATCTATGTTGGTGGGTGAGGCCTGGCATGAAGTCGGTGTTCCAAAACATCCCAAAGGTGTTCTATAGGATTCAGGTCAGGACTCTGTGCAGGTCAGTCCATTACAGGGATGTTATTGGCATGTAACCACTCCGCCACAGGCTGTGCATTAGGAACAGGTGCTCGATCATGTTGAAAGATGCAATCGCCATCCCCGAATTGCTCTTCATCAGTGGGAAGCAAGGTGCTTAAAACATCAATGTAGGCTTGTGCTGTGATAGTGCCACACAAAACAACAAGGAGTGCGTACCCCTTCCTCATAACATGACCACACCATACCACCGCCGCCTCCAAATTTTACTGTTGGCAGATGATGTTCACCGGGCATTCGCCGTACCCACATCCTGCCATCGGCTCGCCACATTGTGTACCGTGATTCGTCACTCCACACAATGTTTTTCCACTGTTCAATTGTCCAATGTTTATGCTCCTTACACCAAGTGAGGTGTTGTTTGGCATTTACCGGTGTGGTGTGTGGCTTATGAGCAGCCACTCGATCATGAAATCCAAGTTTTCTCACCTCCTGCCTAACTGTCATACTACTTTCAGTGGATCCTAATGCAGTATGGAATTTATGTGTGATTATCTGGATAGATGTGTGCCTATTACACATGACAACCTTCTTCAACTGTTGGCGGTTTCTGTCAGTCAACATGTGAGGTCGGCCTGTACGTTTTTGTGCTGTACGTGTCCCTTCACGTTTCCACTTCACTATCACATCGGAAACAGTGGACCTAGGGATGTTCAGGAGAGTGGAAATCTCATGTACAGACATGTGACACAAGTTAAACCCAATCACCTGACCACGTTTGAAGTCCGTGAGTTCCGCGGAGCGCCCCATTCTGCTCTCTCACGATGTCTAATAACTACTGAGGTCGCTGCTATGAAGTACCTGGCGGTAGGTGGCAGCATAACGCACCTAATATGGAAAACATATTGTAATAGTGTGCCCTGCCAGCGACACAATAACATACTGTCTTCCTCTCCTATTGATATGTCAGAAGTTAAAGATATAATTTAATCTTTGTGCCAATTAACTGCACTGCAAGCCAGTGAATATATACACCCAGGATAATGAGAGCGGCATAGCATTATTATCTGTATTTTGTCGTATATAAGAATGTGCGCTCGTCTTTTCTTTCTCTCTATAGTCGCGCGCCTTTCTGACAGCGTCTTACGTTATCAGACTCCTATTTTCTTCCATGTTTGTTCAAATGAACTGAAATTGTATTCCTGTTAGGAATTTGTTTAATTGTGCCATTACTATTGCCAATGGCGATTACCAATATGACTTTACTATAAACACTTTTTTCTTCCACTCCATAGCCGAGCTAAGATTATTATAAATAATTCTTTATTATGTCCAAAACTGTGAGATTAGAACGTGAGATGTCAGATGTCTGTATAAAAAACCTTACTTTGTGAAATAATAATTGTTTAATTTGGTATTTCTGCTTTCATTTCATAGGAACAATCATTTATACCCAATTTATAAAATATTACTGATTTTGCTTTACTACATTTTTTCTCATGTTGCCAACACGATACCCACGAAATTAAATTAAAACTGTTCTGAATTTCCTCATGAGGCGAGGAGACAGCTAATCATACCCCTGAGATCATAGGAAAGTAAATTAAACATTTTTCAGCATGTGAAGAGTCTATTGACCTTCACTTCAAACAGCAAAAAAAGTTAAAATAGATTAAGAAAGTGATTTTTGTGTGTGTGAGTGAAATATTTAAATTTATTTTACTTTTCATTTACTACATTTCCTCTTAATTAATTATTTATTTGATTTATTATTTATTTAATTTAATTATTATTAAACATCGGAAACAGTGGACCTAGGGATGTTTAGGAGAGTGGAAATCTCACGTATAGACGAATGACACAAGTGACACCCAGTCACTTGACCACATTTGAAGTCCATGAGTTCCGCGGAGCACCCCATTCTGCTCTCTCACGATGTCTAATAACTACCAAGGTCACTGCTGTGAAGTACCTGGCAGTAGGTGCAGCACAACACACCTAATATGAAAAACATATGTTTGAGGTGTCCGGATACTTTTGATCACAGAGTGTAGAAGAGAGGCAAATGCCGAAATTTTTCATTTGAAAAGGACAATGCTGATTTCATTACCTACTCTGAGGATCTACTCCATTTCTAATGAACGCATCGTCGTTCGAACACACTAAATTCCTTTTTTTCTTCCATTGCAAGAATAATGATACAGGGCAGGTTAATTCATTTTTAACTATTTCTCAGGAAGCTGCTTAAAAGTAAACACAGCATTGTGTTGTTTTCTGTATCGTCTAACTTTACTTGTAGGACCACTGACTAGTAATGTATTTCAGGATCAGTTATTGCAACTTAACTTAGATCCAACAATAAGTACAGTGCCCGAAGATAACAAAAGTGTTGCAAACCCAACAGAGATGAAAATGAAGATGGAAATTGGAGGAACAGATGATATTCAGTCAATTATAGATAAAATATTTTATCTGAAAGGCTTGTTGGAAGAAGCCAGCAAACATGCAGAGAAAACAGTTGATTTTCCAGGTCAGTGTAGGAATTATTTTTAATTATTTCAAATTGTGAACTGTTAAAATAGGACAAAATCAAGAACTACTGAAAAACTCTGCTTTTCTTTCAGTGCTGTGGAACCATGTCTCTGGCTTTCCTATTGATACTGTAGCTCAGCACAGAGCCTGCAAAGATGAATACAACTTACTGAAGCAAGAATTTGAGTTATATAAACAACAGAATCAACGACAGGTGCCAGCTAATCTGCGGTAGTAGTTATTATGTGAAACATTTATGCTTATGTACAGTTTAACACACAGTATTTAAATGTGTTGTCAACACTATATTGTTAATATTTTTGTTTTGTAAGAAATTTAAAATTCGAGTAGGAAAAAAAATGAAAGCTCCAAACAGTAAAACTGTGATGGCAGCTGTAGTTATTATAAGCTTAAATCACAGTAAGAGTCATGACAAAGACAGTACTCTTCAGGCAAAAACTCCTGTGTAGGATCATAACTTGTAAAGTTTAAATGAGTGTCACAGTCTTATCCTCCATGACCTGAAATAAGTCTCTAAACCTAAAATAATGTGGGTGTAAAAGAGACCACTCACTGAAGAGCAGACATTTTGAGTCATTGACAGGCATACAAAAAAGAATGAAAACTTCGGTAACTTTTGGAAGACATCCTTTGATGATTGAGTGTGCGCCCCCCCCCCCCCCCCCTCCACACACACACACACACACACACACACACACACACACACACACACACACCTGTGGCAAAGTTGTAAGAATGCAGAAGGGAAGGGTGGCAGGTACACAGGCTAGGCATGTGACACATGGACACCATTGTGCGGTGCACAGTGATGATGATTCAGATGTATAGATTGATAGTGGGCGACAGTACAGATAAAGGAGAAATTTTTGGGTAGAGAATGGGGGGATAGTGCCTTAGCAAAAATTGGGCCCCCGAGGATTATGTGGGCGAAGAGTGTGTTGTAAGGATAATGCCCATCTAGGTAGTTCAGATAAACTTGTGCTGGAGGGAGGAACCAAATGGCACAGGTTGTGAAATAGCTGTTGAACTTGGTGAGTGTGTCATGCTCAGCAACAAGCTGCTGAGCAAGTTGCCCGATTTAATTCAGTTGCATCTCATTACCATCATTTTGCTTTTGTTGATGTTCATCTCATAATCTCTTTTCAAGACTTTATCCATTCATTTCAACTGATTTTCTAGTTCTTCATTGTTTGTGTCAGAATTACAATGTCATTGGCAAACCTAAAAAGTTTTTCCGTAAAGTTTAATTTCCTTCACAGATTTCTCCTTGGTTTCCTTTACTGCTTACTCGTTGTACAGATGATTAAATAACATAGGGCATAGACTGCAATCCTGTCTCACTTCCTTCTCAACTACTGCTTTTCTTTCACATTCTTCAACCCTTACAATTACATTCTTGCTTCTGTACGTCAAAAGCTCTCTCTAAATCTACAAATATTATAAATGCAGGTTTTCCATTAATCTTCTCAGATAAGTTCTGCATCAGTATGGTCTTGTGTGTTGCTACATTTCTGTAGAACCCAAACTGTTTTTCTCTGATGTCACCTGCCTATCAATTTTTACATTCTTCAGTGCATAATTCATCAGTATTTTGCAGCTATGACTTGTTAAACTAGTGTTTCAGTAATAATTGCACCTGTGAGCGACTGCATTGTTTGGAATATGAATTATTACATTCTAATGTAACTCTTCTGGCTTTCCCGGCGAGATCTTGACATGCGGAATAATCGGGTCTACTGCCGTAAGTTTGTGTTGCTCTGGCACAATATTTCAGCCACATAATTTGTTGCCTTCTTCAGGTGCTACCTGAGACTGCCGTATTGGAGGATCTTGTCCAGTATTTATGCCCAGAGGGTGCTGGGTGCTCTCTTTGCCATCCGCACCCGCCTGGTGCTACTTGTAAGGTGTTGTCTCATCCCTGGTGCTCCCTTGGACATCCGTACCCGACTTGGTCGCTATCTGTGGCAGCTCTCTGAGGCGCATCCTGTGTCGGGCGTTCCGTTCACGGTCCGTGTTCCCCTGGTGCTGCTCCTGAGGTTTTGGCCCTTCCCTGGTGCTCCCACGGACGTCTGTGTCCGGCTTGTTCACCATCTGTGGTTGTGGCAGCTGTCTGGGGCCGGACCCACGTTTGGCGTTCTGTTCGTGGTCCGCGCACGCTTGGTGCTGGTCCTGGTCCTGAGGTGTTGGCAGTTCCCTGGTGCTCCGACAGATGTCTGCACCTGTCTTGTCCACCACCCTCTGGGCATAAATACTGGACAAGATCCTCCAATACGGCAGTCTCAGGTAGCACCTGAAGAAGGCAACGAGTTACGTGGCCGAAATATTGTGCCAAAGCGACACAAACTTCCGGCAGTAGACCTGATTATTCCACATATTACATTCGAATTGAAATCTGAGGGTATTCTACCTGTCTCTTATATATTACATGCCAGGTAACACAGTTTATCACAGCTGTTCCTTCTAAGGATCTCAATAATTCTGAGGAAATGTCATCTACCCCTGGGGCCTTGTTTCACTCTCATATGTTCCATTGCATCTTCATTTACTTCATATTCTGTCTCTCCCGGTCTCATCATCCTGCTGAATAATCCCCACATGGAGATCCAAATGGGGAACTATTTTACCTCTGTCCACAGCTCATGGTCTAGTGGCTAGCGTTGCTGCTTCTCAGTCATGGGGTCCTGGGTTTGATTCCCAGCCGGGTTGGGAATTTTTCTCTGCCCGGGGCTGAGTGTTTGTCTTATCATCATCATCATCATCATCATTCGTGACAGTGGCTTGCTTGAACTGTTTAAAAAATTGGACTGTGTAGAACCTGGGACATGGTACGGGCACTGATGTCCGCACAGTTGAGCGCCCCACAAACCAAATCTCATCATCATCATCATTATTTTATCTCTGGAATAATTTAGCGAGGTAGATGCCATAATTATCAAGTCATATAGTAGATATGCATGGCCTTGGGAAATATAACAGTTATACATTTCCCCTTTGCTTCAGGCATTCACAGTACCAAAATAGCAAGGGCATGTTGGCTGACGTTACAAGGCCAGATCATTCAGTCATCTAGACTGTTATCCCTGAAACTATTGGAAAGGCTGTTGCCCGCTTGAGGAACGATATGTTTGTCAGGCCTCTCAACAGATAATGTTTCAGTGCAGTTCCAGCTACGATTCAGCAATCTTTATAGCTGAGGCAGGCAAGCTATCACACCTGAGCAAGGTCCAGGGTTCATGGCTTTTCTGGAGCTAGTGATGACCACTTTTTTTCCACATATTTTTTTGCTATTGGCAATGCTGTAATTAAATTTTTGTTTGTTTATAGGTACACATCTGCAGTCCTGGTACACTTTGAAATTCTGACACTATAGTATTGTAACACACTGCTAAGGAGCCAAAAGAGAATGGCATAGCCAGTTAATAAAATGGATATGGGCTGCACAATTTGGTTTTGGCTTCTATGATGGTGTGCTTATGGTATGGTGGCATGGAGGCTACAGTGTGTACCAGGATTGCAGTCATGTACCTAAAGGGGAAAAAAAAGAAGAAATTAATTATGTAATTTGAATATAATAGAGGGAAACATTCCAGTGGGGAAAAATATATCTAAAAACAAAGATGATGTGACTTACCAAACGAAACCGCTGGCAGGTTGATAGACACACAAACAAACACAAACATACACACAAAATTCAAGCTTTCGCAACCAACGGTTGCTACATCAGGAAAGAGGGAAGGAGAGGGAAAGACGAAAGGATGTGGGTTTTAAGGGAGAGGGTAAGGAGTCATTCCAATCCCGGGAGCGGAAAGACTTACCTTAGGGAGAAAAAAGGACAGGTATACACTCGCACGCACACACACACATATCCATCCGCACATACACAGACACAAGCAGACTTTTGTAAAGGCAAAGAGTTTGGGCAGAACTGTCAGTCGAGGTGGAAGTACAGAGGCAAAGATGTTGTTGAAAGACAGGTGAGGTATGAGCGGCGGCAACTTCTCGTTATCCGCCAGGCCAACCTCCGCTAATTTCAAGTTGCTGCCGCTCATACCTCACCTGTCTTTCAACAACATCTTTGCCTCTGTACTTCCACCTCGACTGACATCTCTGCCCAAACTCTTTGCCTTTACAAATGTCTGCTTGTGTCTGTGTATGTGCGGATGGATGTGTGTGTGTGTGTGTGTGTGTGTGTGTGTGTGTGTGTGTGTGAGTGTATGCCTGCCCTTTTTCCCCCTAAGGTAAGTCTTTCCGCTCCCGGGATTGGAATGACTCCTTACCCTCTCCCTTAAAACCCACATCCTTTCGTCTTTCCCTCTCCTTCCCTCTTTCCTGATGAAGCAACCGTTGATTGCGAAAGCTTGAATTTTGTGTGTATGTTTGTGTTTGTTTGTGTGTCAACCTGCCAGCGCTTTCGTTCGGTAAGTCACATCATCTTCGTTTTTAGATATAATTATATAATTTAATTTTTTTGAAGTTGTATTTAAAACTTCATAAACATTCCTCATACAAATTTTGAAATTGTCTGCAGTTGTACGATGGTGTGCATCAGTGTATCAGAGGCTAGTCCAAAAATGGGAAAAAACAGACTCAAAAATTCTTTAAACAATTCTTTTACATATTCCAGAAAGATGCATTGTGCAGACAGGAGGTTACGTGGTTCATCAATTAATAAAAAGTATCAATTTATGTATGGATATGCCCACAGCCATTGTTCACTTTTTGAATACAAAAATCATTTTGCGAATTTCTGCTGTTTAATATTTTTAAAATAAATTTTTCTTTTCTTCATCATTCATTGGACATGTCACCATTTTCAAGTGCTAAAAAGTTGAAGTTCTGTCTATGCATCGCTGCCATTGGTGTAATAAGGGCATGCAAACGAAATTCAGCATTTCTGCATTACTCGCTATATAAGTAATGAGTACAAGTGCACCCTGTGCTAATAGCGAAGAAATTGACAGAACAGTTCACTTGTTTATATAAATATATATCATATCATGCATAACATATGCATGAAATAAGCACTGCAAATTCTTGCCCCCACATTGCAAATCTCATGCTGATTGCACCCCTCCTCACCTGTAATTCAAAGAATCTGCATCATTATTACACAAAAAGTGACTATTTCTACTGAAACCTTTTATATTAGTAACCCATCCTGCTTAGAATGGAGTAATATTGACTAAATTCTAAACATATGGACACTGCATACATTTTGCAGCTGTAATGCCCCAAAGATATAAGGAAAGGCTATTTCATGTGCATTAGCAGTGGGTATAAGTATTCGATAAAAGTTTTTCAAAAACTGACAGAAACAAGAGAAAAATTGAATAGTAGGGCCTTGTGCCTGGGATCCAGCAGAGTTTTATATTAAGACAACAAATACATGTTACACTTATCTATTCCTTCAGTGAACGTGGTGGAAGCTGAGAGAATAAATGCTGCCTCTTGCTGGGTAGGCAACACTTGTCTTTTGCTATTTCAGAGTGTCCAGGTGCTTCTCCTGCTGCTGTTGCTGCTGCAACATTTTCAGCAGAGCATGCTTTCATAAACCATGATTCTAGTTTCTGGAACTCTCATAATGTTGAAACAAGAAATAGTTGCTATTTGTATTCTTAATGAGTACAGAAACCAGTTTTGTGACAGCTACAATGAAATGTGCAGACAGTCCCTGTGTGGCTTGGTTGGGCTCCAAATATTGCACCAGTCTGGTCACTGAGTCTGTTGCATATGAACTGACCTGATTACTTCACTGAGCATTATCACTAAACTGCAGGTGGTGTCCAGTGCATCAGCAACATACATAAGTATTGATTTGACGTCACAGTCTGCAGGTGCATAGTCAGTCACCTGCCACCTATTGTGGAAGATGGCAGACACTCTTGGTGGGCTTACCAACTAATTCAGAGGTTGATATAGCCATTGAAAGCTGGGCATTGAGATAATGTGAACTATACTAACTCAGATTTGCCCATATGATTGCCTCCTCCACTTTTTAACATTCATAATAAAAATCTTGTTTATTGTTGATTGAAGAGATAACACTATTTGCTCCAGTACAATATGCTTCTGAAGATCTGACTGGATAAAAATATTGATTGCATGATGAGAAAATGCACAACATGCAGATTTTACTGTACAAAGACATGTGAAAAATTTAATTTTCACTATACTTACTTCTCTTTTATATTTATGTTGTCATTTATTTTCTAATTTTTGCAGAAATGAAGATACAGAACTGGAGATAAGCAGTCTTAAAGGTCAAATAAAAAGTTTAAAGGAGAGGATTCGTATATTGACTACACAGCTTGAAGATGTGGAAAAAGAATACAAAGAAGAAATTGACCATCTTGAAAAGGTAAATCATTACTAAGCTTGTTGTTTTTGTTAATTATTACTATTTTTATTATTATTATTATAGTATTTTTTATATTATTGACAAACGCCCCCCCCTTCTTCTCTCTCTCTCTCTCTCTCTCTCTCTCTCTCTCTCTCTCTCTCTCTCTCTCTCTCTTTCTCTTTCTCTTTCTCTCTCTCTTCCCCAACTTGCAGCAAGTTGCAATTTTGCTGTGCTCTTCTCTGGCTGACAGTAGCTTCTGTTCCCTCTACTTGCCCATTGTCTCCACACAATCTCTTTCTACGTCCACACCTATACTCTGCAAACCACTGTGAAGTGCATGGCAGAGGGGTGCCATAGAAGGGAAAACAAACATTTTGGGAAAAAATGGCATGCTTTCCATCAAAGTTAAGTTATTGACACTGATGTTGTTTTATTTTTGGTAATTTATGTGAAACAGTCACATGTTCATTACACAATGCAGTAGCTTTTTCTGACCTTTGTTGGTCAACCTCAAAGTGTCAATAGAAAGAGACACAGGACCATTACCGAATCTATAAATTTACCAAGTAACTCTATAGATAATGATACAAAACTATAATTTTATTCTTTTTCATCATTATGCACCATCATCCTCCCACCCACTTCACCTAACACAGCTAGTTGTTGACCGAAAGCTCAACAGCATTTGTTTGTGTTGATCTCTTATTGCCACAATACCTTCAATTTTTTACATTACAAAGGTTATTATAGAAGGGAAAACAAACATTTTGGGAAAAAATGGCATGCTTTCCATCAAAGTTAAGTTATTGACACTGATGTTGTTTTATTTTTGGTAATTTATGTGAAACAGTCACATGTTCATTACACAATGCAGTAGCTTTTTCTGACCTTTGTTGGTCAACCGCAAAGTGTCAATAGAAAGAGACACAGGACCATTACCGAATCTATAAATTTACCAAGTAACTCTATAGATAATGATACAAAACTATAATTTTATTCTTTTTCATCATTATATACACATTTATTACCAATAAATGAACCATAGGTGCAGCAGCAATGAAAGTCGCTCTCATGAATAGGTAGAATCACACTCTGTTACAGAATTTAGTGTGTTACCGGATGGTGGCAGCATGTTGTTAATAAAATAAAATTTATTGGTGACAAGAAGAAGAAGAAAAAAAAAAAAAACAGTACCATTGCAGACATAAAAGGTAGTTGAATGTACAAGCAAAATGTTACAACTGAGCAAGTTGAAGCTGTGCAGATTACAACAGATTGGACAAGGTTTTGCAGCAAAATGCACACAATAAATACAAGGTTTCTCACAAAGGGACGTACACCGTTTGTATTTTAATAACTTGAAAATGTATAACAAAAACTATGGATTTTTAAGTGATATAGATAGTCACGACATTACTGATGATCTCTTACTGTTAGATCTGTTCAGAATGTCCTCCATCAGCACCAATACAGTATCTGAAACATTTCAGAACTAATCAACATACATGTGTTATGGTTCCCATTGAAATGGATTGTAATCCAGTGTATGTGACTTTCTGATGCAGACAATATCCTTCGGTTCCTCTCAGAAAGAAGTCTAATGGAATTAGATTGGGAGATCCGGGTGGAAACTCAACACTTCCTCATTGACCTACCCACTTCTCAACAAATGTTTCATCCAGGAATTGCCACATCATAATGGTTATTTGACAGGGCACCATCATCCTTTTTTTAAAAGGAAGGGGGGGGGGGGGGTGTCATTACCTCCTAATGATTGCTTTCTTTTTGTATGCATTCAGCATCTTACTAGATTCCTCTAAACACTGGAAGCAGTGAATGGCCAAGAAGCTAAGTGAGGATGTATAAGGGGTCAGGTAACTTATGGAAAAATTTTGTACTTAATATTTAGTGTACTGTTTGTTACTTAAGAATAGGCAGTATGTAGAGCAAAACTGAAATTGTCAATGTTTAATTCAGATTTTATTTGAAAGTTGTTAATTTGTAACATTAAACAGAGGAATGTTGATAAAAAAATACAGATTTATCATACAGTGTTAGAAATTGCAATTTATTCAACAGAAAATTTAATTATATATAAATGCTGGCAGGTCGATAGACACACAAACAAACACAAACATACACACAAAATTCAAGCTTTCGCAACAAATTGTTGCCTCATCAGGAAAGAGGGAAGGAGAGGGGAAGACGAAAGGAAGTGGGTTTTAAAGGAGAGGGTAAGGAGTCATTCCAATCCCGGGAGCGGAAAGACTTACCTTAGGGGGAAAAAAGGACAGGTATACACTCGCACACACGCACATATCCATCCACACATACAGACACAAGCAGACATATTTAAAGACAAAGAGTTTGGGCAGAGATGTCAGTCGAGGCAGAAGTGTAGAGGCAAAGAAGTTGTTGAAAGACAGGTGAGGTATGAGTGGCGGCAACTTGAAATTAGCGGAGATTGAGGCCTGGCGGATGACGAGAAGAGAGGATATACTGAAGGGCAAGTTCCCATCTCCGGAGTTCGGATAGGTTGGTGTTGGTGGGGAGTATCCAGATAACCCGGACGGTGTAACACTGTGCCAAGATGTGCTGGCCGTGCACCAAGGCATGTTTAGCCACAGGGTGATCCTCATTACCAACAAACACTGTCTGCCTGTGTCCATTCATGCGAATGGACAGTTTGTTGCTGGTCATTCCCACATAGAATGCGTCACAGTGTAGACAGGTCAGTTGGTAAATCACGTGGGTGCTTTCACACGTGGCTCTGCCTTTGATCGTGTACACCTTCCGGGTTACAGGACTGGAGTAGGTGGTGGTGGGAGGGTGCATGGGACAGGTTTTGCATCGGGGGCGGTTACAAGGATAGGAGCCAGAGGGTAGGGAAGGTGGTTTGGGGATTTCATAGGGATGAACTAACAGGTTACGAAGGTTAGGTGGATGGCGGAAAGACACTCTTGGCGGAGTGGGGAGGATTTCATGAAGGATGGATCTCATTTCAGGGCAGGATTTGAGGAAGTCGTATCCCTGCTGGAGAGCCACATTCAGAGTCTGGTCCAGTCCCGGAAAGTATCCTGTCACAAGTGGGGCACTTTTGTGGTTCTTCTGTGGGGGATTCTGGGTTTGAGGGGACGAGGAAGTGGCTCTGGTTATTTGCTTCTGTACCAGGTCGGGAGGGTAGTTGCGGGATGCGAAAGCTGTTTTCAGGTTGTTGGTGTAATGATTCAGGGATTCCGGACTGGAGCAGATTCGTTTGCCACGAAGACCTAGGCTGTAGGGAAGGGACCGTTTGATGTGGAATGGGTGGCAGCTGTCATAATGGAGGTACTGTTGCTTGTTGGTGGGTTTGATGTGGACGGACGTGTGAAGTTGGCCATTGGACAGGTGGAGGTCAACGTCAAGGAAAGTGGCATGGGATTTGGAGTAGGACCAGGTGAAACTGATGGAACCAAAGGAGTTGAGGTTGGAGAGGAAATTCTGGAGTTCTTCTTCACTGTGAGTCCAGATCATGAAGATGTCATCAATAAATCTGTACCAAACTTTGGGTTGGCAGACTTGGGTAACCAAGAAGGCTTCCTCTAAGCGACCCATGAATAGGTTGGCGTACGAGGGGGCCATCCTGGTACCCATGGCTGTTCCCTTTAATTGTTGGTATGTCTGGCCTTCAAAAGTGAAGAAGTTGTGGGTCAGGATGAAGCTGGCTAAGGTGATGAGGAAAGAGGTTTTAGGTAGGGTGGCAGGTGATCGGCGTGAAAGGAAATGCTCCATCGCAGCGAGGCCCTGGACGTGCGGAATATTTGTGTATAAGGACGTGGCATCAATGGTTACAAGGATGGTTTCCGGGGGTAACAGATTGGGTAAGGATTCCAGGCGTTCAAGGAAGTGGTTGGTGTCCTTGATGAAGGATGGGAGACTGCATGTAATGGGTTGAAGGTGTTGATCTACGTAGGCAGAGATACGTTCTGTAATATATAATTTTTCCCACGTGGAATGTTTCCTTCCATTATATAGAAAATTTAATTAATAACACAAAACAGAAAATATATCTAAAAACAAAGATGATGTGACTTACCGAACGAAAGTGCTGGCTGGTCGATAGACACACAAACAAACACAAACATACACACGAAATTCAAGCTTTCGCAACAAACTGTTGCCTCATCAGGAAAGAGGGAAGGAGAGGGAAAGACGAAAGGATGTGGGTTTTAAGGGAGAGGGTAAAGAGTCATTCTAATCCCGGGAGCGGAAAGACTTACCTTAGGGGGAAAAAAGGACAGGTATACACTCACGCACACACACATATCCATCCACACATACACAGACACAAGCAGACTTTTGTAAAGGCAAAGAGTTTGGGCAGAACTGTCAGTCGAGGCGGAAGTACAGAGGCAAAGATGTTGTTGAAAGACAGGTGAGGTATGAGCGGCGGCAAATTGAAATTAGCGGAGATTGAGGCCTGGTTGATAATGAGAAGAGAGGATATACTGAAGGGCAAGTTCCCATCTCCGGAGTTCTGACGGGTTGGTGTTAGTGGGAAGTATCCAGATAACCCAGACGGTGTAACTCTGTGCCAAGATGTGCTGGCCGTGCACCAAGGCATGTTTAGCCACAGGGTGATCCTCATTACCAACAAACACTGTCTGCCTGTGTCCATTCATGCGAATGGACAGTTTGTTGCTGGTCATTCCCACATAGAAAGCTTCACAGTGTAGGCAGGTCAGTTGGTAAATCACATGGGTGCTCTCACACGTGGCTCTGCCTTTGATCGTGTACACCTTCCGGGTTACAGGACTGGAGTAGGTGTTGGTGGGAGGGTGCATGGGACAGGTTTTACATCGGGGGTGGTTACAAGGGTAGGAGCCAGAGGGTAGGGAAGGTGGTTTGGGGATTTCATAGGGATGAACTAAGAGGTTACGCAGGTTAGGTGGACGGTGGAAAGACACTCTTGGTGGAGTGGGGAGGATTTCATGAAGGATGGATCTCATTTCAGGGCAGGATTTGAGGAACTCGTATCCCTGCTGGAGAGCCACATTCAGAGTCTGATCCAGTCCCGGAAAGTATCCTGTCACAAGTGGAGCACTTTTGGGGTTCTTCTGTGTGAGGTTCTGGGTTTGAGGAGATGAGGAAGTGGCTCTGGTTATTTGCTTCTGTACCAGGTCGGGAGGGTAGTTGCGGGATGCGAAATCTGTTTTCAGGTTTTCAGGGATTCCGGACTGGAGCAGATTCGTTTGCCACGAAGACCTAGGCTGTAGGGAAGGGACCGTTTGATGTGGAATGGGTGGCAGCTGTCATAATGGAGGTACTGTTGCTTGTTGGTGGGTTTGATGTGGACGGACGTGTGAAGCTGGCCATTGGACAGGTGGAGGTCAACGTCAAGGAAAGTGGCATGGCATTTTGAGTAGGACCAGGTGAATCTGATGGAACCAAAGGAGTTGAGGTTGGAGAGGAAATTCTGGAGTTCTTCTTCACTGTGAGTCCAGATCATGAAGATGTCATCAATAAATCTGTACCAAACTTTGGGTTGGCAGGCCTGGGTAACCAAGAAGGCTTCATCTAAGCGACCCATGAATAGGTTGGCGTACGAGGGGGCCATCCTGGTGCCCATGGCTGTTCCCTTTAATTGTTGGTATGTCTGGCCTTCGAAAGTGAAGAAGTTGTGGGTCAGGATGAAGCTGGCTAAGGTAATGAGGAAAGAGGTTTTTGGTAGGGTGGCAGGTGATCGGTGTGAAAGGAAGTGCTCCATCGCAGTGAGGCCCTGGACGTGCGGAATATTTGTGTATAAGAAAGTGGCATCAATGGTTACAAGGATGGTTTCCGGGGGTAACAGACTGGGTAGGGATTCCAGGCGTTGGTTGGTGTCTTTGATGAAGGATGGGAGACTGCATGTGATGGGTTGAAGGTGTTGATCTACGTAGGCAGAGATACGTTCTGTGGGGGCTTGGTAACCAGCTACAATGGGACGGCCGGGATGATTGGGTTTGTGAATTTTAGGAAGAAGGTAGAAGGTAGGGGTGCGGGGTGTAGGTGGGGTCAGGCGGTTGATGGAGTCAGGTGAAAGGTTTTGTAGGGGGCCTAAGGTTTGGAGGATTCCTTGAAGCTCCGCCTGGACATCAGGAATGGGATTATCTTGGCAAACTTTGTATGTAGTGTTATCTGAAAGCTGACACAGTCCCTCAGCCACATACTCCCGACGATCAAGTACCACGGTTGTGGAACCCTTGTCCGCCGGAAGAATGACGATGGATCGGTCAGCCTTCAGATCACGGATAGCCTGGGCTTCAGCAGCGGTGATGTTGGGAGTAGGATTAAGGTTTTTTAAGAAGGATTGAGAGGCAAGGCTGGAAGTCAGAAATTCCTGGAAAGTTTGGAGAGGGTGATTTTGAGGAAGAGGAGGTGGGTCCCGCTGTGACGGAGGACGGAACTGTTCCAGGCAGGGCTCAATTTGGATAGTGTCTTGGGGAGTTGGACCATTAGGAGTAGGATTAGGATCATTGTTCTTCGTGGCAAAGTGATATTTCCAGCAGAGAGTACGGGTGTAGGACAGTAAATCTTTGACAAGGGCTGTTTGGTTGAATCTGGGAGTGGGGCTGAAGGTGAGGCCTTTGGATAGGACAGAGGTTTCGGATTGGGAGAGAGGTTTGGAGGAAAGGTTAACTACTGAATTAGGGTGTTGTGGTTCCAGATTGTGTTGATTGGAATTTTGAGGTTTTGGGGGGAGTGGAGCTGGAAGTGGGAGATTGAGTAGATGGGAGAGACTAGGTCTGTGTGCAATGAGAGGAGGTTGAGGTTTGCTGGAAAGGTTGTGAAGGGTGAGTGAGTTGCCTTTCCGGAGGTGGGAAACCAGGAGCTTGGCTAGTTTTTTGAGGTGGAGGGTGGCATGCTGTTCTAATTTGCGATTGGCCTGTAGGAGGATGCTCTGAACAGCCGGTGTGGATGTGGGAGAGGAAAGATTGAGGACTTACGGCATCCTCCTACAGGCCAATCGCAAATTAGAACAGCATGCCACCCTCCACCTCAAAAAACTATCCAATCTCCTGGTTTCCCACCTCCGGAAAGGCAAGAGAGGAAAGATTGAGGACTTGTGTTGTCTTATTCTATTTCTGTTTTCGTCTCTTGAATCCAACCGAACATAAAAGTGGAATAAATCAAAAACACTCTTGTGAGCTAGTATTTCTTCTGCCAGCCACTTTACTTAATATGTTACAAGAGCATACATATTTTTTATTGTGTTAAGATCTATAACTTTTAGAGTGGTAGTCACATAGAAACACTTGTAACATAAACTGTTCTCACACCATGAACATTGTGTGAAGGACACCTTGCTACTGTGGCATTTGATTATAGATTTAAAGGGAAACCTACGTTATTAACATTCTGCGATACTGGTTCCTCATTTAGTTTTGCAGCCATATACCAGCATCTAACATGAATTCAATGGTTTCTACCGTAATTTTGGTCATATAAACCAATACATTTTGATCCCAACAGAAATATGAAAAAAAAGTCATATTACTAGCTTTGAACCCAAGACCTGTAGTGTGCCAGTCCAGTGGTATATTTACTCATCTATCTCACCATTCTAACTGTTGTTGCTTTGTTGATAGATGATGGATAAATATATTTCATCTGGTTACTGAGGATATTATTTTTTTAGAAAGGCCCATCAGTGTGAATGGCTTTGCTAAGAGATAGGTGGCACACTAAACTACATCACCATTCAGTTTCCTGGCACACTAAACTACATCACCGTTCAATATCCTCACTAACCCCTGTTCCCAGCTAATGTCCTCCACTTATGAGAAAAATCATTCTCTCTCTGAAATTTGTTTTAAAATGTGCCCAAATAAATGAGTTATCATGTATGAATGAGACAACATAGTTCCAAAAATAGCAAACTACATTTGATTTTCATGAACATATGAGGCATAAGAAATAAAGTTGCCAGTGGTTTGTTTAGACAAAATGTGTTTTCATCCTGTGAATAAGTACTTGCAAAGTGATAGTGTCTGAGGAGTATTGTGAAACAGAAGCATCAGTCTACGTGTGGTTGTTATGCTACAAACATGCAGCATGTGCCAGTGGGAGATTTGTATATGGTCAGAGCCTCCCCACCCTGTTTCTTGAGTCTAAATATGACACTCCTACCATCCTGGCCACATCTTTAGTTTGGTATGCTGGGTAATAATTGGCAAATTTATAAATTCTGCAGGGATTCTCTGTCTCCTCCTATTACTTGTTGACATTCTGAAGTGACTACTGGCTATTCAAAACTGTTACATCATTGTGAAATACTCATTTGATAATAATGCAAGTGGAAACATGTGAGAGTTTTGTGCACTGGGAAATACTGAATTGAAATCATAAAAGTTTACCAGTTGACAGCTGGAATTGGATTTAGAACTTTTGTTTCGACTGACAGTTATATTGTATCACTTAGCCGAAAAATGGAAAGTTCAGGGGAGTGGTATTGCTTACTTTCAGTGTATTGCTTACTTCCAGATGGGTCTTCCACTGTTACCCAAAAGTAATATGGTTTAGGGAGTTGTTTCTACATTGTTGCCATGTCAGTCAGCATTCAGTCCGAGCATTTCAATGGCATGTGCAAGTAAACTGGTGGCTGAAGTACACAGTCCCGAACAGGATGAGGCATTACTGGTCCAAATATTCTGACCAGCAAAAATACTAAATTTCACTGAAATATTTAATTTGTGTTTATGGATTTTTTAAAATTTATAACAATTTGGATTTTCCAGCTTTTGAAAGCTGAAAGGGCAAACTGCAAGGCAGCAGTTGCATCTTGTGAAGCAGAATTTCGAGCTCGTCTGTCCTTATTAGAGCAACAATTACAGAAACAGAGAGAAAGGACTTTAGCTTTGTTGGAGGAGAAGGACCAAGAGATACAAGTTTTGAAATCCAGTTTTCAATCATTGTTGCCTAGGAAGACATCATCACGTGATGATAGAAGATGGACTCTGCCTCATAGTGATCAGGTGAGTAGTAATTCTTAACAGACCTAAGAAATTTCTTTGGTGCAAAGCTGTCCATTTAAGAAAAAGATTAACCATTATACATATGTACTTTCAAGTTAGACAAAAGTGTTGTGGATTGGCTATCAGCTGTATTTTAGGCAGTTATATTCAGTAAATCAAATATGCACAAATTATGGGTATAGTATTTAATGGAGCAGTGGCGATATACATCGTGAGTAACCCAAAAGAAAGCTATATTAACAACTGGCCTGAGAAAATTGCTAGTCTTACTAGAGGTATTAAAGGCAACATGAAAGTCAATACATTGAAAAATCAACAGACATTCATATGCATCTACATCTACATTTACATCTACATACATACTCCGCAAGCCACCACAAATTGTAAAAGATAGGTTAGTATGGTGCCACATATAACAAAAGAATTTGACATACAACTTAGTGCAGAAAAGAAAAAGGCTTTCAAATTTTATTAAAATTCAACCAAAGTTGCTGCCAGTACAAGATGACACACTTTTTGCTGGCTGTTACAGATGCTGTTGTCAGGTAATTGAATCATTATTCACATTGCAGATAACAAGCTAGTGAAAACATTTATTTGGTGCATGCAATAGGACAGTAATTCATTCGATTGTGAGGAGTTGGTTTTACATGCAACTTAGTACTACTCTTAGTGCTTAGGACAAGATTGTTGCTTATATTATCATTTGTTAGTTACAAGTTATATGGGCATTTGTGGCTAATAGAAATTATGAAAAACAGTTTCTTTTACCTACAGGCTTTTTGCTGTCAAACCTAATGTTCCGTTGTTCGTATGGAAATAATTTTAAGCTTCACATCAGGGTTGTGAATTTACATGAGTAAATAGGTTTTTCTAGATGTTCCTGATTTAAGTTTCACTACGATCCTCGAGGATTTCTTTGGCAGTACAAAATTATTTTTCATATTAAATTGGTAAGTCGTGCCTCACAGAGATGAGAAAGACGAGAAAGGATATGGTAATCCAAAATAAGGTGTGGAGATAATCTCTTTATTACATATAGAGTGGATATAATTTTTGACATACATGGTCAAGCTTATGACTCCATAAAATACGATCATCTGAGTGTGAAACTCAAAATTTACAGCCCAAACAATATATTTGGCAGAGTCTAGTCTTTCACAACATTTTGTCTATTTGGATGACATAATCTAAAGCGAGTGATATATACAATGTGACAGTGTGACATTCTTTATCTAATCAGTGTATCATTGTCTCCCACAAAGTTAAATCATAGTTAATTAACAACAATTGTGTTTCAATACACTCTGTCTTTGTGTATTCGTGGGGCGTACATAATGATCCGAAAGCTTTTCTGGAAACCGCACGTAACATTTTTGGTGTGTGCTGTTGGAGTTGTTCTTACATTTCGTTTCTTAAGGAAGCAAAGCACTAGCTGTTAAGTTTGAGTGTCGATATCAGATTCATTGATTTCCAATATTTGGGATTAATTTTAAGGTCCAGGATGCAGAAACCGTTCTGGCAAATTTGGGGAACACCAGTGACAGCCCACATGTACTACACTATGCCCACGAATTGGCTCGGCGTGATGTGGAGATTTCATCACTGCGGAGGGAACGCCATCAGTTGGAAGCGGCACTCCGTGAACTCAGGAGACTCTCTGCCACTGATCGTGAAAAACATGCAGATGAGGTACAGAGCCTACAGGAGGAAATTGATAGGTCAGTAGGTAACAATGCACTAACAGTAGACTTTTGTTTTTAGGTTAATGTTTGTTGACTTACATAATTCATTTGTACTATCCTACTCTCTCTCCTTTGAATAAAGATTCTGGGAGCCTTTCTTACCTAATCTCTGGGTCGGTTACAGTGGAATGAGTAAAGATAATATCACATTGATGAAGTCATTGAATATTGGAGCAGCACATACATTGCATGAATATTGGAGCAGCACATACATTGCATGACCAAAAGTGAAACATCCAGAAGGGGAGGAGGAAATGAAATGGTATGTCATGGGCTGATGGGTTGTGTGACGTTATGTCAGTCTTTACAAAATCGAATCATATTTACAAAGAACTTGACAGTAGGAGCCCATTTAGCAGTATGTCACTGCACCACCTCCGATCTGGATGCATGCCCTGATTCAGTTAAGAAGGGTGTCATAAAGCAATTGGATCCTCTCCTGAGGCAAGCTGGACCACAGTTTGGTAACTGATCCTTAACATGCCTCTCCGAAACACTGGAAGATTTGTATCCTCCCCATGTTGCTACCATAATCACCAGTAATGGTCATCAGAGGTCATGCAGAATTAAGATTCATTGCTGAACACAATGTGACACCAATTGTCAGTTGTTCATCCTTCCCGGTCACGGCACCACTCCAAACGCAGCTGTTTGCATTGTGGCAGTTCCCTGTCTGGCTACTGCTAATCTCCGACTAGCATTGTGGGATGGCACAGAATGTTGCAGGTTATCCATTACTTACTCTTGGATGGCAGGTGGAGATGTGAAGGATTTTTGATGTGCTTTATGTATAATATGGCAGTCCTCCCTTGTGGCAATCAGATGTGAGGTCAACCAAAACTCTGACGACGGGTATACCTGCCTGCATGTTCTCATGCAGTCCAGCACCAGGCCATTGTCACAAGCAACACTAATGCACTCTGATGGGTGATTTACCTGTTACAGAGAACTGCAAGTCTAATCAGTTACAAATCCGATAACTGTGTATGCACACAGGCGCATGTATATCCAACCATCATGTCTTCTGGACTTCATCTTCCCCCTCCTCCTCCTCCTCCTCCTTCTTCTTCTTCTTCTTCTTTTTTTTTAAAAAAAAGAGCAGTGTAAATAAGACCTGACTATTGTAGGTCAGCCCAAAAACTTGCATTCTTTTTCAGCGCACACACACACACACACACAAAACCAACCTACCTAACTGCACTGTGAAGATTTCCATCATAACAAACAAATGCCTCTGAAAACTGCTTGCAGCCTAACGTGCTGTATCACAGACACCAACCGCTTCTTCCATTATGTCCTGATATTTACAGCAGCTTGTCACTGCTAACAACACTTCTCTGTGTACTTCTCATGGTCAGGGTTCACAGTCATGTAGAATTTTTAAAGGATGTCATATTTGCTATTGACTGCAGAAGTTACTTATTTCACATTTGCAATTTCGTGCCTTTGAGTCATATTCATGTCGTGTTGCAAAAGCTAAAAGAATACAAAAATGAGAACTGCTGAAATATGTCATGTAGACAGCAGTGCATTATAAAAATGGTGAAAATAATAAGTCACTTACATTTTCCTTCAGCACACGTCAGCCTTCAAAATCCTGGGTCAAGTATACATGTCATTGTCAAAAGTAAGGCTTTTCAAGGTAGAAATACAGTAACATCAAGTGTGAAGCTCTGTACATTGTGAAATGGTGTAAATTACATGAAATAATTTCATGTAATTTACATTATTCCATGATGTACAGAGCTGCACACTCATCTGATATGTATTTCTACAGTGAAAAGGCTCACTTTCAACAATAACATGTACACTTGAAGGAGGATTTTAAAGTCGGGCATGTGCTGAAGCAAAATGTAAGTGATTTATTATTTTCACCACTTTAGTAATGTAATGCTGTCTACATGATATATTTCAACAGTTCAATATATATATATATATATATGTGTGTGTGTGTGTGTGTGTGTGTGTGTGTGTGTGTGTGTGTGTGTGTGTGTTCTGTGCCTTGTTTTTGTATTCTTTTAGCTTTTGCAGTACCACTTGAAAATTACACAGAGGCTGAAACTGCAATTGTGAGTTAAATAGCTGCTACATTCAACAGCGATTATGATGTCATTTAAAATCTCACATACTGTGTTATTCCTCTTATAGATGATACACTGCATCTTCACACATAACTATCTATGTCTCCTTTGAAAGTAATATCAACAATATGAAAAAGATAGACTACTACTCACCATAAAGACGATACATTGAGTTACTGTGAAAGAAAGACATACAAACAGATGTACAACACAATTACGAACATGTGCACACCAAACCTTTGAGGGCCATGAAGAGGATACCTCCCTTAAAATTGTAAACTCCTTTCTTGTTTCAACTTTGTTGATGATATCTTCTTGATCTTGACCCAAGACTAGGCACTTTGTACTTATTCCTCTACAGTGTAACATCTTGTCTCCTGTGTGTTACACCTGGTCGTCGTCGTCCCGACAAGCTGCTTTTGCGCAGACAAGCTGCTTTCCTGCAAGGCAACTTTCACTTTTTTAATAACCCTGTGAGGACTTATTATTCCTAACAATTTCCAGTAATGTTCTGTTTTGACAAATGCCATCTCTTCCACACCAAAAAGTTTCACCCTTGTAATCTTTCCACTTGCAGAAGGCACATCGACACTAATGAGCAGGCCTCCTCCCAATGTGCCGAAGAGCTTGCCAAGGCCTAAACAGCCAGTACCATGTCTAGACATGATGCACAGATAACCCAAATCATATCCTCCAGTACTTCCAAGGCTCCAAAGAAGCATATCTGGTTTTCTATGGCTGTGATTGCCTTTCATTGTGCTCGGAAAGAATTCATTTTCTCAAAATCCTTTCCTTCTCCCTTGAAGTGATATTTCCCTATGCAACCAGCTTACAAAATATTCTCATCTAAATTGTCATTTCTGTGTCCATCCCTTCCATATGGCTTGTATCCATATGAAATTGTACACACACTGTATACATTAACACAGTCTGGCTTGGATATGCTACCCCTATGAGGCCCACATTGAAAGGCTGATGTCAAAATACCCAGACTCTTGAACAGGGGTCAAAAAGAGGTTCGTGAACTTACACCACTTATTGACCGAGCTGTCAGTTTCTGAGCCAAAAATATCCTTTTAGAATGGGAAGAGTTACCCCAAAATATAATATCATACAACATAAGCGAATGAAAATAAGCAAAGTAGGCTAGTTTTCATGTCGAACAATCACTCACTTCAGATACCGTTCGAATAGTAAAAATTGCAGCATTAAGTCTTTGAACAAGACCCTGAACGTGGGCTTTCCATGACAGCTTACTATGTGAGCACCTAGAAATTTGAACTGTTCAGTTTCACTAATCATATGCCCATTCTGTGAAATTAAAATGTCAGGTTTTGTGAGATTGTGTGTTAGAAACTGTAAAAACTGAGTCTTACTGTGATTTAGCGTTAGTTTATTTTCTACAAGCCATGAACTTGGGTCATGAACTGCACTATTTGAAACCGAGCCAGTGTTGCACACAACATCCCCTACTACCAAGCAAACAGAAATATTTTAGAGTTATCCGTAATACTAGAGGGCATAGCATTTATATAAATAAGAAACAGGGGAGTGGCCCCAACACTGATAACCACTACAGCTGCAACTGCACGCCGCAAAATGTAAATACCTATTTACCCTATCCCTTGCCTTCTCACACCTTTTTGAGGTAAATCAGTTCTACCTCTGCCTGTATGAAGGAGAGCTACCCCAAATGCCATATTCTTATCCTCTTTCCTTTCTGCCCTTTCTCATGCCTCCCATCTCTTCATTTTTCCTTCCTTGTTTATCTCATCTACTTATCTCACCATAACCTCTCCCCAAAATGTGATAACCCATTGTGTTTGTGTACTGTTTGGCCACAATACTTTTTACTGGTTGCCTGTAGCAGAGAAAACTGGCACTAGTTCATATATAATGATTTTTTTCCAAGCACTGCCAATATTTCTGCATTTGTTACCTCTGCTTTCATGTAAGCACAAGATACAAGTAATGGTTCCAACTTTGTGGGAAGGAGTTCATGCTGTCTTCTCTCATTGCTCCTTTCCTCTCAGTAGTGCTAACGTGGGGCAGCTTATCATGGCCAAACAGTATGTCTGTGTACTTGAAGAACACAGAAATGACGTTGCATTCTTCCAGTACTTGTTTATATTCCTATACACTGTCCTACAATCTCAATGTTTGCTTTGTGGTTATCTTTACTTATTCAGTTGTTTTCCATTCAGAACTTTCAAATACATTAATCTTAGATTATTCATAATATCTAAACATTGTAGCAATGCAAACTAAATTAATATTCTGTCATTAGCCACTCCTTGCACGTTACTGACACTGAATTGATCTTTCCCCTATTTTTCTTGACTTGGTTAATTGAGTTTATGATACTATAATTAACAGATAATTTATTTTATCATGTGATGTACTATATCTGAAGAGAAATTTGTGTAGTGTTTGACCACAAACCACTTGTATTTTCACTTCTATTATTTTTATGGAAAACTATTTTGTAAATATAAATATTTTGAATGTTAATTTGTAAACTATTTATTGTTTATTAATAGACTATTTCTTTTGTTTGCATTGTTATCACTATTATTATTATTATTATTATTGTAAATGACATCAATATGTTGTGTTATTTCAGATTAAATCGTTGTCAGTCCAGAGAAGGAGCAAACTTGGAGTATCTGAAGAATGTTGTTCTCTGTTTTCTTACGACGAATGAGTCCAATTCCAAGAAACACATGCTAAATGCTATTGCAGCAGTGCTCAAATTTAGCGATTTAGAACAAGAGAAACTTAACCGAATCCATAAACATCTATGACTCATGTGGAGCATGTTAAAGTACACAACGAAGCCTCTACTAACATCGTAGTTGGTGAAGTAATAGAAACACTGTCTGTAGTGGTTGACTTTTGAGGTAACTTAGTGAATCGACTGTGTCTGTGATCCTGAAGTATTATGAAATTAGAGTTTATCTGGACATATAGTATTTCCTATGTGTGTTGATTCCAGTGGATATATTATGCATGGTACCAGTAAGATATTTTATCCCTGTACGCCCCCCCCCCCCCCCCTCTCTCTCTCTCTCTCTCTCTCTCTCTCTCTCTCTCTCTCTCTCTCTCTCTCTCTCTCTCTCTCTCTCTCCCCCCCCCCCCCTCTCTCCCCCTACACACACACACACACACACACACACACACACACACACACACACACACAAAACACACACACACACACAGAGGGGGGGGGGGGGGGGGGCCTCTCTTCCCCCTATCCTTGAAAAATCCCAGTTCCTTTTCACTTATCTTTCTGAGGGTTCAGCGGACCAAATCATAAAACTTGCACTTGTAATGTATGAGATAATAAATACTTTATTTGATTTCTCAGTGTTTTTGGACTACTTATTTCATTTTTGTACAACACATTTCAAAATAGTCATTTCATTTTCAAAAGTGGCATTTCAGTTTCTCATGTTTCATTGTATATTTGTCAACAATGCAGTTGGCATATACACATCCTGTGACATTTATTAGGCTGCGAGCAGAAAAGTTGGTTCCATCTTGTGAGTGCAATTCAGAATAGCGGAAATGTATAAACAATTTAGCAGCTTGCCTAAAAGTTGCCCACTCCTCCGCAAGTTGAAATTGTTGATACTGAGAAAACAAGTAAATATAATAGTAAACTATATTCTATCAAGATACAATTGACAGTTTCACATTTTGTCCAGTACGTTTAACTAACGAAAGATCTGTAAAAACTCGCTCTGTACTTTCAATAGGTCATACATTGAAACGTTCTGGATGGTTAAAACTGTGTGCTGGACCGGGATTCAAACCTGGAACCATTCTTCTTAGTGAGCAAGTGTTGTAGCAGTAGACTATTCAGGTATGACTCACAACCTGCCATCACTTCTTTACTTGCTCTAGTACCTTTGCTCCTATCTTCTAAACTTGACAAAAATTCTCTCAAATTCCTTGCGAGACTACCGTATTTACTCGAATCTAAGCCGCACTTTTTTTCCGGTTTTTGTGATCCAAAAAAACGCCTGTGGCTTAGAATCGAGTGCAAAGTAAGCGGAAGTTCTGAAATATGTTGGTAGGTGCCGCCACAACTAACTTCTGCCGTCGAATATATGTAGCGCTACACAGGCATGCTTTGCAGGCACAAAGATAAATACTGGCGCCAAAACGTCTGCGTCAGTAAATAAATTAAAAAGGAAAAAAAAAGTGGAAGACGAGCTTTTTTTCTCCGCCCCGAGTTTCGACCACTGCATTTTCATACATTATCCAACGAAGTAAATACAAATTCCGTATTGTTCGTCTTCGAATGTAACAGCATTTCAATGTACTACGAATATCTGACTGGCAAGACTGTTTGGGATGTTTGTCAATATGGCCAACTCTACGTTCTGAATTCTTTCCTACCTTTGAGAAGAGATGGTTGCTAATAGGAGCTTTTATGAATTGTGAATCACATGCAGTATTCTCTTCACCATAAGGATAATATGAATATAAACATTTTACCATGTATTCTTTCGTGTTTGCTGCTATCTCATTTAAATCCTGTCTGCCTAATAAACTACAAAACTAGAGTGAGACAACAGCAAACGCGAAGGAATATATATATATATATATATAATGGAAGGAAACATTCCACGTGGGAAAAATTATATATAAATACAAAGATGAGGTGACTTACCGAACAAAAACGCTGGCAGGTCGATAGACACACAAACAAACACAAACATACACACAAAATTCAAGCTTTCGCAACAAATTGTTGCCTCATCAGGAAAGAGGGAAGGAGAGGGGAAGACGAAAGGAAGTGGGTTTTAAAGGAGAGGGTAAGGAGTCATTCCAATCCCGGGAGCGGAAAGACTTACCTTAGGGGGAAAAAAGGACAGGTATACACTCGCACACACGCACATATCCATCCACACATACAGACACAAGCAGACAAATATGTCTGCTTGTGTCTGTATGTGTGGATGGATATGTGCGTGTGTGCGAGTGTATACCTGTCCTTTTTTCCCCCTAAGGTAAGTCTTTCCGCTCCCGGGATTGGAATGACTCCTTACCCTCTCCTTTAAAACCCACTTCCTTTCGTCTTCCCCTCTCCTTCCCTCTTTCCTGATGAGGCAACAATTTGTTGCGAAAGCTTGAATTTTGTGTGTATGTTTGTGTTTGTTTGTGTGTCTATCGACCTGCCAGCGTTTTTGTTCGGTAAGTCACCTCATCTTTGGAATATATATATATCATGTCATGTTTATATTCATATTATTCTTATGCCTAATAGTGATACAGTCAGAAAGGAAGCACGGCAATTGACTAGATTTTTAAATCTAAGATGACTCTAATTTCTGTGCAGAATGTAATGAACTAAAGAGGCGCCTGCAAAGATTTTCAAATGGAGAAAAATTTTCGCTAAACTCTCGTTCAGAACATCTTCTATCATTCGCAGTCTATTATTTGGTTCTTGTTGATCATTATCAAAGAAAGCAGCAGTGTAAGTAACAACAAATAGCAGTGTCTTGCCATTGTTTCACTAATTAGATGATTCCTCTCTTTTTGTTTTTATTGTAAGCGGCAGTAGCACGCACAAAAGCAAGCCATGCTGCAAGCGGCGACAGGCCGCAAACACTCGTTATCAGAATGCGACAAACAATGCATGACACAGTACAGTACTGCATTTTCAGCTTAACACCTATAACAAAGAGAACGGCACTTATCATATCAAAGCAAAATAAGCAGTCAATTCAAACCAGACAAAGCACATGAAAAAGGAAGGAAACCCGTATAAATACGGATGGAGCGCCTGATGCATAGCAATGGCTACCTGGTAAAGCTTAACTGCTAAGCTTATGACTCGAACCAAACTACTGTAGCTGTATCATCATTCATTCAACCTAATTGTGTCTCATATTACAATGGACCAACTTTGTTTCGATTTGGAGGTGCGGCCTAAAACTTTTCTCTCCCCTTGAATTTCGAGTCTCAAATTTCAGGTGCGGCTTAGATTCGGGAAATTTTTTTTTCCTTGATTTAGAGTCTCATTTTTCATGTGCGGCTTAGATTCGAGTGCGGCTCAGATTCGAGTAAATACGGTAGTACTCCTGGAACAAAGGACAATGCGGTTTAATGGCATAATGACAGCCTAGGAGATTGTCTCCTGAATGAATTTTCATGCTGCTGTGGAGAAGTTTGAAAAGTAGGAGAAGAGGGACTGACAGAAGTAAAGTTGTGAGGATGGATTGTGAGCCATTATTTGGTAGCTCAGAAGGGAACCCTCCATAGGTTACTCTCTGACACTGTCAAAGCCTTGAAGAATGAAAGCAGTGGGTCACATATTTTGGCTTGTGTACTGAGAATAATTTCCAATAAAATGATTGTTCAAGTTTTGATATCACTTTATCACTCTGCTCATGCAGCATAAAACGAAATGAATTGGTGCTACAGTGGCTAAGAGCATAATTTCAAGTTTTTCTGTACTGTGTTCAAATCCATCCCATTATGGGTTTAGAATTTCAAGAAAAACTGTTACCAACAAATTTTGTTTGATTTCCAGAAATCGGTGGCAAATTTGCTCCTAGAGTCCAACAAGACGTAACCAACCTGAAAAACTCACAACATAAACCTACCATAAGTTTTTGGACAAAGTATTTTGAGCTACATAAAAACGGAGTTGTTTGTGTATATTATTGACCAATGGTGTGACAAAGCAATCCATTTTTATACAATGGGGTTTTTGTCAATGAAATTGGAGTACCATTTTGTGACTGTCATTGACAGGTTAACTACGTATTTATCCCATCCAATTAGAATTACATACTTTATATTCTAATATACACATAAATGAATAATAAACATAAATAATTAATAGCTGTAATGGGTTGACAACCATTGAGACATCATTAGTAATATGTAACATGTTAATACAATGTTGCTTGTGCAGAACTGTCACCTTTTACAGATTGTCCATAATCATTATTGGTGTATCACCTTAATTGCAGAACTATGAGAGGTTGCTAAAAAATTACGAAAATTTGATATACAAAAATTGGGAAAGGTACTGTTTATATTTCACCAATCATATGCTACTAAAATGTTTTATGGATTGTAATGATTTTGTTCCTGTGTACGTAGTAAGCCTGTCTGCATGATTTTGTCACCACAGCTTACTAAGGTAGCATATGCTGAGTGGCAAAATTTTTCATTCTGTCCATGTCAGGCTAAAAGAGTAGGAATAAAACGACTTTGGAACTGAACAACATCACAAAGTTCCAGGCATTCGCCTGTGAGCTGTTGCGGTATTTTTAACTACATGACTTCCGTATCGAGAGGGCACCTATTTATCCATTCTTAATAATACACATTAAATTTTTAAGGTACTTTATATTTTATAGACAAGATAAGCATGTATTCTTGGTTTTCAAATAGTGTATCGAAATGTTCATTGAAACTAAGCTCATGTTGTATGTGTTTTGTCATGTGATAATATGTTGGTAAAGAGCTGTATCTCCTCAGCGTCTCTCCTACTCCAAATCGATGCAGTGTAGCTGAAACTTCCTTGTAGCAATTAGAAAGAGGAGGAAAGAGTAATATTTACGTTCAAGTCTCACTTAATTATTTGTCAGAGGTGAACACTCATTTCTTTCTATCTTGAATACAACTTTTACTAATGAGTCATAATATTCTCAATTATAAGTTCTCTTCATCTTTATCAGAGCAAGAAGAAAGTCAGAAACATTAACATTACCTTCAACAACAGAGATAAGGAAAATCAGGTATAGTGCAATAATAACGTTTGCTTTTCTTATGCAAGGAGCAACGTCTTTGGTTGTTACACACAGCACAGTATCTGATACAGTTATTCACTTAATAAAACTTCCAGTAATTTTGTGACATCATCTGTATTCGGTGGTATTATTGATCTTATTAGAAGAGAAAAGCTGTTTATATGATGTTAGCTGCTAAGGATTTTTTAGTTGTTTTGTCAAAAATTCAAGGAAATTAGACTTTCTTGTGCCTTTGGCAACTGTTTACAGTTTCCATAAAGACAAGTGTGATACAAATGAAGATTTGAAATTAAACAGTGCAAATGACACCAGGAGTGAAAGTGAAAAAAATAAAAAAGGTGGAAGCATCTGTAGATGTTCCAAGTAACAGCAGTCATGGATTTACTTCTTACATTGATTGTAATAAGAAGGAAAGAAAACATGAAAGTGAAGTCTGACAACTTTTGAAGAGTAGAAAAAGAGAGCAGATATTGCTTGATGCAAAAAATCTACTATGTGATACATCACACATTAAGAAGTATCTGTCACTGAGCAAACTTATGCTTTCATTACTGTAATACTGCCTGTGATGGAGTTTTTAGTGTCAGAGCATGTTACAAAAATAGTTTCACAAATTCTGTGAAGAATGCAACAAGATTATCGCCTAAGAAAAAATTATCTTCAGTCACCAGTGGAAATCATTGTTCTGTATTACAAAAGTATTGGAAGATGCAGAAAGAAGAGGCAGTGGATGAGGAAGGGTTGTGAATATTTTTGTGTAAAACACTGAAGATAGGCCTCTCATTTACTAATGTAAGTGGATTTTGTTTCCATGTTTACTTTTATTTTCATTACTAATTTGTGAGATATATGTGTATTAATATTGCAGTATTTGAAAATTACAGAAATGTTTCTAAAGCACCCTTGATGTTTACTAAACTGATTTATAGAGTTTTCCACTTAACTTGATTTTTTTCCATTTACAGTTCTTTTTATCCCTGGAAGATCTTTGTTATTTAGGGTCCGAAAGTATCAGAAATATAGTGTTTAAAGGTCTAAATGAGGTTTCTATTTTTTAAAATATTCCAAGGAAGGGCCCCGAGACACCTATCCATGTTTGTTATGTAATTACTGACTGCCTCTTCTCAAGGTTGACAGCTATGTTTGTTTGTTTTGAATGGGTTTTCACTCTTCGGCAGTTGTAACGGACGATCAAAATTAGCATTATCTTCTGTAGAAAAATCACTGACATATGACACCTAGCATTGCAGAAGCAAAAACAATAATGTTCCACTTGCAAAAAGCATGTTTTAATGTGAAAGTGAATTTTCATTAACATTTCTTAGCTTAGAATTAATACTTGCATGATTGTGCAGGTGAATGATAAAATCTAAATAAAATACTAATGATAATGATGTTTGTCATCTGCTCCACAATAAACATCATAATTTGAAAATCAATACAAAGTTCGGGGTACAGTTGTAGTTATTACACATTATTTGATAAGAAAACAGGTGTTGGAGGTTGTGGAGGAATGAGAATAGTATGTGTTGGCTCTGTGTCCGGATGGAGAAGATATCATCAATGAACCTGAACTAGCCCGCGGTTTTGTGAGGCTAGGAAGACTTTCTCTCTAGATGGCCCTTAAACAAAGTAGCGTAGGAGAGTGCCATGCAGATGTCCAAGGCCATACTGCAGGTTTGTTTTTACATATTTGTGCCAAAGAAGTAGTAATTGTGTGTGAGGATATAACTGGTGAGTGTATAAGAAATAAAGTAGTGGGTTTAGAGTTGGAAAGATGTTGTGAAAGATAGTATTCAATACAGAACTCACCGGCTATGATGCCTGTGTGTCGTATGCCTAGCCCATGTGCTGTCTTCCTCTGAACTGCCAGCTACCTATCCCCAATCACTCATCCTTCTTCCAGCCTCTTTGTTGATCCACACCATCTGTCACACCCCTGTTCTACATCTACATCTACATCTATACTCCGCGAGCCACCTTACGGTGTGTGGCGGAGGGTACTTATTGTACCACTATCTGATCCCCCCTTCCCTGTTCCATTCACGAATTGTGCGTGGGAAGAACGACTGCTTGTAAGTCTCCGTATTTGCTCTAATTTCTCGGATCTTTTCGTTGTGATCATTACGCGAGATATATGTGGGCGGTAGTAATATGTTGCCCATCTCTTCCCGGAATGTGCTCTCTCGTAATTTCGATAATAAACCTCTCCGTATTGCGTAACGCCTTTCTTGAAGTGTCCGCCACTGGAGCTTGTTCAGCATCTCCGTAACGCTCTCGCGCTGACTAAATGTCCCCATGACGAATCGCGCTGCTTTTCGCTGGATCATGTCTATCTCTTCTATTAATCCAACCTGGTAAGGGTCCCATACTGATGAGCAATACTCAAGAATCGGACGAACAAGCGTTTTGTAAGCTACTTCTTTCGTCGATGAGTCACATTTTCTTAGAATTCTTCCTATGAATCTCAACCTGGCGCCTGCTTTTCCCACTATTTGTTTTATGTGATCATTCCACTTCAGATCGCTCCGGATAGTAACTCCTAAGTATTTTACGGTCGTTACCGCTTCCAATGATTTACCACCTATGGCATAATCGTACTGGAATGGATTTCTGCCCCTATGTATGCGCATTATATTACATTTATCTACGTTTAGGGAAAGCTGCCAGCTGTCGCACCATGCATTAATCCTCTGCAGGTCCTCCTGGAGTACGTACGAGTCTTCTGATGTTGCTACTTTCTTGTAGACAACCGTGTCATCTGCAAATAGCCTCACGGAGCTACCGATGTTGTCAACTAAGTCATTTATGTATATTGTAAACAATAAAGGTCCTATCACGCTTCCCTGCGGTACTCCCGAAATTACCTCTACATCTGCAGATTTTGAACCGTTAAGAATGACATGTTGTGTTCTTTCTTCTAGGAAATCCTGAATCCAATCACAAACCTGGTCCGATATTCCGTAAGCTCGTATTTTTTTCACTAAACGTAAGTGCGGAACCATATCAAATGCCTTCCTGAAGTCCAGGAATACGGCATCAATCTGCTCGCCAGTGTCTACGGCACTGTGAATTTCTTGGGCAAATAGGGCGAGCTGAGTTTCACATGATCTCTGTTTGCGGAATCCATGTTGGTTATGATGAAGGAGATTTGTATTATCTAAGAACGTCATAATACGAGAACACAAAACATGTTCCATTATTCTACAACAGATTGACGTAAGCGAAATAGGCCTATAATTATTCGCATCTGATTTATGACCCTTCTTGAAAATGGAAACGACCTGCGCTTTCTTCCAGTCGCTAGGTACTTTACGTTCTTCCAGCGATCTACAATAAATTGCTGATAGAAAGGGGGCAAGTTCTTTAGCATAATCACTGTAGAATCTTAAGGGTATCTCGTCTGGTCCGGATGCTTTTCCGCTACTAAGTGATAGCAGTTGTTTTTCAATTCCGATATCGTTTATTTCAATATTTTCCATTTTGGCGTCCGTGCGACGGCTGAAGTCAGGGACCGTGTTACGATTTTCCGCAGTGAAACAGTTTCGGAACACTGAATTCAGTATTTCTGCCTTTCTTCGGTCGTCCTCTGTTTCGGTGCCATCGTGGTCAACGAGTGACTGAATAGGGGATTTAGATCCGCTTACCGATTTTACATATGACCAAAACTTTTTAGGGTTCTTGTTTAGATTGTTTGCCAATGTTTTATGTTCGAATTCGTTGAATGCTTCTCTCATTGCTCTCTTTACGCTCTTTTTCGCTTCGTTCAGCTTTTCCTTATCAGCTATGATTCGACTACTCTTAAACCTATGATGAAGCTTTCTTTGTTTACGTAGTACCTTTCGTACATGATTGTTATACCACGATGGATCTTTCCCCTCACTTTGGACCTTAGTCGGTACGAACTTATCTAAGGCGTACTGGACGATGTTTCTGAATTTTTTCCATTTTTGTTCCACATCCTCTTCCTCAGAAATGAACGTTTGATGGTGGTCACTCAGATATTCTGCGATTTGTGCCCTATCTCTCTTGTTAAGCAAATATATTTTCCTTCCTTTCTTGGCATTTCTTATTACACTTGTAGTCATTGATGCAACCACTGACTTATGATCACTGATACCCTCTTCTACATTCACGGAGTCGAAAAGTTCCGGTCTATTTGTTGCTATGAGGTCTAAAACGTTAGCTTCACGAGTTGGTTCTCTAACTATCTGCTCGAAGTAATTCTCGGACAAGGCAGTCAGGATAATGTCACAAGAGTCTCTGTCCCTGGCTCCAGTTCTGATTGTGTGACTATCCCATTCTATACCTGGTAGATTGAAGTCTCCCCCTATTACAATAGTATGATCACGAAACTTCTTCACGACGTTCTGCAGGTTCTCTCTGAGGCGCTCAACTACTACGGTTGCTGATGCAGGTGGTCTATAGAAGCATCCGACTATCATATCTGACCCACCTTTGATACTTAACCCAGATTATTTCACATTCGCATTCGCTAATAACTTCACTGGATATTATTGAATTCATTACTGCTATAAATACTCCTCCACCATTGGCGTTTATCCTATCCTTGCGGTATATATTCCATTCTGTGTCTAGGATTTCGTTACTGTTCACTTCCGGTTTTAACCAACTTTCCGTTCCTAATACTATATGCGCACTATTTCCTTCAATAAGAGATACTAATTCAGGAACCTTGCCCTGGATACTCCTGCAGTTTACCAATATTACGTTAACTTTTCCTGTTTTTGGTCTCTGAGGACGGACGTTCTTTATCAACGATGATAATGTCCTCTCTGGTAAGCCGTCAGGTATTTTATCGTTTCGCCCAAGGGGGGGTCCCTCTAACCTAAAAAATCCCCGTTGCACGCCACACGTACTCTGCTACCCTAGTAGCTGCTTCCAGTGTGTAGTGGGGGCCCTACAGTTCTCCACCCAATAACGGAGGTCGATGAATTTGCAACCATTATAGTCGCAGAGTCGTCTGAGCCTCTGGCTTAGACCCTCCACACGGCTCCAAACCAGAGGACCGCGATCGACTCTGGGCACTATGCTGCAGATATTAAGCTCAGCTTGCACTCCGCGTGCGATGCTGGTTGTCTTCACCAAATCAGCCAGCCACCGGAAGGAACCAAGGATGACCTCAGAACCCAAGCGGCAGGCGTCATTCGTTCCGACATGTGCTACTATCTGCAGCCGGTCACACCCAGTGCGTTCAATAGCTGCCGGAAGGGCCTCCTCCACATTACGGACGAGACCCCCCGGCAAGCACACCGAGTGCACACTGGCATTCTTCCCCGACCTACCCGCTATTTTCCTGAGGGGCTCCATAACCCGCCTAACGTTGGAGCTCCCTATAACTAATAGGCCCGCCCTCTGTGACTGTCGGGACCTTGCCGGAGAATCGGCCACTGGCCCAACAGGCGAGGCATCCTGTGGTGGCTCGGAAACGATGTCATCACCACTAGGAAGCACCCCGTACCTGTTGGAAAGGGGTAAGGCAGCTGCCACGCGGCCAGATCCCACCTTCGCCTTTCGGCCAGGCACGCGCGAGCCCACCACTGTCCGCCATTCACCCTGGAGTGATGGCTGACCGGTAAGATGCTCACTGCCGGAAGACGCAGCGACATCAGGGGTTCCATGTGATTCCAAGGCCACCGAAGTAGGCATAGGTCTCACCACAGTTGCCCCAACGCCACTACGAGCCAACGCCTGCGCCTCGAGCTCGATGAGCCTAACAGACAAAGCCTCCACCTGCCCCCGAAGAGTGGCCAATTCTCCTTGCGTCCGCTCACAACAACCACAGTCCCTACACATGACTATGTTTACCCTACTCTATACGGTGACAAATTCCCAAGATAATCTTCTGATGAGCTACTCTGATAATCAAGAAACACTCACTGAAATACGAGACGCGAAAACTACGCTAGGTTTTCCCAGAAAAACTATTTAAAAGCTAAGCGCAGCAAATAAGTACAAAAACGCTTTATACAAACAGTATAGTCCACCTGCCAAACTGCAATTCCAGCATTATGTATTCAGCCGACATAATATAGCTGCACCTCTCTCTCTCTCTCTCTCTCTCTCTCTCTCTCTCTCTCTCTCTCTCTGTCTCTCTGTCTGTGTGTGTGTGTGTGTGTGTGTGTGTGTGTGTGTGTGTGTGCGTGCGTGCGTGCGTGTGTGGGCGCGCACGCATGCATGAGGTTATTTTTTCTGCTTCACTTTAATCTAAATTTGTAACTGTAATAACTACTACATAAATGGCAGCTTTATACATGTAAGTGTGATGCAGTGCATTCAACAAAAGAGATGATGTAAATGTGGTAAAAGAAGAGAATATGACAGGTGCAGAACTGAAGAGGTGCAAGTCCAAAAACATGATATTGCGAAAATGAGAGTTTTGTGGAAATGTGAAACCAAAACTATATGTAAGGTGAAGAGATATTTTATTTAAATTGTCACATATACAATGAACCAACTCACCTGTTGGTAAAGAAATTATTGTGCTGGTAAGTAAACATTACTTTGTAAACCGAGAAACTTTAAATAAACTGGACTTACAATGGCCTTGCTCTGAAGATGAAGGCCTTGGACTACAGGCTGGAATAAAGAATCTAAACTGCAACTATCATAACAAGTTACATATTGGGAACTGGTTCATCATAATGTCGGTTTGTTTCTTCCTGTGCACTTACAATGTCTACATGCTTTTTTTTTCCTGATTTGCGTTTACAATTAGTGGGAAATTTTTTAAGAAAGCATTGTCATTCATTTCCTGAACTGACACTAGCCTTCTGTTGGTATACTGTTTGTCCTTATCAACAAGGGCAACAGAACTTGATTGACGACTCTGCTCAATCTTCAGATTCATACATTCATATTTATTTATTTATTTATTTATTTATTTGAGTCATCAGTCTTCTGACTGGTTTGACACGGCTTGTCATGAATTCCTCTCCTGTGCCAACCTCTTCATCTCACAGTAACACTTGCAGCCTACATCCTCAATTATTTGCTGGCTGCATTCCAATCTCTGTCTTCCTCTACAGTTTTTGCCTTCTACAGCTCCCTCTAGTACCATGGCAGTTATTCCCTGATGTCTTAACAGATGTCCTATCATCCTGTCCCTTCTCCTTGTCAGTGTATTCTACATATTCCTTTCCTCTCCAATTCTGTGCAGAACCACCTCATTCCTCACGTTATCAGTGCGCCTAATTTTCAACATTCATCTATAGCTCCACATCTCAAATGCTTTGATTCTCTTCTGTTCCGGTTTTCCTACAGTCCATGTTTCACTACCATACAATGCTGTGCTCTGAATGTACATTCTCAGAAATTTCTTCCTCAAATTAAGGCCTATGTTTGATACTAGTAGACTCCCCTTGGCCAGGAATGCCTTTTATGCCAGTGCTAGTTTGCTTTTGGTGTCGTCCTTTCTTCGTCCATCACTGCTTATTTTGCTTCCTAGATAGTAGAATTCCTTAACTTCATCTACTTCGTGAACATCAGGCTTCATCTACTTCATGATCACCAGGCTTCATCTACTTCATGATCACCAATCCTGATGTTAAGTTTCTAGATGTTCTCATTTTTGCTACTTCTCGTTACTCTCGTCTTTCTTTGATTTACTCTCAGTCCATATTCTGTATTCATTATACCGTTCATTCTGTTCAGGATCATTGATATCCTCTCACCTTCAATTTTAATTCCAGTCCTGAACCTTTTTCTTAATACCATCATTGCATCTTCGATGTGCAGATTGAACAGTAGGGGCGAAAGACTACATCCCCGTCTTACAACCTTTTTAATTCGAAGACTTCGTTCTTGGTGGTCCACTCTTATTATTTCTTCTTGGCTCTTGTACATACTGTATATTACCTTTTTCTTCCTATAGCTTACAGAATTTTGAACATCTTGCAACATTTTACATTATTGAATGCTTTTTCCAGGTCAACAGATGTATCAACATGTCTTGATTTTTCTTTAGTCTTGCTTCCATTATCAACCACATTGTCTGAATTGCCTCTCTGGTGCCTTTACCTTTGCTAAAGCCAAACTGATCATCATTGAACACATCCTCAGTTTTCTTTTCCATTTTTCTGTATATTATTCTTGTATGCATGAGCTGTTAGGCTGATAGTGCGATAATTCTTGCACTTGTCAGCTCTTGCAGCCTTTGGAATTGTGTGGATGACACTTTTCTGAAAGTCAGACGGTATGTAGCCAGACACTCACCTTCTACACACCAACATGGATAGTCGTTTTGTTGCCACTACTACTAATGATGATAAAAATTCTGATGGAATGTTAACTATCCCTTCTGCCTTAGTTGGTCTTAATTCCTCCAAAGCTTTCTTAAACTCATTCTAATACTGGATCTTCTTCTTCTATCACATCAGATAAATCTTCCCCTCATAGAGGCCTTCAATGTACTCTTTCCACCTATCCGCTCTCTCCTCTGCATTTAATGCTGGAATTCCCATTGCACTCCGTGGGTTGGGTTAGGTTAAGTTACATTGTTACCAACCCTTGCTTTTAATTTCATCGAAGGTTGTTTTGACTTTCGTATATGACGAGTCAGTCCTTGTGATAATCATTTCTTTTACAGTTTCTTCATATTTTTCATGCAGCCATTTCATCTTAGCTTCCCTGCACTTCTTATTCGTTTCACTCCTCAGGAACTTGTATTTCTGCATTCCTGAATTTCCCTGAACACTTTTGTACCTCATTCTTTCATCGATCAACTGAAATATTTCTACTACTACCCACGAATTCTTAGCAGTTACCTACTTTGCACCTATGTTTTTCCTTCCAACTTCTGTGATTGCTCTTTTTAGAGATGTCCATTCCTCTTCAACTGTACAGCCTACTGGGCTATTCTTAACTTCTGTATCTATAGCCACAGACAACTTCTAGTGTATCTTGTCATTCTGTAGTACTTTCATATCCCACTTCTTTGCGTATTGATTCATCCTGACTAATCTCTTAAACTTCAGTCAAGGTGTGTACGTAGACAAGAAAAAAAATTCCCGGATTTCCCGGTTAAAAACACAATTTCTCCCGGATGAAATTACGTATAAAGCGGGGGAAAATACATCCGTGTTAAGCAACAGTATACTTTCCCTCGGAGCTGTAAAACCTATCAGTCCTTTGAATGGTGAAGGTCTTATACCGGCGGAGGGCGTCCCAGCACTTTAGGAAACAGGAAAAACAATGCGTTTGGAAATACGTTTGATGCGATACAATATGGACAGAGTTTATTTTCGTATTGCGAAAGTATATACACAAATTCCACAAGATCCGAAGCCTTAAAACAGAGATTGCGTTGAGCGACGCACTTTTGTCAGCCAGTCATAGCTCATGTGACGTGATCTCGCTAGCGAATGACGGCAGTTATTCAGAGCACGAGACCTACGAGAAAGACAGGCCGAGGCGCGTACGTTACGAACGTAGGCCGAGCTCGCTCAGCTCAGCAAAGTGCGTTTCTACACCGGTTAACTCATAAGTAAATGTGTATGTACGAACGAGAGTTGCATCGTCTATTGGAATCCACTATTATTAGTCCTACAATGATAGGAAGTCCGTAGGCCTACTAACAGGCTCTAATTTGGCAATTAAAATCATGCCAAAATGATTATCAGTTGCGCAAGGCACCACATCTTCTATGAAAGGAGAACTGTTACGAAGAAGAGACTAAATGCTATAAACGAGCGGTTATACCATTTCTATCGAGAATTGATTTTAAATTTTGTTGTAAAAACAGTAATCAGTAAGACTTCATTATAACGGATTCCAGTACAAGATGCAATTCTCGTTAGTATGCACGCACCCGGTTGCGAGTTAACTGATTTAAAAACGCATTTTGCCCGCTGAGTTACGGGAACAAGCGAGCTCAGGCCGCGTTTTTCGTGACGTACGCGCCGCGGCCTGTCTTTCTCGTGGGCCTCGTTCAGTGCATAAGACATGTTATGTACTAAACCACTAGCAGCATCATTGTTACGTAGCACGACCATACAAAGACGAAAGGTTAATAGGTTAAAGTAATGTAAGTACACTATATCTTCACGAAAAGCTGAACTTTCACGTATAATATTGGGCATTAACAATGTTTTGTTGTTTTTTCTCGGAGGGCATGGTTAGGCAGGAACCTAGGAATGCTTCGGAAACTAAACTGCTGTATTTGATGTATTTCATACATATACTTTCGCATTATGCAAACATGCAGTCCAAATTCCGATGCGAATCAAAGATCTTTCCAAAACGCGTTGTCTTTTTCTGGATTTCGTTTCTTAAAATGCTCGGAAGTACAAAACCCCTAACCTTTCCATAAGCCGTTTTCCAATAACACAATTTATTTAGTTTTTATTTCGTGCAGCGATTGTACTTAGCTGTAGTCGGTGTCATGGTTTCTCGAAGAGTGATGCAACCAATTTTACATTGTGTTTATTCGAAACTCCGAATATACTGTACAACATTTAAACACCCACTGACGTAAGGCTGCGAGCGCTCACAGCAAGGTCTAAGGATCTTTGAGAGCATTCTGCGTTCTGCCTGACTGGGACTGGAGTGTAAATGAAGGATGGGACAGAATAGGAGCAGTCACCACGGCGTCAGCTGGTCAATGCAAAGCGATCCAGTGACTGGATGAAGTGGGAAGAGACATCACTGCGAGCTGAGATGGTGAGGTGAGGCGACCAAGCCAGCAATCGATCACACGAAAGACGAGCCATCGCTTTCAGCAGCTAACATAGTTACATGCCTGCACAAAATCCCAATACCGTGAAACGCCATAATAATACAGCCGCTGTTACCGTGATTAAATACAAATAAAACAATTGCCGTTTATACATCCACTGCCAAAAAATATAACTTGGTATATGTAAAGAGAGAAAAAAAAACGTCGAGACAGTACTACAGGAAAATACTAGGTGGCAGATAAGTGGTAAACAAAAACATTACGTAAGTTGGTCAATAATTAAAGAAGAAAAGTCTGGAGCAAGAGTCTTGAAATACGAGTTTATTGAGCCGAGTAGCATGTTCTTCAGATGATCATAGACTACCGTGTAGCTAGCACCTTTCGGGTTGTTTTTGTGCTCTATCTTTGCAACAAACATTCGCAAATGCAGAAACAGTTACTAGAGCGCACTCCGCAACATCTAAGTTCTCCAGCCATCGGATCACGCAAAACTTCAAGGGCAAACGTTCCAATTCCGTGGTCCAAATATACAGTGTTAGTCTGGAATGGAAATCCTTAAATAGGTTTTACAAGGCATGTACAAACTGAATTATCATTCAGAGTGTTTCCTTTACTGCGGACTTGATTAGCAGAAAAAATATGGAGAGGGGGGGCTTGCAAGTACGTCAAAGAACAGCAAAAAAACATAACATGAAGACAACAATAACAGCTGAACAGCGTTTATTACGTTTCTAGGTACGGAGGGATGCAAAAAAAGCGACGTTATCGATGTACTGGATGTCAAGTAAAACCATATTTTAAAATTAAGCGAGTAAATCATTCCTCTACAAGTAAATCATCATGTACGCTGCTACAGAATCTAGACTTCAAATTAAAGTCGGTATATGTACAACAGAAGGTCTGCCAAGTCCTAAAGCACTTCGGAAATTTTACATACAGTAGAGCGCCTCAGCTGTAAAGTAACTGGGAGGCCAAGTCGTTCGTAACCGGCAGACTTCATAACTTAGAAATCGTGGATGGGAGACGAGAGCAAGCAACCAATAGCAGCCGAGAGAAGCCTCATGGTAAGGAATAAGCTAGAACGAAAAAGTGGCGAAGCCTTCAGAACTTTGGTCGATTAGCGCGGTGGCCTTAATATCTTTAGTCTTTATAACTGAGATCCGTACTGTGCATGTAAAATTAGCTAGATACTTGCAACAGATTACTGGAGTAAGACTCGTTGATAAATCTTGTGATTCATAGTTTCTTAAAGAGTCAACAAACGCAGCGCTACTAATAATATCGTAATTAACGCTGATGTTGCTTGGCAGAGACAGCTTTGTCAAACCTGCCTCGCTCGCTTTTCAAATCTCACATTTTGTCAGTAGTCAGTGTGCTCGGCTCACCTGTTGAATTCAGTTCTGCGTACGTGCGGGGCAAAGTTTTGTAAACTGACCAGGTAGGTAACACTCATTGTGTCGTATTTCATTATGCGTAATAACGAGGCGCAGTCTTATTTACATCCATCGTTCCTCTTTCTCCAATAAAGGTTGCCCACCAACTATCACTGCGACTGCGCCATGTCGATTGGTTTTCAAGATAGATCCAGATAGATCCAGATCCAGCATTCAAGGACTGGTTGGTGAAAGTACCCACAGTCCTTTATAGTGCTAAATGTGGATTATGTCCAGGGACCCTCATTAACATCCGTATTAAGGCAAGATTGGCTCTTACAAGTCACATGACAAAATCCAAGAAGCACGTAGCGAAAGCATCTGCCATGAGAAGCACAGCAAGTTCGCACGTCTACACCCGGCCGGCGGCGACCACTTCAACCCAGCAGACTGACTTCACTCCCACTACCACATCTGCGGATTCAGCTGCGTCAACAACAGCGGCTTTGGCGGCTGGAATTTTTGCGCCTCCGCAGAAGGATGTCACTGCAGTGTCAAAACCCGGGGATAAACTGAGAGGAATTCATTGGATGACAATAAAGGACGAAGTAACAAAGGCGGAAATGCTGTGGTGTTCGGAGTGCATCATTTCACACAAGTCACTGCGTAGTTCTGCGAACGACGTGTTGCTTTGTCCCGCAATGTTCCCCGGCAGTGAAGTGGCCAAGAGCATGCTTTTGCAAAAGGACAAAATCGGTTATATCGTGCAGTATGGACTAGCTCCCTTCTTTGAGTCTGAAATTAAATCTGACCTCGTAAACGCATCAAGGATTGTTTGTTTTGACGAATCCTTGAACAAGGTGTGCAAAAGAATCCAGGTGGACATTTTAGTGCGTTATTGGGACGTTAAAAAAAAATCTACTGTGCACCCGTTACTACGCATCGGCTTCTCTACGCAGTTCGACGGCAGCTAAACTACTCGAGTCCTTGAAGAAAAAAATTCCCGGCGAAGCAATGAAAAAACTTTCACGAGTATCGATGGACGGCCCTAACGTCAACTTCGCGTTCTTAAGGGAACTTAAAAAATTTTTGAAAGTAATTGGAGGAGTAGACACCGTTTTACTGGAAATTGGAACGTGTGGGCTTCACGCTGTTCACGGCGCCTTCATGTCCGCAATTCAAGAAACACAGTGGATGATAATTCAGTTTTTACGTGCCTTGTACAGTCTTTTTAAGGATGTCCCTGCCAGAAGAGCTCTGAATATTTCGACAACGGAATCGGAACTGTTTCCCTTAAAGTTTTGCGCGATCCGATGGCTGGAGAATGTGGAAGTTGCTGAGCGAGCTCTAGTAATGCTTCCGTTTCTGCGAATATTTGTTGGAAAACTGGAAGAAGAAAAAAAAAAAAAAAATGTTCTAGCTACAGAGTGGTGGAGCATCACCTCAAGGACAAGCTACTCGGTCCGAAAATTGCCTTTTTCAAGACTCTTGCTGGAGACTTGACACCTTTCCTAAAGGATTTCCAATCCGATTGGCTGCTAGCACCGTTCCTCCACTCTGCTTTGACAGAGATAATGGAAACAACGGTTACACCATTTGTCCAGCCGACGAAAATCTCGCCGTCAGTTAATTTGGACAAAGAATCCAATCTTTTGGGTGTGAACCACGTCAAGATTGGGTTCACCGTCAAGAATGAGTTCAGAAAGTGCAGGTCTCTCACAGCCCTTGAAATCGCTAAGTTCCGGAACGAATGCAGAAGAGGAATGATCAGACTTGTGTCAAAGTTGATGGAGAAATCTCCCCTACGCTTCAGGCTGACAAAAGCTGTAAGCTGCTTTGATCCCACAATAGCGTGCAGGGAAGCTGGTCCCAAACGATTTCATTCCTTTCTACAGATTATGGTGGAGAGCAATTGGATGGACGGTGTATGTGCCGATAAAGCAGAAGCGCAATACGCTTCTGTTGTAAAGAAGAACTGCAAAACAAAATTCGAAACATTCAACAAAAAGGAGCAACGGCTGGATGAGTTCTGGATGAAATGTCTCAAGAACCAGAATGCAACGTGACACGAGCTGCAGAAGGCAATGGAAATCGCGCTCACTTTGTCGCAAGGTCAAGCAGCTGCGGAGCGAGGATTCTCGGTGAACAAAGAGTGCCTCTTCGAGAAAATGAGGGAACAATCTGTAGTGAGCAGAAGACTGGTGTACGACGCAGTCAAGACCCACGGCGGAGTCGAAGGAGTGCCTGTAACAAAGTCCTTTATACACTCTGTAAGAAACTTACGAGATCAATACGCTGAAGACCTCAAAAATCGAAACGACGAATCATCCAGGAAAAAAGATCATCTGACTAAAAGGAAGATTGTTGACGCAGAAATAAGACAGCTTAAAGAGAAGAAGGCAAAACTTGAGGGGACCCTTCAAAACGCTCAGATAGAGCGAGAATCTACTACAGAACTATTCAATGCTCTCGTGCACAGCTCCAAGTGAGTTATTCTCCAAAGTCAATTTCTAAATTGCAGTATTTGTTGTTAAACATGGTACTTCCTTCTAAATTATTTGTTGTATTGCCTAATAATAATTAAAATGTTTTTAAAACAAATGAATATTATTGCCTAATAATAATTAAAATGTTTTTAAAACAAATGAATATTATAGCGTTATTTATTTTAAACTGCTAACTCCCACAGATGTTTAAATATACATTTCAAACAATAACTTTCGTGATTAAAAAATATTTGAAAAATAAACCAAATTTAAGAAATTAAGTATTAAAATAAAGACCAGAGGTAAAATTAAGCAACACGAAAATCCGAAAAGAAAGGACTGTAAAAATGCACAAAATATTTTAAGGAAAATATCTCTTATTATTCTAAAACGAAAGAAAGTAATTAAACGTCTGTAACAACGATTAGACCGCAAACTTTTGTATTTAAATAAAAAAATATCAGAAAAATTGAGGAATGGAAGAGGTAAAAGACATACTTGTCCTTACTGAAAGCAAATTTTAGAGCGGGGAATATAATAGCTGCGCTTGACACAGGTTTTCGCTCTAAAACTGGACTAATTTCGTACGAGAGCAAGGTACGGATGTCCCGCTACCTGTCGCTTGACTGGTGCTGCTTTCTGTTGCCCATTTATAGGATTAGTTAGAAATAGTAGCGAACGTTAGAGCTGTTCGGAGACGAAGATGGACAAATCACCGGCAAAAAAAGTGGAAAAGAAGCTAACTGGTATTACTCTGCATGCCAGAACACTTCGTCTTTTCTATACTATAGTATAGTATAGAAAAGACGAAGTGTTCTGGCATGAAGAGACTTGTGACATTGTTCAGTAACACATTATGCACCTTTTTTGAAGGTCAATTATACTTTTTGCCATCGATTGCATAATTTTTTTATCTATGAATGAGCAACATTAAATGTGAAAACCAACTTGAAGCTCGGTCTTTTTTTAACGTTTGTTACACGTTAAGTCATATCAAATACAATGTGCCGGTAAAATTTTAAATAGTGACATAAATGACATCTTTTTCAAATGGCTGATCCTCAAGTGTTACGTTATGAATAAGAGTTATAACGCCCTGTGATTTAAGGAATTCACTGCACATTCTCACACGTAACGTAAATCTTCTTGCGTGGAAATTTACTTTGAAAGTAACGCTTCTCAAGCCACTATTCGTAATATTTTCCAGTGATCTGTTAGAAATGTAAACAATTGTGACGTCACGCACATTGGATGCACGTTAGTTACGGACGTACTGCATAATCTTCGACCTAAAGCTTTTTGCACTTTTCGGTGTCGGCATACTGGTCTGTGCATTGTGTAAATTACCCATTTTCTATGTAACTAAACTTTTGTTTTGGTGTTATTCTCTGATTTATGTTTCATTGCTGCAGTAGGCCTATTATTCAGCAGTAGTGGGCTAAAGTTCTTTGTCAGCGTATCAGATCTTACACGTCAAACCTACAAAAATTTAACTGAAATCTAAAACAATGAAAAATCCCGGAATTCTAAAAAATTCCCGGGTTTTTCCCGGATGAAAAAAATCCTGGGTTTTTCCCGGATTTGTCCCGGATGTCCCAGGCCGTATACACCCTGTCAGTCTACTCTTCATCACTAATACATTGTGATCTGAGTCTATATCTGCTTCTGGATATGCCTTACAATCCAGCATCTGATTTCGGAATCTGTGACTGACCATGATGTAATAGAACTGAAATCTTCCCTTATTACTTGGCTTTTTCCAAGTATACTTCCTCTTCTTATGATTCTTGAACAGAGTATTCGCCATTACTAGCTGAAATCTGTATCTGAACTCAATTAGTCTTCCTCCTCTCTCATCCATTGTCCCAAGCCCTTATTCTCCTGTAACCTTTTCTCGTACTCCTTCCCCTACAACTACAATCTAGCCCCCCCCCCCCTTTCCAATGACTATTAGATTTTGATCTCCCTTTATGTACTGTATTACCATTTCAATATCCTCATATACTTTCTCTATCTTTTCATCTTTAGCTTTCGACGTCGGCTTGTATATCTGAACTATTGTTGTCGGTGTTGGTTTGCTGACGATTCGGATAAGAATAATCCTATCACTGAACTGTCCACAGTAACACACTCTCTGCCCTACCTTCCTATTCATAATGAATCCTACTCCCATTATTCCATTTTCTGCTGCTGCTGCTGCTGCTGATATTGCCCTATACTCATCTGACCATAAATTCTTGTTGTCTTTCCATTTGACTTCACTGACCCCAACTATATCTATACTGAGCCTTTGCATTTCTCTTTTTAGACTTTCTAGCTTCCCCATCACATTCAAGCTTCTGACGTTCAGCGTCACGACTCGTAAAATGTTATTCTTTCATTGGTTATTCGATCTTTTTCTCATGGTTACCTCCCTCTTGGCAGTCCCTTCCCAGAGATGTGAATGGGGGACTATTCCGGATTCTTTTGCCAATGGAGAGATCATCAAACGCTTTTTCAATTACAGGTCACATATACTGTGCATAGACGTTATGTGTCTTTAATGCAGTGGTTTTCATTGCCTTCTGCATCCTCATGTCGTTGATCATTGCTGAGTCTTCCGCCTTTCAGGGGCAGTTTCTTACCTCAAAGACAAGAGAGTGCCCTGAACGTCTGTTCGCTCCTACGCGCTCTTTGACAAGACTGTTGGCAGAATGAGGGTGATTTCTTATGCTGGAAGTCTATTAATCAAAATCTAAGCAGTGGTGGGCTTCGAACTCAGGACCAATGACGTTTTGATTATTAATCAAAGACGCTACCCCTATACCACGGGTGCTTCCCATCTTCAGATTTACCAAGTAGAATTCAGAGTCAGAGTTGTGTGTTTTTTCAAACTTAGTGGTAAATTGCACCCATCTCAAATTGCAACTACATAATTTTGAACTAGTTCACATCCTTTCCAGCAACAGTGATTTGTTTCATTCTGTTACACAATTTCGAGGGCTTCAGTTGACACGAAATCTGTGTGTTGAAATGGTTTCTTTTAGCTGCCATCAGTATGTCTAACAACCACTGAATTAACAAATTTCACATTGAAGGTTTGCTTTCTTGTTAATTAAACCAAAATCGATGTCATCTGGAAGGTACGAATGCCTAGATTTAAGAAATTTATGATCAGTAATTTCTGCTTTGTTTTGAAGACTTTTAACATAGGTAAAGAGTGTTAGAGCCTTTTTATGTTTTTTTTTTTTGCCCTTCACAGCAATTGGAGCTACCTCCTTCAGTTTTGACCCTCATAAACATACAAATATAAACATATACATTTTTCTTACAGTGTGTATACGACCCGGGAGATCCGGGAAAAACACGTGAATTTTTTCATCCGGGAGAAAAACGGAAAAATCCGGGAATTTTTTAAATTCCGGGAATTTTTCGTTGTGTTAGTTTTCAGTTAAATTTTTGTAATTTTGACTGGTAAGAACCGATACTCTAACAAAGGATACCACTGTATACCGCTACTGTAGGATAATACTATAGCATTAAAACAACAACGAGAGGAAAAAAGAAAATAAAACTTAAATTGCAAAGGAAATGCGCCATATAAAATAACGCAGTGCGCGTACAAGCGTCTGCCAACAGCAAAATGTGTCAAAGGCTTTAGAATACTATGCAATGCATCGTAACAACAAATTGCCTCCGATGAGCGTGACGTCACAATTGTTTACATTAGATTCAATTAAACAGTTACGAGCGGGCTCATGCAAACGCGCAGTTGAGTCGCTTCTGGCTACAGAAATGTGGCTGTTGGCTGTGTAAGCAGCAACCAGCGACATGGGGTACACGGAAAAAATTTTACTGGTGCGACCAAGCTGCCAGATTCACGCGTGCGCAGTGGGCTCGGATCTAGACGGGGGACTGGCAAATCGGGGTATCTGATCCGGACGGCAATTTCGGGAAAGGGGAGGGGGGTGGTCAAATTCATATTCTTGAGAGGAAAAAACCCTGTTTCACTAAGCACCTAGCATCAAACGCACCCCTGCTGGTTTTTGGACATTTTTGAACGCATCCTAAGTTGATTTCTGAATGAATTGTAAGTTGATTTTTGATTGCGTGCATAATGTACGTGATGTCTCTGCCAGGGGAATCCTTGTCGCAGCTGGAAATGAACTTTCCTGCAGACAAAACGGGACCGGGCTATACGGGTTGAGTAGAATAAAGCCGAACCGGTGAATGCCAACTGCTGCTTGTTTATGAGGTTGATTCGGTTTACAAATGTTCAGCGTTGTCATAATTCCTAGCGAAATCCATAGATTCAGACTACCAGGATGGAAATAAACGACTAACAGGAATAACAGGTAAGAGAGATTATGTATTATCTTCTCCGTGTATCCAAGAAAGTGAAATTTTGACAGAAAATTGTTGGCCAGATCGCTACACTAGACAGGGCCAGTTGTAGTCCCCGACTAGCAGCCGCTAAGTTCCATTCTGGGAGCAGCGCGGAAAACGCATTCTTCGAACACGTAATAACACCTAACCGGAGAATAATCACTGGATAACTAAACCGGTGATTGTGGCGGGGTTAGTAAAGGTAACTGGGGAATGAGTTTTGACGGTGGTAGGAATAGTTACAGAATTAGTGATAACAAGATTGTTTGTTAGAAAAATGACTCTATGGGATTTAACATCTGATGTCATCAGTCCCCTAGACTTAGAACTACTTAAACCTAACATAAGGACATCACACGCATCCGTGCCCGAGGCAGGATTCGAACCTGCGACACTAGCAGCAACGCGGTTCCGGACAAAAGCACGTAGAACCGTTCGGCCACATCGGGCGGCTGTTCCAGAACGAGGAAGGAGAAGAAACGGGGACATCACACAAACTATAGAAGAATATGACTATTCCAAATTTATACAAAAATTTCGTTCTACCACTTTTTGGTCTCGCGCATGAGAGACTGGAGCGTATGAATGAAATGTGAAACTATTTCCTAACATAAAGCTTTTTGATTGTAGTAGGCCAAATAGGTATTTCGTATTGGTACTTAGTGAATTATATTGTCGTACTATAAAAATGATGATTACTGGCAAAACAGTCGTTTGTGTTACAACTGTTGCAACGTTATAAAGGGCTATTTTGTTTTATCCAGCACAGAGTGACAAGTAGACGTAATCAGACTGAGAAGCCCCACCAGTCTTGGGTGCTATTTGTATTAACAGCTTTTTCAGTATTAGACGACGACATTTCGATTTTTCATGTAGCAAAACGTTTGACGAACTTTGATGAAGTAATAGTTCTTTCGCAGAAAGGAAACCACGCCAGTTAAGCCGTAGCAAGATTAGAGAGAAAAATCGCTAGGACCTAAGGATTGAAGAAATGTGTACTGTCGGGCTTGTCTCTTGTCTTTACTTGTTTTAGGTATCTTATATTTAATTTTATGTCACACAGAAAGCAGGTTATTAGCTAATAGGCATAAAGAGTCAGATTTTTCTGAAGAGTTCTTTTTCTCCCTGTTACAAATAATTCCATCCAGTATTAATTGCGATTTTTTTAATTTTTAAGAGGGACAGGATGTCAAATCGGCCGACTGGGAGCAGGAGAGGAACTACATGACATTTTAATTTCCACTGCCCTGAAATAGTTTGATGGCATCCATTACGAAATATACATGTTTGAGTTCCACAGAGCGATGCGCAGATCAGTTATAGTGGTGGAGAGGGGGAGGGCGGGGGGTGGAGAGTCCCCACGTGACTCGTATTTACATTTAGTGATTTTTCTGTTTCCTCTTCGTTTACTGCTCACACGTCAAATGAAAACAAGACGGATTTCCGTGGCTGGGAGCGATCGAGTGGACTAAAACACATTCACATGATTACGGAAGGCTAATATATGTTACTAGTTTCAGATTTTATTTTATTTCCACCTTTCTGACAATCAAGCATTAATCGGCTTGCAGAACAATGAAGTTATTTTTGTCGGTTTGCTAAAGAAATTTGGGTTTTATTAAACTTTCCTGCTGAGGCAGTTAATTTATTTGAAACGAAGTGTTTAATTCCACACTATTGGCTAGTTTCAACTGTTCGCTGCATTTCAAGTGCACGTTTTCATCTTCTAGCACGTATGGCATTATGCCATAATAAAGAACCAAACATGAGATGATACAGTACTGGTACTGCAAGAAAATTTACATCCCGAAAAACACACCGAAAAGCTTAATATCAGGTCGAGGCCTAAGTCATTTGGAATCTGGACATAACGAATGTGCGCTTTAAGGCGAACTATGCATTTTAGTATGGTTCACAAAATTCCGACGCTCTTGGAGTGTCCTCTGATGTCTTGTTTCTTTTATAACATAATCTAGGAAAGATTTTTCAATGTTTTTACGAACGTACGGGCTTCCTACGTCACCGTAGCTGCGCAAGTGCTGCGACGCCTCTTACCTGGCGCTTTCTGGCAACTGCTGAAATGAATCTATTTTTAACAGGTCGCGGGAAAATATTGCGAATTGCGGTTCGAAAAGAGTTAGTTTCAAAGTAAATTTCCTTTTACACAAGATGAACTATGTGCGAGAATGTACAATGAATTTCTTAAATCTCAGAGCGTTTACTCTCATTAAAAATTCAACTCTTCGATGACGAGGCATTTAGAAGAATTTCGAGACCAGAAGATCAGAAATTTGTCAGTATTAAAAATTTTACTGGCGTATTTGTGTGATGTATCTTAAAGTGTAACATGCGCTAAACAGATCAACATTATATGTGGAAGCTTAGCTTTTGTAGCTTATTAATCTTAGAGACAAATATTACATGCGAAAGCTTTGCATTTCTTGTAGCAACACTATGTATATTAACTTAAACCATTAACTTTTCCTGTTGATGGAATTCGAATTTATACTTCCGTAATACGAAAATAAATAGCGTACATGTTGCTGCACTTCAAAGATCTTTCCAAAACGTGTTTTTTTTCCCCTGAGTTTCGTTTTCTGAAGTACCGAGAAATTCTACGCTGCTGTATAAAACCATATTCACTCAAAGGATTAATTAAATTTTACAGTTCCGACGGAAAGTATAGTGTCACTTACTACGGAAAATGTGTATTTTCATCCTGGAGAAAATGTATTTTTAACTGGGAGATCCGGAAAAAATCCGGGAATTTTTTTTCCTTGTCCGCGTATACACCCTGTCTTATAATATCCTATATATTTTGGAAATTGCAGTGCTTTTTCCAGATAAAATCTCGTCACATAACCTGTCCTAGCAGGTAATTTTACCTTTGACATATATCAGAATGCTGACAGACAACAAAAATTCTGACGTTTCAAGTGACTTAGTGGTGGTCTGTTCTAGGGCTCCCTAAAGAGCACTATTGAGAAGTCCAGTCAAAACATTGTCATTATAGTGGTTTTAGTACTTCATAATTATGTCGCTTAATACCACATACAGCATAATTGGAAATTCATAAGCTAAACTGTGTATCAGTAAGTATGAAGAATTAGACATTACAGCAAAGGAGATCTACATTGACATATACATCTGTACTCTGTGAGGTGCATGGCAGAGGATACGTCCCATTGTACCAGTTATTAGGGTTTCTTCTTGTTTCATTCACATATGGAGGGCAGTAAGAATGCCTCTGTGCATGCAGTGATTATTCCAATCTTATCTTCACGATCCCTACGTGAGTGATATGTGGGGGGGGGGGGGGGGGGGGGGGGGTTGTAGTATATCCCCAGAGTAATCATTTAAAGCCAGTTCTTGAAACTTTGTTAATAGACTTTCTTGGGACAGTACTCAAGAGCCTGCCAGTTCAGTTCCTGTGGTATCTCTGTGTCACTCTCTCAGGTTTAAACAAACCTGTGACCATCTATGCTGCCCTTCTCGGTATATGTTCAGTATCCCCTGTTAGTCCTATCTGGTATGGGCAACACATACTTCAGCAATATTCTAGGACTGGTTGCATGAGTGATTTGTATGTATCTCCTTTGATGACTGATTGCACTTCCCCAGTATTCTACCCATAAATCAAAGTCTACCACCTGCTTTACCCATGACTGAACCTATGTGATGATTCCATTTCATAAGCCTACAAAGTGCTACATTCAAATACTTGTATGAGATGGCCAGTTCCAACAGTGACTCGTTGATATTATATTCACTGATTTTGTAATGTGCAAAATTTTACATTTCTGAACATTTAGAGCAAGTTGCCAGTCTCTATACTGAGTCAAAATCTTATCAAGATCTGCCTGAGTATTTATGCAGCTTCTCTCAGATAATACTTCAGTATAGAGAGCTGCATCACCTTCAAAATTCCTGATTTTACTATTGTCTGCAAGGTCATTACTACACAATGTGAACAGCAAGTGTCCCAACACACTTTTTGGGGCACACCCAAAGTTACAATGTAATTATCATTGTCAAAGAAACAAAGTACTTAATGGACTGTGTGTCAATTTGCTGCATAAATGCGTAAGCAGCCACATCACATTGTTTTAGCTGTATCTCTCCATGTTAGGAAGCAGTTCTTTAGTGAAGGCTTCAGTTGACAGAAATAGACAATATTTCACAAGGCAATCTATTCACCAAGAAAGAAAGCGTTGCTCACTTGAAGGCAATATTTGAAAATGGAAATTTCTTTTTGATAGTAATTGACAGGTTTAGTTGCTGCACCGATTATTAATCCTCCACAGATGTTCCTGCAGTCTGCTTCAGTCTTTTACCATTGCAACATCCTTCTAGACAGCAGCAGTTTTTGTGAATAGCCAAAATGAATTAATATGAGGCCAAATGAATGAATAGAATGGAACAGAGACTGTGGGAAAAATTGAAGGGGTTGGTGAAAGGAAGTGCTAACCCAAGAGAGCGTAGTTTTGAGTTCTGTGTTGTGCGTTTGGTTAAAACTGTAAGTGGTAAATCTCAATGGACTTGTTTGTAACTTTTCCACAAATTATTACACTATTTTTTTCTATGTAATCTGTTAGATGGGTAAAAAAATTGTTCCTCAAAAAACACCCGGAAGAGTTATTAGAGCAAGAGTGTGATTTTATTGTCTTGCTTCAGAGAGTAGTATACCAGAGTCACTTAAGATAAGAAAGAAAGGAAAAAAGAATTACTATTACAGTAAGGGCCTTAATATAATCACAAAGTAATGACATCAGTTTGTCTGTAATGGCTAAATTAATACACAAAGCTTTTCTGAACTTTTGCAACCATCCTCTTTTACATCAGAAAACAGAATACTTGAAAGTCAAAACTTCTCACATTTACATACATGGAGATTCCACACATGCAATAAAACTGACAGCCAGATAGTATTTCTAGATCTCCTCTGTCTATTCGAGAAGTACTGAACATGAAAGTATTCAAAATAATAATTATGTATAGGTGGTATGTATGCAAACAGCTGTTTTATATCACACAATTACTTTTTGATTGACAGGATGTACTCTGTTACATTTTCTTGGTAACTCTAAGGTGCTCCCTACCTCTTTTTTGTAATGAAACATTTAAAAAATCTGCATTCAAGTGATTTTGACCTTCATTGACATGCAGTTTGTATGTTCAAATTTATCACAAACAATGCATTTGAACTTGATGTTTTTCCATCAATACACTTTTTCTTTGTTGCGTGCAGTTTTGTTTTCTATCTGAAATGCTCAAAACCATCTTCACTGGTTAAAACTGCAACTATAAATTTCATTTTATACCCTCGACTGGTCTGTTTTGTTGATAATAGCTAGCTATTTCCTTCAGCATTTCTCAATTTCTGTAAAATTTCAGTTGAATGAAATGAAAGAGTGGCTTGGAGTCAGAAAACAAGGTTAAATTTTTTTCTATGTCCCATATAGGTATACAATAGTTGTACAAGGCAACCGTATTGCAATTTTTATTCTGCCCATTACAGCTGTCCAGAAATATGATCCTCTTCCTTTGTGTCTTAATATTATGGATGTACTTCAATAAACGGCTACCCATCTTGTTACTGCCCATAGCAGCTAAACTCCATTCCCACATTAGGATAATTCTGACATCTGTGGCACAGTTTTGAGTGTTCACATTATTTGTTAAAGTCTTGCTCAAATGAAAATTGGCCCACAAGATACTTTTGGTGTGGTTAGTGTTTGCTGCTGATCAATAGAAATTGTGTGTATGTTTTCAGGGCATTGTTTAGCTGTGGCACTTGGTTATTCATGTTTCACCATCAAGTCTTCAGCTCTTCTGAAATACAGCCCTTTTTGTTTAAGGACCTCATTCTTCCCATCGTTTGGACTCCATGGATTGGTAAGTATGTTGTACAGCCTATTACAAGTCTTGCAGGTATCTGATTCTGATAGTTGAAGTCCAATATTATACAACTAGTAAAATATCTGCCAGTATTTGTCTTCACCAGTTGTGCTTGATATATATTATGAAGGTTACGGCTATGCTTACTATGTGTCTCACCATTCCTAGCTCAGTCATTGCCTTACCTCACTGTGTCATTAGACTTAGCCTGCATTGGTGTGGCTGGGAGCTGTGAATGACCGAGTGATTTCCAAAAGCCCTGGAAAAATGAAATGAGCACATAGCATCATTGGCCGGGATGCCCCATCTGCCTTGTATCTGTGTGACTGCTATCTGAATGCCATGGAACTAGTTCAGATCTTTCATGGTGAGCTTGTAGCCCATTCTACAGCTCTCTCAGAAATCTGCAGCTTACTGATACTCGGCACAGCATGGTCTAGAACTGTTTAAACATTTGTATTGTAGTCCAGATGGTGGTAATTGTTTGTAATAAAACATAGTAGATCAAGTGGTGGCATGGGAACTCTGAGGTGTGGTTAAACATTACATATGAGCCATTCAATTTTTTGATTATTAACTATCATTTTTACACACAGCACAAGTGGGCTAGTTCTGCCATTTTGGTTTGTGATGTTCGAGAAGTGGGAGGAGGTGGTGCTGGTTATTACAACTGCAATGTCATGAAGACTGCATGCTTGCCTTTGGAGTACAGTTGCTCCTTAGCCAGGCGAACAACAAGCCTCTGTGCCAATCCCCACAATTCCCCCTACTGGAGTTTATAACTCAGTGTGCAGCTTGGTGGGATAGAATGGTCAATTTGACCAACAGATTTGTCTAACAGTAAATTGAAGATGTGCTCCCCATAGCAGACTCCCCCACGGGGAGGCACAACATTGCCAACAGGGCTCAAGTCATAAATCACAACAGACTTCATCAGGAAACAGTACAAGATTTCTACAAGTGCTCAAGTGAAGAGTATCTCATGTTCTTGCACAATTTCCATGAAGCAAAATGCCCAAATGGAAGATTGCAAAGGAACGAGTAGATAAAATCATCCTTCTGCAGGAAGTACTGCCAACGCACAAGCAGAAGAAGGAATAGTAGAGGAGCTGAAAGAAAGCAGAGATGGTGTCCAACACACAGCCATCCTGGTCATTACCAGCTGGTCATGCCTGTGGAGGTAGATCAGGGTGAAGAGGATAAGAGGGATTCACTAAATGGCAACTCTGACTTATATCTGTAGCACAACATTTGTAACTAAAGGCATTATGTGACTTCCATGATCTGTACATTATGTGTAAATAAAGTTGTATGTAGACATGTTCAATCACACTCTTAACTGTTCCCAAAGGTAGCGAGTGTTGTATGTGGCAAGGTCATGATTTTGTTACTAACTCATTCAGTATGTCTGATGTAGGTTCTCTGAGCACGTGTCCAATCAGTCCAAAACGTTTTGTGACTGGATTAATAAAAATTATAGAAATGTTGAGACTGTGGTTTTAATGCTTCAGGTGTTCTACACAGTTTTCCTCTACATGAGTATAACACACAATATGATCTTACAACAATGTGAAACTTTTAGAGAAGTGCTTTCTTGGGATGTTGCTCAACTCGGGCATCACATTGTTTTGGATGTTGTTTGTGTTGTCAAACAGTTAAACCTGCACTTTGTCATTTTGTGGTAAGTTTGTACTGATAATACCGAAGTCTTGTCACCCATGATTTTATGAGAAAAGAATTGTCTGTTTCATGTATCTTGATCAAGTAGTGGCACATGTCCATGCATCGTTTCTGTTTGGGAATCAAGATATGCAGAACAAGCTTTGCACACACTTTACTGTTCTGCAAAACCTTCTGCAGAATGTCTTAAACAATTGATTTTGAAATGTTGATCCACTACTTGATACTGCTTGTTTACAAATGACTGGTCAATTGTACATCTGCTTACAGTTGTTAGTTCAAGCCACCACTATAGGTACTACACTGATGTCACTTACACAACAGGAATAAAATCAGTCTCGGAACTTTTTGGGTGAATGGTGTAAAAAAATATAAAACCATTTGTTTTATGAATGCATCTTTGCATAGTTGTATGAAACAGTCTGCCTGTTACCAAGTTGCACCATGTGCACCTCAGGCACACACAACGTTCAGAATTTCAGGCTGGAATGCAACTATCATGTGGGATGCAAGCAGCAATCTGGAGGGGGTGGGGAAGGGGAAGGGATAGTAATGCACAGATGGGGAGAGAGTTGAACACTGTCTGATGGAGTGTGCAGTGACTATACAGCCAACAGGTGCAGCATCAGGAGGTTGTGGGGCAGGAAGGTGGAGATAAAAAGGAGAGGAGCAGGGAAAGAGAGGTGGCTGTGTTGGCACAGGGCTACAAATAAACAGAGTGGGAGGTGAGGAAGGGGAGATGATGATAGGACAGAGGGGGTGGAAACTGTTGGGTGGAGGATGTGGGGATAGTATGTTACCATAGGTTGAGGCCGGGATAATTACGGGTGCGGAGAATGTGTTGTAAGGAGAACTCCCATCTCTGCTATTCAGAAAAGCTGATGGTGGAGGGAAGGCTCCAGATGGCTCAGGTAGTGAGCCCTTTAAATCAAGTATATTATGTTCAGCTGCATGTTGTGCTGCAGGGTGGTCCACTTTGCTATTGGCACAGTCCCTTCAATCTGATGGACAGCTGTTTGGTAGTCATACCAATATAAAAAACTGCACAATGATTGCAACAGAGGTGGTAAATGACATGGCTGCCTTCCCAGGTGGCCCAGCCCATGATGGAGTGGGATAAATCTGTGACAGGACTGGAATATGAAATTCTGGGTGGGCTGATGGGGCAGGTTTTGCATATGGGTCTTCCACAGGGGTATGATCCTTGTGGCAAGTTACTGGGATTGGGTGTGGCAAAGGGATGGAGCAGTATGTTGTGGAGGTTAGCACACTTTAGGAGGGGTGCGAAGTATCTCAGGTAGGATGTCCCTCTTTTCAGGGCATAAGATAGGTAATTAAAGCCCTGGCAAAGGTTGTGGTTAAGTTGTTCCAGCCCAGGGTGGTACTGGGTGATGAAGGGGACACTCCTTTGTGGCTGGTTCTTCTTCACTTCTGTTTAATTGTAGTTGTTAAGGCTGGCCAGTTTTATAAATTTATGTTATGTGGCAGGGCATGATGACAAAATAGAATGGTGGAAGAAGCACAGAGGCAATCAGTCAGTAGCAGATAGTCCAAAGGGATGGAAATGATATTGAAAGCTTAACTGAGAATGGAAATGGAGATGTAAGGGAACTAGGGTTGGAGACTAGAGAGAGTACAGTCATTTTCATGTTGGACCGAGCTGTGACTCTTGGTTTTGTGGATTGGAGACTCCTGTATGCAACTTCGAAGAATCAAGATGTTTCAGTTCTAGCATGACTGCATTTGAGTTGTGGACTCAGAAGGGTCTAGATATATTTGCCTTAGGAGCTATGTTTCCTGTGCTGAATAAATTTTGTACTTAGCTGTGACTTAGAAGATTTGTATGTGATTGAACCGTAAGAGCTTTGAGCATTGAGTGGGTTTATTGTAGTTTGGAATACCTGTGCCATCAGACTCGGAAACAATTAGAACAGTTAGTTGCAAATTGTAAGAGAGATTTTAATTTGTCTGGTAAATTGTCTGCTGTTGAGGTTACATACATAACTGCTGCTATTAAATAAACAAGAGCAATCCAAACAAGTATGTTGTGATGCCTAGTTTCATTTATAAAATATAGCTGCAGCTACATAAATTTAATTAGAAGATGTCTAGCAGATGTGCTAGGACATTATAAACTTGAGATCATCAATAAAGGGAACTATTTCGCAGCAATGTACAACTGGCCCTAGACAAAATCTGACCAGCAAAAATTCAGACTAAATCCAATTGTATAATTACATTCCCCTCCACAGGAAGAGCTTGTAATGCCTCCTTGGTATTGTATGAAAATGGTAAAGATAACTGAATATGCTCAACAGTACGCCATGCATAAGTAAAGATTTGTCGTCTGAAGGACATCTTACAAATCCGGTGGCATGATGTATTGAATTTAAATCCACACACAAAATTATTAATTACTCTGTTAATTACTGACTTGTTTTCCTGAAAATTAAGATAGTCACAACTTTGCTGACAGATGAGTGTCTCAGACTGTGGGTGTTGCTGAACATACCATAGCTCAATAAGAGTGAAAAGAGTTAATTTTAAGTTCCACCTTAAGTGGTGATTCGGACTCCATATTAAAAGGTGAAGGTTCTATTTGAAATGGAATGCTTAAACAGCAAGACGTGATTGGTTTGATGGCTTTCGAGCGATGTACTTCCTGAAGCATCTTTTCTGTAACACAAACTATACAACATAAAAACAAATCTGAAAAAAATCCATAGGTGACTACATTATAGACATGGGTGTAAATAATTAATTATTACTCTGTCTAAATCAAATTACAAGTTTGCCACACGTGCTTATGAATACCTCAGCAGAAGGACCAAGTGAAAAGTTGAACATAAGCAAGAAAGATCCTCTTCCCTACGAAATCTTCCTGCTGCTTTAACAACTGATAGTAGCTTCTCCTTAAATATCAGTACTATTATCTAAAATTATTTAATTGTATGAGTTGTCATAGTTTTTACTTATTCACATATACTTTTAAGTTGTAGTTTATAATGGTGAATCATTGCTCAGAACTCTCTTAAAAGTTCTATAGGAGAGGGAAGAGTACCAAATAACGAGATTAGTCAGTGAAATGCAGTTAGGCAATCTAAAACCCACTCAGAGGCTGTTAAAAATGAAAGTTATGTAGGAAAAAAGTGAATGAAAAGATTCTAAAAAGCTTTGTGGTTCAGACATATTTTCTGTCTGCATTCAAAGCATTTTAACTATTTCTTAAGAAATTATAGATAAACTGACTCAATGTGAGATCAAATGATAGAAATACAATCAGTTAATGAACTACAATCAGTTCCATCATAGGATGTTGCCATCAGCTGTAGATCTTACATCTAAATCTATACTCTGCAAACCACTGTGAAGCACATGGCAGAGGACCAGTCACTAAGACTTTTTCCCATTTCATTCAAATATGCAACACTGGAAGAATGACTGTTTAAATGCCTCCAGATGTGCTTAATTAATCTAATCTAGCCCTCATGATCCATATTGCTATGGAAATAGTGAGAGGGAGGTTGTACTACATTCCTAGGATCATAATTTAAACCTGGTTCTTGGAACTTTATAAGTAGGCATTCTTGGGATAACTCTTGCCAATCTTCAAGCATCTGCCAGTTCACTTTCTGCAATATCTCTGTGTCACTCTCTCATGGATCAAACAAACCTGTGTCCATGTGTCCATTCATGTTGCCCTTCTTTGTATATTTTTAATATTGCTTGTTAGTCCTATTTGATATGAATTGCAGACACTAGAGCAATTCTGTAGGACGTGTCACCTGAGTATTTTGCAAGCAGTCTCTTTTGCAGGATGATTGCATTTCCTAGTATTTCACCAATAAACTGAATTCTGCCACATGTGTTACCTTTGACTGAGCCTATGTGTTTGTTCTATTTCATATGGTATGTCCAGGTATTTGTATGATTTGACTGATTCTAACAGTGCTTTGTTGATCTTATAGACGTAGGATACTATGTATTATGTTTTGTGAAGTGACAGTTTTATATTTCTGAACATTTAAAGGTAGATCCCGATCTTTGCCTCGTTTTGAAATCTTATCAAGATCTGACTTAATACTACTGCAGTTTCTTTCAGACAGTACTTCAGTATATATAACTGCCTCTTCTGTGAAAAATCTGAGGTTACTATTAATATTTTCCACATCATCAAGATGCAACACCAACAGCAATGGTCCCAGCACACATCCGTGGGCCACAAGTGATGTTACTTCTACATGTGTTGATGACTCTCCATCCAAAATAACTTGCTGCACCCTCCCAACCAAAAAAATCCTTAGTCCAGTCACAAACTACTCTTGATACCTATTACAACTGTACTTTTGATCAGGGTAAATATGGTAATGAGTCAAATGCATTTTAGAAATTGAAAAAATACTGTATTTACCTGACTGCCTTATTCCAAGGCTATCAGTATGTCATGTCAAAGAAGTGTGAAGTCCATCCTTGTTGGCATGGAGAAGGTCATTCTGTTCAAGATACCTCATTACTCCTGAGCTTAGAATGTATTCTAAGATTCTACACCAGATGGATATCAAGGATACTGGTCAGTAGTTTTGTGGATCATTTCTGTAACCTTCTTGTGGACAGGTGTGACTTATGCTTCCTTCCAATCACTGGGCACAGTGTTTTGTTTGAGGAGTCTATAGTCGACTGTAGTTAAAAGAATGGTTTACTCATCTGCAAATTCAGTACAATACCTGATAGGGATTCCACTGGGCCCAAGAGCTCTGTTCAGTTTTGACAATTTCAACTATTGCACTGATCTTTTCAATATTGCAAGGATAAATCTAGGGCACTTCTCCTGAATTTTATTTTCTAAAGGGACATTTGAAAATGGATTTAAGCATTTCTGTTGTTGGTTTGCTAACCTCAATTTCAGTTGCTGTCTCATCAGTGAGTGACTGGACATGTCACTAAGAACGATTATCAGCTTTCCCTTGGTTTTGTGAAACATCATTTAACAGTTTATGCTATGGTAATTGTTGAAGGCTTCATACACTGCCGTCTTTACAGCCACTTGTGTCTCATTCAGCATCTCTCTAGCCTACCTGTAGTACTAAGGTTTGTTTTACACCCGTTACACATCACTCCCTGTTTCTTCAGAAGCTATTTTTTTCTGTGACTTTGTACCATGGTGGGCCTCTCCGGTCATGAACTGTCGTTAATAATAAAAAAACCGCCTTCAGTCACAAATTGTGATTTTATTAAAATGCCCATCTTCAAGTGCCTTAACAGTCTACATCAAATTTAGATTTCGTTTAACTCTGGGCCTGGCAAGACCACATTGTTACATTACAAAATGACGCATTATGAAATCCAAGTTTATAAAACTATGATAAATCGAAAAGTAACTAACCGTTTCTAGTAGTAGATGTATGGTTGTGGTGAACGTTTATGTACAAATACACACTTCCAATAAAACAGCACCAGGGCCGGTGCAAGCCCAAGTGCCGCCCCGTGCGAGCTGCTAAATTGCAGCCCACCCCCCGTTTTTCTTTTTTTTTTTTTTTTTTTTTTTTTTTTTTTTTTTTTTTTTTTTTTTTTTTTTTTTTACAGAAACATTTGTGCACTTTTATTTAAACAAATCCGCAGGAAATGTCAGCAAGTCAGCAATCAATCGCAATTTTTGTTTTTACTTTTCAGGTTTCGGCCACTGGGTGGCCAGTCTCAAAGCTTTTAATATGTGCTTACATCTAAACTGTCATATTGACAGTTACGTTCAGCATGACGGTGTAGGTGTAAACATAACTCAAAGCATTGAGAGTAGCCACACTGTCCCTAAATCTATGTAGATCTGGAAAATAAAAACAAAAATTGCGACTGATTGGTGGTGATCTCTACAAATTTCTACAAAACAGTCGCTGGGCACCAGCTCATAAATGGAGTAAAACCTGATTGAAGAAATCTAGCTAACTTTAATAAGCCTTGTGAATTTACAAAAATGTTCAAATGTGTGTGAAAGCTTATGGGACTTAACTGCTAAGGTCATCAGTCCTAAGTTTACACACTACTTAACCTAAATTATCATAAGGTCAAACACACACACACCCATGCCCGAGGGAGGACTTGAACCTCCGCAGGGATCAGCCACACAGTCCATGACTTGCAGCGCCCCAGACCGCTCGGCTAATCCCGCGCGGCATGAACTTACGGTTAACGTAAATAAACATTTTTCAGTGGCTGTGAACAGATAATTTATTCAACGGAAAACAAAATATATTTACAATTTAACGATAATTTGGTTTGAACAATAATATTTACAATAACTATTTAATGTTGAACAAAATAAGAAACAACACAGTAAATAACCAAGACACTGATCAATATAAAAATTTAAAAAAATACTAGACAAATCGAACCTTCATGGCTTTTGCTTGTGCAAACTCTTTCACACGATCTGTGTAATTAAAGTCCTCTGCAAGCTCGTGCTCAATCGATATTGTTGCAAGATCATTCAAACGAGTTTGGCTCATCGTTGATCGGAGGTATGTCTTTATCAATTTCAGTTTTGAGAAACCCCTCTCTCCACTCGCAACTGTCACTGGGAGTGTTAGGAGAATTCTCAGAGCAATGTTAACATTAGGAACAAAATTATGCCTCCCTATAAACTCCAGAGTCTGTTTTGGACCAGTTCCAGGTTTCAACAATGTTGAAAGCACCTTAATTTCTTCCCTCAACTCCAGTGCATCAATGTCGCTTGACTCATGATCTTGCAAAATCGCTGCGAGGTTTCTACACTTTGTGTCCAGGCTGTCTGGAGGTGCATTCTTCAGCTCGCCGATGTCGTAATCAAAATAATCACAATGAGATTTCAGTTGATTTAATCTCTCATCCAAAGATGTGGTTACTATATCTAAAAATAATAGCAGAATTCAATCTTGTACCGTTTTGGTGGGTCATCTATTGTCTCATCCCTTCCTTTATAGGTAAAGTGTCTTGGCTTCTTACTCCGTCGCTGGGAAACGCTTATCCGTGGTAACGTTAAATCTTCTAGCTCTAATTCTGTAGCCAATTCTTTGGAATCCGTCAAGAAAGACACAAACTTTTCTTCTGTTCTGCAGGTCTCAAAATATGCTTTCGTTTTTTCAAGCATTTCCACGGCCTCAGAAACATTTATGTCAATGGTCTTGGGGGGGTCTTACTGACTACACTGATGTGAAGTAGAACGTCGTACCAGATAACCAGAGAAGTGAGAAAGGTGTAATTTTTTATTGGATTCGCAAGTGACGTTGCTTCGTGAGCGCTCATGGCGTCGAATTCTTCTGGTATCTGAACCAGTGCATCATAAACGCCTCCAATTTGGAACCTCAGGGACGTAAGTGCATCGATGCGACTTTCCCACCTAGTATCGCTCAGTGGCTTCAGCGACAGGTTAGGCAGATACTTCTTCAAGACATCCCAACGTCGAACGGAGGACGAGAAGAAGTCATACAAGCTTTTCACGTGGAAATAGCGTATTTAGAAGACATAGCGGCATCGTTTACAACAAGATTCAATGAGTGACTGCTACATGGTACATAAAATGCTCTCTTGTTCACATCTGAATTTCTTTTTTGGAGACCAGACTTCTTTCCTTTCATATTTGCTCCATTTTCGTATCCTTGCTCTCTCATATTACACAATGGGATTTTTTTATCTTCCGAGAACTAGAGTACGACCTGCGTCAAAGTGGAGCTTGAAGAATCGGGCACTGGAAGAAATCCCAGGAAATGCTCCCGAATTCGGTCATCGTATACCCCGTCGAGTCTTGTCTCCTAGACGAAACGTACCACAACTGTCATCTGCTCAACTTTTGAAATATCTGGTGTGCAGTCCAGAATTATACTGTAATACTTTGCTGATTTCATCATTAATAGAATGTTGTTGGTTATAGATGATCCAATAAGATGAATAATTTCATTCTCTGTTTCTTTTCCAAGATAATGATGACCATTGTTCTCACCTTGCTTTGTTCTGTGCAGGTGCTCCATCATCACAGTGTCGAACATTCCGAATAATTCAACGAGTTTCAAGAAGGTTACGTTGTCAGGCTGAAAGAGTGTATCTGTACTTCCTCTCAAAGGCAGTCATTGCCGACCCAGGAAATGAATTATTCCTATTAAGCACTTAAGAACATTTTTCCAATGTTCGCTTTCAATATTTAGAAGACTTTGATTATGGGCGTTGACAGTTCGTGACTTTTTCTGTCCCTCGGAAAACACGATCCACTTTTTATGTGAATTCAAATGCTCGGTAGACTTACCATGACTTTCGAGATACGAAGCAACCTGCCGCCAGTCGCTTATACCGTTCTTTACAGTTTTTACTGTAGATGACGAAAAAAGTTTGCAAGAAAATCAGAACACAGCGTCCTTGCTCTTTGAGTACACCAACCAATGTCTATCTGCTTCGTGTAAATTCTTCAAAGAATAGCTGTAGTATGGCCTACACAGGGCTGAAACGCCGGTTGTCCGCGTTTTTATGACATTCTTCAGCTTCCTTAATGCACTCGGGAGGACCTCGCATGACCAAAGTCGTTTGAATGCAGTCGGTAATAATTTCCGGCCATCTTCCGGGATCAGAGTCAATTGTGTCTTCCAGTTTAGCCTCGCCTTCAATCCCTTCTCCGGTGGTGAGTATCTCGGCTGATATTCCTCCGGTATTTTCCGAATCGTGTCGCCTAATTTCAGTTCTGCCTGATGTTTCAATCTCGGAGCTTTTCGTCACAAAGCAGGTCTTGAGTTCAGACGAGGTCTGTTGAACATGTTGTGGATGGCCCATCGTCAGCATTGCTACTGTATACGGTGGTCGCGGTACTGTGTTCGTCAACTCTCTGGTCATGTCCTGAAGATAAAGATGTAGCTGCAGTAGCTCCACTAGCTTCTGTACTTTCAGGATCTATTATTCCTCCCTCGCCGCTGCTAGGTCGTTCTCTCTTTAGCTTGAAATATCGTTGCAGTGCATCCTTTTGCTGCTTATCGTCATCTTCGTTCAGCGCCCGTCTTTTCCTATATTGACTGCTAGGACAGTCTTTTTCTACCGTCGGACATGCTTCGATCCAGCCTGTAAAGAGCGATTACGTGAAACTAACTGTTGATGTCAGTGTACTAACTTCATTTGCAACACACTTCACAAACAATTTTCTGATATTCCACTGCACGTAAACTGAAAATTATATTACTGTAGGATACACTGTCCAGGAGATGAAGTCATAAGAATTAAGCCGCGTGAAATTAAATTTCAGCCCGAATTTCACTACAGACGCAGGTGAATCGGTCAAAGAGTGGGGCGAAAGACAATAGAGAGAGGAAGAATAAGGAGATGGAGTAACACAATAATGCAATAAAAACACTCCCGGCCATCGCGGGTACTAATGCTAGTCGAAATATATTAACCCACAGCACTGCGGTTGTTAATTTCAAAGAACTGAAACTCGTCATCTGTCGTAATTTCCGTGTGTCACTTCTTTCGTGTTTAATTATGGAATAAGGGGGTAACAAATTAGTCATCGCCGTATCACTTCACTTTTCTTCACTTTATTTTCATTCTAGCTATTGGGACGACGCGTGTTTATTGGCCGACTTGCCGATTTTTGAAGTAACAGATCATAAGAAAAATAAATTTTCCTATTCTGCAATCCTGAAATAGAAAAATTCTAACTTATGAGTAACATGCATGCGCAACACTAATTGTACGTTGCATGAAAAGCACTTGCCTATTACATCCCAAGTTGCAAGAAATTCGGACGCACCAATTCTTCTGTTCTTACGAAACGCAATGAAAGTGCTCCTGACCAATCTTGACTCCCTCGGCCAACTACCGAAACGAATTCTGTAGTTTTCGTTGTAGAGAATGCAACAATACCTATTGCCTGGAAAGGCGAAGTGGTGACGAGGCAGTGCCAGGAGCTGGGTCACGTCACGAGGTACAGCGAGGTTACGGTTAAACTAACGCCCAAGAAGAAGAAGCAAGAAGCTCACAATAAGTATGTGACCCATGATATGGATAAATGCATTATCAAGCAGCAATTTCTATGGCATTACGAACAATAGAAAGAAATACGAACTTTGCGAAAACTGCACATCTTTTGTCAAACAGAAATGAGCTTCAAAGCTAGCAAGGAAACCCTTAGAAGCAATGTTCTGTCAATGGATTTTCGATTTAGAAGGTGTCAAAATTAACGTTGTGTTTTGTGGGCCGGTCGTTGTGGCCGAGCGGTTCTAGGCGCTTCAGTCTGGAATCGCGCGACCACTACGGTCTCAGGTTCGAATCCTGCCTCTGGCATGGATGTGTGTGATGTCCTTAGGTTAGTTAGGATTAAGTAGTCCTAGGGGACTGATGATCTCAGATGTTAGGTCCCCTAGTGCTCAGAGCCATTTGAACCATTTTGTTTTGTGCGGACGAGAGGGCATTGTTGCTAAAAGACCATACTTTCTGAGGTTTTCATCAGAATCAAAGCGACCAGTAGTTTACTAAGATGAAACATGGATTCACACGCATTACACAGTAAATAAATCTTGGCAAAGTGATAGTGTGCGAGTAGTATTGGCAAACAAAAGTGCCCGGTCAGAGTTTAATTATTGTTCCTGCGGGCGGAGACAGGTGTTTCATGGCTCAAAAACCAAAACGTCCGACCCTCAGAAACGGATAGCAAAAATTTTCAGAAGTACGTCGAAACCCAACTTATGGCAGGCTTATTAGCAATGTCTTTATCCCTTGTAATTACTCGCAGTGTATTTATCCATTCGGAATACTTCTAGCCATTGTAGGTGTTGGACATGTTTGTCTGTAGTAATGTTCAACCATTTTTTCCCATAACGCTGGAAGAATAAAACACTCGGAAGATGCCATTGAAGGGCTTAGCAAAATTGGTTCAGGCTTAACATGTAACTGCAGTATCGAACATTGCGTTCGAATTTCCAAATTAGATTTCGCCTTCTGCAAAAATAGTTGTGAGTAAACGCACGGCTCCAACAGGCTGGCAGCGCTCCACTAGTAAGAATACTGGCGTGTACGCCAGACTGCTTCTCACTGTTCCTCCGGCGTAAACACGACCGGTGCTGCCACAGTGACGAGGAAGAAATTAGTCCTTCTCCCTCCCCTTGTTCAAGGGGGGCGACCGGCAGGTAGTCGAGGCGCCATGCCACAGTTCCCGAAGCCGCTCCCTCCGAGGTTTGGTTTCGAATCCCCTCGTGGGCATGAATGAATGTTGAGTTTGTCCTTAAAAAAAAGGGTGGCAGATTTGCCGCCCCTCGGAAAGTGCCGCCTCGTGTGGTCGCACGTTTCGCACGTGCCTTGCGCCGGCCCTGAACAGCACATTTGCGGAAACATTTTGACATATTTTCAAACATAATACAAAACAAGTTCAAGATTTCGAGCGTGTAGATGCTGCATGTTTACAAATACACAGATAATATTTGCAGAATTAAACGAAATGCAATCTTGATGTAGACTGTCAAAGCAGCTGAAGATGAGCGCCCTGTGCTCAAAAAGCAACGTGCATTCTAATAAAATCACGATTTGTGGCTGAGGGCAGTTGTTCGTTATTATTACGAAACTAATACAATCACGGAAGAAACACTGCAAGCAATGGATAAAATTAAGACAAACCGTTTCATTGGGTATGTATCCATCCATCGCATGGTCAACTATTCTTTCAAGCTTGAGGCATAATTCCATTATACGCTCCTATCCTAAGTTTTAACTTCCTCATTGGGTTATAACACTACTGCTTGTTTATCTAGTATTCTGAACATACAAATCTATTTGTTTTAGTTGGTCTTCAGACTTCGGTAATCATTGTTGGTGCAACTGCCCTTGGTCACTAATAAGAGTTTAGATGTGGACGACCTTAAAGAGGTCAGGTCTTTTTGTTCCAATTAGATCTAAAATATTTCCATCATGAATGGGGTGTTAAACTATTCGTTGTAGGTAAGTAATTTTCAAAGAAGGCATTTAGTAATGTTTCAAAGTGTGTTTTGTCATGTCCACTAACAAACTGTAATAGCCTCTTCTAACGATTATAGTATTATTGGGGGAACTTACACACAAGCACATTGATATTTTCTCTAAAGTTTTTGGTTACACCAGGTGGGAAGTCTGGTGGTTGATAGAAGAATCTAGCTATAATTTTATGCCCACCATTGATAATGAGTCTTGTCTAATCAATCTCCCATGCAGCTTCAGTTTCTGTCTCAGTGGATTTGAATTTATTGTCAGTTACATGAACTGCATGCTTGAATAGATGAACTAGAAAGGCAACTGAGAGAAAACAGGAATCAGACAATGTCGTTTTCGTACTCGGATCAGATATACTTGTGGGGAAGATGTTCTGCAGTTAACTAAGAACATTGTTAACATAGAGACTTCATTGAATTATTGATCACATACGTGTTACGCCGGCCGGAGTGGCCGAGCGGTTCTAGGCGCTACAGTCTGGAACCGCGAGACCGCTACGGTCGCAGGTTCGAATCCTGCCTCGGGCATGGATGTGTGTGATGTCCTTAGGTTAGTTAGGTTTAAGTAGTTCTAAGTTCTAGGGGACTAATGACCTTAGAAGTTAAGTCCCATAGTGCTCAGAGCCATTTGAACCAACGTGTTACACACAAAAGCGTACACTTTACTCGTGTTAAGTGCAAGACAAAACAGGAAAAAGAAAGCGCACGTAACTATAGGTGCGTCCACACAATGCCTTTATTCTGTTCATCTTTGCTCACGCGCCTAAGCTTCCAACAGCGCAACTACGCAATGTGTAATTTCCTGAAGATGGAGCCCGTGCTTTTAGCGCATCGCTTTCCGACTTCTGCGAGAAACTTTGCGCTTCTTATTGGAAGACAGGCAGTTGGGACTGATGTGTGTTCCGCTGTGTAATGTGTTGAGGTTATGCAGGGAAGCGAAGTATGTGCAGAAATGTCTGTTGATTCCAAAGAAAGCACGCTTAAATTTATCGATGATTACAGATGAAGAAAAGTCGTATGGAATGCAGCTTCTAAAGATTATTTGAATGAAAAATTGAGATGTGATGCCCTAAGTCAGATAAAGCCGTCAACCGAGAAGAGTTACTACAAATTAGGGCCGACTTGAAGCTCTGATGCCAATGTTCCTCGACGCTGTTACTAGATGGGTGGTAACTGGTGGTACGATGTTGTATGCAACCACATAAATATGCCAGTTCATGAAACAAGGGTGACTCAGACTGGCAGCCCTAGTTCTTCGTCACGGCCGTAGGGCAGCCAAATAGCGAGATCCGTGTGGTTAGGACTGTGTGTGTGACCATCTCTGCCAAATGTCCGTGATGAGTACACTGTCTACCCTTCGGGTGGACCTATCTGTTGCGGCGAAAACATATTTGAAGCCTTTCACAGTGAGGAGCTGCCATGCAAGGTCTATATGGACATGAGAAAAATGTTGTGTAGGCTCCTTGAATGTGCCAATTGGTTTGTGCACAAGGCGGTCCACTGTAGGTGATTCACAAGCTAAACAAGTTGTAAATTATACGACAATCACGCTGCACATCTAACCACATGAATTTGTCTGTCATAAGTCGTATAGTGGCGTTGGCTCCAGAATGAGCGAGTCAGTGGACGGCCTTAAAAACCTGTTTCCGAGAACGTGATGGAACGAAAGGTCGCGATCAGCTTTGAGAAATGTCACAACACACAAGGAAGATGGCCGTTGATAACTTCTGTACATACAATCCCATGTTTAATTTCTTGATAAACTCCTGTAGCTCCGCGTCGGTGTTTTGTGCCCTAGCCAGTGTTTGTAGTTGGTGCCTGTGGAAACTACATTTACTTGAGAGAAATAATCAGCCACATTATCAGCACTTCGGAAGTGACGAATATCAGTAATAAACTGGCTGATGAATACTGTATGGCAGAAATGACATGGTGAGAAAGAGTCATGGTAGTCTTGAACGCCAAGGAAATTGGTTCGTGATCGGTGCTACTATACTCAGTCGAAAATACCTATTGGTTTAGTAGACCTCCGGAAATTTCCTTTCGTAGGCACTCCAGTTTGTCTCTGTCTCCGTCACTTTATGGGAAATGAACCGAGTGGCTACCACATACCATTCACTTGCTGTTCTAGGTCCGTTCCTTTCGCAGTCTAGCTAGCATTCACAACAACAGTTAGGGGTGCAGAAGGAAGAGGTTGTGCTAGTAACACTCCATCTGTTGAGCTGGATTTGACGTCTTCGAATGCAGAAAACATAGCTGGATTCCACGTTACGGAGCGTTGCCCTTGTGAAGTTGGGTCGCACAATGTGGCAGTGAGTGGTGCTTGTATAATGTAAAGTGCGATAGTCCACACAAACGCTCCAGGAACCTTTTTTCTTCTTTGCTAAGTGGAGAGACGACGCCTACGGACTATCTAAATATCTAATAACGCCTGCATCTATTAATTCTTCAAATTGTTTCTTCACCGTGGCGCCAATCAGCCGGCTTTGGAAGCAGCCGACAGTCCCGGCATAGTAGTGATGTGGTATGTATTGTTACGCTATACTCCAAGCAGTGACCCTGACTGCTGTTTCGCGTCATCCGAAGTCGCCGTAGGAGGGGTCGTTATAATCTTCTTATTTGAACCAAAGCCATCTCGAGTCCAGCAGTGCAACCAGTTATCCGAGCACACAACACATCGCCCGCACTAACGCATGCTTCCTCGTCTTCCACAGTTGTCATTTCACAATGAGTTCACTAACAGTGTTCATTATAGTAAGAACGCTGTGCTCCACAGACTTAATACTGGCGATTTCACGTTTACAGAGAAACACACAGATGCTGCGATGTACGAAATTGCATTGTTTGTCCCTTTGTGAACATCACGTGAACATGTACAATTGCTGTAAATAGTCTGTTCATTCAGTCTGAGCAGGGGTGCAGATAATTTTTTCTTCTGTAAGATGGGGTTTTAAGTTTTTATCAAGTACAGGATGTTCACTCCCCCCCCTCACTTCACAGTTAACCATACAATACAATACACAGGTTGTAGGAAGTCAAAACACGGTCATTAAAAGAAGACACAGAACAAAATTACTTATGCAGCTGTCAAACTGAATTCTCACACTAGCCAGTTGTCAATGCCACAGTTAAAATACTCGAGAAATCTCAGATCTGTGGTACCATTTACATTTGCATTTTTGAAACAGTTACACAATGTGCATTATTATTTAAAATCCAGTTAAATGGTTAAAAAAATCAGCCTCTTACAGTAACACCAGAGGCATTAAGAGACAGAGTATATTCAAAATAAGGCCACTCAAAATACTCAGTGCTTAAAACTCAAACATCAGGAATAAGGATGGCTACCAATTAAGAATGGCTTAGGAAAAATCACAACTTCTGCCATTCAAATAACAACGTAAGTTAGCATGGAACTCTCATCATGTCAGTAATGTACAGGAAACATTTGAACAAATAAAGAACACAATCACCTTTCAACTCAGCAGTAGCAGAGTTTATTGAACGTCTGTAACCGAGTGCCTCTGCCATCCAATAATTTCCTAGGGAGCCAAAAACACAATACAATTGGGCGTCGTTTTATACAAGACAAAGTGAGCTGACACTGACCCAAGGTAATATGCCGGTAGCAGATCATGTTGGTAAGTGCAACTCTTCGGCAGTTCGAAGTACATGGGCTATTCCCTTTCAGACTGGCCGAAACACGACAAAATTAGCCTTGTATTTTTTAAATCATTAATAATTTCTACATGTTGAATGAAATTTTTACTCTTCAGCGAAGTCCGCACTGATATGAAACTTACTGGCGCGGCTGAACCGAGTCTAGAACTCAGGACCATTGCTTTTTACGGTCAAGTCCTCTATCGACTGAGCTACCCAAGCACGACTCACAAATTTCCCTCACAGCTGTACTTTCTCCAGTACCTCGTCACCCGCCTTCCATAGTTCACAGACGTTCTCTTGCTGTGGCTAAGCCATGCCTCCGCAATATCCTTTCTTCCAGGAGTGCTAGTCTTGCGAGTTTCACAGGACAACTTCTGTGAAGTTTAGAAGGTAGCAGACGAGCTGCTGGCGGAAGTGAAACTATGAGGACAGATCATGAATCGTGTTTGGGTAGCTCAATCGGATGTCAGAGGTTTAGCTGCCCTCCTTAATACTAACAAAAAAAAACTGAGTGAATATCCAATGATGAAGCTGAATAGGTTTCATGGGACGTCCGCCCCGAATAAAGGCAACGAACAATAACGAACAAAATGAGATTTAAAAAATCGGTAAAGCACTTGCCCGTAAAAGGCAAAGGTCCTGAGCTCGAGTCACAGCCCGGCAGACATTTTTAATCCGCCAGTAAGTTTCAGTTTCTACATATGTCAATTACTGTAAAAGAAAACAATTTTTTAAAGATATCTCTATAATGTTTACTACTTTTTGGGTTAAAATTAGGTACGGTTTTTGTTATTTTCTGAATGTGACGATTTGTGCATTGTGTAACTCAAGACCCTTACATTGGATATCAGTGAACGACGATTCATTTCGAAGCCGAATGTCTGTTAGATATTAATAATATCACAATAATTAGTACAATTTTAAAAACCTTTGTGTCATATATTAAGCATAAACACAATTTTCATGAAGATTAAATCTCACTCACTCATCATCGCCCAGCCCAACTGGCTAAGGACAGAAACTTGAAATTTGTATGCGTCGTTGAAGAAGGGATTTTTCGAAATTCCAGCCGTAAGGAGATGAAACAGGGGATTAAGGTTTTTTTGGAAAACTTTCAGTATTAAGGCAATTTTGAAGCTAGACCTACGAAAATTTGTATTTGGTTTCTCGATCAGAGATAAAGAAACAGTATTTCAGCACTTTTGGAAATTTAATCCCGTGGAGTGAAATAGTGGCTGAAAGCTTTGTTTGCAAAGATGTCATTATTGAAGAGCAACTGAAGTATTTTTAAAGCTACATCTATGAACTTTGGTATTTGACTTCTCAGTTGGGAACAAAAACATACATGTTTCACTGATTTTGGAAATTCAGCTTCTACAGGGGTGAAATGGGAGAAGAAAGTTTCTATGGAAATATTTCAATGTTCCTTTTTGAAGGTAAATCTATGAAAATTTGTACTTGGATTCTCTGTTAGAAAAAAAAAAAAAAAACATACATGTCAGTGTTAATAGAAATTCAGTCCCTAAGGGGGTGAAACGTTTTATGAAAAGATTTCATTGTGAAATCAGTTTTTTCGCTAAATCTTTGAAAATTGGTGTTTGGCTTCTCGGTTAGATATGGAAAAATATGTATTTCACTGTTTTTGGAAATTAAATGTTTAAGGAAGTGAAATAGTCAGATTGTTTCACTGACTCATCATGGCCCAGCACAAACCGCTAAGGATAGAAACTTGAAATTTGGAGAGGGTGTGGATCTTAAACTGCAGACATTGTTTAAAAACTGATTGTCCGAAATTCCACTCATAAGGGGATGAAAGACTTTTTGAAAGCATGTCGCTATTAAGGGAATTTTGAAGCTAGAATTACGAAAACTGCTATTTGGTTTCTGTCAGAAAACAAAAAATAAGTATTTTTGAAAGTTCAACCACTAAGGGAGTAAAATAGTGGGTGACACTTTTTCTGAGTATAAATGATTACTAAAGAACTACTAAAGGATTTTTAAGGCTACATCATGACAGCTGGTATTTGACTTCTCGGTTAGAAATAAAACAATGCGTGTTTCAGTGTTTTTGGAAATTCAAGCGCTGAGGGACTGCAAAGCGGATGAAAATCTAAGGAACTGTTTCGTTACATTAACAAATTTTAAAGCTAAATTTATGAAAGTTGGTATTTCACTTCTCAGTTAAATATAAAGAAATATTCGTTGGGGGATTGAAGCTGCTATGAAATATCTCCACAAGAACGAAAAAGACGTGATTAACAAAAACTTTGGACTTCACCTACCAGACTTGCTTCTTGGTCAGAAGTACAATCGGAAATGACCGTGCTTGTATGGTCTTACTTAGAATGCAAAACTTAGGTGTTTCACTTTGCGAACAACATAAAAATTCGATTAAATAAAAACAAAAACAAATCCCTGTACGCCAGCGAAGCAGAGTGGGCTAAGCTAGTCACAATTATCAACTAAATTCAACTGATACACCGGCATACATTATTTACTTTTAGAACCTGTAAATAATAATAAATGATAATCAGATAATTGTTGTATGACTTAATGTGAGACAATATTGCCTGTACCGTTGGGTTTCGCAGCTATGTCTTGATTTTCTGTTAAGTGGAGAGTGATCTCTCTGCTGAGGCTGTAGTTGCAGGACGTGTGGCCAATATCTTCACTAGGTTGTTAACATTTGGATACAGGTCTTCGTTGTATAACTGGAGTGCTTCCATGGTAGATGAAACTGTGGAATCGTCTTTCATATATTTCCTTCTTCGTAAATGCAGTTGAGCAAGAACATCTTCAGCTCCGTATTCCACATCTTCTTCTCGTTCTTCACTATTTAATATAAATGAGAAAATCACCGTGAAATATCATTTCAGATGAACTGAACAAACGACACATTTTCAGTCACGCTGAGTATTGCAACTTCGTTCTTATTATCAGAGTGACGAAACATTTTGATACTACCACAGATTTTGTTCGTCGTTTAACCATCATGTAAACAACCACAAGCTCAGCGGGGTCTAGTGCAGCAGGGGATACAACCCGTCGGCTTTGAACAATGACGTCACAAGTCGCCAGAGACCATGTATTACTAAGATTAAAGAGCTGAGGAGAATGTTGAGAAACAAAGGAATGCGAGAGAGATAAACATTGATCTTGTCAAAAGCCGAGAAGCGATTCTTCTTAGTGTTGTAGCTACCTTCAGTAGCTAATAAGTGTTTTTCGGCTTTTTTTAAAAAAATCTCACGAGATATAATAAACTGATCCTACTTTATTAAGCAATATCTTGTCAAAAGCCGAGAAGCAATTCTTCTTAGTGTTGTAGCTCCCTTCAGTAGCTAATAAGTGTTTTTTGGCTTTTTAAAAAAAAATCTCACGAGATAGAATAAACATAACAGCAAAAGCTGTTATGTTTTAGTTTAGTTTTTTTATTGATTGCTTAATAAAGTAGGATCAGTTTATTCTATCTCGTGACTTTTTTTAAAAAAAGCCAAAAAACACTTATCAGCTATTGTGAGATTTTTTTAAAAAAAAGCCAAAAACCATTTATCAGCTACTGAAGCATCTGTATCTTAGGATCAGGTTATTATTAAGTACCGGCCGAATAAAAAACAAACAATTAAGTTAATTAAATCACACGTTTAATGATGTACCGAATATCAAGCGATCGCTTTTAGATTAACATTCAATTATTTTAATGATAGTGCTTATTAGAACATAGAACTGCTTTATTATCTATGCCTCGAAGTGAAGACATTACGATCTATGACTAAGGAATGACGTCATTGTTCAAAGCCGACGGGTTGTATCCCCTGCTGCACTAGACCCGCTCAGCGAGTGCTCAGTGACACTAACACACAGCCATCGGGTTTTATACCACTGGAAATAGGTCTAACTTGTTTATTAGGTATATAACTGTTACATCACTATGAATACAAATCAGACACTCTGAAGTCTAAAACATTAAAAGCATTCAAGTTTTTGTAGCCAGTTTACTGTTTAAGCTATATTTCTTTTGTTTCAAATTTTAGTATTGTCAGACGCAATAGTTCCGCTATATAAATATCGATAAAGTTGATGTAAGTTGTTAGAGGTAACTAAGTTACGCTTCAGCTTCAGCGGAGTGTAAGACAGCAGGAAGGAAAACATTGTCGCCACGTTGAGGAATGACGTAAGAAAGGGAATGCTGTTTGTCTTTTACAAAATGATGCAACTTCAGGCATGCGTGCGCGTAGATAATCAGCGGCTTTGGTATAAATTACACACGGAAATAAAGTTGTGTGAAAGCATATCATAGACTTGCTCATCTTCAAACACACTCGTTACGATACTTATTTTTCAGTTGACAAACGGCACGAGTTCAATGCACTATTGTAGTACTATAGCTGTTATATCCCTGAATTTGAAGTTGGCAGAAGTCGACACAAATGTACCCATGCTCAGCTTAATATCGACAACTTATAGACATTGTGCCACCACGCTGCTGGCAAACGTTGCACTCTTGCACTCTAATAGTCATTGTAAATGTTCGCCAGTCAAAATTTGGTCGCATACTCATTATAACAGGTAATTTCCATGTTTTAACGTGAGAATAGGCTTGGTGACATCCACAATAAGGAAGTTCCACCAGAACTTTTTCGTGAAACCCGAACTCATCATCTTACTGAGTTGTCCGAAAGTAGGTATCGACACTTTTTTGCGGTCATTAGCCAAGATGCAACAAAAGATCGCCCTTCAAACTTCGCTGGTAGGACATTAACGTCCGATTCCGAGACGATTAGATAATTTTATGCGTTGCAGGCGTCTCAACGTGCGAAGTGGGAAAAGTGTGGACTAAGAATCCTATAACCTGAGCTGAACTGTGCACCATGTTTTCCCCAAAGTACAGGATATTCATACTTGTTTACATACGAGTCACCATGCGAGTGGAGATTTCTCATTAAATGTATTGAAGAATTCGTCGTAAATACGGGTGGCTGCTGAGCTGTGAACAGCACTAACTTTTGAAAGAATGGATGTCTAGATTTCCTAGTGATAATGAATGAAGTAAAAGGTGGGCCATAGACAGCTGGAGAGACAACTGGGAACCAACCGACGCTCAGATGTGATTTCTAAACATACCTTAAGAAAACTAGTTACAAACATGAAACCTGTTGCGCACAGTTACATTTCTTCCCAGTCGAAAATTGTACTGCAGCAGTTCGTCACAAAATTTTTCGATTCCTGAGATATTTTCGTAATTGGGAAAGTGAAGGGGAATATTTTTGATGTATTTATACGTCTTATCATAAACATACATTCACAAACTAAATAATGTTTGACCACATTTCTTAGGTAGGAACGGTAGAATGAGTGGAACTTTGTGTTAAGTTCCTATGGGACCAAACTGCTGAGGTCATCGGTCCCTAGGCTTACAACGACTTAATCTAACTTAAACTAACTTACGCTAAGGACAAAACACACGACCATGTCCGAGGGACGACTCGAACCTCTGACGGGAGGATCCGCGCGAACCGTGGCAAGGCGCCTCACACCGAGAACTAGTGATGATTCAGATATTTTTATAGCAGATTGATCATTGTGAGGGTACCTGCAGAAGTAACAGCCTTCAAAGAATAAAGCTTTTACCATAATTCAACAACAACAAATCTGTCATGAAGTACATGAAATGAATACTGGTTAAATGATAGACGAAATTATTAATAAAAATTCGTTTCACTGTAAGATGAAACTACACTTTCCCCCACTTCTCTACAATAAATATGCGGCATTTCTTCAAGCACGTAAACATCTTTTTTTACAAGTGGCTATAGGCAGGCAAAGCTAATAAATAGCCACAGATTGTTACTGAATAACACCCATATTTGAAGACATTGGTACCGAGTTCTTAACACATTACATATAATATTTGCAAATTATCATGCAAGTTCGAAGTGTACGTCTCTATATGAAGACGGCGTTCTAAATACCTCTATTAAGACTAATTGCTATTTGGTTCACTTCATACGTGCAATGTCAAATATTTTATGAGAAATATTGTAAGAAGTTGGGTGAGTACGTTAACCACCCACAAGGTAAACACTGCTGAATCCTCAGAGATAGGGAAAGCATGGTAGACGATTCAGCCTGTTTTATGGGAGCTAGCAGCGCTCGTCATGACGTCACCCAGCACCCCAGGTGGTGTTAGTATCACTCCCGTTTTGGACAACTGGCTCGAAGGATTAAGCATGACCGACTGCTCCACAGTAAAGTGTCTGCACACCACTGCGAAAAGCTTCTCATCATACAGCCCGTTGTCTGCAGTGAGCTTTCAGTCGCAAAAGGCAGATCTCATACATGCATCAGAAATGTGATTGTACCTGGCATGACTGACTAACGCTTTGCTGTCCTGACAAGTCACAAATCTTATATTTTTCAGGAGGCGAAATTTAAAGTTTCAAGACTCATAAAATTTTAGTTTTCAAGTTATATTCTTAATTTTTGTTTTAGACCTTAATTTAACTTTCAGAGAGCGAGTACTGCTGAAATTATACACATCTGAATAGCATTTAAATAATAAGATGCATCTTTATTACGAAGGCAGGTGGTACAGAGGAAAAATATGACAAGTCGATAACATATTGCAGGTAACTACAAGATTTCAAATTCATGTTACAACAAATGATCTCATATAATCATTTAATAATCTTTTATAAAAGGTCCTATGCTTTTTAGATGGTGGGTTAATGCAAAGCACAATCAAAATACACTTGCACTTCACTACAGCAAAATGTTTTCAAGTCTTGTAAATCTCTGTATTTCTGAGCAGATATTTTAAGATAACCTGCAAAAATTCATAATCCCTTAATTTAAATAGCTATATGCCTAATACTAAAAAATACTTATTTCAATAAATAAAAAACTTTCAAATCACATTGCTGTAAAAGAATTACTATACCTTCATATTTAGCAGAGTGTAGGCTGAATTCGCCTTCTTTCAGACTGGAATCTTGCCCTGTCTTCCCACGAAGAAGTAATGGAGCTTGCTCATATGCTCCATTGTAGCTTCTGAACCAGTGCTGCATGGTGTCCTGTGACTTCCAATTCTCTTATTGGCCTGGACTGGAAAGAGAGTTTCTTCTTGTATATTGTATTAGCCAGCTGCTCTGTCCAGTATTTGATTATCTCTGGTTGCTCCTCAACATCAATGATGACAAAAGGCGAAGGGTGTGTGCGTGAATTCTGAGAAACCTGACACCAATCCTTCCTCATCATACAGCCAGTTGTCTGCAGACCTGAGTTTGGCCTATCATACCAATATTTTTATCACATTCGAGGTACGAATGACCTGTTATGGGGAATGTCATCTTTACATAGTCCAATCGTTTTTCTATATGGACCAGATGGTGAAGGAATCTGAACACAGTGGCATTCTTGTTTTGCCCTCCGGTGGAGTCACAGAAGATCTCCAGATGTCTGACTTCTGGATTTAGAAAATTGTGCACAAAATGATGAAGGAACGATGAAACTTCGTCTGCTCCTTTTCGGCCTGTGCTCTCTCGATACAGGTAAAAATAGCTGTCCTGTGTTGCCAAAACATGAACATTGAATATAAATACAGAAAGCTGTCGTTTATAATAAACTTAATTTGTCTTTATATTTGGACAAGGAAAGTTTTTGCTATAGTTCATCGTAATTGCAACCTTCGATGGATTTTTTTGACATTCCATCTTTGCCTTTTTTTCCTATCATAGAACACTTTTTGTTTTCAGATATGCAATTCATGGGCTATTTCATTAGATCGAAGTTCGGAATGAAGCCTTACTTTATTTTCAACAGATGATGTTAAAGTCAGTTCCTTCTCCAAATTTTTCTTCTTGGCTAGATACTCATCGCAGGAGCCACAAGTATCAGATCGTGGATATCCAAAACTTATATTGAAATCCGAGTTGAATATAGTGTGGGATGTTTCATACGACACGTTCTGATCCTGAAACTTCTCCTTGAACGTATGGAACATCTTTTTTTTTATTCAAAGACTCTGGTAGGTAAATTTTTTCTGACTTTGTCAAACTGTAGTGGCTGTTGCGACCTTTAAATGATTTAATGTGCCCTCTTATTATTGCACGTGTTTCGTCTTTCAAAACCTGTGGGCGGTTTCCCTCGGCCGTCTCGTAGAATTTGGTCTCCAGAGTTAAGTTTCTTCAGTAAATGATCTACCTTGCCCTTCTTTATGCCATGTAACGACATAAATGCTTGCTTGCACACATGCACTTCTTGGACACTTCCATTAATGGTAATACAAACACTGAATTTATATGATGCATCACAAAACTTTGCTTCCCGCTCTTCTCTTCTACGACGCCTGCGCTGTACAGGGACCACTGTGATTAAACCAATTAAATAGAGGTTTATTTCATCATGATTTTGAAAGTGGCTCATGTTATTAATAATATTCATTTTATTTTCTTCACCGACAACATCAAAACAATTGTTTTTGCACTTACATGGTTCTCCTGTTTCATGTGACTGCGAGCTTAAACGTTTGGAGGCATGTCTAACGCGACCATACTTCTTCCTTTTCTTTGTCAGCTTCTTTGATGACATTCTATAACGTTCTTCGCATTTAGGTGAGTCACTGTCTTCTTTATTCATTTTACACTGACAGAATACAATGCTAGATCTAATTTCCTTCACAAACTACACAAAGATAACAACAATGGGCAACTTATGAACAACAGTGACTGTAGCAACAATGATAAAACAACGATAACATTAGTGAAAACAGGCCTGCGCGGGTTGGGAATCATTAAGTCATAAAATTTTATCGTTGCATTCTCTGGACTTGTCAGGATATTCCCCTGTTTTGTGTGGACTTATAATGTTTTTCACCTGCACATGCTTACAAGATATCAGAATATCTCTTGAATCATTGGGTTTTTGACCAGTTCTGTAAAACCAGCTAAAACTACACTGGCTGGTCTATTAAATTATGAAAAAAAACAGAAATTTTGGAATTTTGGACTTTTCCGGTTTTGCCCCTGGGCTCTTCATATACGAGAGTGAGTCAAATTAAAACCTTAAATTTGTAATAATAAATCGAAATTTCGCGCCGTTATCCTGTAAGTTGGTAAGTGTGCTACAAACAGCTTGCAGAATGGCCTGTTGGTGGCAGCATAGTGCAGATGCACACATACCGTCGCAGTATCAGTATAAAGATGCCCGCCCCACTTGCGACTTGCACCAGTGAAGAACAGCGTTCTGTTATTCGGTTTTTGCGTAGTGAAGGTGTGAAACTTAATGAAATTCATCGATGAATGAAAGTTCAGTACGGTGATGCATGTTTGTCACAGCAGCAAGGTTACAAATGGAGTAGGAAGTTCGCAAATGGTGTGACTTCAGTGGAAGGTGCTCCTTGTCCAGGTCAGGCACAACGAGTTGTGAATCCACAGAACATTGCAGCAGTTGAAGTCATAGTGAAGGAAAACCGCCGAGTGACAGTGAATGACATTGCAGCATGTTTACAGATTAGTTATGGGTCAGCACACCACATTGTGCATGATGTGCTCCAGTTTCACAAAGTGCCTGCAAGATGGGTGCCACGGCACTGAAATGAGAGAATGAAGTGTTGATGCTTGTGAAGCCCTTCTTGGGTGTTTTGAACGAGAAAGTGATGGCTTCCTTGCAAGCATCGTTACTGGGGGCGGAACCTGGGTTCACTTCCACCAACCGGAAACGAAGGGAGCGAGCAAGGAATGGTGCCATTCCTCATCACCAAAACCAAAGAAGTTTCGAACAGAACCATCAGCAGGGAAGGTTATGCTGACTCTCTTTCGGGACGAAAAAGGTGTCATTTTGGAGCATTACAAGCCTAGATGGACCACTGTCACCAGTGCATCATACACAGATCTCCCAAGAAATCATCTGTGGCATGCAGTCAAATCAAAGTGACGTGGACTGCTGTCAGCAGGTGTCATTTTGCAACATGACAGTGCAAGGCCTCACACTGCCCGTACAACAGCTGCAACAATCACAGGCCTGCATTTTGAGTGTCTTCCTCATCCACCATACTCACCAGACCTTGCCCCAAGTGATTTCCATCTGTTTGGGCCACTCAAAGACGCAGTGGGTGGAAAGAAGTTCCATTCTGATGAAGAGGTAAGCCACGCGGTGCATGAGTGGTTGTGAGGACTACCAAAAGAATTTTTTCTAAAGGAATTTATGCACTTTGTAAGCGCTGGAGGACTTGCATTGATCGTGGGGGAAATTATGTTGAAAAGTGATACACCTTTTACCACTTCGGCACAAAAAATTATATTTAAAAAAATATTTGAGGTTTTCATTTGATTCACCCTCGTAACAAGCTGAATCGTCCGCCATGTTTTCCCCATTTCTGAGGGTTCAGCAGTGTTTACCTTGTGGGTGGTTAACGTATTCACGCAATTTCTTACAGTATTTTTCATAAAATATTTGAGATTGCACGTATGAAGTGAACCAAATAGCAATTAATGTTAATAGAGATATTTAGAACGCCGTCTTCATAGAGAAATGTACACTCGGAACTTGCATGATAATTTGCAAATATTATATGTAATGAGTTAAGAAATCGGTACCAATGTCTTCAAATATGGGCGTTATTCAGTAACAATCTGTGGCTATTTATTAGCTTTGCCTGCCTATAGCCACTTGTAAAAAAGATGTTTACGTGCTTGAAGAAATGCCGCATATTTATTGTAGAGAAGTGGGGGAAAGTGTAGTTTCATCTCACAGTAAAACGAATTTTTATTAATAATTTCATCTATCACGTAACCAGTACTCACTTTATGTGCTTCATGACAGATTTGTTGCTTGTTGAGTTGTGGTAAAAACTTTATTCTTTGAAGGCTATTTATTTGTGCGGGTACCCTCACAATGACCAATCCGTTATAAAAATATCTGAATTATCACTCGTTCTGCCGTGCTTATATAAGAAATGGGCTTAAGTATTACTGAGTTTGTGGATGTATGTTTATGATAAGACCTATAAATACAACAAAATTATTCCTCTCCACTTTCCCAGTTGTCAAAATAGCTCAGGAATCGAAAAATTTTGAGAGGAACTGCTGCAGTACAGTTTTCGACTGGGAATAAATGCAACTGCATACAACTGATTTTATGTTTATAGCTACTTTTATTAACGTGGATTTACATTACACATCTGAGCGCCGGCAGTCTACGCCTCATTTTTTTCTGCATTCGGGGTTACTAGGAAACCTAAAGATGCGAAAACCATTTTTTGAAGAGTTTGTGCAGTTCACAGCTGAGAAGCTACCCATATTTACGACGAATTCTTCGATACATTTAATTAGATATCTCCACTCGCATGGTGACTCGTATGTAAAGAAGTATGAATATCCTGTATTTGGGGAGAACATGGTGGAAGTTGAGCTCAGGTTGTAGGGGTCTTAGCTTGCCAGGAGTCGCAGGAACTTGCTAGAGTTGTGTGATCGTGCTGCCGGCCGGAGTGACCGAGCGGTTCTGGGCGCTACAGTCTGGAACCGCGCGACCGCTACGGTCGCAGGTTCGAATCCTGCATCGGGCATGGATGTGTGTGATGTCTTTAGGTTAGTTAGGTTTAAGTAGTTCTAAGTTCTAGGGGACTTATGACCACAGCAGTTGAGTCCCATAGTGCTCAGAGCCATTTTTTTGTGATCGTGCTGAAGCTGCGCTGTAGCCAAGTAACTATACTTTGCCCATGATAAGAATAAACCTGATATAAACAAACACAAACGTGCTGAATGATCAGCATGTACACCCTATGTTGTTGCATTCTTGGAAATAGGTCCTACTTATGTATTGGAGACCTTACTGCCGCGTTACCGTAGTGTAAATGAAACTTTCAGATGTTCTAATGTATCAAAGTTATTCTCAATTATACTTCAGCTATGAAGTTTTTATTTAAAAAATCGTGTGCAGTCGATCTGTAATCGCTTTGGGCTTTGTCGCGATCTTAATAGGTTCCCTGTACTGGGAAAATGACTGCCGCTACTTCCCGCTCCAAAATTACACAAGCGCGTAGAAAACCGCTAAACATGGCGAGAAGCAAGCCTTTCTTAACATTTTTCGCAAGTATACCGAGAAAATCGGTTTTTAAGTTTTTCTGAGCAACAGCAGTTACTGTAGTTAAGGCATTTTTTATCAGTGAGATGCTTGGCGTAATCGGTAGCGTTGTAGAATAGTAATCAGCTGTTCTGTGGAACTGCCTGAGTCCATTATTGTTTTCAAATTTCTTTCTTCGTTCAGTTCGAATACCTACATCATTTACATAAAATTCATCAGACGTATGCTAATTAATACATTTCTATTTTTCTTATGAAAAAATGCATGTCTTCTCATATTCCAATTTTCATTGCGGGTGTAAATTCTTAATTATCGATATTTTATATAGCACTGTTATTTAAAGTAAGAAACTACTACAAATGTAATTTTTGGACAAAAATGAAAAATTAAATACTCGTTATATGTGCTATGTCCGTCGTTTTATGCAACTGGTGCGGTCTGACACGAAACAGAGCGATAAGCGTCGTCGAAATATGGAAAATAATATCGCTGGTCAACAGCATTTTTGTTACAAAGAATGTGAATGGTGTTCTTAGCTAAGTCGTGGTTACTGAATTCGAAAATGAAAAGCCGTTTTTGTCTGTCGGGCTCAGTTTTTGTTTACAGTACCTCCTATCTACAAAAAAACTTGAAACTGATGCATTTAGTATAGCTTAGTTAATTTACTTTTATATAGTTTTTGAGGATGTAATTGTTCGTAAACAATCGAAACATATACAAGGCATTACATAAATGACCCTCAGTTTCGGCATTCATGGCCAGGATACGAAGGAGACAATTCAAACCCCGAGTCCGACCGTCCTGAGATAGGTTTCCCGCGATTTCCCTAAATCGTTTAAGGCAAATACCGGGTGGCTCCTTTGAAAGGGCATGGTCGATTTCCTTCTCCATACTTCCCTGAACCGAGCTTGTGCTCTGTCGCCAGTGACCTCATTGTCGACGATACGTTAAACACTAATCTCCTCCTCCCCCTCCTCCAGAAGGAGGCCGATGAGTCATCCTCACGCATCACGTCGCATTGTGTTTGCTGTGTCATTCTGAGTAGTGAAAGATCGCTGACCTTGTGAAGTGCGCTGCTGTATGTTCATAGTTTTTGTTTTGTGTGATTTTAGAGGAAGAAATGCCTCGTATCTGTAAAAATAACTCATCTTCATTTTGTCACATATTTTGAGAGTTACCACTGAAATCACAAACACGAAAACTAATCGTCTTGTAATAATAATAATAATAATAATAATAGTACATGTCCTTTGGTGACCCCATGATGTGAAGAGAACCGACGGATCATACTATTGACTGTTATTTGTGGGTGACAGAAGTAGCTGGTATCACCTCTAAAACAAGGAAAACAGTGCAATATCCTAATTTACCACATGCTTTAAGACCTACGAGTCACAGTGAAGAATTGCTGGTACCAGTGCCTCCTGAGAACGTGACAGTGAGTGACAATGAATGTGGAGGCTGATATCTAGAAGACAGAGAAGGACATATGGATGCTGACCCAACACTTCATGCCTCATGTGAAATCAAATGAGCCACATTTTTTTGTCAAGGGTACCTCAACAATCTTATTCTTGATTTAAATTTGTCGAAGCAACAGGCAGAGCCTCTAACTTCACGATAAGAGAAAGGAATTGTCTTCTTTGTGACACAAAAGTGAGTGTTTATCGTAAACGCCATGCTCCTTTTTCTGAATATTTCTCCAAGGAAGGTGAAATGGTTTTTTGTAAAGGCGTCGAATCAGTTATGGAGGCTCCTGGGCATGATTTCAATGTGTTCGGGGCTTGCACATAGATTCTAGCGAACTTAGTCTCAAAGCAGTACTTCTCCACATTGGGAACAAATTTTCTTCTCTTCCGATTACTCATGCAGTTAACATGTAGGAGACTTATGAGAACTTCAAACTGCTATTTACACATATCCCTTATGAGAAATACAAATGGCATGTTTGTGGAGATCTCAGGGTTATTGCAATTCTGCTTGCTTTGCAGCTCGGGTAGTCAAAGTTGCTGCTTTATATGCGAGTGGGACAACAGAGCCAGAAAAACCCACTACTTCTGGGTGAAATCGCCTGCTGCCTGTAGAGAAGAATGTGCTGAAGACTCCTGTTGTTAACCTGAAAAGTGTTTGTCTACCTCCACTGCATATTAAATCGAGGCGTATGAAAAACTTCATGAAAGCCATGGACAAAAGTTCACATAGATTAACATATTTGCGAAATAACTTCCCAAAGAACAGCGAAGCAAAAATTAAGAAAGGAATATTTCTAGGGCCACAAATAAGGGAATAAATAGCTGATGAACATTTCCATGATTTGTTGAGTGATGCTGAAAACAAGACACGGCTGTCTTTCATAAATACTTATAACAGCGCTTTTGCAAATATAAGGTAGAAAGCTATCGCAATATTGTACAAGAACTAGTGAGACCACTCCACCAAGTGGGTCATAACATGTCACTTAAGATATATTTATTGAACGACCATTTGGACTTTTTCCAGATGATCTTGATGCCGTTAGTGACGAACATGGAGAACAGTTCGAGGAGAATATTTCTTAAATGGAAAAAGTGTCATCCAGGCAACTGGAATACTGCAGTGTTGTCCACCTAATGTTGGACCTTACGAAGAGATGTTTCTGAGAAAAATATCTCAGAAAATCAGGACAAAAACATTATTAGGTATGTTTATTTACTTTTCTTTACTCTTAAGTTGCTTATGTCTTAGAATCACTACTGATGCAGATCTGTTGTTTTCCTTTGGTCAGAAACATATAACGCTATCAATCTGAATGCAACAAAACTGATCTGGAGCCAAGTTAAGAGATTTTTCGCAAGAAATAATAAGAAATTCAAGCTGCCAGGCGTACTGGAACCAATGCTCGAAGCTCTTTCACATGTCACTGATGAACACTGGTAGGATGCAGAACAGCATATCCGTATATCATAAAAGAAGAGGAAAAAATGTGGCGCCTGGATGACTTTGTGGAGTCTGTTGTCGATCGCATCGTTATTAACGTAGCAGATGACAGTTTCAGAAGTGAAATGTATTCCTTGCAGCTCAGAGATTACTAGACGACTGACTTAGCTTCAAAGGCTTCATTATTGTATCTATACGGTGAAATCCCTTCAATATGCTTTTGCGTCACACATAGCTCACGCAGAAAAATTACGCTGTCTTTCATTTAGACACTTTCATTAATATTATTTTTAATTACAAGACCAAGTTAGCTAAGAACGAGACCATATTATTTCTTCCTTCTTGTCCCGCAGAATCGTATTGTCAAAGTTTCGCCGTATGTTAGTTCATTCTGTTAAAAATTAAGTGACATTCGAAGCTATTTTGTGTCTTTGATCGTCTCTTTTATATATTAACTACGACTGTTGACGTCACAGCTGGTTGGGTGGACCAGCGGGTTGGCCAATGCGAGCCCGTATTATCGCTGAGTCGATGTGCGCGTTAAATGTGTCATCATCGATCTTGACTGTACTCAAGACAGCTCTACGTGAAACGAAATCCAATGAGATTCCAGCAAACAAGGAAGAATATATGGTGTAACATTTACATAAGGTTTATTCTGATGATGAATGGAGTATAGTTCTGATAGTGGAAGCTGCTCGCCTGTAGTGGTGTTTTCTGTAGCTATGCTTGTGACACCACGTCCAGCTGGTGGGGCCCCACTTGCATTGCATAACAAAAATTGGTCAGCAACGAGTAACTGCAAGTTTAAATTTGAAGTGAAAATGCAACCACAGCACTCCTGACCGCCAAAAGTAACGGATGGGAATCCATGCTTGCTTCCGGATATCCCCCAACGCTTTGGAAGCTTGAGACTGGAAATGACTCCAAAATACAGAAGGCGAGTTGTCGCTAGTAACTCCACTTTGTAAAACTGATTGAATGCAACGGACTGTTAGTTTTCACACATGGTGAAGCACATTGTCCATAAGACGCGTACATTTGTCCACTTGCAGCATGTTGTGCATGTCAGACAGTAATGCCAAGATGTTTTTCAGATTGTCATCCATCATATTGTAGATTCCAAAAGAAAGATCTGGTTGTTGCGGCACGTAAGACAGGACGACGAATTTTCCACGCAGCAGGGAAGACGCGATACAGCTTGTTAGTGAAGTGTCCGCGAGCTGTATATTACGCGAAGTCCCCGGCGTGCCCACAATTTAACACTGCCTGTGGGATGGTGGAAGAAGCAGCCTGTGATGTTCACAGCAACTGTCCTGAAGAGGCGTCGTCCACAGTAATCGGCGAGGTAACGTTTTATATATTTATCATCTATATTGTGCACGTCTGGGTCACTATATGTGCGAATGACGATCCACAATTAAGACCAGTGTTAGCACTGAACACTTTATTCCATTATTGGTGACATACATACAACACAAAAGCATACACATTACGCAAGTGACATACACAAAGACAATGCGGGAAACGGAAAAAAACACCAATGTAAGTTAAAGCAAAGACATTTCATACTTTTTGTCTTAATGGCCGCTTGTTTTTGCGCTCACGTAATAAAAAGGGAGCTACTACTAATTTCGTCTTGTGGCAGACTGTAGGCCATAAAATGTGTTCAGCCTGGTGAACGGTGAAATTGGGGAAACACGAACGAGCAGACACAAGAATGGGAGTCTGCTACTGATGCTTTTATAGGACGCCTACATCGCGTGTTTATCAAAGATTACCGATGAGAGCAACTGTTTTCGGTCCTACCAGCAATAAAAAAAGTACAAAATAAAAGTTGTTGATTGTAAACTGCAGTGAATGGTTCTCAGATTCCAACCTGTGGCTGAAAGTTGCTGAATATTGACCTTGGATTAGCTGGCATAATTTTCAGTGGTCATTTATTGTCACATGCATTTTAATAGACATTTAATGCGCCGATTTTATTCTTCAGCCTAATCTTCTGGTTGAGATCAAGAACAAAAGATTAATTGATAACAACAGTCACTTGAAACTGAAATGAAATGAAGTTGTTGATTCATTTCATATCTCCAGCAGTTAATTCACCGGAATTTTAAAGAAATTTCCTGAGATAACAAAACCCTGTGTCCTGTTAAATGGAGGTAAAGATGATGTTTAAGCATTACATCTCAACACCTGGTTGTCTCCAGTCTTCTGCCTCATACATTAGACCCATACAAATTCTATATTGCGAAGCATCAATTCCAGTACATGTTAAATGACAACATTATTCAACTGTCTAAATCACATTGTGCCAGTCCCTGTACATATTGTTATAAAACCAGATGGTTCCTGTCGTGTTTGCAGAGATTATCGCTGGGCAAATTACTGCACCCCTCCAGGCCACTCGCTATCCAATGACAAGAGCAAATGGTGTCAACTTAATCCTTCAGGTTAAAAAAAAAAGGTTTCAAATATAGATCTCTTAGAAGCTTATTACCATATCCCACTGACAGAAGGAGGTAAAACGGAAAACCATAATTATCAGTGCAGGTTTTATGAATTAAATTTCTCGTCATTCAGTTTACAGAATGCACCTAGCACTTTTCAAATAGTTGTAAATGAAGTACTACAAGGATTAGATTTCCGTATTGCATACAGAGATAATGTAGAAACACTGCATGTAATTTGGAAGAAGAATGCTTACAACATCTATCAGTAGTATATAAATGAGAGTTCTGGCACAAAGAGCATATTGGATTAAAAATTCCAAGCTATAAACCAAAATTTCAGTTTCACCGTAACCTCCAACCAAAATTATATCTGTATCTGTAAAAACAAAATATAAATTTTAATTAAAAAGTAAATTATGTAATTAAAACTTCATAAACAAAAACAAAATAAAAAATCTAAAATTTACTGCAGTTAATAACATGAATTCAATGATCTTTATATTGTTTTTGACCTCAGTGTATAAAATTCAATCTGATTATTTTCTCTAACTTTTCATTGTCTTCTGAAAAGATTTTAGTATAATGATCTGGAACAGTAATTTTAAATTTATCATCTAAAAGTAATAAATCTTTTTCACCATTTTTAGTTGACAAAATTTCAGGTTTTGAAACATTGTAAGATTTATGTTTTTCATCTCAGATATTTTAGTGAACGTTTCTGTGTGACCATTACTGTAAGTATTAAGTTCACTTACTAGATTTTCAACACTATAAATTTTGTTTATTTTGTTTTAGTTTTATTTATCTAGGAAAAAATTTAAGTTTTTGAAACATTTAAAGTTTTCAGTTTTAACTTTTGTAGTTAACTGAAAATATTTCAAAAGTAAATGAAAACAAAAAGTTAAAACTTCTTTAATTTTTGCTAATTTTTTCTTCATTTATGTAATTAAAAATTTTCTGTAAGCATTCAATGTTGTGATAATAAGTCAGATATTTTTTTCCATACATTTACATTACATTCTTGATCTTTTCGAGAACTCCAAGTAAAAATTACAGTCAAGTCACTCTCCCACATAATTTATTTATAATCTTTAAAAATCCACCAAATAATATGCAATTGTATCATTAGGTATATTTTCATTAAAGAATGTACATAATTTCAATGACCTTTCTCGAGTAGTTATAACATTCATTCTTGTAGACTTTTTATTACATGGACAGGATAATTTTGAATCAAAGTGAATGGACTTACATTTATATCATTATTTAGTTGGGTTATTCTTTTAAAATCTCTAAAAGCGTCATAAGCTTTTAAAAAGTTATTCAGTGGATCAAGATTCCATAATTCTTGAGGAAAAATTTCATTTCTTCCATTTTTCACATAGATGTTCTGTAATTTAACATGATCGAATAAAGAAGAGTCATTTAACTGATTATTTTTTTGATTAGTTTGGAAAACAACGATAATAAGGTGGGGCATATGAAATTTGGTGAAGTTATAATAATTTGTAGTATCTAGTCCAGAATTTCTCTTTCCATATAATCCAGCAAATTCACTTGTTTGTAGTTCAAAGAAAGAAATTGGAATTTTTGGGTATTTCAGTCATCCTTGTTCCAGTTCAAGCGAATATTCTGGTTCATATCTAACAACAGAAACACGAATTTCCATACCTTTTACAACAATTTTACCTTCTTCTGGAAGTGTACTACTATCATTATCAGTAGTTCAATGAAGGATAGAATCTTGATCTTTTCTAGAACTCCAAGTAAAAATTACAGTCAAGTCACTCTCCCACATAATTTCTGTTTAATCTTTAAAAAAGCCACCAAATAATTTTAATGGATAAAGTATTTCATATTGTTTGATTTTAATTTTACCATTGTTAAGAATATGACCTGCTACATTTCCTTTATTTGATAGAAATAATGTTAATTGAATAAGAGTTGATGAAATAAAAGGATGTTCTATTCTAGACAAAATATTGTTTCCCTTTTTAGTTGTAATAACATCAGATAACCTTAATACATAATTATCAATTAGTTTAATATTCGATTTTCCATCGTATGCTGAAAAATGTGTTCCATCTGTGTGAATATCATCAAATGTCATATAACTCTGTGAGCAGTTAGGATGAATCCAACCATCACCAATATTAATATTAATTTGTATTTCCTTATTAGGAAGATTTAAATTATTTTTCGTTTTCTCACGAATGGGATATGAGTAAAATTGATAACTCTCAATATTGTTCGTTGTTTATTAAGGTAAAAATTTATTAGTTCATTTCTAAAACAACTGTTACATAAGCACCATTGAAGTGAATCAAATTATAATTTTCATCAGTTTTAGTTATTTCTAAGTTCTGAATAGTATCAAAAATAGGAATACTCCAAATTCAGCATTTGCTTTAAATGAAAGAATAATATTAGTTTCTCTATGAAAATGATCATTATGTTTAATAAACATTCCGTCAGCTAGATTAAAATTTGTATTTATTAATTCAAATGCAATAATTCTAGGAACATTGTTAACAACACTATTTTCATTAGCTTGAATAATTTGATTATTAAATCCTAAAACATGACCAATACTATCTTTTTTATCCATAAATAATTTAACATAACTTTCAATAACAACTCTTAAAATGTTATCTTCTGTAATCTTAATATTAGGTTTTTTCCTTTGAATAATTTTTAAAAAAAATTTCAAACTATACTGAGCAACAGGAATTTCTATCATTTCTACATTAATATTTAATTTATCATTTTTTGATAAATTTGATGTTATAAAGTTTATTATCTTTCGGTGTAATATTTGGAGATAAAGAACTGAATAAAAACCAACTAGTGAAACACTTATAAGTGTCTCTTATTGGAAATGGTAATCTTTTGTCTCAGAACAGATGAATTATCACTCAACTGAATTAATCTACTGGTTTATATTAACAAAAATTACAGAAATAAATGACAGATTGGGAACCAAATACAAGAATTCCAGAAAAGAAATAAAAAATACATATGGTAAACTTCTACTAAAATCTATTCAATATGCAATCATAGGATGAAGTGGTTGTGGGAAAACAACATTAATGATCGATTCTCATATTATAGCTTCAAGATGATTAAACTGAAAAGAAATTGATAATTTGTATTGAACAGTTACCTTCTCTGTTGTTATCTTTTTCCCTCACTCTCTCAATCTATGTTAGAGCATGCCAGCTGAGTGCGTGCCAAGGCATTACATGTACACACTGCTTACCTGCTTGCCTCAATGCTCAGAAGGATTCATTGAAAACGGACTGGCCCAAAATTAGTATCAGATTGATTATCTGACTATTATATTAATATTTCGAAACAGATAATGTGGGGGAGGGCTCAAGCAACAAAGTGGGCAAGTAATTAAATTCCATGCTATAACATGATCTATATTTTCTATCCTTGTTAATCTTCATTCCCACCAGATTATCATGACTTCAATTTAGTACCAAGATTGTTCTCTACACAGGATGGGGGTGTTATGATCAGTCACTGAATCCATGGAAAATTAAATACATATGCCATTTTTTTATATTTTACCCAGAAACTTTACGAGTGTTTTAACCTTCTCTTTTACTCGCTACCTAAGCGATCTCATAATGGCAATTGACAAAGCAAAGACAAATAAATTTTATCTTATTTAGCATTGAAGGTGCTTATGATATCAGAAATCTAGTCTTGTTCCTTTTTAATGTTGTGCACTGGGAAAGTGGAGAGATCTATGCTGCATATGTAGTCTGTTTACTGGGACAGTGATTCAAATTTGCACCCCACATTATTACTTGGACGCAATTGTTATGAATGAACAGCCTGAGCTTTGGTTCCTCAATGGTTGCTCTGTCCATTACTTCTCAGCACCGTTCCCTTAGTCAAAATTATAGCAAACGTTCTTGGCGGAAAAATGGGGGAACGAATCGACACAAACATTTCTCATATAAAAAAAAACGCTTTCTTAAAAATAAATCAATCTATGAAAGTTGGCACACACAAATTAACAGTTTACAGCACACATGATCTTCCTTACCTTAACTGTTTTGTAGAATGAACTGGTAGCTCACTATTGGTGCAGTTCAACAACACGTGGGTGATCGACACCAACGGCGAATTTTTTGTACTCACCCCACTGTTCATTCTCATTTTCAATCTATACAATTGTTCACACACACAACCTATTATTTACCAATTAGTTAATATGTGGAGTATCATCTAGGTTGCTGCTTGCAAATGCTAGAGATCTGTGCACAAAATTTATGAATTATTTAAAAAGTTACATGACATGAACTCACACAACACTTGCACATCCTAGCAGGCTTCACACGAAATAATCGTCTAAATTTCTCATCAGCAGTTACGACCACATGTTAAGCTAACTAGGCGGAGTGAGGCGTCAAGTTACATCTACATCTACATCTACATCTACATTTATACTCCGCAAGCCACCCAACGGTGTGTGGCGGAGGGCACTTTATGTGCCACTATCATTACCTCCCTTTCCTGTTCCAGTCGCGTATGGTTCACGGGAAGAACGACTGTCTGAAAGCCTCCGTGCGAGTTCTAATCTCTCTAATTTTACCTTCGTGATCTCCTCGGGAGGTATAAGTAGGGGGAAGCAATATATTCGATACCTCATCCAGAAACGCACCCTCTCGAAACCTGGCGAGCAAGGTACACCGCGATGCAGAGCGCCTCTCTTGCAGAGTCTGCCACTAGAGTTTGTTAAACATCTCCGTACCGCTATCACGGTAACCAAATAACCCTGTGACAAAACGCGCCGCTCTTCTTTCGATCTTCTCTATCTCCTCCGTCAACCCGATCTGGTACGGATCCCACACTGATGAGCAATACTCAAGTATAGGTTGAACGAGTGTTTTGTAAGCCACCTCCTTTGTTGATGGACTGCATTTTCTAAGAATTCTCCCAATGAATCTCAACCTGGTACCCGCCTTACCAACAATTAATTTTATATGATCATTCCACTTCAAATTGTTCCGCACGCATACTCCCAGATATTTTACAGAAGTAACTGCTACCATTGTTTGTTCCGCTATCATATAATCATACAATAAAGGATCCTTCTTTCTAGGTATTCGCAATACATTACATTTGTCTATGTTAAGGGTCAGTTGCCACTCCCTGCACCAAGTGCCTATCCGCTGCAGATCTTCCTGCATTTCGCTACAATTTTCTAATGCTGCAACTTCTCTGTATACTACAGCATCACCGCGAAAAGCCGCATGGAACTTCCGACACTATCTACTAGGTCATTTATATATATTGTGAAAAGCAATGGTCCCATAACACTCCCCTGTGGCACGCCAGAGGTTACTTTAACGTCTGTAGACGTCTCTCCATTGATAACAACATGCTGTGTTCTGTTTGCTAAAAACTCTTCAATCCAGCCACACAGCTGGTCCGATATTCTGTAGGCTCTTACTTTGTTTGTCAGGCGACAGTGCAGAACTGTATCAAACGCCTTCCGGAAGTCAAGAAAAATAGCATCCATGTTGATTCCTACATAGTAGATTCTGGGTTTCAAAAAACGACATGATACTCGAGCAAAAGACATGTTCTAAAATTCTACAACAGATCGACGTCAGAGATATAGGTCTATAGTTTTGCGCATCTGCTCGACGACCCTTCTTGAAGACTAGGACTACCTGTGCTCTTTTCCAATCATTTGGAACCTTCCATTCCACTAGAGACTTGCGGTACACGGCTGTTAGAAGGGGGGCAAGTTCTTTCGCGTACTCTGTGTAGAATCGAATTGGTATCCCGTCAGGTCCAGTGGACTTTCCTCTGTTGAGTGATTCCAGTTGCTTTTCTATTCCTTGGACACTTATTTCGATGTCAGCCATTTTTTCGTTTGTGCGAGGATTTAGAGAAGGAACTGCAGTGCGGTCTTCCTCTGTGAAACAGCTTTGGAAAAAGGTGTTTAGTATTTCAGGTTTACGCGTGTCATCCTCTGTTTCAATGCCATCATCATCCCGGAGTGTCTGGACATGCTGTTTCGAGCCACTTACTGACTTAACGTAAGACCAGAACTTCCTAGGATTTTCTGTCAAGTCGGTACATAGAATTTTACTTTCGAATTCACTGAACGCTTCACGCATAGCCCTCCTTATGCTAACTTTGACATCGTTTAGCTTCTGTTTGTCTGAGAGGTTTTGGCTGCGTTTAAACTTGGAGTGAAGCTCTCTTTGCTTTCGCAGTAGTTTCCTAACTTTGTTGTTGTACCACGGTGGGTTTTTCCCGTCTCTCATAGTTTTACTCGCCACGTACCTGTCTAAAACGCATTTTACGATTGCCTTGAACTTTTTCCATAAACACTCAACATTGTCAGTGTCGGAACAGAAATTTTCGTTTTGATCTGTTAGGTAGTCTGAAATCTGCCTTTTATTACTCTTGCTAAACAGATAAACCTTCCTCCCTTTTTTTATATTCCTATTAACTTACTTATTCAGGAATGCTGCAACGGCCTTATGATCACTGATGCCCTGTTCTGCACATACACAGTTGAAAAGTTCGGGTCTGTTTGTTATCAGTAGGTCCAAGATGTTATCTCCACGAGTCGGTTCTCTGTTTAATTTCTCGAGGTAATTTTCGGATAGTGCACTCAGTATAATGTCACTTGATGCTCTGTCCCTACCACCCGTCCTAAACATCTGAGTGTCCCAGTCTATATCTGGTAAATTGAAATTTCCACCTAAGACTATAACACGCTGAGAAAATTTATGTGAAATGTATTCCAAATTTTCTCTCAGTTGTTCTGCCACTAATGCTGCCGAGTCGGGAGGTCGGTAAAAGGAGCCAATTATTAACCTAGCTCGGTTGTTGAGTGTAACCTCCACCCATAATAATTCACAGGAACTATCCACTTCTACTTCACTACAGGATAAACTACTACTAACAGCGACGATCACTCCACCACCGGTTGCATGCAATCTATCCTTTCTAAACACCGTCTGTACCTTTGTAAAAATTTCGGCAGAATTTATCTCTGGCTTCAACCAGCTTTCTGTACCTATAACGATTTCAGCTTTGGTGCTTTCTATCGGCGCTTGAAGTTCCGGTACTTTACCAACGCAGCTTCGACAGTTTACAATTACAATACCGATTGCTGCTTGGTCCCCGCATGCCCTGACTTTGCCCCGCACCCGTTGAGGCTGTTGCCCTTTCTGTACATACCCAAGGCCATCTAACCTATAAAAACCGCCCTGCCCACGCCACACAACCCCTGCTACCCGTGTAGCCGCTTGTTGCGTGTAGTGGACTCCTGACTTACTTTAGCAAGACCAGTCAGAAATTTGCAAAACGCTACTGCTAAAGGTGGAGCTATATGATTTCTGATACTATTGCTGCTCTCGTGTGTTGAAGCCACTAACTGATTGCATTACTACAAATGATTAATGTGAGCCCCCTGTGCTCACCTCTGGAAAAGAAACCCTAACTGAAAATTATAATTTTTACAGGCAAAAATTTATAAAAAAAACAATGAATGATCATAACGACATGCTAACTACTTCTATCCTGACAAAGAGCAGGTTAGTAAAAATATAATAAACTATACCTCATCCCACAAAGAAATTGGTGGCAAAGATGGAGATCGCTGTCGATTCCGACTGCTCAGTTCAACAGCTTCCCCCAGAGTGACCCAGTCATTGCGGCCGTCTCTGGCTGTTCTCTTCCGCCCTGGAGGGGAGGAGAACCTGTTACCAACCCTGAACTTCCCCTGGAAAACAGGTACATCATCACTGGTTTTACCCCAAATTTATGTTGGCACTAACCAACCTACAGAGTGATCACATCTCTGCCTTACCTCTACTAGCAGACGAACTAGTAATAAAAACTTAAAGTTAATTGACCCAAAGCAATGTAGAGGGATTAAGAAAAGGAAGTGCATTTATGTAGTTATGAAGTAAATAAACAGGTAGTCCACTTCTTCATTCGAGTTTTAACACTTCTTAAACTTGTAGAAAGTGATGAAAGTATCTCTCCCCCCCCCCCCCCCCATGAACCATCGACCAAGCCGTTGGTGGGGAGTCTTGCGTGGCTCAGCGATGCAGATGGCCGTACTGTAGGTGCAACCACAACGGGGGGGTATCTGTTGAGAGGCCAGACAAACGTGTGGTTCCTGAAGAGGGGCAGCAGCCTTTTCAGTAGTTGCAGAGGCAACAGTCTGGATGATTGACTGATCTGGCCTTGTAACACTAACCAAAACGGCCTTGATTGGCGACTCCATGGAGTGGCCTGTGCACCACGACCAGATAATGGATATACTTGGAAGGAGAGACAGCATTGGTCATATTTTTTTTTATTAACCGCAAAATCGATTTTCCGTCACTTAGTGACCATCCTCAGTGCTGTAATATACAATTTAAATTGGTAGGCACTGGTGTCAACAAGCTTAGAGCGCTCACATAAACTGACTGCCGTGTGATCGCTCTAAGCTTGTTGACACCAGTGCCTACCAATTTAAATTGTATATTACAGCACTGAGGATGGTCACTAAGTGACCGAAAATCGATTTTGCGGTTAATAAAACAAAAAAATACGACCAATGCTCTCTCTCCTTCCAAGTATGTCCAAAACGGCCTTGCTGTGCTGGTACTGCAAATGGCTCAAAGCAAGGGGAAACTACAGACGTAATTTTTCCCGAGGGCATGCAGCTTACTGTATGGTTAAATGATGATGGCGTCCTCTTGGGTAAAATATTCCGGAAGTAAAATAGTCCCCGGTTCGGATCTCTGGGCGGGGAGTACTCAGGAGAAAGAAAACTGGCGTTCTACAGGTCGAAGCGTGGAATGTCAGATCCCTTAATCAGGCACGTAGGTTAGAAAATTTAAAAAGGGAAGTGGATAGGTTAAAGTTAGATATAGTGGGAATTAGTGAAGTTCGGTGGTCAGGTGAATACAGGGTTATAAATACAAAATCAAATAGGGGTAATGCAGGAGTAGGCCTAATAATGAAAAAAAAATTAGGAATGCGGGTAAGCTACTACAAACAGCGTAGTGAACGCATTATTGTGGCCAAGATAGATACAAGGCCCATGCCTACCACAGTAGTACAAGTTTATATGCCGACTAGCTCCGCTGATGATGAAGAAATTGATGAAATGCATGATGAGATAAAAGAAATTATTCAGATAGTGAAGGGAGACGAAAATTTAATAGTTATGGGGGACTGGAATTCGGTAGTAGGAAAAGGAAGAGAAGGAAACGTAGTAGGTGAATATAGAATGCGACTAAGGAATGAAACAGAAAGCCACCTGGTAGAATTTTGCACAGAGCATATCCTGATCATAGCTAACACTTGGTTCAAGAATAATAAAAGACGGTTGTATACATGGAAGAAGTCTGGAGATACTGCTGTGATCCACTGTGTCCTTCCCATAAACAGGGAGCAACTTCCTGTGAATCGCGTCTTGAAGAGGAACTCCATCACCAACCATTGTTCCAACTTCACAGTCCAATTTGGCTCACCTGTAAATATAAGAAAATACTTTTATATACCAACCTCTAGCTAAATTTTCCAAATATATTCACAGAAAATTTCATTCTCCTCCAACAAAAAATAAAAAAGTCAGACAAAACTGTGTAAAACTTTTTGAATGCCCTTTGTACTTTTGGATTACAACGGTAAATTACCAGTAGTGTTCAATGGTGATACATTAGAAATTGGTGATAAAGAATATGAAGCAACTGATGGAATAATGAATGTTTTAACTAAAAAAAACAAGTAACTATGGATGATTTAGATTCAGAATTTGATTCTCATGATTTACAGAATTATACTAGAATTTTATTTGATTCAAATGCAGTATATAATGAAAATAATCCATTTAAAATTAAATCAGGTAAAGGAAATAAATATAATGATTTGATAAAAACAGTTGTTGAAGAATATTTTCTTTGTTTTTCATTCATTTGAAAAAGGTTGAGGAAAAAATATTCAGATAAACTAGTTGAACATGTTCAGATGGATGAAGTCCATCAATTAATTGATATATTATCAGTAATCCACACAGAAGAATCAGCTAGCAATAAAAATTATAATAATGAAAAAGTTGGAATAACTCAAATGTTAACTAATAAATTTAGCTGTTTTATTGTTAATGATCCAAAAGAAGTTCCTTATTTAATTAGTTTTTTGAATAACTTACCACACACTTTTTGGAAAAGTTAAATTATGGAAAATGAATAATTAATAATTTAATTAAAAATTACTATTTGAAATGGATCTTCCAGGCTATCGATTTTATGATCCAGAAGAAGAGGGATTAGATAGAGGAGATCAAAGAATTAATCCATGAGGTGAGGCTTGCAAAAAACATGAAGCCGTGAAAGAAAGAACATAAGTTATTTGCAAAAGAAAGAATGTATGCTTCTGATGCTTCATTAGGAGAAAAAATAACTTCAATTGCAATTAAAGGAATACTGTATAGAAAACGTTAGTTAAGACTGAATATTGAAAACTGGGATTTATAAAAAATTCTTTATTAATTTTTAATCTATTTAAATGAATAGCTTTACAATTGATTATACTTTGCTACCTAGTGGCAAAATTGAAACAATATCAATTAAACTTAAACTCAATAATGAACAATTACATAGTATGAACTCTTTTTCACTAATGCTCAAAAAAGAAAGGTAGAGAACAGACTAGGGGAAATGTATTTGTTACATTAGCCTTTCCTGTTGAGAACAAGATTATTGAGCATCTTATGAAAAAGGATTTTTAACATTACTACTGGCAGCTTGACCATACTTCTCTGCTATTGTTTCACTACCAGGTGGTTCTACAGCAACTGATAACACAGTTATAAAGAAAAAAATTTGATAAAGAATTAGAAATACAAAAAAGACATAATTTAGCATTGGAAAAGAAAGGAAGTGGGTGTGGAAAAATTTTCAAACAAATACCGAAAACATACATTCAATAAACATTTATCTATCTTGCGTGCCTCAGTGATACAGATGGCCGTACCGTAGGTGCAACCACAACGGAGGGGTATCTGTTGAGAGGCCAGACAAACATGTGGTTCCTGAAGAGGGGCAGCAGCCTTTTCAGTAGTTGCAGGGGCAACAGTCTGGATGATTGACGGATCTGGCCTTGTAACATTAACCAAAACGGCCTTGCTGTGCTGGTACTGCGAACGGCTGAAAGCAAGGGGAAACTACAGCCGTAATTTTTCCCGAGGACATGCAGCTTTACTGTATGATTAAATGATGATGGCGTCCTCTTGGGTAAAATATTCCGGAGGTAAAATAGTCCCTCATTCGGATCTCCGGGCGGGGACTACTCAAGAGAATGTCGTTATCAGGAGAAAGAAAACTGGCGTTCTACGGATCGGAGCGTGGAATGTCAGATCCCTTAATCGGGCAGGTAGGTTAGAAAATTTAAAAAGGGAAATGGATAGGTTAAAGTTAGATATAGTGGGAATTAGTGAAGTTCGGTGGCAGGAGGAACAAGACTTTTGGTCAGGTGATTACAGGGTTATAAATACAAAATCAAATAGGGGTAATGCAGGAGTAGGTTTAATAATGAATAAAAAAATAGGAGTGCGGGTTAGCTACTACAAACAGCATAGTGAACGCATTATTGTGGCCAAGATAGACACAAAGCCCATGCCTACTACAGTAGTACAAATTTATATGCCAACTAGCTCTGCAGATGATGAAGAAATTGATGAAATGTATGACGAGAAAAAGAAATTATTCAGGTAGTGAAGGGAGACGAAAATTTAATAGTTATGGGTGACTGGAATTCGTCAGTAGGAAAAGGGAGAGAAGGAAACATAGTAGGTGAATATGGATTGGGGGGAAGAAATGAAAGAGGAAGCCGCCTTGTAGAATTTTGCACAGAGCATGACTTAATCATAGCTAACACTTGGTTCAAGAATCATAAAAGAAGGTTGTATACATGGAAGAATCCTGGAGATACTAAAAGGTATCAGATAGATTATATAATGGTAAGACAGAGATTTAGCAACCAGGTTTTAAACTGTAAGACATTTCCAAGGGCAGATGTGGATTCTGACCACAATATATTGGTTATGAACTGCAGATTGAAACTGAAGAAACTGCAAAAAGGTGGGAATTTAAGGAGATGGGACCTGGATAAACTGAAAGAACCAGAGGTTGTACAGAGTTTGAGGGAGAGCATAAGGGAACAATTGACAGGAATGGGGGAAAGAAACATAGTAGAAGAAGAATGGGTAGGTCTGAGGGATGAAGTAGTGAAGGCAGCAGCGGATCAAGTAGGTAAAAAGACGAGGGCTAATAGAAATCCTTGGGTAACAGAAGAAATATTGAATTTAATTGATGAAAGGAGAAAATATAAAAATGCAGTAAATGAAACAGGCAAAAAGGAATACAAACGTCTCAAAAATGAGATCGTCAGGAAGTGCAAAATGGCTAAGCAGGGATGGCTAGAGGACAAATGTAAGGATGTAGAGGCTTGTCTCACTAGAGGTAAGATAGATACTGCCTACAGGAAAAATAAAGAGACCTTTGGAGAGAAGAAAACCACTTGTATGAATATCAAGAGCTCAGATGGAAACCCAGTTCTAAGCAAAGAAGGGAAGGCAGAAAGGTGGAAGGAGTATATAGACTGTTTATACAAGGGCGATGTACTTGAGGACAATATTATGGAAATGGAAGAGGATGTAGATGAAGATGAAATGGGAGATAAGATACTGCGTGAAGAGTTTGACAGAGCACTGAAAGACCTGAGTCGAAACAAGGCCCCGGGAGTAGACAACATTCCATTAGAACTACTGATGGCCTTGGGAGAGCCAGTCATGACAAAACTCTACCATCTGGTGAGCAAGATGTATGAGACAGGCGAAATACCCACAGACTTCAAGAAGAATATAATAATTCCAATCCCAAAGAAAGCAGGTGTTGACAGATGTGAAAATTACCGAACTATCAGTTTAATAAGTCATAGCTGCAAAATACTAACGCGAATTCTTTACAGACGAATGGAAAAACTAGTAGAAGCGGACCTCGGGGAAGATCAGTTTGGATTCCGTAGAAATGTTGGAACACGTGAGGCAATACTAACCTTACGACTTACCTTAGAAGAAAGATTAAGAAAAGGCAAACCTACGTTTCTAGCATTTGTAGACTTAGAGAAAGCTTTTGACAACGTTAACTGGAATACTCTCTTTCAAATTCTGAAGGTGACAGGGGTAAAATACAGGGAGCGAAAGGCTATTTACAATTTGTACAGAAACCAGATGGCAGTTATAAGAGTCGAGGGGCATGAAAGGGAAGCAGTGGTTGGGAAAGGAGTGAGACAGGGTTGTAGCCTCTCCCCGATGTTATTCAATCTGTATATTGAGCAAGCAGTAAAGGAAACAAAAGAATAATTCGGAGTAGGTATTAAAATTCATGGAGAAGAAGTAAAAACTTTGAGGTTCGCCGATGACATTGTAATTCTGTCAGAGACAGCAAAGGACTTGGAAGAGCAGTTGAACGGAATGGACAGTGTCTTGAAAGGAGGATATAAGATGAACATCAATAAAAGCAAAACGAGGATAATGGAATGTAGTCAAATTAAATCGGGTGATGCTGAGGGGATTAGATTAGGTAATGAGACACTTAAAGTAGTAAAGGAGTTTTGCTATTTAGGGAGTAAAATAACTGATGATGGTTGATGTAGAGAGGATATAAAATGTAGACTGGCAATGGCAAGGAAATCGTTTCTGAAGAAGAGAAATTTGTTAACATCGAGTATAGATTTAAGTGTCAGGAAGTCGTTTCTGAAAGTATTTGTATGGAGTGTAGCCATGTATGGAAGTGAAACATGGACGATAACCAGTTTGGACAAGAAGAGAATAGAAGCTTTCGAAATGTGGTGCTACAGAAGAATGCTGAAGATAAGGTGGGTAGATCACGTAACTAATGAGGAGGTATTGAACAGGATTGGGGAGAAGAGAAGTTTGTGGCACAACTTGACTAGAAGAAGGGATCGGTTGGTAGGACATGTTTTGAGGCATCAAGGGATCACAAATTTAGCATTGGAGGGCAGCGTGGAGGGTAAAAATCGTAGAGGGAGACCAAGAGATGAATACACTAAGCAGATTCAGAAGGATGTAGGTTGCAGTAGGTACTGGGAGATGAAGACGCTTGCACAGGATAGAGTAGCACGGAGAGCTGCATCAAACCAGTCTCAGGACTGAAGACCACAACAACAACAACATCTTTGACATATAAAAATTAATTAAAAACTAAAAATTAAATATTGTCATGCCATTTTTATGACTGATTAATTGCCCAATGAACAAAAAAGTTTAGAATGTGGAATAGCAGATCTAGATACATCTAATCATGTTGGTAGTCATTGGATTTGTGATTATAAATCTAAAAACTTGAAACGTATTTTTTATTCATATGGGGGAAGTATACCTAATCATCTGTTTATCAATTGTTTGGGAAAAAAAGATTTACAGTGCAACATTAAGAGAATTCAAAACTTTGATAAAGTAATTTGTGGGTATTTGTGTCTATTTGTTTTAAAACTATTATGTATGAATAATACATTTAATGATATTTTAAATTTGATAAATGTATATTTATGGAATTAGGTCATGTGCTAAAGTCAATAATGATTTAGAAAAAATAAAGATTTTCAATCATTAGCACTGAAAATTTCTAATGAATTAGTTTCAAAATTTGAAGATTTTCAATCAATAATCGAAAACGGATTTAAGTACTCTAAAGAAAAAGTAAATAATAAACAAATAATTGAATTTAATTTTATGATCAGAGATGAGCAAAAAAATGCAAAATTTGAATGAATATTTTTTTATTCTAAAAAAACTGTTGTTTCTGGTGAAAACATAAACAGAATGAGTTTGATCTTTCGGAAAGTGTTTTTCTTAAACTTTACAAGATAACTCTTGATATCCAGTCAATCAAAATAGTGCACAGATCAAATTTTCTGACTGTACGGTTAAAAGATTCTCTTAAAACTGTTCCAGTTGATGTAAAGCTAATTATATTTGGTGAATTAATTTAAATATTTTTTTATTCTATATAAATGAAGAATGATAATCACATTTGCTGCTTGAAGTGTAAAAGCTTTACTGAAACACAATTCTCATAAATTAACAACTAAAAATGGAATGTCTTTATGTAGTACATAAAAGTAGAAAGAGTAAATTCGTTAAAACATTTTGTAGGTGGTGGATTAAGTATTCGAAAAAAATATTAATGAATTATATAAACCAATGAGAAGAAATTATAAATGAAAAAGTGTATTTCCTTTTGGAATAGATGATTTATGGCAAGATGATGTGGTCAAAATAGATTCAGGTAATCCAAAAGGAAATTTAAAAATAAATAAATGGTATAAATATATAGTAATTGTTGTAGATTTTTTTTAAAAATTGCTTGGGCTATTACAGATAAAGATAAAACAGGTAAAAATATAATTGATTTTTCGAAATAATTGTTAGTTCAGAAAACCAAAAAATTTACAAACATAATGGTAAGGAATATTATAATACTGATTTTATGGACTTGATGAAAAAAAGTATAATTCATTATTCAAGTTTTAGTGAATTAAAAGCTTCTATTGTGTGATTGATTTAATAGAACACCCAAAGAAAAGATGTTGAAGAATTTAGTTCCTCAAGGAAATAATAAATGACTTGATGTAGTTTCTGAATTAACCAATGAATATAATAACACAAAACATCCAACAATAAAAATGAAGCAGAAAGATGTAAATAAAGAAAATGAAAACTCTTATTGGAAACTGTTTACATACCAAATTTGTTAGATTCTAATGTTAAATATAAAAATGGAGATAAATTAAGAATAGGTATATTAAAAGGAATTTTTGAAAAGGGATATTCTTGTATCTAATCAAAAGAAATTTTTGAAACTGAAGCTGTTATGCATTCTCATCCAATCACATATAAATTGAAATATTTAAATGGTGAACAAATGAAAGGTAATTTGTATGAACAAGAACTATTGAAAACGAATTTTACAGATGTTTATCTTGTTCAAAATGTTTTAAGTAAGACAGGTATTAAAAATATGTTAAATGGTTATAATTTGATAATTCGCAGAATAATTGGGTAAATAAAGCTAATGTGGTAAATGAAACTAATGTAATTTTTGAAAAGAAAAAAACTTTGTATGTGACTGAGCTAAATATTGAACTTTAAACATATTTGGTATTGAATATCATTTTCATTTTGCTTATTGTGTCATTAAAGAAGATAGCATATATTTTGATATTAAAATAAAGGTTATGAATGTTACTTAAAAAGTAATTACAAGGAAGGTACTTGGAAATTTAGTTTTATATTGTAAGAAACCATCGCTAGATTAGTTGTATCATCACTCAGTTATTCAAAGTATTGAAATAATGTCATTGAAAAATAATTCTTAAAGATTTTTTTATTCATTGATATAAATTTACAAAATTTGGTAAATAATTAAAATTTTAAAAATTCTTCACAATTTAGATGTCTATTTTGATTAGTTGTTTTAAAATTAAATTCTTGTATTTCATCTTGTCATTTAAAATTACAATAATATTTCATTTTAACTTTAGTTGCTCTTCTTTGTATTAAATTTTTCAAATTTTGTTACTATTTCTTCCTTAATTTTACTAAAAAGTTCTTGTGGTTCAACAATATTACCATTATCATTAATTCCTTAAGTAATTATACTTGATTAAAAAGCAGAAGGTTTTCTCTAAATTCGTTTAGGTGGTTTGAAAAAAATCTTCATCATCTAGATATTTTAAACCTGGTAAAGTTATCTGATAATTTTTTTGTTTAATTTCTTGACATTTATCTACTACAAACTTTTGAAAATAATTCTCATTATCAGTACTATTACTCTTTCTGAGCCACATGTAGTTGCTGCTCAGTTTGAGGTGTCATGTCACCGACTGCGTGGCCCCTCTGGACGGAGGTTCGAGTCCTCCCTCAGGCATTAGTGTATGTTTTGTTCTTAGCATAAATAGTGTGTAAGTCTAGGGACTGATAACCTTAGCAGTTTGGTCCCTTAGGAATTCACACACATTTGAATATTTGAATATTTTTTGGAATCTTTCTTAGATCAATTGATAATATCGATTAATTGATGTTTATTAAGATAAGAATAATTTTTAGTTTTTCGTTTTACAGATTTTATGAAGTTTTTTTACAGCTTTTTTACTCAATTCATTATCATTATCTTTGTTATTAATCTTGTCAATAGTATTTACTATAAGATCGATTAGTTTTTCTTTATTAAGTTTGGAATAATTCTTTAAATTTTCTGTTTTACAAATTGTTCAAAGTTCTTTTGTATTTTATAATTTAGTTGTGTCTTCATTTCTTTCTTACAAGAATAATCAATAAATTCCATCAGATCTTGTCTAGTTGCATTTGGATAACCATTTTCTTTACAATATTTTTTAAAATCATTATAACTTAATATCTATGTTCCTTTACAACTTAATACCTATTTTCCTTTTGATACAGCTCAGCTTTTGTGTTCATTTCGTTTTTCTTTTATTTATACAGAAAGAATTACTCTTTCAAAAATTAAAATGTTTATAGTTGAAAAGTATCTTTGAGTTTTTTAATTTAAAGTTGATTTGATGATATAGGTAGGTAAGGTTTGGCAGATCTTAGTTATAAAGAGGAAAATTTATTAGATTATTATTTTTTTAACAAATCGGAATTTCGTTTTGTTGGTATAGACAGGTGAGGTTTGATGGTTCTTATTTATAAAGAATAAAATTTATTAGATTTTTCGATTTTAAACGGAATTTCATTTTGTAGGTATAGACAGATGAGGTTTGGTAGTCCTTATTCATAAAGAATAAAATGTATTAGATTTTTAAATTTTAAATGAGAATTTTAGTTCATGTGTAACAAATTTTTGGTGGGGGATAAAGTGAAATTGAAATACTGGTTTATATCCTGGAATTTTTAATCCAATATGCTCTTTGTGCCAGAATTCTCATTTATGTACTACTTCTGTCCAAACTTTTCAAACATCTTGATAAAATGGTCTGAGGATTCATCTTGGGAAACCTACATTTGACAGTTATGAAATAAGTTCTGTTTGGGTGCATCATTGCATCAGAATGTACCAAACTACACCCGGAGATTGTAACAAACATTGCAAATACACATCATCCAGACAATGTAAAACAATTGTAAGATTTCTGAGGATGCTTAACTTCTGTCACTGTTATCTAGAACATTCTGCAAAAACCTCCTCTAAATGACTATCTGAAATGAAGTAAGAACAATAAAAAACGAAACTTTGACTGGACGCCAGATGCAACACTACAAATTGAAAAATCTCGAGAAATCTGGCCTAAGCTGCACGACTAGCTTTCCCAAGCATAGGGCATGAACTCACATTGTTTGTGGATACATCAAGCTTCATTGCAGGAGGAGGCCTAGTTTTCAAAGTAATTTTCCCTTTCCCAGACGAATTACTCAGTTTTTGACAGAGAACACAAGTTTTATTTAGTGATTAAATATATCAGATATCTACTTTGAGGAAGAACATGTTCTGTCCACAAACATCATCCCCATTAATTTATGTGTTCAAGCAGAAGAATGATAATGCCATACCACTGCAACTCCATTATATCCATTGTATTTCTCAGAACAGAAAATGTGGTGGTCGATTATCTGTGTAGACTGTAAGAACTAGAGATGATTGATGATGATGAAATAGTTATATCCCAAGACGAAGCTGAAGATCAAACTCCCAATTCAAGATGCAGTGACTTATCAACAGAAACCACTCATGCATACATTCACAAAAATTTTAAGATCACATTGTTTCACATTGTTAGATCTCCAGTGGAACTTATATTATCCAGATTTGTTAGGCCAGATTTGATCAAGGGTGTACAACAATTGAAAGGCAGTGACATTTTGCCAGAAGAGTAAAATTACAAGGCATGCTAAATAACCAACTGGAAAGGTGTCCATTATCTATGAACATTTTAGGTGGTGCATATTGATGTAGTGGGTCCGCTTTTGCTCCAAAGGATTTATTTGCTGTTTAACTTGTACTCATAAATCTACTAGCTGGACAGAAATTGTAACCTTTCGAAACATTGAAGCAGAGACAGTACCAACAGCATTTTTAATACCTGGATTACCAGATTTAGAACACCACAACAGATAATAACAGACCAAGGGTCACAGTATCAGTCTAGCATACTCTGAGCTTTAGCAAAAATTTGTACCTATAGACTGACTAGAACTACTGCAAACCTCCCAAAGTATACTGGAGAAATTGAAACATTCCACTGTGAGCTGGAGAATGCTTTGCAAATGTACAGTGCTGTTACATGGAGTAATAAATCACCTACAATATTACTTGATTCCCAGTGCTCCTTCTGGAATGCAACAATTCTGCAATAACAGGAATGTTATATGTTACTACAATAAAATTACCTGGAGGTCTGTATCAGGAACCTCATATCACAGTGGATGTTGACTTTCCATCTTCTGTGACTGACTGAAGAAAAAACTGAACCACATTGAACGTGCAAAATGTTCCCAAAAGGTCAAAGAAACTCCTTTCATCGTTAAGAATTTTGAAAGTATAAGACATGCATTTGTTATAATTGATAAGATAAAGAATGGACTAACACAACCATATTAAGATCCTTAAGAGGTGATTCAATGTTTACCCAAGTTGTTCTCCATGAATATTAAAGACCAAATATAGTTGAGTCGGTGTAGGTAGATCCCTGACAGTTGCAGTGGGTTGGGCATGGCAAATTCGCGCACCTTCTTGAACCATCCACATAATGTGATTTTGTGAATGTCTGTATGGCAACGCCTTAGTGTCGTTGGAGCTCTATACGCTACTACAGTTTTCTCCTGCAGCTGTTTGTGCATCACAGTTGAAAGCTGGCAAAAGAACTGCCACCTTTCAGGGATCGTTTTATGCCGATTAGAACCAAAATTTACACTGATCAACTGAAACCAGCCTATATTTTGCCTGGTGGTAATGTGCATGAGTGTTCAAAACCATCGAAAAATAAAATGGTTCAAATGGCTCTAAGCACTATGGGACTTAACATATGAGGTCATCAGTCCCCTAGACTTAGAACTACTTAAACCTAAGGACCCCACACACATCCATGCCCAAGGTAGGATTCGAAGCTGCGACTGTAGCAGCAGTGCGGTTCCAGACTGAAGCGCCTAGAACCGCTCGGCCACAGCTGCCGGCTTCAAAACCATCACAGCAACTGTCAACTGACCAGGATACAATGTGTTTCCGAGAACCCCAGAAAGTTACCAGATTAGGCATATGGTGAAATTCTTTGCCATTTTCGCAGACATCATGATGTGTCTGGGTTTACTATTTAATTATCTTGCTTTAGTAAAAATAGGACTGTGTATGCATTGGACTACTCAGTGCTGTGTTATAGCAAAAATTTTAAACACACGTGGTAATAATATTTCGTACTTATGTGCACATACAGATAATTTCAAACTAGAATGAAATAAAACATTTGCAATAGCTGGAAGGTTGGTGTACGTGTTGCTAATGATGTACTATCACTCTGAAACAAAAATAAACCAAGTATCAGAATAAAGATGGTAATCACTCACACAGTGATATATGAAAACTATACCACCCCAGCACTACAGCTAAGACAGCTGCAAGAACTACCCTGGTCCAGCGCCCTCTCTAACACAAACTTCAATTCACTTCTTCAGCTTACTTTCCGCTTCTTAGATCGTCATTACTGCCAAAGTACTCCAGTATTGGAATAACACCCCAGCATCGAACATAATAGGAAAATCCTGCCTTACCTAATTTTTTTAACTTCCATCACTGCTGTAGGTAAAGATGAGAATCAAATGTCTTGAGGAAAATATAATTATATCAGATTTATAAATTGTGAATTAATCAACATAACCATTTGTACAGTTTGTTCCATGGTTAGCACTGTCCGAACCAGTAGCCTAAGTTGACAGCACTTCCACCACCAAGCGTAGACCAAAATGTTGGTGCGCAGGCGGTTTATCTGTGGTTCAGCCAGAGTAAGGAGTGCAGATGATGGGACTGTAATGGGATGGTGGGCTGTGGTACCTTTTGCTTCATGAACACTTCTGCTGGCAGCTGATGTGGCGAGTTGCATTAACACTGAGCACTGGCAAAGTGCATATCCAGTGTCAATACCCTGGCAGGCCTATGGTACAGAACAGTGTGCATATGGGGCATGTGTAACTATCCTGGGCTGCTCAGTTTCTTTGTATTAACAGGTACTGTTATATTCACTGTGTCCTGTCGTGGGTGGCAGCTAGCTTAGTCTTTCTATTGACGATTGAGATTATTACAAACTATTTTCTAAATCCAAGATGGGCTCACATATTTGACAGACAGGTACTTTGATGTGTCCTTTGGGACCACGTTTGTAGTGAACAGGAGACTTACTGAATGGGATTCATAATAAGAAAAGTGATTCCAGTTATTAATTATAGTTTGTTGCAAATTTGAGTTCCTTGTACACAAATTACTTGAATGAATCACTGCACTAAATGCCTGCCACATATGCAGAGGAGGGCTATGCCAGTGCAGCATGCAGTGAACAACGGAGGCTAACGTTGTTTATATCCTTATATTAACCTAAATGTACTGTATCTCTTAGAATAGTCGTTAGTTGGACATGTTGGTAAGATATTTATTTAATATTACGTTAACAGTCAGTTCGCAAGTTCTTTCCCTGTGTTTCCTTCATTATCACACTGAAAGGAACTGTAAGGTAAACGATTTTTCCTCTTCATCATAACTGTACTTTGAATGTTAGCTGGTTTTTGAAGTTAACTATTTCAACTTAAGTGTCAGCCCATTTTAAATGACTAAAGTATACTGTTTTCTCAGTTACATCTTCGAAAATTTGTTTGAATAACTGAAAGGTATGTTGACTAATGTTACCTTTATGTAATATTACTTGCCTAGTTGTTGAATAACTAGAGACAAGGACACAGCCAAAGAGTGCATCCGAGGCCTCTGGTCCCCCACTATCACTCAAATGAAATTACACATGACCTAGTTGCCCTGTAGTGAAATTGAAAGATATTTTGATTTTCAATCATATGACGAAAATGGGATATGCACTATCAATAGTCAACAAGGCCATGGATCAGTTCAGTGTGCTGCTTTTATAGTTTTTGTTCTGTGTGCTGTTGTGATGATTTCTAATTTTCGATAAGAAGAGATTCTGTGGCTGGACAGACTAGCAACTGTCAGTAGTGTGCTAATTTGTGTTTACTCTTTTCAGGGTACTGCATTATGTTATGATCATGGATACTTGTTGTTATGCTTCTCTCTGTACGCTGCAGATTTTTTTGGTTACTAATCAGGTTGGTATTCTTAGTGGAGATTCCATGTTGGCAGGACATGCATTGTAAAGTGAGATGAAATCATATGTTTATAAGAAAATATGCAAGGAAATGTATGATGATGGATGTTTGGTTTATAGTGTTTGGGAAGTGGAATAACTGACATCTATATAATTTTTCAAATTGGATGTCACATGAATAAGGTAAAATTTTCTAAATATATTGTTTGCTCTTCAACAAAATCTTTATTTCGCTAATCATATGCTGCCTACTAGTTAATCTGTAGTAGTTAGAATCTTTTTAGTTAGCTGGCTGTGGTTGCTACTTGCTGCAATTGCTTTAGTTCGTGTTCTGTGAGGTGTGTGACTTATGAAAAAGAATGGGTTTTGCACTGTTGGGATTCGTGATTGAAATGAGTTTAGACAATTAACAGAGTTGGAGGTAGTTCCATATTTATTTAATTTCATTTTTTTGGATTTGCATTACTGTTAGGATTTCTGGCAATTCAGGGCCATTCTTTTGTGTTAATTATTGGAAGTCATAGTCAGTTTCCCCCCCATGAACCATGGACCTTGCCGTTGGTGGGGAGGCTTGCGTGCCTCAGCGATACAGATAGCCGTACCGTAGGTGCAACCACAACGGAGGGGTATCTGTTGAGAGGCCAGACAAACGTGTGGTTCCTGAAGAGGGGCAGCAGCCTTTTCAGTAGTTGCAAGGGCAACAGTCTGGATGATTGACTGATCTGGCCTTGTAACAATAACCGAAACGGCCTTGCCATGCCGGTACTGCGAACGGCTGAAAGCAAGGGGAAACTACAGCCGTAATTTTTCCCGAGGGCATGCAGCTTTACTGTATGATTACATGATGATGGCGTCCTCTTGGGTAAAATATTCCGGAGGTAAAATAGTCCCCCATTCGGATCTCCGGGCGGGGACTACTCAAGAGGATGTCGTTATCAGGAGAAAGAAAACTGGCGTTCTACGGATCGGAGCGTGGAATGTCAGATCCCTTAATCGGGCAGGTAGGTTAGAAAATTTAAAAAGGGAAATGGATAGGTTGAAGTTAGATATTGTGGGAATTAGTGAAGTTCGGTGGCAGGAGGAACAAGACTTCTGGTCAGGTGACTACAGGGTTATAAACACAAAATCAAATAGGGGTAATGCAGGAGTAGGTTTAATAATGAATAGGAAAATAGGAATGCGGGTAAGCTACTACAAACAGCATAGTGAACGCATTATTGTGGCCAAGATAGATACGAAGCCCACACCTACTACAGTAGTACAAGTTTATATGCCAACTACCTCTGCAGATGACGAAGACATTGAAGAAATGTATGATGAAATAAAAGAAATTATTCAGATTGTGAAGGGAGACGAAAATTTAATAGTCATGGGTGACTGGAATTCGAGTGTAGGAAAAGGGAGAGAAGGAAACATAGTAGGTGAATATGGATTGGGGGACAGAAATGAAAGAGGAAGCCGCCTGGTAGAATTTTGCACAGAGCACAACATAATCATAACTAACACTTGGTTTAAGAATCATGAAAGAAGGTTGTATACATGGAAGAACCCTGGAGATACTAAAAGGTATCAGATAGATTATATAATGGTAAGACAGAGATTTAGGAACCAGGTTTTAAATTGTAAGACATTTCCAGGGGCAGATGTGGACTCTGACCACAATCTATTGGTTATGACCTGTAGATTAAAACTGAAGAAACTGCAAAAAGGTGGGAATTTAAGGAGATGGGACCTAGATAAACTGAAAGAACCAGAGGTGGTACAGAGATTCAGGGAGAGCATAAGGGAGCAATTGACAGGAGTGGGGGAAATAAATACAGTAGAAGAAGAATGGGTAGCTTTGAGGGATGAAGTAGTGAAGGCAGCAGCGGATCAAGTAGGTAAAAAGACGAGGGCTAGTAGAAATCCTTGGGTAACAGAAGAAATATTGAATTTAATTGATGAAAGGAGAAAATATAAAAATGCAGTAAGTGAAACAGGCAAAAAGGAATACAAACGTCTCAAAAATGAGATCGACAGGAAGTGCAAAATGGCTAAGCAGGGATGGCTAGAGGACAAATGTAAGGATGTAGAGGCCTATCTCACTAGGGGTAAGATAGATACCGCCTACAGGAAAATTAAAGAGACCTTTGGAGATAAGAGAACGACTTGTATGAATATCAAGAGCTCAGATGGAAACCCAGTTCTAAGCAAAGAAGGGAAAGCAGAAAGGTGGAAGGAGTATATAGAGGGTCTATACAAGAGCGATGTACTTGAGGACAATATTATGGAAATGGAAGAGGATGTAGATGAAGATGAAATGGGAGATATGATGCTGCGTGAAGAGTTTGACAGAGCACTGAAAGACCTGAGTCGAAACAAAGCCCCCGGAGTAGACAATATTCCATTGGAACTACTGACGGCCGTGGGAGAGCCAGTCCTGACAAAACTCTACCATCTGGTGAGGAAGATGTATGAGACCTCGGGGAAGATCAGTTTGGATTCTGTAGAAACACTGGAACACGTGAGGCAATACTGACCTTACGACTTATCTTAGAAGAAAGATTAAGGAAAGGCAAACCTACGTTTCTAGCATTTGTAGACTTAGAGAAAGCTTTTGACAATGTTGACTGGAATACTCTCTTTCAAATTCTAAAGGTGGCAGGGGTAAAATACAGGGAGCGAAAGGCTATTTACAATTTGTACAGAAACCAGATGGCAGTTATAAGAGTCGAGGGACCTGAAAGGGAAGCAGTGGTTGGGAAGGGAGTAAGACAGGGTTGTAGCCTCTCCCCGATGTTGTTCAATCTGTATATTGAGCAAGCAGTAAAGGAAACAAAAGAAAAATTCGGAGTAGGTATTAAAATTCATGGAGAAGAAATAAAAACTTTGAGGTTCGCCGATGACATTGTAATTCTGTCAGAGACAGCAAAGGACTTGGAAGAGCAGTTGAATGGAATGGACAGTGTCTTGAAAGGAGGATATAAGATGAACATCAACAAAAGCAAAACAAGGATAATGGAATGTAGCCTAATTAAGTCGGGTGATGCTGAGGGAATTAGATTAGGAAATGAGGCACTTAAAGTAGTAAAGGAGTTTTGCTATTTGGGGAGCAAAATAACTGATAATGGTCGAAGTAGAGAGGATATAAAATGTAGGCTGGCAATGGCAAGGAAAGCGTTTCTGAAGAAGAGAAATTTGTTAACATCCAGTATTGATTTAAGTGTCAGGAAGTCATTTCTGAAAGTATTCGTATGGAGTGTAGCCATGTATGGAAGTGAAACATGGACGATAAATAGTTTGGACAAGAAGAGAATAGAAGCTTTCGAAATGTGGTGCTACAGAAGAATGCTGAAGATTAGATGGGTAGATCACATAACTAATGAGGAAGTATTGAATAGGATTGGGGAGAAGAGAAGTTTGTGGCACAACTTGACCAGAAGAAGGGATCGGTTGGTAGGACATGTTCTGAGGCATCAAGGGATCACCAATTTAGTATTGGAGGGCAGCGTGGAGGGTAAAAATCGTAGAGGGAGACCAAGAGATGAATACACTAAGCAGATTCAGAAGGATGTAGGTTGCAGTAGGTACTGGGAGATGAAAAAGCTTGCACAGGATAGAGTAGCATGGAGAGCTGCATCAAACCAGTCTCAGGACTGAAGACCACAACAACAACAACAACAGTCAGTTTATAGTAGTCAGATGACATTGCGCTTGCATATTGTAGGTAATAAATGAATAGGTTAAGTTTAGGTTAAGTTTGAGCGATAAACATAATTAGAAATAATATTAAATTAAAATCACTGCATCAAAATAGACTCGGATTTGTCTGTGTCGCCAAAAAATCGCGTCAATCAACAAATTTATCGACCATATGGCAATGGTAGCATTTCCTTAAAAATTTGGTCAAAATTCTATCATTAGTAGCGCAAATAGCAATATATCGCTGAATATGGTCACGTGGCTAGTATTATTTTATGAAAATCAGTTCTAGTACAGAACAATGGGGAGAAGTTTGTGATGACAAAAATGGATCAAATGGCTGTGAGCACTATGGAACTTAACTTCTGAGGTCATCAGTGCCCTAAGTCAGAGCTACTTAAACGTAACTAACCTAAGGACATAACACACATCCATGGCCGAGGCAGGATTTGAAGCTGCGACTGTAGTGTTGTGATGACAGCACGTTCTATAATTCGTTGGTTTTTAAAAGATTTTTTTTTTTTTTTGAATGGGTGGCTTGAATTCGTCCGAGGCGACTGCGCCCTGAATCCTATATATCCCTCCCACCCCCTCCCCCCCTCCCCTCCCCGATTTTGTCCTAAAATTACGAATGTGTCATACTATAATAACTTAGGCTGGAATTCCGTGCATTATTAAATCATAAAATATGCATGGATTCATGCGCAATCAAATGACTGAACATGCAAAATTAAAAGAAAAACATGGAATATCAGAATTCCTTATTTGGTTGTGATGCTTTGCATTTTATTTTAAAAAAAATTTACTACAACCTGTTTCTCCATTGACCATAGTAGCTCTGCGTGTTGAGGCACTGAGTAGAGAAGAATCCGTGGCTTCGAGAGGAGTGGTAGTTCGAAATCATCCACTGACAACTTTGAAACTGGCTTCTTGTGGTTTCTTTCTCATTTTCAGTTTAGGGAAATGCTGGGATTGGTCTCTTACTGTGGGACACAGCCGATTCCTTCAGAATTCCTTTCTTCCCGGACAGAGTCTAATTTACTTAAAGATGAATCCTCTCTGTCTAAATGAAAACAGCTCCATCAAAGGCGAGCTGGTCGTCTCTGAGACTTACGACACTAAAAGCCGTACAATCAATAAATAATAATCCAAATTCTCCTTACTTAACCTCATGCGTTTGTCTGCCAGAATGTTTTTTAATGCAGCAAATGACCTTTCTACATTGCAAGAAGTGACAGATGCATACTTAAATGAGGAAATTTGGGAAAGTGTGAGACTAAATAATTCCAGATTCTCTGCATTTTCGCCACCAGATATTGTTCTATCTTCTCTGTCGAATAAAAGAATATCAAATCTGTTTATTCCAACCACCCTGTCAATGATGATGACGGTATCCCAAAAATTCGCCCTCGTCTACTCTCGATCGCTTCCTTGCTGAACTCCTGATTGAGAGAAGAAGTTTGCAAAACGGTTTTCGAAGGTAAAGGGAGACTATTAAGAAGCATGACTGCTTTTTATTGGTTTGCCAAAATACAGCAGTACTAAGTAACGAGATTATATGTCTGCTTGATGAAAACTCCTAGATCATTGTCGAATAAAATGGTTTACCCTTCTTTATGAAAATTCTCTATTTTGTAGAGCAAAGCTCAGAAAACGCACGATTTTTGCATTATGCGCTAAACGCAAAGAAAGGTGATTTATATGGAGGATTAATGTGGAACATAGTCTGAGGTGACAAAAAGTCATGAGTAGAGACCGGATTGTATGCATTTGCATGTTGCATATGCATTTGCATATTTGGCTCCTAGTCACTAAAAACTAGTGATGATGCATATTTTCGTCCTGTGTTTACAATATTTTAAAAAACTAGACTGGCGGTCTCTAGCTCGATCTAGTTTTGAAGTCTCACAGATTACCGCGACCTAGAACTGCGTGCAATCGCTAACCGAGAGGCCGCTGCCTAGCGAAATCATTACAGAAGAGGAACAGGAACAGGCAGACAGAGTCAATGCTCCTGCGCCCGCGCCTTCGGTTAATCCCCTCCGCTGTCATACCGTACACGTCGGCAACAATTAAAGTAAACTACGTAAGCTTTTAGTCGCGCGTCCATTGTTTCAGTTTAGCTTCCTATTTAATTATACACAGTTGACCTTTTTTACTATGTGTAGTGTGTAAAGTGTTGTGAGCCATGCCCCCCGAAAAAAGAAACGTCGTTTCGTGGGAAAAAATTTTTTTTCAAGTAGACCAGCATGTCAAGACAAGCCTTCGTATCACAGGAATGCAGAAGAAAGGACTACGACAACAACTTGTGACAACAGCAAGCTGCAGTAGCAGGGATTTGTCCAAAAGTAACCAAAAAACTTGGTTTATCATGGATCTATGTGAAGCATTCATTGCAAGCAATCTTCCTGTTCACAGATTTACAAAACCTATCGTCAAAGGCTTCCTGCGCAAATATTGCTTAAATCAGAATATACCAGATGAATCAACATTGCGTAAAAATTACATACTGACAATTTACGTAAATGTTGTGGAAGAAATACGCAATGAACTCAAGGACAGCATTATCTAGATTTCAACTGACGAATCTGCCGACACTTGTGGCCGTTACATTGCAAATTTAATTGTTGTTGCTTTAAAAGAAGAGCCTTCTTCTTCGTATTTAGCGGGGTGCAAAGAACTCGAAAAAGTAAGTGATTCTACTATCGCCAGATTTGTGAATGAAGGGATCAGAAAAATATTCCCAGTATCTTATGCAGATGAAAGTGTGTTCGGGTTTATTTCAGATGCTGCTCCCTATATGATCAAAGCAGGAAAAGCCCTCCAATTATTTGATTCATGTGACGTACTCTGCTCATGGAGTACATCGCTTTGCTGAAGAAGTGTGTTCCACGTTTGTGAATGTAAATAAACTGACTTCATCTACAGAGAAAGTGTTTCTAAAGGCTCCTGCTCGCATCAAGACCCACAAAGAAAAACTACCAAATGTGCCCTTACCACCCGAACCAGTGGTAGCTCGCTAGCATACGTGGGTCAAAGCTGTGTTGTTTACAATGAACATTTCGAGGCCATTAGAGAGTTAGTAAACGACTTCGATAGTTCAGAGGCTTTTGCAGTTTGCCAGTGCAAGGAAGCTTTTAATGATTCTGATATTAATAAAGACATTGCTGTGGTTAGCACTCATTTTTCCCCTATGCTCTGCAAGCATTAAAAAAGCCTGAAACTCAAGGTTTCTATTCAGTTAATGAATAAAATTATTCTAATGAACTCCTCATTGCCGGAGATAGTCCCAAGAAAACTTAAAGAAAAGTCTGAAAAGACTTTAAACAATAACTCCAACTTCGAACCCTTGTGCCAAATTGATAGTTTTATTAATAGGACAGGCGAAATTTTACCAGAAACATTAAGTGCCAACATTGCACCCAAATTCAAACACTGCCTAGTTACTCCAGTTGATGTTGAACTGTCCTTTTCCGCTTATAAAAATGTTTTGAGTGATCGAAGACACTATCTTATTACCGAAAATCTGGAACAGTACTTGGTCGTTTATGTTTACAATAGTAGAAAATTGTAAATGATGGTTTTGTTGTAACCTATTGTGACCGCGACCGGAACGGTCGCGGGGTGGCCGAGAAAGCGCGTCGGGACCAAACGGAGAGCGGCCCGCGAACAAACAAACGAAAGGAAAGGACGGACATGAAACAACGACAGAGACGGACCTTACGATGACAACACGCAAGAAGCAACGGAGTGACAGAGACAACCAAACGAATCCAAGACGTCCACTAGTAATGAAAACAAAGACGATAAAAACGCTGTCTCTTGTCGAGAGGATGGGTCAAGACTCACGCAACGATTAGACTCGCTAGCGGAGCTTTTTTTTCCTTTATTGTATTTCAATTTCCCATCGGGGCGGGCTGGCAGCAGCATATGCACTTCTCTTCAGCCGAAAGACATAGAACAAACAATAGAAGACATTTAAAAAATATACAAAGGAGAAAACATGGTGAACATAGATATAAAAAAGGGGGAACATCATCGAAGACAATAGACAAAAAAAAGAGGCTACTGTAAAATTGAGATAAAAACCATAAAAAGTAGCACACTTAAAAAACCACACACTGGGACAATTTAAAGGGACACAAGGCACAGTATGACCAGAGTATAAAAGTATCGACAGATGGCGTAGCACATAACAGACACTGACAGTGACACTAAGTACAAGGGCAGCACACAATTAAAATCACACCTCTTGACGCACAGGAGAAACAGCACTAAACACAACACTGACGTGGCACACTGATGATGATCAAAATGGAGGATCTTCCAGGCGCAAAGAGATGAGGGAGACCGGAAGAAGGGAGGGAGGGAAAGAGGGGGAGAGAGGGAGGAGATGGGCGGAGGGCGCGCCGAAGAGGGCCAGGTAGGGAGGGATGTGGGAAGGAAAGAGGCAAGGATGGGGTGCAGGGTCTCAGGGGGGGAAGGAGGAAAATCCTCTCTGGGAGAAGGAGGGGAGAGGAAAAAGGGGGCCCTGGGGAGGGGGGGCAAGGCCTGGTTATTGTTGGAAGGAAGGGTAGATGTCATGGCGAAGTTCATCATCCAGGAGGGGGAGGCGCTGCAAATTTCCCTCATGAAGAAGATGGAGGCGCGGCACGGGCAGGGGGTGGAGAGGAAGGAGGAAACCAGAGAGCGGGGGGGGGGGGGGGGAATCAAGCCTGTGGACAATGTAAAGGATGCAGAGATGTTGGAGGAACAGGAGGAGGTGGGGGAAGGGGATGAGTTCATGCAGGCCCGTGTGGGGGAAGGAAGGCAGATGCGGAAGGCAAGGTGGAGAGCATGGCGTTCGAGGATTTGGAGGGCCTTGTAAAAGTGGGTGGGTGCGGAGATCCAGGCAATGTTGGCATAATAGAGGATAGGACGGATGAGGGATTTGTAGGTGTGGAGGATGGTAGAAGGATGCAATCCCCATGTCTGGCCAGACAGGAGTTTCAGGAGGCGGAGGCGTGAATGGGCTTTCTGCTGGATGGTCTGGAGGTGAGGGGTCCAGGAGAGGTGATGGTTGAGGGTGAGGCCAAGGTATCTCAGGGTGGGGGTGAGCTGGATGGGACGACCATAAAGGGTGAGGTAGAAATCATGGAGACCAAAGGAGCGGGTGGTGAGGCCTATGTTGATTGCCTGGGTTTTGGAGGGGTTGAGATGGAGGAACCACTGGTTACACCAAGTGGTTAACTACTTAAGGTGGGTTTGGAGGGTGCATTGGGACTGTTGAAGGGTAGGATACAGAGCCAGGATGGCAGTGTCATCAGCTTACTGGAGAAGGTGCACAGGTGGGGGTGGCTTGGGCATGTTTTAACTGGCTTGATCATTGATTGGAAATGGTTATGTTCGGCTACTTGGAGATCACTTGGAGCCATTAAGAGACTTGATGTTCCCAAATAACGATGGAGTTTTTATGGATGACAATGTGCTATGTCAGTGGGCCAACCAGATAGCTCGAGATGAATCTTATCAAACATGTATGGGATGTAACAGAGAGTTCAGATCGTGCACAAAATCCTACACCGGCAACACTGTCGCAGTTATGGACGGCTATAGAGGCAGGATGATTCAGTATTTCTTCGGGGACTTCCAATGATTTTTCTGAGTAGACGCAGCGTCGAGTTGCTGCACTATGTCGGATGAAAAGAGGTCCGACTCGGTATTAGGAGGTACCCCACGGCTTTTGTCACCTCATTGTATGTCATATTAAGTATAAAAAATCAAAATACGTAATATGCGTGAATTTACTTCCTATGAGGTCAAAATATGCATACATCCACGGAGAAACTATGGTTATTAGGACACGAAATGAATAATGCCAGAGTTTGAGAAGTGTAACCAACATACATAAAAATATGCCTTTCCCTGGAGATCTTAACAGTAATAATAACTATAACCAAAGAGAGTTTGATTGCAGCATACACTGTAAATACAATTTCTGAAACTTATTTCCGGTCGACTATCACTCATGAATTAAATTACTATTTCTGAAGATAAAAAAGTGAACGATAAAATCAACAGTTTACTCAGTGACAAAAGTGAGAGACCAAAATTTATTACGCAAGATATTTGAAGAAATCATCAACCTTAACTAAAGAATTGTTTGAATCTGTTATCGATGTACCTAAAAGGCAACTAAACAAACTGAAAGAGGCAACCATCCACATGTCCTACCCTGAAGAGTATTACAGAAGAACTGGAAGATCAGTACTTTTATCAACAATAGACGGTCTCATTTAAAATGAGGAGATGAAATTTCATCAAAACAAGGATTTATTATCTTCAATCGAAATAATGTTACCCATTAACTGCCATCAGGAGAATTTCAATAAGCTATCTGAACTGAAAATCAGTTTGAGAATAGGGTATCGCAAATTGCAGTTGAAGCAGAATTAACAGTACAGTTTCAGAAATGGTGTTATCAAAAAAAGTCTATCCTCTGTGCTAAACATACATTGGTTTTTGATGCTTGTGGCTATAACTTCTATCCAAACATACGATATCTTTTATCTTGTGCGTGTGCTTGAGTACATACGAGTATCAACATGTGAAGCTGAGAGATCATTTTCCACAATGAAACGAATGAAGACTTACTTGTGGAACACAATGGGCGATCAAAATCAACTAGCATTAATGTCGACATACTGCCCTCTTCTTATACAGCAAAAGATGTCTTACATGTCATGGTAAGAGAAGGGATGCTAAGATTTTTATTATAGTTACCAGATCAAGTTCTGTAGTATTTATATGTGCACAAAAACAAATTTAATGTCATTTAAGAAAATTAGTGACAAATTTAAATTTCATCAAAAAAATTTAAATAATTAATTATCTAAGAAGTCCACTTTTCATGTAAAATAAATGATTGTTTTGTTGATGTACGTATCTAATCTTCAATGAATACTCTGATTTTAATGACATGTATTGTGAAAGGAAATAAAATTTTCATTTCGTTGCACAACATCAGAATAGACAATAAGACAAAAGAAACGACACACCACGAATGAATTGTCCGAATGGGATGGAAATTGGTAGATGTGATGTGTAAAGACAAAGAAATGATTACAATTTCAGAAAAATTATATGATTTATTCAAGAGAAAGAGCTTTTGAATTTGATCAAGTCAATAACACCTTGATCCACAGCTGTTAGTGTCGTCTCCTGGCACGACTTTGGTCTGGAATATCATTAACTGGAGTAGTATTGTCTTCAGTGATGAGTCTCGCTTCCAATTGTGCCCCAGTGAGCAGCGAAGATGTGTCTTGAGACGCCTCAGACAGGCGGTCGGATACAACCTGACATCCATCCGCCATTCGCCATATCCTGAAATTATAATCATTTGTTTGTCTGTACATGAACATCACATTTACCGATTTCCGTCCCAATTTGGATAATTCCTTTGTGGGGCATCGTTCTTTCTTTTTGTATTAGAGTGTCTTTTTAATTAGATTGGTTAACTCAGTTTATAGTTTGCCAGTTGCTGTCATGTAAAGATAAATGATACATTAAATACTAACTTAAATGAACCATGTATTAAAAATTTCTTTAATCTATTTAAAAATATTCAAAATAATTATTTTTACTCATAGTCTTTTGTTTAGTAGCTTTTCTTCGTTTTCAGATGTATCATCATCTTCAAACTCTGATGGTTTTCAGTTATAGAAACAATAATACAAAATTATTTTGTCGTTACTTTAGTGGAAATACTTACCTTGATTAAAGGAATGGTTATTTATTTCCCAAGCAGACTCTATTTAATTTTAATGCTGTTTTGCGTAAGATGTCGACAATATGTTTGGTTCAGCGATACTTAAACCGGAAGGCGGCTACGGATCGTCATTTTGTACTACGTACCTGTTCATAAAGATGTTTCTCTTGAAATGGCGATGTACCATGTCTTCAACGTCACTAGAACGATGCCCTTCTGTGAAAAGTCTTATTCGTAATATCCTTGGTATGGTGAGTTCAACCAACACAACACTAATGTATTTGTAAATAAACGTCATGCAGTACAACTTAGCATCAAAGACTGTATTTTAAGTCGTTTTCAAATAGAATGAAGTCATCTTATTATACACAATCGTGTATAAAAGGACCTGTAATGAGAGAGAGAATCAGATGCGACAGCAGTCGCAGCATGTTGACGTTACCTGAAAACGCGCTTTTATTGAAGCTGTATTATCAGAATGGGGAATGTGCTAGTTCAGCATTGCATCATCCCCAGCCTGCCTGATAAACACCTGCTGGAATGTACGATGTTTATGCAGGATGGCGCTCCACCTCATATTGCTAGACGCGTGAAAGATCTCTTGCGCGCTTCGTTTGATGATGATCGTGTGCTCAGCCGCCACATTCGTCATGCTTGGCCTCCCAGGTCCCCAGACCTCAGTCCGTGCGCCTATTAGCTTTGTGGTTACCTGAAGTCACAAGTGTATTGTGTTTGACCGACATCTCTAGCGATGCTGAAAGACAACATCCGACGCCAATGCCTCCCCATAACTCCGGACATGCTTTACAGTGCTGTTCACAACATTATTCCTCGACTACAGCTATTGTTGAGGAATGATGGTGGACATATTGAGCATTTCCTGTAAAGAACATCATCTTTGCTTCGTCTTACTTTGTTATGCTATTTATTGCTATTCTGATCAGATGAAGCGCCATCTGTATGGCATTTTTTGAACTTTTGTATTTTTTTGGTTCGAATAAAACCCCATGTCATTCCAAGCATGTGTATCAATTTGTACCTCTCTATCTACATTATTCCGTGATTTATTCAGTTTTCAAATTTATACTGACTTTTTGATCACCTGGTATGATCAAAAAGTCAGTATAAATTTGAAAACTGAATAAATCACGGAATAATATAGATAGAGAGGTACAAATTCTCGGAATAAATGAAAAATATGAGCATTTTTAAGGTTCTCTTAAATAAATCGGATCCCCTTTTCACAAAATCCTTGCTACCATCCTTGCTAGAGATTAATGTTTTTTTAATTGAGTGTTAGTTATAAACATATTGAAATAACTAAAGAATTAGTGTTTCTTAAATAATCACTGTTGTGACTGGAACACTGGCTGTATATTAAGTTAATACTTCTTTATAGTGGTCTGTGAGTATACGTTGAATTGAATTTTATTCTATTGGATAACGTTCATGTAAATTTTATTAAAGATTTCAGTAACGTGATTATGTAAAATATGAAACCATAATTCAGTCAATCGCTCCATCCTTCTATCCTAGTGGTCCAGTATCCTGCTACAAGCTGATAGTTTGCATTTAATAAATCTATTAACTTACTGCAATCGCGGAATAGTACATTCATAAAGTAACTTAACATGTTTGTGCCAAAATATTTTATGATGATGAATTGTAAAAAATAGTCAATAAAGAACCAAATCGTATGCACTGTACTTAATTGTTGAATACCAAAACGTGAGCAAAGAGAGTTACTGAGAAACTGGACCTTGCAAATAAATATGACTTAGCTCAATTGTTGCTGATATTTCTACTCAATGACTATTATCAGGACTGTATTTTTTTATGAACAAAGATTGTAAGAATTGGAAGCAAACTGCAAAATTAAAAGTGTCGCAGTTGGAAACGGTCTATAGTTTAAACAAACTTTCATACTAAGAGGTAGATATAAGGAACGAGGTACCTCAGTTCTGTTGTTGACATGGCACTCCCACACCGGTACAAGTTGCAGCAGCCATATTTCTGTTGTATCAAATTCCTTTACATCTAATTTTTCGGAAATTAAATAATAGTTAACTTTTTCATTGTCATTCCATCTGCGGCGTCGCAGTGCAATAACATTACCCTGATTATAATGCAATAACTAAATCTTATTCTTCAGCTGTCTGAATACTACGTGACGATGGCACCTTTCGCTGAGCTGGGAAAAACGCCTGCTTCGTGCGGAGCAGAGGGTCTCGAGACAAAAGCACTGCTGTAGAGTGTTTTGTCTGCGAAAGAGCTCGCCTAATAGCCGGGCACAAATTAGCAGGCGGCGCCATTAGCGCGCTTCGCTGCAGCCGCCGTCCGCCAGGGTTGGGCGACCGCGAACAAAACTTCCCCGTGGAAGCGGCGCGTTCGAGTGCTGGGACCTGAGTGTGCTGGGGCGGCGTGTCTCTGCAGTGTTGTTCTCGAACTACGTGCGATCCGGGACAAAGGAGAGCGCAAAAATAAAACGGTATTTCACAAGGTCGGGTGGATTGGCAAATATACCCTAAGAAATTCACTTACTTACTTTACGAATAGCTGAATGACCAGTGTATCTACATCAACATATAAATCCAAACTGTACGAATCACTTTGAAGTGAGTGGCAGAGGTACTACAAATTGAACTAGTTTCCAGAGCGTTTTCCTCTTCCGTTCGAGTATGATAGCTTGAACGACTTTTTGCGCAATGTAATTAGTCTAATCTCGTCTACGTAATTCCTTAGGGAGCAATATACAGGATGTGTATTTTAATATGACACAACTAATTATCTCGAAAACGATGTATCATACGAAAGTAAGCTAATATTAGTAAAGGAGACTCTCTCTGTTCTACGACTTGCCACCTCCTAACCAGCCCTCCACGTGGGTGGGGTCGACTGTGTATATTCAAATGGGCACCCTCATTTTCATTGTACGAGGCGTGTTTTTTAAGTAAGTACCTTTTTGAAATTAAAAAATAGACGTGCTAAGATATCTAAATAATTTTATTTTTACATGAAAGCCTGTACCTTAATCTACGCACAGACGCCATTACAGTCTGATCCTTCCTTGTTTGGGTTGTGTACTGAGTGTTTAAGATGCCTCCGATAATCCTGAGTCCCGCCGACTGTGAAGTATGGGCTGTTATAAGATTTCTTAGTGCCAAAGGCCTAAAAGCGATCGATATTCATTGTGAGATCTGTGCAGTTTACGGAGAAAACATTATGAGTGATGGAATGGTAAGAAAGTCGGTGAGAGCATTTAAAGATGGCCGCACAAATGTGCGTGATGAACAACGGAGTGGGCGTCCTTCGGTCGTTAATGAAAGTCTGGTGCAGGAAGTGGACAATAAGGTGAGAGAAAACAGACGCTTTACGATTACCTCCTTGCGGGATGACTTTCCTAATGTTTGTCGTAGTGTTTTGTATGGCATTGTGACCGAACGCTTGAATTACCGAAAATTGTGCGCACGTTGTGTACCGAAAATGTTGACGGATGTGCACGGAACCAAACGTTTAGACAGTGCATTGACTTTCCTTGAGCGGTACCACAACGACGGTGATGATTTCTTAGGCCAAATTGTTGCGGGCAATGAAACATGGGTGGCCTACGTCACACCAGAATCAAAGCAACAGTCCATGGAAGTTGAGCAAGGGCATCGTTTTGCTGCAAGACAATGCCCGTTCGCATGTGGCGAATCAGACCAAAATTCTCATCACATCTTTTCGATGGGAAACTCTAAATGATCCTCCGTACAGTCCCGATCTTTCGCCCAGTGACTACCATCTGTTCCTGCACTTGAAGAAACACCTGCGCGGTCAGCGTCTTCAAGACGATGACGAAGCAAAACAGTGGTGATGCAGTGGTTAACAAGTCAGGCGGCAGGCTTCTATGAGGAGAGTATTCAAAAACTGGTACAACGTTATGACAAGTGCCTCAATATTGACGGAAATTATGTGGAAAAGTAGGTTAAGGTACAGGCTTTCAAGTAAAAATAAAATTATTGAGAAATCTTAGCACGTCTTTTTTTAATGTCAAAACGGTACTTACTTACGTACAGTCTAACTTGAACCATTTTTCCCATTCTTGGTAGATGGCGCTGTAACTGACAAATATAAGATACGCCTGTTTTGCGATTAAGAGCCGACGTAAAAGTAAACTTTTGTGTTCTAACGTTTGATATTCATGCTGAAACTGTACTTGAATGAATGATGCAAATGTGATCGTACAGTACAAATATGACTAGACACTGATATTTATGACAGGTAAGCTAGATGCATGGTAACGTAGTTTTCTGTTCCCTACAAGGTTGATTGTGGTGAGTTTCTGTACCATCCGTATGCTTGATTTTGGTGGCCACACTCGAACCCCGCCTTCAGTATGGAATCATACAGCCACGCAGCCGGCGTCTGACAGTTGACAACAGAAACGCACGCTCCCAACAGACGCCGATAGCGGACGCGCGTGGACCCAGCGGATCCAATGATGCGCACCCACTAAGCCATGCCTTCTTCGGTTCCGACAACAAACGTCCTCTGCTGCTGTGATGTAGGATGGCCGGAAGCAACTACACGGCCCAGTCTCAATCGCAGTCTTCGACAGTTCGATCGTGCGTTACTAGTGCCAGAATCACACTGCTCGACACTCTTTTGCTTCTTGTAATAGCTGGACTTTATTGCTGTTTGTACTTTTGTAAAGTTTCTTCGCAACACTTGAAGAAAGCTATAAGTTAACTAAAACTTCTGTTTACTGCATTGACATGTTAGCTCATCATTTCTGCTCCTGTTCAGCTTCCCCACGACTACAGCTGTTGCACCACTCTGCACCTCCCTCTCCGTACCGTTGTGTACGAAGTAATACACAGTGATCGGAGTGTCTGATTTCTGTGTGTGTTTCTATTCAACCGCCGTAACTCTCGCGTTGGCCGCTACGCGGCTGTCGGCGGAATGCAAACCACAACTGTTGTAATAAGCTAATATGTTCGAGAAGTGATAGTGACAGGCCCACCGTCATGGATACATACGTACTGTGGAAGCACTCACACATCGCCGAAATCTAACACCCCAATGATGAGAAACAAGGGGACTCATCGATATCAAACATCCAGATGGGAAGAGCAAACTTTTACATCCACGTCGGTGTTCCTAGACCACGCTAAACGTAGTTTCTAATCAGACACTGAAATGGATAGCCACTTTGTACTCTACTATCAAATTAGAAATACTAAAATGAATTTCGAAAGTAAATATCAAGTGTTAGAACACAAAGGTTTACATTTACACTGTAAATGAAACGTAGACATAAATGCTTTGGTTCTTAATTGCAAAAACAGGCGCTACTGATATTTGTCGCATACATTGGTTCAAGTAAACTGTACTTTTTTGCGTAGAATCCGAGCACGCAATAAAAATGGGGGTTCCCATACGAAAATACAAAGTAGACCCCGCTCGTACTGGAGGGGTGTTTAGGAGATGACCAGTAGTGGCACAGACAGGTTGTAAACTCTCAACAGAAAAATTAGTATAATATTCACATTTAGTGTAACCTCCCAACAGAAAAAATCTCGTTTAAGTTCCCAATAAAAAATTTCTTTTCAATAATAAAATTTCAAGTTTTTGATGTGACCTTCCATTAAAGACTGACTGCATATCGAGATTAATAAGTTTTGACGTCAGCATCGCTGCGTCATGGCCGTGTGAAATCATCCTGAATAAAATGAAAAATTCTTACCTCACAGTGATGTCGCCGGTTAACGCTATCTGCTCCTATAAGAAATTTTTGGCACAGCCCAGTGCAATGCTGGTCAGTAAATTTTCATTTGCAGGAAAAAACTAATTTTATTTTGCTTAATCAACATGAGTATGCACAGGAAAAACTCGCAAAATCTTTAAACTCAGATAAATGACTGACAAAAGTTTTCTTCAGAAAAAAAGTTATTATTGAAACATTTCTGCAAGGAATTACATGGGACTTTTAACATTACAATTGTGGTTAAATCAGTTGGGCAATTAACATCTGCACGCGGCAACAAGGAACAATAACTTTTTTTTTTCTTTTACCTTATACCACATCGCTCAGGCACCGCCATCGTTCTGAATGACCGGCCCAACACAAATCAACCGCTGCACTGCCCTGTCCGAACTCCATAACTCAAGTGCTCTGTGCGAGCTACAAAACACGACTGCTCTCTGCGAGATACTAAACTTGACTTACTGCCAACGCTGCTCTGACCTGCGATTCTATTGTAGCATAGATATTCCATATCGCAGGCAGCGTGCGAGCAATACACCGAAATTACTTCTGCTCAAGTGCACTAGCGAATAGTAATGAAGCTCTAATAAATGTGTCTCCTTTACTAATACACACTTCAAAAAAAGTTTTGCATCACCCCGGTTTCCAGAACTCCTGAAGATAGACGTTGACTGTGGATATTGTATCACAGACACAGTCCCTTTGACTGTTCCGAAATGTCACTAAATCCGCCCAACGATGTAAGAACCATGTATGACCAGCGCCTATTAGACAGTTCCAGTCATTCCACCAGGAAGGAGGTACACGCCTCGTGTTGTCTGTAGTTCAGCCATGCGCAGACGGTCAATACCGCGATTTGATCGCGTCCACCTTGGTCCTTTGTGCTAGGAGGGCTCTCAACAAGGGAAGTGTCCATGCGTCTCGGAGTGAATCAATGCGATGTTGTTCGGACATGGAGGAGATACAGAGAGACAGGAACTGTCGATGACATGCCTCGCTCAGGCCGCCCAAGGGCTACTACTGTAGTGGATGACCGCTACCTACGGATTATGGCTCGGAGGAACCCGGACAGCAACGCGACATGTTGAATAATGCTTTTCGTGCAGCCACAGGACGTCGTGTTACGACCCAAACTGTGCGCAATAGGCTGCATGATGCGCAACTTCACTCTCGAAGTTCATGGCGAGGTCCATATTTGCAACTATGATACTATGCAGCGCTATAGAGATGGGCCCAGCAACACGGCTAATGGACCGCTCAGGACTGGCATCACGTTCTCTTCACCGATGAGTGTCGCATATGCCTTCAACCAGACAATCGTCGGAGACGCCTTTGGAGGCAACCCGGTCAGGATGAACGCCTGTCCAGCGAGTGCAACAAGGTGGAGGTTACCTGCTGTTTTATCGTGGCATTATGTGGGGCCGACGTAAGCCGCTGGTGGTCATGGAAGGCGCCGTAACGGCTGTACAATACGTGAATGACATCCTCCGACCGATAGTGCAACCAAAGCGGCAGCATATTGGCGAGGCATTCGTCTTCATGGACGACAATTCGCGCCCCCCATCGTGCACATCTTTTGAATGAATTCCTTCAGGATAACGACATCGCTCGACTAGAATGGCCAGCATGTTTTCCAGGCATGAACCCTGTCGAACATGCCTGGGATAGATTGAAAAGGGCTGTCCACGGACGACGTGACCCACCAGCCACTCTGAGTGATCTACGCCGAATAGCCCTTGAGGAGTGGGACAATCAGGACCAACAGTACCTTGATGTTGTGGATAGTATGCCACGATGAATACAGGCATGCATCAGTGCAAGAGGACTTACTACCGGGTATTAGAGGTACCGGTGTGCACAGCAATCTGGACCACCACCTCGGAAGGTCTCGGTTTATGGTGGTACAACGTGAATTGAGTGGTTTTCATGAGCAATAAAAAGGGAGGAAATGATATTTATGTTGATCATTATTCCAATTTTATGTACAGGTTCCCGAAACACTCGGAACCGAGGTGATGCAAAACATTTTTTGATGTGTGTATTAACTTCTCAGCTAGAATATCTTTTTTCGGACAATGCGTTGTTTTTGAGGTATTTGGTTGTCTCAAGTTAAAACAAACACTCTCTATACGGGGACTATAGCATGTTCCTAAATTTATGACTTAAAATTCGTTGTTGATACTAAGTAAGCTGTCAGGGGATAGTCTGAGTCTATTCTCAAGCGTCTGCAAGTTCAGTTCTTTCAGCATCTCTGTGACACCTTCCCATAGGCCAAACAAACCTTTGACCAATCGGGCTGCCTTTCTCCGTAGATGTTCAACACTGACTCTTATTCTATCTGGTACGGTTCCACACACTTGAGCAATTATCTAGGATGGGTTGCCCGAGTGTATCGTATGGAGTCTCTTTCTGTACACTGATTAGGTTTCCCTTGCATTCTCCCAATAAACCGAAATCTGCCACAATTTTTGCTTACGAATGAGCCAATTTTATACGTATCTCTATAAAGTGTTACGGCCACGTATTTGCATGAATTGACCAAATCTAACTGTGAATAAATGACATTATGGACGTAAGACACAACGTTTATTCATTTTGTGAATTGCTCAATTTTATATGTCCAAATATTTCAAGCAAGTTGCCGGTCTTTCCACCACTTTGAAATCTTATGAAAGTCTGACTTAATATTTGTACCGCTTGTTTAAGAGAGTTCTTCATTACAGGTAACTGCACCATCTGCGAAAAGTTTGACGTAAGTATTAATATTGTCTATAAGGTCATTAATATACAAAGTAAAGAGCAAGGGACCCAACACACTCCCTAGGGCACACTCTATGTTACTTCTACATCTGTTGATGACTTTCTATCCAAGATAATTTGCTGCACCCTCCGTACCAAGAAACCCTCAATCAAATCACAAATTATTCTTGATACCCCGTACGCTCATACTTTTGATATTAAGTGTGGATACAGTACCAAGTCAAATGCTTCAAAGAAATGGAGGAATACTACATTTACCTAAGTGCCTTCATCCGAGGCTTTCAGTACGTCATGTGAGAAAAGTGCGAATTGTGGTTCACATGATCGATGTTCCGGAATCCATGCAGATTGACATGAACAAGTCGTTATGTTCAAGGTATTTCATTACGTTTGAGCTCAGAATGAATTCTGAAACTCTACAACAGATAGACATCAAGGATTTTGGACGGTACTGCGGCAGATTAAGTCTACTGACCTTCTTACAGACGGGTGTGACCTGTGCTTTCTTTTAACTACTGAGCAATGTTTTTTGTTCTAGGGATCTGTAATTTATAACAGTTAAATGCGGAGCTAACCCAGACGCAAATTCGGCACAGTTTGTAACAGCCATTGAGCACAGGAGCATTGTTAAGTTTTAATGATTTAAGCTGTTTCTCAACGCTCTAGCACTAATACCAACTGCGCTTATATTTTCAGTGGTACGAGAATTACTCTAAGACAATATTACTTAGTAAAGGAAAATGTGAAAGCGGAGTAAGCATTTCTGTTTTTGCTTTGCTGCCATGAGTTTCAGTTCCTGTCTCTTGCATGGGTGTGTTGACACTAACTTCGGTGCCACTAACAGCATATAATTAAAACCAGAAAGATACACATGAAAGGAAAGTTGCAGACAGTGTGCATTGTTGCCAGATACCCGATGACATCACTTACGCCGCGCGGGATTAGCCGAGCGGTCTGAGGCGCTTCAGTCATAGATTGCGCGGCTGGTCCCGGCGGAGGTTCGAGCCCTCCCTCGGGCATGAGTGTGTGTGTTTGTCCTTAGGATAATTTAGGTTAAGTAGTGTGTAAGCTTAGGGACTGATGACCTTAGCATGTAAGTCCCATAAGGTTTCACATCCATTTGAACATTGTTGAACATCACTCGGTTACATCATGCTATGTTGCCAGATTTCGCCCGCGCTCTTCCGCTATCCCACTAACGTCATAATTCAAGTTGGTGGATCTAGGCCACTTGCCCTACGTATAATATGACAGGAAATTAAAATATCCAAGACAGCAGTAGTTTAAATTGGTGGGAAATTCAAAAAGATCCAAGAAGGCTTAAGCAGGCCACTAGTTATAAGTATAAAATTGTGGGAAATTCGAAAGTCCATTTTAAATTCAGGCATCTTGCGTACTTCAACAATTTTCCCCACTTCACTTGCCCTAAGTTTAAAGATACATGACGTCACAGCCTACTTGTGGTATGTTCTATATTTAAATGTTTGCCGACGCCACTGGGATAAAACAGGATTGATTTTATTTATTTATGTACCGGGTGATCAAAAAGTCAGTATAAATTTGAAAACTTAATAAACCACGGAATAATGTAGATAGAGAGGTAAAAATTGACACACGTGCTTGAAATGACATGGGGTTTTATTAGAACAAAAAAAAAACTAAGTATTGCTAGACGCGTGAAAGATCTCTTGCGCGCGTCGTTTGGTGATGATCGTGTGATCAGCTGCCACTTTCGTCATGCTTGGCCTCCCAGGTCCACAGACCTTAGTCCGTGCGATTATTGGCTTTGGGGTTACCTGAAGTCGCAAGTGTATCGTGATCGACCGACATCTCTAGGGATGCTGAAAGACAACATCCGACGCCAATGCCTCACCATAACTCCGGACATGCTCCATAGTGCTGTTCACAACATTATTCCTCGACTACAGCTATTGTTGAGGAATGATGGTGGAAATATTGAGCATTTGCTGTAAAGATCATCATCTTTGCTTTGTCTTACTTTGTTGTGCTAATTATTGCTATTCTGATCAGATGAAGTGCCATCCGTCCGACATTTTGTGAACTTTTGTATTTTTTGGTTCTAATAAAACCCCATGTCATTCCAAGCATGTGTGTCAATTTGTACCTCTGCATCTACATTATTCCGTGATTTATTCAGTTTTCAAATTTATACAGACTTTTCGATCATCCGGTATTTAAACTACTGTTCGTATAAAAAAAAAAAAAAATGCTACTCATACCAGGAAGGCCATCTGCAGTCAGGCCGCTACACCACACACCGAGATATCACTAGCCGGAAGGTCACAAGACACTGCGTCATGTGTGTCTGCTACGACATCGGGAGCACAAACGAACATGCATGTGACAGAGCTACAGAGTACCCCCAACCACTACTGGTAAAATGCGATGTAACAGTTATGTGAGTTATTTATAGCTGACTTACTTACCCCACGCAACGTTGCCAGAAAACAGGTGTTCCAATTTTTGTGGCACTGCATCAGCCTTCCTCCTCCTGCCCTCATTCCCCCTCTGCAGCGCTCGGTCATCTGGTGGGCTCTACATACACTATCAAGACACCCAAATGAGAGGCTGATGATCATCATGTAGCGCCATCAGAGATCTGCAGCCCTCAGACCAAATAAAAACTGACCACATACTCGAATGTAAGTATTAGCCTCTATCATCTCTAAAGTTTTCTCAGCACTGTTGATTAACTGTGAGATACAAGGAACATAGGCGATACACCTGACGAGAACAACCAAGCAAAAGCTGTCGGCGAGTGCTGCCTTGAATATAATCATGAAATGAAATACGAGTCCAGTGTCATGGTTCACACGGCAAGTTTCTGGCTAACAGCGCCACTATAACAATGCGTGAGCGTCAGTCACCTTTGAGATTGGATGTGGTGCGTTGATGCTAGTCAAGAATGCGTTTATGGTGACAAAGACAGCCATAATCAGCACCTCACTGAGTTTGAACGAGGTCGTGTAATAGGCTACGAGAAGCTCGATGTTCCTTCTGCGATACTGTAAGTAGGCTGTTTAGGTTTTCTTATTGGTAACGCCACGTAGCGTTCTGTATGAAAGATCACAGGCTGTGCTGTGTGCAGTCTGTGGCGAGTTTGCTTTGTTGTCTGCCATTGTAGTGTTGGGCAGCTGGATGTGAACAGCGCGTAGCGTTGCGCAGTTGGAGGTGAGCCGCCAGCAGTGGTGGATGTGGGGAGAGAGATGGCGGAGTTTTGAAATTTGTAATACTGGATGTCATGAACTGCTATATATATTATGACTATTAAGGTAAATACATTGTTTGTTCTCTATTAAAATCTTTCATTTGCTAACTATGCCTATCAGTAGTTAGTGACTTCCGTAGTTTGAATCTTTCATTTAGCTGGCAGTAGTAGCGCTCGCTGTATTGCAGTAGTTCGAGTAACGAAGATTTTTGTGAGGTAAGTGATTTGTGAAACGTATAGGTTAATTTAGTCAGGGCTATTCTCTTGTAGGGATTACTGAAAGTCAGATTGCGTTGCGCTAAAAAAATATTGTGCGTCAGTTTAAGCACAGTCATGTATAATTGTTCTAAGGGGACGTTTCAATACTGCAGAAAGACTTGACAAGAATGTGGCTACTGTACATGATTACTGGCAGCGGTGGTCACGAGAATGTGCGATGAAAGAAGACCGGGCTCTGGAAAGGCACGTGGCACTACCGAGAGGGTCGACTATCGTGTTCGCCGTGGGGTTCTAGCGTATCGTACTGCATCTGCAGCGGCAATTTGAGCAGCAGCTGGCACCACAATGGCACTTCAAGGACAGCTCCGAACCAGACACCTTGTAGCGCGCATTACACTGACCCCAAACCACTGCCATTTGCGACTTCAGTGGAGCCAAACGAAAGCTCATTGGAGGAGGGTGGGGGTATGTTCTTTTTTTTATTTTTATTTTTTTAAAAAAAGCTGATTCTGCCTCAGTACCAGTTATGACCGTGTGTTGCTTACAAGGGGGCCAATTGAGGGCCTGTAACTAACCTGTCTGTGCGCTAGGCACACTTGACCTACACCTGAAGTTATGGTCTAGGGTGCGATTTAGTGTGACAGAAGGAGCACTCTCGTGGTTATCCCACTCTCTGACTGCACACTTGCGCGTCAGTCTATTGATTCGACCTGTTGTGCTGCCATTCATGAACTGCATTCCAAGGGGTGTTTTCCAGCAGGACAATGCTCGGCCACATACTACTGTTGTAGTCCAACGTGCTGTACAGAGTGTCGACATGTTGCCTTGTCTTTGACATCCGGCAGCTGCATAATACAATGTGTGCACGATTGATTGTTTGCATTCAACATTCTGGCTTTTACACCGGTTATTAACATACCAGCATTTCACATTTTCAATGACCTATCTCACACGTACATTAAACTGTGATCTTGCAATGTTTCTCACTTAAACACGTTACATAGACAAATGTATTCCCTATATTTATTTACTCTACATTAGAGGAAGGCGGGGCAAGACGGGGAAGCTAACTTTAAACCCTTACAAAAGGAACAAAAATAAACAAATTCACGTAGGTTTGATTATCATTTGTTTACTTAACCATTGAATTACAATAGCATGCAAAGAAACCTGTAAACTTGTTACATTTAGTTATAAATATCTCGATTTGAAACATAAACTACCAATTCCCCGTCTTGCCCCATATGCGGGATAAGATGGGGAACCAACATGAATTCATCTCTAAAGTTTAAATAAGGACTGGAATAACGAAATCATGTGACGATAAGGTTTCGAAACATGGTTCTGCGAATTGTAGAATCAGGTATTACGTTTTATTTAGGCCTCTTACTTTCACATAGTACACAAGTGTGGACAGCCTCGTCATCATCACTTTCTACCCCTGCACAAGTGTCGTGGGCCCAGCGTCCGCAGCTAGTACACCGTATCCAGCCTCTTTCAGAGAAGTCATAGCAGTATAAACATTCTTCACTCTCTTCCCCTCAGTTTATTATCCCTTGAGCATGAAGGGGTGGTTAAGACGTCAGTAACGTTCGTCACTTTTTCGTTGTCATTATGTCCTTTTGGTTTTATCCCAGGTTTATTAAACGTCTTTGAGAAGAGTTTTCGTGCACATGCAGCACGTTTGGGGACTCCTTTTCGTCTAATTTCTTCAGATAGTTCACTCCTATAAGGAGATTCGGTTAAAACAACGGATTTTCCACGCCTGTTAGATGGTTTCCTTTTCGTTTTTTTATCCACTTTTGGAATAGCTAACACCATTTCAGGGCTGGTAACCTGAAAGTTAGACGAAACAGAAGCTTGATCGTCAGTTGTTAATTGTTCAGGTGTTTTACGTCTTGACAACATCTCTGGTATTTGGTCTTCCGTTTCTGTAACTTCAGATGTGTGAACTTGATGAATGTCTGTAGTTCAACAGGGAAGGTAATAACTTTCTTGAAACACATTTCTGTTTACAGGCCAAATGCCTGTTTTCCGAAACCCGTTCACTGCTGTGGACATTGTAGCTGAATGAATGAAGGCTTTGCCGAATGAACTTGCGATCTGATGCAGCGTACCAATTTTTCCAGGATGGGTGAGAAGCCACGATCTTACTTCGTATTCGTAAAATTTACTGAGGGGTTTTATAAATGTCACGTCCAATGGTTGAAGACGGTTTGAGCAGTGTGGTGGCAAACACAGCAAGACAACCCCATTTTCGCGGGCCACATCTATCAGTTCTAAATTTTTGGTGTGCGTTTTGTGGCCGTCCAATATGAGAAGTATTGGTCTTTCCTTTGACGCTCCAGTAAATGCAATAAACTTCTTAAACCAAGTTAAAAATAGTCCTTTCGTCATCCAACCGGTTTCTTGGACTTCTACCCAGGCACCAGGGGGCAGGCCAGTCTCAAAAGCTTGTTGCACTCGTTTTCGAGAATAAATTAACATAGGTGGAACGTAGCACCCCGACGCTGCAAAACAGATTTCTGCAGTCACAGTCTGGCTTCTTTCTGCTGAAGTAACTGCTCCCACCTATCTGCGCCCTTTCCAAGGAACCACCTTTGTGTGACCTTTTGGAATGACTGTTAAACCAGTCTCATCGCAACTGAAAATTCTGTCTCCTGTAAACTTGAATGTTTCTAATTGACTTTCTAACAGATCGAAGTTTTGCCTCTTGTTCTGGGGTAAACGCATTAGTGATTGGTCCTAACCTTTTCACAACTGTATAGCCAGGATTAGCACGTTTCTTTGCCACATGTCGATCGATCATTGTCTGTGGCACGTTGAACTGTCGAGCAGCCCAGAAAAAACCCATATGACCTTCTATAACAGCATTTACAGTGCCTTCCATTGACTGCAATGACCAATCTTGCCTAGACGTTTGTCGCCGATACTTGCGAACCATCTGAAATAAAACACGTGGAACGTACTAGTGAGTCATATCATTCCTGGTAATCTATATTATATAGTAAATACCGTATTTCCAATAGTCAGTCGTTAAAGCATAGCAAGAATACTGACTTTGCACGTTTTGTGTCTTTTTATTCACCATATAGCCTAAGGCATACTTTGTAATTAATTAGGAAACGTTGGAATAACGAATACCATTCTATTTACAATTTTATTCAACGTATAATGCACGTGTTCAAAACCCGCAGCGAGGTAAACACATGAGACGATAAGAACGTAATGGTTGGACAAATAGTAGGGGCAAGACGGGGAAGCTACCCATCTTGTCCCCTACCATGCTGTCAGGTTGCGTTACGCCTACATGAACACTATTTAGTGAACATTGACTACTGACACAGCAGTTTACTAAGTGCTATATATACAGTCTGGACAAATGTTCACGAAACAAATGTTTTAGGACCTCGAAAGATGTAAAACATTGCAAATCAGTATAGCAACTGTACGTACCTTGCAAAGCTTACAGAAACCGCCGCGAAACTAATGTTCAGCAATGTCAAAACACTGGGACTGCAACGTCCCCTTAGAAAAATTAATGAATGACTGTGCTGATAAACCTCTTGCACTATTTGCTTTTCAAACAGCTGAGCAAAACTGAACGTACTCAGACATTACTCTCTTTACTTATTCTGATCAACACTAAACTGACACACAATATTTTTAGCACAACGCAATCTGATTTTTGATAATCCCTACAAAAGAATGGCCCTGACTAACAATAACGTATACCTTTCATGAATCACTTACCTCACAAAAATCTTCGTTACTCCAACTACTGCAATACAGCGAACGCCAATACTGCCAGCTAAATAAAAGATTCTAACTACTGAAGTCACTAACTACTGATAGGTATAGTTAGCAAATGAAAGATTTTGATAAAGAACAAACAATGTATTTAGCTTAATAGTGTTCAAAAGTCAGTTAATGACATCCAGTCTTACAAATTTACTGTCTCTGATGGACACACGTCCAGATCATCCGCTCTCAAAACTCCGCCATCTCTCTCCCACATCCACCACTGCTGGCGGCTCACCTCCAACTGCCCAACGCTACGCGCTGTTAACAGCCAACAGCCCGACACTGCAATAGCAAATTCCAACAATGCAAACCAGCCACAGACTGCACACAGCACAGTCAGTGATTTTCGTATAGAGCGCTAAATGGCGTTACCAACATAAAAACCTAAACAGCCTACTTACAGGACCTGTGTATTGATGATGCTGACGTAGCTATCCACAGATGGAAGCACTCTAACTGTAGCTTACAGCCCTTCGCCATCTTACCCCACCTCCCCGCCTTGCCCCGCCTTCCCCTAACTAGTTTTTGGTGATGCGAATTTTTTTCAGTCAGTTATAGCGGACGACCAAGGCTTAAACACAGTAAGCATGCTGAGATGGACTACATGACAGTAGTTTTGGAGAGGTGAAGTGGTTTGCACAGGACGCAGCAGCACGGAGAGCGGCATGAGACCAGTCTTTGAACTGAACAACCACGGCAACAATGACGTAAAAGGTAACTTAGGCGAGAGTGTAGCCGGGGAGCCTGCCACTGTTGGAGTGCGGAGCCCTTCCGGACGGCCTAAGGTGGGGAGTGGGCGGGTCAGCGCAGAGGGCGCCAGAGGGGGCCCTGCGGGACAGGCGGGCGCTTTAGGGCCGGTGCTGACTGCGCGCCATCCATCGCCCCGCCCGCTGCCTCGGCTGATGTACGACCTCGGCCGCCGCGCGCCACTAACCGCCACCTCAACGTTTGGCCACAGTCGCCGCCTGCCGCGCATCCTTTCTCAACCAGACGGTGCGTTAAGAGGGTACGTAAGCGAAAGCGACCAAAATTGTGAAAAACTTTTTATTGGTCCTTCATTTACTATATGGTATTGAAATTTAAATTCCCGAGTAATACGTTCCAGTTCCACTCGTGTTGTTGTTGTGGTCTTCAGTCCTGAGACTGGTTTGATGCAGCTCTCCATGCTAACCTATCCTGTGCAAGTTTCTTCATCTCCCAGTACCTACTGCAACCTACATCCTTCTGAATCCGCTTAGTGTATTCATCTCTTGGTCTCCCTCTACGATTTTTACCCTCCACGCTGCCCTCCAATGCTAAACTGGTGATCCCTTGATGCCTCAGAACATGTCCTACCAACCGGTCCCTTCTTCTCGTCAAGTTGTGCGACAAACTCCTCTTCTCCCCAATACTATTCAATACATCCTCATTAGTTCTCTGATCTACCCATCTAATCTTCAGCATTCTTCTGTAGCACCACATTTCGAAAGCTTCTATTCTCTTCCTGTCCAAACTATTTATCGTCCATGTTTCATTTCCATACATGGCTACACTCCATACGAATACTTTCAGAAACGACTTCCTGACGCTTAAATCTATACTCGATGTTAAAAATTTCTCTTCTTCAGAAACGCTTTCCTTGCCATTGCCAGTCTACATTTTATATCTTCTCTACTTCGACCATCATCAGTTACTTTGCTCCCCAAGTAGCAAAACTCATTTACTACTTTCAGTGTCTCATTTCCTAATCTAATTCCCTCACCATCACCCGACTTAATTCGACTACATTCCATTATCCTTGGTTTGCTTTTGTTGATGTTCATCTTATACCCTCCTTCCAAGACACTGTCCATTCCGTTCAACTGCTCTTCCAAGTCCTTTGCTGTCTCTGACAGAATCACAATGTCATCGGCGAACACCAAAGTTTTTATTTCTTCTCCATGGATTTTAATACCTACTCCCAATTTTTCTTTTGTTTCCTTTACTGGTTGCTCAATATACACATTGAATAACATCGGGGAGAGGCTACAACCGTGTCTCACTCCCTTACCAACCACTGCTTCACTTTCATGCCCCTCGACTCTTATAATTTCCATCTGGTTTCTACACAAATTGTAAATAGCCGCCCCTCGACTCTTATAACTGCCATCTGGTTTCTGTACAAATTGTAAATAGCCTTTCGCTCCCTGTATTTTACCCCTGCCACCTTTAGAATTTGAAAGAGAGTATTCCAGTCAACATTGTCGAAAGCGTTCTCTAGGTCTACAGATGCTAGAAACATAGGTTTGCCTTTCCTTAATCTTTCTTCTAAGATAAGTCGTAAGGTCAGTATTGCCTCACGTGTTCCAATATTTCTACGGAATCCAAACTGATCTTCCCCGAGGTCGGCTTCTACCAGTTTTTCCATTCGTCTGTAAAGAATTCGTGTTAGTATTTTGCAGCTGTGACTTATTAAACTGATAGTTCGGTAATTTTCATATCTGTCAACACCTGCTTTCTTTGGGATTGGAATTACTATATTCATCTTGAAGTCTGAGGGTATTTTGTTGTGGTTGGCAGGAGAGCCAACACCGTTTTACTACAGGAAACCGAAAGGCACGCGTTTTAGCTCACGCAGGCTGGCGTGAGGTCTGGAACAGGACAAGGAAATTAGAATTTAGAAAAACGGACGTAGATGGTGGAATACTTAACTTTAATCCGTTAATGAAGAACGTCGGTCTTGACGGTACATTATTACAGTATCAATAATAACTGGTAATGGCGCCTTGCTAGGTCGTAGCAAATGACGTAGCTGAAGGCTATGCTAACTATCGTCTCGGCAAATGAGAGCGTATTTTGTCAGTGAACCATCGCTAGCAAAGTCGGTTGTACAACTGGGGCGAGTGCTAGGAAGTCTCTCTAGACCTACCGTGTGGCGGCGCTCGGTCTGTAATCACTGATAGTGGCGACACGCGGGTCCGACGTATACTAACGGACCGCGGCCGATTTAAAGGCTACCACCTAGCAAGTGTGGTGTCTGGCGGTGACACCACACATTTCGCCTGTCTCATACATCTTGTTCCACTCGTGTGAGAAAAGTAATAATTAACAATAGCTGGTATGCAGCCGCGTCCCTTTGTTATTCTGTATTTCCTCACATCATTTATTCCTACAGTGTTTTGTTCCAGTTCTATGTAGTCACAATTTGGGGAATATTTCCTTTCCAGAATGAGATTTTTCACTCTGCAGCGGAGTGTTTGCTGATATGAAACAACCTGGCAGAATAAAACTGTGTAACGGACCGAGCCTCGAACTCGGGACCTTTGCCTTTCGCGGGCAAGTACTCCACCAACTTAGCTACACAAGCACGACTCACACCCACTTCTCACAGCTTTAATTCCGCCAGTACCTCGTGTCCTACCTTCCAAACTCCACAGAAGCTCTCCTGCGAACCTTGCAGAACTAGCACTCCTCAAGAAAGGATACTGCGGAGACATGGCTTAACCACAGCCTGGGGGATGTTTCCAGAATGAGATTTTCACTCTGCAACGGAAGGCAAAGGTCCCGACTTCGAGTCTCGGTCCGGCACACAGTTTTAATCTGCCAGAAAGTTTCAATATTTCGTTGTTTAGCAGATCCAGAACTTGCATAAAAGTGTGTCCAGATAAAAACTCAAAATCCTGATGTACGCTACAGTTCTGATAGGAAAACCACGCCCCATTTATTTCCACAACTGCTGATAAAGTTGCGCCGTATGATGCTTGTTTAGTTTTTAAGTGCGCTAATCTTGGCAGGCTACGGACACTACAGAGGCTAGAATTGGATCCAGGAGGTTCCGCACTGTCGATATTGAAGGAAATGGAAGTTGATACAGCTGATAGTACTCTTACTTTGTTTAAAAATCAGGTCAGCCTAAGAGGACAAGCATAGAAAAGACAGCTTGAGGATGAAGAGAAGAATCCATATGGTGTGCACTAGTTCATCCACATAAGGTAAGGCCTATTACGAAGAGTTTCAAATCTTTGGTTCAGCCTTCCCGTCACTTACTTCTTCATAACTTTGTGTATCTTTTCCTCACAAACCACTCATATTATGATGCTAAAATGTGACATGAAATTAGTCAACACTATAGTGAAACATTCTATAGTGAAACATTTCATTCCAAGGCATACCGGAGACCCTAAAAAGATCGCAACAGTTTCAGGCATGCTTATGAAACCTCTGAGTCTTCATCCAGCCTTGTTCCCTGAGTCACGTTTTGCGCTTTTTGTGGGAAACACCATGGCCTTCTCTTGCCTTTGAGTGCGAGCTGCTTCAGAAGTTGTTACATCCAATTGAATATGTCTCTAAATACACTTTCAGAAAGATCGCTGCACAGCAGTTTGCTTCAATTTGGCGATGTAATTACACTTTTTATTCCGAGGAATACCGCCACACTTGAACACAGAATCTGAAAAGATCAAGGCGGGTTCTGGCACACTTGTGAAACCTCCCAGCCTTCCTCCCTGAGACACTTCGCGCACTTTTGTGGGAAATAGATGCCGAAACTGATATCAAGTACAGTATCCGATTTTACACAACAAAATGACGATATCTGAAAGTAGAAATAAATATCTCTGTAGCTCTAAACAGGACGCTCAACACTATTCGAGTTTTTGCCGCTTGTTTGAAGACACTGCCAGAGAGAGAGAAAAAATTCTGAGTCCTACTGCTCCTGTGGTGTTCATCACTTCTCTGAAACGCTGAGTGGACTTACTTTATATTTGCTGATAGATTTAGGCTGTTAAGGCTCTTATTTTTGTTTTTATCACTTTTCTGAAGAAAAGAAATTTGTTAACATCGAGTATAGATTTCAGTGTCAGGAAGTATTTGTATGTCTGAAAGTATTTGTATGGAGTGTTGCCATGTATGGAAGTGAAACATGGACCATAAATAGTTTGGACAAGAAGAGACTAGAAGCTTTCGAAATGTGGTGCTACAGAAGACTGCTGAAGATTAGATCGGTAGATCACATAACTAATGAAGAGGTATTGAATAGAATTGGAGAGGAGTTTGTGGCGCAACTTGACTAGAAGAAGGGATCGGTTTGTAGGACATGTTATGAGGCATCAAGGGATCACCAATTTAGCATTGGAGGACAGTGTGGAGGGTAAAAATCGTAGAGGGAGACCAAGAGATGAATACACTAAGCAGATTCAGAAGGATGTAGGCTGCAGTACGTACTGGGAGATGAAGCAGCTTGCACAGGATACAGTAGCATGGAGAGCTGCATCAAACTAGTCTCAGGACTGAAGACCACAACAACAACATCACTTTTCGAAGCACACTAGTGTCTAAGCACGGATGTAAAAAATAGAAAAATTGCATATCAAAAAGTTTAAGATATATTTCGAATTCCACATCAGATAGCGGGAAAAAACCACACAAACAGAATTCTAATCACTGTCCTACAGACGAGAAAAATGGCTGCAATTTTCGGTGAATTCTCTATGTCCTACAACTGCTGGTCTGGAGATGCTTTAAAGCCACAATGGCGGCTGGGGGACAGCATCCTACCTGTCCGAAACATGTAGAGGCTTTTGACTCTATGACGTCGTGGAACTTCTTGTGAATGGAGCATTCTGATTGGTTCTTACTGAATTCTGCCGGTGTGGGAGCACTGTCCGCCACGTCCTGCAGAATGACAAAATACGAGACTTTTAGTGGTAAACTGTGAGACGTCACAGAACTTTCCGTAGATACCTTGCCCCTGTCTTGTTCGAACCAGTCTGCAGAGGCTCCTAAGCCCTGCACAAAGAATGTCTTTTCACTTTCTGCCGTCATGGAACTTCCTCTGAACGGAGCATTCTGATTGGTTCTTACTGATTTTACCCGCCAAATGGCTGCCGCCAGTACGGGATCACTGACGATTACTTTCTGCAGACGGAGAAATGACTAGACTCTTAGTGGCAAACAATTTTGTACATATCGAATAACATACTGCAGTCATATTGCACTGACAGTTAAACTCTGAAAAAGTGGCTTACAGATGGAAACCACCGCCAAAGACACTTCCTCAATTACACTGCTCTGCTACTGTCGAGGAAATCTACCTCCAACCAGGCTGAATCACCATATAGATGTAGTAAACACCATTCGTATCCTGCGCCATATAAAATCCTCACTTCTGCACCCTGAAAATAGCTATCGACCACCAGACACTCGTACACGTACCTCGAACACAGACAGACAGATGATCATACAACATAAACACACGCACTCATAGAGCTACACGGTCTTGCACTTAAACAGATCCGCAGACCTGACAAGCCAAGCGACTGGTCAAGCACGATCTGTCCAATTATCAAGATAAGCAGGTCTGAGAAACTCTCTTGCTTCAAGACTGAAATGTGCGGGGGCATCGCCGACAAAGCAGCGTCAGTCGATATGCGGGCGAACATGACAGGCCGAAAGCCTGTACTTGCCCATGATGTAATGCCTACCACAAATTACGTTATGTATCATAACTCAGAAACATAGCAGTGTCAGACAAAACCTTATATGAGACTTTACTCTTATTTTGACCACATAAATTATACTCACGAAGTGTGAAGTTAGTTCTGAGTCACTCTGAATGAAGATTAAAACAAAAATTAGTTACCTGAAAGAAATATAGCTCAAAGTTGAAAATCGTTAGAAATTTTTATATAAATATATAATATTATGATAGGTGCCTGGAAAACACGTGTTTCAAGACACCTTCGTGACACACTAGATTTGTCGAATAATGTTGACGAGAGTGGATACAGAGATCAGTTTGCACGAAATCTTAGCGGGGAAATATACAATTTGTAGTATTCCAGTTCTCCGGCAGTAACAAGATTTAAAAGATTCGTGTTTCTCCAACACAAACTCAGACAGACCTTGATAAATTGTCTGGATGACTGGTTTGCGAAATGAAATTACCCTGAATGTAAATGCAGTGTGGGAGATATTGATATTCATTAAATACACATGCCTATGACAATATATGCGATGCGCCCGCAGGAAGATGCAGTCCATCTGGCACCTGTACTTTAGGACTGGCGGAACTCGGGTGTCTGATGATTACTTATCTTCTGGCTGCAACCGTCGCCCCTTTCTATCCCTTCATTTCACTGGATTCTTAGGATTCTGCCGACGGGGGACGCTGCCACATCTAAAACTGATGCTAAGCAACGGCGTGGTCGCTGTAGGGACTCTGCATTGTTGGAAGCTGCGTCATGTCGCTATATGCTGTTTACTGTAAGGGGATATGTGGAAAATAATCGCCGTACAATTAAAGAAACTGTCCAGTGATACTAGCAGGAACGTGACTACGTTGAGACGACTGGGAAGTACCCCTGAAGATAAAGTGCCTCTGCTATTGAAAAGCTATGACTAAATGAGGAAAAATTAAAATGTGAAGTAAAAGTAGAAAATATAGTAAAATCGATCAGGTAAGAGAAGTCCCTCACTATGTGAAAATAATGAAAGACCGTTTGTTTTTCGCCATACGCGTTCCGCTTCTTTTATTTATGGAGCATATTCAGTGGCCTGCAATATAAGTTTATTTCTATAGAGGACGAAAATTAATAAAAACCGACAAACTGCAGGGACGGATTACTGATAAGAAATCGAGGAAAAAAATGTCCTATGAATATATGGCTGGAAATGCATTGTTGCATCGGTAGATGACGCTGACAAATGACAGTTGCTCTGACCACGTGCCATGTGTTCCTTGTGTGTTGTCGGCTGTGTGGTTGACGCAGTGTACTGTGAGCAGCAGAATGGTCTGGTAATCCATGTCGGGGACAAGTTAAGATGATGTTTGAGTGCGGCCGAGCACATGGAAACGGCCTAGAGGCAGCACAACTATGCCAAAGCAAGTACCCTCACAGACAATAACCACATTAAGCAACATTTCGAACCCTTTTTGGGCGTTTGTTTGATCATGGGTCCTTCCAGACAGACGAACGTACAGGGTGACGACGGACTGTGCGTACATCAGAATTGGAGGACCGGGTTCTGTGGCGTATTGAGACAAACCCTAGTACAAGCTCCAGGTAAATGTACCATCAAAATGGTGTAAGCCAAAGTACGATTATGTGTTCCCTGAGTGACAACCGCTATACCTCTATCACCTACAGCCCCATTGAGGCCGCTTTGAACGCCTGTAGTGACGTCAATATGATGCAGCTCTTTACTGTGTTCCGAGACGATTTGTTATCGTGTGCACACCAGCTATTTCTGGACACATGTTTTTCCTACATTTCCTGTCAGGAAACCGACACGACAATTTCTCGGTTTTATTAATGTTCACCCTGTATATACAATAAATGCATTCTGTAGTAGTTACAAGTATGTTTCTATGTTATGTTTTCTCGTTTTCCTGGTTAGAAACAACTTTGCAGCACATGCTTCGAGAGATGATATTATCGTTACTTATGAAACTTACGCTGCAAAAATTGTTTGTAATCTGAAAAACAAGAGAAGAATATGAGAAAACGCACCGTACTGGGAGACTTGTAACTGATGGAATTAAATTTTCCTGCAGATGTATGAGTCTCAATTTTATTTTCGATAAGGATAGACAATGAAGCAATAAATTAAAATTTATGCCACCACCAGGACTTGAATTCGGGTCTCCTGCCTTTTTTCATTTTGTTCGTTATTGTTCATTGTATTTGGTCGTAGCGGACGTCACATGACATCCGTTTCAGTTCGCTGTTGATCCTTCTACCCAGTTTTTTTTTTTAATCACAGAGAGCAGAACAGAAAGCTCTCTGACCGACATGCTGTTACCGTAACGACACGCTGAGGATGCAGATGCGCTAACCACTAGCATATCTGTCTACCACGCAGGAAACCTGCGTTCAAGTCCTGGATGTAGCACAAATTTTGATTCGTTGCTTCAACTCCTATCCTTATCGAGTACTTATAACTATTACAGAATCCCTTTATTGTATACATACATAAAAACAAACGTATTAAAGGGCACTAAAGATGTTTCATAAATAAAAGAAGCGAAAAGTGTGGGGCAAAAACAAACCGCCTTTCGTTTAGTTATAAAAGCCGAACGTACCTGCATGAATTTTGAAGCAACTATCTAACAAAAGGAAAACAGAAAAATTGACAATGAAAGATTGTTTTACGTACAAATAATATGCCTCCTTTACCTGCATTAAAGATCAACCGGCATTAGGGCATGAACATCAGTTAATTGAATATATGAAACGAAAGAGACTAGATGGCACTTTCAACATCTGTTAAAGACAGGTGTTAAGTGTGGATTGGCTACGAAAGTAATTAAACCAGTAAAGTACCTCTTAGAAAAGCTTTGCAAGGGGAAGAGGCTCACAGATGTCATAACTAGGCTTCAAGTAACACTTTTTTGTTCTATGAATGACGATATTTACTTGCAAGCCATTTAACGTGTTCATTTTTTCCTGAAACTGCCCAGTAACGGTATTTCAGGGGCTAATATGCAAATTCTCTTGACCAAGTAGTCGTTTAGTTACACTGCTCTGTAATTGCAGGTCTGAATTAGCATTGCCTGTCGCTGTTTTCATGTCACCGTTTGCTTTTTTGCTTTTCTTGTGTAGTTCTCGGTGTTTCAAAGATCTGAAAGCTTACATTTTGGGTGTGCGAGATACGAGTCCTCTTAAGAGGAATTTGCTGCCGTAAAACTGGTGAGCTCTGGGCAGAGGCATGGTCGGACAGCAATTCTCATCCCCCAGTTTGCTGTCCAGGAGGGACACGCGTTTTTCTGTCGAAAGAAATGCGGAGTTTTTCGCAGAAGCCTTTTAGCTAGATAAGAGATCCCCAGACAGATGTGGTTCACCTCAAGGCGTTTGATGCCTTGGAGTGACATTTGGTTTAAACTTTCGGAATACAGCTTTCTGATTGGGTCATACTGTTACTATCGGGAGAGCCCGAGCTTTCCGCTGTGCTTACGTGCACGCCATCCGACAGGTCCTTTTCAGCATTGTACCGTGGAGTGGGAGACGTTTTTTGCCTTCCTCCACACTTAAGACCCCTATTGGTTCAACACAGAGAAAATATACGAGAACAGAAGGTTGTTTAACATCTTCCCTTGAGTTTTGCTGCTTGGCACTCGGAATCTTTTCAACATTGGCAAACGAGTTCCGGTTTTGACGAAAAACAGCACTTTCAGAGCAGCCAGTGGGAGAACACTTTGCTTTAGATCTTTGTAATGATTTCTCTTCAGTCTTTTGTAAAGCAAAGACTTCAGATTAGGAACGGAGAGATGATTGATAAGCCGAGCCCTGTTGCCGCTGGAAGGATGTCTGTACTTAAGCGGTGAGTACAAAGAGAGGACGCAAGTCATTTTCTGCAGCCACTGCTGTTCCTGGCTGCTTTACTCACGCTCCGCCAACATCATTCAGACACAAATTTATTCTGCTCCCTTCAGGAGCCGAGCAAGCTATTTTACAGTCGCGTATTCAGCTTGTTGCTCTCAATTGCATACTTACTACTTTTAACTAACAACTTACGCAGTCGCTGGTCGCTTCCATGAATTACGAACGTAACTGTGTTTTATCCTCCCCACTCACGTCTACCAAGGCTATACTTTAGCATTGTAATCTCTTATCTGCTTGTCAGTGGTTTTTGTAAATATCAGAGAGCAATTCTCATATTTATAGCTAATAAACCTATTATAGTGACTATTTGTTTCCATTCATAAGTCTAAGCTTCCTCCTCCCATTAATGTCTATCTGAGCGGTGTGGTACCCATTTGTTTCATGCTTAATTGGACCATACCTTTTAATATTCATTAAAATAAGGCTTTCTTTTTTGCGTGTCAGTATCCTTGTTTTAAATCAATTATAATGAACAAATGGGATGGTTCCTCAGTCTGTCGGTTACGAGAGTTTGGTCCTGTTCATCGTAGGAGTATGTTTCAACCACAGCCGACACCCCAACCAAGTGACTGGTTTTAAGACACTTACATAGCAATATAACCTTTTTTCATACCTACTGCCGGTGACAAAGATCTGGAAATGAAGCACTTAAGGTTTCTAATGACATTTTTTTCTGCTTCCATTGGAGCTAATACATATAAGAACTTTGTTTAAAGCCGTCCTAATGTATCTAACAGAATCCACTGCTGTTACTAAACCTAAACACTAAAAATATTAAGACTTCTGATGTACTACAATGAGCTACAAAAGGTTATCCGATTTGGAGATACTATGAATGTAAGGGAAGTGACGCGAAAGGTCACAGGTTTGTTTCACTGGCGCGGATAGAAATGTTAAAAAACCTAACCTGCATTACTCGTAGCAATGCGCCGCACATCAGTGAAGTACGTGCTCGAAAAACTCAAAGACTCATCTTGCAACAAAGAAACCACGAATGTTCGTCAGCCTACTACGTGTGTACCCAGTAGAGATCCTACAGGTGAGATTGTGGTAACAACAGCTCGCACAGAGGCGCAGAAGCATTCATTATTCCCACGCTCTATCCGTGAATGTAAAAGAGACTTCAGTGAACTGTCCCATAAAATGTATCCTATGCTATACATTTTGCAGTGATTCGTTGAGTGTAGATGAAAACCTAGATCCATCACTTACGTAGAAAATCAAAGAGTACGAAATATTGGTTCATGTAAAGTAATGGACCATTGTCACATACGAGAAAGAGGAGAAACTCATTTAAGGAAGACAAAATTTTACGTCGCCAAATAAATATTTTTCAGTAGATGTTCACATTTTTACATGAATATTCAACCTAATGTGCGTACTTTAAAATTATCTGTTCATTCTTGTCTTGCCTTCGAATACAGTACTGTGTATGTTTTAACTTCTCTAATAATATTAACTTCTTTACTTAATGATTTCTTATGTTTTTATTCAGAAAGTAAGGAGATTGCTTCACTCGTTAAATGTTTTGTATTTAATTAAAATGAATCTTGGTTTACTGTTGTTATTGTTGTCTTCAGTCCAAAGACTGGTTTTATGTAACAATACCCAGTAGAAGCCTCTTCGTTTCCGAATAACAGCTGCAACCTAAATCCATTTAAACGTTTTAACGTGCTTACCGTATTCATCTATTGGTCTCCTTCTACTGACTTTTCCCATTACACTTCCCACCAACATTACGTTGGTGATTCCTTGATGTCTCAGAATTCGTCCTATCAACCAATACATTCTTTCAGTCGAGTTGTGCCGTAAATTTCTTTTCCCCTCCAGTTCCGTTAAGTCCTCATTAGTTACGCCTCTACCCATTTAATCTTCATTATTCTTCTGTAGCACAAAATTTCAAAGGCTTCTATTCTCCTCTTTTTTAACTGCTAATCGGTCACGATTCACTTTCATTCGGCTGCACTCTAGAAAACTATCTTCAGAAAAGGCTGCCTAAGACTTAAATTTACATTAGATGTTAACAAATTTCTCTCCTTCAGAAACTCTTTCCTTGTCATTGCCAGTTTACATGTTATATCCGCTCCACTTCGGCCGTCATCAGTTATTTTACTGCCCAAACAGCCCAATGTATCTATAATTTTTAATGTCTCGTTTCCTAATCTGACTCCCTCAGCATCACCTCATTTAGTTCGGCTAAATTTCATTGCCCGTTTTTCGCTTTTTTAAAATGTTCCTCTTATGTCATCCGTCCAAGACTGTCCACTCCATTTAACTGCTCTTCCAAGTCCTTTCCTGACTCGGACAGAATTAAAACATCATCGCTAAATCCCAAAGTATTTATTATTTCTCCTTGAAGGTCAACTTTGGTGTCCTTTACTGCCTGCTAAGTCTACAGATAGAATAACATCAGAGATAAGCTACAACCCAGTCTCACTCCATTCTCAACCACTGCTTCCCTATCATGACCTTCGACTCTTATAACTGCCGTCTGGTTTTTGAAAATTTGTGTATAACTTATCGCTTCCTGTGTTTTATCCGTGCTGTCTTCAAAATTCCAGTCAGCACTGTCAAAAGCTTTCTTAAAGTGAACAAATGCTATAAACGTAGTTTTTCCTTTCCTTAACCTATGTTTTAAAAGATGTGGAACAGTCAGTGCTACCTCGCGTGTTCGTACCTTTCTCCTGAACCGAAACTGATTTCTGCGAGATCGGCTTCTACAATTTCTTCAGTTCGTCTGTAAATAATTCGTGTCCACTTTTTGATACCTTGACTTATTAAACTGTTAGATCAATAATATTCACACGTGTCAGCTCCAGCTTACTTTGGAATTGGTATTATTAAATTGTTTTTGAAGTCTGAGGTTCTTTCGACTTTCTCATACATCTTGCACACCTTTGAATAATTTTGTTTTGGATAGATTTCACAAGGACATCAATAGTTCTGAGGCAATGTCATCTGTTGTAGGGGCCTTGTTTCGAATTAGGTCTTTCACTACCCTGTCGAATTCTTCTCGCAGTACCAACGATAAACAAGTGAGCAACGACAATAACATGACACATTTGACTGAGTGTATTGTCAGAAGTGTCTGCTCAGATCTCATTTCGCCACATTTTTTGTAAGTGCATGTGAGGTGAAATACTGAGCGGAAATTTATGAAAAACTGGGTGAAACCAATGCGCTAAATAGTAGCTGATTGAGACACCAACCAGGGACACGAAACAGGACGGAAGATGTAAGTACAGAAACGTACACTACCTCTACCCTCGAAACAACTCTCCACAAATACGCGATAGTTTTCTTCATAGCTAGTTTGTAGATGACATGCTGTCAAAAAACGACGAAAACGACCACTAAAATCGATGTACAATGATACAGTTCAATTAGCGATGTAATTTTAAGGTGAGAGTCCAAACAAAACGAAGCTAATTGCAAATATTGTATTTCTTAGGCCTAAATTTAGCCCACAAAAGATGACCGGTATGCATAAGGCTGATTTCCAAAGGAACCTAGTTTTCATTGGTATTATAGTTCACTGCCCTGATCCGCAAATGTATTAATTTCTCACGAGGAAAATGGTATGAGTGGGTCTAGCATTGAATTAAGTGATTGAAAAATTACTTTCGTGAGCAACAGGGTTTCTGTTTCGGTTACAAACTTCATTTACTTTCTTAAAGCCAAGAATTTGGGAGAAACAAACTGAAACACAATAAATACAGTTACAGTGTAACTATGCGTCTTAAGAATCATACTAGAATACCGGTCACGTATTGACTTGGTTAGGCACACAGGATACTATCTGAAAAGGACATGTAACACTCACTCATACTCCACGCAGGTGAGTGCACACCATGTAACTAAGTATCAAGGGCAAGCTGAGCAAGCATCGAGTATGCCAGATAACGGGTGAGGCCCACGTTGAAGGTATTTTTACACTAGCGGAGCTCCAAGAGAAATAACAAAGCGGATGCTAAAAATGCATTGTGAAAAGCATGAGAGCTAACAGTTGTGTACCAGAGGGATAGCGTGGTAGTTGCCTCAGCAAGTGTGTATGGCACAGATAATAAAAAATGGCACACAAATAATCGAACAAGAGAAAAATCTCTGTTACTCTCAAAATTTCACCCCTATCTTTCCGGTGGTTTAATTCAGATTGGGTGGCTCGAGTGAAGCCCACACTAAACACCTACGATCATGGTTCAAATGGTTCGCATGGCTCTGAGCACTATGGGACTTAACATCTGAGGTCATCAATCCCCTAGAACTTAGAACTACTTAAACCTAACTAACCTAAGGACATCACACACATCCATGCCCGAGGCAGGATTCGAACCTGCGACCGTAGCAGTCTCGCGGTTCCGGACTGAGAACCGCTTGGCCACCGCGGCCGGCGCCTACGGTCATGATCAAGAATCTCACTCAGTACAGAAAATAAAAATAGACACTGCTTAATACTGCACACGAAATTTAATTACTCGTTATACTCAGAATGTAATAGCCAACATACTATAGATTGTTAGCAGTGAAATCAAGAGCACGTGGGTATTGGCGAACTGAGATGGATTTACTACCCACAAAAATCATCACTGATATTCATTTAAACCGACTCAAAAACATACGCGGAATTCAATGTGAAACAGGATGGAAAACGCTATTGATTGGTAGTGATGAAACTGAAATCACATGGGGTGCTGGCAGGCAAAAGTGCTTTCGCTACCCACAAAGAAACCATCTTAGAAATTTATTTAAACCAAGTCGAAAACATACATGAACCACCTATGACTGAATAATCCCTGGAGCTGACGGCTTGCACGTACATCGATGACTCATGGTTCGCACAAATGGTCAGCAGCTACTTCCACAGAACTCACAGGAGTATAATCAAAATTAAGGGAAATCGAAACACTTCTCTAACGTAGATAACACGGAAGAACACGTATTAGTTGATTCTGCAATAAGGTATCTCTTTGTAAATACATAAAACTGCAACCAGTCACTTTTTTGAATAGTTATGTATTACTCCATGAACCGGTTTTTAAACCTTTTCAGGTTCATCTCCAGATGGTTTTCTGGAAGTTACATCACTATTTCTAGCGTAATGTGGGCTCTGTGACAAAGATGGAATATACTTAAATGTATCGCCATGAGCATTGTTTATCTGTCGATATGGATACAAAATTTTCCAGACACCCAAAAGACACCCTGTAAGTAGGCTGTTTAGGTTCTTATATTGGTAACGCCTGTAAGTAGGCTGTTTAGGTTCTTATATTGGTAACGCCGCCGCCACATAGCGCTCTCTGTATGAAAATCACTGGCTGTGCTGTGTGCAGTCTGTGGCTAGTTTGCATTGTTGTCTGCCATTGTAGTGTTGGGCAGCGGCAGCTGGATGTTAACAGCGCGTAGCGTTGCGCAGTTGGAGGTGAGCCGCCAGCAGTGGTGGATGTGGGGAGAGAGATGGCGGAGTTTTGTAATTTGTCATGAACTGCTATATATATTATGACTATTAAGGTAAATACATTGTTTGTTCTCTATTAAAATCTTTCATTTGCTAACTATGCCTATCAGTAGTTAGTGCCTTCCGTAGTTTGAATCTTTTATTTAGCTGGCAGTAGTGGCGCTCGCTGTATTGCAGTAGTTCCAGTAACGAAGATTTTTGTGAGGTAAGTGATTTGTGAAACGTATAGGTTAATTTTAGTCAGGGCCATTCTTTTGTAGAGATTTTTGAAAGTCAGATTGCGTTGCGCTAAAAAATATTGTGTGTCAGTTTCAGCACAGTCTTGTATAATTTTTATAAGGGGACGTTTCATATGTCGACCCTTAGCCGAGGATACCTCACTGGAATCTTCTGATTTTTTCTTGTAGTTTGTGTAATTAGTGTAGCTTTTGTTTATTGCTAGCGCGTAATTGTAGAGAGAATCTCCTTTGTAGTTGCAGTCTTTCATTGTTGTTGTGGCATGCATGTTAATTTGCACCAAGTATTTCGCAGCTGCGCTTGCAATTAACTAGATATTATTTTCAGTGCTATGTTAATGTGTTCTCTTATTTTTGCTCTTCAAATTGTGTTTTTCTGTGTTATCGTGTGAAATATTGTGACAATAATGGCGTGTGAAAAACGTAACACTAGGCTCCAAAGTAAACTGAGAAATAATAGTGACGACGAGCGTAGCTTGCCAGCACCACTGTGTAATGAATTAACAGACGTTCAAAGTAGTAATTTGGTAACTGTGCATAGGGAAATGGAGCGGGCTGCAAACAATGGCGTAGACAGTGAAACAGGTAGTGAACAGGGAAGCATTGTCGATCGATCGCTCGGCAACAGCTCGCCTCAGGAATCCGAAACGACAGGACACAATTTTGCAAATACTGTAGATTCAGGTTTTGCGTCCTCACCGTTTTCTCAAATGAGTCAAGACACATTTTCCGCTTGTCAAAATGTGAATGTTGCCGGTGCAAATTCACTGCCGAAAAGCACTGAGGAACATGTTTCAGACACCAGTGCATTATTATTACAATTAATGCAACAAATGGGACAAAAGCTTGAAAAGGTAGACACAATGGAACAAAATCAGAGACAAACACAGCAACAGTTAGACACAATGGAACAAAATCAGAGACAAACACAGCAAAAGCTTCAAAAGTTAGACACAGTGGAACAAAATCTTAAAAAGTTGGACTCATTGGAACAAACTCTTGAACAAACACGTGAAGATTTAACTACTGAGTTACATAACGTTGAATCAAAATGTCAAAAAGTCTGTAATGACGTAAAAACTCAAATTTGTGAGCATTTTCAACCTATTTTTTCGCGGCATGAAAATGCATTACAGAATCACGAAGCAGCAATAAAAGAACTGCAAACTATTGTTTATGAAAATCATGATACCTTGCAAGCTAAATTTGACTCAGTTGCATCTACCGATTCGGTTATGCAACTTGCAAAAACTCAGGAAACCTTAAAGGACACAGTAGATTCTCTGAAACTTGGTTCAGAAAAACACACTGAGGAAATAAGTACACTATCGAAGAAAGTAGCCGAACTTTCGGATCAGTTCACTAATTTATCTACGAAGGTAGATGATAATCTGAATGACACAAAACCGGTAGTCTTTAATGACACAGAAGAGTGCGAACAAATTAGGAAATTCAATCAAAATCAAATCAATATACAGCACAAAAGAGAAATCCGGGAAGTACAAGATCAGCTGACACAGGTAATACAAAAATTACAAATTTCAGAGGACACTCGCGCTCCAACACGGGAAGAGGGACTTAGAAATACGGAAAAGACGCAAAATAATAACACAGGGCATTTCGGAAGTTATGAAAGAAACTGGCAATGTGCACCGAATTTTGAGATGGAACCGCCGACACGACCTAACAATGACCGATATGCGACTCGCCGACACGATGATTTTGACTATAAGCTGTTCATTACTACACGTAAATTCAAAACATTTAAGAATTCTGGCAACGACATTCATCCACAAGCATGGCTCCGTCAACTCTCTCATTGTTTTCCTCCCAACTGGTCATTGGAGCACAGGTTAGAATTTATGTGTGGCTACTTGGAGAATGAACCAGCTGTAAGAATGCGATCGGTCATTCACGATTGTCACAGTGAAGGAGATTTTTATCATGCCTTCCTCTCAGCATATTGATCTCAAGCTACACAAGACCGAGTAAAACATAGCATCATAATGATGAAACATTTCGAACAATCTGAATTTTCCAGTCTTGTGACATATTCTGAAGACATGTTGCATAAGAATCAGTATCTTTCAAACCCATACAGCCCCTCAGAACTCATCCGCATTTGCTTACTCAAATTGCCTGAACATTTACGACATATTATTTTAGCAGGACGTTGCAAAGACGACATTGAAGCTTTTCAGGGACTGTTACAAGAACTGGAAATTGACACTGACAATCGCGGAACGCGCAAACAGGAGCACAACAATTACAGGTCACATCCGTCACAATTCCGTGACGACAGAAACAATAACTGGACACGACAAGTCTATTCTTACAACGCAAATCGTGACCAAAACAGACACCACCCATATGACAACCACTGGCAGAGTAATAACAGTTACAGAGAAAGATCGCATTTCCGTAGTAATGAATATGACAGAGACAATCACAGAAACAGACAATATGGGAACCAAAACAATTATTACTACGGGAGACAGAATAACTTTAGACGCAACGGTCCAACGCGCAGTTACGATTCAGGGAGAAATTCTCCACCATGTGACTGACAAGAAAGAAACTATGGAATCTACCGACATGACGACAGACGATATGATCGTAACGACAGACCTGAATTGCATCAGAACTGGCGGGATTCAAACAGAGCTGGGCCCTCTCGGCAAGGCGAATTTGTAGAAGTTAGGTCTCCTAATCCCAGTAACGACGCGCGCCAACAAAGAAACAAACAATATATTTACCTTAATTGTCATAATATATATAGCAGTTCATGACAAATTACAAAACTCCGCCATCTCTCTCCCCACATCCACCACTGCTGGCGGCTCACCTCCAACTGCGCAACACTACGCGCTGTTAACATCCAGCTGCCGCTGCCCAACACTACAATGGCAGACAACAATGCAAACTAGCCACAGACTGCACACAGCACAGCCAGTGATTTTCATACAGAGAGCGCTATGTGGCGGCGGCGTTACCAATATAAGAACCTAAACAGCCTACTTACAACCCTAACAGAGCGACTGCTCACTTATCACTCCGGAGCTAGAATGCCTATCATAACGGACGCCGAGAAAACGGCTCCGTGTTCAAACAGGTCGAGAGAGAGGGGAGGGGAGTGGGGGAGGGAGACCTGGTAGTATCTTTGACTCATTCTCTAGTCTTTGCTCTTCACTAAACTTGCAATGACACTGGGCTCGCATTCGGGAGAATGATGGTTCAAACCCGCGTCCGGCCATCCTGATTTAGGTTTTCCGTGATTTCCTTAAATCGCCTCAGGCAAATGCCAAGATGTTCCTTTGAAAGGGCACGGCCGACTTCCCTAATCCGATGGGACCGTTGACCTCGCTGTATGGTCTCCTTGCCCCAAATCAACCAACCAATCAAACAAACTTTCCATGAAATTAGGTTGGCAATGGTTCTGGCCTTCTCATGCACCTGTGGTTACCGCGCACAAACATTCAAACTTACGATCCACTCACAATCATTCATATAGGAACACAGAAGAGAGATACAAGGATCAGCATGGATGTGGAGCAACAACTGTTCCCATTCCTTCTCCACTGCCTGCTGGTTCACCGAACAGTTAAATGCACAACAAGAAAGTCGCATAGAATGTATGTAAATAGGATCAGATGAGATGAAGAATGAAGTGGTACATATGATACCGTTTCAGTACCGAAAATAGTGTGCTTCGTTCCAAGTCCTGGATGGTAGATATAAGTTTCCAACAAAAAAAAGTTATTTTTTTGACTGTAGGCTTCTGCAGCTGTTGTGCGCTTCAGTAAGATACTGGAAGGTGTGCGGGCATGTGATGATGTGTAAAGCAACCTTTCGGCCGTTACTGCACGTGGACTTCATACGAGTTGCGCACTCCCATTCCCGTACAACTATAGCATTGTGCATAATTAACGTCACTATACTGATGAAAATCGCTTGTGATAGTGTTCGCTCCGTTGGTTTATATCACAACGGAACACTGTTGTGAACCCAGATGAATTTTTAATGGAAACTTTAGTAAATGACAATTAATTGAAACCCTCAGCTGCCGACAGGTGTTTTTGATGTACGTCGATGGGGACAGCTGAAAATATGTGTCCCGACCAGGACTCGAACACGGGATCTCCTGCTTACATTGCAGACGCTCTATCCATCTAAGCCACCGAGGACACAAATGAGTAGCGCGACTGAGGGACTTATCCTTTGCATGCCTCCCGTGAGACACACATTCCCGACTGTCCACAATCTACATATGTAATGTTCCTAATTATTGGAACGAGTCCAGTGCAGCCTTCAACTATTAATTTCTATTTTATTTTCATCAAATTGTACAATAGTACGACAATTTGCTAAAATCTAACATTTGCAGGTAGCACTGAATCATTAAAATATATGTAAGCATTCTGGACCCAGGTTAAAAGTTATTATCTACAACACTTCTAATCAAGAAGGGATACAGAAAAAGCTGCGATAATTATAACCGAATCAGTGTTGATTGCTCAATTGGAAGGCTGTAAGACTGCGTTATAAACACTAAAACAGACAGTGATTACCAAGTCGTAAAGATCAAATTACCTTTAGAGCTGGCAAGTCTTGAATTGATGACATGTTTTGCTTAAGAAGCTAGACAGAATACTAGCTTGTTAGGAATATGAATATCCGTCTTACGAAAGGGACTTAATGGCAGGCTTCTTATAATGTACTAAGGAGACAAATAGCGGAGGTATGTAACGAGTCCAGAATCAGTATCTAGGCGCTTCAGTCAGGAACCGCGCGACCGCTACGGTCGCAGGTTCGAATCCTGCCTCGGGCATGGATGTGTTTGATGTTCTTAGGATAGTTAGGTTTAAGTAGTTCTAAGTTCTAGGGGACTGATGACCTCAGATGTTAAGTCTCATAGTGCTCAGAGCCATTTGAACCATTTGAACCAGAATCAGTGACTTTTGTGTAAAATCCGTAAAAGGTTTGGTTGGTTCTGAGCACTATGGGACTTAACTTCTGAGGTCATCAGACCCCTAGAACTTAGAACTACTTAAGCCTAACCAACCTAAGGACATCACACACATCCATGCCCGAGGCAGGATTCGAACCTGCGACAGTAGCGGTCACGCGGTTCCAGACTGTAGCGCCTAGAACAGCTCGGCCACAATGGCCGGCCGTAAAAGATTTCTATGCTGACTATAGACAGCTGGAGGTTGACCTCTACAAGTGGCAGCATGGCGTGGAGTGCAATGATAACGCCTGCAGTAGGCGCTAGTAAGACTTTGTTAACAAAATACATATTTATTATTCATAGATGCACATATGTCTTTTTTCACTGCTGACAGTAACTCAAATGGCCCTGAGCACTATGCGACTCAACATCTGAGGTCATCAGTCGCCTAGGACTTAGAACTACTTAAACCTAACTAACCTAAGGACATCACACACATCCATGCCCAAGGCAGGATTCGAACCTGCGACCGAGGAGGTCTCGCAGTTCCAGACTGAAACGCCTAGAACCGCTCGGCCACACCTGCCGGCTGACAGTAACTGGGTGAGCAGAAAGGTGCTGGCCACGTCAATATACACTGACAACCGTGTGTGTAGCAGGCTCGGCAGCCGCTTTGATGGAGCTGCATCCGCAGCGGGCAGCTACGTCACAGGAGGGTGGTGATCGGATACACTGCGGATGTTGCGTGCGTGTTCCGGTGGCCAGCAACACAGCTAGCAGGTTACCAGGACGAGGTCATTGACTTCGTAGATGACGCCCCAGAAAGGCGCCCAGCAGCTCCACAAGAGGTAGCCGTATTCTTGAAGAATTACGCCAAGGACTGTTAGCAAGAGAATATACGAGGACGCCGGGGTCTGCTCGTAGATGCAGGACGGCAGACTGTAGCTACTGAACCCCACCGGGATGATAAATAAAATGTCGTGTGATGAGGGCTTCCCGTCGGGTAGACCGTTCGCCTGGTGCAAGTCTTTCGATTTGACGCCACTTCGCCGACTTGTACGTCGATGGGGATGAAATGACGATGGTGATTAGGACAACACAACACCCAGTCCCTGAGCGGAAAAAATCTCCGACCCAGCCGGGAATCGAAGCCGGGCCCTTTGGATTGACATTCTGTCGCGCTGACCACTTTTTTTATACTGTTTTTCTTTTTTTTTAAAGCTTCATTTTGTTCGTTATAGCTCGTTACATCTGCTCGGGGCGGACGTCGCAAGACACCCGTTTCAGTTCGTCGTTGATCCATTACCTCAGTTTTTTTTATTACAGAAGGCAGCTAACCCTCTGACCGAACACGCTGAGCTACCGTGTCGGCTACCACTCAGCTACCGGGGGCGGACAGCGGGATGATGGTAGCTGGTATGAGATTTTCACTCTGCAGCGGAGTGTGCGCTGATATGAAACTTCCTGGCAGATTAAAACTGTGTGCCGCACCGGTCGTGGTTGGGTAGGTCAGTTGGTAGAGTACTTGCCCGCGTAAGGCAAAGGTCCCGAGTTTGAGTCTCGGTCCGGCACACAGTTTTAATCTGCCAGGAAGTTTCATATCAGCGCACACTCCGCTGCAGAGTGAAAATCTCATTCTGGAAATATTCCCCAGGCTGCGGCTAAGCAATGTCTCCTCAATATCCTTTCTTTCAGGAATGCTGGTTCTGCAAGGTTCGCAGGAGAGCTTCTGTAAAGTTTGGAAGGTAGGAGACGAGGTACTGGCAGAAGTAAAGCTGTGAGGACGGGGCGTGAGTCGTGCTTGGGTAGCTCAGTTGGTAGAGCACTTGCCCGTGCAAGGCAAAGGTCCCGAGTTCGAGTCTCGGTCCAGCACACAGTTTTAATCTGCCAGGAAGTTTCATGGTAGCTGGTAACTCATTAGGTACCATCAGGTAGGCCTAAAGGGAGCCTGATGGTACGAGGCATCTAAGTCTTATCATCAGGATAAGCATGCGACATCACAGGTAACACATACATAAATATTTTTAACCAAATAACATTTATCCAACAAACACACCATCCCTGTGTCCCAAACGTAAAAAACATGTAAACATACAGCACCTACGGATTCGAAATGTCAGATAGCTGTCAAACAATAATCATGAAAAATTTCTTATTAGAAAATTACTTGATTATAATAATACAGGATGATTCAAAAAGAATACCACAACTTTAAAAATGTGTATTTAATGAAAGAAACATAATATAACCTTCTGTTATACATCATTACAAAGAGTATTTAAAAAGGTTTTTTTCACTCAAAAACAAGTTCAGAGATGTTTCTATATGGCCCCCTCCAGACACTCGAGCAATATCAACCCGATACTCCAACTCGTTCCACACTCTCTGTAGCATATCAGGCGTAACAGTTTGGATAGCTGCTGTTATTTCTCGTTTCAAATCATCAATGGTGGCTGGGAGAGGTGGCCGAAACACCATATCCTTAACATACCCCCATAAGAAAAAATCGCAGGGGGTAAGATCAGGGCTTCTTGGAGGCCAGTGATGAAGTGCTCTGTCACGGGCTGCCTGGCGGCCGATCCATCGCCTCGGGTAGTTGACGTTCAGGTAGTTACGGACAGATAAGTGCCAATGTGGTGGCGCTCCATCCTGCTGAAATATGAATTGTTGTGCTTCTTGTTCGAGATGAGGGAACAGCCAATTCTCTAACATCTCCAGAGACTGTAGTCCAGTTATGGCAGCACCTTCGAAGAAAAAGGGACCAAAAACTTTATTGGCTGAAATGGCACAGAAAATGTTCACCTTAGGCGAGTCACGTTCATACTGAGTTGTTTCCCGCGGATTCTCAGTGCCCCATATACAGACATTGTGACGGTTGACTTTCCCGTTAGTGTGGAAAGTTGCTTCATCACTAAACACAATCTTTGAAACGAAAGATTCATCTGTTTCCATTTGAGCAAGGATAAAATCACAGAAATCGATTCTTTTAATCTTATCAGCTGCAGACAGTGCTTGAACCAATTTCAGACGATAAGGTTTCATAACTAACCTTTTTCGTAGGACTCTCCATACAGTTGATTGTGGAATTTGCAGCTCTCTGCTAGCTCTGCGAGTCGATTTTCCTGGGCTGCGAACAAATGCTTGCTGGATGCGTGCTACATTTTCATCACTCGTTCTCGGCCGTCCAGAACTTTTCCCTTTGCACAAACACCCATTCTCTGTAAACTGTTTATACCAACGTTTAATACACCACCTATCAGGAGGTTTAACACCATACTTCGTTCGAAATGCACGCTGAACAACTGTCGTCGATTCACTTCTGCCGTACTCAATAACACAAAAAGCTTTCTGTTGAGCGGTCGCCATCTTAGCATCAACTGACGCTGACGCCTAGTCAACAACGCCTCAAGCGAACAAATGTACAACTAAATGAAACTTTATAGCTCCCTTAATTCGCCGACAGATAGTGCTTAGCTCTGCCTTTTGTCGTTGCAGAGTTTTAAATTCCTAAAGTTGTGGTATTCTTTTTGAATCACCCTGTATTATTTCGCAACAGACAGCTCACAATTGGCCCGTGGATGCCATATAATCGTGAACTTCATGCAGACGTAAGCAAAAAAGTAATTTATAGAAATAGCGTTATTGGTCATAAGTAAGACGTAAATAAGAATCGCTATTCACAATACCCACATGTGCGCTTAAAAACGGCATTGTAAACCGAAACGGGCAAAGTTGGTCTGCAGAAAACTCTAAATACACTGCTGCCCATTACAATTGCTACACCAAGAAGAAATGCAGATGATAAACGGGTATTAATTGGACAAATATATTATATTAGAACTGACATGTGATTACGTTTCCACGCAATTTGCGTGCACAGATCCTGAGAAATCAGTACCCAGAACAACCACCTCTGGCCGTAATAACGGCCTTGATACGCCTTGGCATTGAGTCAAACAGAGCTTGGATGGCGTGTACAGGTACAGCTGCTCATGCAGCTTCAACACGATATCACATTTCGTCAAGAGTAGTGGCTGGCGTATTGTGACGAGCCAGTTACTCGGCCACTATTGACCAGACGTTTTCATTTGGTGAGAGATCTGGAGAATGTGCTGGCCAGGGCAGCAGTCGAAGACTTTCTGTATCCAGAAAGGCCCTTACAGGACCTGCAACATGCGGTCGTGCATTATCCTGCTGAAATGTAGGGTTCCGCAAGGATCGAATGGAGGGTAGAACCACGGGTCGTAACACATCTGAAATGTAACGTCCACTGTTCAAACTGCCGTCAATGCGAACAAGAGGTGACCGAGACGTGTAACCAATGACACCCGACACCATCACGCCGGGTGATACGCCAGTATGGCGATGACGAATATACGTTTCCAATGTGCGTTCACCGCGATGTCACCAAACACAGATGTGACCATCATGATGCTGTAAACAGAACCTGGATTCATCCGAAAAAATGACGTTTTACTATACGTACACCCAGGTTCGTCGTTGAGTACACCATCGCAGGCGCTCCTGTCTGTGATGGAGCGTCTAGGGTAACCGCAGCCATGTTCTCCGAGCTGATAGTCCATGCTGCTGCAAACGTCGTCGAACTGTTCGTGCAGATGGTTGTTGTCTTGGAAACGTCCCCATCTGTTGACTCAGGCATCGAGACGTGGCTGCACGATCCGTTACAGCCATGCGGATAAGATGCCTGTCATCTCGACTGCTAGTGACACGAGGCCGTTGGGATCCAGCACGGCGTTCCGTATTACCCTCCTGAACCCACCGATTCCATATTCTGCTAACAGTCATTCGATCTCGACCAACGCGAGCAGCAATGTCGCGATACGATAAACCGTAATCGCGATAGGCTACAATCCGACCTTTATCACAGTTGGAAACGTGATGGTACGCATTTCTTCTCCTTACACGAGGCATCAAAACAACGTTTCACCAGGCAACGCCGGTCATCTGCTGTTTGTGTTTGCGAAATTGGTTGGAAACTTTCGTCATGTCAGCACTTTGTAGATGTTGCCACCGGCGCCAACCTTGTGTGAATGCTCTGAAATGCATCTTCTTCCTCTCGGTTAAATTTCGCTTCTGTATCACGTCGTCTTCGTGGTGTAGCAATTTTAATGGCCATTAGGGTACAAGCGAATTAAGACTGCATTGCAGAAACTGGTATTCAAATGGCTCTGAGCACTATGGACTTAACTGCTGAGGTCATCAGTCCCCTAGAACTTAGAACTACTTAAACCTAACTAACCTAAGGACATCACACACATAGAAAAAAGTGGAAACAGTGCGGGAATTGCCGCCCTGTGATGACTAGCGCTTTACCTCACACTTATAGTGGGGATTTGGTGACACTCACTTCTAGCAGAGACCTGGTGACATTCACTTTCGGTAGATACGTAACAAAGCTTACTTTTGACGCAGGCTTGGTGGTGTTCGCTTCTAACAGAAATTTGGTGAACTGCAGATAGGATGAACAGGCGAACGGATATGCCTTCTTTGGAACTCGTTTCTGCCCGCAAAGGTTAAGCTCAACCTATATTTCAGCTTCAGTTGCGAGGCGCATAATATGTGGCTACTAGCAACGTATTAAACGTGCCGAACTTTGTGCGTAATAGTGTTCACTGCTAAAGCCATTAATAACTTTGACTTAATAAACATAAACGTGTCTAATTGCATGTTTTATTAGAATGTTCACACCCCTAATGGGTACCCAGTCATAATTATATGAATATTATGTACTTTTACTATTTTTACCCATCTTCGTCCCGCTCAGTATAGACCGTTGCATACAGGGACTAGCTCAGGTATAAGTGTCTGTGCTCAGGCAGCTAACCTCATCACCATAGCTGCGACGGTTTATGGGGGGTCCCGTTCTATACTGCTCCTAGGTTCTTGCCGGAGCAGTCTAGGTCCAATGACTAGTTGCCTATTATGGAGTCAAACATAAGCAAGTCTTTTCATCTATTTAAAAATAGTGGATGTGTCTATGTGAGCAGCTCAGAAATAAACGTAAACAAATTTAGACTCGAGTGATTATTCACAAGCTAAATGTGGCTAGTATGGGGAGCTTGTTAACAATATCGAGTAAGTCAAAAATGAGTATTTTGAAATGCAGACGAAACGGAGTGAAAGTAACCCAAGAATTAAACAGGAATTACGAGAGCTGTAAAGATCACCAGGGGAGAGCATTCAAGAATTTAAACAGTTTGAGAAAGAACCTAATCCTGCGGCAGTGTAGCACTATCGGCCAACGCAGTGAAAATGACTATGTAAATTCGGAAGTTCAGAAAGTAAATGGTGTTATAAATTCAGCCCAGAGCACATAACATGTGTTGTGGAGTGATGGGACGTAAGTACCCAAAAAATCGGAACTGAAATAGAAAACAAGAACGTTGAGAATTTTATGGTCGTCATATGCCAACAATTCGCACGCAAGTCTCAAGTGGTTCAGAGGTGAACACACGTCGAAGTCAGGGTGTAAACGACGATGAAAATTATTGTCAAAGTCGATTATAATTTGAAAATAACGACAGGACCTCGGGAGCCAATTATTAGACGTGCGAAAACCAATAGACTAAATAGCATAAACCGCTTTCCAAAATGTGGAAGGTACGAAAAAAATCCATGTAAACAAGATGTGTAGATCACAACAAAGAGGAGAAAATGAAAATTCACCGTATTATAAGATACGAACTGTGATTGAGATAATTACAACCATTTCAACTATTAGTCAAGGTACAAGTCTGTGACAATTGCATCCATTTTATCCATCGGACAATGTACACCTAGAAATACCCATGAAATAGTTTCGAAACTCATTTCGGAAATTTTGGAACGAAAGAATGGAAGACGACTTTTTTATCAGAAGTTTTAAAGAACTGGCGTTACTGGATTCAAAATTGCATGAATTCATCATATTAAAAAAAAAAAATGCGAAGTGAGTTAGTAGAAGAGCACACACCGAAGAACTAATACAAAAGTAAACTGTAGTTCAACCAGTTTCGTATTTTAGACGTTATTGTACCCTGAAAAACAAAATTCCTGGAGGATGCGTGAACAAATATGAGCGTTCGCAACAATCGTAACAGGAAGTAGAAGCAGCGTAAAGATTGTTGAACAAAATCAGTGTCATGCAACTTTAAATCCAAAGATGTGTCTTGGTGAGAACTGATTTATTGAATGTCGAAGTAAGTGTGTTGTTAAGATGATTATTCCAATAACTATGTGGGGTCAATGAAATCCTGAGGCAACGGAACTGCATCAACCCTAAGAAACAGAAAATCGAGAAACACAAAAAGAAGAAACAGGTGTAAAGCTAAAAATTTGTGTATTCCGTCACCACTCCATTACCGAGCCGCCATTCAAGAAGAGGAAGGAAAAAACAGTCAAGACATTTGGAAAGAAGGACGTTAAGAAGAACGCGGATAAAGGAGATGGAGAGCTACGCAAGTCAATAACAGCAAACCGCTGTCGCGATTACTGGCAATAATTCAAGGGCGTGATACAGTAGAAACTAATTTGGAACAGACCGTGGCACGTTAACGTAGCGGATGCAGCGTCCTTCAGAATTTCCGTGCGGGAAAAATTTACGTGGATGACGGCGGAGGTTTGGGGGGGGGGGGGGGGAGGCGACAGAAGAGCAATATGTCATCAGGCGGCTGCAGCGATGCAGCGGGAAAGGCAACAGCTGTGGAACAACGCCAGCCTGCGTCACACTGGCAACAAGCTGGACAGCTTATGCGTGATGGACGATCACGCGTGGTGGACGTCAATACGCCACAAATTCGTACTGTGTTTGTAGAGCGCCATTTGTTGTGCAAGCTCAGCGGCAGCAGCAAAACCCAGACAGGAATACCGTAACGCTGATTTACAGTAATATAAGTACTGATAATACTTATTTCAGCATTGCGTCAGTACGCTGACTGGACGTTATTCGTGTATACACAGTACTTTTGTGTGTTAAACTTCTAGAAGGGACAGCGGTAACGCAGTGCAAGCTAGCACACTTTAATGTCAAGAGGTCCTCTCATCTTAGTCTCAAGAACGCCATGAACAGGGTGAATCTGTAAGGCAATCATCAGTGTCGGCTGTCCGTTGGCTACCCTCCACATAATAAACGCCGTCGAAGCACACCTCGGAAGGCCCAGGAGTACTGACCGACCGCCATGTCATCCTCATCGATAGGCATCACTGGATGAAGATATGGTCAGTACAACACTCTGCTGGTTGTTGTCAGTTTTTGTGACCGGAGCCGCTACTTCTCAATCAAGTAGCTCCTCAATTAGTTTCACAATTGCTGAGTTCACCCCGCTTGGTAACAGTGTTCGGCGGACCCAGAGCGACACTAATTCAGGTGCTAGCCAAACCTGACAATGCTGAACTTCCTCGTGATCTGACAGGATTTGATGTTACCACTATGGTAAAGCAGTTGGCACTCTCCACAAAGTGAATGAAAAAAGGAAAGAAGATTAGTGTTTAACATCCTGTCGACGTCGAGGTCATTAGAGACGGAGCACGAACTCGGATTGTTTCAAGGATGGGGAAGGAATCACCTGGCATATGCCTGGAGCGATATAGGAAATCACGGAGAACCTAAATCTGAACGGCCGGACACCGTCCGAATGAGAACCCAGTGTGCTAACCAGTGCACCACCTTGCTCATTTGTAGCGAATGAGGCCGATGATTATGAAATAAACCCGTCAGTCTGCGTGAAGGAGGTCCTTATATACTAAACCGAGTAAATTGGTTTCGTGTTTAATATCCTAAACTCACCAAACTAGGGAAGGATGAGTTTCAAATCCCATGCTGGCCACCCTAAGAGTCTCCAAGCTTCCCCTAAAGCACTTAAGGCAAATGCCGAGATCTATTTTTTGAAAACAACACGATTTCGTGAATCAGTATTGTTCAGCCCAATCTGTTGCTTCCTTTAATGATATCACAACTTAAGAAATTATGACCTAATCTCCTTTACTTTGATCTATGAAAATATCGCAAGCAGTTAAAGTGAAAGTGCTGCACATCAAGACACCTGTATTACCTGTTACGCGAAAAAGGACAGGGTTACAACAGTAGTGGTTTAGTGAGCATTCTGGGACAGTATCCACTCATCTGTCACAAATTACGTAATTTACAATGACAAAGTAGTCGTCCTCCTTCTCCAAAACTCATGCCAAAATTTCTCAAAATGGCTGAAATAGATCACACTTGTTCTATATAAAAAGCAATATACGTACTCAAATTTCGGCGCCAAAACTAGAAGTTACAATCATATCAAGTCAAAATGGTACGAAGTTGAAAAAAAAATTCCATGAAAATGTAGTCGGATACTTTCTAAAGTGTGGTGTAGCCTACTTTTTCTAACTAAAGAAAGGGCATGAACTAAAAACTAAACTACTTGTAGTATATGGAAGTGACTGTGCGGTGATACTCCAACTGGATTGGATTGCGGTTGTTCTCTTTTTCCCATCACATTACAAAATCTTCACGTTATCATACTGCAAACCTATTCTGCAGCTTTGAAGAAGTTCCTCTAAAGCAACCCGGTTGGTCTCCAAATTTGAACAACCTTCCAGCCTCCAACTTGTTACACCACTGTCATTCCTCCTTGCTGCAAAGCATTCAATATACTCCTTATCGGCAACAATGCACACGTACACCCACACACACATTGTGGCACACACATACTGCTGAGAGTACATCCTGCCATGTGTAAACTCACATGCTTATGTAGGCTATCACACACACTCACAGACACACACACACACACACACACACACACATACACACACATGCTTAGTCATACATTCTCAGACGCGCTCATCAGTGAATGTACAATCACAACCATACTCTCTTGCGTGTGTGTGGATGCACCTAAAATACTTTCTGGAATGGAAATGAGTAGTGCCATCACAGAATGGTTCAAATGGCTCTGAGCACTATGGGACTTAACAGCTGTGGTCATCAGTCCCCTAGAACTTAGAACTACTTAAACCTAACTAACCTAAGGACATCACACACATCCATGCCCGAGGCAGGATTCGAACCTGCGACCGTAGCAGTCGCACGGTTCCGGACTGCGCCCCTAGAACCGCGAGACCACAGTGCCATCACAGGACAGTCCTGATTCTATAGACGCAAATGAACAGTTTGGAGAAGTCTAATAATTTTCCAGCACAGACAAGTTTCATGTACTGTAATTCTACCTTCGCCATTTTCAGAGCCACAGATTCTCCATGAAAATTAAAGAGTACCTTTAAAAGTTGGCTTTGGGATTGATCTACTAGTGCAATGATTTTTTTCAATAATTTCTATTTCCTCCAAAATATACATTTTTCAACTCCATGTTTCTTTTATTATTTCATATCTTTTACAACTGCACTTCCTAAATTATCTTTCCATGGTAATTACTATCACTTCTCACCCTAGTGCAATGGTTGAAATTCATTACACAGTGGATTACAGTAAAACTATATTCCTAAATAGAGGTACTGCTGGATATTCTTGATATGGGTAATATACACTCATTCACAGCATATAACCATAGCATTTTAGGAAGACTGCTGTTTCATTGACTTGGAGCCAATGCTGGGATAGTTTCTTTGAAAAGGGCAAAATCAGATGCACTTCAAACCAATGTTGTATTGACATCACAAGCATGTTGTATCGACACTGCATGTACATCACCTCATGACATTTCAAACTGATGTGTAAATGCACCCATTCCTTTAGAAAAAAATGCATGTTGTGCACATTGTAAATAATTAGCTTCCTGATGTTAAGGCAAAAAATTAATTCCAACTCCTCCTTTTGAGCAACTGCATTTACAGTCTGTAAAGAAGTCATCAGGTTCCTTTGTAAGATGTAACAAAATAACACGAGGAAGACAGATTACAAAATGGTGCTGTATATTAATATACAACTCACTGACAATGTCATGATAAAAAGTTTGTAGATCCACTGCTTTAGATGAAATATTTGAATGGCTGCATTCAACACATTTAGCAGCAAATTATCGGACATTGGCAACAACTGTAGCTGATTTTTTAATACAAATTCTCACTCTAAGCATGACAAATAAATGTGTTGCACTGCGTCCAGAATTTTGGAATTGTAATGTGCTCTAGGAAGTATATTTGGTAATGGAATGGCACTGAGGCATTAAAACAATAGACAGAGGTAAAGAGAAACACACTATTATTACTTACGAGAAAACTGGTACTCGCATACACACGGCCATTGCAATCGTCAATGTATTGTGTAGCCTCAAATGCAGATGTACCTACCTAAGAATTTAACACTCTATGCTGCTTACTGCGAGCTCTCAAAGGGTATGCGACACTCCCTGATGCAAGACAGCTACCATGTGAATATTAGCGTCAATGAATGAGAAAAATGCCTAACTAATATTTTTTCTTTTGGCTGCCACACATTGGAGTTGGGATGGTAGCTGCTGTCAACCTAGTTCTATGGATTGCCGTAGTCAGTCTATTTGGATAGCTGCTGGGTGTAATGAAGAGAAAATCTGCTAATAAACTAGCACCAGAGAATGCTCTGACTAGTGTCCTGATGTTGCTTTATTTTTTGTACATAAAGGGGCATGCATAATCATAATTTAACCCCAGGGATGTCAACAAAATTTATCGACGTCATACAGGCTCTATACACGAGGAATGCGGATACTGTGTAGATGTCACATGCATCGTGTTCTTACGTCGCCCACTACCCTGCCTCTGAGGCATACTGTGAGTTGGTTCTGTGACTGCACTGCCTTGGCTGAGGGACATCAAATTCATGTAAATGGCAACTCTCTTCAAACAGCTGTACAGCTATGTGCCAGTGTGGACAAAAATGAATGGAGTGATTTTTTTTCACACTGATGCACAACATTGTAGCTGCTGCAAGAGAGTTGTCATCTCCACGAATCAGATATCTCTTGGCCTGTGGCAACATAGCCACTGGGCCAGACCATGGTTTGCCTAAGAGATAGAGCAGCTGGCAACACAAGAAAATAGTGCAGGTGGCATCTGTGCAGTGTCCACATTACTTGTGTGTGGCATTAAACAGATTGGCAAGGCATTCCATAGTGCTACCTCAGTCGCAGCTACCCACCCAATTCCTATGCTTCGCAGACAAAAAAATATTAGTTAGGTATATATTTTTTTCGAAGTACATTCTTACTCATTGTTGCTAATACTCCCATGCAGCTATCTGTCTTGCATCACAGATTGTTGTTTGCTTTTTGAGAGCTCATAGTGGACAGAACAGTGTGTTAATTTCTTAGGCAGGTACATCTGCATTTGGTACAGAGATGTCCTTGTTTGGGCCCTCTCATAGAAATAAACTCACTCAGAACAGAAAACGTAATAGCAAACTCAAGGAAGGCGAAACCAATAGTCATCTATTAATGTTACACCTTGTAAAGCCAACATTTCTTGTGTAATTCCCTTAATCAATATCCCATGTTGTGTGTGTGTGTGTGTGTGTGTGTGTGAGAGAGAGAGAGAGAGAGAGAGAGAGAGAGAGAAAGATATTTGCACAATTTCAGTACTGCAACAATCGATAGCGTCTAAGGGTGCCCCAAAGACAGCAACAGCTAGTCGAAACTTCAGGTCTTGGTCAAGCAGAGATGAGTAAGGTTGGCAGTAAGAGGGGAGCTTCTTTTAAGATACTTTGGAGGACTTTCGGGGGGAACAAAGACAGCTGGGTGATCTGCTGTTATAAAGCACTCTGGCAGCGGCTTTCATGGTGAGTGGACGTGTTGGGTAGCTCCGCTATGAAAGCGTGGTATGGTTGGTGAGTTCACCTTAAGTGAGCCACAACGATACTAACTCTTTTATTTCAGCGTTAGGAAATCAGGACAGGTTTTAAATTACGATGCGTGCGTGAGATACCATTTGTGTTTCGAGATTGAATAGAATAACAATTGTGTTTTATAGATTCACTGTGTACGAGTGCCCCAGTGGCGAGAACAATGTATGTGTAATGTGTTTCCATGTTTTGTGAAATTGCTATATGTTCTGGGAATTCGTGTATCGTGAAAGAAGGGAATAGTAATCACGAACCCAAGATTTAATTGGAATAGTAGACCAACACGTGGACTTGGTGGCCATGTGGTAGGCAAAATATTGTAGGGCGATTTTAATAATCATCATGTGGATAATGTTTATGAAGGTTCCAAGTAACACGTGGGTTCGATCTTATAGTCCAGGGAATGTCACGTGCCTTACGTGAATTAGCCTGTATTATTAGCGTTGTGATAGCGAGAGCAATATTCCATTCTTGGACAGTTTTTCGTAGTTAAGCTACACGCGCGGTTTCACCGCAGGAACAGACCCCAGTGGGCAGTTTGCTTAAGGAACCCTCCTAGCGTTCGAGTCTGAAAGGAGTTGGACTGCGAGGTAAGGTACCGCATTGTGCAGAAGGGACAGAGGCTGCACTGGACCGAATTCTGGTGGCTCTGTGGAAATCCACCGTCTTGGAGGCGAGCATAAAAGGGGCCCTCTAAGCAACGTGTAGCGGCTCATTAGTGTGCAGAGCTTTCGGCCAGATCTCTGCTAATTTACAATCGCGAAATGCACCTTAGCTCGGAATTTCGTAACCAAGTCCAGGTAGCGTTCGACTGTGCTGCATTACTTGTAACTTGTTGCACTGTACTAATCGTGATCCACGAAATAAAATCCGGTGTGCAGTAAATGTATGACTCTAGCACACAAGTACTAGACCCAATTCTGTATCAACATCTACTTTGATTCTTTGGACACCCAGAAGTTTACATTTTAATTTTACCAGGATTTGGTATTATTTCACACATTGTATGCCAAGAAAGAGGGAAAACTGAATCCAGTACTCACCCATTACCCGAGTAAATTATCCGTTGGCTTATAATTGTCAAGGCACCCATGAGACTGACATAATTATCGAGGTGTTGAATGTTACAATCAGTAAAATAAATTGATATTTAACTCATTGGTTTGCGATTATTCCAAACAATTAAAATAAATTCCGTATTTATAATGAGAATGAAAATCAGAGAAGTAATTATCAGAGAAAGAGAGAATGATAAATAAGCTAGAAGCGTTAGAAGGAGAACCCTTTATTAACCCTACATATGACCAGCAATCTTTCTACTTGTTCCATTCACAAAGATATTTCCATGAAAGGAACCTTCCCCGTAACAGGAGCCTTTCAAATTTCTACAGGATTCTTTCAGTACTACACAATATATTGACGACTGCAATGGCGATGGGTGCCTAAGCACCAACTCTTTGTATGAGGTTACAGCTTTAATGCCCTGCTCCCATTCCGTTACCAATTACACTTCCTAGAGCACATTATAGTTCCGAAATTATGGAGGCAATCCAATTATGTGCCAATGGTTTTATTTGCTGTGGTACACAACGTGATCAAAAGTATCCGGAAACCCCCAAAAACATGTTGTTGTTGTTGTGGTCTTCAGTCCTGAGACTGGTTTGATGCAGCTCTCCATGCTACTCTATCCTGTGCAAGCTTCTTCATCTCCCAGTACCTACTGCAACCTACATCCTTCTGAATCTGCTTAGTGTATTCATCTCTTGGTCTCCCTCTACGATTTTTACCCTCCACGCTGCCCTCCAATGCTAAATTTGTGATCCCTTGATGCCTCAAAACATGTCCTACCAACCGATCCCTTCTTCTAGTCAAGTTGTGCCACAAACTTATCCCCAATCCTATTCAATACCTCCTCATTAGTTACGTGATCTACCCACCTTATCTTCAGCATTCTTCTGTAGCACCACATTTCGAAAGCTTCTATTCTCTTCTTGTCCGAACGAGTTATCGTCCATGTTTCACTTCCATACATGGCTACACTCCATACAAATACTTTCAGAAACGACTTCCTGACACTTACATCTATACTCGATGTTAACAAATTTCTCTTCTTGAGAAACGCTTTCCTTTCCATTGCCAGTCTACATTTTATATCCTCTCTACTTCGACCATCATCGGTTATTTTACTCCCTAAATAGCAAAACTCCTTTACTACTTTAAGTGTCTCATTTCCTAATCTAATTCCCTCAGCATCACCCGACTTAATTTGACTACATTCCATTATCCTCGTTTTGCTTTTGTTGATGTTCATCTTATATCCTCCTTTCAAGACACTGTCCATTCCGTTCAACTGCTCTTCCAAGTCCTTTGCTGTCTCTGACAGAATTACAATGTCATCGGCGAACCTCATAGTTTTTACTTCTTCTCCATGAATTTTAATACCTACTCCGAATTTTTCTTTTGTTTCCTTTACTGCTTGTTCAATATACAGATTGAATAACATCGGGGAGAGGCTACAACCCTGTCTCACTCCTTTCCCAACCACTGCTTCCCTTTCATGCCCCTCGACTGTTATAACTGCCATCTGGTTTCTGTACAAATTGTAAATAGCCTTTCGCTCCCTGTATTTTACCCCTGCCACCTTCAGAATTTGAAAGAGAGTATTCCAGTTAACATTGTCAAAAGCTTTCTCTAGGTCTACAAATGCTGGAAACGTAGGTTTGCCCTTTCTTAATCTTTCTTTTAAGATAAGCCGTAAGGTCAGTATTGCCTCACGTGTTCCAACATTTCTACGGAATCCAAACTGATCTTCCCCGAGGTCGGCTTCTACCAGTTTTTCCATTCGTCTGTAAAGAATTCAAACTCTTCACGCAGTATCTTATCTCCCATTTCGTCTTCATCTACATCCTCTTCCATTTCCATAATATTATCCTCAAGTACATCGCCCTTGTATAAACCCTCTATATACTCCTTCCACCTTTCTGCCTTCCCTTCTTTGCTTAGAACTGGGTTGCCATCTGAGCTCTTGATATTCATACAAGTGGTTCTCTTCTCTCCAAAGGTCTCTTTAATTTTCCTGTAGGCAGTATCTATCTTACCCCTAGTGAGACAAGCCTCTACATCCTTACATTTGTCCTCTAGCCATCCCTGCTTAGCCATTTTGCACTTCCTATCGAGCTCATTTTTGAGACGTTTGTATTCCTTTTTGCCTGCTTCATTTACTGCATTTTTATATTTTCTCCTTTCATCAATTAAATTCAATATTTCTTCTGTTACCCAAGGATTTCTATTAGCCCTCGTCTTTTTACCTACTTGATCGTCTGCTGCCTTCACTACTTCATCCCTCAGAGCTGCCCATTCTTCTTCTACTGTATTTCTTTCCCCCATTCCTGTCAATTGTTCCCTTATGCTCTCCCTCAAACTCTCTACAACCTCTGGTTCTTTCAGTTTATCCAGGTCCCATCTGCTTAAATTCCCACCTTTTTGCAGTTTCTTCAGTTTCAATCTGCAGTTCATAACCAATAGAGTGTGGTCAGAATCCACATCTGCCCCAGGAAATGTCTTACAATTTAAAACCTGGTTCCTAAATCTCTGTCTTACCATTATATAATCTATGTGATACCTTTTAGTATCTCCAGGATTCTTCCAGGTATACAACCTTCTTTTATGATTCTTGAACCAAGTGTTAGCTATGATTAAGTTATGCTCTGTGCAAAATTCTACAAGGCGGCTTCCTGTTTCATTCCTTTCCCCCAATCCATATTCACCTACTATGTTTCCTTCTCTCCCTTTTCCTACTGACGAATTCCAGTCACCCATGACTATTAAATTTTCATCTCCCTTCACTACCTGAATAATTTCTTTTATCTCGTCATACATTTCATCTATTTCTTCATCATCTGCAGAGCTAGTTGGCATATAAACTTGTACTACTGTAGTAGGCATGGGCTTACTTTTTCGTATTAGGTGCATTGTGCTGCCGCCTACTGCCAGGTGCTCAATATTAGCGACCTCAGTCGTCATTAGACATCGTGAGAGAGCAGGATGAGGCGCTCTGCGGAACTCATGGACTTCGAACGTGGTCAGGTGATTGGATGTCACTTGTGTCCTAAGTCTGTACGCGAGATTTTCACACTGCTAAACATCCCTAGGTCCACTGTGAAGGGACACATACAGCACAAAAGCATACAGGCCGACCTTGTCTGTTGACTGACCGCCGATCGTTGAAGAGGGTCGTAGTGTGTAATAGGCAGACATCTATCCAGAGCATCACACAGGAATTCCAAACTGCATCAGGATCCACTGCGGGCACTATGACAATTAGGCGGCATATGAGAAAACTTGGATTACATGGTCCAGCGGCTGCTCATAAGCCACACATCAAGCCAGTAAATGCCAAACGACGCCTCGCTTGCTGTAAGGAGCGTAAACATAGGCCAATTGAACAGTGGAAAAACGTCGTGTGGAGTGACGAATCACGGTACACAATGTGGCGATCCGATGACAGGGTGTGGGTATGGCGAATGCCCGGTCAACGTCATCTGCCAGAGTGTGTAGTGCCAACAGTAAAAATCGGAGGCAGTGATGTTATGGTAAGGTTGTGTTTTTCATGTAGGGGGCTTGCTCCCTTTGTAGTTTTGCGTGGCACTATCACAGCACAGGCCTACATTGATGTTTTAAGCACCTTCTTGCGTCCCACTGTTGAAGAGCAATTTGGGGATGGCGATTGCATCTTTCAGTACAGTCGAGCACCTGTTCATAATGCACGGCTTGTGGTTGAGTGGTTACACGACAATAGCATCCCTCTAATGGACTGGCCTACACAGAGTCGTGACCTGAATCCTATAGAACGCCTTTGGGATGTTTTGGAACGCCGACTCCGTACCAGGCTTCACCGACCGACATCGATACCTCTCCTCAATGCAGCACTCCGTGAAGAATGGGCTGCTATTACTCAAGAAACCTTTCAGCACCTGATTGAACGTATGCATGCGAAAGTGGAAGCTGTAATGAAGGCTAAGGGAGGGCCAGCACCATATTGTTCCAGCATTACCAATGGGGGGCGCCACAAACTTATAAGTCATGTTTAGCCACGTGTCCTGATACTTAGGATCCCATAGTGTATTTGCGTAAAAAAAAGGCTACCATTACAGTGAATGCCTAGTACTTTCCTGCCAATTGTGTTAATGGCGGCTATTTTCACAATTTGCGTACAGCACCGAATCGACCAACCTTTTTTTTACCGTGGTGAGATCAAAGTCTCGTATGATAACATTCATTGCTATTTTGGATGATATGCTATGATGTCACTAAGCATAATTTTGTTATATATCATTCTTATTATTTATGATGGAACTCAGTCCATTCACTACAGAGTACAAATGCAATTGCTCAAAAGGAGTAGTTGGAATTAATTTTTTATTTTACTGTCATTCAGCTAAATATTTACAAATGAGCATAACATACATATTTTCTACAGGAATGGATGCATGTACACATCGGCATAAAATATTGTGAGGTGACTACATGTGACGTTGATACAATGTGGATGCGTACGATGTACGTATGGTATCAGGTGATATGGTGTGACTTACAGGAAAAGGAGGTGTTGGCATTAATTTGTTATCTTAATATGAGACAGCTTATTATTATCTACAATGTGTATTACAGACATCTTTTCTACAAGAATGGATGCATTTACATATCAAGAAAGTACATCTGTATTCCAATTGACCAAATTGTTTATTCTCGTTGAACAGTCTCTGTTACCTCTCCTGACCATTTCTCTACAGTGAGTAGACTCACACGTTTGCTCTGAAGGAATAAAGACTGAGAAATTATTGCAAGTCGACTCCCTACCCAGGGGTACCTTGAATATAGCAAGCACAACTGCATCAGCTGTAGTATGTCACTGGGAAAATGTGCTAATGGATGATGAATCAGAATTTTAGCATTTAGTCACTTCATCCGTTTTGCCTATTATTTGACTCATAAGAAATAATAAGCCTTTGAGAATAATAAACTTTTGAGAATGTGTAAACATGCTATGAGGTTGGTGTAACTATCATTGTGGTGTAAGGTAATATGCACTTAGTTGTAGTCCATAGTTTGCAATATTCATATCTGTTAATGAATTGGTTAAATAAATAGTAACAATAGTAGAATAATAGAAGTAATAGTAATAGTAATAATAATAATAATAATAATAATAATAATAAATAAACGGTTAAATAAATACAATATTACTTTGAGCTCTCTGGTATTTCTTCACTACACATAACATAACATAAATAGTCCCCCTTTGATCACTAAGGAAGAGCTGAAAGAGGTCGGCACAAATGCAAGGTCACTACAACAATTGTAAACATCTTCTCACTTTCTTACACAATTTTTCAGTTAAGTTCTGGCAGAACAGAACAAAACAGTTAAATTGAAGTACTTCAGATGTTTTGGCAAACACTTTTCAATGTTCTACTACAGCACACATGTCGAATATTTCACTTAGCTCTTTTCACAAGCGGCTAAATACTCCCTTTCCATCGGTTTTTATGGATAATATCTTGAGGTGTGGTGTAGACGCTCTTCTCAGCGTCCTGTCCACTTCATTCTGACCACAATGCATGTTCATAAGCCTATATAATTAGAAGCCACACTTTCGGCATTAATATATATTATGACATGCGTAGATACAAAAAAACTTCGCATTTCTCATGCTGGCAATTCTCTTTTCACTAGCTGTCGATGACTTTTAAGAAGTTACACTACTGACTTGAAAAAATAAAAAATACAATAAAAACTTCTGTCATATCGGCGTAGATAAATTTCCGTATGTTAACCATATGGTAAAATGCTCTTTTCTTTGTGTGCTATCATTTGCCAACGTGCCGGTTCGATATATTGAATGGTTTACGAAATGTGAGATATTAGGAATTTTTCATTCCCGAGTGCATGCGATCGGCAATTAATATGCTACATAAAATCCATTTTCTCGATGCTGGAGCGGAAACCCCTTCCAAGTTTAAAGAAACGTTGAAAACGTTAGCTACATTTCATACGTAACGATAGATGGTATAATATGCACCAAACGCACGTTCATAGCGCTCCCTATTTTTCATTTCAGCCGCGCGGAGTGGCCGCGCTGTTAGAGGCGCCATGTTACGGATTCCGCGGCCCCTCCTGTCTCCTCCCTCAGGCATGTGTGTGTGTGTGTGTGTGTGTGTGTGTGTGTGTGTATGTGTGTGTGTTGTTCTTAGCATACGTTAGTTTAAGTTAGTTTAAGTAGTGTGTAACTCTAGGGACCGATGACCTCAGCAGTTTGGTCCCTTAGGAATTCACACACACACACACACACACACTTTTCATTTCAACGTTTTCGATTTTGTTAATTGTATGTGAAATACCTCAATAATTAAGACCACTAACGAAATGATGGGCACTTCACCATCGAGCTGACATATGAAGCTACAAATTTTTTTACCGAATAGATTCTGTAAAATCGTTTCCGAAAGAGTGCAGGGCGTGTGCGTCAATTCTGTGAGTGCAGCGCCTTGTCACACCTGGCGCGCTCTGTACGACGTCAAATCGAGTGAAAAAAAACAAAAACATTGCTTTATAAGATACCTAGCACGCGAGACAAAATATTAGTTACCCGCTCATAAGAGCATACTCGTCGCTTTGGAGCTCTGAAGCTGGTGTGGAACCGAAACCAAGCGCTCAACTGGAGCCTCCAAGGCTCGATTATAGTAATGGCAGTGAAGTTGTGTGTATGTGCCAGTCAGTTGTAACGAATCAGTACAATAAGATGGGTCTACGAGAGGACATGACATAATGCTAAGAATGAGCTTGTCCGTAGCCACAATGTTGCCTGGTTTGTTGGAGTACCAACAAGGATTGTCCAACGTGCCTACAGGAAACGATGTACTACTCGCAGCGATGTAACGCGGCGTTGGGACAGTGGTTGTGAAAACCTCCTAATACCAACTGTCAATGACAGTCAGTTTCGAAGCCACTGCTGCTGCCAGTGAATGCGGGATAATCTGAACCTGTTTCCGAGCGAATGCTGAGAAGGAAACTTCATGGAGTTGAGTACCTGAGAAAAGATCATTGCTGACTGCGGAACATGCAGCTGTGCGTCTTCTGCGTGTCAAATAACACAGAAACTGCACAGTAGCTGACTGGCTGCGTGTAGTGTGGACCAACGAGTCGCAACTTTGCCTCTGTTCAGATGAGTGCATCGACAATGCTGTAAGGCGTCTAACTTGCCGTTGTGCCAAGAGAGTTGAGTTCTGGGGGTGTTTTCTGTACCATAGCTTTGGCCCAATCATTTCAATTACCGCAGATGTCTATTCCAACATTCTCGTGACCAAGTGGCGTTTTTTCTCCTTCATCCTCATGAAGAACGTGATGTGTTCACCCCGTGTTCACGGGGCTGCACACACACACATTTCTCGTTTGAGAAACAATTAGTTACTACCGGTCCACTAAGTTATCCTATTGCAGTCCCATATAAAATGTGTGGCACAATTTAAAACATCGTGTGAAGCGTATCAATCAACAGCAGCCCAATTTGGTAGCTCTACGAGATCTAATCGTCGAAGAATGGCTGCAGCTGAATACGGTAAACTGAAGAAATTTAGGTCTCTACTCTTCGCCGAATTTAGATCGTTTTCAGGGCTAGAGACGCCGTTACATGGTACGATGCGATGTCTCCAGTTTTTTGTCTTCTGTGCTTGTAATTACATTGCAGACGGTGTCTCATAGCTACTAAACCATTAACCCACCCACAGCTGATATAATCCAAGTACTATCTACAAGACAGTTTCTAACGTCCGATTACTTTATAAATGAGGTAATGGTTAAGTATTGTTACAAGTCACAAAGTATTCTTATTATCAAACACAGCGTGAGCAGAGGCAGGGTAATTTGCTCTCCGTTTTAAGAAAAGCTAGTTTTTCACGCATCTCAATGTTTATGACGTTATATCTCTTGAACTACGTGTCGTTCAGTGATATAGTTTTTCAGGTACATTCAGTGGTATATGAGGATACTGTCTGCAAAGTGTATGACGAATAAGAGTTAGTAGTAGGGAAGAAATAAATTAAAACGGTATCCGTGATACTGAAGTTTTACTCCATGATCACCGAAAATACAGTAAGCGATGAACACCTTTCCTTTCATTATTTTGTGGGGATCTCAGGGTGGGGAAATTTCAAAGAGTTTTGAAATTGTGTGTGAAGTTTGTTGCAGTCTTCAAGTACTTGCATTCTCAGATACTGGATGAATGAGGTGTGAGTAATTTGACCGCTGTGAGTTAGATTGAACCAAGACATACACAGTTTCTGACTTTAATACTTCACTTATTTCGTTGAATCTTTTATATAAGTTTATACCATTTAATGAATAAGTTACAACAGCATTTTAAATTCTGTAATTCATTCGATGATTGTATGAAATACTGAAAATAACATTTTTGTTGCTCCTGAAAGCCGTTAGATAAACAAGTTGCTACTAGAAGTAGGTAATTTCGGCCATACAATACAGATTTCGGTTAAACGTCTCATTCACACCCACAGTTGCTGTGTATGATTCTTCACTTGTATCAGTTTCAGGCATATAAGGTCACAGGCTCAGACAATTTAAAATTTCAGTGTTTGTGCATTTCATTCTTAACTTTGAAGTCATTTTTTTCTAAATCTCTTGTAAATTGCTGCCTAACTGACATCAAAATGTCCAATTTGACAGATTAATATCGTAAAGTAGTAATTGTAAATGTTGTACGAAACTGATTCAGTACGTGTTGCAATCTTAGTAGATACTTCGACAGACGTTGCTCACTCAACAGTTTGTCGTAATGAGAAGTTAACGGGCAGTGATACTGCTCGTTTTTAGCAACGTTATTAACTGCTGATGTTTAGCATGAATACTATCCATTTTCGTAAGTTGTAGATAAATTTTGCTAGGCAACTTAAACTACCTCTGTTCCTTTCATATTAACTGTTTTTTATACCGTGAAAATTAAAAAGAGGCGGAACAGATCACCCGTGGGATACAAAACAAGTTAGGACGCTGTTGCAGACCCAGGAAAAGTAGCAAGTCACATTAAAAAAAAAAACAGTAAACATCGATGTCTCCAAGACTGGAAACGATTTATAAAATCTGTATATTTTGTGTGAATTTCAATGCGACATGATTTCAACAATTTCTGCAACGAAAACCAGTCTATAAATGCAGCAGAAAATCCAAACAAGTCCTTGTTCTGTACAAAGAGTGTGACTGGCAAGAGAAAATCGGTACCTTCACTGATGTTAGCAGACTCAGTGATAGTAACGACATTAGCACTAGTGCAGAGTTACTGAACACAGTTTTCGAAATCGCTCCACCAAACTAGATGTAGTAAATATTACAGAATTTTAATCAAGGACAACTGTGAAGAGGAGTAATTTAAGAGCAGATCTCGTTGGCCTGGGCAAGTAACGCGAACCACGTTAACACCAGGGAAGGTCTTCTCGTCGAAGCTGTGTGCCAGTTATATTCCTTTCGGAATATGCTGACTAAATAGCTCCATTTTAGCAATTATGTACAACCTCTCGGTCGGCGAAAGATCTGTGCCGAAAGGGTGGAAAGTTTCACAGGTCACAACACACGAGGTAGATGTAATCAGTACAAAAATTACTGACCCGTTTCGTTAACGTCGTTTTGTAGCAGGTTTTGAAATATTGTGTTCAAAAATTATGACGTCATCGAAGAAAACGCTTTTGTGATACTTAATCAGTACGAATTCCGAAAGTACAGTTCAACTGGATCTCTGTTCTTATAGTGTATCGACAGGAAGCCTGAACCTGATTCCATACGGCTGCACATACAGAATTTCTCACAAGCGACTTCAAATTAAACTGTGTGCCTACATCTACATGTACATATACATTCCACAAGTCAGGTTACGGTGTATGGTGGAGGGTACTTCTAGCGCTACAATCCTAATATCTCTGACTTCATCTTCGTAATCATTTTACGAGACGTGTGTGCGACGAAGTAATATGTGGCCCATCTCTTCCTCGAATTTACGTTCCCCAAGGACGATTAGGTCAGTTACTGTTTTTGGTCTATAAAAATTATTTATGCAACATTCTGGGCAACATTCGTATACTGTTTGCTGAATGCAACTGAAGATAAAAACGAATTAATAGTGCTTTAGATAAGATACCTGATTGGTGCGAAAAATGACAATTAGGTCTAAACCATAAAAAATGCCCTCCGTAAGTGTACTAAAAGAATGCCACTGGATTTCAATCTTACGGTTATTGTCTAAAACTGGGATGAACTAAATGGCTAGAGATTTCACTTAGGAGCAACTGTAAACGGAACGATCAGACAGGAAACATTCTACCGAAGACGAATGAACGACTGCGCTTTAATCGCAGAATACTTATAAGATGCTAAAGATTTACAGAAGAAACTGTTTGCTTTAGTCTTGTTTGTTCTCTTCTAGATTACTACTACGAAGTATGGAATCCTTAACAGATGGGAGTGAGAGAAGGTATCGAAAAAGTTGAGGGAGAAGGGCTGGTTTTGTGTTATCACAGAAGAGGAGAGAGAGTGTCACCGATATGATAAGAGTGTTAAGATGAAAATCATTACTATAAAAGTGTTTTGCATTGCGGTAAAATCTTTTCACCAAATTTTAATCAAAAATTTTCCCTTTCGAGTGTTGAAATGTTTCGTTGTCTCCCACTTACATAGGCAGGAATAAGGATCGCGATCAAATAAGAAATGTAAAAGTTCCCACAAAAAGATTTAGGTGATGATTTTTTTCCAGACACTATTTGAGAGTGTAGCGGTAGAGGCGTAATTCGAAAACAGTGAGTAGCATCCTTTGTAAAATACTTAACTAAGGATTTCAGACAAATCATGTAGATACACATAAAGACTACAAGCAGGAAGTTCGACACGTCGTCCCACGCTAAGGCCACTGTGCAGCAAGAGCGGCGGGTTGTCAGAAGAGGGTGCGTATTGTTCTGGCCGTCCTGCAGAGACAGTTCAGCTGGGATAGGGGTAACAGGTGCATCACGGTGTGAGAGTGAGACGGCAGCGCAACTGGAAACGTACTCCACAACCGAAGCACTTAGGACAGTGGGCTTCTTGTGGAGAAAACGTCTAAATTAGTCAGAGCTTCACTGTGGCTGGTGTTTGGGCAAATGCAGTGTTCCATCCAACCGTGGTGAAATGGTGTTAACAATTTGCCCAAGGCTCCTTTTAGACTCATACACTTCGTCCAACGTTGTTCTAATTGGTTGGTCCCTTCCGAATAATAGGAATTGTCCAAGTCTGCAAAATAGCTATTAGTTGCCTCAACAACCTCCTCATTTGAATGAAATCTTTGTCCCGCCAGCCATTTCTTCAAATTGGGGAACAAATTGTGGTCCAAGGGAGCCAAGTCTGGAGAATAGGGGGGATGTGAAAAGAGTTGGAATCCTGTTTCCATTGATTTTGCGAGCACAACTGCTGAGGTGTGTGCTGGTGCATTGTCGTGATGGAAAATGACTTTTTTGCGGTCCAATCACCGGCGTTTTTCTTGCGGCTCGGTTTTCAAACTGTCCAATAATGATGAATAATATGCACCTGTAATAGTTTTACCCTCTTCCAGATAGTCGATGAGTATTATCCCTTGCGAGTCCCAAAAGACAGTCGCCATAACCTTTCCGGCTGAAGGAATGGTTTTCGCCTTTTTTGGTGCAGATTCTCACCCATTGTTTAGATTGTTGTTTGGTCTCGGGAGTACAGTAATGTATCCATGTTTCATCCACAGTGACGAAATGACGCTTAAAGTCCTGTGGATTCTTCCTAAACAGCTGCAAACCATACTTGCAACATTTCACACGATTCCATTTTTGGTCAAGCGTTAGCAGTCGCGGAACCCACCTTGCGGATAACTTTCTCATGTCCAAATGTTCGTGCAAAATATTATGTACCCATTCAGTCGAGATGCCCACAGCACTAGCAGTCTCACGCACCTTAACTCTTCTGTCATCCGGCACCATATCGTGGATTTTATCAATGATTTCTGGAGTCGTAACCTCCACAGTGCATCCAGAACATAGAGCATCACTTGTGCCCATATGGCCACTCCGAAAATTTTGAAACCACTTATAAACTGTTATAATCCAAGGTGCAGAGTCACCGTAATGTTTATCAAGCTTCTCTTTGTTCTCCTGAGGCATTCTGGCTTTCATAAAGTAATGTTTAATCACCACACGAAATTCTTTCTCGTCCATTTTTTGACTATCACTCGGCTTTCTTGATTAACACGAATGCCAAACACAAAGAAATAGACCAATATGGCTGAAACTTGGTATGCGGTCTTTCCAAAGATGCTACTAACCAAACATGACCTCGATACGCGCCGATGGTGCCATCTCTCGTACTTTGCACAGACTTTTCAAATGCCCCTCGTATTTGAAAAATAGTGTGATATATTTGTGTCACTTAGAAGTGTAGTGCGGCATAGAATAGTTACTTGCCTACCGTAATAATATGTAACTTACTTTTTGAAGTCACCTCGTAAACTTATACATGAGGTGACAAGAAGTCATACGTTAAGTACACATACAGGTGGCAGTAATATCGCGTACATAAGGTATCAACGAGTCTGTTTGCGGAGCCATCCTCCGCAGCAAGCATAGAAATACAGGGTTATTACAAATGATTGAAGCGATTTCACAGCTCTACAATAACTTTATTATTTGAGATATTTTCACAATGCTTTGCACATACATACAAAAACTCAAAAAGTTTTTTTAGGCTTCACAAATGTTCGATATGTGCCCCTTTAGTGATTCGGCAGACATCAAGCCGATAATCAAGTTCCTCCCACACTCGGCGCAGCATGTCCCCATCAATGAGTTCGAAAGCATCGTTGATGCGAGCTCGCAGTTCTGGCACGTTTCTTGGTAGAGGAGGTTTAAACACTGAATCCTTCACATAACCCCACAGAAAGTAATCGCATGGGGTTAAGTCGGGAGAGCGTGGAGGCCATGACATGAGTTGCTGATCATGATCTCCACCACGACCGATCCATCGGTTTTCCAATCTCCTGTTTAAGAAATGCCGAACATCATGATGGAAGTTCGGTGGAGCACCATCCTGTTGAAAGATGAAGTCGGCGCTGTCGGTCTCCAGTTGTGGCATGAGCCAATTTTCCAGCATGTCCAGATACACATGTCCTGTAACGTTTTTTTCGCAGAAGAAAAAGGGGCTGTGAGATTGCACAAAACACGTTAACTTTTGGTGAATTGCGAATTTGCTGCACGAATGCGTGAGGATTCTCTACCGCCCAGATTCGCACATTGTGTCTGTTCACTTCACCATTAAGAAAAAATGTTGCTTCATCACTGAAAACAAGTTTCGCACTGAACGCATCCTCTTCCATGAGCTGTTGCAACCGCGCCGAAAATTCAAAGCGTTTGACTTTGTCATCGGGTGTCAGGGCTTGTAGCAATTGTAAACGGTAAGGCTTCTGCCTTAGCCTTTTCCGTAAGATTTTCCAAACCGTCGGCTGTGGTACGTTTAGCTCCCTGCTTGCTTTATTCGTCGACTTCCGCGGGCTACGCGTGAAACTTGCCCGCACGCGTTCAACCGTTTCTTCGCTCACTGCAGGCCGACCCGTTGATTTCCCCTTACAGAGGCATCCAGAAGCTTTAAACTGCGCATACCATCGCCGAATGGAGTTAGCAGTTGGTGGATCTTTGTTGAACTTAGTCCTGAAGTGTCGTTGCACTGTTATGACTGACTGATGTGAGTGCATTTCAAGCACGACATACGCTTTCTCGGCTCCTGTCGCCATTTTGTCTCACTGCGCTCTGACGGCAGAAACCTGAAGTGCGGCTTCAGCCGAACAAAACTTTATGAGTTTTTCTACGTATCTGTAGTGTGTCGTGACCATATGTCAATGAATGGAGCTACAGTGAATTTATGAAATCGCTTGAATCATTTGTAATAGCCCTGTGTTTGTTTTGTGAACAAAAAAGGCCATCTCTTGCTGCACAGTATTTTATTTCTCCCATACACATTTTACCTTTTTTCAGTTTAAGGCATCATCAGTGGAATCTAGAATGATACAGTTTTGTTTTGATATGTGGCGTTTGTATTAAAGCGCAGTGCGTTGGCGGAACTGTTATTTGTACACAGGTGATTCATGTGTCTTGGTTTCCGACGCGGTTAAAGCCGCACGACAGGAATTAACAGACTCTCACACACGCATGGGACATTTCATTTCGGAAGTCGTTAGGGAATTCAATATTCCCAGATCCGCAGTGTCAAGAGTGTGCCGAGAACAGCAAATTTCGGGCATTATCGCTCATTAGGGAAAACGCATAGGCCGACGGCCTTCACTTGATCGAGAGTAGCGGCGTTTGCATAGAGTTGCCATTTCTAACATACAAGCAATAACGCGTGAAATAACTGCAAAAATCGACGTAGGACGTACAGCGAACTTGTCCGTTAAGAGAGTGCGGCGAAATTTGGTGTTAATGGGCTACGATAGCAGACGACCGACGCGAGTGCCTTTGTTAACAGCACGACACCGCCTGCAGCGCCTCCCCTGGGCTCGTCATCATATCAGTTGAAACCAAGACGACTGGAAAACTGCAGCCTGGTCAGGTGAGTCCAGAATTCAGTTCGTAAGAGCTGATGTTAGGGTTCGACTGTGGCGCAGACCCCACTATGTCATGGACCCAAGTTGTCAACAGGGCACTGTGCTAGCTGGTGGTAGCTCCATAATGACGTGAGCTATCGTTACGTGGAATGGAGTGGATCCTAAGGTCCAACTAACCAACTGAGACATTTGCAACTATTCACGGACTTTATGTTTCCAAATAACGATATAATTTTTATGGAGGATAATGCGCCGTGTCACCGGGCCACAGAAGTTCGCGATGGGTTTGAAGAACATTCTGGACAGTTCGAGCGAATGATTTAGCCACCCAGATCGTCCATCGAACATTTATGGGATATAATCGAGAGATCGGTTCGTGCACAAACTCCTGCATCGGCAACATTTTCGCAATTATGGACGGCTATAAAGACAGCATGGCTCAATATTTCTGCAGGGAACTTCCGATTACTTGTTAGTTCCATGCCACGTGGATCTGCTGCAGTAAGCCGGGTAAAAGGAGGTCCGGCACGATATTAGGAAGTATCCCTTCCCTTTTGTGGCCTCAATGTACTGCAGATGCGAGTGGTACGAGGGTAATCCCAAAAGTAAGGTCTCCTATTTTTTTATAAGTACATACACATGTTTATTTCTACAATGGTTTACATCAGTTTACAGCTTGAACATTTAGCTATTTTTTGACATAATCACCATTTCTGTCGATGTATTTTTGTAGACGCTGTGGCAGTTTTTGTATGCCCATGTCATACCAGCTCGCCGCCATGCTGTTCAGAAAGTTATGAACCTCTTCTTTCACCTCGTCGTAGGAGATGAATCGCTTTCCGGCCAAATGTTCTTTTAACCTAGTTGGTTGGTTGGTTGGTTTGGGGAAGGAGACCAGACAGCGTGGTCATCGGTCCCATCGGATTAGGGAAGGATGGGGAGGGAAGTCGGCCGTGCCCTTTCAGAGGAACCATCCCGGCATTGGCCTGGAATGATTTAGGGGAATCATGGAAAACCTAAATCAGGATGGCCGGACGCGGGATTGAACCGTCGTCCTCCCGAATGCGAGTCCAGTGTCTAACCACTGCGCCACCTTGCTCGGTTTTTAACATAGGGAACAGGTGATAGTCACTGGGCGCCAAGTCAGGACTATAGGGTGAGTGGGTGTTTTTGTTCCACTGAAACTGTGGCAGGAGAGCAACGGTTTGCTGAGCGATGTGTGGGCGAGCGTTGTCATGGGGAATGTGTACGCCCTTGCTCAACATTCCTCTTCTCCGGTTTTGAATTGCCCATTTTAATTTCTTCAGCGTCTCACAGTACCTGTCAGCGTTAATTGTGGTCCCAGTGTGCATAAAGTCGACCAACAATACCCCTTTCCGATCCCAGAAAACGGTTGTCATGACTTTACCGGCAGACTGTTTGAATTTCCGCGGCTTTGGCGAAGAAGGATGCCACCACTGGCGTGATTGTTGCTTGGTTTCTGATGTAAAGTGGTGTGCCCAGGTTTCGTCACCCGTGGCAGTTGAGGCCAGAAAGTTGTCCTGTTCGGCTGCAAGGCGGTGAAGAAATGCGCGGGAAGCATCAACTCGTTGCCGCATGTGGTCCTCAGTCAGCATGCGTGGCACCCATCTTGCGCACACTTTCCGGTAGTTCAATGTTTCCGTTAAAATACTGTGAGCGGTGCTTCGGCAAACCTCAGGAACCAACGTGCAGAGATCATACAGGGTGATCCGCCGATCTTCAAACATGCTTTGCTCAACCTTCAACACTGTCTCCTAAGAAACTGACCGTCTCCCGTAATGAATTTCGGTCCGACTAGCTGCAAACTCTCAACTCCACTTACGAACATTTTTGACATCCATGCACGACTCACCATACACTTCCGTCAATTGGCGATGGATCTCACTCGACGCAGTGCCCTTTGCGTTCAAAAACCGAATAACTGCGCGCAATTCGCACTTTGCGGTAACATCCAACGGGGGAGCTCCATTCTCAACGGATGCCAAGGCAAGACTAAGCGCCTCAGCGCGGCGTGCGCTTGTTCACACACAGCACGTGAAGCACTCTTCATAACAGTGTGACCAACTGCCCTCTTATTTAACCATTTCTTTTATTTCCTGTAATACGGGTACATATCTAGCGCAGTGCGTGTATAATTATGACCACATTTAATAATTCCGTTAATCGCAGTTCGTAACTTTGTCTCGCAGTAGCACCGCATTAAGAAATAAGTTTCTTAACTTAACAACATGGACTGTAGGATATCATTATGAAAAACGTATCTTTAAACAGCTTTAACGTGTAAGAAGAGATACGAGAAAGCTAGCAGGCTTCATCCCGAAGTTGTACTGAGCTAAAAGGGAAAGAGGCGAAATTCTGCACGCAGATGTTGCGCTAGAATGCAACGATTTCTCCGCCTTGCCGCTTCGACCATCGCCATGTTAATTTCGCGGCTTGTGATTTCGAACGCTCTGTTCTCACAAAAAGACGGAAAGTTGTTGTGAACTGCAGTGCCGCCTGGGCAGTCCGCCTGCAAGGCAGTTACTTCCGTTGCTCCGGATCCGTTTCCTAGTTGACAGCTGAAACATAGTCGCCATCTGGATAAAGAACTTCGAGAGAACTTTGATACGGTGTCTACAGAATGATGGACTGGTCCATCAGTGACAGTGTCGCCAACACTGACTTGATACTACTGACAACAACGTCACGCCATCGTGATACGGCCGGCCGGAGTGGCCGAGCCGTTAAAGGCGCTACAGTCTGGAACCGCACGACCGCTACGGTCGCAGGTTCGAATCCTGCCTCGGGCATGGCTGTGTGTGATGTCCTTAGGTTAGTTAGGTCTAGGTAGTTCTAAGTTCTAGGGGACTTATGACCACAGCAGTTGAGTCCCATAGTGCTCAGAGCCAACGTGATACACAGTCTAGTCACTTTACTGTGACCACCGTATATGGTCGACGTCAACTTGCAGTAGCCAGCCACAAGCAGCTAATGGCAACACTAGCAGTGCAAGGTATATCAAGCGTGTCGGGGGGAAATGGAAAAGAGTGCAGGCGTTGTCGTAATGCGGAAACGGAGCTTTATGCCCTCCTCGAAGAACTCTCTCGACAGCTCGTTGCCCCACCTAAGAATTTTCAAAATTTAACTCCACTCACGTGTGCCTTCAGTGAGACGAAAAGACGATAACGTGAAGGCGCCAAGTCAAGGCAATACGGGGGTGGTTTAAAACATCCCAACCAAGTAAGTGCAACAGTGCCTTGGTGGCTAAGGCTGTGTGAGTAATGGTGTTGTGCAACAAGCGCCCTCTTCTCGTCGGCATTTCCCGTCTGTTCTGAATGAGAATGCTCCTTTTGATTTTTTTTCCAACATGTCACAGCTCCCTGAGCCAGAAATTCGATGATACCTTTTCGGTTCCAGAACACTGATGCAGCTATTTCTTTCGCTCGAAATTGTGATTTTAAAATTTTTGGCAGATGGTGGAATTGGTGTAATGCCAATGTGACAACTGCTGTCTTGTCTCACGCGTGTCATGAGCCACCCACCCGTAATCTCCAGTCACAATACAGCTCAGAACATCCTCACCTTCCAACCCAAGTCGCCCAGAGCAAATTATGAGTTATGGTGACTCGATTTGTCTTGTGCTTCTCTGGCAGCTGTTTGGGACCCATCTTGCATGCAGGTTCCGGTATCTACGCGTTTCTGTTAGTGTCTCGTGTAAGACAGATGTGGAAACATCACTGACCTTTCACTGACTGTCAATCGGCGGTCTTCGCCAACAGTTTCCTCGATTTTTTGCACCAACTCGTCAGTAACAATGGAAGGTCTTCCACTCGTCATGAACGTACGTTCTGCGACCATTAAACTCCCTGCAAAACTTAAACGCACTCTTTCTCCAGATAGCAGGCCGGTGTGGCCGAGCGGTTCTAGGCACTTCAGTCTGGAACCGCGCGACCGCTACTGTCGCAGGTTCGAAATCTGCCTCGGGCATGGATGTGTGTGACGTCCTTAGGTTAGTTAGGTTTAAGTAGTTCTTAGTTCTAGGGGACTGATGACCTCAGATGTTAAGTCCCATAGTGCTCAGAGCCATTTGAACCATTTTCTCCTCATAACAGCTTTGCCGTTAATCGTTTTGATTCGCGGAAAGGTTTCGGTAGGAGTTATTCCTTCCGCGAGTAGGAAGGGGATCATAGTAATTGTCTCGCACTTGGCGGCATTTATTGCCGACATCTCTCACGCAAATGGACACTACAACATGAGTTTACGTACTACATGGTCATTGCCTTTCGGGCCAGGGGTGGAGGCCTTACCGAAACGGCTAAGTTTGTAAACTGTTCGCCTGCTGTCGTGGAAAAAGTACACCGTGCATGGCATACGAATCCGGCCCTGGGGAACTGTGGTGCACAACAGGCTACAGATGACGGGTGAACTACGGCTGCGGAGATGTGCAAGGGGGAATGGATGTGCAATTGTTGAGCAAATGACCATCCAGGTGAACTAAGTATCTACCATCAGCGTCTCCTCAACGAGATTTCAGAGAATGTTGCTGCTTACGGACCTCTGCAGCAGGCGGCTCGTTCAGTCACCCACGCTGAGTGCTTTTCATCAACGATGAAGATCCGAATTTGCACGGGAATACCGCAAGTGGACGTCCACCAAACGGTGACGGGTTACCATTTCAGATGAATCACGTTTTATGTCCATCGGACAGATGGCAGTTTGTGTGTACGGCGTGGAACGTCTGAAAGCAAACATCCTGTAAAGGTCTTAAGGGCCAAGCCACGGGAGAGAGCATTATTCTCTAGGGAATATTTTCGTGGCATTACCTTGGTGATCTTATCATTCTGGAAGTCCTTTTCGTGGCCACTCGTACATCCAGTCTGTTTTTCCTCAGCACGGTGGGATCTACCATCAGGACAATGCAACGTGTCACGCAGCTGGCAGTGTACGCGCGTGGATCGAAGCGCACCACGAGGAGTTTACCGTACTCCTCTCACCACCAAACTCCCCAGATTCAAATCCTATCGGGAATGTGTGGGACCACCTTCTACATCTACATCTACATGAATACTCTGCAAATCACATTTAAGTGCCTGGCAGAGGGTTCATCGAACCACCTTCACAATTCTCTATTATTCCAATCTCGTATATCTTTCCGTACGAGCTCTGATTTCCCTTATTTTATCTTGGTGATCGTTCCTCCCTATATGGGTGTCAACGAAATATTTTCGCATTCGGAGGAGAAAGTTGGTGACTGGAATTTCATGAGAAGATTCTGTCGCAACGAAAAACGCCTTTCTTTTAATGATGTCCGGCCTAAATCCTGTATCATTTCTGTGATACACTCTCCCATTTTTCGCGATAATACATAACGTGCTGCCCTTCTTTGAACTTTTTCGATGTACTCAGTCAGTTCTATCTGGTGAGGATGCCACACTGCGCAACAGTATTCTAGAAGTGGACGGACAAGCGTAGTGTAGGCAGTCTCCTTAGTACGTCTGTTACATTTTCTAAGTGTCCTGCCAATAAAACAAAGTCTTTGCTTAGTTAGGTTTAAGTAGTTCTAAGTTCTAGGGGACTGATGACCTCAGATGTTAAGTCCCATGGTGCTCAGAGTCATTTGAACCATTTGAACCATCTTGGGTTAGCCTTCCCCACAACATTTTCTGTGTGTTCCTTCCAATTTAAATTGTTCGTAATTGTAATACCTGGGTATTTAGTTGAATTTACGGCTTTTAGATTAGACTGATTTATCGTGTAATCGAAGCTTAACGCGTTCCTTTTAGCACTCATGTGGATGACCTCACAGTTTTCGTTTAAGGTCAACTGACACTTTTCGCACCATTCCGATATTTCTTCTAAATCGTTTTGCAGTTTGTTTAGATCTTCTGATGACTTTATTAGTCGATAAACGACAGCGTCATCTGCAAACAACCGAAAACGCTGCTGAGATTGTCCCACAAATCGTTTATATAGATAAGGAACAACAAAGGGTCTATAACACTACCTTGGGGAACGCCAGAAATCACTGTTGTTTTACTCGATGACTTTCCGTCAGTTACTACGGACTGTGACCTCTCTGACAGGAAATCACAAATCCAGTCACATAACTGAGACGACGTTCCATAAGCACGGAATTTCACTACGAGCCGATTGTGTGGTACAGTGTTAAAAGCCTTCCGGAAATCAAAAAGCGATCTGAAATCCCTTGTCAACAGCACTCAACACTTCATGTGAATAAAGAGCTAGTTGTGTTTCACAGGAACGATATTTTCTAAACCCATGTTGACTGTGTGTCAATAGACCGTTTTCTTCGCGGTAATTCATAATGTTCGAACACAATGTATGTTCCAAAACCGTGCTGCATATCGACGTTAACGATATGGGCCTGTAATTTAGTGGATTACTCCTACTACGTTTCTTGAATATTGGTGTGACCTGTGCAACTTTCCGGTCTTTGGGTACGGATCTTTCGTCGAGCGAACGGTTGTATATGATTGTTAAGTATGGAGCTAATGCATCAGCATACTCTGAAAGGAACCTAATTGGTATACAGTCTGGACCAGAAGAGTTGCTTTTATTAAGTGCTTTAAGTTGCTTCACTAGTCCGCGATATTTGCTTCTACGTTACTCATGTTGGCAGCTATTCTCGATTCGAATTCTGGAATATTTTACTTCGTCTTCTTTTGTGAAGGCGTTTCGGATGGCTGTGTTTAGTAACTCTGCTTTCGCAGTACTGTCTTCGATAGTATCTCCATTGCTATCGTGCAGAGAAGGAATTGATTGTTTCTTGCCGCTGACATACTTCACATACGACCAGAATATCCTTGGATTTTCTTTGGATTTTCTTGATCAGGCTGTTTGCGCCATGGATCCTTAACAGAAATATCTAGAGCAGCTGGGGACGGCACTGGAGTTGGTATGACTCCAGTCCCCGTCAGTAACTTCCAAAACCTGGTTGACTCACTCCCTTCACGTCTCGCATCAGTCTGAGCTGCAAATGGTAGTTGACTGGACGGTGTATAAGAGGCGATCAGAAAGTTTTCATTCGAAGGCAATAGTTGGTGTCTCAATGAGGAAAAATCGCCGTCAGCATTGAGTCAATCATCGCATCGTCGCACCATGTTGAAGGTACCCGTTTGGTGAAACATCGTGTCCTGCTGCGTGAAGAAGTCCGTAGCTGCCTGCTCCACATCCTCGTCCGACAGGAATCTTCGAGATTTAAAGGCCTTTTCTAAGCGCCAGAACTTGTGATAATCGCATGGGGAGAGATCAGATCAATTGGGCGGATGCTCGATTGTCTCGCACTTGAATTGGCATAACGTCTGCGTTACAACATTTGAGATAAGAGAACGTCCGTTATCATAAAGAAGCAGCACCCATTGCCGCAGTTTTCATTCCAAAATGGTGGTTTTTGACAGACATGCTGTCCTGTACACATTCTTCACTCACTGATGGATGCCACATTGGACTCGCATTTGGTAGGACGACGGTTTCAAATCCCAGTACGGCCATCCAGATTCAGGTTTTTCGTTATTTCCCTAAATCGCTCCAGGCTATTGCCGGGATGGTTCCTTTGAAAAAGAGCATAGGTGATTTTCTTCCTCATCCTGCCGTAATCCGAGCACGCCGGCCAGAGTGGCCGAGCGGTTAAAGGCGCTACAGTCTGGAACCGCACGACCGCTACGGTCGCAGGTTCGAATCCTGCCTCGGGCATGGATGTGTGTGATGTCCTTAGGTTAGTTAGGTTTAAGTAGTTCTAAGTTCTAGGGGACTTATGACCACAGCAGTTGAGTCCCATAGTGCTCAGAGCCATTTGAACCATTTTTTAATCCGAGCACCTGCTAGAGACCTCGCTGTCAACGGGACGTTAAACTATAATTTCCTACTCCTCTCCTCCGATGGATATCCACACTGTCCTTCGGCAACAAAGAAACTGTTTGCACGAGTTAAAGACATCTGCATAGTTCACGTTTCCACATTTACGCCAGAAAGACACGAATGGCACACTAACCCTTTGTTTACACGCCAGTGTTTATATACCCGCGTCGGAGTCGCGATGCATTGCATATGTGCTGCAGCAACGCCCTGAGAGACAAGCTTTTTGGACGTTTCTTACATTTTCGAAAATGAAAGCAGGACATCGGGTTTCTTCATGGGATAAGATTAAAGTGGAATCAATGTACTCTTCTTCTCTCTTTTCATTACTTTTTATTAGCCTCACATCCTTGATAATTACACAGAGCCTCATTTTCAAGTTTATCATTATTAACACTCAGTTCGCAGGGTTTTCAACCAAGTGCACTACTGGTCGTTAGAACTGCAACATGAGGAAGGATTTAAAGAAACGAAATTTTGCTGGTTGTGCCTATATAGTATGGTAGCAAGAATACATAAATAAATTTCTTGCTGTAATGTGTGTGGAATTTAGTGCACAGAGCTGCCAAGAAGAGCAAGAATAATGGCGCTAGGCATCCAATGGAACTGAATTTGTATGACAGATCCAAGTACATCATTCAGTGAGTACTTCGTGTACTAGTATAATTTCATCACCCTCTGTTCCATTCACGCACAGTATGACCATTCTCCGAATGAGCTCGAATTTATCTGGTTTTGCATCGACGTCACTTCACCCGACACATAATATATGTTTTAAATAAGTAGTACATAACATGTTGTTTAAATCAACTCGGAACATTCACCATTGCACATTGACAGTAAACCTCCTTCTAGCGCCGAAGGTCTCTGCTGCCCAGTTGGTCAGTGGGAAACGATGAAGGGAAGACTGAAAATTTGGAAATTGCAAATTTGTGGTGTATTCCTATGGGACCAAACTGCTGAGGTCATCGGTCTCTAGGCTTACACACGACTTAATCTAAAACTGACTTGCGCTAAGGGCAGTACACACACCCATGCCCGAAGGAGGACTCGAACCTCCGACGGGGAGAGCCGCTCGAACCTTGGAAAGACGGCCGAGACCGTGCGGCTTCCCCGCGCGGACAGATTGGAGATCCCGTGAATGGCGCGCTCATTTGAGATGGAGTATAAGCTCGAATTTTCAAGACGGGAGGGAAGGTAATCGGCCATGCCCTTTTCAAAGGAACCGTCTCAGCGTTATCCTGGTGCGATTTAAAGAAATCATGCAAAACCTAAGCCTAGTTGGCCAGACGGGAATGGAAAATCAAAGCCTGGTTGGCCAGACGGTGATCTGAACCGTTGACCTCCCTAATCCGTGTCCAATGTGCTAACCACTGCGCCAAGTCGGTCGGTGTTAGCCTCAGGCTATAGTCAGCAGCTCTGCGGAGTCCTTGCACTAACTAACTGAGCTCCACTATGAAATCCACGACTCTCCTTTTATCTTCCCTGTCTCCTCTATTAATCCTCCATACTAGAGCCTGCCACTCTTCCCTATCTCCTCTATCAACTCTGTCTCGTAAAATCCTCTGACTGGCTAGAACCCGCGAGGAAACGCGCCGCCCTCCTTCGATTCATCCCTATAAATCCTCTATGAATCCTACCTCATAAAATTCCCTGACTGACTAAATCTCGTGAGAAAATGCACCTCTCTCCTTCGGATCATCCCGGTCTCCTCTATCAATCCCGCCTCGTAAAATTCCCTGACTGCCTGTAAGCTGCGAGGAAACACACCTCTGTCCTTCGGATTATCCCTGTCTCCTCTATCAATCCTGCCTCGTAAAATTGCCTGGTTGGCTAGAACACACGAGGAAATGCGCCGCTCTCCTTTGCATCTTCCCTATCTTCTCTATTGAACCTGCCTTATAAGTACCCTGACTGGATAGAACCTGTAAGGAATTTGCGCCACTCTGTTTTGGATCTTCCCTACCTCCTCTATCAATCCTGCTTCGTAAAATTCCCTGGCTGAAAGCCTCGAGGAAACGATCTTCTCTCATTCGGATCATCCCTATCTCCTTTATCAATCCTGCTTCGTAATATTCCCTTATGGCTGCAACCCGCGAGGAAACGCGCCACTCTGTTTTGGGTCTTAGCTATTTCCTGTATCAATTCTGTCTCATAATATTCCCTGGCTGCCTAAAGCTGGCGAGGAAATGACGTATGCCTCAGCGAATAATAACAATAAATATAATAATCACTAATCCGAATGTACACACACAGAATTGCATAGCAATCGACTGCAAGAGACATTGTAATGTATGTGTGTACAACTGCAGTTAGGCTGGAACCAATAACTGAAAACTCTTTTAACGTTTCTGCACTGGAAGTTCAATTTAACTTTTATTATTTAACCTCCCACTGTTAACTAATATTTTAATGATTAATTAACTTAATGAATTGCACTGATTTAGTTATGATTTTGTCGTTGCATGTCTTCAAGGATATTTTCTTGTCATTGTCATGGATGCTGTCAAAGATGTACGACCAGTTAGTCGCTGCAGAGCCAAGATGGGTGTAAGATTTTTGTTTTACGAAATACAGCCCCAGGAAGCGAGCTCAACGTAAAAACATGTGGTGATATATCCTGGTATAATTATGGACGGGATTCAGACAAGTTATTTGTGAAAAGCGCAACTATTTATGGCAACAGCGCACTCACACAATCGATATATTTGACTGAGGAAGTGCACAGCATTGCCCGGGTATTTATACACACATCAAAAACAGTTTTGCATCACCTCGGTTCCGAGAGCTCCGGAACCTGTACAGAAAATTTGAATAGAGATACACAAACATCATTTCCGACGTTTTTATTGTTAATGAAAACCACACATTGCACGTTCTACCACCATACAGCGAGACCTTCAGTGGTGGTGATCCAGATTGCTGTACACACCGGTAACTCTAATACCCAGCAGCATTTATGCATGCCTGTATTCGTTGTGGCATACTATCCACAAGTTCATCAAGGCACTGTTGGTCCAGATTGTCCCACTCTTCAACGGCGATTCGGGGTAGATCCTTCAGAGTGGTTGGTGGGTCACGTCGTCAATAAACAGCCCTTTTCAATCTATAGCAGGCATGTTCGGTAGGGTTCATGTGTGTAAAACATACTGGCCACTCTAGTCGAGCGATGTCGTTATCCTGAAGGATTCAAAAGATGTGCACGATGGGGGCGCGAATTGTCGTCCATGAAGACGAATGCCTCGCCAATATGCTGCCGATATGGTTGCACTATCGGTCGGAGGATGGCATTCACATATCGTATAGCCGTTACAGCGCTTTCCATAACCACCAACGGCGTATGTCGCCCTACATAAAGCCACCCCAAAACAACAGGGAACCTCCACCTTGCTGCACTCGCTGGACAGTGTGTCTAAGGCGTTCAGCCTGACCGGGTTGCCTCCATACACGTTCCCGACGATTGTCTGTTTGAAGGCACACTCATCGGTGAAGAACACGTGATGCCAATCCTGAGTGGTCCATTAGGCATGTTGTTGGTCTCATCCGTACTGCGCTGTATGGTGTGGATGCAAAGATGGACCTCGCCACGGACGTCGGGAGTGGAGTTGCGCATCATGCAGTCTATTGTACACAGTTTGAGTCGTAACACGACGTCCTGTGGTTGTACTAAAAGCATTATTCAACATGGTGGCGTTGCTGTCAGGGTTCCTCCGAGCCATAATACGTAGGTAGCGGTCATCCACTGCAGCAGTAGCCCTTGGGCGGCCTAAGCGAGGCATGTCATCCACGGTTCCTGTCTATCTGTATCTCCTCCATGTCCTAACAGCCGGCCGGTGTGGCCGTGTGGTTCTAGGCGCTTCAACCTGGAACCGTGTGACCACTACGGTCGCAGGTTCGAATCCTGCCTCGGGCATGGATGTGTGTGATGTCCTTAGGTTAGTTAGGTTTAAGTAGTTCTAAGTTCTAGGGGACTGATGACCAAAGATGTTAAGTCTTGCTCAGAGCCATTTGAACCATTTGAACCATGTCCTAACAACATCGCTTCGGTTCATTCCGGAACGCCTGGACACTTTCCTTGTTTAAAGCCCTTCCTAGCACAATGCGGACGCGATCGAACCGCGGTATTGACCGTCTAGGCATGGTTGAACTACAGACAACACGAGCCGTGTACCTCCTTCCTGGTGGAATGATTGGATCTGATCGGCTGTCGGACCCCCTCCGTCTAATAGGCGCCGCTCATGCATTGTTGTTTACATCTTTGGGCGATTTTAGTGACGTCTCTGAACAGTCAAAAAGGGACTGTCTATGATACAACATTCACAGTCAATGTCTATCTTCAGGAGTTCTGGGAACTGTGTCTGAAAATTCGTATACGTTGAATTTATTTTTGACTTCTTTTTATACAGCTTTGAAGTAGTATGATTGGGGACATGAAAGAAGAGCTTGTTTGCTTCGCTAACAATGGAGAGCGCCACGTGGAGCTGGCTGCGCGAAAAACAACTGACACCAAGGTCGACACCCGGAACACGCGTGGCTGGACTTGCGCTTTATTTATGGCCATGGTATAACATATACACGTTTCAAGCGAAACAATAAAGTGTTAAGAAGTAGCAGGATTGAAGGTATAAAAACTCGCTCGTCTGCGCAACTGCCCGTCAAAATTTCCGCTTCTGAAATGTTACGTTGGAGAGAAGAAACATTATGCCTCGTTCACTTATACATTTGGGTGGGATTAAATTCCACAACAGAATAATTGGGCGCAGTTTTTGAAATTAATTTTTATGTCGCAGGTGCGCTAAAAATTTAAAAATTCGACAGTTTAGTTGGTAGAGTTATCTAGCTCCGTAAGTCTCTTAATAGAGACATACTCCACATTTTCTACCTCAACATGAGTAAATATGTCGAAGTCAGTTCTTGAAGCTTGATCGTTTCGAGGTGTCAGTATAGGTGTTCCACAAATCCAAGGGTTTTCATGTGCTGTTGTTCCCATTTGATCACAATACGCGGATGAAATGAGGTCTTGAAATGAAAATACAGTACAGCATAAATTACCGGGCAAAACGATTTCATCATCTTTTTCCGAATATACAAGGTGTACAAGTTTGCTTCCGCCTTTTGCCGATAGGTGGTGACAACGGTAAGTAGCGGTCGAAAGAAACAGATCGTAAACATAACCTCATTCAGACATTAGTCGATTTGTGTCTGCTTCATAAAGTTGTTCTTGATTGAAAATGTCAATTTACAAGCCTAATTCTCGTCATTTGCTGGACGTGTTACTGTTTTGTATCAATGTGAAGAAAACAGCGGCTGAGTCTCGTCGAATGCTCTCAAGTACGAATGTTAAGGACGCTATTATTGAAAGAACGTGTCGTGAGTGGTTTCAACGCTTCAAGAACAGTGATTTTAACATCGTAGACCGGCATTGTGGTGGAGAATGTTTTCGAAGATGCAAAATTGGAGACATTGCTGAGTGAAGACTCGCGTCAAACTCAATAATAATTGGCACGATTAGTGGGAGTGACACATCAAGTCATTTCAAAACGCCTCAAGGCTATGGGCATATTCGGAAAGTAGGTACTTGGGTCCCGTGTGAGCTGAAAACAAGAGACGTTGAACGGCTTTTGTGTGTTTGTGAACAGTTGATTCAGAGGCAAAAACGGATGGGATGTCTGCATCGCATTGTGATCAGGGACGAAAAATGGATTCATTACGATAACCCTAAACGCAAAAAATCATGGGGATATCCCGACCATGCTTCCACGTCGACGGCCAAACCGAATATTCATGGCTCCAAGATCACGCTCTGCATTTGGTGGGACTAGCTTGGCGTCGTGTACTATGAGGTGTTAAAACCAAGTGAAACAATCACAGGTGCTCGTTATCGAACGCAATTAATGCGTTTGAGCAGAGCATTAAAAAACAAACGGCCGCAATACAGCAAGAGGCACGATAAAGTGATTTTGCAGCACGACAACGCTCGACCCCACATTGCAAAAGAGGTCAAAACGTACTTGGAACGTTAAAATGGGAAGTCCTACCCCCCGTCCCTCCCCCCTGCCGTATTCTCCAGACATTGCTCCCTCTGACTATCACCTGTTTAGATCAATGGTGCATGGCTTGGCTGACCAAGACTTCGGATCTCATGAAGAAGTCACAAATTGGATCGATTCGTGGGTCGCTTCAAAAGATGAACAATTGTTTCGGCGCGGGATACGTACACTGCCCGAAAGATGGGAGAAAGTTGTGGCCAGCGATGGAAAACACCTTGAATGATACATGTGTGACCAATTTGTTGCATTATAGCCTCAAACGCTGGTGAAAAAACGGCGGAAGCAAAGTTGTACACCTTGTAAACCAGAAAACTCCTATGCATTTTTGTTGCCTCTTATTCGAAGCCGCACGTTCACTGTCAAAAGTGCATCGACCCGACGTGTCGCCACAGCCTTGAGCTGATCAGACAGACACGAGCTGAAACTTTAAATTAGGATATGGCTTTCTTTCGTGATCCGATTTCGGCGAAATAAAGCCTATTTGTTGCCCCAAGCTACGCTCAAGTTAGCTGTGAATGGCCCATGAAAATTCGTTTCGTAGGTTTGGAGATTAGCGTTATAAAGCTAATGGTGTGAGCTGATTTGGGTAATAGGGGATACCAGTCTACGTGACAGAGTCAGTTTTAAGGAATACCACCGTAAAACTCCATGAAAAGTTTTTTTTTGCCCTAGCGGTGAAGCTGGAGTGGACGTAATGGTAGACCATCCACTACTTCAACTACACTCCTGGAAATTGAAATAAGAACACCGTGAATTCATTGTCCCCGGAAGGGGAAACTTTATTGACACATTCCTGGAGTCAGATACATCACATGATCACACTGAAAGAACCACAGGCACATAGACACAGGCAACAGAGCATGCACAATGTCGGCACTAGTACAGTGTATATCCACCTTTCGCAGCAATGCAGGCTGCTATTCTCCCATGGAGACGATCGTAGAGATGCTGGATGTAGTCCTGTGGAACGGCTTGCCATGCCATTTCCACCTGGCGCCTCAGTTGGACCAGCGTTCGTGCTGGACGTGCAGACGGCGTGAGACGACGCTTCATCCAGTCCCAAACATGCTCAATGGGGGACAGATCCGGAGATCTTGCTGGCCAGGGTAGTTGACTTACACCTTCTAGAGCACGTTGGGTGGCACGGGATACATGCAGACGTGCCTTGTCCTGTTGGAACAGCAAGTTCCCTTGCCGGTCTAGGAATGGTAGAACGATGGGTTCGATGACGGTTTGGATGTACCGTGCACTATTCAATGTCCCCTCGACGATCACCAGTGGTGTACGGCCAGTGTAGGAGATCGCTTCCCACGCCATGATGCCGGGTGTTGGCCCTGTGTGCCTCGGTCGTATGCAGTCCTGATTGTGGCGCTCACCTGCACGGCGCCAAACACGCATACGACCATCATTGGCACCAAGGCAGAAGCGACTCTCATCGCTGAAGACGACACGTCTCCATTCGTCCCTCCATTCACGCCTGTCGCGACACCACTGGAGGCGGCTGCACGATGTTGGGGCGTGAGCGGAAGACGGCCTAACGGTGTGCGGGACCGTAGCCCAGCTTCATGGAGACGGTTGCGAATGGTCCTTGCCGATACCCCAGGGGCAACAGTGTCCCTAATTTGCTGGGAAGTGGCGGTGCGGTCCCCTACGGCACTGCGTAGGATCCTACGGTCTTGGCGTGCATCCGTGCGTCGCTGCGGTCCAGTCCCAGGTCGACGGGCACGTGCACCTTCCGCCGACCACTGGCGACAACATCGATGTACTGTGGAGACCTCACGCCCCACGTGTTGAGCAATTCGGCGGTACGTCCACCCGGCCTCCCGCATGCCCACTATACGCCCTCGCTCAAAGTCCGTCAACTGCACATACGGTTCACGTCCACGCTGTCGCGGCATGCTACCAGTGTTAAAGACTGCGATGGAGCTCCGTATGCCACGGCAAACTGGCTGACACTGACGGCGGCGGTGTACAAATGCTGCGCAGCTAGCGCCATTCGACGGCCAACACCGCGGTTCCTGGTGTGTCCGCTGTGCCGTGCGTGTGATCATTGCTTGTACAGCCCTCTCGCAGTGTCCGGAGCAAGTATGGTGGGTCTGACACACCGGTGTCAATGTGTTCTTTTTTCCATTTCCAGGAGTGTATCTCCCACATATTTTAATTCAAAAGGGGCTGTAAGCTCTAATTTCTACTGAAATTAAAGATACTGAGTGTTATTAGATTTATTGTCACAAAGACACAAGAGTGAAATACGAAGAACCAACACAACAAGATGTAATTAGAAAGAATATGAAAATTAAGCAGTTTTTGATGTTGCTAAGCAACAGTCAAGTATTAATTTTTAGATGAATACACCGCCATTTGACTGTATTATTGTTTATTTAATAACGACATAGGTTTTGGCCTTTTATGCCATTTTCAAGTGATTGAATTGATGTCATTAACATACATTGCAGGACATCAAGCTCAAAGTGGCCATAAGTTAAGAAAAATATTCTCGCCACGAAATGCGAGATCATCTTGTAAAAAGATCAGTAAATAATAGTGGGAGCACGTCATGTTTTCACTAAATATGACGTGCTCCCACTCTAATTCTTGATTTTTTTTACAAGATGATTATTTTACATCTGGCATTTCGTGGGGAGCCAATATATTTCTTAATTTATGGCCAATTTTATGCTTGATGTCCTGCAATATATGTGAATGGCGTAAACTCAATCACTTGAAAATGACATGAAAGGCCGAAACCTAGGTCGTAATTAAATAAACAAGATTACAGTCAAATGGCGTTCACTTAAAAGATGAAAACTGCTGCAGTGCAGTTCACAAAGTCGGGAACAAGTGGAGTTCTACATCGCGGCTCGGGAACAAGTGGAGTTCTACATCACAGTTCATGCTTGCAATATGGATAACGCAATATATCATTCGCTGGATTGACAGAGACTGTAAACGGCAAACTACATGCTGATGTTCCATACATATGTCGAGCTATGACTGCTGCTGTTTACGGGAGCGAACGCCGTGCGCGGTGAGCAACTGACCTGCGATATTCCTACGAATCCGAAGCAGCGTACTACTTGCCATGTTCAAATGGTTCAAATGGCTCTGAGCAGTATGCGACTTAACTTCTGAGGTCATCAGTCACCTAGAACTTAGAACTAATTAAACCTAACTAACCTAAGGACATCACACACATCCATGCCCGAGGCAGGATTCGAACCTGCGACCGTAGCTGTCGCTCGGTTCCAGGCTGTAGCTCCTAGAACCGCACGGCCACTCCGGCCGGCACTTGCCATGTGGTGAACAGCGTGCCGCAGTGGTGACTCGACCGGTGTCCCCCAGTCTCTGCCGCTGGGTGGTGAGCGCGGAGCTACTTCTCCAGACCAGGCACTAAATTCAAATGCTTCGTGAACTAAGGCTCTCGGTCAGAAAAACCGCTCGCATTTGGTTTGCAGCAACCGAAAATCGACCTGACTTACCTTGCGCCTAACGCCGAGTGTATGGTGAGCCTTGCAGCTGCCACACAACGCTTACGATTTCGCCAATCTGGCTAGTCCTCTCCTCACCACCTCCAAAACATGAATACTCGTCTCCTCCTCACAACTTTCAAAACGCGACTTCCGTGTTACACCCACAACTCCAAGACGCAACACCTCTAGTCTGCTCCGTTAAATGTCTTCCATAACCGTGTGCTCCATATGGAGCTCCTTCAAAACACCCAATGCACCAATAGCGAGCCGTGAACGGTTTCCGCCAATCACACATTTTTTACTGCACAGTACTGCCTGCCTCCAATAAACGGGCAGATCCTCTTTGACTAATCGTCGCCGGCCGAAGTGGCCGTGCGGTTAAAGGCGCTGCAGTGTGGAACCGCAAGACCGCTACGGTCGCAGGTTCGAATCCTGCCTCGGGCATGGATGTTTATGATGTCCTTAGGTTAGTTAGGTTTAACTAGTTCTAAGTTCTAGGGAACTAATGACCTCAGCAGTTGAGTCCCATAGTGCTCAGAGCAATTTGAACCATTTGACTAATCGTCCGTTTACCGCAGCACTGAACACGCACTCCATGCATGGTATGTGCGACGATGTCGCAGTCAGCACGACAGTCAAAACATCGCTTCTCGGTTTGCACGGGGGCACCAGTGTGGAAGCCAGCGCATCCCTGAACGAAAACGCGCAGAAATTTTTGGCGATGTACGTCAAACCGTGCCGACCCATCACGGAGACCAAAGCGAAAAGGTTTTCTTTCACAGGCAGAAAGGGCGTTCCCCAGAGGGCTCACCGAAAAAAAAAGCGTCGTTCAAGCTATCTGCGAACGCTGAGGCCCAATCTCTCCTTTTCAGGGATCAGTTACTAGCACTCTGTGCCGACATGATTCTGCGAAGGTGCCATGAAAACTCTGACGGCGGCCTCGTGTCCCACCAACAAATAAACCTGACCAAGGGATACACTGTATGATTTTGAGCGGCTCTGAACATGTTGTAGTGTAGAGCAAAATAAAAAAAAAACATATATATTGTTTTATACGTCCCCATAAGGCCGTTAAAAAAAGGAGTTTAATATTTTTGAATGAGTACCGTTGGAATGATAAAGAAATAAGAAAACTTAAAATAAAAGTTCTATGGTTCTTGACGTACGTTAAATATCTGTTACCGTTTCAGCGGTACTCATACAGAAATACTACACTCAAATTATTTCAAGACTGTGTTTCATTCCCTTTAACTGCCGTATGGGCAAGTATAAAAAATGACGTCCCTCTTATTTTGCTCTGCACTATATCTACATCTACATGGATACTCTGCAAATCACATTTAAGTGCCTGGAACAGGATTCATCGAACCATCTTCACAATTCTCTATTATTCCAGTCTCGTATAGCGCACGGAAAGAATGAACACCTATATCTTTCGGTACGAGCTCTGATTTCCCTTATTTTATCGTGGTGATCCTTCCGCCCTATGTATGTCGGTGTCAAAAAAATATTTTCGCATTCAGAGGAGAAAGTTGGTGATTGGAATTTCGTGAGAAGATTCCGTCCCAACGAAAAACGCCTTTCTTTTAATGATGCCCAGCCCAAATCCTGTATCATTTCTATGACACTCTCACCCATATTTCGCGATAGTACAAAACGTGCTGCCTCTCTTTGAACCTTTTCGATGTACTCCGTCAGTCCTACCTGGTAAGGATCCCACACCGCGCAGCAGTATTCTAAAAGAGGACGGACAAGCGTAGTGTAGGCAATTTCCTTAGTAGGTCTGTTACATTTTCGAAGTGTCCTACCAATAAAAAGCAGCCTTTGGTTAGCCTTCCCCACAACATTTTCTATCTGTTCTTTCCAATTTAAGTTGTTCGTAATTGTAATACATACGTATTTAGTTGAACTTACGGCTTTTAGATTAGACTGATTTATCGTGTAACCGAAGTTTAACGAGTGTCTTTTAGTACTCATGTGGATGACTTCACACCTTTCGTTATTTATGGTCAACTGCCACTTTTCGCACCATTACGACATTTTTTCTAAATCGTTTTGCAGTTTGTTTTGATCTTCTGATGACTTTATTGGTCGATAAACGACAGCGTCATCTGCAAGCAACCGAAGACGTCTGCTCAGATTGTCTCCCAAAACACATAAGGGCCTATAACACTACCTTGGGGAACGCGTGAAATCACGTCTGTTTTACTCGATGACTTTCCGTCAATTACTACGAACTGTGACCTCTCTGACAGGAAATCGCAAATCCAGTCACATAACTGAGACGATATTCCATAAGCACGCAATTTTACTACGAGCCGCTTGTGTGGTACAGTGTCAAAAGCCTTCCGGAAATCCAGGAATACGTAATCGATCTGAAATCCCTTGTTAATAGCACTCAACACTTCATGTGAATAAAGAGCTAGTTGTGTTTCACAGGAACGATGTTTTCTAAACTCATGCTAACTGTGTGTCAATAGACCGTTTCCTTCGAGGTAATTCAAAATGTTCGAACACAATATATGTTCTAAAATCCTGCTCCATATCGACGTTAACGATATAGGCCTGTAATTTAGTGGATTACTCCTACTACCCTTCTTGAATATTGGTCTGACCTGTGTAGTCCGCAGCTCGTGGTCGTGCGGTAGCGTTCTCGCTTCCCACGCCCGGGTTCCCGGGTTCGATTCCCGGCGGGGTCAGTGATTTTCTCTGCCTCGTGATGACTGGGTGTTGTGTGCTGAGCTTAGGTTAGTTAGGTTTAAGTAGTTCTAAGTTCTAGGGGACTGATGACCATAGATGTTAAGTCCCATAGTGCTCAGAACCATTTGACCTGTGTAACTTTCCAGTCTTTGGGTACGGACCTTTCTTCATGCGAACGGTTGTATATTTTCAAAGCCGATCAAAATCGAAGTATATCGCTTGGCAAGATTTATTTGTTAGCGGCACACGAGGCTTTACTTGTAAGTGTGTGTGCCTGTGGGACGCTGGTCTATCCCCCACTGGTAGGTTCCGCCTGCCACCGTTCCACCTGCAGGGGAAGAAGTGACAGGGATTCTTCAACTGTCATCCAGCATACCTGAGCGCAGCGCTTCGAATTTCCTAAATTGTCTGCCCTGAAGTGGTTCTTTTGCTGTCTACACATGTGGCTGCTGCCGAGCCCAATAGCGACCTTGGCGACCTTGGCTGGCCATGAGGAAAATGCGTTTCGCACATGAGCACAATTCCTTCACCTCGCAGTACAAAACTACATTACAACGAACACTGAGCATAGTCACTGTCTATCGTCCATATCGTTCACTGCACTGCTCTCTGTCTCCTTAGCGCAACACGAGTGCCCTAACCTGCATACGAACCATGACTGTGATCGTTTAGGTGAAAGAGAGGTGAACCCAAAGCTCTAGCCACCTTTCAGAGTGTTCAGACAAATATATAGACATGACTGTTTCAGATGAAATATTAAATTACGATATCTTCCTTTTCGTAACCCGATTTTTATGAAATAAGGCCTGTATGCTTTCGAAACCTACGCTCCATTTACCTGTGCGCAATGAAAATTCGTCAATAGTTTCGGAGATTACCGTGCCCATAGAGAAAAACAGACGTCCTTACAGTTTCATTATCAGTACAGATTTGATATTATGGCCTCACAAATAAATAACCCGTCTTAAACCGTCCGTTGCATACGAAAGTCCATGCATTAGTGCCGCGCGGGATTTGCCGAGCGGTAAGGCGCTACACTCATGGACTGCGCGGCTGGTCCCGGCGGAGGTTCGAGTCCTCCCTCGGGCATGGGTGTGTGTGTTTGTCCTTAGGATAATTTAGGTTAAGTAGTGTGTAAGCTTAGGGACTGACGACCTTAGCAGTCATGTCCCATAAGATTTCACACACATTTGAACATTTTGAACATGCATTAGTCACATCACTTGTTGTAGTCTTTCTGCACAACACAGTCCACATAGACTTTCCATGTTGCAGGTAAATAAAATTATACTTGTGCCTGTACTTGATTTTACAGTCTTCTTTTCTCTTCTTATGCTCAACAGTTCTCAGAGTCTAAACAGCTATTAAAAATTCTTTGAACATGACATAGGTGCTGTCCGCCATTGACCGATTCCTATTCTTTCCTGTTGTTCTCCTGTCTCTTCAAATTTCATTCAGAACATTTATTCCGCTCGTTTCAAATAATTTTAGCATATGTGATGTTTTAGCTTACAGATCATTGGCCCATGCTAATATGATACAGTCACCATTGGTGGCAACACTATTCATAGGGTGGTCAACTCTCCAAACCAGTTTCACTTTAACTACTTTTCATCAGCACACTTCACTGTATGTCTGTCTAAACAGTCCTTCAAAATACTTCTTCTTTCACCATTACATTAACTGTTCCTATACTAGTATACTGACATTATCTTACTCCGTCTTTGCACTCTCAACGTCTTCTCTCTCATTTACAGAACAAAGCTAGCAATTGCGATGTGATGGGTAAGGTAGGGGAGACCGGGGCTAGTTGACATATGGGTTAAGTTGACACACTGCTTCTTTTCTATACCGCTATAAGGACTGAGCGCCAGGAACGCAACAGTCAAACTCACAAACGGCGTTGTACTTCCTATTGTAGTTCCAGTCTCATGTGAACTCCCAGAGAGGAAGGACTTCATGTTTCTAGTTTTTCAGACGGTTGAGTATTTTTTTCACTCTAAGTTTTTGTTATTCCGTGAAGCTCTAGAATATGTCTGGGTATTTTAAGCAGTTGTAATGGGTAGAGCAGACAATAATAATTGTATTCAAGAACTGAACTGCTTCGTAAAACTTTTTGTGTGTCAGCCAGGCATCCATCTGGTCTAAAATATGTTGTTGGGGCAAGTTGGCACTGCGAACATTATCAGCGGTTTCGTATGTCAAGAGCTACCTCCATATAACGATGTTGTGCCTCTGGAAAAGAGAGAAGCTTCTATGACCATCTCACATGTGTATATTTTTGTACCTTTACCACTGCTGTGCATGGAAGTGAGGCAGCGTGATTACGTGGTTGGTTTAACTTCAAATGTTCGCGAGGCAGCGTAACTCGTAGTAGTCTCGAAGTTCTGCCAACTTGATACCGTGACAGAAGCAAGTAGTAGAGACTTTTCTACGTCCGTAGGGTACGTCAAAGATGTTTTTTCGTGCCAGAAATGTTATGTTGGCTAAAGGCTGCAAGAGGCCTTTTTGACTGCCCCCCCCCCCCCCCCCTTATATTCGCGAAGTGCACTGGCACGACAGCGGATGACCTCATTCTGCCGTCGGTGGTGAGTGCTGGCAGACACTCCCGATAGGTTCTGGATACAGGTAATGGTATATTTAGGGCTTTAGCAATAGCAGTGCTATCCGATTTTCTTTCACCTATGCATTGACAGGGAGAATTTATTGTGGATTTTTTTTTCTTTTCCTTGCTAAAAATTCCTCAGGTCTTGACAGTGGGATATCCACGTGGGTGTTTGTTCTGGTCTGGACTGCCGCCACGATAACCATTAGATCAGTGCGCTAATGCTTAACGAAACTGATCCACGAAAAGAAATGGGATCGTGCAATATTAGTTTACCTTTGTGTAATTTAGTTTGAGTTGTGCGATTTTAGGGACGTCAGTGGCTTCTGTAACATAATTGTTAAATTGACGGTCCAGATCAAACGTTAAATGAAAAACACGAAACAGAACTAGCTAGCATAATTAATTATTTTGCGACAATGAATTTTATATATCTCAAGTGTCCCAATCTTTTTCTTATTGGACATCGGACTTTGTGATAAAATAAAAACAGATTTTACATAATTACTGCAGTTAGTAGTTACCTCAAAGAGATAGCCGTTACGGCGGCTGAACAGATTACGTCTAGGCCGACTTGTAGTCATAAAACAAACAAATTCACTGACGCTTCCAAAAGAAGGACTGTTAAAAAAGTATACCATTGGAACTAGAAAATGAATACCGGTAAGTACAATACAATATATCTGTTTGATCATACTTATTGTAATCCAAAACAGTAACTTGTTAATTACATACGGCGGTACAGATGGAGGCTAGGACGAGAAGAAATAACGACTGAAGTGACAAGAGAATGTAGCAAAACAAAATGTATATATATTTCCGCAGTTATCAATATTTTAAACTAACACATACGCAAATCCCTTTTTTATGATAAAAAATATATTAGTTGTCCACTTAAAAATAAGTTACAAAACGTAAATGAGTCTCTACACTAATTTAAATGTCCTTGGTATCTATAATTTTACACTTTTTTCCTAATTTATGGATCAGTATTATTGTGATAATTTCATCACATAAGTTCCAAAAATTCCAGCTAATGCAATGTTTTTAGCACATCAAAAATAATGTTGCCATTTCCTAATTAAGACTAATGGATCAAATTCTTATTAACTATTGTTTACAGGATTACCTGGTAAATCAGTCTGTCAGAGTAAATGCTGTTCCGTCAGATCATTACAGAACTATAGAGCTATGATTTTCCATTATTACACTGTATTTTCAATTCAGTTTTCTACTAACTCCTTACTGTCTGTCTCTAATGGTTGGAGAGCAGCACGTTTTCAGTCATCATAGTGATTAAGATCCTTCTCACAGAACTGATTTATGGTAAAGTAAATAATGAGATGTAATATTAGTTATTGCTCATTACGAATATCTCTATAGCTTACATCACATCACATGAGGTGGTCACCTCTTCAACAAAAAAGAAATCTCTAAATGAGTTACCAGATTGTAGTTCATCAGTTATATCACTTCCATTAGAAAAAGTTCATTAACTTTGCAAGTAGGTAGTTGGAAGAATACTTCCGATTGTATCGTATAAGAAGAATGCTTTCATGTTACAGCTCTGGAGCAAACGTACTTGAAGTTCTACACTCAAGGCTTTAGGCCAAAGTATACAAACTTATCCCATTGTTACGCATAGTTAAGATTCTTCTTTCATGAGCGTTTGCCGCAATATTATTTATCTCTCGAACGAATTCGACATGAATTGGACCTTCTTTCATCACTCATATATTTTATAAAAAAAATCTTGAACACCTGTTACTTACCCATCATTTAAATCCAGTAACTGGTGGAAGGTCGATTCATTTGTCCCTTCCTAGACTCCATCATACCTACCAAACTGCATTTTACCACTTATTAGGGCCTTGTCGACCGGCTCCGATTCCCTTTGATAACCCTAATCTAATATTACAGTGATTAATACACATTTCTTCACTCACCACAACAAGTTTATTCCTGACGATGCGCAGCAACTGGTTACTACTGTGTCCTAGTTACCTATTAATAATAATAGCATTCACACAGGAAATCAGAACGAAATCGTTTCATATATAGAAATAGGATTTTAGTTATCCCTTGAAAGCAGAGTAATAGCTGATAGCTTTTATTTCATCGTAGTTATGGTCTGAAAGTATTCAGTGTTACCTGACTATAAATAATAATTATCACATCACATGAATAGTTACGGTTCCTGAGAACTGGGTGGAATTTCCACCTTCATTAATTACTTGCGAGCCCTAGTGAAAGTATTCCTTTATATCCCTGTGGGAATATAACCCCTTAACTTTCTCACCGCAGCAGCAGGGACATCGGTTGTGTCACTGGATTGAGGTTTTCGTTTTGTGACGTAGCGTGACAACAAAACGTCATGCAGCTGCGAGAAGAGACCCACGCCTCAACTGTTCTTGTAATTTTTGTCATTCTTACTATTATTTGTCGTAGATATGAAGACCAGACCCACGTGTGTTTTACTACATAGATATTAGTGCTATCTGTGGTAAGACTTGTGTTTTACTCCTATTATACATGTGAACTGATGTTTAAATAATTCGAAACTTCTTAATAAGAATTTTTACTTAAAGTGAAATAACTGAGAAGGTGAAACTTCTACGTTTTTACTTAAATTGCTTAATGCAACTGAACCTTCCAAAACTGCAGAGTGAAACCATATCTCATTGACATACAACTGAAACAAAAGTGGACCTAGAACTGACCCCTACGGCACTCCTGAGAGAACGTGCTTCCACTTCCGTGAAAATGCGTCCATCGCTAGCACTCCTGCGTACTATGAAGACCATTACAAATATTTGGATCGAGTACGCTGCATCTTTTGTGAGATAGTGTCTCCATTTAAATACTATTGACAGTAACTATTAACTTAGGTTAAATATCTGTGGTTTCATACGATTTCTCGCTGACTTTGAATATAAGAAATGAATAACATCTTTGCCACGGTGATAGTCTGTGACTTTTTCAAATGGTGCCGCGCTGGGTAGTCGCCCGGTCTAGGGCGCCTTGTCGCAGTTCGCTCGGAGGCCTCCCGTCGGAGGTTCGAGTCCTCCCTCGGGCATGGGTATGTGTGTGTCCTTAGCGTAAGTTAGTTAAATTAGATTAAGAAGTGTGTAAGCTTAGGGACCGATGACCTCAGCAGTTTGGTCCTATGGGATTTTACCGCAAATTTCAAATTTTCAAATGCTGACAGGAAACCACTACAGGAAATGAAACAGACCTAGCTATAGGCATAGAATTTTAGAAAAACAGAAAAGCTAACAAACTACACTACTAGCCATTAAAATTGCTACACCACGAAGATGACGTGTTACAGACGCGAAATTTAACCGACAGGAAGAAGATGCTGTGATATGCAAATGATTAGCTTTTCAGAGCATTCACACAAGGTTCGCGCCGGTAGCGACACCTCCAACGAGCTGACATGAGGAAAGTTTTCAACCGATTTCTCATACAGAAATAGCAATTGACCGGCGTTGGCTGGTGAAACATTGTTGTGATGCTTCCTGTAAGGAGGAGGAATGCGTACCATCACGTTTCAGACTTTGATAAAGTATGGGTTGAAGCCTATCGCGATTGCGGTTTATCGTGTCGCGACACTGCTGCTAGCGTTGGTCGAGATCCAATGACTGTTATCAGAATATGGAATCGGTGGGTTCAGGAGGGTAATACGGAACGCCGTGCTGGATCCCAAAGGCCTCGTATCTCTAGCAGTCGAGATGACAGGCATCTTATCCGCGTGGCTGTAACGGATCGTGCAGCCACGTCTCGATGCCTGAGTCAACAGATGGGGACGTTTGCAAGACAACAACCATCTGCACGAACAGTTCGACGACGTTTACAGCAGCATGGACTATCAGCTCGGAGGCCATGGCTGCGGTTACCCTTGACGCTGCGTCACAGACAGGAGCGCCTGCGATGGTGTACTCAACGACGAACCTGGGTGCACGAATGGCAAAACGTCATTTTTTCGGATGAATTCAGGTTCTGTTTACAGCATCATGATGGTCGCATCCGTGTTTGGCGACATCGCGATGTACGCACATTGGAAGCATGTATTCTTCATCGCCGTACTGGCGTTTCACCCAGCGTGATGGTAAGGGGTGCCATTGGTTACACGTCTCGGTCACCTTTTTTTTCGCATTGACGGCACTTTGAACAGTGGACGTTACATTTCAGATGTTTTACGACCCGTGGCTCTACCCTTCATTCAATCCCTGCGAAACCCTACATTTCAGCAGTATAATGCACGACCGCATGTTGCAGGTCCTGTTGGGGCCTTTCTAGATACAGAAAATATTCGACTGCTGCCCAGGCCAGCACATTCTCCAGATGTCTCACCAATTGAAAACGTCTGGTAAATGGTGGCCGAGCAACTGGCTCGTCACAATACGCCTGTCACTAGTCTTGATGAAACGTGGTATCGTGTTGAAGCTGCATGGGCAGCTGTACCTGTACACGCCATCCAAGCTCTGTTAGACTCAATGCCCAGGCGTATCATGGCCGTTATTACGGCCAGAGGTGGTTGTTCTGGGTACTGATTCCTCCGGATCTATGCACCCATACTGCGTGAAAATGTAATCACATGCCAGTTCTAGTATAATATAATTCTCCAATGAATACCCGTTTATCATTTGCATTTCTTCTTGGTGTAGCAATTTTAATGACCAGTAGTGTAAATTCCGCAGTCGTAGTCTGAAGTCTTGTAACTCGCTAATTATGTAGCTGTAGCGGATGCTGTGAAAGGTTGTACGGACGTCATCCGGTGAACCTCCAGTATACTCGTCGACCATGCGAGGGTGGAACGTGTAAATTAATTCTTGGAAGACATTCTATTCTGTCTTTCCAAGCAGCCTGAGTCACAACGTTTATGTGCGGCGCCCGTCCTGGTGTGGCGCCATGTTTCGTTTTTTTAACTCTTTTCCTCGTTGACAACGACGTCGGGAATGCTGATGAGACGCGGGAACGGACGGCCGACAGCGGCGCAGTGGTGTGTGTGTCGCTTCGACACTGTGGCCACACATGGCGACCGCTGCGCCCTCTGATTACTGAGGCCGACATGAAATATGACGTGTCAGCCCACTGTGCGCTCTGCGGACGGAGCGGCGGATACACAATTCAGACAGTGGTGTGAGGAATAAAACGCCGTGCCTTCCCTCTGCACAATGACGAAGTAATTCAGTATCATGCCCAACATGTAGGGGAAAATAAAACCTATACGCTGTGAGTATGTGTGTGTGTGTGTGTGTGTGTGTGTGTGTGTGTGTGTGTGTGTGTGTGTCAGAAATCATGATCCCTCTCAAGAAATGTTTCGGTACTGAGGAAGCTGCCTGTTTAGTGATGTACAGCGTCGTCTCACTTTGAAAACTGTTTCTGCAGCCTTGCTATTACTAGCAAAATGTAATGAATTTTTCCACAAACACCTTCATCTATGACACCTTGTAATGGTTCTTTATTTACGTGACCATTACGGCACTTTTATTTATTTATTTATTTACGTGTCAAGTTCCGTAGGACCAAATTGAGGAGCAAATCTCCAAGGTCATGGAACGTGTCAGTACATGAACTTACAATATAAAAGTAATAACAGTTAAAAATGAATGTTCATGAACCTGAAAGAAAATCAGTCCATAAGTTTAAGCAAACGCTATCAGCAATACAATGAGAATGAGCTTAATTCTTCAAGGAACTCCTCGACAGAACAGAAGGAGTGACCCATGAGGAAACTCTTCAGTTTCGATTTGAAAGCACGTGGATTACTGCTAAGATTTTTGAATTCAAGTGGCAGCTTATTGAAAATGGATGCAGCAGTATACTGCACACCTTTTTGCACAAGAGTTAAGGAAGTCCGATCCAAATGGAGGTTTGATTTCTGCCAAGTATTAACCGAGTGAAAGCTGCTTATTGTTGGAAATAAACTAATATTGGTAACAAGAAACGACAATAAGGAATATACATATTGAGAGGCCAATGTCAAAATACCCAGGTTCGTGAACAGAGGTCGACAAGAGGTTCGTGAACTCACTTCACTTATTGCCCGAACTGCCCGTTTCTGAGTCAAAAATATGCATCTAGAATGGGAAGAGTTACCCCAAAACATAATACCATTCGACATAAGGGAATGAAAATAAGCAAAGTAGACTAATTTACGTGTCGAAGTATCACTCACTTTCGATACCGTTCGAATAGTGAAAATGGCAGTATTAAGTCTTTGAACAAGATCCTGAACGTGGGCTTTCCACGACAGCTTACTATCTATCTGAACACCTAGGAATTTGAACTGTTCAGTTTCACTAATCATATGCCCGTTCTGTGAGATTAAAACGTCAGGTTTTGTTGAATTGTGTGTTAGAAACTGTAAAAACTGAGTTTTACTGTGACTTAACGTTAGTTTATTTTCTACAAGCCATGAACTGAGGTCATGTACTGCACTACTTGAAACCGAGTCAATGTTGCACACAACATCCTTTACTACCAAGCTAGTGTCATCAGCAAACAGAAATATTTTAGAGTTACCCATAATACTAGAGGGCATATCATTTATATAAATAAGGAACAGGAGCGGCCCCAACACTGATCCCTGGGGCACCACCCCCCACTTGACGGTACCCCACTCAGATCCCACATCACAGCCGTTATCAACATTATGAATAATGACCTTTTGCTGCCTGTTGCTAAAGTAAGAGGTGAACCAATTGTGAGCTACTCCCCTTATTCCGTAATGGTCCAACTTCTGGAGCAATATTGTGAGATCAACATGTAGTGACGTAACAAGACTGTTACGCCACACGGTAGTAGCCAAAAGAAAGGCACGCTAGACTAATGCTGTGGCCGATAGTGCACGAACGGCAATAAGCAGACGGGCGTGAAGTCTGGAACATGAGAACTTATGAATGAATAAGAAGAAAAGTATGTAGATGCTTTTTACTTAACTTTTATTTATTCCTTGGAATACATCTCTCTTGAATACTCGAAGCTATAGGCACTGATACAAATCGCTCCTTGCTAGTTCGTTGCCATTAACTTAGCTGATGGCTATTCTGTCTCTCGGCTAATGAGAGAGAAAGGCTTCATACAACTGGGCGATAGCTAGGTTCGCGTACAACTGGGCGGTAGCTTGGTTCTCGTACAACTGGGGTCGAGTCCACTCTCGTATCACGAGACCTGCCTTGGTGGTGGCGCTAGGTCTGCGATCACAGTGGCGACACGCGGGTCCGACATGTACTACATGGACCGCGGCCGATTTAAACTACCACCTAGCAAGTGTGGTGTCTGGCGGTGACACCACATTCCTCCCCCGCAAATCGGCGAACGGTCGTGTAATAAGGCTTCCGCCCGCCGTGGGGAGGACCACATGTTGACGTATGCGATGAGGTGGGGAGCCTAACAACAGGCGAGGCTGTGCCACCCGCACCCGGCCATCCGGTCCGAGGGGAGCTAGGAAACGCCTGCAAAACTAGTCCAGGGTGCACGTCAACATGCGGTGTATGCGCCCGTAAAGAACCAGGAGGGGCCAAAGTGTCGACCTCCATTGCGTCGGGGTAGCCGACGCGCGATGACGTCATGTGGTCCGGAGCGGTCGGGAGTTGCATGGCGGAGGACAGCTGGTCACGGGAAGCGATCGGCGGCGCGTGACCCTGGGAGGCGCTTGGCGGCTGCAACGAAGCGTCGAATGCGGTCGGCGGCGGCGGCGGCTGCTGCTGCTGCTGCTGCGGCGGCGGCGGCGCGTCGCCATGGGGCAAAATGGAAGGCATCGTCGGTAACACCTGGGGATGAGGCGAGCCAGTAGATGGGTCCCCAGGGCGCTGACCGGACGGCACCGTCGCTGAAAGCAGACGGGGAGCGGCAGAACCCGAGCGACGACAGAGGCGCAGCTGATTGAGATGCCGACGCACCTCACCAGAGGCCCCCAAAACCAAATACATCGCGCGGCCGAGGCAGCGAAGAATGCGCCCTGCGAGCCAACGCCGTGAACCTCGATAGTTGCGATAAATTACAACGTCGCCTGGAGCAAAAGCAGGAGTCTGCCGCTGCACAGGAACCTGATGCGGCGGATGCAGCAAAGACATCAAGGTGCGATGAGGACGACCGTGAAGCAACTCAGCCGGCGAGCGACCATCTCGGGGATGAGAGCGATACGAAGACAAAAAGAGCAACAATGCGTCCTCCCGAGAATGCGACTTTTTCAATTTCAACATCTGTGACTTGAAAGTCCGGACCAATCGTTCAGCGGCACCGTTGGACTGAGGCGAAAACGGCGCGGATGTCAGATGTTGAATACCATTGGCCTGGCAGAATGACTGAAATTCTGCCGACATGAATTGTGGGCCATTGTCTGAAACAATAGTCTGCGGAAGACCTTCAATGCAAAAGATAGCAGACAACGCTTGGATGGTGGCGGAGGACGTCGTGGAAGACATCCGGACAACAAAAGGAAAATTACTGAAGGCGTCGACCAGAACCAACCATCGAGCATTCCAAAATGGACCAGCAAAATCAATGTGCAAGCGTTGCCAAGGGGAAGTGGCTTTTGGCCATGCAAAGACTTTCCGCGGCGGTGCGGACTGTTGTTCGGCACACGCCGGGCAAGAAGAACACATATTCGTAATCGCAGCATCGATTCCGAACCAAGTACAGTGCTGACGAGCAAGTTGTTTCGTTCGCACTATACCCCAATGTCCTTGGTGAAGAAGCCGTAAAACAGAGGACTGTAACGAACGTGGGACCACGACTCTGGACTGATCATTATCAGAACGCAACAACAAAACACCACGTCGAACAAAAAGTCTCTCCTTGTGAGCAAAAAATCGGCGAACCAACGGATCCTCGATCCGAGACTTTGACAAAGGCCATTGCGTAGCAACAAAACGTAAAACAGTAGCAAGGACAGGGTCAGCAGCTGTGGCTGTAGCGACACGACGAAAATCAATCGGAAACGATTCGACCACTTCATCGGTTTCCGAATCAATGAACATGCAAGCAAGTTCGGAAGAATCGAATGCTTTATCCTCAGCAACAGGCAAACGGGACAACGCATCGGCGTTTCCGTGCTTAGCAGTGGACCGATACAAGATATCGTAGCGGTACTGCGAGAGGAAAATAGACCAGCGAATGAATTTCTGCGCTGTACGTGGAGGTACAGGCTTGTTCGGATGAAAAAGCGACGTCAAAGGTTTGTGGTCTGTGATGATGGTAAAGTGACGACCATACAAGAAATCATGGAACTTAGTAACACCAAACACGAGAGCCAAAGCTTCTTTCTCTATCTGTGAATAATTTCTTTGCGCAGACGAGAGCAATTTGGACGCAAAGGCAATAGGGCGATCATAGGAGCCAACTTTGTGCGCAAGGACAGCACCGATCCCGAAATCCGATGCATCTACCATCAACAAAAGGGGTTTCTGGGGATCGAATGGCGTAAGGCAAGTATTAGAAAGCAACGCCGATTTCAACTGGCGAAAGGCGCGTTCACATTCCGTCGTCCAGACGAACGGAACACCTTTACGGCGTAAGCGATGAAGCGGAGCTGAAATGGAAGAGGCATTGCGCACATATTTATGGTAATAATTAATTTTACCCAACACACTCTGTAGCTGTTTCAGATTTTTAGGGGACGGCAAGTCTTGTATGGCACGGAGGTGCTCTGGACTTGGTTGTATGCCTTGGGCATTAATGACATGTCCCAGGTATGGTAAGTCACGAGCAAAAAACACACATTTGTCCTTCCTCAAGCGAAGACCATTGTGCCGCAAGACCTGAAAGAATGTTCGTAAATTCGCAAGATGATCTTCTTCTGTCTGTCCGGAGATCACTATATCGTCCAGATAGTTTGCTGCAGTAGGGACCGACGCACAAATAGTTCGTAAATATTGCTGAAACAAGGCAGGGGCGGATGCACACCCGAATGGCAGTCTTTTGAAGCGGTACAATCCAAGATGCGTGTTAACCACCAATACGCGCTGGGATTCGTCGTCCACCGGTATTTGCAAGTACGCATCGGCTAGGTCCAACTTTGAAAAATATTTTCCCGGGCACAGTTTAGCAAAAAGATCTTCCGGGCGGGGCAAAGGAAAAGTAGCAGTCACTAGCTGTGGATTCACTGTGGCCTTGAAGTCCACGCAAAGTCTCAATTTTCCGGAAGGTTTTGGCAAAATTACTAAGGGTGAGGCCCAGAGAGAAGCTTGCACACGTTCAATTACACCCTGTGATTCGAGATCGTGTAACGTTCTTGCGACCTCATCACGCAATGCGTGGGGAACATTGCGCGCCCTGAAAAATTTCGGTTGCGCGTTTACCTTCAGTTCTAAATGTGCTTCATAGTTTTTAGCGCAACCTAAGCCCGGTGCAAAAATATCTGCAAATTCGTCACATAAGCGAGAAACACTGTCTGTAGGCACAGTCTGATTCACAGATAGGACCTGATTTACAATAGACATGTTAAACAACTTAAATAAATCTAGACCAAATAAGTTCACTGCAGAAGAAGAACGAAGAACGTAAAATGACACAAGTTTTGTTTGTCCCTTGTATGTTGCAAGAAGGCTGCACTGTCCTAACACAGGAATTTTCTGTCCGGAATATGTAGTTAGCTTAACATGTGCGGCACGCAACGGAGGTGCGCCCAGTTGTTTGTATGTGTCATGATTGAGCAATGAAACTGCAGCTCCGGTATCGAGCTGGAATGGTATCACTTGGCCTTCAAAGTCTAAGTCCACAAAAAGTTTATTGTCCTGCTGACGACAAGAGCGACTGTTTTGTGCAATTGGAACAGACACTGGTACAGAATCACTTGCTAATTGACGTGATTTCCGGCGACGTCGACGCACAGTTTTTGTGGGACGATCACAGTCACTGTTAGAGAAAGTGTCACTGGACGAAGTGGAATTAACGACATGAATGTCCATAGGCGAAGGTCCACGAGCCTGAGTGTCCTTGGTTCGATTCCGGCGCGAAGCAAAGGGCCTGGAATGATTGTGATTGTCTGATCTGAGCTTTTTCTGGCAAACACTTTGAACATGTCCTTTCCTATTGCAGAAAAAGCAAATAGCTTGGCGTGACGGGCAATGTTCACGCGAATGTCTAGTAGCACACCGCGGGCATGATTTCACTGCATTTGTGGGCTGGCGCGGCACACCTGGCTTAGCACGCGGCGGTCGCTGTGCGGACGGCCGCGAGGGCAGTTGACCGGGCCGCGTTGCGCGAGCGCGCCCCGCGGGCCGGTTAATGTTACACACAGCTGGCGAAGTTTCAAAAGATTCCTGAGCACAGTCAAGGGTGTCCTGTCTATCCAATATGTCTATCACTTGTTGAAGGGAGGGATTAACTAGTTTCAAAATTTGCTCCCGTATGCGAACATCAGAAACGTTCTGTGCAATTGCATCACGCACCATTGTATCTGAATAAGAAAGACCACAGTCACATTCAAAGGCACAGTCCCTAGTAAGCCCTTGCAATGTTGCTACCCACTCCCTATTAGTTTGACCGGCCGTACGTTTTGTACGAAAGAACGTATACCGTTTTGCAACCACATTAACTGTTTCTTTGAAATAGGCCTCTAATGCAGACAAAATTTCCTCGTATGACAAAGTTGCTACGTCGCGGCGGGGAAACAATTTCACTATCACACGGTATGTGGACACACCGACACAAGAAAGCAAAAACGGCTGCCGCTCATTACCTTGAATTCTGTAGGCAGCCATGTGAAAGGCGAACTGACGAGACCACTCTTGCCAGGTCTCATCGGCTGCCACGTATGGTCGAAAGGGAGGTGCAACAGCGTTCAGTGGCAGCGGTAGCGAAGAAGCGGCGGCGGCCGCATCGGTTTGAATGGTACGTTGACCCTGGACGAGCTGTCCAAGGGCATCCAGTAACGCCTGCGTCTGCTGAGTCTGCAAGCGATAAAATTCGGACAGTACATCTGGAGAATGTGGCGAAGCCATGACACAATGAAATGTAAGCAATCAAAAATAAATGTAAGCAATCAGAAAAAAGTTTTTACTCGTCGCCAATCTGTAGTGACGTAACAAGACTGTTACGCCACACGGTAGTAGCCAAAAGAAAGGCACGCTAGACTAATGCTGTGGCCGATAGTGCACGAACGGCAATAAGCAGACGGGCGTGAAGTCTGGAACATGAGAACTTATGAATGAATAAGAAGAAAAGTATGTAGATGCTTTTTACTTAACTTTTATTTATTCCTTGGAATACATCTCTCTTGAATACTCGAAGCTATAGGCACTGATACAAATCGCTCCTTGCTAGTTCGTTGCCATTAACTTAGCTGATGGCTATTCTGTCTCTCGGCTAATGAGAGAGAAAGGCTTCATACAACTGGGCGATAGCTAGGTTCGCGTACAACTGGGCGGTAGCTTGGTTCTCGTACAACTGGGGTCGAGTCCACTCTCGTATCACGAGACCTGCCTTGGTGGTGGCGCTAGGTCTGCGATCACAGTGGCGACACGCGGGTCCGACATGTACTACATGGACCGCGGCCGATTTAAACTACCACCTAGCAAGTGTGGTGTCTGGCGGTGACACCACACAACACAGTCAAATGCCTTTGTTAAATCAAAAAATACGCCAAGTGTTCGAAACTTTTTGTTTAGCCCATCCAGTATCTCACAGAGAAAAGAGAATATAGCATTTTCAGTTGTCAAACGACTTCTAAAGCCGAACTGTACATTTGATAGCAAATCGTGTGATATAAAATGATCAATTAACCTTACATCCACAGCCTTTTCGATAACTTTTGCAAACACTGATGGCATAGAAATAGGTCTAAAATTATCTACATTATCCTTTTCTCCCTTTTTGTAAAGCGCCTTTACTACTGAGTACTTTAATCGCTCAGGAAACTGACCATTCCTAAAGGAAAAATTACAAATATGGCTAAATACAGGGTTAACATGTGCAGCACAGTACTTTAATATTCTACTAGACACTCCATCATAACCATGAGAGTCCTTAGTCTTCAGTGATTTAATTATTGACTCAATCTCCCTCTTGTCTGTATCACAGAGGAATATTTCAGACGTCAATCTCGGAAAGGCATTTGCTAAGAAATTTATATGATTTCCTGTAGAAACTAAATTTTTATTTAATTCACCAGCAATGCTCAGAAAATGGTTGTCAAATATTGTACATATATCTGATTTATCAGCAACAGAAATATTATTACTGCGAACTGACTTTATATCATCAACCTTGTGCTGCTGACCAGACACTTCCTTCACAACTGACCATATGGCTTTAATTTTATCCTGTGAATTAGCTATTCTATTTGCATACCACATACTTTTTGCATTGCTAATAACATTTTTAAGTACCTTACAATGCTGTTTGTAATGAGCTACTGTAGCTTGATTGTGACTACTAACATTTTGATATAATTCCCCCTTTGTTCTACATGATATCCTTATCCCACTAGTCAGCCAACCGGGCTGTCCATTACTGCTAGTACCCCGTTTAGAATGTTCTAATGGAAAGCAACTCTCAAAGAGCATGAGAAATGTGTTATGGAAAGCATTGTATTTATCATCTATATTATCGGCACTATAAACATCTTGCCACTCTTGTTCCTTGACAAGTTTTGAAAAACTCTCTATTGCTGTTGGATTAACTTCCCTATGTAGTTTGTAATTAAATACGACATTGGTTTGAGTACAAAAACCTTTTAGTATTAAAATTTGTGCGTCATGGTCTGAAAGGCCATTCACCCTTTTACTAACAGAATGCCCATCTAGTAATGAAGAATGAATAAAAATATGGTCTATGACTGTGCTACTGTTCCCCTGCACCCTAGTTGGGAAAAACACAGTTTGCATCAGATCATATGAATTTAGGAGATCTACCAACTTCCTTTTTCTTGCACAGTCACGTACAAAATTAATATTGAAGTCTCCACATATAACAACTTTATGGTACTTCCTACAAAGTAAATCAAGAATCTTCTCTAGCTTAAGCAAAAATACTCTGAAGTCGGAGTTAGGGGACCTATAAACAACAGCAATTAGAAGTTTAGTTTCACTAAATTTAACTAATGCTGCACAACTTTCAAATATCTGTTCAGTGCAGTGTCGTGATACGTCTATGGACTCAAATGAAATACTGTTTTTTACGTACAGAGCCACTCCCCCACCCTGCAAGGAACTCCTTGAGAAACAGCCAGCTAATCTGTAGCCTGGTAAAGGAAGCCTCTGAATTATCAAATTAATTAAGTGGTGTTCTGATATACCAATAATTTCAGAGTTAACATCTATTAGCAGTTAACTAACTTTATCTTTAATACCTCTTATATTTTGATGAAATATGCTAATTCCTTCTCTACTTGGAAACATTACATCCTCTGGAGGTGAGCCCTTAATTAGAGGCACTTCCTTTAAGCAGGTACGCCTATCAGCTGACTTCAGTCAAAAAAAGGTGCAGCTCTAACACCAACTACTACAGGAATTTTTCCATGAGTGATACCACTACCACCACCACCACCACCACCACCACCAACTTCACTGTCACCTATAAGCTTAGCCAGCCTCCGCCTCCCATACCGATTGAGGTGCTGGCCATGCCGAGTGAAACCCCATCTACTGATAGACCCAACTGGCAGCACTGAGATGTGATCCATGCCCTCCGCCATCAGTGCCCTCCCCAGCCCCACATTAACGCGCCTAACAGCCGCATTAAGGTGAGGCCGATCATGACGCTGAAACAGGTGCACGAAAGGCACATTACTACCACCGGTTTGAGTAGCTATCTTCAACCCCAGTTCTCGATACCACTAATATCGTACTACTTTTCTGCGAAGTAACAGACATATTTTTGTGACAGTATTCACTTTTGGTTTTATTAATGTATGGGTACTCCGATGTATCGATAATTTACAGTGATATGGTTCTTGTGTGTATTCATTTCTGTGAGACTGTCATAATCTTTGACTTACTTGTAACCGTTTTGGCGCGAATGCGCATAGAGCAGTTTTTGTTTCACTTTGCAGAAGTAAAGTTGTTATTTCGCTTTGTAAAAGAACAGTCAAGTCTTGTGTTTGGTTAAAGTGAAAATTAAACATATGAAGATTGATACAAAACTGCCTTCTTGATGATGTGACAATTAAGAAGAAGTATATGTGGGATTGCTTGATTATTAAGAATTTCCTGAAAAACGCATTTGTTAGGTCTTCAAATATTGTTAAAATACAGATCTGGACCTTCTAGCAGTCAAAGTGGAATCTCCCTAGAATCAACAAGATGAGCCATAAAAACTTCGACGAAATCTACGTAGGAATCCATTCAAGATAAGAGCCAAAATTAATGACTTTTTTACAGTGAATTCATTATTTCCATTCTGACGATACCATCCACAGTCAATAACTTTGTTGTTGCCCGATAAAGCGAACATATGCTGTGTGAGCAACATTATTAATCTGATTTCTAACCTACTTTGGAAGTGGCCGTATTGTTAGAACCTACATCTTCATATAAAATCGTAACGTTGTTGGTTATACCTTTTCCCGTTTCACTGCTCGTGTGATCGTGTCGCGACTTGAACCCAATACGTATGATCACCACGTCGGAAAATATATCACCTCAGAGAATCGTCATAGACTTTCAGAAGGGTAATCGTACAATGTAGGCGTTAATGGCCGGCTTCTTCTTCAGTTAAAACTTCCGGGATGAGAGGTTTTAGTCGATGATTCGGAAAATTCCAGAGATCCATAAACACCATAAAAATTTTAATAGAGAAGAAGGTTTGAAGCTAGATAAAATATGAATATCTGCTTTGCGCCAACGGAATGACAGCCGCGTGGGGTAGCCGTGCGGTTTAAGGCGTCTTGTCACGATCCGTGCGGCTTCCCCCGTCGGAGGTTCGAGTTCTCCCTCGGGCATGGGTGTGTGTGTCGTCCTTCGCGTAAGTTAGTTTAAGTTAGATTAACTAGTGTGTAATCTTAGGGGCCGATGACCTCAGCAGTTGGTCCCATAGTACCTTACCACAAATTTCCCATTTCCAACGGTATGACAAACGATTATTTTTGATTGAGAATGATGATGCAATCCAGAAATAGTCACATAGTCGGCATGACGTGACATATTGTGGTACCCTCTATGCGCTCTATTAATGCGAGAGCCCCTCAAAATACAATGGCAGTAGCCTTTGTACCTCGGAATTTGTTTCCCGTGGCTGGAGACGAAACGTTAGGAAGCAGTTTTATACAGCAACCACGGCCTCTGAGCCCGAAAGCTAAGCCTTTGAAAAGGTTGTTTGTTGCGCTTATAATTGAGTAACAGTGTAGAACTATAGTAAGGTCCCTACGAAACGTCAGGCAGTATCATATAACCAAAAGATAATTTAACAATGTCACGTCAGAACAGATTAGTATATTTGTACTATTGTTTACATTTCCCCTTCAATAATCAGAAAGAAATGTATTGTTGCCTGTTACCATCATGTATCATTATGATGTATTATCAGCTACTATGCGTTTTGCATGTCCATCAGCAAAGTTATTGGAATCAGCTGATGTACTACTAGCGTAGTATTGTGCTGGCAGCAATCTAAAGAATAAATGCATTGTTTAATATTTCCTTGCGTGCTCTATCCTAAAATGTGTTGCTGATATTGTCCACCCACATAATTATGTCAGGGGAAGTGGTACAACTTTTCCGTATGTTTCGATAGTTGGTTCTTTAAACTGTTGAAAACAGTTTTCCGAGATGAACGCCTTTATTTCTGACCTTCCCATTTAAGATAATGGAGTGTCTTCACAGCTTAACCGTGCCTACGGAGACGACCTGTTATAAATTTAGCTGTACGCAACTAATAGCGCCCAACTGAGTCTGAATTAGTGAGTCCCCAGGAAGTTCTCGTACTAGTATCTTCTGTGTGTTCTGTAATGAAACTGGATTACACTTTTTGGTGTGACTTCCACTGCGAACTCTTGCTTTATACTGCTGATAATATGGTATATAGTGCCCAGGTCATGAAGCATTCACACTGGCGAGCATTCAGATTCTCTTCAATAACTAGCAAATCAGTCTCGTTGTCAGATCCAACAGCACACAATGATTCCAGCTGATGTGTAGTCTCGAGAATGTTTCCTGCTGAATTACAATAGACTGCCTTCGGACATATTGGTGTCGCTTTGACCATCACGAACAGAACCCCACAGGATGTCACTCAGTGTCCCATTTCACTCCGGCCACTACACCGCGCAAATCTCTGTTATCCTTCAAATTCAAATGGTTCAAATGGCTGTGAGCACTATGGGACTTAACATCTGAGGTCATCAGTCCCATAGAACTTAGAACTACTTAAACCTAACTAACCTAAGGACATCACACACATCCATGCCCGAGGCAGGATTCGCGCGGTTCCGGACTGAAGCGCCTAGAACCGCTCGGCCACTACGGCCGGCCCTGTTATCCTTGGTATGGTACTGGCGCTAAATGACGCATCGCATCTCCATATCTCATCAACCTAGCTTCTAGTTATTTGTTCTCGACGGTTCGTACTAACAGTCTCTCTGAACCTTGCCACACTGCTGTCCCGAATCTCTCTTTTTACTACTCGTCCTGCAGTCACGTACTGTCGGTATGGTCTTCCCACGTCCCTCATGCCAATGATTAGACTTTTCCCGACGTCCGAAAGATGGTGATAAGCTGCACGCTTCCATATGGGCATGTCCTGTTGCAGTCTCTACATCAGAAGTTACAGTAAGGTCAGAAACTCCCAACAGCCACCATACTCTCACACCTTTCTTCATCTGTAGGAATGACACTTTTTGTGCACCAGTATTGGAAATACTAGAAATAAGCTCCCTTCAGGATGAAATTTTGATCAACAGTCCCATAGCCATGGAAGTACTGGAGTATCAGTTTGACAGCGTTCATCGTGTAACACTTCCGATTTCCGTCAGTATTTACTAGGTGAGGCAGACACGACAGGCCACTCCAAATACATTCGGAATGAATAAATAGGTGTGGTTTTCGCCAAGTTACAGCGGACAATATGGTGCATTACGACACCGACTTGGTTTTTTCTAATGGAGTTAATCTTTTTGGGAGTCATTTCAAACAAGCTTCTAAAAGAAATTCAACGATATAACATGCATGGGCCTTGATCGAATGGTATCAAGATACCAGCGCCGCAAAACCACTGTCCCACAGTCAGGAGAAAACGTCTGCCCAGTTATATCAAATGTAAACTAATGAGTAACTCAGGTATGGTTCTTGGATTTATCTGTGTACCTGAAGCCTATCCGTCTTTCTGCTTCTGTAGCTATCAGATAATTTGCTATTAAGACTATTGAGACATTCATAATGTATACGACAGTCGAAAAAGTGAATATCGTCTATGGCGAATGCTGCCAGACTACTAAAACAGCGGTGCTGTTGTATGCTGAAGAGTAACCATATCGTGAAAATCTTTCTTTGCAAAAATGAAAACAAAGTTGTAAAGACTGGAAGTGTGGAGCATGTAATACGTCTAGAAAAAGAAGAGCAAACGATGACAGAAATGAAACTTTTTAGCAGCGAACATAACGCAAAAGTCATTAAGGGGCATCTAGAGAGTAGGGAAGCGATTAAGCAGACAAGTGTACTGTGATCACTACTTTCCGCAGCATTTCACCATTTTACATTTCGCTGCGTCTACAACTTCTGGCCAATGACCTGATAAATCGGTTGCAATTCTCCGAATGTTATCTACGAAAAGTGAAAAGTGACGTGGCATATCATGGAAAGTTTTGTTTCAGGAGGAAGAATCGTTTTCAAACCATGGACAAGTCAATTTTCGCAGTATGGACTAATCCTAAGTTGTGCTGCTACTGTAGTGATTGGAAGACATCCCATTGCACACAAGGCAAACAGTGTGGTACCAAAATGACGGATGTCTCTCGTATTCCGTGCATATAATGACAGATCCTCTTAAGAGAACATTTGGAGAGTATTGAAATGGTCGTTCAGGAAACGCACATTAGCCAAACTTTCTATACTTTCGTCTGCGAGAAAAATTAAAATACGAGGTCTGGTAGGAAACAATGACTCCTGAAGGCATGAAATGCCTTTTACCAGGGGCCTGTGCTGCTGTAACTTCAGATGAACATCAACCTGCCATATTGTTTGTCCAGAATCACTTTTAGCGTGCAGCAGTGCTCAAGGTCAACATTTTGAGCATTTGCTATGACAGACGTGATAATAAACACCCGAACCGTACCTGAGTTACGTGCTTGCGCGCATTTTGTATAACAGGGCAAACATTTGTACAGCATCTTCTCCTGACGGCGGGACAGTGGTTTGCGGGGCTGTTATCTTGGTGCAATTTGATTGAGTCCTGTACATGTTATGTCGTTGAAGTTCTTTTACGAGCTTCTTTCAAATTCCACAGAAAAATTGTAAAGTAGGTATCGTAATTCGGTCACTATGAACGATAAAATCTACTAGCGAAATCAGGAAATTCGCCATTTTGTCCGCTATAACAAAAACAGCACCTCGATTTATTTATTCATTTTGGATATATGTGGGGTGACAGGCCTTAAGGTGCCTCACCTGCCATAATTATCTGAAACACTCCGTATATTATACACTGAAGAGCCAAACAAACTGATACACCTGCCTAACACCGTGTGGGCCCCGCGAGTACACAGAAGCGCCGCAACACGACGTGACATGGACTCGACTAATGTCTGAAGTAGTGCTGGAGGGAATTAACACCATGAATGGAGATCTCCTGTGAACAGCATGTTGCAAGGCATCCCAGATATGTTCACGTCTGCGGAGTTTGGTGGCCAGCGAAAGTATTTAAACTCAGAAGAGTGTTCCTGGTGTTACTCTGTAGCAATTCTGGAAGTGTGGATTGTCGCATTGTCCTGCTGGAATTGCCGCAGTCCGTCGTAAATTGTGCCATCGCTCGTGCGCCGACTATAATACCACGTTCAAACTCACTTAAATCTTCATAACCTGCCATTGTAGCAACAGTAACCGATCTGACAACTGCGCCAAACACTTGTCGTCTGTAGGAATTGCCGACCGCAGCGCCGAATTCTGCCTATATACATATCTCTGTATTTGAATAGGCATGTCTATACCTGTTTCTTTGGCGTTTAAGTGTGTATATAGTGTTCTAGTTAAGATGATTTTCTATGTAACTTACAAAGCGATGAGTGAAAGGAATATTTATTTACATAGGAAAACGTAAGAAACGTTACTCTTTATACAGAGCTATGAACAGAGATTATTTCGTTATTTTCCACAGAGTTAAGGCAAACAGTCGTGATTTTTACGTAAAATATAATTTCTTTCAATGATGCACATAATATATTTAAACCAAACCTTTACATGTAAAGATAAAACCTGTGACGCAATTCCGTGACCAGACTATCGGCTTGGCAGCGGGTACTGTGTGATCATAATGAAAGTGAAGCTACTCACAGAGGACCCAGTGTGGGCTGTAACTATTCTATGGCAGCGAAACATGGTAGATATTCTAATGCATAAACACGGAACAGATTTACGCGAAAAAAAAAATGGTTCCAATTTAATGAATGTAACTTCATCTTCTGGTGAAGTATGGGACTACGGCTGTTCAATGTTCAATAAAAATAATACCAATCACCGTTATATAGGTTTATTTCTAGGCAACTAGTTGCTGACTGTTGTCCAACGTCGGCCGGGGTGGACGAGCGGTTCATGGCGCTACAGTCTGGAACCGCGCGATCGCTACGGTCGCAGGTTCAAATCCTGCCTCGGGCATGGATGTGTGTGATGTCCTTAGGTTAGTTAGGTTTAAGTAGTTCTAAGTTCTAGGGAACTGATGACCTCAGAAGTTAAGTCCCATAGTGCTCAGAGTCATTTGAACCATTTGTTGTCCAATGAGCGCATGTCCGCGTAATAGCTATTACGAGACCAGTTAAAGGCACTGCTATATTTGAAACACGTGTAACCTCCCCTCTGAATTTTAGTTAATGACAATAATTAAACGTAAATGGGCATCGTGCTAAACGTAACCTCCCAGCAAATTTTTACAAGACAATACAAATGTTAATGTGAATAGGCCCAAGTGTAACCTCCCCGCAAATGTTATAAATGACAATAATTTCCCCGCAAATAATGTAAAAAGAATAACCTCCCCGCAAAAATGTAAAAAAAAGACTATATTTGAATGTTAATCGAAATAGAGCCAAATGTTGTTGAGCTCCCACAAAACATTGTTAAATTGAAATAAAAGCGACTGTACCTTCGCTACAAAAATATTGAAAAATAATGGCCCAATGTAAACTCGACACAAAAATTGAGAAATGAACATTAATCATTAAACCCACAATAATAGGGCAGCATCGCTGACCTTAGGCCCTGTGCCATAATTAATCTGATAAATTGATTCTGGGAGGAAAAGCATAGGAAATATTGTTTCAATTGTAATGATTCTTTTCTTAAAAACGATTGCTTTGAAAACAAAATTATTATTGGGGCATTTCATGAACAAATTAATTACAATTAACATACATTACATTATCAGATGTGTGAAATGCTGCTTCATTACCTTATTTATCAATATACCTCGTCCCGAACCTTGACCAGAGACCCATGTCGACGCCGGCCGACTCCTCACACACAACTACCTCTGACTGAGTACAACTCGCAACTGAACTCTCGCGCAGTCAAGCGCAGACTAGCAACGATAAATACTCTCTGGTCAGAGATTCTGTCATGCCTCACCATCGCTGGTACTGAATACATACGCGTTTCATAACCCTCCACTAGGGGGGCAAAAATTTGGCAGCGATGGTGAGTCATTTGGACTTGCCATGAGCAACAAATTTTTTTTGACTAATTAACTTTACAATCACAGAATATACAGACGTAGAACATGAAGTAAATGTGATGCACATGCACCGAGTACAAAACATATTAGACAATAACAAAATGTATATACAATGAGTACAAAACATATTAACAAATGATATAAGTGCACACGCACTGAAAAACTCTTTAGCATTTTCACAACAAGTAAATATAATGGCAAAAAAATCATGTTAACAAGTGACATAAGTGCACATGCACTGTAGTTCAAAACATATCAGAAAATCAATAAGTAGAAATCATGTTAGAAAAATGATAAAAGTGCACACGCACTGTAGTTCAGAATATATCGAAAAAAAATGTATAGGTCATGAATACAAATGATGTTAGCAAAAAAAAAAAAATGATTTTCACTATGTTACAAGAATTAGGATAGGAAAGGGAAGGATTGCATCATGGTTGTAGCACTTTAGGTTGCACGCAGCTGCACTGAAAGTCCATATCTTTCCACAGAAGTACAACACCAAGTGAGACAATCTGAAGTTCTTTTCCCAGAAGTGTTTATCAGCGTAGCCAAGACACTGAAATGTTGTAGTAATATTCCATGTTATCATTTTGGCAGTACATCAGGTACACCAAACAGTGGGACCATAATAACGTCTCCATGGCTCACGGTGGTGAACAGCATGTCGTGTCAACACCACGTTCTTGTAAGGTACACCAACGTAGAATTAGTGCAAAAACCAAATATAGTGCTCCATGATCAAGAGGATATACAGGACAAATGGATATCCAAGGTAGTTAGGTCAGAAGGTGAAGGACATTAAGTCACATACTAGTGTTCATTGGGAATTACATTAGTAGTTTGCGGCAGTCATAGCCCAGTTATTGAACATTTCTGTACCATGTATGTAGTATTAAAGAAAAATGTTCATTAATTGTTTTACAGAGAACATTGGCACTCATTCTCTAATTACAAATCATCAGAAGTCATTACTTAAAACAGGAGGTAGTCAATAACATAGTATTACAGAATAATGTTGATAATTAATCATTGGTCATCCCAATACAGTAATCAGTAGCATTCATTTCCCAGTTACAAAGCATTATTAATTAATCATTGGTCATCTCAATACAGTAATCAGTAGCATTCATTTCCCAGTTACAAAGCATTATTAATTAATCATTGGTCATCCCAATGCAGTAATCAGTAGCATTCATTTCCCAGTTACAAAGCATTATTAATTAATCATTGGTCATCTCAATAGAGTAATCAGTAGCATTCATTTCCCAGTTACAAAGCATTATTAATTAATCATTGGTCATCCCAACACAGTAATTAGTAGCATTCATTTCCCAGTTACAAAGCATTATTAATTAATCATTGGTCATCTCAATACAGTAATCAGTAGCATTCATTTCCCAGTTACAAAGCATTATTAATTAATCATTGGTCATCTCAATACAGTAATCAGTAGCATTCATTTCCCAGTTACAAAGCATTATTAAGTAAGCATTTAATAAAGCATTGGTCATCCCAATACAGTAATCAGTAGCATTCATTATTCAAGTGACATACTATTCAGAGCTAATCAGAATTACTCAGAACTCTCTTAAACTGGTATCATTATTTGGGACTGGTAATACATTCTTTTGTTAGCAATGCATTGCTTTGGGTATTTATAGGGGAAAGCAAGAAGAGAAAAAGAAAAAATTTGCTTCTTGGTTGTTCCTGTAAATGAAAATGTGTAACATCATTCGTCATGAGTCAGCTGTAGCAAGGTTATGAAACAAGTAGAGTATATGTACTCACATTCATAAATGACATAGATTTAATGAACAACTGCTTATAGCACATTAATTTCATAAATAATTTCTCCTGCAAATATATATGTATAAAAAAAATAGATTATTAAGCTGAAAGAAGAAACGCATTTTATGCTGAAAAGTAGTGAATTTCGAATTAACAGGTAGTGAAATGTGTATAAAGATGTGTTCCATAGCTGTCCTTTCCAAAACCTTCAGTCATTATACTATGCAATATAACACCTGCTGTCAAAGCGAACTGCAACAAATACTTAAATAACTACATAGCATGAATACATAACTTCCACATTATCCTCATCTGTAAAGAAAAACTTCATTATCCATCACTTCATTACCTATATTATCATAACTCCATTATTATCATCACCTGTAAAGAAAAACTTCATTATCCATAGTAGCATATTCTTCATCATTATTCATCAGCATTCATTATCATCTGCAAAAAATCACTTCATTAATCATTATACAACTATTCCTTATTTCTATCATATTTCATCACTAAAACTAAGATGTGTAGTTCCGTCTGACATTATTCATCAGCATTCATTATCATCTGCAAAAAATCACTTCATTAATCATTATACAACTATTCCTTATTTCTATCATATTTCATCACTAAAACTAAGATGTGTAGTTCCGTCTGACAGCCTGCATCAATCGCCTCGTATTCTGGAAAAAAAAATTAGTTAAGACTGCTATTCTACGATGTGTATAGTATATTCCTGTTAATGTTTGTTAATTCTGATCCATTTAGTCTTCATCACGAAGTATTGCATTCTCTTTCGTTCATTCCGAAGGTGAAATTCCCATTTTGTTTAATTTATTTCTTTCACGAATCATTTCTTTCTGAAATTGATAAACAAAGATTAATATCTTGCATTTACATCATATACTCACTAAATAATGACTGGTTTATGGTAACATAATTAAGCATACAGCATAACATGACAAAAAACGTAATATGTGAAAAAACATAGATAGTGTTCAGAGGCAAAAATGTACACAGTGTATCACAATGTAGAAGTAAAGTAGTCACGATGTTGAGATATCATAAGGCAAAATGTCAAAGTCAACTGGTGTTTGCTATATTTTAACTATTTCATAGTGCATACAAACAAAATATGAAAACAATCGTACAAACATAAAAAAAATGATGACAAGAAATGTGACCTTCTTTGTGTTCAGCTTGTATGTTGTGTAGTTAATAGAGGCGAGAACTGAAGACTTTAATAGAGAAAAAATTTGATAAAATTAATATATCACTAGATAGAATTGCATAATTATTCGTAACATATGTAATTTTATCTGGAAAATGTGCACTGTCTAATCTGTAACGACAAGAAAAGCGACCTGCTAACCTTACCTTGCTGGGCACTTGCCAAGAAAAAATACGATAATCATCAGTAAGTAGTTACATAAATATAATTGCATAAGTGGTCATAAAACGTGTAAATTCATCTGGGAAAATATGCACAGTCTGATGTGTAACGACAAGAAAAGCGACCTGCTAACCTTACCTTGCCGGGCACTTGCCAAGAAAAAATACGATAGTCATCAGTAAGTAGTCATGTGAATATAATTGCATAAGTGATCATAAAATTAGCAAAATGGCATTATAGCATGTTAAATCATAAAGTGTCTTCATTTAATAAAAGGTTTGATGTTTGACCAATGGTGGTTGCCTTTGGATTTTCTGGTTCTCAAAGTTTCGACGTGTAGAACATTAGGGTGAGGAATGCTGCGAATTCGATATGGACCTGCGTATAGAAGTTCAAATTTACTGCACCTACCTTTCCCTTTGTTGGATAAATAGTGTGTACGTACTAATACTTTCTGTCCAATGTGAAAGTCACGGCGTGTACAAACCTGTTTTTGCTGTCTTCTCCGGCGCTCTGCGGCACGTTTGATGTTGTTCAGCGCAATGTCAATTATTTCATGGTGTCGTAGTCGACGAGATGTAGGAAATCTTACTAATTCTGTAATTTTGTTAGGTCGTTCAACATTTTTCAGTATAACAGACGGAGATAGCATAGTGGATTCATTTGGAATGGAATTAATTACATCTTGGAATGAGAATATGTGTGTGTCCCAATCAATATGTGTTTTGTGGCAGTATATTCTACACAGTTTACCAAATTCTTTCATTAATCGTTCACAAGGGTTCGAAGAAGCATGGTACCTGGATATATAGATCGGAGAAATGTTTCTAGCTCGTAACATGCGTGTCCATTGTCAGAAATTACTTTCAACACATGCCCTACATGAAATAGAAAATGTTTTACAAATGCTTTCGAAACAGTTTTAGCAGTAGCTTTGCGTAACGGAGTGAAGGTGACAAATTTTGAAGTGAGTTCAACAGCGACAAAGATGTAGCAAAAACCTCAATTAGTTCTCGGAATTGGACCAAAAATGTCTACAGCGGCCATATGTCTTAATTTAACAGGTACAATGGGATATAACGGAGGAATAAGTGAAGTTGTGTCTGACTTAGCTTTCTGGCAGATTTTACATGACGCTAAAACTCGTCGTATACGTTTCTCCATGTTGGCAAAATAACAGTTTTGTCTCAGTATAAGAAAACATTTTCTAGCTCCGTAATGTGCGTAACTTAAATGACTATACCAGATTAATTTGTTAACAAGCTCGTCAGGAATGCATAATAACCAACTGTTGCTGTCAGGATGAGAGCGGCGAAACAGAATGTCATTGCGTACAGTGTAATGGTTTCTAATCGTAACATTATTCCTATCTTGCCAGAGGTGTTTAATCTCTTTCCATACGTTGTCTTTATTCTGCTCTTGTGCTATGTCCTGTAATGACGACGAAATGAAATTTTCAAATGCAACTAGTTGAATGTACATGACGCTGAAATTTGCTTTGCAGAAGTTGGTTGCGATGTCTTGCTGATTGTTGCTGAGAGAACGAGATAGTGCGTCTGCTACAATATTTTGTGTGCCGGGAATGTGAACTATTGTAAAATTAAATTCCTGCAAGTAAAGTTTCCATCTGCTTAATCTGTCGTGAGTGAATTTAGCTGAAAGTAAAAATTGTATCGCTCTGTGATCTGTGTAAACGGTGGTGTGTCTTCCATAAAGAAAATGCCTAAATCTCGTAAAAGCCCATACAACACATAACGTTTCCAGTTCTGTAACAGAATAATTTCGTTCAGCAGGTGACAGAATGCGACTTGCAAATGCGATGTTTTTAATTATTGTAGAGCCATCTTCTTCAATTTCCTGAAAAATATGTACGCCTAAAGCGGTGTTGAAACTGTCGGTGGCAATGGAAAAATTTCTGGTAAGATCTGGGTGCGATAAAAGTGGTGCATTCAACAAAGCATGTTTCAGGTTCATAAATTCAGAATGTGCTTGCTTATCCGAGGACCAAATAGTGTTTTTACCTGTCAATTGGCATAATACAGGTGTGTCTAAAGCAGAGTGATGAATAAATTTACGAAAAAAGTTAATTAAACCCAAAAAACTGCGTAGTTGTTTTTTCGTCGTAGGAACGGTAATGTCACGTAAAGCTTGACGTTTTTCCGGATCAGGCGCAATGCCTTCTGCTGAAATTACATGTCCCAGAAATATTATAGAAGTTTTGCCAAAGTGCGATTTACTGAGATTAACTGTGAGTCCTCGAGCATGAAAAGTTTGCAACAGTCGTTCAAGAATCATATTGTGTTCAGACCAGTTAGCTTCTGCAATAAGAATGTCGTCTACGTACGTTGTGATAATGTCTTTCATGCAAACGTGTGTCGGATGGCGTCAAAAGTAATAACATTTTCGTGAACAAGATTCTGAGGGTCAAAATTAGTGCTTACGTTACTGGAATATGCAACCTGTACTGTATCTGGTCAAATTCTATCGTACGTGCTGTTATTTACGGGAGGATGCTGTGGCATACCCACTATTTGAACTGTTCTGTTATTTCTTCCTGACGTATTACGCTATAGATGACACCTATTGTCTGGTTCATTCATGATAACATGTTGTTGCTGATGTTCTTGCTGCTGAAAAGATCGACTGTTATTAAATGTACGCTAAAAATTGTGCTCAATATTTTTACGTTTGTCATGATAGTCATTTCTATACGGTGCATTTGCGATAGGAATTGAAATAGTGTGTTTCTATACGTAGTTATTTCTTTGCTGCTGTGCGTTACTATTTGTTGTAGCTGAGACTATACGTGCACGCGGCGAAACATTAAAGCTTGGTTGACCTTGTGCATTACATTGTTGGTTAGGTATGCTAAGCGGATGACTTTCATGCTGTTGTGGAGAAAACCACCTATTGTTACAAAAATGTGTTTGCGACTGCTGCTAATTTTACACATACTGATGATTACGATTTTATCTGTTATCAAAATTACGCTGGTAGTTCTGGAGTGCCTAATGAAAATTGTCACTTTCGGTAAAAATTTGTCACATCGGGTTTTTATTACTTGTTTCTTAATTCTAAACAGAGCAGTAGTTAAAGATCTGTTTTGATAGATATAAAGGATAGTAGAAGGCAGTAGTGCAGAAAACTAAAGCTGAAACAGCACTACTACAGCTCGGGGCCCTATGCACGCTACGGCACATATTCATTAAAGACCTCGTCACTGAGGTCTATTACGCGCTGCAATTAAATTTTAGCCTTTGCGTTGCAGGCAATGGCGGTAAAAATCCAAAAGCAAATTGTTGTTTTCTTGCTAATTCCAATTTCTGCATTATAGGCAATGCTGATGAAAATACAATAGCAAATTGTCGTATCCAGTTTAAAGCTAGTTTCTGCATTACAGGTAATAGCGGTGAAAATACAAAAATAAATTGTCGTGTACAGGTCAAATCGTGTGTCTGTGCTCTGTCATTATTAAATTCCTTAGATTTTCTTACAGATAAAAATTGCTCATAATCTACGTTCTCGTCACTGAATTTGAGAACACGTTCAGGTTTGTGTGAGAATCTGTTTGTCTGTGTCATTTCGGATTTCAAGTTACGTAGCTTTTCAGATTTTAAGTCGCGTGGCTTTTCGGATTTTAAGTCGCGTAGTCTCTGTAGATTGACCAAGTTATACGCGCTGCGTGAGTCTGACAAATGTTCACTAAGTGGCGTCTGCTGTGATGTGATAAACCCTGAAACATTTTTTATCTCTGTTACCTCTTGCTGTAAACATGACAATTTTCTACGTAAGGTGTTATTAGATGAATCGATCTCACTGATTGTCTGTTATAGATTTTGAAATTCAGGTGTTTGATTAAATGAAACCGGTGAGGTATCGTCTGATTTGCTGTCATTATTACTTTCAATAACGTCAATACGACTGGCCAATTCATCATATTTTTCAGTCGGTATTTTTACCTGATCATCGGTTTTAGTGTCACAAGCATTAATTTGTTTTTGAATTTTACGTGTGGTTTCGTTCAATTTTTTAACGTCAGCACTAATGACATCGGAATCATGTGTTAGTTCTAATTGTTCGAGTCTGTCTGTCACTGTCTGAAAGTCTGCTGTGTGTTTGTCTGTTTTCGATTTAAGATCAGAAATTTCATTACGTATTTCTGTGTTCGACTGTTTGATGGTATTAATTTCATCGGACACTGAAACAATATTGTTGTCTACATACGTTTTTGCTTTCGCAAACAATTTACGTTTGTCTTCCTGTCTCTGTGCAGTGATTGTTTCCATGACTTGTCGTTTTACTTTATTCTGTTCCTGTATAAATTTACGGAAACGCGTATCACTGTTTTGTAGTGTTCCTTTGTTCGAATTTCGCGTCTATCTTTGCGTCCATTGTGCGCGAAAGTTCTGCTGTCATTAATTTAAACTCGTCGCGTAATTGTGTTGCCTTTTCAGAGCATTGTTTAGCGACTGCGCTAATTTCCTCTCTAAGTGTTTCTGTTGTAGCTGTTTGCATATCCCTTAATTCTTGAGCAACAGATCTAATTTCTTCGCTACTTTTTCTTGAACAAGCCTCAATTTCCTCGCGTAACTGTTCCTTAGTGCCATGACACTGCGCGGCAACGTCTCTAATTTGTTCACTAAGCTGTCTGGAATTGTTGTCTAATTTTTCATTAAAATGTTGTTTGAGTTTTCGTTATCTTGTTTGTTATCTTCACTCTGTTGTCTGACCTGTTCACTAAGTTGTTTGAAATTTTCTTTAAATTGTTTGTTATCTTCACTCAGTTGTTTGGAATTCTCATTATTTTCATTAAGTTGTTTAGTCATTTGTAGCAACAATGCCATAATTGGATCCGACCCAAAATTAGCATTACTATTCTCTGTGCTGTTTGATGGTGGATCTGGAATTGTCTCGCTTTCTGTAACCATTTGGTTAGTCTGAGATTTACGAAAAGGTATGCCAGTCAAATGTATACTGTCAGTCACTATCTCGGAATTAAATGAATCCGTCGTACTTTCAGTACACTGTCCATTTTCATTAGAAAAATTTGTCTGTACGTTACTTGAATTTTCCAAACCGCGTGTGTTAAGCTGGGCAGCGCTCATTACAATAGAGCGCCCCGCGTCATCAATTGTCGTTAAGTTAACAGAGGAGACAATTGAGTTCGTTTGTTCATCATTAAGATAAAAATCATCATTAGTGGTTGGAACGCACTGGTTGTCAGTGAACGCAGGATTGTCATCATTACACTGCGTGTCACAAATACTATCGGTGAAGTTGTTTAAGTCGGTAATTTCATTCATTACACCTCGCGATGTACTATTAATAGTTTCTCGCGGCATTTTAACACAAATCACAATTATTCACAAATGAAACAAAAACAATGCAAAATTCAACAAATACAAGTACAACAAAGAGCAACGAATTGCCGATGATCTGTGAAAGAAATTGACAAAATTAGTAAAAGCGTTGCGCCAAATCCTAATTATATTTAAGTATATAAGAGCAGATATCTGACTGTTTCTTAGAAGATTCACAAAGAAATACGATCCTGGCCAGATGTCGCCAAGTGTAACCTCCCCATTGAATTTTAGTTAATGACAATAATTAAACGTAAATGGGCATCGTGCTAAACGTAACCTCCCAGCAAATTTTTACAAGACAATACAAATGTTAATGTGAATAGGCCCAAGTGTAACCTCCCCGCAAATGTTATAAATGACAATAATTTCCTCGCAAATAATGTAAAAAGAATAACCTCCCCGCAAAAATGTAAAAAAAAGACTATATTTGAATGTTAATCGAAATAGAGCCAAATGTTGTTGAGCTCCCACAAAACATTGTTAAATTGAAATAAAAGCGACTGTACCTTCGCTACAAAAATATTGAAAAATAATGGCCCAATGTAAACTCGACACAAAAATTGAGAAATGAACATTAATCATTAAACCCACAATAATAGGGCAGCATCGCTGACCTTAGGCCCTGTGCAATAATTAATCTGATAAATTGATTCTGGGAGGAAAAGCATAGGAAATATTGTTTCAATTGTAATGATTCTTTTCTTAAAAACGATTGCTTTGAAAACAAAATTATTATTGGGGCATTTCATGAACAAATTAATTACAATTAACATACATTACATTATCAGATGTGTGAAATGCTGCTTCATTACCTTATTTATCAATATACCTCGTCCCGAACCTTGACCAGAGACCCATGTCGACGCCGGCCGTCTCCTCACACACAACTACCTCCGACTGAGTACAACTCGCAACTGAACTCTCGCGCAGTCAAGCGCAGACTAGCAACGATAAACAACTCTCTGGTCAGAGATTCTGTCATGCCTCGCCATCGCTGGTACTGAATACATACGCGTTTCACACGAAGGTTACTGGATTGGAGCAGTTTTGGCCTGAAGATGACGTAGTGAAACGTCGAAACTGGTTGCATAGAAATAAACCTATATAACGGCGACTGGTATTGTTTTTATTGAGTAGTTCCGACTTTGTCCACCAGGTGTAAGTCCGGCGCTCTGAATGCAAGAAAAGCATATAGAAATGTTTCCGTGTGCAATCGATTAGGAACAGCACGTGGACAAGAAGAGGTCAAACAAGTGAAAAAGGTATAATGCTGATTTTATTATTAACTACACACTAACGATTTGTTCAATATGAGCACCGGAGAGAGATGATACGTCTGTAAAACGATGTGGAAAACACTTGCTCGCAGTAGTTCCGGTGAAATATGAGCAAAGTATTCCTTTATACTGGCCTTCAGATCAGGTAGAGATAGAATGTATCGTAGGTAAAGGCGTTTTTTTCGATATCCCCACAGCCAAACTTCACATGGATCCAGATCAGGCGGTCTTGCAGGCCATGTATCTTGAAAATCTCTGGAGATAACACGTTCGTGGAAGATTGCATTAAGCTGGCCTTTCACACGGCGAGCAACATGAGGTACTGCCCCATCTTCCATGAAAACAGTGGCTTCCACTAAGTTCCACCCTCCTAAGGCAGGAATCACATGCTGTACGAAGACGTCTCAGTAACGCTTACGTCACTGTGCACCTGACAAACTCTCTGGGTGTATTCTCTTCAAATAATAAGGGACCGTCAATGACGGTGCCTGTGAATACACACCACATAGTTATACAGGCTGTTCCCGTAAGAACGTGCAAAAATGTAAGAGGACATTCAGAATGCTCCACCGAACAATTTGCGGTAGGGACTCTGGGGTCGGAGAAGCCAGCTTAAGGGGATGTGGAAGTAAACTTATCTATCACTTTGCCTAGCATTACTGTGTTCCAGCTTCTTTACAACTAACAAACGTATAAGTTTACATATATTGTGCTGTCTATTTACTTGTACACTACTGGACATTAAAATTGCTACACCACGAAGATGACGTGCTACAGACGCGAAATTCAACCGACAGGAAGAAGATGCTGCGATATGCAAATCATTAGCTTTTCAGAGCATTCCCACAAGGTTGGCGCCGGTGGCGGTACATACAACGTGCTGACATGAGGGAAGTTCCCAACTGATTTCTCATACACAAACAGCAGTTGACCGGCGTTGCCTGGTGAAACGTTGCTGTGATGCCTTGTGTAAGAAAGAGAAATGCGTACCATCACGTTTCCGACTTTGATAAAGGTCGGATTGTAGCCTATCGCGATTGCGGTTAATCGTATCGCGACATCGCTGCTCGCGTTGGTCGAGATCCAATGACTGTTAGCAGAATATGGAATCTGTGGGTTCAGGAGGGTAATACGGAACGCCATGCTGGATTCCAACGGGCTCGTATCAGTAGCAGTCGAGATGACAGGCATCTTATCCGCAAGGCTGTAACGGATCGTGCAGCCACGTCTCGATCCTAGAGTCAACAGCTGGGGACGTTTGCAAGACAACAACCAACTGCACGAACAGTTCGACGACGTTTGCAGCAGCACGGACTATCAGCTCAGAGACCATGGCTGCGGTTACACTTAACGCTGCATCACATACAGACAGGAGCGCCTGCGATGGTGTACTCAACGATGAACCTGGGTGCACGAATGGCAAAACGTCATTTTTTCGGATGAATTCAGGTTCTGTTTACAGCATCATGATCGTGGTATCCGTGTTTGGCGACATCGCGGTGAACGCACGTTGCAAGCGTGTATTCGTCATCGCTATACTGGCGTATCACCCGGCGTGATGGTATGGGGTGCCATTGGTTACACGTCTCGGTCACCTCTTGTTCGCATTGACGGCACTTTGAACAGTGTACGTTTCATTTCAGATGTGTTACGACCCGTGGCTCTACCCTTCATTCGATCCCTGAGAAACCTTACATTTCAGCAGGATAATGCACGACCGCATGTTGCAGGTCCTGTACGGGTCTTTCTGGATACAGAAAATATTCGACTGCTGTCCTGGCCAGCACATTCTCCAGATCTGTCACCAATTGAAAACGTCTGGTCAGTGGTGGCCGAGCAACTGGCTCGTCACGATACGCCAGTCACTATTCTTGGTGAACTGTGGTATCGTGTTGAAGCTGCATGGGCAGCTGTACCTGTACACACCATCCAAGCTCTGTTTGACTCAATGCCCAGGCGTGTCAAGGTCTTTATTACGGCAAGAGGTGGTTGTTCTGGGTACTAATTTCTCAGGATCTATGTAGCCAAATTGTGTGAAAATGTAATCACATGTCAGTTGTAGTATAATATATTTGTCCAATGAATACCCGTTTATCATCCACATTTCTTCCTGGTGTAGCTATTTTAATGGCCAGTAGTGTGTATTCCTAATTTCCTGCAAGGAAACAAGGAGGACGAGCCTGATTACTAGGAAGTCATGATTCAGGTTTTGTTAATTTTAATATTATATCGTTTTTACAGAGTTCCGTGACAGAATGTGCTATGAATCAACGACAGACCCATTCATTACTCAGTGCTATTCAGAGACGTACAGTACAAAATGATGGAGCAGTACCGATACAGTTCCGCAGAGTTCACTGACATGCACCTTGTGTATGGGGACGTACGTTGCAATGCTCTCGGTGCTGAAAGGCTGCATGGGGAACGATTTCCTAACAGGCAATATCGTCCGTCATTTGTTTCAATCGACGAATGCCTGAGACTGGTTCATTGGAAAGAAGGAACGAGGGGCCTGGCAACATGAGGGCCATTCGCACCCTCGATTTTGAAGAGAAGATGCTGAAGCGTGTTGCAGCGAACCCCAATACAGGTGCTCGTCGTATTGCACGTGAAATAGGCGCTGCACATGCTAGCGGGTGGCAGGTACTTTACAAACAACATTTATATCCGTATTGAAAGATTCCTGTTCATATCTGAAAGGCTCCTGTTACGGGGAAGGTTCGGTTCATGGAAACATCTTTGTTAGTGGAACTTCTTAAGTAATAGAACCCAGTACGTTGTCCTCGATGGTGAGTGTTCATCGGGGGTGAGGGTATCATCTGGAGTGCCCCTGGAAGTGTGGTAGGTCCGCTCTTGTTTTCATTCTACATAAATGATCTTTTCTATAGGGTGGATAGCAATGTGCAGCTGTTTGCTGATGATGCTATGGTGTACGGGAAGGTGTCGTCGTTGAGTGACTGTAGGAGGTTACAAGATGACTTGGACAAGATCTGTGATTGGTATATAGAATGGCAGCTAACTCTAAATATAGATAAATGTAAATTAATGCAGATGAATAGGAAAAAGAATCCATTAGTAGTGTAGCGCTTGACACAGTCACGTCGATTAAATATTTGATCGTAACATTGCAAAGCGATACGAATTGGGACAAGACAAGCATGTAATGGCAGTTGTGGGGAAGGCGGATAGTCATCTTCGGTTCATTGGTAGAATTTTGGGAAGATGTGGTTCATCTGTAAAGGAGACCGCTTATAAAACACTTCAGTACTGCTCGAGCGTTTGAGATCCCCATCAGGTCGGATTGAGGGAGGACGTAGAAGCAATTCAGAGGCGGGCTGCTAGATTTGTTACTGGTAGGTTTGATCATCACGCGAGTGTTACGGAAATGCTTTAAGAACTCGGGTGGGAGTCTCTGGAGGAAAGGAGGCTTTCTTTTCGTGAATCGCTACTGAGGAAATTTAGAGAACCGGTATTTGAGGCTGACTGCAGTACAATTTTACTGCCGCCAACTTACATTTCGCGGAAAGACCACAAAGATAAGATAAGAGAAATTAGGGTTCGTACAGAGGCATATAGGCAGTAATTTTTCCCTCGTTCTCTGTGGGAGTGGAACAGGGAGAGAAGATGCTAGTTGTGGTACGAGGTACCCTCCGCGACGCACCGTATGGTGGATTGCGGAGTATGTATGTAGATGTAGATGTAGAAATGGCAGGCCCCTCGTCCCGGGTGCTTCTACTTCGGTACTCATTTTTACAGCAGTGAACCTGGGACCGTCAGGCAGTGAACGGAACGAGGAAAAATCGCCTCTACCTCTCCAGCACTGAACCCATGGCCCCCGGAGACAGACAACAGTGTTCACCCGTTGAACCACCAGGACCACTCGAACTGTTTACAGATCAGTTTAAACCACATTTGGATCAATCTTAGGGAGCTAGAAACGTTAAGGGTTAAGGAAGTGCACAAGATGCTGTACGAACTGGCGGTGTTCAGGCAGGTGTTCTTCTGGCGGAGTATTCATTTAAGTGAAGTTTTCAAATGAGTGCCTTAGTTCCTGAATGCACGACACAGTGCGCCGTTTAGAGAATTTGAGGACTAGATGTAAACTAGTTGGTACTACGGAGCAACGAGGTAGCTCGATGTACCGTCTAAAGTCATGTTCGTTTATATTGTGGAATGTATCCTTACACTAACGCATAGGAAGCAAGTCGTAATGCACAAACAAGGTTCGGTCACCCACGGATACTGATATCGAATAAGCGTGGCATACACATTCAACGAGTAAAATGACACGGTACTGATGCTCGGTGAATGTCGACACGATGCCCAATGAAGCAGTCAAATCAGCCGCTCCGTGATACCAGCAATTTTATAGCTTGTCCGGAGGTCGTTTGCGAGATGTACTGAGTTGTGCATTCAAGAAAACGGGCATTCATTTCAACGTCTCAGTTAACTGAACATCCCGCCACGAAAATATCCAATTCAGCACAGTCCATTATGTACACCATGTTTCACAGTTCCCTAAAACTTTTAACTTCTCTGACTCCCTAACTAAAATTGGTAGAAATTGGATTTAATCTTTTATGTACACATTTGGCATAATGAGGTACCTAACTGTATTATGGCCCGGTTGGTGCTATGGACGAATTTTTATTGTGAGGTTAGTAAGCATAGCTTCCGGTAAATGTGTGTGAAATGCGTTTCAGAAAGTTCTATGAGTCGATGACATCTGTTGGAGGAGTAGGGGACAATGTGACCTTGACTGGAAGCTGTCATTTGCTGCAGGAAAATGAAGGCGGAGTCTTCTTTGTTACTTTTGCTCCAGGTTCGTAGCATCTATTTTCATAATTAATAACCATATTCTATTGTTTTGATTTCTGATGGTTCGCCACTTTGATATGTAGAATGCAGTAATAGTACATTAAGTGATAACTGTGTTATGATGCATTGTTTGTAAAAAATACCCTGATAAGGCCGTGCATTGCCAAGGAGGCTATGTCACCAACACTCTTGTAGCCAATAGGCCATATGACAACCACGTTAATAACAGTTCAAAGTGAGCGCAATAGTGTGGTTTCTTCCTCATAATTTTCAGTGATGGCAAATATAAAGAGTGACTTCAGAGCCAGGGGTATACATCCTTTCAACCCTTGAGCTATTCCAAAAGAGATATGTGCGCCTAGTGTCCCAGTGGATCAACCTTGTGGCCAAGGGACTACTCAACTTAATCTAGGTTGGACAGACCACAGACAGGGTTTTCGGTTCCTTCAGGCAGTTCTCACAAACCGATTGCAAACAAGAAGGCTTCCAAACGTCATCGACGAGCTTCACCCTCTTCAACAGACTCCGGAAGTAGCTGCAGCGTTTCATTTGAGAACAATGTTCAAAAATGTTCAAATGTGTGTGAAATCTTATGGGACTTAACTGCTAAGGTCATCAGTCCCTAAGATTAGACACTACTTAACCTAAATTACCCTAAGGACAAACACACACACGCACACACGCCCGAGGGAGGACTCGAACCTCCGCCGGGACCAGCCGCACAGTCCATGACCGCAGCGCCTAAGACCACTCAGCTAATCCCGCGCGGCAACAATGTTTCAAATGGAGAACGTATCAGTGTGATTACTGAATGAGCCCACAACGCCCTCTACAAATAAAACACAAGTCGATTGGAAAGCCGTCAAGCTCATTTCTTCCCCACGCCTAAGCGAGTGAAAAACATAACCAGCAACGGAAAACGAGCTGTCGACTCCAAAGGAGTGCACTTGAAGAAACAACTGTTTCCACAGGTCCACACCAACAAAATGGCAGCTAAGTCGACAAATATCAGCAATAAAATAATATATTTACTAAGATGGTATCTGTTCTTTCGGACATGTGCGAAAGAACAGATACCATCTTAGTAAATACATAGGTTAGGCTCACCGGCCACTTGACCATCTTCTTCTTCTGTGCGAATGCACAAACAGTGCCCGAACTCTTACGGGAAACGGCAACGCGCCGCGAGTAACGAGTATAATGGGCGGGGGCACTACGAATGTAGTGCGGGACAATACGTTGAGAATGTGGGTTTCGCGGGAGGCGTGCCAGCGATAAATCCCTGCAGTCGCGCTAACCTCTGTGTCCTCGGTGGCTCAGATGGATAGAGCGTCTGCCATGTAAGCAGGAGAGCACGGGTTCGAGTCCCGGGCGGGGCACACATTTTCATCTATCCTCGTTGACGTACGTCAACGCCTGTAAGCAGCTAAGGGTGTTCATTTCATTGTAATAAAAATAATCATGAAAGTATAGAGGGTGAAAGAAAGCAGAAAGAACTACCAACTCAAACTGGTTGGTCTTCTCTGTTTGTAATCAAGATAACGTCTACATCTATACTCCGCAAGCCACCTGACGGTGTGTGGCGTAGGGTACCTTGAGTACCTCTATCGGTTCTCCCTTCTATTTCAGTCTCGTATTGTTTGTGGAAACAAAGATTGTCGGTATGCCTCTGTACGGGCTCTAATCTCTCTGATTTTATTCTCATGAAGTACAGGGTGTCCAGAAAAGGACTCCCTGATTTCAAAATTAAATATCTCGAAAACAAAGATCGATAGAGGAATGCAGTAAACGGTATGTTTATTGCGAAAGCTGTAAGAAGTTTATACAGCAGTTTGAAATAATACCTACAGAAGCTGCTAACAGATGGCGCTGTAATCGTCATACGTAATGCCTAGTATAAATAGTGATCCGAAGCCCAGAGCGATCAGTTCCACTATTGAAACGTGAAAGGAGGTTAGCGTACCGAAGGAAGAGATTAAAACCATGTACTCCATTGAACAACGCGTTTTTCTGGTGCTAGAGTACCACAGGTTAGAAGAGGGTCCTACGGCAACAAGGCGAAGTTTTCAAGCACGATTTAATGTTCCAAAAGGACCCGATGCGAAAACCATTCGTACGCTCTTCGCAAAATTTCAACGAACAGGCAGCGTAACTGATGATCTAGTGGGGCATGTTGGCCGCAAGCAAACCGCAGTTACACCTGAAAATATCGCCACAGTTTCTGGAATTATTCAGCGAAATCTAATATCATCCGTCCGTAGAATTGCATCTGAGACTGGTTTGAAGCGTTCCAGCACGCAGGAAATACTGAGAAAGAGCCTACACATGTTTCCATTCAAAATTCAAACGTATCAGGCCATACCCGTACGAGCTGTGCAACAATGGGTTGCCTTTGCTAATCAGATGCTCACAATGATTGATAGTGAAGGATTTGATGTTGGCTGCATCTGGTTTACAGATGAAGCACACTTCCACCTGAATGGATACGTGAATAAGCAGAACTGGCGATTTTGGGGTTCCGAAAAGCCATATTGGTGTGAAGCGAAACTCCTGTATTCTCCTAAAGTTACCTGCGGGCTGCAGTATGCAGCAAAGGCATTATTGGCCCTTTTTTCAATCGAGAAACGGTCACTGGTGCACGTTACGTTGCAATTTTGGAACAATTTGTCCTGGGTTGCTTTTGCTAATCAGATGCTCACAATGATTGATAGTGAAGGATTTGATGTTGGCTGCATCTGGTTTACAGATGAAGCACACTTCCACCTGAATGGATACGTGAATAAGCAGAACTGGCGATTTTGGGGTTCCGAAAAGCCATATTGGTGTGAAGCGAAACTCCTGTATTCTCCTAAAGTTACTGTGCGGGCTGCAGTATGCAGCAGAGGCATTATTGGCCCTTTTTTCAATCGAGAAACGGTCACTGGTGCACGTTACGTTGCAATTTTGGAACAATTTGTCGCCACACAGCAAGCGTTAGAGGATCGACCAGGTACTGAATGGTTTATGCAAGATGGAGCCCGACCACATCGGACCGAACAAGTGTTTCGCTTTCTTGAGGAATACTTCGGGGATCGAGTCATTGCTTTGGAATATCCCAAATTTACTGGTGCAGGGATGGATTGGCCTCCATATTCACCGAATTTGACTCCCTGAGACTTTTTTTGTGGGGCACAGTGAAGGACATGGTCTACCCGAAGCATCCCGCCACGCTGGACGAGCTTGAATCGGCGATCTCTGTGGCATGTGAATCTATTTCGGTTGAGACACTACGAAATGTGATTGCGAATTTCATTCTTCGTTTGCGCCATCTCTGTAGTGCCAATGGTGAACATTTTGAAAACATTGTGATGTGATTGTTTGCAAAGATTGTTTTCATTCGATTATTTCACTTATATATGCTGATATGAGCTGTACAGCGTACAGCGCCATTTGTTAGCAGATTTTGTAACTATTATTTCAAACTGCTGTATAAACTTCTTACAGCTTTCACAATAAACATACCATTTACTGCATTCCTCTATCGATCTTTGTTTTCGAGATATTTAATTTTGAAATCAGGGAGCCCTTTTCTGGACACCCTGTATATGACTGTGGATAACGTGTGCTAATTATGTTTTATGTTCCCAAGAAATGTGTGGGTTCGTCTAAAGAAGATCACGAACGTTTTGTTTAGCCCTTCCTATGAAAATTAATATTTGTTTTGTAACCACAATTTTAAATTAATAATAATGTGAACCGACATGTGAAAATTAAAATTAATTTTTCTATCACAATTTGAAATTAATAATTCTGTGGTGTCAACTATTTCGTGCTGCTGGTGGGGAAAAAAGTGCACCGGCTGCAGATGTTCCCCCGCCGGAATATTTTCCAAGAACATTCCGAGCCGGGCCAGCGCTGCGGTACTGAGGAGCATTTTCTCGCTGCCCTTCCGGGGCGGTTTCTTCCAGGTTAATAACGGCGACAGGAGGAACGGCAGGGAGAAGCGTTTATTGCGCGGCGCGCAGCCTCGCTCGCGGTGATACTCTAATTAAAACACTCGCGCCGGGGCGGTGTGTCCCTTCTCGCTAGCGCTGTTCCTCCCTGCCGCCCTCTTTTTCCGACGCAGGCAACACCGAGTATTGGAAGAGACACCAACTTCTCCTAATAACAGCAGATAGCCCGGAAAAACAAAGGAGCTGTTTGTCGGTGTCGGTTAGAAAATAGAGGAAAAAGGGCTCCCGGGGTTCGCTTATTGCAGAGTAGAAGCGGGAGACCGCGGTGCCGCTGCAGCCTAGAGTTCGCGGAAAGGCGAGCCGCTGCCACGAAATATTTATATACGTAACGGAGATAAATTCGGTAGCCTCGACAGCTGGAAAAATTGCGCCATAACTCGCGCGCTCGCCGGCAGACAGCGCCGGCGCTGGCGAGCCTCGGCAATTAAGCCTTCTGCGCATGCGCCGGTAGCCATCTTACCGCAGATATTTTTCTTTCTGCTCGCGACGCTATTTTATCCGGGTATTACTTCGCACCGCTTCTTGTTCACAGTTCTCCGGCTGGTGGAAGCGAATCAACGGCTCGTTAACTTGCATTTCAATTACAGGGCGGGAGAAACTCGGTTCTGAATAAGGCACGGTGAGGGGACGGAGCAAACGGCGGCAAAAGTATGAATAATGGCGACAGCCCCCGATTCCAACCGCGGGTGGGACAGCCCGTCCGTGGAAATAATACCCTTCCCTAAGCTGTCCCAAATGAAAGCCGTGGTGGCCCCCCAACTCATATGAACACCCTGCAAGAGTGACCTTTTCTTTCTGTAACATATAAAAAACTATTTCCAATAATTTTGGTTTTTTAAATACAATTATAAGGCTTAAAATGACTCAACACGTACGTATTTTGAATTACAAAGCAGTTTGTTTTAATAAATAATGAAAAATACTCCGAATAAACAACTTTTTATCTCAAATGTAGAACCAACCGATCCCTTCTTCAGGTCAAGTTGTGCCACAAATTCTTCTTCTCCCCATTTCTATTCAGTACCTCCTCGTTAGTTACACATTCTTGTGTAGCACCACATTTCGAAAACTTCTATTCCCTTCTTGTCTACATTGTTTATTGTCCATGTTTCGCTTCCATACATGGCTACACTCCATACAAATATTTTCAGAAATGATTTCCTAACACTTAAATCTATACTCAGTGTTAACAAATATCTCTTCTTCAGAAACGCTTTCCTTGTCATAGCCAGTCTACATTTTATATCCTCTCTACTTCGACAATCACTAGTTATTTTGCTCCCCAAATAGCAAAACTCATGTACCACTTTAAGTGTCTCATTTCCTAATCTAATTCCCTCAGCGTCACCTGATTTAATTCGACTACATTCCATTATCCTCGTTTTGCTTTTGTTGATGTTAATCTTATATCCTCCTTTCAAGATACTCTCCATTCCATTCAACTGCTCTTCCAGGACCTTTGCTGTCTCTGACAGAATTACAATGTCGTCGGCAAACCTCAATGTTTTTATTTCTTCTCCGTGGATCTTAATTCCTATCCAGATTTTTCTTTTGTTTCCTTTACTGCTTGCTCGACATACAGATTGAAAACATTGGGGATAGGCTACAGCCCTGTCTCACTCCCTTCTCAACCACTGCTTCCCCTCGACTCTTATAACTGCCATCTGGTTTCTGTACAAATTGTAAATAGCCTTTCGCTCCCTGTATTTGACCCCTGCCACCTTCAGAATTTGAAAGAGAGTATTCCAGTCAACACTATCAAAAGCCTTTTCTAAGTCTACTAATGCTATAAACGTAGGTTTGCCTTTCCTTAACCTATCATGTAAGATAAGTATTAGGATCAGTATTGCCTCACGTGTGACAACATTTCTACGAAATCCGAACTGACCTTCTCCCGAGGTCGACTTCTACTGGTTTTTCCATTTGTTTGTAAAGAATTCCTGTTAGTATTTTGCACCCATGACTTATTAAACTGAGAATTCGGTAACATTTCCACCTGTCACCACTTGCTTTATTTGGATTTGGAATTATTATATTCTTCTTGAAGTTTGAAAGTATTTCGCCTGTCTCATACATCTTGCTCACTAAATGGAAGAGTTTTGTCAAGACTGGCTCTAGCTGCGCATCGATGCATGTAAGTCCCTGTTGTTCGGGCTTCAGTCACATTTTTTTGAAGAAATGTGACTGACGCCCGAACGAAGGGACTTACATGCATCGAAAATAGAAAATAGTGCACTGAGAATCCCTCCTTTTCTTAAAAGCCTTCTGAGGCTTTCTATTTACATTACGTTTACCCATGATTACACTTCAGTAAAACAGAGACTTCAATGAACAGAATTTACTACGAATATTTCCAGGAGTACGAAATAGTAAATAAACATGAAACACACGACACTCGAGCGAGCGATATACAGGGCGTTTCAAAATGAATGTACGGGTTTTGAGGCTTTGTAGCATTTATTACATTCAAGTTACAGTTATAAATAACACATCAGATGAAAGAGCAGCTGAAACAGTTTTACCTAAAAGTGTTTAGTTAGGTGAAATGTCAAGTCATTACCGAAGACAACACGATCCAGAATATCTTCATCGTCATGCAACAACGTTTCGTTTGCAAAGTTCACACGCAATTCGTACGCTGTACGCTTTTTACAGCTTGTAACAATTGCAGACAATAAGGACGTAGTTGTCAGCGGCTCGTTAAAGGTCTCCGCAGAGACATCACTGGAAATGCTAAATCACGACTAGCCATCCGAACTTATTTCTTGGTGCTGCGGGTGAAAGGCTCTTACTTGTTCAGCACGTTCTTCAGTCACTCTTTGTCTTTCCAATCTCTTCCCTTTGCGTACAGGCATACAAACAAAACTGTTTGAGTTGTTCTTTCATTTGATATATTATTTATATTTGTAAGGTGAACGTAATTAATGCTACAAAGCCTTAAAACCCGCACACTCATTTTGAAACACCCTGTATATCAAACTGTATAGCGATTTATATCGAACTATCGCAGGTTAGCCACAATACTTATTTTGTAACACTTATTTTCTCTCACATCATTAAAATGTACATGATGAGCATGTTGATTCATGAGTACAACATTTGACAGCAGTTTCACAGCGCCACAGTGTGTCACGCCCATGCAGAACACATTTCAAAAATATTTTAAAAACAGTTGTAGTCTTCTGAACTGAATAAATTATATATACACTGAAAGGGGAAGGTCTTTAGGTTTTTCAAATGAGGAAAAGTAAAAATTGAGCATTTCATGATTTTGAACCGCCGGCCATTGTGGCCGAGCGGTTCTAGGCGCTTCAGTCTGGAACCATTCGACGGCTACGGTCGCAGGTTAGAATACTGCCTCGGGCGTGGTTGTGTGTGATGTCCCTAGGCTAGTTGGGTTTAAGTACACTACTGGCCATAAAAATTGCTACACCAAGAAGAAATGCAGATGATAAACGGGAATTCATTGGACAAATATATTATACTAGAACTGACATGTGATTACATTTTCACCCAGTTTGGGTGCATAGAGCCTGAGAAATCAGTACCCAGAACAACCACCTCTGGCCGTAATAACGGCCTTGATACGCCTGGGCATTGAGTCAAACAGAACTTGGATGGCGTGTACAGGTACAGCTGCCCATGCAACTTCAACACGATACCACAGCTCATCAAGAGTAGTGACTGGCGTATTGTGACGAGCCAGTTGCTCGGCCACCATTGACCAGACGTTTTCAGTTGGTGAGAGATCTGGAGAATGTGCTGGCCAGGGCAGCAGTCGAACAGCTTCTGTATCCAGAAAGGCCCGTATAGGATCTGCAACATGCGGTCGTGCATTATCCTTCTGAAATGTAGGATTTCGCAGGGACCGAATGAAGGGTAGAGTCACGGGTCATAACACATCTGAAACGTAACGTGCACTGTTCAAAGTGCTGTCAATGCGAACAAGAGGTAACCGAGACGTAAAACCAATGGCACCCCATACCATCACGCCGGGTGATACGCCAGTATGGCGATGACTAATACACGCTTGCAATGTGCGTTCACCGCGATGTCACCAAACATGGATGCGACCATCATGATGCTGTAAACAGAACCTGGATTCATCCGAAAAAATGACGATTTGCCATTCGTGCACCCAGAATCGTTGTTGAGTACAACATCGCAGGCGCTCCTGTCTGTGATGCAACGTCAAGGGTAACCGCAGCCATGGTCTCCGAGGTGATAGTCAATGCTGCTGCAAACGTCGTCGAACTGTTCGTGTAGATGGTTGTTGTCTTGCAAACGTCCCCATCTGCTGACTCTGGGATCGAGACGTGGCTGCACGATCCGTTACCGCCATGCGGATAAGATGTCTGTCATCTCGACTGCTAGTGATACGAGGCCGTTGGGATCCAGCACGGCGTTCCGTATTACCCTCCTGAACCCACAGATTCCATATTCTTCTAACAGTCATTGGATCTCGACCAGCGCGAGCAGCAATGTCGCGATACGATAAACCGCAATCGCGATAGGCTGCAATCCGACCTTTATCAAAGTCGGGAACGTGATGGTACGCATTTCACCTCCTTACACGAGGCATCACAACAACGTTTCACCAGGCAACGCCGGTCAACTGCTGTTTGCGTATGAGAAATCGGTTGGAAACTTCCCTCATGTTAGCACGTTGTAGGTGTCACCTACGGCGCCAACCTTGTGTGAATGCTCTGAAAAGCTAATCTTTTGCATATCACAGCATCTTCTTCCTGTCGGTTAAATTTCGCGTCTGTAGCACATCCTCTTTGTGGCGTAGCAATTTTAATGGCCAGTAGTGTAGTTCTAAGTTCTAGGGGATTGATGACCTCAGATGTTATGTCCCATAGTGCACAGAGCCATTTGAACCATTTTTTTTATTCTGAACCTCTCCGGTGCCTCTTAAGAGGAAGGGGGGGAGGGGCAATGAATCGTCTCACCGTTCTTCATAGACATTTGTGCCGGCCGCGGTGGTCTAGTGGTTCTGGCGCTGCAGTCCGGAACCGCGGGACTGCTACGGTCGCAGGTTCGAATCCTGCCTCGGGCATGGGTGTGTGTGATGTCCTTAGGTTAGTTAGGTTTAAGTAGTTCTAAGTTCTAGGGGACTTATGACCTAAGCTGTTGAGTCCCATAGTGCTCAGAGCCATTTGAACCATTTTTTTTTGAACCATAGACATTTGTCGCCTCGGAGCTATGCGGCACGAGTCGGCCGTTCAGCTTGGTGGCCCGTGTTGACAGGTCGCTGCGTGGTGCCGGAGGTGAAGCAGCGTTATCATTAAGTCTGAAGCTGGAGGTGGATGAAAGAGCCCCCATGTCCTCGTACTTCTGCACTGACTCATCGAGTGAATTCTTCACTCCTCATCCATCTCCCAGCTCAGCGACTCCTCAAACATTTTCCTCCTTTCGAAATTGCCTTTGGAATTACCCACGTTTGGAATGCCGACCAACTGCCGTTTGAAGACCACGCCTCCTAGTACAGGTTGCAAATTTTCCATGTTACATGCGCTGGTGTGTGACTAAGGAATCTGAGCAATTTTCGTGATTACACTTTCGACGCTGTTCCGAGTGTTGGTCGTACAGTGTTTCGATGTTTTTCCGCGTGCTTAGGTTGTTGTGAAAGCAGTCACACAACACTTGTTTGCAACGGTTCTCCCTGCGTGAGGACTGGACAGTCTCAGGTTTTTGTTTCGCCACGAACCTGCTGGCGTTCGTGACTTATAAGGAATGTTCTCGTTGTCCAGAATACTTTTATTTATGGAGCTCTTTAGTTTCACATGCCTCCATCTGCAAATTCTTGGCGTTTTTTTTACACATTCCTCCCAATGCCTGTGAGCTGCTGAAATTGTCGACACCTTCTTACTTTCTACGGCAAAGGCTGCTGCGAGTCAGAAGGTTCAGACGTCGTCAGCTGTGCATTCTACATCTACACCTACATCTGCATGGATACTCTGCAAACCACATTTAAGTGCCTGGCGGAGGGTTCATCGAACCACTTTCACAATTCTCTATTATTCCAATCTCGTATAGCACGCGAAAAGAACGAACACCTATATCTTTCCGTACGAGCTCTGATTTCCCTTGTTTTACAGTGGTGATCGTTTCCCCCTATGTAGGTCGGTGTCAACAAAATATTTTCGCATTCGGAGGAGAAAGTTGGTGATTGGAACTTCGTGAGAAGATTCTGTCGCAAAGAAAAACGCCTTTCTTTTAATGATGTCCAGCCCAAATCCTGTATCATTTCTGTGACACTCTCTCCCGTATTTTACGATAATACAAAACGTACTGCCCTTCTTTGAACTTTTTCGATGTACTCCGTCAGTCCTATCTGGTAAGGATCCCACACCTCGAGGCAGTATTCTAAAAGATGACAGACAAGCGTAGTGTAGTCTGCTTAGTAGATCTGTTACATTTTCTAAGTGTCCTGCCAATAAAACGCAGTCTTTGGTTAGCCTTCCCCACAACTATTTCTGTGTTCCTTTAAAAATGGCTTTAAGCACTATGGTACTTAACATCTGAGTTCATCAGTCCCCTAGACTTAGAACTACGTAAAGCTAACTAACCTAAGGACATCATACACATCCATGCCCGAGACAGGATTCGAACCTGCGACCGCAGCAGCAGCGCGGTTCCGGACTGAGGAGCCTAGATCCGCTTGGCCACAGCAGCCGGGTGTGTTTCTTCGAATGCAAGTTGTTCGTAATTGTAATACCTAGGTATTTAGTTGAATTTACGACTTTTAGATTACACTGATTTATGGTGTAACCTAAGTTTAGCGAATTCCTTTTACCACTCATGTTGATGACCTCACACTTTTCGTTATTTAGCGTGAACTGCCAGTTTTTGCACCATTCAGATATCTTTTTTAAATCGTTTTGCAATTTGTTTTGATCTTCCGATGACTTTATTAGTCGATAAACGACAGAGTCATCTGCAAACAGCCTAAGACGGCTGCTCAAATTGCGTCCCAAATCGTTTATATAGATAAGGGACAGCAAAGGGGCTACAACACTACCTTGGGGAACGCCGCAAATCACTTCTGTTTTACTCGATGACTTTCCGTCAATTACTACGAACTGTGACAGGAAATCACAAATCCAGTCACATAACTGAGACAATATTCCATAAGAACGCAATTTCACTACAAGCCGCTTGTGTGGTACAGTGTCAAAAGCCTTCCGGAAATCCAGAAACACGCACTCGATCTGAAATCCCTTGTCAATAGCACTCAACACTTCATGGTAGTAAAGAGCTAGTTGTGTTTCACAGGAACGATGTTTTCTAAAACCATGTTGACTGTGTGTCAATAGACAGTTTTCTTCGAGGTAATTCATAATATTTGAACGCAATACATGTTCCAAAATGCTGCTGCATTTCGACGTTAACGATATGGGCCTGTAATTTAGTGGATTACCCCTACTACCTTTCTTGAATATTGGTGTGACCTATGTGTGCAACTTTCCAGCCTTTGGGTACGGATCTTTCGTCGAGCGAACGGTTGTATATGATTGTTAAGTATGGAGCTAATGCATCGGCATACTCCGAAAGGAACCTAATTGGTATACAATCTGGACCAGAAGATTTCCTTTTATTAAGTGATTTAAGTTGCTTCACTACTCCGAGGATATTTACTTCCACGTTGGCAGCTGTTCTAGATTCGAATTCTGGAATATTAACTTCGTCTCCTTTTGTGAAGGCATTTCGGAAGGCTGTGTTTAGTAACTCTGCTTTGGCAGCACTGTCTTCGACAGTATCTCCATTGCTATCGCGTAGAGAAGGCATCGATTGTTTCTTGCGCTAACATACTTCACATACTGGACTGTGCGGCTCTTGCCGGCGGAGGTTCGAGCCCCCCTCCCCCCCACCCCCCCCCCGGGTCAGGGTGTGTGTGTTTGTCTTTAGGATAGTTTAGGTTAAGTAGGGTGTAAGCTTAGGGACTGATGAACTTAGCAGTTGAGTCCCATAAGATTTCACACACGTTTTGAACACATACTTCACATAACGACGAGAATCTCTTTGGATTTTCTGCCAGGTTACGCAACAAAGCATTCTTGACGCCCTGTTCTAGTGGATGCAGGAACCCATCAGCTTTTGACATTCCTCCCATTGTCCGCCAGTCTTTTTGCAAGGTGTCAATTCTTAATCGAGGTGAGGCCATCCGTTCGGCAACCCCATGTATGTTTGCAGAATGGTTTCAATGTTCTGCCGCATCTCGGGCACTGGCTAAATGCGGCCTGGTTTTCTCGTGAGCCACTGGCGCTGTGAGATGGCAAACGTGGTGCCGCGGCAGAGGTATCACAGTATCGTAAAGGGAACTAGTAAGACCCTCTAAACATCCTTCAAAGTTTTGTCATGTCCTTATTGGTCAATAATGTAACAAGGCTACTGCACTGACTGCATCAGTAATCGATCATATGGCCACAGATACGGACAGGGAATGATGCAATACGGCTGTAAAAAGATCTTGGACTCTCAGACTATTGGTGCCAAAGAACAACAGTAAAATCTGGCACGGAAAAAAATTCCTAACCTGCAGGTCTATAAAAGACGTCCATCATAAATCAAATAAAAGATTTTTCAAGGCAATTAGCAAAACAAAACTGGGATGAAGTGTACAGAGAAACCAACGCAGATCCAAAATTCTCTAAATTTTCCATAATATTTGATTATTTAAATTGATGTTTTGAACATGGCTATGATCAGCAACCGAAATTAATTACGACGTCACAAATTTACAGCTAACCGGTTGCAAACAGAATTTAAAATTCTTTAACTAGTTTTCAACGCCAACTAGGGGCGCCTTCTTCAGAAGAAACTGTTACCTTACATGTGGTTAAAAGGAAATTTGAGCGACATCACTCTAGTCGAAACATTAAAACCCAAACATTTTCCACGTGAGCACATAACAGGCACAGTCAAAATTTTAAAACAAAATATAAATATGCAACTAACGCCCGCCAGGGTAGCCGAGTGCGCTAACACGCTGCTTCCTGGACTCGGGTGGCCGCGCCGGCCCCAGATCGAATCCGCCCGGCGTATTAACGACGAGAGCCGATGTGCCGGACAGCCTGGATGTGCGTTTTAGGCGGTTTTCCACATCCCGCTAGGTGAATACCGGGCTGGTCCCCACGTTCCACCTCAGTTCCACGCGTCGCAGACGTTTGGAACGCGTTTGCACTATTTCAGCAGTTATGCTAGACTCAGACAGTTGGGGTACACTGATTCCGTCCTGGGGGGTACGGGGGTGGCGGCAGGAAGGGGATCCGGCCACTCCTTATACTTAACATGCTAAATCCGAATAACCATGGCCGACCCTGCGTAGCCGCGGGATAAGGCGCCAGTGATAGAATAGAATATAAACATGAACTAACGGCACTACAGTGGTATAGGACACGAGTAACAGCGATGTCGCTCAAATTTCCTTTTAACCACATGTAAGGTAACAGTTCCTTCTGAAGAAGGCGCACCTAGTTGGCGTTGAAAAGTAGTTAAAGAATTTTAAATTCTATTTGCAACCGGTTGGCTGTAAATTTGTGACATTGTGTTTAAAGTGAACTTCGAAAACATGGTCTTAGCCCCATTAAAACCAACGACTTATAACAACAAATGGATAACAGCAGATCTTAGGAAGTACTCCCAAACGTTAAGTACCTCACTTCCACAGGAAAGAAGATTGTGAGAGCAGCGACTCGGCAAGACGCTGACCACTGCAGCCCTTAAATGCAGAGTAGATGCAGCCTGGCTGCGCAGGACAGAGTGCACCGTGGCGCCCAGGGTGACGCCGTGCGCCCAGCGTGGGCGAGGTGGCGTCCAGCGCGAGCGGTGTCTTTCCACACGAGCCGAGTCGGGCAGCAAGGAGTTTGCCCGGACAGGCGATGGTAGCGGCACGACCCTGGGCTCCAACTGTAGAGCCCCAGGGCAGGAGGTCGGTTGTGGCTGAGGTACGCCCACCAGCTGGAGAGTGCTGAGCTCAAAGTACTGGAGTCAGCGAGAACAAAAGGACAGGACTCAGCAGTGGCAGAGTCCAGAGGTGGTGACTTGTTGATTCGTGCATAATCGTAGATCGTCGTAGGCCCCTAGCAAGGCCAATGGCTGGCTGACTGCAATACCGCTGTCTAGTAATGGGTACAATTTATACAGGCTTGGCTTATCTGTATTTGCTAAAGCACTATAACGTAACCCACAACAGAGACATGGTTGAAGTGAAGCAAACAGGTCATCCAAAGTCACATCGGCTCTGCTCTTCTGCTGCTTCAATGATACACTACTGGCCATTAAAATTGCTACACCGAGAATAAATGCAGATGATAACGGTATTCATTGGACGAATATATTATTCTAGAACTGTCATGTGATTACATTTTCACGCAATTTGGGTGCATAGATCCTGAGAAATCAGTACCCAGAACAACCACCTCTGGCCGTAATAACGGCCTTGATACGCCTGGGCATTGAGTCAAACAGAGCTTGGATGGCGTGTACAGGTACAGCTGCCCATGCAGCTTCAACACGATACCACAGTTCATCAAGAATAGTGACTGGCGTATTGTGACGAGCCAGTTGCTCGGCCACCATTGACCAGACGTTTTCAGTTGGTGAGAGATCTGGAGAATGTGCTGGCCAGAAAGGCCCGTACAGGACCTGCAACATGCGGTCGTGCATTATCCTGCTGAAATGTAGGGTTTCGCAGTGATCGATTGAAGGGTAGAGCCACGGGTCGTAACACATCTGAAATGAAACGTACACTGTTCAAAGTGCCGTCAATGCGAACAAGAGGTGACCGAGACGTGTAACCAATGGCACCCCATACCATCACGCCGGGTGATACGCCAGTTTGGCGATGACGAATACACGCTTGCAATGCGCGTTCACCGCGATGTCGCCAAACACGGATGCGACGATCATGATGCTGTAAACAGAACCTGAATTCATCCGAAAAAATGACGTTTTGCCATTCGTGCACCCAGAATCGTCGTTGAGTACAGCATCGCAGGCGCTCCTGTCTGTGATGCAGCGTCAAGGGTAACCGCAGCCATGGTCTCCGAGGTGATAGTCCATGCTGCTGCAAACGTCGTCGAACTGTTCGTGTAGATGGTTGTTGTCTTGCAAACGTCCCCATCTGCTGACTCTGGGATCGAGACGTGGCTGCACCATCCGTTACCGCCATGCGAATAAGATGCCTGTCATCTCGACTGCTAGTGATACGAGACCGTTGGGATCCAGCACAGCGTTCCGTATTACCCTCCTGAACCCACCGATTCCATATTCTGGTAACAGTTATTGGATCTCGACCAACGCGAGCAGCTATGTCGCGATAAGATAAACCGCAATCGCGATAGGCTACAATCCGACCTTTATCAAAGTCGGGAACGTGATGGTACGCATTTCACCTCCTTACACGATGCATCACAACAACGTTTCACCAGGCAACGCCGGTCAACTGCTGTTTGTGTATGAGAAATCGGTTGGAAACTTTCCTCATGTCAGCACGTTGTAGGTGTCGCCCACGGCGCCAACCTTGTGTGAATGCTCTGAAAAGCTAATCATTTGCATAGCACAGCATCTTTTTCCTGTCGGTTAAATTTCGCGTCTGTAGCACATCCTCTTTGTGGCGTAGCAATTTTAATGGCCGGTAGTGTATTATACTTGAGGTCCCTCTGCTTCGCCGTTGCATATGGTACTCGCTTTAGTGCCTCAGAGACAGTACTTGCCATATTAGGAGGTAGCCCCTGAGGTAACTTCGCAGTCCATGTTTCAGTTTCACACAAGATCACAACTAAGACAAGTAAAGACATCCTAACAGTTACATTCGACCCTAATAAAATCTTTTTCAAGACAGCTTTTCTTGCTCTTACTAGTCTGCATATTATCCTAACTCCATTTTGGCCATAGTCAATTACTTTGCTGCCAAAGTAGTGGAACTTCTCCACCGATTTTAGCGTCTCATTTCTTAACATAATTTCTCCAGAATTACCTGAGTAGATTAGATTATAGTCTATTATCCTTAATTTACTTTTGTAATTTCGTGTTTCCGATCTCATCACAACTTTTCAAGATACTATCCATTCCGTCAATCTGTTGTTCAACATCCCTTACTGTCTGTGACATAATTACTACGTCATAGACAAACTACAAAGCTTTAATTTCTTCATTCCGAAATTGAATTTCCTTTCAGTTTTTCTCGTTGGTTTTCTTTGCAGATTGAACAGCATCGGGAATATGCTACAACACCCTTTCACTCCATTCTCAGCTGCTGCCTCCCTTTCATGTCCTTCGACTCTTGTGGCTGGCATCTGATTTCTGTACAAGTTATAAATAACTTTTCGCTCCCTGAATTTCGCGCCTGCTACGATCAGAATTTCTAAGAGTGTATTTCAGTCATCATTATCAATGAAACTTCGCTGGTAGATTAAATCTGTGTGCAGGACCGAGACTCGAACTCGAGCCATTTGTCTTTCACGGGCAAGTTTGGAAGGTGGGAGACGAGGTGACGGCGAAAGCAAAGCTGCGAGACGGCTCCTGAGTCGTGCTTGTGTAACTCAGTCGGCAGAGCACTTGCCCGCGAAAGGCAAAGGTCCCGAATTCGAGTCTCGGTCCGGCACACAGTTTTAATTTGGGAGGAAAGTTTCGTATTAGCGCACACTCCGCTGTAGAGTTAAATATTTCATTCTGGAAACATTGACAAAGGCATTCTCTAACTCTACAAATGATATTAAAGTAGGGTTGCCTTTCTTCAACCGATCTTCTGAGATAGGCTGTAGAGTGAGTATTTCCTCCCTTCTTGGTTCATTTCTCCGTAGCCCAAACTGATCTTTCCCAGTGTCGGCTTCTGCCAGATTTCCATTCGTGTCATTATTTTGCAAAGATGATTCATTGAATTGATAGTTCAGTAATGTTCTTGTCGGCACCAAGCTTCTTTGGAATTGAAGTCTGAGCGTATTTCGCCTGTCTCGTGTATCTCGCACACCAGGTGGAGTAGTTCTGTCATGGCTGATTCTCCCGAGGGTTGCAATCTCCAGATGGAATGTCTACTTCAGTGACCTTGTTTGGACTTCGGTCTTTCACTGCTTTGTTAAATTCTTCTCGCAGTTTCATATGTCTCATTTAATTTTCATCTACTTTCTCTTCACTTGCATAATTTAGTTTAAAAGTTCATTTCCTTTGTTTAGTGCTCCTGTATATTCCTTCCACCTCTCGGCTCTCCCATATCTGCTTGGTGTTGGTTTCCAATATGAGCTCTTGATATTGTCACAACTGCTTCTCATATATTGGAAGATCTCTTGCATACTAAAGAATGAATGGTTGCTGATATAACCATGGTATTTACAACTATAGCTAGTTTCCGTTTTGTATCCTGTCTGCCTTGGACATCATCTGTTATTTTAGTGCTGAGATAGCAAATGACATGTTAAATATGTGGTAGCAAATTTATTGTACTCTTTACGGTATGCGATTAATTAAGAATCTCGCATTAATATTAGGTTGCTGCATAAGTCCGTAGCGTTTTTGTTTTGGATGTTGGTATTCCGGTTACTATACATTTCCGACATACTCCTCTGTTTGAGTGCCATAGACGGTTGAGAGCAGTGGAGGCAACCAGAAACATTTGCGCCGCATATGGGGATAATGCCACTGGAAACAGCACACCAAGAAAATGGTTTTGTCGTTTTAAGGAGGATATTTTTGACATTAATGGCTCTCCATGTTCAGGAACTTTCGGGGTTTGATGAAGATCGTTTAAATGCATTAACTCACTATGATCCATGTGAGTGTACTCGGTAACTGGCAAATGTGATTAATTGTGATCATTCCGCCATCGTGCCACAATTGCATGCAATGGGGAAGATTAAAGAATCGGGTGTATGGCTACCGCATGCTCTTTGCCAAAATGGCAAAAATCAGCAGATTGCTATATGTGCATCTCTGCTTGTTCGTCATCAAATGGCTCGGGAACAACATCAACTCCCTATGCTGTATCGTGTCTTTATGGTGTCTTTATGCTAACATTAGGAAAAGAAAGGAATTGTTAAACCCAGGCAAAGTAGCAACTCCCTGTGCAATGGCCTGGGCGCATCCACAACACGTACTGTTATGCACCTGGTGGAACAGCGACGATGCCGTGTGCCACGAGTTGTTCCCTCGAGGTGTAACCATTGCCGCTGGCATTTATTGTCAACAACTGAAACGTCTTGCACACACAACCCAAGAACAACGACAAGCAAAACAGCGTGAAGTGATACTACTCCACGAAAAAGCACAACAGCATTCTGATAGTCAAAAAACACTAAATAGGATTTGGGTTTGTAAGTTATCCATCAACCACCTTATTCAAATAATCTTGCGCTCTCAGCTTGCCACCTTTTCCCATCTCTGTCGAACAGTCTTCGAATTTCCAGACGAAAATGTGCTCCGAACATGGATAGACGAGTTCTTCGCCTCGAAATCATGTGATTGCTACAGTCGCGGAATCGAAAAGCTACCGCAGCGGTGGCAGATTGTTTTAAAAGGTGAAGGAGAATATGTTACTGATGACTAACGTCTCTGTTAGGTGTATCTGTCGTGAATATCAAACTTATGAAAAATCGTTACGAACTTATGCACCAGCCTAGTATGAAAATGTAAGTAAATTACGAGAGTTACAGTAACTGACAAGCCACATATATACAGTATTATTATGTGTCTGAGAAAATCCTGATGGTATTGGCAGTTTGTTTAACCTTAGCTTAGCAAAAATTGAAAATGAAAGTGCTCGTCATAAATACTTCCGTGTCATAGCGCGTTTTTCACGATAAACGAAGTTAAAATATTAGGACAATATCTTTGTTTCCTAATTAATCAGATGACAGCGTTCCCCATCGCCCCACTGACGATGCCATGTTTAAATGAATATTTTCGTACAGGGTGTTTCAAAAATGACCGGTATATTTGAAACGGCAATAAAAACTAAACGAGCAGCGATAGAAATACACCGTTTGTTGCAATATGCTTGGGACAACAGTACATTTTCAGGCAGACAAACTTTCGAAATTACAGTAGTTACAATTTTCAACAACAGATGGCGCTGCGGTCTGGGAAACTCTATAGTACGATATTTTCCACATATCCACCATGCGTAGCAATAATATGGCGTAGTCTCTGAATGAAATTACCCGAAACCTTTGACAACGTGTCTGGCGGAATGGCTTCACATGCAGATGAGACGTACTGCTTCAGCTGTTCAATTGTTTCTGGTTTCTGGCGGTACACCTGGTCTTTCAAGTGTCCCCACAGAAAGAAGTCACAGGGGTTTATGTCTGGCGAATAGGGAGGCCAATCCACGCCGCCTCCTGTATGTTTCGGATAGCCCAAAGCAATTACACGATCATCGAAATATTCATTCAGGAAATTAAAGACGTCGGCCGTGCGATGTGGCCGGGCACCATCTTGCATAAACCACGAGGTGTTCGCAGTGTCGTCTAAGGCAGTTTGTACCGCCACAAATTCACGAAGAATGTCCAGATAGCGTGATGCAGTAATCGTTTCGGATCTGAAAAATGGGCCAATGATTCCTTTGGAAGAAATGGCGGCCCAGACCAGTACTTTTTGAGGATGCAGGGACGATGGGACTGCAACATGGGGCTTTTCGGTTCCCCATATGCGCCAGTTCTGTTTATTGACGAAGCCGTCCAGGTAAAAATAAGCTTCGTCAGTAAACCAAATGCTGCCCACATGCATATCGCCGTCATCAATCCTGTGCACTATATCGTTAGCGAATGTCTCTCGTGCAGCAATGGTAGCGGCACTGAGGGGTTGCCGCGTTAGAATTTTGTATGGATAGAGGTGTAAACTCTGGCGCATGAGACGATACGTGGACGTTGGCGTCATTTGGACCGCAGCTGCAACACGGCGAACGGAAACCCGAGGTCGCTGTTGGATCACCTGCTGCACTAGCTGCGCGTTGCCCTCTGTGGTTGCCATACGCGGTCGCCCTACCTTTCCAGCACGTTCATCCGTCACGTTCCCAGTCCGTTGAAATTTTTCAAACAGATCCTTTATTGTATCGCTTTTCGGTCCTTTGGTTACATTAAACCTCCGTTGAAAACTTCGTCTTGTTGCAACAACACTGTGTTCTAGGCGGTGGAATTCCAACACCAGAAAAATCCTCTGTTCTAAGGAATAAACCATGTTGTCTACAGCACTCTTGCACGTTGTGAACAGCACACGCTTACAGCAGAAAGACGACGTACAGAATGGCGCACCCACAGACTGCGTTGTCTTCTATATCTTTCACATCACTTGCAGCGCCATCTGTTGTTGAAAATTGTAACTACTGTAATTTCGAAAGTTTGTCCGCCTGAAAATGTACTGTTGTCCCAAGCATATTGCAACAAACGGTGTATTTCTATCGCTGCTCGTTTAGGTTTTATTGCCGTTTCAAATATACCGGTCATTTTTGAAACACCCTGTAACTTTCCTGCGGGCCGTCACGACTTAACCGGCTACCTTCTTATAACATTAACTCCACTTGTGCCACATCTTTTAAACGCAGACACGTCTTCTCTCCTGTCAAATAATCCGTATTTTATTCTATGCCTCTTCCCAATCAAGATTTTCCCTTGTATTTTCATCTCATCAGTGAGGCATTAAATGTGCTGTACCAAAGTTGCCCCTCAAAATCGTTGCAGGTAGCGGCAGATTTTTCAGTTTAGATGAACGATGTTATTAGCTCGCCTTTTCCACTCGACTTTGCCCCCACATGCCTCCGACACATATATCGAATACAACTTAATGTGTCTGTTACCTCCCCCCCCCCCCCCCAATCTCTCTGTCTTTTCTTCTCATCCTCCTTGATCTTTGTTTATTTCCTCCATTCCCTGTCTCTGTCCATATCTCCCCCGGCCCCCTTTGACAACATTCTCCTCTCTCCCTCTCTCTCTTTCCATTGCTGCCACGTCCTCTCCTTTTCCACCTGCCTACTACTCTTCTACGCCTTAAACCTGCCTCATGCATATCCTCCCTCTTCTTTGCCCATTTTCTCTTCTCTCTTACTCTGTCCATTCCCTCCTCTATCCATCTCAACCTGTTTCCAGCGATGTTCATTATCACCTATAGCGCCTGTCCGCCCCGGTAGCTGAGTGGTCAGCGTGACAGACTGTCAATCCCAAGGGCCCGGGTTCGATTCCCGGCTGGGTCGGAGATTTTCTCCGCTCAGGGACTGGGTGTTGTGTTGTCCTAATCATCATCATCAAATCGAAAGACCTGCACCAGGCGAACGGTCTACCCGACGGGAGGCCCTAGCCACACGACATTTCCATTTACCTATAGCGCCTGCAGTACAGCGTAGTAAAGCAGGTCAATACTACACCCAAAACACATCTGGCATGCATGGTAGGCTACATATCAGAGGCCTCAAAATCATTTATTTGCCTCTGGCGTAAAGGCCACCTACATCTACATACATACTCAGCTAGCCACCAAGCAGTGTGTGGCGGAGGGCACAATTCGCGCCAAAGTCATATTTCCCCCTCTGTTCCTCTCGCGGATCGAGCGAGGGAAAAACGACCGTCTGAATGCGTCAGTACCAGCTCTAATTTCCCTTATTTTGAATGGTGATCATTGCGCGATTTGAAAGTTGGTGGTAATAATATATGCTCTACATCCTAGGTGAAGATCGGATTTCGGAAATTAGTGAGCAGCCCCTTCCGTTTAGCGCGTCGTCTATCTGCAAGTGTGTCCCACTTCAAACTTTCTATGAGATTTGTAATGCTCTCGCGATGGCTAAATGTATCAGTCACGAATCTTGCCGCTCTTCTTTGGACCTTCTCAATTTTTTGAATCAGACCCAATTGGTAAGGGCCCCGTACAGACGAACAATACTCTAAGACTGGACGAACTAACGTATTGTAAGTAATTTCCTTTGTTGAGGGACTGCATCGCTTCAGGATTCTACCAATAAACCGCAATCTAGAGTTCGCCTTGCCCGTTACTTGTGTAATCTGATCATTCCAATTGAGATCATTTCGAATAGTCACACCCAGATACTTGATGGGTGTTACCGCTTCCAAAGAATGGGCATTTATTTTGTACTCGTACATTAATGGGAATTTTCGCCTTGTCATACGCAGTAGGTCACACTTACCAATATTGAGAGATAACTGCCAGTCATTACACCACGCATTTATTTCCAGCAAATCCTCATTGATTTGTTCACAACTTTCGTGTGATACTACTTTCCTGTATATGTGACTGTAGGCTTTCCCGGCGTAAACTATTGATGAAGGTTTCTCGGGTCTCCAGCCGGGTGGTAGCGTTGATATCTCGCGACGTTTCTGAAAGTGTCTTCTGGCGAAGATGGGTGGTATGACACTTCCCGAAACGTCGCGAGATATCAACGCTACCACCCGGCTGGAGACCCGAGAAACCTTCATCAATAGTTTACGCCGGTAAAGTCTACAGTCAGACTATTTACAGTCCGACCCAGTATCGATCTCAACTGCGTTTAAACAACTTTTAACTGCAATGAACACACCACCTCCCATAGCATCAGTCCTATCCTTCCTAAACATTGTCCAATTCGAGTTCAAAATTTCACTGCTATTTATGTCTAGTTTCAACTAGCTTTCGGTACCTAATACAATATTGGCATTGCTACTGCTTATTTCTGGCGAAGATGGGTAGTATCCCAGATCACCTAAGAAACAGATTGCCCAATCGCTTGATCTAGCAGGCAACCCTTGTCAGGGAACAGCCACCAGGCGGCAACATCGTCACACCCTTACTTGTGGCACCAACCACTAGATGGCACTCCGTTCTGTGAAATATGTGGCAACATCGTCCGAACGCATGCAGCGTTCCATGTGGCGTCTGTGAAGTACAGCTGTTTCTGACATACCGGTGGCAGTGGATCGAGTCGTCATGCTGAGGGCCTGCGAGTATATCCACTGTGAAAGGAGTAGACGGACAAATCCTGAACTAAAAATGTCCAAATTTCCCGTCAAAGATAAAGAAAGGTTATGGGAGTGGATTTTAAATTCGGGTAAATCAATAAATTAGTTACGAGTAAGAATTAATAAAGAGCCCTAAGCATTCGATCCTATCTAAATTTTGTCGATCTTATATTCTGATATAACGTGGCAGCCCTTCCTGTACAAGAATCATATCATACAATTTTTAAATGCGATTTGGACTTTTTTAAACTGTTTATTCACTTCACTATTGTAATTTTGGCTGTAGGGGCATTTTTGTGTGCAATGTGAAAACTGAAACCAATATAAGATCTGGATAACAAAATGCAAAGCATGGTGTGGTAACATTTGGTAAACACTTTAAGAAGCATTACCTTACAAGACCTTTCCCTTGGTACTTGAAAATTGCTCTAGAGCTGAAATCGCAACAGTGAAATAAATTAATAATAGCCGTCATCTAACTGCTAGGTCATCGGTCCCTCTAAATCCTGGTATATACTAGAGCGAACGAAGTGAACGAGTGTAAAACCTCGTTTACAATGCAGCAAACGAGTATTCATAGATAATTCGCCAATGTTCACTGCCCTTCGTTTATACTTGCGAACAAGCGTTTATACTGGAATGAAGGGAGGAGAATAGAACGAGCATAACATGCAAACTATAGACGCTGCCGATTTTAATTTTTTTTATCTGTGCGCTAATAATCCTCACACAGCTTTCACTCGAAAACAACACTGCTTATAGTAACAGATCTGCGCGAGTGCGGATATCCCCAGTAATAACTGTGTTGCCGATAAAAGCGTACATCTGTTGCGAATATTTGCGGGTTATCTTTAAACTGTACAAAGTAAATTTTTAACATAATTATGGTTTGCCGTCTGTGGCTCTTCAATGTTGACACCGCCAAAATATGCTCCAAAAACACGCTTTAACGTGTATATTACCGCGTTTGCAGCCCCCTTTCAACAACAATCCAAAATTCATCGTTTTGTGCCACTCTTACATCATTTACGATCAGTTACATGCGAAGTAAAAGAATTTAAATTTGAAATGACTGTCACTGAAATATGTCCAGCATTAATTCGCATAATAACGGAGTGCGGATTTTGAAAACTTTCTAATGTTAACCTGCACGTGGAGATCTTTTTTACCACCATAATCCGTATGAGAAGAGCTGTATAGCAAAGAGGAAATAGACGGCATGGAAGGCGAGTGTAAAACCTATGTGACTGCAATACAGTTTGCATTTATACAGTAACTCGCGAGAAATGTTTGTGTGTTACTTTTCATTTATTTCATTTCGCATATGATTGTGAGAAATAAACTTGGTTTGTAGAATTACAGGAGCTAATCTACATTCTTAGATTGAAAACTCGGGAAAAACCACAGCCGATCATGAGCTACAGTCAGCAGTGTGACGAATGCATTTCGCGCGCAGCGCTCTAGACGAACGCAAATCAGCGTCATTCACGTCACCGAAGATACAGCGTTGCCAATTCCGCGACATGGACAGGTCAGTTGGTATTGTAGCGTCGGCTGCGACATCTGTTGACCGACGGTAAAACTATTTTTTCGGTTGCCTGTTCTGCCGTAAGGACGGTCAATCTGTTTCTTACGTGATCTGGGGTAGTATGACACTTCCCGAAACGTCGCGAGATATCAACGCTACCACCCGGCTGGAGACCCGAGAAACCTTCATCAATACTTTCCTGTAGACTACAGCGTCATCGGCAAACAGTCTAATGCCACTGTCAGTACCATCAACCACATCGTTTATGTAAATCGTAATAAGCAGCGGACCTATTACGCTGCCCTGGGGCACACCTGAAGTGACGCTTGTTTCTGACGAAGTCATCCCATTCAGGACGACATACTGCTCTCTGTTTCTTAGAAAACTTTCTATCCAAACGCACATGTCACTGGATAGACCGTAAGCGCGCACTTTTTGGAGAAAGCGACAGGGCGGAACTGAGTCGAACGCCTTTCGAAAGACGAGAAACATGGCATCAACCTGGGAGCCGGTATCTAGTGCCTGTTGTATATCATGCACAAAGAGGGCCAACTGTCTCTCGCATGACCGCTGTTTCCTAAAACCGTGCTGGTTTCTGCAGATGAGCTTCTCAGAATCTAGAAAGGTCATTATGTCTGAACATAAAATATGTTCCATGATTCTACAACAAATCGATGTCAGTGAAATTGGTCGGTAATTATGTGCATTCGATTTTCTACCCTTTTTATAGATTGCTATGACCGGGGCCTTCTTCCAGTCCCGTGAAACTTCCCGCTCTTCCAATAATCTCTGCTAGATGATGGATAAGAATGGTGCCATATTTGTACCATAGTCAATATATAATCTTAGGGGGGATACCGTCTGGGCCACATGCCTTCCTGGCGTCTAAGGATCTTAACGTTTCACAATTCCAGATACTCTAAACACTATGTCAGCCATCCTTGCTTTTGTTCGATAATTGAAAGGGGAATGGTGCAGTCCTCTACCGTAAACGGTCCTCTACCGTAAACGAGTTTTTGAAAGTTAGGTTTAGAATTTCGGCCTTCTGTTGTCATCATCCGTTACATTACCCGTACTGTCATCAAGGGAAGGTATTGAATTAATTGTAGCGTTCATAGATTTTACATACGACCAAAATTTTATGGGGTTATTTTTAGAATTTGCAGATAAAATATTGCTTTCAAATTCGTTAAAAGAATCTCTCATTGACCTTTGGACAGCTGCTTTCATTTCGCATTACTTCTGTTTGTCTTCGGGGCAGTGACTACGTTTAAAACGATTGTGCAAAATTCTCTGCTTTCTCAGCAACTTCCTAATATGTTTGTTGTACCAACGTGGATGCTTTCCTTCCCCTACATTTTTGCTAGGAACATACTTCTCTAGCACGTGGTGGACAATACCTTTAAATACCGACCAAAGATGGTCAATATCTTTGTGTTCCACCGAGAATGCTTGGAGCTGACACTTTTATTTACTTTCCCAAACAAGAAAACTCTACGCTGTTTCTTTCTTTCTTTATTTATTTTTGCAACTTCCACTTACATAGAAGCCACAACGACATTATGGTCGCTAATACCTACTTCCAGATTAACTTCCTGTTTGTCGCCAGGATATCTAATATGTTCCCATATCCAGTTGGTTTTCTAACCAATTGCTCAAGGTTGTATGTTGAGAGCGCTCCTAGAATAACTTCACACGAGTCTTTGCTTCTGCCTCTTGTGATAAACGTGTAATTTTCCCAGTCAATGGATGCCAGGTTAAAGTCTCCACCTATAATTAACGGATAATTTGGATATTTATTTCCTATGTACTCAAGACATTCCCTGAAACGTTCTGCGACGTTTGTTGCGAATGCTGGTGGTCTATAAAAACATCCTAATACAACGGTCAATCCTTGTCTGATTGACAGCTTTAACCAGACTATTTACAGTCCGACCCAGTATCGATCTCAACTGCGTTTAAACAACTTTTAACTGCAATGAACACACCACCTCCCATAGCATCAGTCCTATCCTTCCTAAACATTGTCCAATTCGAGTTCAAAATTTCACTGCTATTTATGTCTAGTTTCAACTAGCTTTCGGTACCTAATACAATATTGGCATTGCTACTGCTTATTTCGGAGAGTAACTCGGGGATCTTCCTACAGACACTTCGACAATTTACTAACATGAGATTTAGCACATTTAAATCCTTTGGAATTACCTGTTTAGGCGAACTAACAATTTTTAGAATTGGCACACCCTCATCAGTGTCATGAACTGGTAATTTTTCAGGCCAAAGATTTGTTTCCCGTGGGGAGGAACATAATCTAAAAAACCCCCATGTGCACACCACAAGTACTTTGCTACCCGTGCAGCTGCTTCCTGTGTGTAGTGTACCCCTGATCTATGTAGAGGCATCCTAAAACCTTCCACCCCATAGCGTAGGTCGAGGAATCTACAACCATTTTCGTCACAGAGTCGACGTAGCCTCTGGTTTAGAGGATCCCGGTCCACCCTGGGTACGATGCTGCAGATCGTCAGCTTGGCTTCCACTCCTCGAGAGATGGAGACCGCCTTCGCCAATTTAGCCAGCCGTCGAAAGGTCCCAAGGATTTCCTCGGAATCCCGACGACAGGCATAGTTGGTGCCGACATGTGCAACAATCTGCAGTTGGCTGCACCTATCACTCTCAATAGCCGCCAGAAGAGCCTCTTCCACATCCCAGACAAGGGCCCCTGGCAAGCACACCGAGTGAATGTTGGACTACTGCCCCGCCCTAGCCGCTGTGTTCCTGAGGGGCTCCATGACCTGCCTAAAATTGGAGCTCCCAATAACTAAAAATCCCCTACCCCCACATGCCTGCCCGGACCTTGCTGAAGGAACCACCACTATCCTGGCAGAAGATGCATCCTGATCAAGCTCAGCCCCCCCCCCCAGCACATCAGATAGCACACTGAATCTATTAGCAAAGTGCATGGGATTTGGCAGGGTGTGGGGAGAGCGTTCTGGATATGAATGGATGAGGTGAATGGCCGCCACATCGCGCAGACAATGCAGTCCAGAGTTGATCTCGCTTTCGGCCATAATTGCCTACCATTTCGTTTGGCGAACGAAACTGTTGAAGTGAGAGTGGGCCAGCTGGCTCGGTCGTACCCGAGGTCGGCTCAGTGACAGAGAGCTGTGACCCCCCCCCCCCCCCCCCCCGTGCACATCTAGTACAGCAGAGGCTGCTCCAGGCACCCCATCCCCACCACAACTCTAGGTGTTACTCTGGAGCTTGTTGACTGTGCCCAACAAAGCTTCCAGCTGCGTTTGGACTGTGGCCAACTCCTCCTGCATCCGCACACAACAGACACAGTCCCTATCCATCTAGCTAATTACTGATTTACTATAAGAAACTTAAGGAATCCTACTGCCACACAAGGTTAACAGCTACACTCTAGTGGGCAGAAAGGACACTCAATAATGAAAAACAATAAAAATGTATGGTAGAAGCTAGATCTGATGCTCATTTTCCTGCTAGGGACTATCTAGTGAATACTAAAGAATAAGACGGTAACCTACGGTAAACTGCTAGGGGCTATCTAATGAAGATTATTAACGAATTGAACAGTAACCTATTGTAAGCTACACCTACTGATTATCCCTCGTATTTATAATGTAAACAAGCGCTTACATACACGTGGAAATGACCTAACAAAACTATAAAAACTGCTACCTTAAATGTACCGAGTCTAAATGACACTAATAAAAGTAAATACCGAGCATTGTAGACTGAAATATGCAGGTACAAAACAAAACCTTTAGCTAACAATAAGAAGGGATTTAGATTTTCATATTTCTGGCGCTATCGTTACAAATCTGTTTTCCCACCATGCAAAGCAGCTGGATAAAGGAGGCTGATACTGCTCCAACACATCACAGCTGTCATACAGGGCACCCTACATGTTGGGACCCAGAAAAGAGATTTCTTTTTACTGACATGTAGGCTGCATGCAAAACAGGTTGATTTGAGGGGCTGGTCTGTTCCCATACAACATGCCTGTTGTGCAGGACAGGTTATACGCCATGGGTGGAAATAATACGTTTTGTCCTGTATCTCTGCTCCTATTAGAGCTTGGAGGTTCTAAACCGCACAGTGTTGATACCTGTTGTGCCTACTGTTGCTGTCCCAGATCTGGTTTAAATCGATCCAGGAGTTTTGAAGGAGATGCAGGACATACATACATGTACACATACACACTGCTCTATGTATATGACAGATTAGCGTTCTCTTAATATTGACACTGTACATGAAAGAGAAGAAAACTGCGTTTTTACTATTTGGAAAAAACTAAATTTGTGCATGAATGTGATAGGTTTATGAAGGAGATTTTGTTGTTGTTGAGGGATTTAGATTTTCATATTTCCGCCGCTATCGTTACAAATCTGTTTTCCCCGTGCTTAAGCCTTCCTTGCTGTTCTACACAACGATATTTCATCTGGCGGCTACCTCCTACAGCATTATATTTCTCGAGAGACGCAACTTCCCCTTTTCGTAGCAAATTAACGGCTCGTTAACTCCCGTTTCAATTACTCCGGGAGAAGCGTGATTCTGAATAAAATGTGAGGGTGTGGGGAGAGCGTTCTGGATATGAATGGATGAGGTGAATGGCCGCCACATCGCGCAGACAATGCAGTCCGGAGCTGATCTCGCTTTCGGCCATAATTGCCTACCATTTCGTTTGGCGAACGACACAGTTATTTCTCACAGCGTTGTGGGAGACTGGTCTACTTTATTATCTGCAAGAGGATTATACGTCGCTGCCCGTTCTGTTTATCGAGAGCCAGCTGTTCTGCTTCCTCCGTCAAGTAATCCGAACAAATGAAAAGCAATGCCGAATCACTTGCCGTGAGAATTCGAAGTGAAACAATACCGAGGATAATTCGTCTCCCTGAATCTGAAGTCACCTTGTCTCGACATAAAATCTGAGAGTGACATAACAGTCCATAGCATAATGCTCTGTCCAGTTTAGAACTCTGAGGACGATCTTTTACAAATATAGTATAATTTTCCCCTGAGGCTATTGGTAACATAAAAGTGAGGAAGGATAAGAAAACAGGATTTTCTCAACGACAACACTCTCTCTGAGATAAATCAAAACAAACAAACACGTCGGTTGTCAGTTGCCATTTAACAAAGTTTCCGTAGACCTTCTTCTGAGCCTAGACCACATCATGGTGCAAAATACTGGATCGTTTGGGCCTTATTGCAGGTGAGTTCTATACTGATGGTACTGATATGTGTGTTTCCGTGAAAAGGATATAATGCCACAGACTTCAAGAAGAATATAATAATTCCAATCCCAAAGAAAGCAGGTGTCGACAGATGTGAAAATTACCGCACTATCAGTTTAATCAGTCACAACTGCAAAATACTAACGCTAATTCTTTACAGACGAACGGAAAAACTGGTAGAAGCCGACTTCGGGGAAGATCAGTTTGGATTCCGTAGAAATGTTGGAACACGTGAGGCAATACTGACCCTACGACTTATCTTAGAAGAAAGATTAAGGAAGAGCAAACGTACGTTTCTAGCATTTGTAGACTTAGAGACAGCTTTTGACAATGTTGACTGGAATACTCTCTTTTAAATTCTGAAGGTGGCAGGGGTAAAACACAGGGAGCGAAAGGCTATTTACAATGTGTAGAGAAAGCAGATGGCAGTTATAAGAGTCGAGGGACATGAAAGGGAAGCAGTGGTTGGGAAGGGAGTGATACAGGGTTGTAGCCTCTCCCCGATGCTATTCAGTCTATATTGAGCAAGCAGTAAAGGAAACGAAAGAAAAGTTCGGAGTAGGTATTAAAATCCATGGAGAAGAAATAAAAACTTTGAGGTTCGCCGATGACATTGTAATTCTGTCAGAGACAGTAAAGGACTTGGAAGAGCAGTTGAACGGAATGGATAGTGTCTTGAAAGGAGGGTATAAGATGAACATCAACAAAAGCAAAACGAGGATAATGGAATGTAGTCGAATTAAGTCGAGTGATGCTAATGGAATTAGATTAGGAAATGAGACACTTAAAGTAGTAAAGGAGTTTTGCTATTTGGGGAGCAAAATAACTGATGATGGTCGAAGTAGGGAGGATACAAAATGTAGACAGGCAATGGTAAGGAAAGCGTTTCTGAAGAAGAGAAATTTGTTAACATCGAGTATTGATTTAAGTGTCAGGAAGTCGTTTCTGAAAGCATTTGTATGGCGTGTAGCCATGTATGGAAGTGAAACATGGACGATAAATAGTTTAGACAGGAAGAGAACAGAAGCTTTCGAAATGCGGTGCTACAGAAGAATGCTGAAGATTAGATGGGTAGATAACATAACTAATGAGGATGTATTGAATAGAATTGGGGGGAAGAGGAGTTTGTAGCCCAACTTGACCAGAAGAAGGGATCGGTTGGTAGGAGCCGGCCGCGGTGGTCTAGCGGTTCTAGGCGCTCAGTCAGGAAACGCGCGACTGCTACGGTCGCAGGTTCGAATCCTGCCTCGGGCATGGATGTGTGTGATGTCCTTAGGTTAGTTAGGTTTAAGTAGTTCTAAGTTCTAGGGGACTGATGACCACAGATGTTAAGTCCCATAGTGCTCAGAGCCATTTGAACCATTTTTTGGTTGGTAGGACATGTTCTGAGGCATCAAGGGATCACCAATTTAGTACTGGAGGGTAGCGTGGAGGGTAAAAATCGTAGAGGGAGACCAAGAGATGAACGCACTAAGCAGATTCAGAAGGATGTAGGCTGCAATAGGTACTGGGAGATGAAGAGGCTTGCACAGGATAGAGTAGCATGGAGAGCTGCATCAAACCAGTCTCAGAACTGAAAACCACAACATCAACAACATAATGCCACACTCTCCCCAATGGATTTTACTCCTCATCATAACACCTCTCAGGGTCCTCTCCGATTGAAGTAAAGTGATTACCGAGTGTCCTTACTGAAAGTACGTTGAAGCCTAGAGCTTTGTTAAATAATGCCTCTTGAACTTATTAGAAAGATAGTTAAAGCTAATGTGGTAACAGAGTGAGTTAAAGCAAATGTTATTTGTCCAATAATAATTTTCATATTGAAACTGTTATTTAAAGTGCTGTTACCAACTTCAAACTTTAGGCTGAGTCTTATAAAGTAAATGATCACGTTGTTGTCTGTAGTAAATTCTAAAAAGGAGAGTCAGTTCCTTGCAATTTTGTCAACATTGTGTTTCGTTGTAGTAAAAGTGAGAAAGCTGCAGTTGTGAAACGTTACATTCTCATGTATGCCAAGTGTTTGTCTCTCTTGTGTGCATATTAACAGTATAAAGACCACTCAGTTTGTGTAAACCCTGAAAGTGATAGTGTTTTTCTGTACCTGTTATAATTTTGAAAATAGTTCCTGCTGCTCTAACTGTTAGCTTCAATCTTAAAACATATGTGTGTTAGAGTTCATTGCACTCGCGTGTTGCTAAGTCTCTAGGTTGTGTCTGTTGTGTTGTCCATTATAGTTACTTATACCTACTTTCATAAACGAGAATGTTAATCTTTCTCTTGCCTAATTAGGCTGGCGACCGTTTCCCTTATTCTATAAACAGTATAGCTAGGCAAAATTTTGTTTGTCACTATTCCAATATTAACGTAATTCTGACTTTCATTTCCGATAAGCCACTTCCATTAGGAACAATACGGTCAACTTAACAAAATTCCTCTCAGAGGGTAACACTGCTCTGTTGCTTTGTGCCATAGTTACTTTTACAAAATTGTTTTATGTTACAACCTGCTTCTGGCATTGAGGTTATGGTACAAGAGTTAGCAGACGAGAGAGTGTTATACCATCACTTCACAGTTTCCTCGAAAGTCTTGTAATGGTCTGTCCACAACTTCGAGTGATTTCTTATGTGCCATTGTCTATTCGCCCAGAAGATAATTTTAGCTTGCTTCAGAAGTTCACACTGTCCAGATGATCTTGAGATTTTTCGTAGCGAAATTGTTCCTCAGCTATATTCAGCGATGGTTGTAGGCGGAATTGGCAGTTCGTCCTCCTTCCATAAGTGTGGCTACATTGCCGGATGATTCCAGTGTAAGTGTGATGTGGTGTTTAACACGTATTTCCGCCAGCAATAGATTTATTAGAAACGTTTTCCCGGTGCCACTTGGTTCGTCCAGGTAAATAATACCGCCAGTGTTGTTGTCGATCCGGTCCATGATAACGTGGCAAATTTCCTTTTGATTGGCACTGAGAACTGGTTTGTTGTAAGCAATGTACTGAAATGGTGCGTTGATGTTGCAGCTTTTTCCCTTTGTAATTTCGAAGTTTACCACACTGATAGCATTTTTTAATGGTGCGTGCATCTCATTTTGTACCAAGGTCTGGTTGTTTATTACTAAACATTTATCTTCTAGGCGAATGAGTGTTTCGTTGAACATGTCATCGTTGAATTCGGTGATCAGTTCAGGATGAGCTTGTCGGATTTGGTACAATATGTCATCACTCACACTCTCTTTGAAGGGGTCCCATAGCTGTTTTGGATTCGATGGGTTACGTGTTGTTAGAATTAGGGCAAATAAGTCTCTCATTTGTTTATCTGAGGCTGTGAGTGAGGTTTCTTGTAACGTTAATTTCCAGTGGTTGTCGTTTTCTAGTAGTCCTAAGCGTTGGCATGCTTCTCTGTGCGTCTGGCATAGGTAACCGTCAACAGTCTTAGTGTTGTGTTCTGAGGTGGTTCGCTTGCCATTTGTCTGGCGGTGTCTCCAAATGTACTACTAGATGTTGCACAGTTGGTTCGCTTCGTGTATGGGAAAATCGAAAATCCGCCACCCTGCTTCGTTACTGTTATTGTATTTTTCCATTTGGTACAAGAGGTTCCGTCGTTTCTGTTTTGTTTTTCTCTGTCTTTGGCTATTTTAAATACCGTCATATCACTGCCTTTGTTCAGTTACAAATATAATTTATGGATTTCACTGGATTGTTGTATTCTACGTTTGTTTGTGCTTGGAACATTTTGGAAAGTAGTGTGTTGTATGGCATTACCCACTGATTATCTATTTCCAGTTCGTCGCTGCCTTGTATTCGTATTTTTACTGTGAAGCCACCGTCTTTCGGTGATCGTCTTCTGTATTTGGGATAACCATCAACTCCGGTTTGTGTGTCGACCAAGTATGGTTTTGGGTATTCTTTTGTACATTTTCCATCACTCATACATAGCGAATTGCGGTTTAATGGCCGGCATGCTCTTTACTGCTATGTGGTAGAGTTGCGGATTCAGCTTAGATGATTTTGTCGATATCCGTGGGATGAATTCTGTCGTGGAGCCATATGAGTGTGCGTTAGTGAGGCAGTTCTCGTTTTCGCCATTTCATTGTGTACATCCAGTATCTAACGATTCCAAAGATGTGGTATTTTGTGATGACTTCAATAAACCTCATTTGTTTTTGTCAGAAAACTAGGGCTATTGCGTCGTGTCGATGCATGGGAGCTTGTCCGTATCTTATTTGTTCTTTCATTTCTGGCCACGACGAGTTGCTTGTAAATGTTATGAAGAGGTCAGATCATATTTTCTTATGTAGGTCATGGCATCTTGAGTGTATTCGTGCATGTGTCTCGAACTTCCTATGTATGATGGGGGCAAGATTGCCATTGTTCCGGTGTCGCCAGTGTGTCCTTCATTTATGCTTGCGTATCGAAGGTAGATGTAGTCTTCCATTAGTAGTTTCTTCTGATTCAGCCTTATGTAAAGCATCCGTTCCGCTTCTATTTTTGCATACATACATTATGTGATCAAAAGTATCCGGACATCTGGCTGCAAATGACGTAAGTGGCCCCCTCCATCGGTAATGCTGCAATTCAATATGGTGTTGGCCCATCCTTAGCCTAGATAACAGCTTTCACTCTCGCAAGCATACGTTCAATCAGGTGCTGGAAGGTTTCATGGGGAATGGCAGCCTATTCTTCATGGAGTGCTGTACTGAGGAGAGGTATCGATGTCGCTCGGTGAGGCCTGGCAAGAAGTCGGCGTTCCAAAACATCCCAAAGGTGTTGTAGAGGATTCAGGTCACGACTCTGTGCAGGCCAGTCCATTACATGGATGTTATTGTCGTGTACTACTCCACCACAGGCCGTGCATTATGAACAGGTGCTTGATCGTGTTGAAAGAGGCAATCGCTATCCCCGAATTGCTCTTTAGCAGTGGGAAGCAAGAACGTGCATAAAACATCAATGTAGGCCTGTGCTGTGATAGTGCCACGCAGAACAACAAGGGGTTCAAGCCCCCTCCATGAAAAACACGACCACACCATAACACCACCGCCTCCGAATTTTGGCACTACACACGCTGGCAGATGACGTTTACCGGCCATTGCCATACCCGCACCCTGCCATCGAATCGCCACATTGTGTACCGTGATTCGTCACTCCACACAACGTTTTCCCACTGTTCAATCGTCCAATGTTTACGCTCCTTACACCAAACGAGGCGTCGTTTGGCATTTACCGGAGTAATGTGTGGCTTATGAGCAGCCGCTCGACCATGAAATCCAAGTTTTCTCACCCCCCGCCTACCCGTCCTGGTACTTGCAGTGAATCCTGATGCAGTTTGGAATTCCTGTGTGATGGTCTGGATAGATGTCTGCCTATTACACTTTATGACCCTCTTCAACTGTCGACGGTCTCTGTCAGTCAACAGACGAGGTCGGCCTGTATGCTTTTGTACTGTACGTGTCCCCTCACGTTTTCACTTCAGTATCACATGGGAAACAGTGGACCCAGGCATGTTTAGACGTGCGGAAATCTCGCATGCAGACGTATGACGCAAGTGACACCCAATCGTCTGACCGCGTTCGAAGTCCGTGAATTCCGCGGAGCGCCCCATTCTCCTCTCTCACGATGTCTACTGACTAAGTGTATTAAATCGACGTTTGTGTTCACCAGATGGTCTTTTGTCAGCTCGAATTTTAATTTTATAGTCATCAGAAATCGTTTTGTGTAGTGCTGTTTTCAATATGTGAATCAGTTGATTGTAATTCTGTGCATCTTGTACTATTTCTCGTGTCAGTCCACTGATATTTGTACGTCGTTGATCAGTTCTCTGTTTCTTCAATTCCGATGAAGTATACTTGCAAAAATTTATAGTCCTCGTTGGCTAGTAGTAGTAACGATCTCATGTTGTGGTAGATTGGACCTTGGATGGGAAAAAACATAATCGATTTCATCTCTGTTAGTGTTGATCAAAGTAACACCGAAAGAAGTCATTTGGAAGTACGCGTTCTACGCTTTTATACTTCGAAGAAAGTGTTTTAATTCTAGAGTTTCTCCGGTCATGTAATGGAAAAATTCCTGCGGAGGTGCGTCCAGTGGTCGTAATCGAATTTTCCCATTCATACAACAGAATGATGGTGTTTCTGTTCTGAATTTTTTCGCGTTGCAAACTGGCGGATGTTATCCATTCTGATTACGACGCGTTTGTGTTTGTTACATTGTTTCGTCGGTCCGTAGTGGGATGCTTCATTTGTTAGGTTGTACTGTTTACTTGTCCTCGTCCGCGCTTCTCGTAGGGTGATATTTTTATGGCTGGCTTGAGTTCGCAGTCTTTTATTATAAGAATGTGTCGCAGTTCTTGATTCCTCAATCGGTTCATTTCGTTGTTATTCGGTTTTTCTGCTTCTAACAGGTCCTCGGTGTCTTTCGTTGGGAACTTAAACGTGCTTCGCGCTCTTCGTCTGTTTCATTTTTTCGCTGTTCTTTTTTTTTTCGCCGTTTCGCTTCAGAACTGGGAAGATCTCCACCTCCTTCACGTTTGGGAGTTGTCTAAAATATAAATGAAATCTACTTTTTACTGACAAATATACCATGTACACTTCACACACTTTTCACACTTTATTTTCGATCTATAGTCAGTCACTCTCTCACTCTGACTCCTCATACTTCACTATTTGTTTTATTCAGCCACTGGATTACTTTTTCGTTCCTCCCTTCGTCGCTGATAAGAAACTAACATTCGAATCCATGATGGGTCTTGCAGTATATAGCCCTACAAATGGGTAACCTCATCAGTGGCCAATTCCAGAACATACGAAAAAGGTTTCGAATGGTCCAGAATTTCACAACGTTCTGGAATGTTGCAAAATGATCTGGGATGTTCGTGAACTTTCTAGAATCTTCCCGAATGTTCCAGACTATCTCTGAACATTCCAGAATATCCCGGACCATTGTAGAAGATTGAAGAACACCTTGGAATATTATGGAATGCTCTCGAATACTATACAAAGTTCTCGAATACTCCGAAACGGGCTGGAAAGTTCTTGAAATTTCTAGAGGGCGAAACTTCGCAGCTGTTTATATCTCCAAAAAGACGCCCTTCAGATAACCTTCTTCATGGCTGGAGGACAGACTCCCTTGATAGTAACGGATCTCGTTTCTGAATACATACTGATTGCGGATTGTTTTTTCTACTCATTTGCATTAACTCACATGTTTATACATTTAGATGTAGTTGCCGCTCATCACACGAATTAGAAACTTTTTCTAAGTCAAACTGTCCTGGCGAAATAAGTTGGCTGGTAGAAAATTCAAAAATCAGCTTGGGTTTTACCTGGACCTTTTGTACGGCACCAGATAGCTTCTCAGTCACACTCATCTTCGACCTCTACAGAGAAAATCTTGTTATCCACTCCGGTGAACACTCCCCCCTCATACGGCGTCTCATCTGTCTTTCCGATTTACGTTCCACGACTATCTGGATGTTTCAGAGGCCTATCTTCAGGTATCAGCCAGCTCTCGGTCCCGAGAATAGCTTCAGCGTGACAAATTTGTTGGACCATCGTCGTTTCCATGCCGCCACTACGGAAATCTGCCACATTCTATGGCCATCTTGCAACTTTGTTATGACGCCATCTTTATTGCTCGCCGTCAGTTAGATGTTTTATTCCTTCATTTTGAACAAGTGCTGTGATTACTTCCCTAAGGTAAAAAAAACTACGTACGATGAAGAAATTGTCTGAATGGAAAGGAAATCGGTAGATGCTATGTACATCTACAAACAAAAATTAGATGATTTATTCAATAGAAAGAGCTTCATAAACTGAGCAAGTCAATAACATGTTGGTCCATCTCTGTCCTTTATGCGAGCAGTTATTCGGCTTGGCATTGCTTGATAGAGTTGTTGGATGTCCACCTGAGGGATGTCGTGCCAAATTCTGTCCAACAGGTGCATAGATGGAAAAACTCCGAGCTGGTTGGAGAGCCCTGCATTGGCTTTGGTGGCCAAGGCTGGATTTGGGAAGCAGGAGGACAAGCAGTAGAAAACTCTTAACTTGTGCTGGCGGGTGTTATCTTGCTGAAACATGAGCACAGCAAGGCTTGCCATGGAGGTCAACACAGCGGGGCGTAGAACATCGTCGACGTACAGCTGTGCTGTGAGGGTGCGGCGATTGACAACCAAAGAAATCCTGCTATGGAATGAAATGGCACCCCAGACCATTGCTCCTGGTTGTTCAGCCGTATGGCGGGCGACAATCAGATTGCTATCCCATAGCTGCCCCAGAAGTCACCAGGTACGATTTCACTGGTCACTGGGGCTCAGTTCGAAGCGGGACTCATCACCGAAGACACTTCTACTCCAGTGATTGTCATTTCAGGACGAAGACGTGTCTGGAGATGCCCAGAACAGCAACTGTGGGTACCAAACTGACTGTCGCCAGCCGTACGGCCCGACAACCAGGACTGATTGTCTGTGGTGGCATTTATTTTCATAGAAGAACCCATTAGTTTGTCATCCGTGCCACCCTTGCAGCACAACGGTTCGTCTACAACATTCTACAGGGTGTCTGAAAAGTCTTTCCCTGATTACATAAATTGATAACTCAGGTTAGAAGTAAGATACAAATATGAAACTGGTGTCTAATTGTTTACAAACTATCAAAGTTTTTTTCACACATCAGTAAACTTCCACATGAGCACCCTTGGTAGCACGTAGCACATCTAGGCGATATTTAATTTCCGTCCACACATTAGCCAACTTCACTGGAAGGATCGATTCAATGACTGTGGTTATCCGTTGCCGCAGGGTTTCAAGAGCTGGTACACGTGTTCGGTAGACCCATAAAAAGATGTCATATGGGGTTATGTCAGGAGAGCGTGGAGGCCAAATCGTTGGCTCATCACGACCAATCCATCGTCCAGGAAAGGTCATATCGAGATAGGCACAGACATCCAAACCCCAATGAGACGCTGCACCGTCTTGCTGAAACAAGACATCGGCGTGATATTGAAGCATCTGAGGAACACCTTACAGTTGCAACATGTCCAGATACACTGCAGATGTGATGGCAGCCTCAGCTAAGGAGAATGGTTATCTCAGGTTATGGTGCGATAGCGCGCACCAAACATTCACCTTTGGACTGCCTCTGGTGTACTCCATGACCTCGCCAGGGGGTTGTGAACCCCAAATGCGCACATTATGGCGATTCACTACTCCACTGACAAAAAAGGTCGCTTCATCGGAAAAGGCAATTCGTCTGAGATAACCATCATCGTCCTCAATACGTGATAGCATTTCGGCCGCAAAGTCATATCGACGTGTACTGTCATTGGGCAACAAGGCCTGAACGATTTGCACTTTGTATGCACGAAACAATAAACATTTGTGTAAAATTCCATGGAGAGAGCTTTTTGGCATCTGTAATTCACGTGAGGCCCTGCGCACCGATTTCTTCGGACTTCGCAGAAAAGACTGCCTTACAGCTTCCACCCTGTCTGCTGAGGTTCTTGGTCGACCAGACTTCGGAAGGTCAGCAACCGATCCTGTGTTCTTGAACTTCTCATACCAGGCTTTAAAGCTCTTGACATCAGGTGGATTCCTTCCAAATGTTGTCTGGAAGTGTCTCTGCACTGTGGTTGGTGATCGTGTCTCATGGTACCATAGGACACACTGTGCCTTCTCCTGATTGGTTAACATGGCTTCTTGGGCACTGTACCTCATCCACTATTTACGTACTGCGAACCTAAAACAGAAAAAAAACTTTGGTAGTTGTAAACAATTCGACACAAGTTTCAAATTTGTATCCTACGTCTAGCCTGAGTTATCAATTTATGTAATCAGGCAAAGTCTTTTCGGACACCCTCTATATCTCGTTTTGTTACCCTTCTTGGCAAGCCATCCTGGGCTTACATTTCAGCAATGTTCACCTGTACACGGAGTGTGTGTCTGCTGCTTTTCTTTATGCTCAACAGACCCGACTTTTGCCAGCAAGGACGCCGGATCTCTCCTCAATTTAGAAAGTTTGGAGCATTATGGACAGGGCCCTCCAACTAGCTAGGGATTTTCATGATCGAGAGTGCCAATTACACAGAATCTAGCACGATGTCCCTCAGAAGGAAATCCAACAAATGAGGCAGTCAATGCAAAGCCGAATAACTGCACACGTAAGGGCCAGAGATGGACCAACGCGTTATTGACTTGCTCAATTTGTGAAACACTTTGTTTTGACTAAATTATCCAGTTTTTCTTAATTTTTAATCATTTATTTGTCTGTATATGTACATCACACCTACCTAGTTTCGTCCCATTCAGATTATTCCTTTATTAAGCGTCGCTTTCTTTTGTCTTATGGTCTATTATCTCGTATCCAGGCACTTTCGCAATCTATTTCCGTGCCTTTCTAGCTTGTGCAGTCGTCTGAGCTTTATGGACTTCATTATTAATGAATTTGTGGGCATTTTATCAAAATATACATAACTTGATTGAGTGTATAGTCGACAGTTACTTAAGCAGTGTTGTGTATCCACTTCCACCTGAATCTACCATCGTTCCTGATCTATTCCACTAAGATTGTGGTGATAAAATAGAATCGTGAAGATCAGTTGAATGCTTTAGGCATGGTCAGGGCTGTGAGAAGGATAATGGCTGCTCTGTTCCAAGACACACATTTGGAAATGTGGTTTCACCTGGAAATGCGGCAATCAACCTACCTTTCATGACGTCGTGGTTTTATCGAGTTCTGGAGGTGTTCCTTTCTCTCCCTGTGCTTCCTCATTACTGTACCTTGTAAGGGATGACGATCACTCTGGGAACAAGTTGAATGAGGTTTATTTCCATATTTGTTATGTTCGATATTCAGATCCCACCTACCATCTTTGCTAAACGTGAATGATTCTTAGATAGAATCAAACTGGGTGTAATGACAAACGCGTGAATTCAGGTATACTTTCTTGGTTCAGTCTTCTAGCAGAGCCTTGGAACGGCATTTAGTTTGATTTTCGACGCTCGCTTGAGGCACGACTCAACTGTGGCATTCACCTGACTGGGTTTTCTTAATATGGCAAGCTCGCTATTGGCTCCCTCAGACCCACGCACGAGCTTCGTCAGATTTCAGGCGTTGAACCGACGGCAGATTTTGTGCAGAGGAACTAGGCTTTGTTTCTCCAACCCTCTGAACGCAGGAGACGCCTTGTCTCCTCGAAGTTTTTCTGACTCTGTCCATTTGGTGGAGGCAGGTTGGATTTTGTACAGAGTAACAGTAGCTGTGCTGGGTTCTGGTGAGTATGACTTGCCGATTTTGTGCTCACTTACAAGGTGATTTTGAATAGAAGTTAGTCCGGGTCCTCATGCTAGGAAATTTCTGTAATTTGCAAAGTCATTTCACAGAAGCGTTATGGGGTTCTTGGGAGTAATAATTTCGCTGTCGTTTATTCAGATGGTCATGATTTACGTAATTCATCGGGATCCCCATTGCATTGCGTGTTCCGTTTCGCTGTGAATTACAAGTCAATTTTGACGGCTCAATCTTTACCAGAAAATTGTGAATTTTGCCCTAAGTTATTTTGCTAATATTTGAATTTTTGTGTGTGAGCGCATGAGTGTCCACGTTGCGTTCCTTAGTCAGCCTAATACTTGCTGAATAGTGGTGATCAGTACATTGCCAAACAGCTTCCCCATTATGGAACCATTGTGTTAGGATATTATACATGTTGAATGATAACTGAAGTCCAGGTGTGCGTTTGTGAATAAAAGTTAACTTGAATCAACTCCTTCGTTAATCTTCTCCCCAGCATCGTTTATTTGTGACAGGACATAGGACTAAATTGAATAACTCAGATGGCTTGGCATTCAGCGGAGTCTTCCGGTTCAATAGGAAGCTCGCGACCACGAAAAGTCTATGTTATTCGCAAAAGTACGTCCTACCAAAGTATCGATAATCAGTATTGAACGTTTTCATTATTTTATAAACAGTGTGTGGTTTTTAACCTTTTCACAGCAACTGAGCAGAAGATGACACACCGTAAGGATGAGACGGAATATGGAATGTAGTTTCTCAAATGAACAATTCCAAAATGACTACGTGAAACCACGCGTGTCCGCGTGGGAAACTGATTCTCACTCCTCCAGAATACTGGCCCATCTTCTTAACTAATGCCCTATCTTGCCGTGCAAGGAACACTCGATTCGTATGCAGTGCCATTTTTCGTCTCGTACAGAAATGCGACACATGAACGCCAGCCGGCCGCTGTGGCCGAGCGGTTCTAGGCGCTTCAGTCCGGAACCGCGCGACTGCTACGGTTGCAGGTTCGAATCCTGCCTCGGGCATGGATTGTGATGTCCTTAGGTTAGTTAGGTTTAAGTAGTTCTAAGTTCTAGGGGACTGATGACCTCAGATGTGAAGTCCCATAGTGCTCAGAGTCATTTGAACCATTTTTGAACCATGAACGCCACTACTTCCTTGCTGAAGCTATGTTAAGTGAATGGAGCACTTGACCACAATAGCTGCTTTGTGACTCGTCAGTTCTACCCAAAGCGAATCTGTCTTTGTACCTCAGTATCTAATGAAATATAGTGTCCAAAAAAAGTATGGAGTTGTTAGTCCTTTAGGAATACTGCTAAGCCAAATGCATTTATCGTTTTGAATGACATCGTCAACATTGGCATATATATGTGGTGTACCTGTTCGACCTACCTCGTCATCACTCCACATGACAATGTCATGTTGTCGCATTGATGTATGTACCAAACACAGTTCCGCTCCTGAGACTTGACTTTAGCAATGCACACTGTATCAACGATTGTGTTAGACAAGTTAAACACATTGCTTGACAAAAACAGTGAAGCACCCAGAAGAGATGTAACTTAGTATACGAACACACCACTGGCGGGTATGTAAACGATGAGAACTTAAATTCTCTGTGACAGGTGGAATGAGCACCAGAGTGTATTAATGTTGCTCGTGTTTAGTCTTGTTATCGGGCCTGGTAGGATACATATGGGGCGTGAACAGGATCAGTTGCTGACTGATAACTTTGAAGGACACGGAGATGTCACAACTCGTGTGCTACACCGTTATCAGTATTTGAAAGAGTTTGAAACGGGTGTCATTGTGGGTGTCCAATGGTGCGATATCTGACCGCTACAAGAGTGGATCACCATATTATAAACGAGCGAGATGGTGCGATAGTCAGCACACTGTGAACAGGATCAGATGCTGACTGATAACTTTGAAGGACACGGAGATGTCGCAACTCGTGTGCTACACCGTTATCAGTATTTGAAAGAGTTTGAAACGGGTCTCATTGTGGGTGTCCAATGGTGCGATATCTGACCGCTACAAGAGTGGATCACCATATTATAAACGAGCGAGATGGTGCGATAGTCAGCACACTGGATTCTCGTTCGAGAGGACGACGATTCTACCCCACTTCCGGCCATCCGTATTTGAATCTTCCGTCATCTCCATACATCGTTTCAGGTAGGATGGTTTCTTCAACAAACGCATGGCCGATCTCCTTCCCCGTCCTCCAAATATTGAAAGTGCGTGCTGTGTCTCTAATGACCTCGATGTCGACGGTACGTTAAACCCTAATTTGCCGGCCGGAGTGGCCTAGCGGTTCTAGGCGCTTCAGTCTAGAACCGCGAGACCGCTACGGTCGCAGGTTCGAATTCTGCCTCGGGCATGGATGTGTGTTAGTTAGGTTTAAGTAGTTCTAAGTCTAGGGAACTAATGATCTCAGATGTTAAGTCTCATAGTGCTCAGAGACATTTGAGCATTTTTGAAAGCCTAATTTTCCATTTTTCCTTTCCGTGTTGTGTAGCGTAACCCCTTCGCATCTGCCCCTGCTATCGGAGGACAGATAACGAATTCCTCACCACACTGTGTGTCATACCGCACCACTGGTCGGTGACCATCAGCTGCGGGTCCAGTCCCGTGCGTAAACTGCCACAACTACACAAACAGCTGCGGTTGGAGCGGTATCGTTGCCGGGAAGCCTGAACTGCTGATGAATGGCCTTGCATTGGGTGAAGTGATGAATCGGGGTTCTCCACTAATCCATAGACAGCACGCTTACAAGTGGACAGGCTGCATGGTGTTGAGGTACTCCCGTGCCCCGGAAGATCTCCAATAGAACACGTGCGGGATCAGTTCGGACGTCAACTCCGTCCCAGTGCCCTTAACCAGGACATCGACAACAGCTGTGGGACGGCTTGGCTCAAAAGGGATACAGCTGCCTTAAGGCACACCTCTCATCCGAAAGAGTGCAAGCATCCAGGTACGAGAGCGTGCAATGTCGTGCTGACAAGTAGTCTTATACTGCCAAGTTCTTTGTAAACTTGACTCGAAGTTTTAATCTACATTTACGAGGGTCACTCCAAAAGAAATGCAGACTATTTTTTTAAAAATCCATCTCTTATCCTACATGTATGAAAGTTTTGCAGTGTGTAGATACATCCTTTAGAAACAATATTTTCATTTCTCCACATAATTTCCATCCCTCTCAATTGCCTTACGCCATCTTGGAACCAGCGCCCTTATACCCGCACAAGGGAGTCATCATCTTCAAACCTTGTTCCACGAAGATAGTCTTTCAGTTTCCCAAAGAGATGATAGTCACATGGACCCAGGCCAGGACTGTAAGGCGGGTGTTTCAGTGTTGTCCATCCGAGTTTTGTGATCGCTTCCATGGTTTTTTGACTGACATGTGGCCGTGCATTGTCGTGCAACAGCAAAACATCCTGCTCTTGCGGATGTGGTCGAACACGACTCAGTCTAGCTTGAAGTTTCTTCAGTGTCGTCATATATGCATCAGAATTTATGGTGGTTCCACTTCACATGATGTCCACAAGCAAGAGTCCTTCGGAATCGAAAAACACCGTAGCCATAACTTTTCCAGCAGAAGGTGCGGTTTTGAATTTTTTTTTTCCTTGGGTGAATTTGCATGATGCCACCACTCCATTGATTGCCTCTTCGTCTCTGGTGAAAAATGATGGAGCCATGTTTCATCACCTGTCACAATTCTTCCAAGAAATTCATCTCCACCATTCTCGTACTGTTCCAAAAGTTCGCTGCATACCGTTTTCCTTGTTTCTTTGTGAGCCACTGTCAACACCCTGGGAACCCATCTGGCACAAACCTTTTTTAACGCCAAGACATTCAGTATTCTGCAAACACTTCCTTCGCCTGTCCCAGCGTGGAGTGACAATTCGTTCACTGTGATGCGTCTATCAGCAGTCACCAATTCGTTATCTCTCTGCACATTGTCTGGAGTGTGTGCAGTACGAGGCCTGCCGCTGCGATGACAGTCCTCAATACTGCCGTGCCCGCTTTCATCACGTAACCTGCTTGCCCACCGACTAACTGTACTGCGATCGACAGCAGCATCTTCATACACCTTTTTCAACCTCTAGTGGATGTTTCCCACTGTCTCGTCTTCACAGCACAGGAATTGTATGACAGCACGTTGCTTCTGACGAACGCCAAGTGTAGCAGCCATCTTGAAGACATGCTGTGACGGCACCACTCACGGGAACTGGTCGAACAAGCTTGAAAACAAGCGGGAAGGATGTATCTACACACTGTAAAACTTTCACACATGCAGAATAAAAACTGTATTTTTAGAAAAATAGTGTGCATTTCTTTTGGAGTGACCCTCGTGCTTCTACACAGATACCCTGCAAGCCACTGTGCGGTGCGTGGCGGAGGATGCCCTGTACCACTACTTGTAATTCCCCTCCTGTTCCACTCGCAAATAGAGGGAAAAGCGACTGTCTGTATGTCCCCGTACGAGCCCTAACGTCTCGTATCTTATCTTCGTTGTCCTGAAGCGTAGTGAATGTTGGGGGCAATAGAATCGTTCAGCAGTCAGCTTAAGATGCCATTTCTGTAAATTTTCTCAGTAGTGTTTCTCGAAAAGAACGTAGCGCTCCCTCCAACGATTGGCATTTGGGTTCCCGAAGCATCTCTATAATATTTACGTGTTCTTCAAACCTCTCAGTAACAAATCTAGTAACCCGTTTCTGAATTGCTTCGATACCTTCCTTCCGTCCGACGTGATACGGATCCCAAACATTCGTCCAACATTCAAGAATAGGTCGCACCCGCATCCTATATGCGGTTTCCTTTACATGTGAACCACTCTTCCCTAAAATTCTCCCAATAAACCGAAGTCGACCATTCAGCTTCCCTACCACAGTTATTAACTGCTCGTTCCACCTCATACCGCTTTGCAACGTTATGCCCAGGTATTTAAACGACATGACTGTGTCGCGCAGGACAGCAGTAATACTGTATCCTAACATTACAGGTTTGTTCTTCCTACTTATACGCATTAACTTACATTTTTCCACTTTTAGGATTAGCTACCATTCGTCACACCAACTGGAAATTTTGTCTAAGTCGTCTGCTATCTTCCTTCAGTCACTCAACTTCGACACCTTACCGTACCCCACGGCATCGTCAGCAAACAATTGCAGATTTCTTCCCACCCTCAGCCAAATCATTTATGTACATAAGGAACAACAGTGGTCCTATCGCACTTCACTTGTCTCCAATGAACAATCGCCGCCGAGGACAACACACCGAGTCCTATTATTTAAGAGGTCTTCGAGCCACTTAGATATCTGTGAACTTATTCCATGTGATCGTACGTTCGCCATGGAACACCGTGTCGAATGCTTTCCGGAAATCTAGAAATGTGGAAGCTGCCTGTTGCCCTTCATCCATAGTTCTCAGTAAGTGATAAAAGGGTAAGCTGAAGATCGCACGAGCGATGCTTTCTAAAATCATTCTGATTGTGGACATAAACTTCTCAGTGTCAACAAATGTTATTGTATTCGAACCGAGAATATGTTCAAGTATTCTGCAGCAAACAGAAGTTAGGGATATTGGTCTGTAATTTTGCGGCTCGTTCTTTTACTGTTCTTATATACTGGGGTCACATGCGTTTGGGACTTCGCGCTGGGCGAGAGATTCACGATAAGTGCAAGCTAGATAAGGGGTCAATGTCGTACCCTTTGTAAAATCGAACTGGCACCACCGAAATAACATGACGTACCCCTTCAACCAGTTTAATTTCGTTTCCTCCTCCCCCTCTGTGTGCTTTACTTTTTTGTCAGGCAGCTAAATTTTCTCGGAGTACCCTCCTTCCGGGAGCAGTGCCCCACCGGTCATACTACCAGAGGACACGCCAAGTCTCCTTCGCAAGAATCCACTTGCCGTAGGATTGACCCACACTCCTGGAGGTGTCAATCCGATATCGTGGTGATAAACATTCCGCCGAGTTTGGCATGAGTGTTGGGGAGATTGTGTTAAATCGAAGTTATCAGTCCTCTGACAATGCAGCTGATAGCACGTTGTCGGCGAGAGGCGAATATTCTGTTTCGATTTCTCCCCTAGCACACAGATTTTTCTTGTCGCATGAAGTTAAGCAAGCATAGAATGAGTTAAAGAGTTAAACAATTACAAGCTGATGATCGTGGTACTTTGGAAAAAACTGTGAGCACATTAGTTATTTCTACATGTTACTATATTACAAGCGAGTGTAGTCATCTTACAATTGGTTATTCGAACTACCTATGCATCATGTGCTCTTATTCGGAATTTTGTTCCTACGCTCTGATTGACACGAAATAATCTTGCTACATGACGAGACTATTGAAACTGTCCCCAGAAGTGCAACAATTCTTTAACTACTGTACTTGATGATAAAACAAGCTGACAAGTCATAAAACGAACAGACCTGTCAGTCTCAGTAAAGCAAAAGAAATTCACTAAATTAATCCCCTAGCACATATAATGAAACAATGGGTTTTAGAAATGAATACAACGTGAAGGACCACTTGCTTTTTTTTAAGTTCTGAACGTAAACATAGAACGCAGCAAGAGTCTGAACTAGCATTTTGTCTAGAGGCCATAGTTTTCGAAGAAGTTTCAACAAAATGCATACTATCAGCCACTGAGATACGAGACACTCATTCAGTCTGAGTGCTTATATTGAAGGATATTGACATCAATTATATACCCTGCTTGACAAAAAAGGGGGAAGTACCCAGAAGAAGAGGAAACAAAATAAAACTTCACAAGTTGAGAGGATATGTGATGTTACTGCAGTGATTACGAAATCGAGAGAAATTTACAAATTACTTGACTGTTCAATATTCTCTTGAAAATAATTATGGATAGTGTAATACAGATTCTCTTTGCAACTCATAATTACTGTTAGAGAATTGAGACTTTTACATTTCGCATGTAGGCATGACCTTTAGATGCTCCACAGTAAGATAATCGAAATGGACCAGCAATCTAATGAACCATTGCCCTCTTAAGGGGATTCGAATATTAGGCCCCTAAATGAGGTAGTTCTCAACTGAGGAAAGAACTTACATAGTTTCAGAAGGGATCAGAAGCAGGAGTGTGAGCCAGATAGCCAATTGTAATTTCAAATGAAACTATACGGTTCCAGAGACCTTTTCAAGCCTCAGACATTTGTGATGTATGTATACGCAAACTGAAGTGACGAATGAAAGCTTGTAACAGGGTTGAGATTCGAGCCCAGGACTCCCACTCACTGTGAAGATGCACCGTTTTGAACTGATTTCTCTCAGACAGAGAGAAATCCGTTCAAAACGGTACACTATGGACATCATGCATTCTCACATGTTACTTCTAATTGGACAGTATCATGCTGCCGTTTTTACAGGAAAATGGTAGCCTACGGGTGGCACATGTCACCATGAACAGTTTGCGCGATGCTGAGGCATTCCTGCCTCTGATAGAATATTTGTGGAGCCAACTAGGATGAGAACTCCATCAAAGTGGCAGCATCCTTTATGTCAACGACCAGTTACATGTGTGGGCTAGCTTGCTTCAGAAGGGGATACAACGTCCTTATGATATCCCTTCCAACCGAACCAGTGCATGAATCAAGGCCATACTGATAATGGGGCAATATTCTTTGGTGGTAGTAAGAATCCCTTGCACGAGCAGGCCCATCCGTGCTGGCGTTGAGAAGACTGCTCCAATGTTCGAAAAAAATTTATATGCTCAGAGGTAGAAGTATAGATCAACCTGTTCTGGACCGTTGCGTAGTATACAGCCTTTTCTCTCTGTTTTACATCTGTGTGCATCCTTGTTCTTATACGGTTTGTTACATTCATTACAGAAGTATGATGATCCCAAGAAAGCAGTCATACTGTTAATTCCATCGAAATGGCTCTGATCTTCATACAGATAAATCTGTATCTCTTTCTCAGGACCACTAAAGATAACTGAATTGAAATTCTATGCACATACAACATTTATTTGGATATCCAACAATTCTTCAACATTTTTAATGTCACCCAGAGTGAATCCTTCTTCACTCTAGTCAAATTGATTAAATAATATGTCAATTAACTCTTTTTGTAATTTATATTTATCTCCTTCTCTAATTTTCTTAATCTCACCTGTAGTTAGTTCTCTGCCAAAAATATTATTTGTGTGGTATGTTAATGGAGCTACTACTGTTCTAGGACAGCACACATATCATCATTTTTAATTCTTGTGATACATTTCTTAGTCTTTTTGTCTTCACTTAGAATTATTAATTTTCTGCCTTTACCGCCACTATCTCTAGGAACCGCTAACGTTTGAATATTAAATGATGTATCTGCTATGTAAACAGTCTCATCAAATGTTAACGTATATCTCATTTTATTGCACAAAACTTGAACAGTTTCTCAAGTATTATTTGATGCTCTATATCCAGTGGAAATTCGATAAAACATTTTTGTGTTCTTGAGAAAGGCAAAGGTCCCGAGTTCGAGTCTCGGTCCAGCACACAGTTTTAATCTGCCAGGAAGTTTCATATCAGCGCACACTCCGCTGTAGAGTGAAAATTTCATTCTAGAAACATCCCCCAGGCTGTGGTCAAGCTATGTCTCCGCAATATCCTTTCTTTCAGGAGTGCTAGTTCTGCAAGGTTCGCAGAAGAGCTTCTGTAACGTTTGGAAAGTAGGAGACGAGGTACTGCCAGAAGTAAAGCTGTGAGGACAGGGCGTGAGTCGTGCTTGGGTAGCTCAGTTGGTAGAGCACTTACCCGCGAAAGGCAAAGGTCCCGAGTTCGAATCTCGGTCCGGCACACAATCTGCCAGGAAGTTTCATATCAGCGCACACTCCGCTGTAGAGTGAAAATTTCATTCTAGAAACATCCCCCAGGCTGTGGTTAAGCCATGTCTCCGCAATATCCTTTCTTTCAGGAGTGCTAGTTCTGCAAGGTTCGCAGAAGAGCTTCTGTAACGTTTGGAAGGTAGGAGACGAGGTACTGCCAGAAGTAAAGCTGTGAGGACAGGGCGTGAGTCGTGCTTGGGTAGCTCAGTTGGTAGAGCACTTACCCGCGAAAGGCAAAGGTCCCGAGTTCGAATCTCGGTCCGGCACACAATCTGCCAGGAAGTTTCATATCAGCGCACACTCCGCTGTAGAGTGAAAATTTCATTCTAGAAACATCCCCCAGGCTGTGGTTAAGCCATGTCTCCGCAATATCCTTTCTTTCAGGAGTGCTAGTTCTGCAAGGTTCGCAGGACAGCTTCTGTAACGTTTGGAAGGTAGGAGACGAGGTACTGGCAGAAGTAAAGCTGTGAGGACGGGGCGTGAGTCGTGCTTGGGTAGCTCAGTTGGTAGAGCACTTTCCCGCGAAAGGCAAAGATCCCGAGATCGAGTCTCGGTCCAGCACACAGTTTTAATCTGCCAGGAAGTTTCATATCAGCGCACACTCCGCTGTAGAGTGAAAATTTCATTCTAAATCTGATCTAGTCTCACTATTTTTTCCTCTCTAGGTGGTTGAGATTTTTCAATAATGTCATCCTCAAATCTGTAAAAATAATTTGCATTAGGTGCACGTTTTGGTCTTGGTCTAGTCTTTTGGAATAATTCTGGATGAAATTGAAACTCCTGGAACTCAATTAAAATAATTAATTTTGATTTCTCTAATGTTATTTATCCTCTAATACCAAGATTCTTTGCTTTGGCTTTTAGTTCATTTACTTTCAAATTAATTAGAGTCCTTGTAGAAGTGGCAAATTATTTGAAACGATTAAATTAATTAAATCAGCTTTTCTGAATCTGCTATATATGTGTAAATTATTCCTTCTGCAATAATCACAAAGTTGGGCGACTGTTAACCCCCTCAATGAGACTTCAAGTTATTAAGGACAGAAAATATTAGTTTTGCAAAAAAGTTTCAAAATATTTCAATTTCATTTTAAGTTAGTTTTATGCGTCTTTTTGTCAGTAAATGTTTTTTGAGATGACTTTTAACTATATCATGTACACAGAATTTTTCTTCTCTGTCTTTCTTGTAGTTTACAAGGCTTGTATCTACTTGAGTGCTTGTCCTTGCTTTTGTTGAAATCTTTAACTTCTTGACAACCAATACATTTTTACTACTTATTTGTTCTTTATTTATAGAATGTTCTTCGTCACTTGAAACTCTATCAATTTTATTTAATGTCGACCATTACTTATTATAATCTTGAAGACATCCCTTACTTCTACTTGAGTGTTTATCTGTTGATGGAAGATTTCAGGAAAAAACTAAAGTCTTTAACTTCTTGACAACTAATACATTTTTTAGAATTAGCATCAGTTTCTTCTTCTTTCTTTTCCAATAATATTTTAAAGTGCTCATCACTCGAAATTTGCTTCAAATGTTTCTTATAATATCTAGTCACAATATATTTTTCATATGCATAAAGAACTCGATTATTGTTATATGCATCTTTGTGATAGCTTTTTTCACATTCTTTACATGTGTCTGAATATTTATCCTGTGTATACATGTGTGGATAAAAATTATCCATTGGATTTTCAATTTCGCATTTTCTGCACTTCTTGAGCACTTCCATTTATTGAGATATTTATTTATTAGTTTATTTACATCAATATTATGGATGTCAGTGCAAATGATATCTAAAAAATCTGTCTGATGAAGAGTAATAATATCATTAATCAATTGTTCTTGTGAGTTGTTATTGAAAATATTAAAATAGTTCAGCTGACAGACAATTCTCAAATTTTCTTTCATTATTTGGTATAAATTTAGTGAGTTAGGATCATGTCCAAGTCTCAACATTTTTTCACAATTTGTATGTATATCTATAATTCCATATAACTGTCTTTGTAAATTTATTCTTTGTGTTATAATGACACAATAATCATATTCACATTCATCATCAAATAATTTTAAAAGGACAAACATATGTCTGAAATTAATATCTGTAGTTGATATAACTACATGTGGTTGTATTTCTCTAATTGTTTAATCTTTCTCATTAAGTTCTGAATGTGCTCTTTTCTTTTCCTCAGAACACACATAGCCATTGCCTTATCAATTTGTAAATCTTCAGTTTGTTCTTGTAAATTTTCAGTTGTAGTTTATATTCACCAGATTTTCTTATTGATGGTATAACATCATGTGCAACCCATTTTCTAAATTGTTTGGCTGCTTCTTTTTAGACTTTAGAATCAATGAAATTAAAACAGATTCATTGATAAATATTGTCTGTTTTTCATTGTAAGTTAGATCCCCCTGGGAGTTGGACCCATGATATCTGCAGATTTTGTCTGCAACAGCTACATTATTTCTAATTGATTTATCAGTGTCTATATATTCTAAAATTTCTACAATGTGTTTTCCTTTAAACCATAGATTATTCTCTGTATTAATTATCACAAAAACTTCTTTATTGTTATAAACAACCCTGTTGTTACTCTGAATCAATTCAAATAAGTTCATTGTAGATGGTTCAGCTTTAGATGTACTTGTAAGGCTGAAATTTATTACTAATAATTTTTATTAGTTTTGCAAAAATGGAAATAGTTGATTTTTCATTATCTCTTAAGGTGAACGATTTGTTCATGATAAAATTTTGTAATGTTTTACGAATTTACAAGAACAAGTTAAAGATTTACAGACTGATAAAAAAAAGGTGATGTTTGATGATCTTGAATTCACTGAAATAAAATATGATAATCCATTGGCTTTCGAATAAGAATTGCAACTGCTAAACATCGCTGTACACACCCCATCTGTTATCATCGACACTGAAGCCCATTCTTAATTTTCTCTTTCCAAACATTATTCCTCTAACTACAGTTGCAGCAATTTTTTCGCCTAAACAAGCATCACTTGCATGCATTCTTTCTTTTGCAGTTAACTGAGGTTCTTTATCAACTTTGTGTTTTTTTCTGTGTCTTTATTATCTCTATACGCGATATCATGTTGTTTGCAATCTTCGTCTAATGTATTTAAATTTTCTGGAAGTAGCAACAAGCCAAATCTTTCATTGGTTGGTTTCACTTTATTTCAAAGTAGTTCTGTTATAGAATATTTTGTTTTACTTGTAACATGCATTTTATTTTCAGCTCCCATTTATAGAGGAAATAATTTATTAGCTTTCCAAAAAGTAGCTAGAATTTAAAAATTTAAAAATTAAGTAGCTATAAGTAAAGTGAAGTGATTTTTTTAATTATATGAAATTGTGTGCCACTTTTAATGAGAAAATTCCGAATGATACAATTGCCTATACAGTAATGCTCAGCATGAAAAATTTGATATATGATTCATGACACAGAATATTAACTGAGAATTTCTAATAGCTTTTTTATATAGATTAGTGATGGCTAAAGCAGTCTTAGACTGCATCATGTTTGCACTTCTTTCTAATTTTCAGTATAATACCAAACAGCTGAAGCTGTCAGTACAACCAGATAACAAGAGATGCAGATACTAAACATCTGGTTAACAAACAAGTTAAGGAAGAATTCTCATTGTAGTATGATAAAAGAGTTGTTCTAGAAAATTTCGATACAGTGCCATATGGTTATTAGCGTTTAATGAATAATTATTAAAATAATTTATTTATCTTGTGGGCACGTTTGCTCAGCTGTTAAAATTATTTTGTTCATCTTGAGGGTGTGTTTGTTCAGTAAATTATCCCCTAGTGTGCTCAAGTGATTTATTTATAAAAGTGATTTTTAAAAGTGATCTATTTATAAAAAATGTAAAATGTCGGTAAATTATCTGTGAGTGCGCTTAATCCTCCCAGCTACTACTTTCAGGCCAGTGGGGGTTGTTTAGGTCTTGTATCTCTCTCATTTCTATTCTTGCATCGGTTGGTTGATGATAATTTTATTTGTGGGGTGCTCAACTGCGCGGTCATCAGCGCCCAACATCGGTTGGAGCGACTGCAAGGTGTTGTTTGTATTCATAAAGCCATCCTCGAACTCAGTGTCTATACTTTTAGCATAGGATGGGTGGTTAGCTTTGGCGATCACATTAGTTTTTGTCACACTGACAGCAACCTCATGGCGAATATATGGGGAAGCATTGCCTGTCAAAAGATAGGCTGAAACTGTCCAACAAGAAATCTTCACTTTCATTAGCGCCTTGTGGACCTGTTAGGTTTGGGCAGACATGCACCAAAAATGAATCCATATTTTATCAGGAACTATAAGACTAATAAATGTAGTTGTTCTTAAAGTTCAGATCCAGAAGTACGGAATAGGTTCTCACATATGTTAGCGGCCTTAAGACTTCTTAAGTAACAGAACCAAGTACGTTGTTCTCGACGGTGAGCGCTCATCAGACACAAAAGTTTCGTCAACACTGCCTCAGGGAAGTATGATAGGACTTGTCTTGTACTCTACATACATAAACGAGGTGAAGGACAGGGATAGCAGCAACCTGCTACGTTTGCTGGAGACGGTGTAGTTCATGGAAAAGTCTCTTCTTCGTAGAAACAGAGAGGATGAGATTTATAGAATTTCTGTTGATGTGATGAATGGCAGCTATCTCTAAATGTGGAAAAATATAAGTTAGTGCAGATTGTACGATAAACAATCCTGTAATGTCTGAACAGAATATTAGTGGCGTGTTGCTTGAGACAGTGCAGTCACTTAAATATCTAGGCATAACGTTGCAAAGCAAAATGGAATCCAAGTGACATGTATAGTCTGTTGTGGGGAAGGCAAATGGTCGACTTCGGTTTATTGAAAGAATTCTAAGGAAGTGTAGCTCTTCTATAAAGGAGACAGCATAGACAACACTCGTGGAAACCATTTTCAACTACTGCTCTAGTGTTTCAGATCCCAACCATGCTTGATGCAAAAATGACATCCGCCATGCTGGATGCAAAAAAGACATCGAAGCAATTCAGAGGCTTGCTGCTACATTTGTTACTGGTAGGTTCGATCAATATCGGAGGATTATGGATAGTCTTCTTGAACTCAAATGGAAGTTCTTCGAGGAACGAAGCATTTCTCTTAACGAAACACTGTTGGAAAGCTTAGAGAACTGGCATTTGCGAGAGCATGCAGAACGATCTTATTGTTACCAAAACACAACTCGCATAATGAGCGCGAAGACAAGATAAGAGAAATTAGGGCTAGTGTAGCAGCACATGGATAATCGTTCTTCCTGAGCTCCGTCGTCGAGTGGAAGAGGAAAGGCAATGACTAGCAGTGATACAAGGTACCCTCCGCCATGTACCGTCTCATGGCTTGTGGTGTTATGTATGTACATGTAGATGTAGGCAGAGAGCTCGATGTAGGCTACAACAAATTATCTTCCTGTGGGCGTTATTTCTGGCTTATACTATGTGCTTATATTAAACTACTCTACTACACGGTCCAGCCTATGTTCGACGTCAACTTGCAATAACCGCTCACAGTGGCAGGACTAGCAATGGAGGGTATATAAAGAGTGTTAGGGGGACACGGGAAACAGTGCAGTCACTGTCGTAATGCGGAAACGGAGTGATTTATATAAGTCCGAAAGGGCATGATCATTGGTTTTCAGGTCAACCGTGGAAGCATTTTCGAGAAGGCCATGTTTGTAAACTGTTCGTGAGTCACCTTGGTGATTATAATTAAAGTTAAACTTTCAAAACGCTGTAGAAATAACACCATCGATCAGAATTACGTCAAACGTATGGCAGAAGAAAAAAATAGTATGAAAATTGATCAATAGATTGCGCTGTATGTGTCAGAATACGTAATTGAAAACATCTGTCATGCGTACGACCCATAGAAGTTGGTATAAACACGCCACGCACACTGCTTTACCTCCTTTCACGTCTGCGACGTTCGCCATGACTGTCTCAATGCAAGATCACACTCTGCTTGTAAAACTGTATTACAAGAATGATGACTGTGCACACGTCACTCTGAGGAAGTTCTGGACAATGAAGGATTTGAGAAAAAGGCGTTGGTTCGATGACTGCCGCGGGTCTGGAGAAAATGATTCGGGAATTCTAAAAGACGGGTTCTTTTGGTGTGCAACCTGGTAGAGGGATGAAACGCATTGATTTGACGTCAGTGGAAGCAGTGGCCACAACAGTGCAAGAGGAGACGGGTGGTGGTGTGCAAACGCGTAGTGCACGGAGAATTGCCCGAACATTGGACATACCCGTGAGCACGGTGCGTAAAATCCCACGAAACGTCCTTCTTTGCTGTCCATTCAAAATTACCCATGTGCACAAGTTGCTTCCTGTTGACCTGGCAGAAATAGTGACCTTTACTTTGTAATTTCTTGCCCACATGGAAGTGGACAATGATTGGTCGTGGAAGATTTTGCGGACAGACGAAGCCCACTTCCATCTGACAGGATGTGTCAACACAGAATTGTCGAATATGGGCAACGGAAAATCCACACGCAAATCAACTAGTACCACTTCATCCTGAGATGGCAACTGTGTGGTGCGGGTTGACGGCATCATTTAACAGAGGGCCATATTTTTTCGAAGAGACAGGTGCTTCCGATCCTGTTACCTGAACCGCCAATGGTAAGCGCTGTGAGACTCTTTCGCGGAACCACGTCATTCCAGCCCTCCAACAGCGTGGATGTGTGGATGGGATCATTTTTGTGCAAGATGGCGCACCTCCGCACATTGCAAATCCAGTTAAGCAGCTGATGAAGCGCCATTTCGGAAATGCTAGAATTATGAGCTGCCATTTCCCTACAGCCCGGCCGTCCCGATCACCTGATCTTACTCCGTGTGATCTCTGGCAGTGGGGCTATCTGAGAGATGTTATTTTCAGTGTTCCGATTACAAACTTAGCTGCATTGAAGGCACGCATTGCACGACACATTCTGAACGTGACCCCAGAAACACTACCATCAGTTCTGGAACGTGCTGTTTCTCGATTTCAGCTTGTTGGAGGAAACGGTGAACATGTTTTGCACGAGTCACACGGAAATTAATAATCGGATTTGATTTTTATTGGTGCTTTTTATGCGGTTTTTGGCTTCAGGACAATTAAAAACCGATGTTATTGATGCTTTTCATGCGGTTTTTGGCCTCAGGACAATTAAATACCGATTTTTCCCATCTGATGTCATATGACCTTGCCGTGGTGGATGGGCTTACGTAACTAACAGTATCACACCTGTACACCCAAGCACACTGAGTAGTACAGTTTGTTTAACGTCATATGTACACCTTAAAGGCATTGTTGTATGATTCATTTGTCATTTGTAGTCGATCACTATTAAGTTATGATGCTTACGGCGCCATCTACTGCTACATTTTGTAACTATTTGCCGCTCGCGATTAGCCGAGCGGTCTAAGGGGCTGCAGTCATGGACTGTGCGGCTGATCCCGGCGGAGGTTCGAGTCCTCCCTCGGGCATGGGTGTGTGTATTTGTCCTTAGGGTACTTTAGGTTAAGTAGTGTGTAAGCTTAGGGACTGATGACCTTAGCAGTTAAGTCCCATAAGATTTCACACACTTTTTGTATCTATTTATTTTTCTTCTACCATATGTTTTCCCTCTTCTCCGATAATATTCGTTGCAATTTGACGTCATTCTGACCAGTGGTGTTATTTCTACAGCGGTTTGAAAGTTTAACCTGAATTATAATCACCCTGTATATCATTCACGTCAAAATGGCGCTGTCTAAAATCGGCGCCGAGGCAACTGCGATGGATGAGAAGGGTGAGCGCGACTGTGGAGATGATTGTGGGCGAACAGGCGTGCAACTGTTGAGCAACTGACAGTCCAGATGAACCAAGGCGCTACCAACATTGTCTCTGTTAGCGAACGTTTAGCGAACGTCGCTGCATATAGGCTCCTGCAGTAGGCACCTGGTTCATGCACCCATGCACCCATGCTGACTGCTGGTCATCGGCGTCGAAGGCTGAACTTTGCACGACGGTAATGCAACTATACGATCGTTAAGCGGCGGCATTTGGTCTTTTCAGACGAATCACCTTTTGTGGTCCATCGTACTGGTGGCCTTTAGCGTACACAGTATCAAACGTCTAAAAGCAAATACCCTGCAACAATCTTCTGGAGTGTCCAGACCAGAGGAGGGAGCATTATGATCTGGGAAATTTTTTCGTGCTATTCCATGGTTGGTCAGGTCATTCTGGAAGGCACCATGTATCACCACATGTAAGCATCCATCCTTGGGGACTATATCCACCCCCCACATGGAAATTGTTTCGTTGTCGGAACGATGGCAACTACAAGCAAGACAATGCAACATGTCACTGAGCTCGCAGTACACGTATGTGGTTTGACGAGCACAAGGATGAGTTTACATATAGTCCCCTAGCCACCAAACTCCCTACTTTACAACCCAATTGAGAATATGTAGAGCCACCTCGATGCGGCTGGTCGCCCATGGATCTTCACCTGGGAAACCTAGCGCAGCTGGCCGCTGCGCTGGAGTCAGCATGGCTCCACATCCCCGTCGGTATGATCCGGAGCCTCACTGAAACTCTTTCAGCACATCCACACTGCAGAATGTGGTTACTCGGGGTTTTTCAGATGGTCAGATTAAAGTGAATGGACTGTGTAAGAGAAAGTGTGATCATTCTTGAGACCTAAAATGATTTTCGTATGGCTTAGGACATTGTGTTCGAACATTATGAATTACCTAGAAGGATACGGTCTATTGACTGAATCAAGATGGGTTTAGAAAACATCGTTCCTGTGAAACACAACTAGCTCGTTATTCACATGACGTGCTGAGTGCCATTGGCAAGGGATTTCAGATCGAGTCCGTATTCCTGGATTTCCGGAAGGCAAGCACGAGTAACGTAGAAGTAAATGTCCTCGGAGTAGTGAAGCAACTTAAATCACTTAATAAAAGGAAATCCTCTGGTCCAGACTGTATACCAATTAGGTTCCTTTCGGAATATGCCGATGCATTAGCTCCATATTTAACAATCACATACAACCGTTCGCTCGACGAAAGATCCGTACCCAAAGGCTGGAAAGTGACACAGGTCACACCATTATTCAAGAAAGGTAGTAGGGTAATCCACTAAATTACAGGCTCATATCGTTAACATCGAAATGCAGCAGCATTTTGGAACATAAATTGTGTTAAAATATTATGAATTACCTCGAAGAAAACTGTCTATTGACACACAGTCAACATGGGTTTAGAAAACATTGTTCCTGTGAAACACAACTAGCTCTTTACTAACATGAAATGCTGAGTGCCATTGACAAGGGATTTGAGATCGATTCCGTATTCCTGGATTTCCGGAAGGCTTTTGACACTGTACCACACAAGCGGCTCGTAGTGAAACTGCGTGCTTATGGAATATCGTCTCAGTTATGCGACTGGATTTGCGATTTCCTGTCAGAGAGGTTACAGTTCGTAGTTATTGACGGAAAGTCATAGAGTAAAACAGAAGTGATTTCAGGTGTTCCTCCAGGTAGTGTTATAGGCCCTTTGCTGTTCCTTATCTATATCAACGATTTGGGAGACAATCTGAGCAGCGATCTTCGGTTATCTGCAGATGACGCTGTCGTTTATCGGCTAATAAAGTCATCAGAAGATCAAAACGAACTGTAAAACGATTTAGAAAAAATATCTGAATGGTGCGGAAAGTGGCAGTTGACCCTAAATAACGAAAAGTGTGAGGTCATCCACATGAGTGCTAAAAGAAACTCGTTAAACTTCGGTTACACGATAAATCAGTCTAATCTAAAAGCCGTAGATTCAACTAAATACCTAGGTATTACAATTACGAACAACTTAAATTCGAAAGAACACATAAAATGTTGTGGGGAAGGCTAACCAAAAGCTGCGTCTTATTGGCAGGACACTTAGAAAATGTAACGGACCTACTAAGGAGACTGCCTACACTACGCTTGTCCGTCCTCTTTTAGAATACTGCTGCGTGGTGTGGGATCCTTACCAGACACGACGGAGTACGTCGAAAAAGTTCAAAGAAAGGCAGCACGTTTTGTATTATCGCGAAATAAGGGAGAGTGTGTCACAGAAATGATACAGGATTTGGGCCGGACATCATAAAAAGAAAGACGTTTTTCTTTGCGACGGAATCTTCTCACGAAATTTCAATCGCCAACTTTCTCCTCCGAATGCGAAAATATTTTTTTGACACCGACATATATAGGGAGGAACGATCACCACGATAAAATAAGGGAAATCGGAGCTCGTACGGAAATATATAGGTGTTCATTCTGAAAGGTGGCTACACTGAGTCACAGCGCCAGAGATTGCGCCAAAGATTATTATTCCGCCGCCTCCACTGGTGCAGTAGTAGTTCAGAGGATGTCGAGGGCAGTTGTTGTTCTGTTGGACGAGAGAGTAGACGCTATTCAGTTGGTGTAATGTATAGATGGAAGAAGTTGCAGTTGTCAGAATATGTTTGAGAAAGGAGATGGGCTTTTGATTTATGATGCTGGTGTAATGGAATATTTTCGTCAATACATAATGAGGTAAAAAGGTATTACAGTTTTCTTTAATGACAATCCCTCTTGCTCACAGGTAGAGTCAACAAAGCATCTGGCTCGTGTTCATTTATTAGACTTGTAATTCTGGTTTCTATGTGCAATTATAGTATTTCTGGTTTTTCAATTAGTTCATTGTAAATGGTGTTTGAAATATTTTGTCGTTTTGAGGAAGAACCGAGCCAGATACATCTACGTTGAGTCACACTGCCACACACAGAACAGTTACACTTGTGCTTTGTTGTTTCGTATCTTTTATAGTTGCAGGGGACTCAATTAATCAATTGTGGTAATGAAAATTCCTTGTCATTCTTTATTTTTATTTTATGCAGTCAGATTGCGTGCTAATACTAGTCAGGGCCAACGAAGTCTCGTAACCGGTCACACAGTTACTAAAATTATTGCATTTATTCATTAATATTAGTCAGTGATATCAGGTGTTCCCCAGGGAAGCGTCCTGGGACCTCTGCTGTTCCTGATCTATATAAATGACCTGGGTGACAATATGAGCAGTTCTCTTAGATTGTTCGCAGATGATGCTGTAATTTACCGTCTAGCAAGGTCATCCGAAGACCAGTATCAGTTGCAAAGCGATTTAGAAAAGATTGCTGTATGGTGTGGCAGGTGGCAGTTGACGCTAAATAACGAAAAGTGTGAGGTGACCCACATGAGTTCCAAAAGAAATCCGTTGGAATTTGATTACTCGATAAATAGTACAATTCTCAAGGCTGTCAATTCAACTAAGTACCTGGGTGTTAAAATTACGAACAACTTCAGTTGGGAAGAGCACATAGATAATATTGTGGGGAAGGCGAGCCAGAGGTTGCGTTTCATTGGCAGGACACTTAGAAGATGTAACAAGTCCACTAAAGAGACAGCTTACACTACACTCATTCGTCCTCTGTTAGAATATTGCTGCGCAGTGTGGAATCCTTACCAGGTGGGATTGACGGAGGACATCGAAAGGGTGCAAAAAAAGGGCAGCTCGTTTTGTATTATCACGTAATAGGGGAGAGAGTGTGGCAGATATGATACACGAGTTGGGATGGAAGTCATTAAAGCAAAGACGTTTTTCGTCTCGGCGAGATCTATTTACGAAATTTCAGTTACCAACTTTCTCTTCCGAATCCGAAAATATTTTGTTGAGCCCAACCTACATAGGTAGGAATGATCATCAAAATAAAATAAGAGAAATCAGAGCTCGAACAGAAAGGTTTAGGTGTTCGTTTTTCCCGCGCCCTGGTAGAGAGATAGTATGATTGTGGTTCGATAAACCCTCTGCCAAGTACTTAAATGTGAATTGCAGAGTAACCATGTAGATGTAGATTAGTCCTTTTTTTTTAATTGAGCCCCCTTGCAATTCTTTTCGCGCGGTATACGAGATTGGAATAATAGAGAATTGTGAAGGTGGTTCGATGGACCCTCTGCGAGGCACTTGAATGTGATTTGCAGCGTATCCATGTTGATGTACGTGTAGATTTAGGAAATAATTTGACTCCTTGCCGTGAGGCATTGAGTCAGTGGAGGGCCTTTCTGACTTTAAGATGAAAATCCCTTAATGTAGATGGATTTTTAGCTAGGTAGCGCGAAGTAAGTGGAAGTGGCCGGGGGGGGGGGGGGGGGGGGGGGAGAGGCGAGCCGTGCAGTGACCGTTCACAGATCGCTAGCTTCCTGATGACTTTGATATTCGGCAAAGACGCATAACGAAGACCATGGAAGTGAAATTCATTTCGTGATGAGTGAAAGGAAAAAATGAGAAAATCCTCCACTGGCCGTGGCAGGGAAGCAGGCCGCCGCACGGCGTCTGTGCTCCCGCGCTGCGCTGGCGCTCAGCCACCGCTGCGACGCTTTCCACCGCGGCGGCCTCCCGTTTCGCGCGCGGCGGAGCGTCAAATTAAAAGAAGTTGTCGCGTAGGCGGGCTGCGGCGGCCGGACTGGACGGCGGAGTCGCCGCCGGCTCGGGCTAGGAAGCACCTGCTTCCTCCCGCGCCGCACTACAGCAGTTTCCACTCCGCGAGTCGACGACCAGCCGCGACGGAACCGACGCGCCCCGGACGGCGAGCGAGACTATCCGGAAGTGCTGAGCCACTTTCCAGCGCCGCCGCGGCGACACGTCCTAACTACTCTCCCGCAAAACACTCCGCGAATCGGGGACAGTTTGTTGCGAAACTGCTGCAGTCCGAGTAGAGGTGCAGCTAAATACCCTAACGTCGCCACCAACAATGCCCTTTACCTGTCAGAATAAATCACACGTGACACTCTGTTCTCACATCATGCATGAAGCGTGAAACATCCTTTTTTTTTTTTTTTTTTTTTTTTTTTTTTTTTTTTTTTACATCCACCACTGCTGCCGGCTCACCTCCAACTGCGCAACGCAACGAGGTGTTCACATCCAACTGCCCAACACTACAATAGCAAATATTCCAACAATGCCAACCAGCCACAGACTGCACACAGCACAGCCAGTGATTTTCATACAGAGCGCTACGTGACGTTACCAACATAAAAACCTAAACAGCCTACTTACATATCCCCCATACTCCCCACAAAAAATTTTACAAATTGTTTTGGGCAGTGCCCAGTACTCATCTGAAAAAATTTTTCATAATTACGATAACAAAGATATAAAATGCACACACTTATTGATATAATGTTGGTCTTAAGCAAAGATTCTTATCACAGTCTTGATCATTCATCACATTTGTAATTGCAGTTTTTTTTCTTCAAAGTCTGAGAAGTAAAAGAAAATGCACACGGAGGTAGTGGAATTAAAAAATGGTTCAAATGGCTCTGAGCACTATGGCTCAAATGGCTCTGAGCACTATGGGACTCAACTGCTGTGGTCATTAGTCCTCTAGAACTTAGAACTACTTAAACCTAACTAACCTAAAGACATCACACACATCCATGCCCGTGGCAGGATTCGAACCTGCGACCGTAGCAGTCGCGCGGTTCCGGACTGCGCGCCTAGAACCGCGAGACCACCGCGGCCGGCGAGCACTATGGGTCTTAACATCTGAGGTCATCAGTCCCCTAGAACTTAGAACTACTTAAACCTAACTAACCTAAGGACATCACACACATCCATGCCCGAGGTAAGATTCGAACCTGCGACCGTAACGGTCGCGTGGTTCCAGATTGAAGCGCCTAGAAACGCTCGGCCACACCGGCCGGCAAGTAGTGGATTTCCATGCAGTCTTGAAGAAGTAGTGTTGTCCTTCCAACGGAAAGACAGTGCTGACTCTTGACATGCAGACAGGTAATGGGCCACAACAGAGCAAACCCAAAGAGAGTCAGTCGAAGGTTTGAAGAATATTGGTAGGTAGGTCATCACAAACCAGGCCCACTGTAGTCCTGGTAGAGGTTATGGTATTGGTGGGCCATCTGTTCCTACTGTGCGGCTGCACAATCACCATCGAAGAGTCTTGCGGACAATACAGCAAGCCCATAAACCACCACTTGCGCACTCACAAACTTTTTGGAATTGTCCTTAGAACCAGCAATGCTGTTAACCAGTCCCTTGCTGAATTATTAACACACATGAAAACACTAACAGTCGCCCCCCCTTTTTTTTAAACTTCTCACATCCACCACTGCTGGCGGCTCACCTCCAACTGCGCAACGCTACGCGCTGTTCACATCCAACTGCCCAACACTACAATAGCAAATATTCCAACAATGCCAACCAGCCACAGACTGCACACAGCACAGCCAGTGATTTTCATACAGAGCGTTACGTGACGTTAGCAACACAAAAACCTAAACAGCCTACTTACAAGCGTTTCGCTTCGTTACTTCGGTCACACTGTTTTCTCACGCTCTGTTTCAAGCACTTACATGGATTTCATTTCCACTGAACGTTTTCCTAGAATTATTACTAGCTGATAAACTCGACGCTGCCCGGATGTCCATTTTATCTATTTTCTATTACAAACGAAACCAAGAAATTAACTGTGTTTGTAATGTAACATCGAAAACACTTGAGGTGCTGAGAAACATAAGGGCCCAAACCGCAGTTTTGACAAAAATAGATGTTTATGAAATTCAAATTTGTAGTCAAACCACCAGTCTCATGTGTCTGACTTCTTTTTTGACCAAGTTCCAACAACGTATAATTCCTGTAAAAAATAGTGTACCCACTTTATGTCATGAAACTTAAATTGATATTGAGACATTATTATTAATTTTAAACAACAAAATGTTCATATATATAGGCTCGTAACAATACTGTCTTTTTCAGTGTTGTAAAATTTGTAATAAATGTGCAACTAGAATCAGAACATAAGGAGCAGATACTAAAAGCAACACACACAGTTATGACCTTTCCCAACACTTCACGGACGTCGTTATCATAATTTCATTAAGCCCATTCTCGTTCAGATAAAATTGTCTGTTCATTCCGTGCATGAAATCTAGTAGTTTTATTAAGTCTTTGTGTTTCAAGTTTGATCCAGTAGTTTTGTAAATTCTTTGTGTTTCTGGCTTCTGCCACCTATGTATCTGGGCACTATATTTTCCAGGGCTTTTACAAACTGTGTGAAAACACACGAAGAATGTGCTACTTTAAACTACATTCCATGGAGATTTGTTGAAAACTTCATCTGTGTAAAATTTCTCAAATATCTGTCACCATGTACACAACATTATTTTTTTTTTTTGGTATTGCGGTCGGTGGCACTCTAGAAGTTTCTGAAATTTTCAGCATCCATTTTACAGACTAGAATGCTGAAACAATGGAACGGAAGGTTATAGTAGGGCGTTCTTTAGATAGATTCCAGCTTTTAAGAAGAAATGGGCGCCAATGTACACTACTGGCCATTAAAATTGCTACAAGAAGAAGAAATCCAGATGATAAACGGGTATTCATTGGACAAATATATTATACTTCCTGAGAAATCAGTACCCAGAGCAACCACTTCTGACCGTAATTATGGCCTTGATACTCCTGCGTATTGAGTCAAACAGAGCTTGGATGGTGTGTACAACTACATCTGCCCATGCAGCTTCAACACGATACCACAGATCATCAAGAGTAGTGACTGGCGTATTGTGACGAGCCAGTGGCTCGGCCACCATTGGCCAGACGTTTTCAGTTGGTGGAAGATCTGGAGAACGTGCTGGCCAGGGCAGCAGTCGAACATTTTCTGTATCCAGAAAGACCCGTACAGGACCTGCAACATGTGGTCGTGCATTATCTTGCTGAAATGTAGGGTTTCGCAGGTATCGAATGAACGGTAGAGCCACCGGTCGTAACGAATCTGAAATGTAACGTCCACTGTTCAAAGTGTCATCAATGCGAACAAGAGGTGACCGAGACGTGTAACCAATGGCACCCCATACCATCACGCCAGGTGATACGCCAGTATGGCGATGACGAAAACTCGCTTCCAATGTGCGTTCACCGCGATGTCGCCAAACACGGATGCGTCCATCATGATGCTGTAAACAAAACCTGGATTCATCTGAAAAAATGCCGTTTTGCCATTCGTGCACCCAGGTTCATCGTTGAGCACAGCACCGCAGGCGCTCCTGTCTGTGATGCAGCGTCAAGGGTAACCCCATCCAGGGTCTCCGAGCTGATAGTCCATGCTGCTGCAAACGTCGTCGAACTGTTCGTGCAGATGGTTGTTGTCTTGCAAACGCCCCCATCTGTTGACTCAGGGATCGAGACGTGGGTCCACGATCCGTTACAGCCGTGCGGATAAGATGCCTGTCATCTCGACTGCTAGTGATACGAGGCCGTTGGGATCCAGCACGGCGTTCCGTATTACCCTCCTGAATCCACCGATTCCATATTCTGCTAACGGTCATAAGATCTCGACCAGCGCGAGCAGCAATGTCGCGATTCGATAAACCGCAATCGCGATACGCTACATACAATCCGATCTTTATCAAAGTCGGAAACGTGGTAGTACGCATTTCTCCTCCTTACACGAGGCATCACAACAACGTTTCAACAGGCAACGCCAGTCAACCGCTGTTTGTGTATGAGAAATCGGTTGAAAACTTTCCTCATGTCAGCAGGTTGTAGGTGTCGCCACCGACGCCAACCTTGTGTGAATGCTCTGAGAAGCTAATCATTTGCATATCGCAGCATCTTCTTCCTGTTGGTTAAATTTCGCGTCTGTAGCACGTCGTCTGCGTGGTGTAGCAATTTTAATGGCCGGTAGGTTAGCTAGTGAGAGTTCTTACAGCTTATGCTTTGGGGCGATGTGGAAGTAAGTATCAGTGAAATGGGTGAGACACCTTTTCGCGAATGTTGATGTACCTGGTGTAGGTGTACACCACGGATATGGCTGGTTCACCTTAAGACAAATAGGTATCAGGACATCCTACAATCTCAAAATTGACGATGGTGTGCTTTAGACACTCTTGGTTCTCAGCATCTCATTTCATTCGCACGTACTCGCGGGAACACCTGTGAAGTTATTAAAGACTGGTACATAGAAATATACAATACTTGCAAATGTGTAAGTACAGTATCCAAATTAAGAAACATAGTGTGCAATATACAAATTCTTTGTAATGTTTCCTTTCGTAGCTCTATAGACGGCCATTGTATTCGCTTAAAGCCGTTTGCGCTCCACAGTTAAAAGCTGTCAAAAGTGCTGCCAGGTGTCAAAGATTTCCTTAAGTTGACTCGACTGTGGGAGCGTCGTAGGAGTAAAGCATAAATGTATTAACACTTCATGCATGATGCCGAGCTTTTTCACACACTTCAATGTTTATGGCGTCGTATCTCTTAAACTACGAGTCACACGATGTTATACTTGCGTGAGTACGTTAAACGGCATATGTAGATAATTTCTGGGAAATATGGTGTGAATAAATTTAGTAAAAAAGAAGTAATAAATTTAAACGTCATGCATAATGCGAAAAGTTTTCACGCACCTCACTCTTGAACTATGTGTGTTACTATGATATAATCTTGCCGGTTCATTTAGCGTCATATGTAGATACTGTCTCCGAAGTAATACATTTAAACATCATGCATGATGCATTAGTTTTTCACGCTTCTCTTTATTTATACGTCATATCTCTTGGTAGGTATTTCTTACCCCCACATTGATAGTTACCTGACACCAAGTAATATGAAACTTCCTGGCAGATTAAAACTGTGTGCCCGACCGAGACTCGAACTCGGGACCTTTGCCTTTCGGGGGCAAGTGCTCTACCACTGAGCTACCGAAGCACGACTCACGGCCGGTACTCACAGCTTTAGTTCTGCCAGTACCTCGTCTCCTACCTTCCAAACTTTACAGAAGCTCTCCTTTCTTTCAGGAGTGCTAGTTCTGCAAGGTTCGCAGGAGAGCTTCTGTAAAGTTTGGAAGGTAGGAGACGAGGTACTGGCAGAACTAAAGCTGTGAGTACCGGCCGTGAGTCGTGATTCGGTAGCTCAGTGGTAGAGCACTTGCCCCCGAAAGGCAAAAGTCCCGAGTTCGAGTCTCGGTCGGGCACACAGTTTTAATCTGCCAGGAAGTTTCATATCAGCGCACACTCCGCTGCAGAGTGAAAATCTCATTCTGGAACCAAGTAATATGTTTACCAAGTTTGGTTGAAATCGGTTAAGTGATTTAGGAGGTGATATACTGTGTATAGATTTAAATGTAGCGCCGTTAATATTTTCGGTATATAATGTCAGACTGTGATTAGGTACGCTCTGTAGTCGCCCAGGGTAAGTTAGGTCAAATGGAAATAAGAGCACGCAGCAAGAGTACCGTTGGGGGGATTCCATCCTTGTGTGTCAGTTTAAAAAAGCTTTGCACGAACTCGATAGAAACGAAGGTCCAATGGAACTATTACGGGCCTGAGACTAAAGGATGCGGCGATAACTAGACAAGCTCGTGAATGAAATTTATAAAACTTGGGCAGTTGCTTTAAAATTTCAAAACCTTATAATTGTGGCACTTCTGAAAAAAAGTAAGAGCGGATAGTAAGAGCGGATAGAAGGAAAATTTCACCGCACAATCTCACTAGTATCACAAGAAATGTTTGAAAAAAAAACGAAGGATAAGACTGAAAGCGGGCTAGGATAACATTTTTTGTTTCAGAAGACATTGTTCTCCGGCGAATAACAGAGGGCAGAATTAGAAAAGAAATATAAAGAATCATACATTATATTCGGAAATTTGGCCAAACATTTAAGAATGTAATATGGAAAAACGTTTTCCATTCTTAGGCAATACGGTTTCAACAACAGAGATTCTCTTTATACGAAGCAGAGAGATTTAGTTTGTAGGGCGTAAGAAAAATAAAGGACTTCATCGATCTGGGGAGTGTTTGCCACACATAGAATATCAACGTTAAATCGCTCACTGGTGATAGTGTACCGCTGGGAATTGAGTCGGGTATCCAAGAAAATGTTGCTCGTGCTAGTTCTAGTTATAAAATGCACGCATAAAAGAAAACTACGCTAATACGGTGAGTAGCGGTTGGACATGCTGAATGCCTCGATGTCCAACTCGGACAAGAGGGTCTGTAAGTGTAGATGAATTTTGCTACATCGGAAGGACAATAGATATATAAGGAAAATCCAAGAAGAAACATTGACAAGAAGATGCATAAGGGCTTTCTATAAAGTGAAACAGCTACTAATGTCTATATAAAAAAAAAGAGTATTGAGAAAATGAAATTAAAATGCAAAACTGTTTCGAGCACTTTTTGTCTTCACTAGGCCTCCTTCTAAATTAATGCTCATTCTTGCACTTATTCTCACGTGCATACTGTGGCACCGATGTTGAACCTTTTACTCCACTATTTCTTTGCCATTTGCCTAACTCGACGGTACATTTTGTTAACACAAACACAAAAGTTTATAGTACCCGTTCAATTATGAACAACATCATTTAAAAAACTTTTACAAGTGCGAGTGAGTGCGAGTAATTGCGAGGTCGCAAGTTCACTGTTTAGTAGGGGCCACTTGAAAGGGTTGTGTTAACAATTATGAGAGGGAAAACATTACTGCTAATTACTCAACTTGTGTATCAGAAGGACGCCAGAAAATGAGTGTTTGGAAGCTGCGGAGATCAACCTTCCGCGGGATTTATGTATTTCGCTACACAAAACAGAAATCGTCGACATTCAGGTAATGTTCGAAACAAACCATTTACTTGCACCATGAACACCGAATGAAAAATAGCGGCCCACGGTGACCGCAAAGGTTTGTACCGTCAACATCGTAGGAGAACTTTTGGGAGTTACAAACTGTGCCATACGTTCAGCTAGGTATCCACTCTTAAGGAATGCGTGTAGAATCGTATTGGTATAACGGGGTGATGAGAAATGATGGTGTGTGACGGCATGTAACAGAATGCGAAACAGTCAGTCGTATAGTTTACCGTGAAACTAGAAATCCTTTAAAGTGTTGCTACAGATAGTGCGACAATATGCTTTATAGACGCGGAAAAAACGAACATCCAGCGGTTGAGTTTGTCCAGTGGTTCCAGATGGTATGAATTGCACTGTCAGACACTTTTCATTAGTGATATTTTGCTCTAAAGGAGTATGATTCTAAAACGCAGATCAGAAATTAACCAAAAGCAAGTTATTTTGGCCAGCTACTAGCCAAAAGCAGTGCTCATTCCATAGTTGTAGTTCTCTTACGCCCATTTTCCGACTCTTGCTTGTTGTGAAGTAAATATCCACTACCGCCCTTGCAAGATCACACACATGAGAAAAAAATCATAGGTGCCACATCCAAATTCTCGCAGCACAAAAAAAACTTTCCAGCCGAATTACCATCCAGATTAAAAGTTGACGTAATTGTATATGAACGCGTTAAGGGACTGATGTTAGTTGATCTTGATCCAACTCTCTTGGTACCCCTGATTTCCAAGGATCCTGTCCCATGCATTTCCTTTCAGATCCCGACTGGTCAGAGTTGAAAACAAATTCTTTACTGAACGATGGGATAAGGATGTTTATCTCATAAACAAGTCTTCTGGCCGATTGCCTGTGTATCGTCAAGTTGACGCTTTGTTTGAACTTCAAGTTCTGTAACACTCTTTGAAGTTTTGCAACCATTCACTACTTCCCTCGAGAACTCTGTAATCTACGTCGCCTGTAGTTTAATGTGCATTACGAAGTGCGTCATTATCACGCACATGCTGTTAATTTTAGCGAGCATCTTTGAAACGCGCAAACACCAGTTTTCGTAACAAGTGTGACTGGTCTCCCTTGAATATCCGCAGTTTTTGTTATGCACTACGTGGTCATATTGCTGCGGATTTAATCGAAATCTGTTCATAATTGCTTTTTCCTATACTGCGAATGATTTTCCATGTTCGTAATTATGTTTAGTACCCACTCCTTAGACAACCATTTTTCTTTACTACGTTTCACTGGAGACGGTATTTGTGGCTCCCTGTCTAACAAGAATGATGAACTACATGGGCAGACACCTGGTTCAGTATCACTTTCACTTGTTAAGCACGTATCGACCTCATTGTACTCCTCAAGTATATTGTCACACAGTAGTGCGTGTACGAAGTCACACACTCCACTCACTAATCTTGTGGAAACGCTAATATTTCATCTGCTACTTCTTTCTCACTCTGAGAAATTCTTTGGGTTCCTTTCTGACGAAATATCAACTTCGGCAATTGTTGGTGTAGATATGCTACTGGCCATTAAAGTTGCTACACCACGAAGATGAAGTGCTACAGACGCGAAATTTAAGCGACAGGAAGAAGATGCTGTGATATACAAATGATTAGCTTTTCAGAGCATTCACACAAGGTTGGCGCCGATGGCGACACCTACAACCTGCTGACATGAGGAAAGTTTCCAACCGATTTCTCATACACAAACAGCAGTTGACCGGCGTTGCCTGGTGAAACGTTGTTGTGATACCTCGTGTAAGGATGAGAAATGCGTACCATCACGTTTCCCACTTTGATAAAGGTCGGATTCTAGCCTATCGCGATTGCGGTTTGTCGTGACATTGCAGCTCGCGTTGGTCGAGATCCAATGACTGTTAGCAGAATATGGAATCGGTGGGTTCAGGAGGGTAATACGGAACGCCGTGCTGGATCCCAACGGCCTCGTATCACTAGCAGTCGAGATGACAAGCATCTTATCCGCACGCCTGTAACGGATCGTGCAGCCACGTCTCGGTCCCTGAGTCAACAGATGGGGACGTCTGCAAGACAACAACCACCTATACGAACAGTTCGAGACAGTTGCAGCAGCATGGACTATCAGCACGGAGTCCATGGCTGCGGTTACCCTTGACGCTGCATCACAGACAGGAGCGCCTGCGATGGTGTACTCAACGACGAACCTGGGTGCACGAATGGAAAAACATCATCTTTTCGGATGAATCCAGGTTTTGTTTACAGCATCATGATGGTCGCATCCGTGTTTGGCGACATCGCGGTGAACGCACATTGGAAGCCTGTATTCGTCATCGCCATACTGGCGTATCACCCGGCGTGATGGTACGGGATGTCATTGGTTACACGTCTCGGTCACCTCTTGTTCGCATTGACGGCACTTTGAACAGTGGACGTTACATTTCAAATGTGTTACGACCCGTGGATCTACCCTTCATTCGATCCCTGAGAAACCCTACATTTCAGCAGGATAGTGCACGACTGCATGTTGCTGGTCCTGTAAGGGCCTTTCTGGATACAGAAAATGTTCGACTGCTGCCCTGGCCAGCACATTACAGATCTCTCACCAATTGGAAGCTTCTGGCCAATGGTGGCCGAGTAACTGGCTCGTCACAATACGTCAGCCACTACTCTTGATGAACTGTGGTATCGTCTTGAAGCTGCATGGGCAGCTGTACCTGTACACGCCATCCATGCTCTGACTCAATGCCCAGGCGTATCAAGGCCGTTATTACGGCCAGAGGTGGTTGTTCTGGGTACTGATTTCTGAGGACCTATGCACCCCAACTGGGTGAAAATGTAATCACTTGTCAGTTCTAGTATATATATTTGTTCAATGAATACCCGTTTATCATCTGCATTTCTTCTTGGTGTTGCAATTTTAATAGCCAGTAGTGTGTAATGAGATATTTTCTTTGTTTATCGTTGCCATTGTTCTGCTTTGTATCAACACAACTAGCACTGCAGCAGAGTTGTGAGTTACTCGTCTACCAAGCAGTTCAACTACACTCCGTAGCTTCACGCTGTCCTCATGATTGGGTACCTCCAGTTCCGCCCCCTGTTGCCACTAGCAGCCAATATCGTGGTCGCATGGTAGACAAAACGTGGGGCGTCGAATGAATGATCAGGTAGAGACGCCTTTTGTTTTCTTCTCGACTCGATCGACATCGAATTATATATTTTGCTCTATATCACTCCTGTGAGTTACTGTACATTTCAGTACTCTGATGTACAGGATTTTAAATAGTTCACTGCGGGGTTTGAAATAGGCTCATGTTTCTTTTTTATACCGTTTTTGGCTCTTTGTAACCCTGTAGTTGATGACCTCTCATGTTCTTTGTAACGATCCATCGATCGCTACAAATGTGTTTTGCGACTTCGCGCCATCTCGAGCTGCCCGCCATCTGATCCAAAATGTCCGGTACCTATTGGTAAGCATTAGTATGAGGTGCCTCCATCTTTCGCCTTTGTGACGGCTTGGACACTTCTAGGGACATAACGATGTGTCAGGATGTGTATGGAAAAATGGCTGCTCTTACTCTTCCAAGAGTAGAAACCATGGAAGGTAGTGATGCTGGGTCTGGAGCGAAGTTGACGTCCTAGCTCATCCCAAAGGCATTCCATTGGTTTCAGTTCGGGTCTCTGTGCAGGCTGGTCATTTCAGAAACGTTATTGCCCACAAACCAATATCTCACGACGCTTTATGACAGAGTACATTGTCCAACTGACAATAATTGTCTACGAACTGTTCCTCAACTGCTGATTGTACACATAGTGTTTCCTTAGGTACAGTAAGAGGCCACCATCCCAAACCACAAATAACACGTACCATAACACCACTTCCTCTGTGCTTCACTATTGGCGCTGTATGTTGTGGCAGGTAAGGTTCTTCAGGCATTCGCCGAACCCAACGCTTCCATTGGATTGCCGCAGGGCATAGCATGATCTGTCACCTCAAATCATTCATTTTTAGTCATCCACTGTCCAATGGCTTTGCTCTTTAAATCAAGTGTTGCTTAGCTCTGATCAGAGATATTTTTGGCTTATGAGGAGTTGCTCCATCATAGCACTCCATTCTTTTTAATACCCTAAGCTTAGTGATTGTGCTAGCTGGACAGCATGTAGCACTTTGGAACTTCCTTCCGCTGCTTTCATGCCATTTTCTGCATTCACAGTCCAAGTCTGTCGGTACACATGATCAGCCTGGTCTTGGGTTTGGTTGTAGTTGTCCCTTCCCTTCGCTTTTCCACCTCACATTCACAACACCAACAGCCAGTTTGGGCAGTTTTGGAAGGGTTGAACTCCATCTGAAGGATCTGTTACTCAGGTGACATTCAATGGCTACTTAGTTAGTTACGTGTTCCATTGATCAAAATCACGGTAACCATTACGACGTGGAACGTCTCACGTGTATAAGAAATGCACGCATGAATGAAGGTTTTTTTTTTTTATTTAAAGCTTAAAATTTTTGTTACCTACCCCATTTCCTTAAATGGCACACAATGCATAATTATATCTATAGATTTATTTATTTCTATTCAGGAATTCATCTGTGATATAGAAGGAGTTGTCAAGGAGATAAGATTTCAATTTATTTTTAGAACTATTACTGCTGTCTGTCAGACATTTTATTTCCTCTGCTAATTTATCGAAAAGTTTTACAGCAGCGTGTTTTACCCGTTTCTGTGCCAAAGATAGCTTAAACAGAGGGTAGCATAAGTCTGTCTTTCTTCTGGTATTATAATCATGAATGTCACTGTTGTTTTTAAACCGGTCCATGTTGTTGAGAACAAATTTCATTACTGAGTAAATGTACTGTGAGGCTGTTGTAAGTATGCCTAACCTTTTAGAGAGATCCCTACAAGATGTGGGACTGTGAGCCCCACACAGTATTCTAACCATTTTCTTTTTCCCTACGTGTTGAGTTACCCTAAAATATTGTTCCTTATGACATCAGAGAGTGAAACTACGCAAAGTATGTTAGCTTGCTAATTTCTATATCCTCAAAATTAGCAATTACTCTAATTCAAAAGTTGCTGAACTTAGTCGCTTTAGGAGATCCAAAATATGCATCTATATGTGCAGCCAGAAACTTAGTATGCTCTATCCTGTTTAATTTAGCTCGTTCGTATCTGGATGGCGACAATATAATGAATTATAGTAATGAATATTAAACAGATATTATTAAACAGATATCAATTAAGTTTACGGATTGGTAAAATATCTTTTATACAAACTTTCGGCGCTTGAGAATGGCTTTTTCCGTTAAAGGTCCGTTCATGTATTTTAACCGTGTTTCTTCTCTCTGCGTTTTCACTAAAATTGGATTTCGTAATAAGACAGCAAGCGAAGACGACGGTGGATCGAGCTGGACGACTTTTTGCTTAGAAGTGCGGAACCTTTTGCCATGCCAAGTCACCCAAAAATCTTACACTGACTAAAGATACAAAATAATACACTCATAGGTTAGTAATAACAGTATATTCTGAAATAAAACACAATTAAATTACGTCACTTACATCGAGACTTGCATTATGCAATTACTAGTGCCGATTGGTTGCATCTCGTGAATGCATTAATAAAATAATGTAGTATTAATGGCGGTGTGGCGAAATACGTCCGATCTGGACAAGACCCAGAAAACTAAAGGCAACTCTTTTTCCGCCAGTAATCTGACCATCAAAAATTTTCAAATGTTTCCAACGGCTGCATACAATATTTATACATCCGTGGACTATATCCAAGGTTCAAATCATTTCTTTATTTCATTACCTATAATTACGTTTTCTGTTAATGAAAACTCAGCATGCAAATGTGCCTTTAAACTGTCACCTGAGTTGCGAGGCGAAAGGACACATCTGCAAGCGAGAAACTCACTCTAATGCACATTGCATACATAAGTCTACTAATAAATACATAACATACATAACTCAACATAATGAATGTGGCGCGTGCGCCTACAGCAGTTTTATGTTGGTATTGCGCCTACCGCATGTGCACAGTCGCGTAAAGTTCAGTACTAGCACGACCTTTCCGAAGCGAGTTCATCACACGACACAGTGGTACATAGTTTATACTCCGTGCGTTCATGTGCACAAGGCGTCGCAGAGATAAGATTTATCATCATGGACTTCACAAATGTGCATTAACATTTAAAACAGGTACAAAATCCTGAAGTTACAACATTCGTTAACATAAAATTACAAATTCTTATGGTTGATAATATCTTTCGCACAGTATTGCACTTGAAATGTCTTTTTATTTCAGATATAGCGTCTATTCACGACGTTTCGTCGTTCACAGTTCCATGAATCGAATACATACGATAACATTATAAAGGTGAGCATTGTTTATGCCAGTTAAATGTTGCGTAAATTCCGTTGGAATTACGTTGTCACAGTTCGCAGTTTTGATACAGATGCGGGTGCGCGATCACTTGTAGCCCTGTTTGTATTTTTATACTAGTTAACACTGTTTATTTAGACTGATGTCACTGTTCTTTGCCCTAGCTTGTACATCGCCTGATGGAGAACTGGTGGATTCCCTTTCCACAGGGTATGTTCTTGAAGGCATGGAAGCACGACCTCGGTCGGCAATATGCTGGCGTCGATCTTCGTATAGACCAGGTAAGAGTGTCCGTAATTTCCGAGAACATTTTGCTCCCTGAGGACACGTCCAAAATTCCTCCACCCGTCGAGTGGTCTTCATCGTTTTGGAGCAAAGCGACCGTAGGTGCAGTAGTGAACCAGTTCTTACTATTGAGACTTGCAGAGATGCAGGTATACAGAGATGCAGCGCAATAAATGTCAATTTGCGATGCACTCAAAAGTGTCGGTGCACTTCACTATGACAGTTTTTTCACGTACTCAGTTCGTCAGGCGATATACAAATATTCATACACCAGTAGCTGTGACGTAGAACAAACGTCCGTTGACAAGTCTTTACGCAAACAATTCGTAGCACGACTTTCCATTAACAGTTTGTAAACAAATTTCAGACGTAAATAGTTCATCACGTCTATACACATAGCAATATATCATGACTAGTGTTTCTCAATTGTGTGGTTTTGCACACCAGTTTCCTCGTAGTTAAAAGTTCAGCGACATATAGCATACGTCCACAAATAGTTTCAGGTTATGCAAGTCTCATAACTTTTCACATACGGGCACATGTGACAAGTTCAGATCACATATACAAGTGAGTATATATTATTTAGCTTTACCTAAATACAGGTAAATATATAGAAACATGTTACATATAGGTTTTTACATAAGTACAAATACATACAAACATATTACATATTGGCTTTATATAAAATATGAACGTATTTCTCTTGTCTTTTCACAAGTATGGTTGGTCACATAGAAGTATTTTTCATATTGCTTTACATAAGTTTACAATATTTACAGTATTTACAATCATTACAAGTTTAGATCTATGTTTTACTTTTGCAAATGGTGTTACCTGAAATAGAGGAGGATTAGACACGACATCCCACACCAGCAATAAGACCAAGCGCACAACTAAAAATAAGCAAATAACAAAACCAATGAACTAACATCAAACACAAAAAATACTCGCGACGCGAGTGTAAGTGTGCAGTGTAAGTATGGCCTTAGGTACGCGTAAGTGTGTGTGTTCAATGGTGAGAAGCGTATCCAATCAGTTTCAAGATGAAAGTGTAAGAATGTAGAATGATTAAGTATTCACGTCAATCAGTCGTTAGTAGTCGAAGACTGACGGTGCAGATAGTCAATCTCATAGGCTGAAAATATACCTTCTTCATACCTGTATAAAAGTTAATATAAAATTTACTTTAAAATTTTAAGTAGCTGCTGTAAGTATTCGGCGAAGAGGAATCTCTTCCTTCTCCTTCTGCTGCTGACAGGAACAGTAGAAGTAAAACTTTTCTACTACGTAGTTTCTCTGTAGAAGTACTGTGAGGTACGTGTGTTTAATAATTGTGTATAACTTACGCATGATCCATAGATTTTACTCTTGAGCATGGTATACTTTAAGATCATGTTGAGTATATAGTCCAATAATTCTGCTTGTTTTAGGATGCTGTAGCAGATATACACCAGGATGCGGAATACTGACAATAACGTAAGGACCGTCGTACAGCTGACGCCAATTCGCGTTGCGCCGTTGAAGAGCAGATGACTTATGGTGAGTACGCAAAAGCACTAACATACCAGCTTTAAATTCCTGCTTCCTCTTGACAGTGCACGCATAAGTTTTGTTCCTAATTTAGGCTTCCGCAGACAGCGTCGCATAGACTTCCCTTACCTTTTCGTCGTGTGTTGTTTGCTGAAAAGAAAGTTGTTTTAACGGCGTTGTCCAATCGCTGTTTTCTTTGCGATCGAACATGAGCTCATTAGGAGTGTATGGAGTTTCATAAATATTGAGGTTGTTGTGTATCTATTCCAATAAAGACAAATGTGTTCCCCAACTGGTATGTTTGGTAGAAATGTGGGTTCTCATAAATTTGTTAATTTCACGGAACGCACGTTCAGTGGGACTACACTGGGGACTATACCTTGAGATAAAAATACTCTTAATACTATTGTCTTTGAGAAATTTACGCCACTTGTATCCAGTATAGTATGCAGCATTGTTGGATAAAATAGTTTTTGGTTTTCGCATGTGAGGAGTGACATGAGAAACGACGAATGATGGCAGTGGCAGTAGCAAATCTTATAGCATACAGTTTATCATGCTTGGAGAATAAATCGTAAAATGCAAGAACATATTTCACACCATCACTACTTCTGAGATGTGGACCACTTATGTCAGAACTAGCAATTTCTAGATGGGGTAGAACAGAACGCAAATCAGTCTTCTTAGACAAGTTCAGCGGTTTAGATTTTTGACAAATCGCACATGTTTTGAGTACACTGTGGAACTTACGTCCCATATTGCTAAAGTAACAATAGGTAATAAGCTTTGCTAGGCACTTCTTGTTACCATAATGACCCCAAACAAAATGTGTGTGACAAATTAGCTTGCGTTCAGAATCCTTAGGAATACAAACACACCAAGTGGTGTCTTCAGGATTACGTCGACAAAATAACACATCATTATGTATCAAATATCGGTTAGACAGAGGATGGTCAGGTTGATTTCTGAGTAAAACTCTTACCTTACTCCAGTGAGGATCAGATTCCTGCAACGTTGGCATATTTCTGCATATGTCGATATAATACCAGTGATATAGCTTATCCTGCATAAGAAGTATTCGGTAATCATTCGCATTCTCCAGGTCAGAGTAACACTCATTCAAGTCTTGAGGCAGACGAGAGAAAGATTCCTCAATGATGTTGTCTTTACCCTTAATATATAAATTTTCAACGGAAAAGTTTTGCAAAGATAAAGCCCAGCGTTATTACCTGAGATGAACAAGTTTACGCCGACCCAAGTGGCCGTGCGTTTCTAGGCGCTACCGTCTAGAACCGAGCGACCGCTACGGTCGCAGGTTCGAATCCTGCCTCGGGCATGGATGTGTGTGATGTCCTTAGGTTAGTTAGGTTTAATTAGTTCTAAGTTCTAGGCGACTGATGACCTCTAAAGTTAAGTCGCATAGTGCTCGGAGCCATTTGAACCATTTTTTTTAACAAGTTTACAAGTTAAAAAAAATGTGAGAGCTTGGTGCTCAGTATAAATTTTAGTGTACTTACCATACATAATAATTGAAGTTCATAAAGGTCCACACAATAAAGAATGTTTCAAGTTCTGTGGTTGAGTAAGTGCGTTTACATTCACTAAGTGTGCGGCTCGCAACACCAATAATTTTCACATGTTTTTGTCCTCCATTCTTTGCAACTTGAAACAAACAACAGCCTAAGTCATAGGATGAGGCCTCACATGTCATACAAAAATCTAAATTAAAATCAGGATGATCCAAAATGTTTGCATTAACCAGAGTATGCTTAATACTATCAAAGTTTTTCTGACACTGGTCAGACCATATCCGTATCTGATTCCATTTGATTAGTTTCCATAGATATTTGCTGTTTAAAAGTTGGTGTAAAACTATTCGAAAGAAAGGACAAAGTCCAAGGAAAGATTTCAATTGCTTTCTAGTCCGTGGACTAGGATAATTCCTGATTGCGTCTAGCTTACGTGGATCAGGTGCTATACCTTGAGCATTACTAATATGTCGAAGATGCATAATTTTACTGCAAGCTAATTTCGACATTTTGAGATTAGCTGTCACTCCAGCTTGTGCGAATTTATGCAGAATCTTTTGCAAAGTATCAGTGTGTTCAGACCAAGTCTTACTAGCTATAAGCAGGTCATCAATATGGTGAGTACCTGATCAACCAATTCATCACCAAGTACAGTATCCAATGTGGTGATAAACACGCCTAAACTGACGTTCAGACCGAAGGGAAGGACACAAAATTGATATGTTCACCCCCTGAATGTAAATGCAGTATACTTTCTAGAATCTGGCGTGATTGCGACTTGCCAGAACGAATTGGTCAGATCTATCGTAGAAAAATACTTAGAATCTAAAAATTTGTGGAGTTTCTCCTCTAAATTCTCAGGTTTCGTGCGAACAGGTAAAATAACCTCATTAATTGCACACGTATCCAAAATAACGCTGATATTCCCATTGGGTTGCTATACAACAAGTAAAGGGCTGCAGTAAGGTGACGTGGAAGGTTCAATGACTTTCCACTCAAAAATTTGTTGGGTTAGTGACACCTTATAGATTTTGTGGAAGAAAATCTGTTGAGGCTTAACTTCTATTTTATTTTCTGAATACTTGTATATACTTGGACAACACATCATAAAGTTCATTGTGTTCATCAGGTATGACAGCTGTGGTTTCTGATTATTACTAATTAAAGTTTTCAAGTCCTCAAACTCGTTATGAGGTGCATGTGTCTGGTGCCAACATCATCAGTGTCCTGTAGTAACTAAATCTTGTACCCTGCACAATATTTATTGTGCTTCAGAGTCCGGCATCCAGGTCAATTGAAATTTCACTGCCATTATCTCTAAGTATAGATTTACGTTGGGGGAAGTTAACACCGCTGTCCTTCTCGCACAATATGTCTAAACCTAAAATACAATTAGTGGACAGGTTTTTGACGACGAGGAATGGCCATTGAACGATTCCATTACCTACCTTGACTGTCACAAATACCTGTTTCTTAACCCTAGAAGACTTTTTGCCTATGGCAGTTAAAATTTTACAGTTCTGGACAGAATACTTTGGTAAGGGTTCAAACTCACACATTATCTTGTAAAAGTTATAGGACAAGACACTAACAGCCGCTCCTGTGTAAAAAAAAAAAATAGTGGGAATACCACCCACAACACCAGTAATTGAAGCCAAAACAATTTCATTGGATGATGAACGACACTGTGCGTTCTCCTGTAACAGTTCATCAGAGAAGTTTTCGTCATGATTATGCCTTATGAATAATAATGGTCAGGTACATGATCATTGTGCTGTTGCAGACTGGGTGTGTCCAATAATAAATTTAAATTGAAGTCACCCCCCAAATCTACCACAGCCACGACCTGTGGCACAGCAGTGACTTTTTTAGTTTGACGTCATCACATTTTTAGTGGATGCAGGCACAGACGGAGGTGGAGTGTCATTAGTTACTTCGATAATATTTACATTAGGGTATTGTTTATTCCAGCCTCCAAACTGTGGCGGTCGTTGCGTTAGCATGTTTTGACTCACCTGCGGGTTCGTAGATGCATTCCAGTTTTGAGTTCACATTTGCGGCGGCGGCGACAATTGCCACTGGTCTGTGTTATTGTTTTGCCGCGGAGCTGTCGCAGTGTTTTGATACTGAGCAACATAGTTGTCGTTACTCCAGGTTCGTTGCTGGTTTGGTGAGGACTGATGGTTATTTTTGCTTCTCTTAAAATTTTTGTTACTATTCTGATAAGTATTGCCACCGTTGCAGTTGTTGTCGTTTTTGTTGTTGTAGTTGCTGTTGCGCTGTCTCTTATTTGCATTGCTGCCAGTAGAATAAGAAGTGTTATAATTGCTGTTTGTTCTGTGTTGAGCATGTTGGTTCTCTTGTATATATACATTTGCCATTTGAAGCGGTAGATTCTGTTGGCTTGCGTGTCTGACAGCAGCTGGCGCGCCGGAACTGGGTTGGCTAGCCTGCGTATTTTACATGGCGCTGGTGTAAACATTGTAGCAATTGTTTAGCCGTACGGAACTCTGGTCCTCGTAAAACATATCAGGAGAATCGAGCACTGTGAGAAAATACTCTGCGTCGTTGTCTGGGATGTGCGGAAGTTTTTCTTTGATATTAAACGGCAGTCTTGGCTTCAATGCGCGGACGACGCCGCACGTTGCAACAGGTTCATCAAGGAAATGTGCCGTATTTAAATATTTCTCAAAATTCCTGCGCAAACTGCCGTGCTTAGGATTGAATGGTTCAGGATCCACAATATGCCTATGTAGTCGTTCCTGCACAGATTGTGACCAAAATTTAGATAAAAAGACTCTCTCAAATTGATCGTACGTGACGCATCTGTCGGCTTCATTATACGCCCACACAGCTGCTTTGCTTTGGATGTAAGCGACAACATAAGATATCCTCTTACGGTCACTCCTCGTACGAGGTAATGCATTTCTGAAGGCTTTAAGATAGATGGCAGGATGTACAGTCCTTTTTTCAGGTACAAATGGCTGAAATTGTCTGTTTTTTAGGAGGCTTTCCTCTTCCTTGGCATTATAGTAATGTTTGGTTTCAGAATGACTACTGTAAGGTTCAACTGGCGAATGGCAAGGAAAATGTTGTTTATAATTATCACGACTGCAATGCAGTGTGTCATGTCGTGGTGTGTACTGTTGTTGTTGTCAGTATGTAGGGTGCGGTGTGTATGAATCATAAATCTACTTTTACTCATTGCCAAACTACGTGTTTTGGTTGATATTACCGTCATTGCACATTGGTTGCACGTAATTGTCAAACTGTTTCGACAGCGCAGCGGCAGATTGTGCTGCTTGACTGATTTCGTGTTTGTTGTCATTTACAAATTCTATGTTTTCGACATCGGCAATACGCGTTTTTGTATCATCATGCACTGCCGGATAAGATTTAATCTGAGTAATTACAGACTCACTTGTTTTACTGAGATTGTTTACTTCTGCTTGGTTGTCTATTACATCTTTATTTGTGTTTTCCTGTTGTAATGTAAGCTCTGATAATTTCTCGTTGAGCTAGGACGCTTGTCCAGTAAGTCTACTATTTATCTCTTCAACACGGCTGCACAAAGTGTCGTTTGAGCTTTAAAGTGCAGCTAAATCTCATTTAATTTCATCATGTCGTGTTTTCATCTCGTCATGAGCTGATTTCAAAGTGGCGCGTATAGACGTCATCTGTTGGTCATACGTGCGTCATTGTCCCGTTTATGTCGTGTCATTTGATTCTCAATGTATTCCATCTAATTTTTGTTGTCAGCCATCATGTGATTTTGTTCGTTCATCTATTTCATAATAAAATCGAACATACCGGCAATACCAGTGATGCGCAACTGTTCCGCCCCCGCCACGTCGTTAGGCATGACGTCAGACACAAAAATGGTCTCGTAACTAGATTTAGGCATATTACCGGTGGACGGTCTATTCTCTGAATTTACGTCACCAAAATAGTCAATAATATGTCGCTCGTTAGTATTCGAATCAACCTTAACGTCACTTGGCATGTAAGAGTCGGATTGCGTCTGTGTTTTAAGTCTGGTTCTCCATATTTGCTAATTGTTTTCTGGTCAATACCATGCCACACGTAATGCAGACACAATAAAAAATTAAACTCATATGTATAATCAGAATAACTGTAAAAATTAATCTCGCCATGCAACAAGGTCTGAGTAAGAAAATAACTGTCGTAATGGTGGAATTTTTAACACTAATGGCTGCACGCCATATTACATTGCACGAAACTAAAGTCGGCCATATTGTGAACCGACAAAACTGTATTGTTGCACTGTATGAATAATAAAATTAATTTTGGAAATCGCGATGTAGCTTAAAATCACTTCTACGGAAACGGAATATTGTGATAGATCTACCAGGCAAGCTACGATAATACAAAGCGCTTAGGCAAGATTGCTGATGTAAAGATGCGGTGATTTACCTTGTATCCGTGATTGCAGAGTAATTTCAGGTGTCGACATACAATCCAGTAATTCGTCTTACTTCAGCGTATTCCAATGGTCAATAATAGGGTCTCATATCCAGTTTTTAGTAGCCAAAAAACATGTAACGAAAGGAAGACAGTATATTACACACATTAAAAAAAATTTCCATCACCTCGGTTCCGAGAGTTTCGGAACCTGACCTTCTGAGGTGGTGGTCCACATTGCTGCACACACCGGTACCTCTGATACCCAGTAGCACGTCCTCTTGCATTTATGCATGCCTATATTCGTTGTGGCATACTATCCACAAGTTCATCAAAACAATGTTGGTCCACATTGTCCCACTTCTCAACGACGAAGCGGCGTAGATCCCTCAGAGTGGTTGGTGGGTCACGTCGTCCATAAACAGCTCTTTTCAATCTATCCGAGGCATGTCCGATAGGGTTCATGTCTGGACAAACATGCTGGCCACTCTAGTCGTGCTATGTCGTTATCCTGAAGGAAGTCATTCACAAGATGTGCATCTTGGGGTGCGAATTGTTGTCCATGAAGACGAATGCCACGCCAATATGCTGCACTATCGGTCGGAGGATGGCATTCACGTATCGTACAGCTGTTACGGGGCCTTTCATGACCACCAGCGCCGTACGTTGGAACTACATAATATCACCCCAAAACAGCAGGGAACCTCCACCTTGCAGCACTCGTTGGACAGTGCGTCTAAGGCGTTCAGCCTGACCGGGTTGCCTCCAAACACGTCTCCGTCGATTGTCTGGCTGAAGGCATATGCGACACTCATCGGTGAAGAGAACGTGATGCCAATCCTGAGCGGTCCATTCGGCATGTTGTTGGGCCAATCTGTACCGCGCTGCATGGTGTCGTGGTTGCCAAGATGGACCTCGCCATGGACGTCGGAAGTGAAGTTGCGCATCATGCAGCCTATTGAGCACAGTTTGAGTTGTAACACAACGTCCTGTGGCTGCACGAAAAGTATTATTCAACATGGTGGCGTTGCTGTCGGGGTTCATCCGAGCCATAATCCGTAGGTAGCGGTCATCCACTGCAATAGTAGCCCTTAGGCGGCCTGAGCGGGGCATGTCATCGACAGTTCCTATCTCCTCCATGTCCGAACAACATCGCTTTGGTTCACTCCGAGACGCCTGGCCTCTTCCCTTGTTGAGAGCCCTTCCTGGCACAAAGTAACAATTCGGACACGATCGAACCGTGGTATTGACCGTCTAGGTATGGTTGAACTACAGACAACACGAGCCGTGTACCTCCTTCATGGTGGAATGACTGGAACTGATCGGCTGTCGGACCCCTTCCGTCTAATAGACACTGTTCATGCATGGGTGTTTACATCTTTGGGTGGTTTTAGTGACATCACTGAACAATCAAAGGGTCTGTGTCTGTGATACAATATCCACAGTCAACGTCTATCTTCAGGAGTCCTGGGTACCGGGGTGATGCAAAACTTTTTTTGATGTGTGTATATATAACAATGCGTCCAGAAAAGAAGTCGCCAATTTAATTTTAGGCTCGTTCATATTTGAATCGAGACAATACATTGAATTATAGTAATGAATATTAAATAGTGACCAATTAAGTTTACGGATTGGTAAAGTATGTTTCGCTTGAGCATGGCGTTTTCTGTTAAAGATCTGTTCATGTATTTTTAACCGTGTTTCTTCTCTCTGTGTGTTCACTAAAATTGGATTTCATAATAAGACAGCATCCGAAGACGACGGCGGATCTAGCTGGACGACTTTTTGCTTAGACGTACGGAATCTTTTGCCATACCAAGTCACCCAGCAGTCTTACAATGACTAAAGATACAAAATAAAACATACATATGGTAGTAATGACAGTATATTCTGAAATAAAACACAATTAAATTACGACACTTACATTGAGACTTGCATTATGCAGTTACTAGTACCCAATGGTTGCAGCTCGTGAATATATTAATAAAATAACGTAGTATTAATGGCGGTGTGGCAAAATACGTCCGATCTGGACAAGACATAAAAACTAAATGTGCCTCTTATTCCGACAATAATCTGACCATCAAAAATCTTAAAATGTTTCCAGCGGTTGCATACAATATTTATACAGCCCCGGACTATATCTATGGCTCAAATTATTTCCGTATTTCATTACTTGAAATTACGTTTTCTGCTAATAAAAGCTTAGCAGGCGAATGTGCCTTTAAACCTGGCTACTGACTTCTGCTGATGTGTCATATTTATTGAAGGAACTGTACTTGCAGTATAAAATTGGATGTACTTGTTTTTTCAATGTTCAGAGCAAACCCATTCGCAGAAAACCAATCAATAACTTTTCCAAAGACATTATTTGTATCATTTTTTATTGGAGTTTCTTTTACTGGATTAGAAATGATTCTTGCAACATCAGCAAACAATGTCAGTTTAGCTACTTGTTTCAGATAAGAAGGGAGGTCATTCACATATATCAAGAACAGAAGGGGACCCATGATCGAACCCTGTGAATAAACTAATGTAATTTCACCCCAGTTGGATGAAGTGGGAAACATCCTTAAATCATTTAAAGCATATGAAGAAACTTCTTGCTTCCAGTCCTACAGGTATGCTGTTCCATTTCTACTGTAGAATTGTAATTTCTGTAACATAATGCCATGGTTCACACAATCAAACGCTTTGGATAAGGCCCAGAAAATTCCTATTGGTGACATTTTGCTGTTTGAAGTCTCTATTATGTGGGCAGTCTCAGTGGAACAGCATTTTTGAAATCTAAACTGTGATATACTAAGTATCCCATTACAGTTGAGATGGCTAACCACTTTTGAGTACATTACTTTCTCGACCATTTTTGAAAATGCTGTGAGCAAGGATACTGGCCAGTAATTATTGGCATCTGTGGTGTCCTCTTTTTTGTAGAGGGGCTTGACAATGGCCTATTTTAGCGTGTCTGGGAAAATACCTTGATGCATTACAGATATGACTCAGAACATCACCTGTAATTGCTCCACATTGTTTTAACATCTTTTTAGAGGTGTCATCTACTCCAACAGAACATTTACTTTTCAAAGATTTAGTGATTTTCCTTATTTCACAAGAAGTTGTTAGATGATACTAATCCGTCTAGGATTTCTCAAAACTGACTCTGCCATGTACTGCTTGGCTTTTTGTTTTGAACTACTCTCACTTATTTCTTCACTTACACTTAAGAAATGTTTGTTAAATACATTAGCTACTTGTTTACTGTTGGTTAAGATGGTCTCATTCTCTGTAAAAGTAATATTACCTACGCCAGTGGTTATTTTTCCTGTCTCTCTTCCAACAACATTCCATACTGATTTGATTTTATTGCCCGATCTCAGTGTGAACATGCCTTAAAGTAATGTTTAGCCAGGGCCGATCATGGCCCTGAAAGACCTCCGAAAACCCCATGTTTGTGTGCCCAGTTTCTGCTCCTATTTTGTCCAGGTCACTCCTAATACCATATCTTGGATTCATATCCAGGCTGTTTCCTACTCCCCCAACTATTATTACCCAATCTTCCTTCTCAGAGCCCCAGCATAACTAACCTAAGTTTTCTGTCACCTGGCTAAGGCTAGCACTTGGTTTCACAAAACTTGTGATCTGGTACCCCTCACCTAATTTCTCCTGAAGCTGCTGGCCTACAACCCTCCTATGGCTGCTACCTGGAAGCAGAATTCTTCTTTTCCTATTCTGATTTGATCCCGATCTGTCTTTTTTCTTTAAGCTAATATTCTGCTTCAGTCTACATTCAGCTACATCTGCAAGAGGCCCTTCCTCCACTACTTCAGATAGCAAGTCAAACTGGTTTACTAACGGAATTTCTAAAGTTTTTTTTCACAGTTTCCCTTTTTCGCCCTTTGTTTGCTACCTTTCCCAGCACCCCGTCTTTTTTCCTCCCTTAGACTTCATAATTCCAAATTCGTATTTTCTAATTCAACCTTAAGTGCACTAATCTTTGCCTGTTAAGCGATTTTTCTGTCCTTTCTAAATAACTTACATTACCATGGAAGAGTCTCATTATCTACCCCCATTTCCTCGTCGCTACATTCGCACCAATGAACCCATAACCTACAGTTTTCACAGAACAGCCCCTCCTTCAGATGTCTACGGCAACCAGCACATTTGTCACACATGGTTTGACAAAAAAATTTACAAAAAAGAAATTTACAAAAAATTTACACAAAAGCAGAGAATAACTTGGCGTAAGACCATTGAAGTTTGCCGGCCGTGGTGGCCGTGCGGTTCTAGCGCTGCAGTCCGGAACCGCGGGGCTGCTACGGTCGCAGGTTCGAATCCTGCCTCGGGCGTGGATGTGTGTGATGTCCTTAGGTTAGTTAGGTTTAAGTAGTTCTAAGTTCTAGGGGACTGATGACCTAAGATGTTAAGTCCCATAGTGCTCAGAGCCATTTGAACCATTGAAGTTTCGTAGTCTGTACTAATACATAATTAAACGCGAATGTAAAAAACTTTTAAACTTACTTTCGAAAGTTCTGTATGACAGACTTGAATTAATTTAACTTTGAACCGCTAAGTCTAGTCAAAAAATAAAGATCCACACTAGCCCGAAATTTACGCCTAAAACGTAAGCAAAACTAACGACTATTGGCCTATGTGAAATACTTTCTTTTCGATATAAATACGCTTAGAAAAGCAAAACATTCAATAGATAGCCTAGCGAATAAGTAAATGCACTAGTCTAAAATGAAATATTAACTACATTAGCTCTTACTTCAATATTAATTACTTAACTTAGCGAGAGCTTCGCAGACGTGCATCTGCCAGAGATATAACATTGTAAATTCATTGACATTCGAAGGCACTGAGCTCTCCATTTCCTTTTCTACTGGCGGATCTGCCTCTTGTGACTTCTGGTGGTCAATTACGCATTACATACCACTGTCCCGTTACTTTTGATGAGATAGCGTATCTGTGTTGGAATATGTGACCTAACGGCGTGACATTATTGTAGGTCTGCCGTCGTTTATCAGATAGCTGCAGTCCTTTATTCACTGGCATAGATGGTACTCACAACGTTCAGAGATTCTCCTTGGGACCACAATGTCTTCCTGCAGTATCTTTACTACATTCTTGTAATGACCTTGGAAATTTTCTTAAGCCTGTGTTTCTAACCTGAGCTAATTAAATCACAACAGCTACAAAATAAATTATATATATACATACACATACATACAACAAATTAACATATATTCGACAGAACTAGTACTTAAACAATGAAGTTAACTTTGAAGTATAACTGGACAGCATCTATAGAGTGGTTAATCATCATGTAACATGGTATACTATGTTTCAAATCTATTACTTCCTAAACTCAAATTCAAAATCATGATCTGTTTAGATAACAACTTTTAAATTAACCAACCGTGGCCTCAGTAACTACTTTTACCACTTTGAAGGCTACTGAAATTCCAAATAACTCATTAGTCATCTACATGTCCATTTCTAATGCACTGCTAAGCTGTGTAATGATTTCATAAAATATATCCCTGTCAGAACTGCCATTCCAGTACTTATAATTGACACAACGGCCAGCACAATCCATCTTTAGCAATTCCACTTCTAAATATCACACGTTTGAAATCTGTCGTTAGCCCCAATAGAACAATGTTTTTCTTCAGGGTGTTGTCATTTTTCTACATGCACTTGAGAAAGCACCATGCTCAAAACTAGTAATGTTTAGTGTCATACAGTTTTAAAATGGAATGTAATTGAACGATGTCTTTTTTGCACAACTATTTATTTTATGCTTTAACCAATTCGTTGCCATTATTCTTATTTAGTGCAATTCCTCTACTTCAGTAGAAATCAACATGATGAAACAAGAAATAGTTTCTTTCCTTTACAGAAAATAATGGAAATCCATCCAATTGTAATGTGGTACTGGTATTATAAGTATTTTGGTATATAATTATTTTTCTATACAAATACTTTGTGATGTAATAAAAGAAAGAAGCACTCGTTTTAGTAAATAACTCGCGAAAATATTAGTGTAGTTTTGTAGCTGTCATATTTTTTATACACTTTGAGATTCTGAATGGATGCAGTCTTATAGATTTTGTATGACCACAGCATCTTCTCATGGCCTTTGATATAAACGACGGAGTCTGTGTGGTAAAAGTTTTGAAGTGATGTTCTCATATCTTTGTATTCCATTCCAGCATCATCCAGCGTTTCTCATGATGAAAGCATGTTAATCATACTGCAGTTTCTTGAGTCTCATAACACTTTATTGTTCTAAATGGCAAGGACAAAGTGATAGACAAAATCATCAGTACACGTCCAGCTTTGGTGAACGTTACAAACGCAATATCCTTAAACACAAATTGTTCACACTCATCCTAGAAGCCCTGTGTATTCACTGTGATGTTTGTGCTTTCAAGCTGCATCTCTACATTTATACAAGTTAGTGTACAATCCCAGTGAGAAGTGCATTATTAGTCTTATGATTGTGTAACAATAATGTGTGTGTGGTGGTGCTTGGAGAGAAATTCTTTGTTGATTAAAATTCAGCATGGATGTCTGTTGGCACTGACTGTATACTTGCAGTTCGCTTTGAGAAATGTATCATGACAATTGGCACTAAATCATTAATTTTCTGTGGACTGAGCAGGCATCCAAAGTTATCAGTCTCATTGTAAGAATACTGAAATCTCACATACATATAGTAGGTCAAAATGTTTATTGTCCTAGTCAAGTTTTAGATTGTCATAAGGGTAAAATGGGGAATTCAAGTAGACTCTGGCATTGATTTATTACAGTAATTGAATAGGCTGGAATCCTTTTGGGATTTCACCTCCTTTGTATTTGCAGTGTCAAAATAATGAATCAAGGTGTTTATTGTCAAACTACTGTTTTAACACTCCATCTGTGTCTGTATTTCGTCGTTAGAATAAGGTATTCATATAATTCTTATGAATGGCAATCAATGAATTCAACACATTTAAAATTTAAGATTCTCCTCAAGTGTTACAGAACTTTGAGGCATTTCCCACACGAATTTATCTAACACAATTTTGTTCCTTTCTTGCTCTCCGTGAAGAAATGAGTTATTATCTGTTGCACTTCGAACCAGAATCAGCTCCTGTTTAGTTTTCATTATGATATGTCTGCTAACTTCAAAGAACCCCTCAAATATGTTGAGCATGTTACACACACTAAAGCGATTACTTATCGATCTGTTTATAGATCGTTCTGCATTTTGTAGACCTTTCATATCCGATAATGAAGTGGAGGCATATGTTTTGCGGGTCGATGCCATTTCGACATTTCTTGTGCAGTCGACCTCGACTGTATTACATTCATATTTTACTTCTTGAAATAGAAAGGTGAATGCATTATGTGCAGTTTTCAGTGCAGCTGCTGTAGTGCTTCCATCCTTCTTCATGTATGTTGCTACAACGTAAAGGAAACTGCTGCTCGGAGCTGTTAAATCATATTGGTTTGGAATGAGAATCCATGTCTCGCCATTATTATTAAACTTCATCGAAGCAAAACAAATGATTCACTCATTGCGTTGGTGCTGTTATACTGCATGACGTCATTGTATAGTTTCTGTCCTGTGCGTTTAACGAATTTGCAATTTCTCTGTGTTATCACAGTATGCTTATACTATGAAGTGGTGTACCAATGTTTGTGAGCTTCGGTTTCGTGCAGCCTTAAAGCATCGACTGCACACCGACCAGCGCAGCGCCTCGAAATGGCGTCGAGAAGGCGCTGATCCGCGCTCCAATGGGAAGAGCGGGCAGCGCCTGACTTCCAGAAAGACAGAGTTCAGCGTCCTGTGTCATAGCTAACTTAACCAGCTGACATCGCCCCATTTCTGTGGCAGACTTCGAGAGCATCAGTAGTAGGAAGACGATACTTAGCCTGTGCTCTGCCATTAGTAATAGGGAGCAAACGTAATTGCGTCTAGGAGGCACAGGAAGCTCATCAAGCCACCCCATAAAAATAAGTTATGTTTCTTTTCTTTTTAGAAATAAATTGTTCTCATAATTTGAAAGTGTTATGTACAGATCATTTCGGATTCCTGCCACCAGCCATCCCAACTAATCGCCTTCCTTTTTTGTGGTAGGGCTGACTCCCACAGCAGCCAACACAACAGGTTTTATACCTTATACTCATGCAGCTGCTTCAAATGAAGTTGTCCTGAAAATCGACCAGATTCCCATCCTGGTCCACATTGTTCAACTAAAGGTGGTCTGCTGTAGCAACAGTCAATGGGAATATAGGATTGCTTGGCACATTAGTGAGTTTATATCCTGGTTCACTGCAAGGAAGAACATGTAGATGGTATGACTTGGTCCACCGTAGAGGAACGATTCTTTTGCGATATTGCAGTTGACAGGGATTGTGCTATTTGGTAGTATATCCACTGGCAGATCACACTTGTAAATTTTTTCAGTATTACTCTCCGAATCTTGACTCTGTCATAAACACAGTAGTGGACCTATCGAACCTTCCTGGCTAAAGTCAGTTGTCTATTTTTTCATTTTTATTTCTCTTTCAAACGAATTGACGTTTGCTCATGGCTCAAACCATTCTAAAGATCTTTTTATAATTGCATTTAAATCGTTAAAGTCGTTTGAGCCAGGGCTTTTTCCACAACTTTGTCACTTCTTAAAGGTACGTTGTTGTTGACCTCATCGATGTTAGGAATATTGTTGTGTATCCAGACTGATCCGTACAGCATTCTGTTCCCCCTTGCTTAAATCTATTGGTAGAAAGTAACTTGCACTTAATACTGACAGACTGTTCTTTTAATGTTAGAGTGTACAACATCAGATATAAATCTCGACTGATGCAATGATGTCCATGATGCTTGTTTCTATGCAATTGCTGGGAAGAATATTAGGCAGAAATGTCCACAGAGATATGAATCAAGGTCTTCATAACATCCGAGATCGTAGAAGACATGGTTGTTTGCAAGGTAATGCCGTAATACTGCAGGCAGATGTGAACTCCAGTATAAGTAAAAGCATTAGATGTTATACCGGTTTTTTTAAACATATGCAACGCTGTGGTTTCCAAATCCTCCTGAAATAACCCCACACTCTTTGGATTTCCACATCGTATTTGGCGTCATATTACACTTAAACACTTCATAAAACCTGGGGATTTTCAGGTTTTTGACAAATCTGTATTTGTAAGTGGTCTATCCTGTAGTATAACTAGGAGAACTTTTTTTTTTAAAAAAACCGACATAGTCCTTTCTTGTATGGTTTTAAATATAATCCTTTCCTGATATCAATGCCTATATCATTCGATTGCGGATTTTATCTTCCTGTAGTATCTCCTCTGCATTTTCTCCATTCTTCATTGTACAAGCTATGGCAACAACCTCTCCTGCTAAAGAGCCAGTTGCTGATAGTCCTGCAAGTTCTGGAATTACCAGTGGGATAATTCCCTCAAATGTCTTGGGTTTGGGCAGAATCCTAGGTATTTTAAAACGAGTTCTTCTTCTAATTCCTTTATGCTTTGAGACACTTTTAGACATAGATACCACTGATTGGATGCAATTTCTTAAGCATTGCACAGGTTTTATCTTCTACTTCCTTAGTATACTATGAGCGATAGTACAAATTGTCAGAGATTTAGCGCAGCAACCAATTTAAGTTTGGCATGCATTGCTTAATCATGGAGCACTGAATGCCATTTGTGTGTGCCCCTTTGTCGACGTATTTCCTTGGCTTTATCAGCTAAAATTCGATCAGCAGTGTGACGTTCTGTCAAACCTTGATTTGCAGTGTAAGTCAAATTGTGAATGAGATTTTCACTCTGCAACGGAGTGTACGCTGATATGAAACTTCCTGTTAGATTAAAACTGTGTGTCGCACCAAGACTCGAACTCGGGACCTTTGCTTTTAGCTGGCAAGTGCTCTACCATCTAACTTAAATCATGTTCCTTGTTGGCCTCATCTAGTGGATTAATCCATTTATCACCATGAGTTAGACGCTTTTTCAGTTTCGTTCCAATTTCACAGTAGTTATATCCAGACATAAGCAACTGGACTGCTCATTTGTCTAGAATACCATCACCATCTCTAATGCGCTTTCTAGCACTCATGTGATGCTACTGCACTGGTAGAGGTTCGCACACTCTTTTACACAGGGTGCCCCACAAATTTTGTGACAAACCTCTAGGGCAGGTTTGGCATAGAATACGGCTTGAGAACTGCGTAGCAACCCAGGGCCAGAAACATCAGGGATAAATGGTAGCAGAGGTCAAAGATCGAAAAGGAAAGAAGAGAGTGATTCATTTGTAACATTTATTGGACAAATGAGAAGACATTGTGTATGATATGAATACAGCTCTAATGTTACAACATACTCTCAAAGTCTGCACCATCAGACGCCATGCATGGCTGACACACATGGAGTATTGAGTGCCATACGATCTGAACACACCAGACGTTTCTTTGATTGTATCAGCTGCACAGAAAATGTTCTTGCGTTGAGATCCAGCTCACACCAGTGCCTCGTCCTTCGCACTCAACTATTCGATACATTAAGTGCATATCTGAAAGCTCACCATTTGTATACTATCTCATGGTAGCACTCGAATCATGAAATCCTCATGTTCCCTTCCAATATTCTCATGTACTGCACCATCTAGCAAAGACCCTTCAGTACTCTCATGTACAACACCACCTAGTGGTATGTGATGAAATTTGCGGTCATGGGTTGCTATGCAATTCTCAGTTCTTATCATACGCACCATGAGTTTCTCAAAAATTTCTTGGACACACTGTACACCATATTGTGAGTGTTCACCAACTATTACAGGATGAAGGATGGTCAAGCCATTTGTAACGACACCACTGTTCCCTTGACATTTTGCGACGCTTAGAAATACGTCCAGGCCCAGAGCTTCTCCGTAATTTTTATATATAAAACTCCTGGCAGTTTCTTCACCTTCACTATCCTTTAAGATATAAGTTTTTGGGTTTGTTCATTGGACTTTGGAAACTGTAAATAATATTGGCAATTTCAGCAGTTAAGCAATTCTTTATTTTAAAATACACACCAAATCGCCTACGCTGAATTTCTACATGTGTGGTTCCGCCATTTTAACACTACAGTAATCTATATTTTGAAGCTCATTCCCATGAACATCGATAGGTCTCAGTTTTACTGTAAGATGTTTAGTTTGGTTATAGTGTATATACGAATCATGGAGATTAAATTGCGTCCACATACATTTTCTTTTGTAGTTATGTTCAAGCGTTCCGCTTTCAGTTGGGAGAATGTCGAGTAGTGGTTTGTTCTGTATCGCTCTATTACTGTCTTGAAACATCTATTATAAAATTCTTCTCCGTGGTAGGACGGAAAGTTGTCAGGGCAACGATTCATCCTCCTCTGCAGCATTTGTTCTAAGACCTGCACAACTTCCTTCCCAGTATTTTCTTTTACAGTTAAGCCCCAGTGAGTCTGGAATACATATATCTACCCATTAAAAATATTTGAGACCTTTATTCGATCTTGAATATTGTATCTATGAGATCTGCCTGTTATAAATTATACAAACCTCATAATACAACAGATCTATGCGGAAATGTTTCACATGCTGGCTTGTGGAGCCTCCATAATTATTATTCAAGAATGCATGTTTCTCAAAAATCTAAAGGTTTGTATTATTTCATTCACGTGAACTATGTTCCTGATGGTAGATAATGTTGTGAGCAGTCGTAATCGTCCTATTATTTTGTTGGTGTCATTGTAGTATACGTACTCCAGAGTTAGATTGCTTAGTCTTTTATTTAAAGTTAGTGCCTGTGCTATGTACACCAGCTCTTGCCGGTCCACTTATATTGGACTTTTTATTCATCCATTTGGTGTTTTGTTTCGCCCATATATGTAAGTCATATGTAATACTTCATCATATGTTTGTTTCTCTTTTGTCAAATACTTGTCATGGTCCAAAGTTTTTAAGAATACTGGTTCCGCTAAACCGGGTTTTCATTCAGATTCCCTATCTTCAATTTATATTGTACGCTTGGTTAAACCTATATGATGCTTTCCCAACACATATGGTGGATTCCGCATTTTGCATCTGTTTCGCTAATACTATGATGCTTAACATAATGTGTAATACTACATCTTTCTTTTTCTTCTTCTTCTATTCCTGCTTTCTGCTTTCATGAGTTGTGTTTGAGAACTGTTTAATACTTTCTGTCATAGGTTTCAACATTTCTGAAAGAGAATCACCTTGCATCGATTGACCTGATTTTAGCACTCGAAATTTCTGACGAATATCCTTATGCGCCTCCATCACTTTTCGTTTTGTTGACATGCTGTTGCACACTAAACCGACTTCAAGAAAATACACATCTTATATAGTGGTACGCAGTGTTTCCTCTTTGTATGTATAAAACTCTTTCAGTCTCATAAAGCTTTGCATTTACTATTACACTGATTAATGTCAGAAATGTTCCATGGCTTTCTCCCCGAGTTTTCTTCCCCGCAATATTTACAGTATGTGTTTCTTTCTATTTTGAAATGTTATCTCAGTTTCCTATACCTTTACAGTTACCGCTTTCATAGCATCTCCCAACGTTTCCATCTCTGGAGAATGATGTTTGATACTCCCAATTTTATGACTTCTATTTATTGCTTCGATTTTTCTCTCGACATATAAATGTATGTTTGGCCTGCACGTCACTCACTTGAAATGAGTGGATGATAAGTGTGTAAATTTACTCATAGTCAGCAATATACTGGCACAGTTACGTAATCCAGCACTGTCTTTTAAGCAGGAACTCCTGGAAGCTGCACCTGTATTGTCCATCATGCAACTTTCTCATGTAATCAATTACCTCATAGCTGTACTGCATTTGAGTACAGCAATCCAAGCACCTGAGAAATATGTTTTAAATTCGTGTTGTCCTGTTTGAAAGTGATAATATGGCTCGCATTATCCTTTAACAACTGCTTCAGAATCCTGGAATATGTCAGCACAAGTAAAGAAACTTCAACCTTCATACGGCTGCTGAAACAAAAATATTTCCGCATCTGATCCTGTTTTTCCAGTGCAACGTAGTCGATTGCGAAGACACTGTTAGGCTTTACTTTTTCAGACGGTGGGATATCTCTGATTGCGTTGAATCTTAGGAGGGTTACTCCGTCGATGCAATACAAGATGTCGTGTTATAATTGGAATATGGACTGAAATAACCTTTTTGAAAATTTATATGCAAGCCTGAAGCAGATCCATTCAGAATGTGTTGACAATGACTTAACACTCGTCTTCACTTGCACTTACGTTCCGAAGTTGCGCGCCAAAATGATAGACTTCAGTTATTAATATTAGTAAAACTAAACAGCTTATTTACTTGTATTTCATATTAAAGCATCTCTCAATAGCGTGTTACCATTCCATTATTTTACAAATATTAATAACCAACAGAATAATAAAGACTGCTACACGAAAGGGCAGACGAAGCACTTCGTTGATCTTCGGATCGCGCCGAACTTGCTTGGTGGGCGAAGTGATTCGGCTGTAATATGAGAGGTGGTTAGGCGGCCTCGTAGGACAGACATGTCGTCTGTTGTTAACAATTTCTGGTTATGTGGACATGTGATTGAGAACAATTTGATAGCAGTTAGGCAAATACGCAGTTCATTGTTTTGTTTTTATGAAAGCGTGAAGATTATAGAATATGATTGTACAGTTTCTCATATTCTGCTAACAAAAAGCGAGCGGCATCCAGTATAAACAAACAAATTTAATCGTTTATGTAATATGTTCCTCGCTAAGAGTTTATTACAGCCTCAAGAAAACGGATTGACGACCTACGTGCTGCTTTTTTTTTGCGCAGGGGACAGCTATAGAAGACCGCAGGTTGGTGAACATTGATTAGAACTTTTACATTTCAGTCAGGGCGATGAAGCAAATAGGCACCTCACGTGTATTGCAATGTTAGTATAAGTGAGATCAGTGACACATCATCTGTAGTAACACAGAGCTGATATGAAGGAGGGAAATTTTCAAGGGAAGGGGTTTATCATACGCACGTATATATCACCCTCTATCTCTAATTCTCTTTTTTCAACTTGCCGCAACACGCACATGTAACTCTTACACATTTCGATTTTTATTCATAAAATCGTACATTTAGCAGGGTACATGAGCATACTTAAATGAGCTCGTAGTTCTGTTCCTAAATCTGGAACAGATGATCATACATTCCTACATGTATTATTGCACAACATGAATTTTGAAGCTGTGCGATATTGTCTTCCGATAGATGAAAAATTTCGCATGCTAACTCCAACATACAAGCATTGCTCCACACGCTTTCAAAGAAGCGGTACAAATATGGCCGCAGATTAGTCAACAGTCTAAAGCATGCTTGATGCACAACTGCACACATCACATTTCCAAATGTGTGCTGTTGTAAATGAGTTTACTCTTTCTTGTTAAATAGTTTAACTGTTAGCAGAAAGTCCTCTGAAATTATCATATGATCAGCTAATACAACTGATAGAGAGTGAGCATTTCTGTGGAACAAATCGAAAATCTACATTGATATGTCAAATAGACACACGAACTCATCCAGGGATATTATGACTTTGGAAACACTACGCCAAGGATTTTCGAAAACCACCACCGCATAGAAATCGTGATCCGAAATCATTCCCACACTAACACGCTTACTGAGACTGTTATTTAAATTGTAAGTAAGATTAAAAAACATTATCTTCACATTGGGCAGCTACTGTGGTAACTTCTCCTCACCTGCAAGAGAAAAGAAAAAAAATATTTTTTCGACTACATTCTACTCGTCATCATTGGCATTAATACTGTCATGATGGGTATCTTGCAGCGGGCAGTGTTCTATGCATTTCAACATATTTATCCTTTGAGAGCTCTCACTTGACAGGATAAATTATCAATGAACCATTGGTCAGAAATAGTCTGAAGAACTTGTATTGGTATCACAGAATACGTTTTCCCTGAGAGATAATTTTTAAGAAAAAATTCGATACATTGCGCCATTTCTTAGTTGATTAATGTTGAAGTTAGCCAATCAGGCCATTGTACACGTAAATTAAAGTGGCACACCAGAATCCATTTAATGTCAGTTGTTTCCTGGAGTAGATAATGCTACATAAGACTACTAAATCCTTATCTTGGCTTCTATCCTCATCATCAACTGATGTAAAATTTCTGTACCGCTCTCTTGTTTGCTTTTTGGAAACCTAACGAAGGACATGTTTTGTGAAACCATCTCTGGTAGGCTGCGGCAATTTGTACCTGATAGGGTAACGTCAATGCTAATTAACTTGTAAATGGGGCAACGAATCTTTTTTTTTCTTCATAGTTATTTCCCAGCGCACCCTACTTTGCAATACTCTTACAAGCTTTTCAGGCTGTTTGTGACCGCCCTGTATAAAATTAGCAGCTGTGTATGGAGCTTTAAAATATAAGAAACATAATTTCTATAATCTTTTATGCGGTTAAAAGATGAACATATTGAGCTTTACTGTCTGTTCATTGCTATGTCTCACGCATAGTGAACAAGGCTTTAACGCTAAACCCAATAAACGCAGAGTGATGGTACTCATTGTATAACATATTTGATGATAAACCCGACAAATGCAGGGTAATGGTGCTTGTTAACGTGTGTCAGGACAGTAAGCATGCAGCGCATTTTACAACCAAAGAAGCTTCTACCTGTACTTTGAATACACTTATTAACTTGCTCTTAAAGTAGAATTATGTCTGCATGACATTGGTATATTCAAGAAATCTGCCTGGCCCAGGAGTCCTAAATGTCTTGAAACTAATTATCCCCAACTATGTCACGACATTTTAAGTGGAGGGCTATGATTTTTAACGAGAAAGAAGAAGAGCTTCTTATTTCATATTAAATAATCAAGTGGCTGAAATATAAAAATGTGTGTAAAATGCTTTTAAACATTTATGGGAAACTTATAGAAAGATGCTGTAGTTTGAAAGCATTTGACTATTATTAGATTGATAGATAACTTATAACACTGTTATGTGATATTTCACACAGTTTTCAATGGCTACCTTGAGTGTTGAAGAGTGATGCACTTATTTCTAAGTATGAGTGTAGCTTTAGGCATTATGATATGAATTCACGATGCCAAATTGATTGTACGCCTCCTATTGAACAAGGTTTTCCACTTTCTGAGAGTTAATTTATTTTTTACACTCATTAAAATTTATTTTATATAAATGAAGGCTCTACTAAAGAGACTTAATAACGCTGGCAGTAGTCATCTGGTAAAAAAATTAGTGAACTACAGGTAAATGTTTTGTATCACATTAATGGATGTGAATATTTCAATATTAGATAGGGGGATAAAATTTTTATGGAACTCAATAACGATTTTAAACGTATTTTACAAAACAAACATAATAAATTAATTAGTGGTTGGGATTTTCAATTTTTTGAAGATGTACATATTAAACTAAAATGATTAAGCTTAAATAATGAAATATTAAACTTAAAAGTAAACAATTTCATGATATAGAACCTTGGTCCAAATTTTTCAAATTTTTTCGCATACATATGTTTTGGTTTTTTAGTTTGTGGGTGCGTGAGAAGGATGCTAACGAAATAACTCCCAAGTGCGCTCAAGCGACGCATAAAGTAGTGAGAGAGGACGTGTAGTTGGACTCAAACAAGTCAGTTGGAGTATTTGGCGAATCGGTCGACTTTTGAATAGGACAGATGCCACTGTTCAATGATGTTGGCAGGAGAGGGTGAACCATGGCCGAACACAGTGTCAAGAAGGAACCGATTGACCTAGAGGGACGATAATACGTGACCCGAAGGGCAAATGGTGCTTCAGTGACAACAAGGGCCATTAATAAGCGGCTCACCGAAGGGAGGCTGAACTCAAGGCGCCCCTTGCAGCGACTACCATTGACCTCAGTACTCCAATAAACCCTTTCGCAGTTGTGAAGGGCACATTCGGCCTGGAATCTCATTAGCTGGAGTAATTTGTCCTCAGTGATGATTCCTGCTTCTAATTGAGGTCCGACTACCAGCGAAGACTTGTACAGAGAGGCTCTGGACAGCATGGGTTACCAGCCTGACTGTCGCCCTCCAAACGACCCGATTATCAGGACCGATGACGTAGGGCGCCGCTTTATTTCATAGTCGGACCCTTTTGGTTGCCATCCGCCGCAGCCAAACAGCACAGTAGTACGTTGACGATATTCTGTGTCCCGTTTTGTTGCTTTTCGAGGCAAGCCACCTTGGGCCTACACTTCAGTAAGATAATCCCCGCCTGCACACTGCGATTGTTTCTAGTACTTGTCTGGGTGCTTACCAAACCCTACTTTGGCCAGAGAGGTCGCTGGAATTCTCCCCAATTGAGAACGTTTCGTGACAAGTTATTTATTACCTTTCACCTGATAATATGCTTACGATTTTTTGACTTATTCCACATCTACTAGGACCACTTCACTTGCCAACTGTAGAATGTACATTAGCGTGTTTTGTTTTATTTGTAAATATTTGTAGTAAAGTCTTCTTTTTCTGAATGGTTTACGTCCTGGAGGACCTCCCACTATAGATCTATTGGAACGAAAAGTACATCTAATCTAATCTAACCTACATGGTCATTCCACTCTATACCTCTAGGTATCTTTCTGCCATTAATATTTACAGAGATTTACGACCAATAGTGTAATCGAACAGAGATTGACTTCTTCACCTGATTAAGCGCAGTACGTTACATTTATTTGTGTTTAGGGTGAACTGCACGTTGTTCATCAGTCATCGAGCCTTCTCGGGTCTTCCTGCGCTCTTATGGCGTTGCGGTCTTGCTACAGGGAAGAGAACCTTCTGTAAACAGCCTCACAGAACAACCGACGTTATTCAAGTAGCTACACTAGTTTTTTTGGGTACTTCCGGAGATTCTTCTTGATATCTGTCGATTTTGTTTCGTGACGAACGACATATTCAGCTCCATCTGCAACGATGTACTGAATCTAAACAGAATTCTGGTTCGATAGTAGGTTAGCTCGTATTTTGTTGATGATCCCCAAAGAACCCAAAATTAGGAAGAAAAATATTGGTGTAGAAAGTATCCCGGAGTGTTTGCACGAGCCTGATTTTCATTAACGTGATGCTCATTTGACCTTTTTCAAATCACGTCCCTATTCCCTTTTCGTTATCATCATCATCGCTTTCACCTCTGATCCGACTTCATGAATCAGTCTTATTCCTACCATCTTTTCTTGTGCCCACCAAAACTTCTTTTTCATGTGGTACATTTTTCGTAGCGTGTAGTGGTAATTACCACTCTGAAGTTCTTTCCGTATGGTTTTTATGTTATCTAAATATTAATCTTTTACACCGTTTATCCAAAATGTTTTTTAATATTTTATGGAATTTAGCAGCCTCCTTCACTTTTCTTTTAAATTGCTTCTTGCAATATTCATAAATACTACGAAAGTTTACAAGTTGGTTTATCTACGTCTTGATTTTCTAAACAACTTATATAATTTGTGAAATTGTTCTATTATCTTGTTACACACGAAAAAGTTCGACTCCACCAACCGTCATTCGTATTATATTCTTGGCAGCAATTTGCGGTTTACCTTCATTATCATATATTATTAATCAGTCACTAGAAAATAAATGTTTGTGTCTCGTGTGCTATTTTTAAACCAGAGTTAACGAACAGTTTCTATGTTTTCAAGAGATCGTCAATATATGTACTGAAACGTTCTACAGCAACCTGATTTACTTCTGTTTTATCAGATTTCTTCAGCCACGTTAAAGCTTTATTGTTGTATTTTTTTTACGTGAGTATAGTATGCACCGCCCATCTATGCTGAAGACAAGTTGTTTGTATATTCGGTCAAACCCTTCACATTGTATACAGGGTAGTCCATTGATAGTGACCGGGCCAAATATCTCACGAAATAAGCATCAAACGAAAAAACTATAAAGAACGAAACTCATCGAGCTTGAAGAGGGAAACCAGATGGCAGTGTGGTTGGCTCGCTAGATGGCGCTGCCATAGGTCAAACGGATATCAGCTGCGTTTTTTTTTTTTAAATATGAACCCCCAAATTTATTACATATTCCTGTAGTACGTAAAGAAATACGAATGTTTTAGGTGGACCACATTTTTCGCTTTGTGATAGATGCCGCTATATTAGTCACAAACGTATAAGTACGTGGTATCACGTAACATTCCGCCAGTGCGGACGGTATTTGCTTCGTGATACATTACCCGTGTTAAAATGGACCGTTTACCAATTGCGGAAAAGGTGGATATCGTGTTGATGTATGGCTATTGTGATCAAAATGCCCAACGGGCGTGTGGTACGTAGGCTGCTCGGTATTCTGGACGACATCATCCAAGTGTCCGGACCGTTCGCCGGGTAGTTATGTTATTTAAGGAAACAGGAAGTGTTCAGCCACATGTGAAACGTCAACCACGACCTGCAACAAATGATGATGCCCAAGTTGGTGTTTTAGCTGCTGTCGCGGCTAAGCCGCACATCAGTAGCAGACAAATTGCTCGAGAATCGGGAATCTCAAAAACGTCGGGTGTTAAGAATGCTACATCAACATCGATTGCACCAATACCCAATTTCTGTGCACCAGGAATTGCATGGCGACAACTATGAACGTCGTGTACAGGTATGCCACTGGGCACAAGAGAAATTCCGGGACGATGACAGATTCTTTGCACGCGTTCTGTTTAGCGACGAAGCGTCATTCACGAACAGCGGTAACGTAAACCGGTATAATATGCACTATTGGGCAACGGAAAATCCACGACGGGTGCGACAAGTGGAACATCAGCGACCTTGGCGGGTTAATGTATGGTGCGGCATTATGGGAGGAAGGATAAATGGCCCCCATTTTATCGAAGGCAATCTAAATGGTGCAATGTATGCTTATTTCCTACGTAGTGTTCTACCGATGTTACTACGAGATGTTTCACTGCATGACAGAGTGGCGATGTCGGCACATAGCTCGCGTGTGGTTGAAGCGGTTGTTGTTGTTGTGGTCTTCAGTCCTGAGACTGGTTTGATGCAGCTCTCCATGATACTCTATAGCCTTTCGCTCCCTGTATTTTACCCCTGCCACCTTCAGAATTTGAAAGAGAGTATTCCAGTCAACATTGTCGAAAACTTTCTGTAAGTCTACAAATGCTAGAAACGTAGGTTTGCCTTTTCTTAATCTAGCTTCTACCAGTTTTTCCATTCGTCTGTAAAGAATTGACGTTAGTATTTTGCAGCCGTGACTTATTAAACTGATAGTTCGGTAATTTTCACATCTGTCAACACCTGCTTTCTTTGGGGTTGAAATTATTATATTCTTCTTGAAGCCTGAGGGTATTTCGCCTGTCTCATACATTTTGCTCACCAGATGGTACAGTTTTGTCACAACTGGCTCTCCCAAGGCTGTCAGTAGTTCTAATGGAAGCGGTATTGAATGGCATATTTCATGACAGGTGGAATGGTCGTCGAAGCACCGTACCATGGCCCGCACGTTCACCGGATCTGACGTCCCCGAATTTCTTTCTGCGAGGAAAGATGAAGAATATTTGCTATCGTGATCCACCGACAGCGCCTGACAATATGCGTCAGCGCATTGTCGATGCATGTGCGAACATTACGGAAGGCGAACTATTCGCTGTTGAGAGGAATGTCGTTACACCTATTGCCAAATGCATTGAGGTTGACGGACATCATTTTGAGCATTTGTTGCGTTAATGTGATATTTACAGGTAATCATGCTGTAACAGGATGCGTTCTCAGAAATGATAAGTTCACAAACGTACAGGTATCACATTGGAACAACCGAAATAAAATGTTCAAATGTACCTACGTTCTGTATTTTAGTTTAAAAAACCTAGCTGTTAACAATTGTTCGTCTAAAATTGTGAGCCATATGTTTGTGAAAAAGTGGTCCAACTAAAAAACTCATATTTCTTTAAGTACTACATGAATATGTAATAAAAAATGTGAGTTCCTATTTTAAAAGACGCAGTGGATATCCGTTTTACTTATGGCAGCGGCATCTAGCGGGCGAACCATAGCGCCATCTGGTTTCCCTCTTCAAGCTGACAAGCTTCGTTCTTTGCAGTTTTTTGGTTTGACGCTTATTTCGTGAGGTATTTGGCCCGGTCACGATCAATAGACTACCCTATAGATATGCTACGTGGGTTTCATTACTATACTCTCTTCTTTTGTCTATTATTTTACAACGAACATATTGTTGGTGCAAGATCTGCCTTTTCTTAAGCCAGTCTGTTGCTCTGAAACAAGTGCTTCAGTAAAAAAAGGCATTGCGTCTAATGAGTTCAGCGACTAGGGTACTGCGATCTTGCCTTTACTTCCAGTTTTCACCTACAATGGTGTCCGCCGCCGGTAGGTGAATGGTCAGCGCGACAGAATGTTAATGCTAAGGGCCCGGGTTCGATTCCCGGCTGCGTCGGAGATTTTCTCCGCTCAGGGATTGGGTGTTGTGTTATCCTAATAATCATCATTTAATCCCCATCGACGCGCAAGTCGCCGAAGTGGCCTCAGATCGAAAGACTTGGACCCGGCGAACGGTCTACCCGACGGCAGGCCCAAGTCACACGACCTACAATGGTCATTTTGAGATGCTGTTGGACATGAGCGGCAGATGGTGATGGAAACATTCCTTAGATCCGTTGTCAACTCATTTGACGACGCAAGCAATGAACGTTTTGTTCACCAAATTCCGACTATGACCAACAGCATCCGAAGATGGGCATTGTAGGCGGAAAACGATTGTGACTGCGTTGTAGGACGCGATTGCGTCATAAAAAAAGGAGGTTCACAATTGTTTCCTTTATTATTAGTGTTGGATCTTGCCAACTCGTCGCTTATAGGGTGCCTAAAGGGTGCTGCGTTCTCGGAATGCTATGCAACAATAAAACCTTCTGCTGTTTCGGAATCGAATGCCTATTCCATATTAACAGTGCGGTAACATCGTCAGAGTCTCTAGATATGAGAATGTGTTTTGATTCTCCAAGAAAGGGGTGTAAATGAAAACCGATGTCTATGGAATTTGACGATTTTTTACAAAAAGTCACCGTGCAGAACTGTACTTAGATACTATGACAGAGGAGACAGACAGAAAGCTAGAAAAACACAGGCTGATCTCGGGGAAATAATTAACTAAACTGGCTCAGAGACCTCCATTATTTTTTTCTCTGCTCAGTTGGTTTTTGTTACAGAAAGTATAATGGTGGACGAAAACATTTATTGGAATATATAGGTAATGCAGCAGCAAGAACGAAGTTTTGTGTACAATTTGATTATTGCATGCCGAGGACAATAGTCTTGTAGTATACTTCGGTAAAACCTGGATTTCACAAAATCATTCGCACAAATATATTCTGGTATACTTCAACGAAATTAATGGCCTGAAAATATATATATAGTTACTTTTGCATAGTGTGTATCAATGATTTGGATGGTGGGTGCAGTGACAAACGTCAGTAAGAGCTGCAAAAAATATTTTTGAGAGGTAGGGAATATTCTCTGTGGTATTAAGAGAAGCCATGGCAACAAAAATCCGGCAGCTATACACAAGCATTCGTGGGCTGCCGTACAAAGATTCTCGCAAATAAAGTGCGTTCATAGGTGACATGATACAATAATGGTGCCTCGGATGTTACCGAAATTAATTTTATAGTTTTCTCAACAACTCTCTCGCTGGAAGTTTCTACAAGGTGCAACAGAATGCAAATTCGTCACCAACGTCATTTTCGGTTACACAGGTGGAACAGTTTTGCTCCTCTTACTGTGCTGGCGTAAGCTGTCACCAGCTCACCGGTCGGCAAAGATGTAACGTGAAGATCGATAGTAGGCTCTGGATCAAGTAGGCCTATCAGAACAGAGGCCAAAGACAGACTTGCTAGCAACACGCCGCCAACGCCCTCTCGACCGCAAGTATTTAGATCACCATCGCGGGCCGGTGGGCTCAGTCTCAATTACTAACTCACCGTCTCAGTCACTAGCACAGTCGCTCAGTCACTGGCTCAGGCACTGGCGCCCTAACTCACATCCTAGTTTGGCGTCTGTCATTCATCACTTAGTGGGACTTGTATTTCACCAGCATTGAGGCTAATGTGAATTATTAGTGAAGAGCATGTAATACAATGCGTAGACTGTTAAAGTAAAGTAGCTTCCTGTTTATGTAAATAAAGAACCGTATTGCCTCGTGATGACTGGGTGTTGTGTGCTGTCCTTAGATTAGTTAGGTTTAAGTAGTTCTAAGTTTTAGGGGACTGATGACCATAGATGTTAAGTCCCATAGTGCTCAGAGCCATTTGAACCAAAGAGCCGTGTTAATACATGTGTGCAGTTGTGTTGTGGAAAGAGGATACCGTCCACCAAACAACATCCTCTCCCTTGATTCCTACCATACAAGACAGTGGAAACGAGGACACAACACTTACGCTGTCTTATTTTTTGTCTTGGAACACTTTATGTTTTCATGGTAATATATGTACCACATGCATCTGTAAGCTTTAGAATGTACATAGAAATTTTTCATTCCAAATACGCTAGTGGTTCTATTTTATCAACAAGTTGAAGTAAAAAAATTATTTTATTCAAAATTTCTTGTAACGTTAGTTTTTTTATGGAGCAAATGACAAGAATTTCCTTTCAGAAAGTGCTGCATCACATTCTAGACTGAAAGTAGAGATGTCTAACATTTTTTTCGGAATTTTTACTAACACCTGAAATTGTGACAAACTGTCAATATCAACGACAAAGGAGACAATCTGAGTAGCCGTCTTAGATTGTTTGCAGATGATGCTGTCATTTATCGTCTTGTAAAGTCATCAGATGATCAAAACGACTTGCAGAATGATTTAGATAAGATATCTGTATGGTGCGAAAAGAGGCAATTGACTCTGAATATAAAAAGTGTGAAGTTATTCACATAAGGACTAAAAGAAATCAGCTAAATTTCGATTACGCGATAAGTCACACAAATCTGAAGGCTGTAAATTCAACTAAATTCGTAGGTATTACAATTACAAATAACCTAAAATGGAACTATCACATCAATAATATTGTAGGCAGATCAAACCAAAGACTACGATTCATTGGTAGAACACTTAGAAGGTGCCGGCCGGAGTGGCCGCGCGGTTAAAGGCGCTTCAGTCTGGAACCGCACGACCGCTACGGTCGCAGGTTCTAATCCTGCCTCGGGCATGGATGTGTGTGATGTCCTTAGGTTAGTTAGGTTTAAGTAGTTCTAAGTTCTAGGGGACTTATGACCACAGCAGTTGAGTCCCATAGTGCTCAGAGCCATTTGAACCATTTTGAACTTAGAAGGTGCAACAGGTCTATTGAAGAGACTGCTTACACCACACTTGCCCGCCCTATTCTGGAGTATTACTGTGCAGTGTGGAATCCGCATCAGGTGGGACTGACGGATGACATCGAAAAAGTACAAAGAAGGGCAGCTCGTTTTTTATTATCGCGAAATAGGGGAGATAGTGTCACAGACATGATACGTGAACTGGAGTGGCAATCGTTAAACAAAGGCGTTTTTCGTTGCAACGGGATCTTCTCATGAAATTTCAATCACCAGTTTTCTCCTCCGATTGCGAAAACATTCTGCTGGCACCCACCTACACAGGGAGAAATGATCATCACGATAAAGTAAGAGAAATCAGGGCTCGCACAGAAAAATTTAAGTGCTCGTTTGTCCCGCGTGCCGTTCGAGAGTGGAACGCATGAGGGTGGTTCATTGAACCGTCTGCCAGACACTTTACTGTGAATAGCAGAGTAATCACGTAGATGTAGACGTAGATGTAAGTGCCTAATTTCGTGACGGCCGCTGTAGTAACAGACAACTTGTGGCTGTTCCGAAACGCATTGTTGTCTTGATGGAAAACTGCGGTTTTGGTCTTGTTCCTCCAGTGTCCAAACTGCAGTGACGCGACACGTCCTAAGCTCTCGTCCGATGCAACAGGCTGTCCAATACCACCTGCCCTCGTCCTATGTCGGTATCGCAGAGGTTATAACCTCTTATCCCCACCTGTGTGGCAGGAGCGTCCACAGCGGGCAGAGCACAGCTGCTGCATACAGTATGGCAGACGACCCCCGGCTGCGCCTGTAGCGGTCCCTGCAGACCGCATTAGCGGAGGTGACCCGCCAAGCGAAATGGGGGCACCGCGCGGGCTGCGAACTGCGGGCTGCAGGGCTGCAGCAGCACAGCGCGGTGGCAGCAGAGGCGGCTGCAGCCATGCTCTGGCCGGCGACACACCCCAACGTCTTCACGAGGCTCTCGTCGTCACTTCCGGAGTAAGTACTTTCAATAAAATGCAAATTTTTAGGCAACGCCATTTCGACAACTGCATCAAGAGCTCGAGGGGTCCCTCAGATTTATAGAGCTGTAAACGGGGCACCACCTAGATCTTGACTGTTCTGTGTCGCATTGTCGTTCTCGATTAAAAGTACTCGATCGTTATTCCATTGGTGGAAAGCTGACAAGCGTATTGTATTTAACTTAAGCGGACCAGTATGTGAATGTTGTTGTTGTGGTCTTCAGGCCAGAGACTGGTTTGATGCAGCTTTCCATGCTACTCGATCCTGTGCAACCTTCTTCATCTCCAAGTACCTACTGCAACCTACATCCTTTTGGCTCTGCTTAGTGTATTCATCTCATTGTCTTCCTCTACGATTTTTACCCTCCACGCTGCCCTGCAATACTAAATTGGTTGATCCCTTGATGCCTCAGAACATGTTCTACCCACTGGTCTCTTCTTCTAGACAAGTTGTGAGACAAATTTCTCTTCTCCCCAATTCTGTTCAGTATCTCCTCATTAGTTTCATGATCTACCCATCTAATCTTCAGCATTCTTCTGTAGCACCACATTTCGAAAGCTTCTATTCTCTTCTTGTCCAAACTATTTATCGTCCATGTTTCACTTCCATACATGTCTACACTCCATACAAATACTTTCAGAAACGACTTCCTGACACTTAAATCTATACTCGATGTTAGCAAACTTCTCTTCTTCAGAAACGCTTTCCTTGCCATTGCCAGTCTACATTTTATATCCTCTCTACTTCGACCATCATCACTGATTTCGCTACCCAAATGGCAAACCTCATCTACTACTTTAAGTTTCTCATTTCCTAATCTAATTCCATCAGCATCACCCGACTTAATTCAACTAAATTCCATTATCCTCGTTTTGCTTTTGTTGATGTTCATCTTAGACACTGTCCATTCCGTTCAACTGCTCTACCAAGTCCTTTGATGTCTCTGACAGAATTACAATGTCATCGGTGAACCTCAAAGTTTTTATTTCTTCTCCATGGATTTTAATACCTACTCCGAATTTTTCTTTTGTTTCCTTTAGTGCTTGCTCAATGTACAGATTGAATAACATCGGGGATAGACTACAACCCTGTTTCACTCCCTTCCCAACCACTGCTTCCCTTTCATGCCCCTCGTCTCTTATAAGCGTCATCTGGTTTCTGTACATATTATAAATAGCCTTTCGCTCCCTGTATTTTACCCCTGCCACCTTCAGAATATGAAAGAATTCCAGTCAACATTGGCAAAAGCTTTCTCTAAGTCTTCAAATGCCAGAAACGTAGGTTTGCCTTTTCTTACTCTAAGATAAGTGGTGTTGCCAGTATTGCCTCACGTGTTCCAATATTTCTATGGAATCCAAACTGATCTTCCCCGAGGTCGGCTTCTATCAATTTTTCCATTCTCATATAAAGAATTTTGCAGCCGTGACTTATTAAACTGATAGTTCGGTAATTTTCACATCTGTCAACACCTGCTTGCTTTGGGATGGGAATTATTACATTCTTCTTGAAGTCTGAGGGTGTTTCGCCTGTCTCATACATCTTGCTCACGAGATGGTAGATTTTGTCATGGCTGGCTCTCCCAAGGCTGTCAGTAGTTCTAATGCAATGTTTCGACTTATGTCTTTCAGTGCTCTGTCAAACTCTTCACACAGTATCATACCTCCCATTTCATCTTCATCCACATTCTCTTACATATCCATAATATTATCCTCAAGTACTTCGCCGTATAGACCCTCTATATACTCCTTCCATATTTCTGCTTTCCCGTCTTTGCTTAGTATTGGTTTTCCATCTGAGCTCTTGATAGTCGTACAAGTGGTTCTCTTTTCTCCAAAGGTCTCTTTAATTTTCCTGTAGGCAGTATGTACACTTGACAGCAAAAAAAAAAAAAAAAGTTGGTCACTGCCAGATACAACCAACATAACGTAGCTGTGTTACAGCTCCTCTAAACACCGTGGGGTACAGTCGTTTGACTACACACAATGGATACCGCAAGAGACTATTAGAGACCAAAAGTCCTTATGGCAGTCAGTCTAAGTGTCAACTAATATCGCAGTCAAAATTAAATACTTGAGACAATATATGGAGTTACAAAGCTGTACGGCAATTGGGAAAAAGTTTTTCGCTCTCGACAAGGTTTTCCATGCATGTGCTGAACGTCGCTCAACGGCGAGTGGCTCTGGAAACTGGATATTAGACGAACCAGTAAAAAAAGCGCGATTAACGGCAACAAGCACTCTACGGAAATCTCAACATTAACAGCGAGTATCCAGTAATATCATTGTTCTCGTAACACATCAACAGCTACGTGTACACAAATTTGAACTTTACATGACATCACCAACGTCTTCGTTCTGGACCTGGATTCAAACCCAGCACCTATAGCCATTGCTAAATAAGATAAGCTTTGTTTGTGCTTCATTGAGACCCGATCACTTGGCATAAATAGAAGTGAAGTATAGACATTTGCACCAGTATCAGTTATCAATTGAGATCCCGAAAATAAATGACGAAAATGTTTGTACTGAAATGGGAATCCTGTCTTAACAGTTACCTTCCTGGGAACTACCCCCAACGCCGTTTAATATGGTGTCATTCATAAGGAACAAGGTATGCTCATGTTTAAAATTGAAATGCCATCATGTAAAGCTTGTGACAGAGATGCGAACCCAGCACCTAATCGGATTGTTAACGAAGTACGTAAAATCAGAAGTTAAATACCAAATCTTTTCACCAATAGCGAGATGTTGGAACCTTAAATGACGATGGAATTGTTTTTGCCTGACTGGGATTCGAACCCAGCATCTAGCGCCGTCGTTTTCTAGCCAGGAACAGACGATAAATAGCTATTGTTAGTTCACCAGTATCGAGATGTGCGCATGTTTAGCTAGACATCAGGCGACGAAAAGTTCTGTGCTGTATGGAATTCAAACCCCGCACACGTTGTCATGAAGACACTTTAACTATCAAATTCTTTTCCAATAATAGCTAGGAGTGGCATGTTTGTACTTTCAGTGATATGATGGAAAATACTCTGATGGCTAGAAGTTGAATCCACAACATATCGTCGTTGATGATAACGAACACAACGTCAGACCCAAATCCGTTTTCGCTAGTAGGATGGAGAAGAATGTTTGAACTTGAAAAGATCTAAGGAAACGTTTGATCTTGTAATGTTGTGATAAAAAACTCATCATGTGGCTGTGAGTTGAAACGAACACGTTGCAGCTGACAACGCACTAGCCAAGCCTATAGTATAAACTAACGCAGCTCCAACTATTATGCTATAACATGTGCAGGCACGCCTGCACTTGACGATTCATTCAAATATTTGACGAACAATACATTCAAAAATACATTCATTTTAAACATAGCTACCACAAAATATTTCACCTAGCTAGCAACAGCATGAAGCGGAAACTATTCTTTCTTGTAAGCGCTCTGCATTAGATGTAGCCTTAAGAAAACGTGAATTCAACCACGACAACTAAGCGGAACGTAATAGTAAACATGTTTGGCAGCAGCTTCTCCGAATAATAGTATATACGTAGTATATAATACACGTTTTGTGCACTTATAACATGTACTCAGTGTCTCTGAAACAATACGTGCTGCACGATGAAAATTACTTTCTGCTGAGGCACTTCATTTCCATCTCAATGATACACAACTACTAGAGAACATTGCTCTTTACGGCAGTCAGTCCACTTGTAAGTTAACACCATGATATCGCAGATATTAGGCAACACGTTACTAGGGATGAGAAAGGCCTTAAAGTTTGCAACCAAACATGCTACTCCTAGCTACTACTGAATAAGAATTTGATTATTAACATGTCTTCATAACCATGTGTGCGGCGTTCGCCTCTCAATCAGCATATATGTTATCGTCGTCTTATTTCTAGTTAAACGTGCGTGCATCTCGCTAATGGTGGACCAACATTGGACATTTCTCGTCTGTTCCTGGTTAGACAACGACGGTGGGTAGGCGTCGGGTTCGAATCCCATTAAGGCAATAGAACTTCAGTTGTCATTAAGGTTCCAACCTCACTACCGGTGACAAACTGTGCTATCTACATTCTGATTTTATGTACTAATTCAACAATTCGATTAGGTGCTGGGTTCGCATCCTTGTCAGCAGCATTACATGATGGCATTTCAATTTTAAACATGTGCATCCTTTGTTCCTTGACAATGCAACAATATATATCTTTCGAGGTTAATTACCAATTGTCACGTTAGGGTTCCTGGTTTCGTACAAACATTATCGTCATTTACGTTCAAGTTGAGACTTGATAACTGATACTGGTGCAAATGTCAATATTTGACGTCTCTTTCTGCCTAGTGATCGAGTCTCGATAAGGCACAAAGCTTTGCTTGGTTAACAATGGCTTTACGTTCTGCGTTTGCATCCGGATCCAGAACGAAGACGTTGGTCATGTCATTTAAAGTACAACTTTGTGTACAAGTAACTGTTGATGAGTAATGTGAACAATGATATTACTTGTAATTTGCTGTTAATGTTGGGATTTCCGTAGAGTGCTTGCCGCCGTTAATCACGTTTTATTTTAACTGCTTAGTTACATAAAGTTGATGTGAAACCATACCCTGTTGAACGTTGAACGACGTCCAGCATGTGTTGGGTAAACATTTTAGACAGCAAAGAACTTGTTTCCAATTGCCATACAAGTTTATAAATCCATATACTGTCTCAAATATTTAATTGTGCCTAAGGATTACTGAACGATTTATGTGACAAAATTAGTTATCCCATAACGTTTGAAATGTCACTTATTGTAATTTAGTTTACAAACGTTAAGGATTGCCTGATCTCTTCTGTACTATCCTGGTGTTACTTTACATCTGGACGGAGTGTCATAAAGACCGGTGTTCTCTAGTAGTCTCTAGCGGTACCCATTGTGTATCTTACAACGACTGTACTATGGAGGGTTGCGACGATGTGCAACACAGATATGCTATGTTGGTTGCATACATTCAGGTGCAGCCTACACGTTGGGATTCAGGCGTGACCCACTTCTTTTGTTGTCGAGTGTACCTTACCCCTAGTGACATATGCCTCTACATCCTTACATTTGTCCTCTAGCCATCCCTGCTTAGCTATTTTGCACTTCCTGTCGATCTCATTTATGAGACGTTTGTATTCCTTTTTGACTGCTTCGTTTACTGCATTTTTATATTTTCTCCTTTCATCAATTAAATTCAATATCTCTTCTGTTACCCAAGGATGTCTACTAGCCCTCGTCTTTTTACCTTCTTGATCTTCTGCTGCCTTCACTATTACATCTCTCAAAGCTATCCATTCTTCTTCTACTGTATTCACCCCCTCCCCCCCCCCCCCCCCACCATTCTTGTCATCGGTTCGCTAATGCTCTCTCAGAAACTCTCTACAACCTCGGGTTCTTTCAGTTTATCCATGTCCCATCTCCTTAAATTCCCAATTTTTTTGCAGTTTCTTCAGTTTTAATCTACCGGTCATAACTAACAGATTGTGGTCAGAGTCTACATCTGGCCCTGGAAATGTCTTACAGTTTGAAACCTGGTTTCTAAATCTCTGTCTTACTGTTATATAATCTACCTGAAACCTTCCAGTATCTCCAGGCCTCTTCCATGTATACAACCTTCTTTCATGGTTCTTGAACCAAGTGTTAGCTATGACTAAGTTATGCTCTGTGCAAAATTCTACCAGGTGGCTTCCTTTTTCATTTCTTACCCCCATTCATATTCACCTATTACGTTTCCTTCTCTTCCTTTTCCTACTATCGAATTCCAGTCACCCATGAATATTAAATTTTCGCCTCCCTTCACTATCTGAATAAATTCTTTTATCTCGTCATACATTTTATCAATCTCTTCGTCATCTGCAGAGCTAGTTATATAAACCTGTACTACCGTGGTAGGCGTGGGCTTTGTGTCTGTCTTGACCACAATAATGCGTTCACTATGCTGTTTGTAGTAGCTTACCCGCACTCGTATTTTTTTTTTATTCATTATTAAACCTACTCCAGCATTACCCCTATTTGATTTTGTATTTATAACCCTGTATTCACCTGACCATAAGTCTTGTTCCTCCTGCCACCGAACTTGACTAATTCCTACTATATCTAACTTTAACCTACCCATTTCCCTTTTTAAATTTTCTAACCTATCTGGTCGATTAAGGGATCTGAAAATCCACTCTCCAATCCGTAGAACGCCAGTTTTCTTTCTCCTGATAACGACGTCCTCCTGAGTAGTCCCCGCCCGGAGATCCGAATGGAGGACTATTTTACCTCCGGAATATTTTATCCAAGAGGACGCCATTATCATTTAACCACACAGTAGAGCTGCATGCCCTCGGGAAAAATTACGACTTTAGTTTCCCCTTGCTTTCAGCTGTTTGCGGTACCAGCACAGCAAGGCCGTTTTGGTTATTGTTACAAGGCCAGATCAGTCAATCATCCAGACTGTTGCCCCTGCACTAACTGAAAATGCTGCTGCCCCCCTTCAGGAGCCACACGTTTGTCTGACCACTCAACAGATACCCTTCCGTTGTTGTTGCACCTATCTGTCTCGCTGAGGCACGCAGGCATCCTGGAGAGGGGTGGCGGGGGGGGGTGGGGTGTGGGGGGGGGGGGGGGGGGAGGGATGTAGGTGAATAAGTATAAAAAAACGATTGTTTAAATTTTTGTGTTAAAAGTGCTCTGTAGTTTTCTAAAAAAGAATATGTTTACTTTGAGCAAGTTATTTCGGCGAAAGCCCCAAAATTAGAGGAATTTAAAATTGTCTGAACGCATGACGACGCGCCCATGTCATGCTGAAAGCTGTGTTAAAGACAGAATTTTTTTCGCTCTTGTTTCTTTTTTTTTACTGTTTAGTCTACAATATATTACCCACAAGATTAGTAGAGAAGTAATTATAGGATAGGACGCAGCCGGCCGGGGTGGCCGTGCGGTTTTAGGCGCTACATTCTTGGACCGACCAACCGCTACAGTCGCTGGTTCGAATCCTGCCTCGGGCATGGATGTGTGTGATGTCCTTAGGTTAGTTAGGTTTAAGTAGTTCTAAGTTATAGGCGACTGATGACCTCAGAAGTTAATTCGCATAGTGCTCAGAGTCATTTGATAGGACGCAAAACCCAAATGAGAGTTTTTAAAACTCTGTACGGGAACGGCCACCAAAAACTGTTCTGGTTGGAATGAATACTTTCGAAATACGTGCGTGGATGATCTGCTATGGTTCAATGATGGTGCGGTGTCAAGTTTTAAGGTTGTAGAATTGACGGGAGTGCCTGTTGGATTAAATATGCAAAAAACTTTAATTGCAATTTACCGCAGCAGACTTATAGAAGCAGAGAAATCGGTGTTCGAAGCCACCAAAGAAGCAAGATTAAGAAGAAGTCTGGGAAAGAAAAGGAAGAGACTACAACAGAGCCGGCCGGAGTGGCCGTGCGGTTCTAGGCGCTACAGTCTGGAACCGAGCGACCGCTACGGTCGCAGGTTCGTATCCTGCCTCGGGCATGGATGTGTGTGATGTCCTTAGGTTAGTTAGGTTTAATTAGTTCTAAGTTCTAGGCGACTGATGACCTCAGAAGTTAAGTCGCATAGTGCTGAGAACCAGTTTTTAACAACAGAAACAATATGAATATGGACCTGTGATGCCTTCGTTTTATACAGGATAGGCAGATAAGTAAGCTTGAAATTTAAATTGGACTTCCTAGAAGTTCACTTATTTGATATTCTGATATAAATTGGTTAAAAGCTATTAAAGAGGGCTGGAATTTCGTTTGATGTCTTAAAACAAACTTAATTATAAAATAGACTATTTTTATGACTTAAATTTGAAAATTAAAGACCTTTTTAACAAAACAGTGAGTTAAATAATGAAATTTTCGGCAATCATTATTAAAGATTTTTTGGATCGTAATTCATGACAGCAACACCTTTTTAAGGCTCTACTTTAAACATAAGAGTGTAAAGAACTTTCAGAAAAAAATCAAGCTTCTACTTTGTTTTTATTTCGAGATACGAGTGCCTGTGCTGTACACAAATAGTTGACGTGCTTTACTTAACTTGCAACACAAAATACAATTAAAAGTAATTGTGAGAGCAAAAGCTGTGGATCGTACATCAAATGGTTTCCAAAGGTTTTTTTAAACGATGGTAAGCATTACATGAGATAGCAACTCTTATTTTTTGAGCTACAGCATACAGAGAACTGAAACTTCCTGGCTGATTAAAACTGTATGGCGGACCGAGACTCGAAACCGGGAGTTCGAGTCCCTGTCTGGCACACAGTTTTAATGTGCCAGGAAGTTTCATATCAGCGCACACTCCGCTGCAGAGTGAAAATCTCATTCTGGATCTAGAAAACTGCTAAAATTTTCAAAATTTTCCGTTGTGTTCACGAACCAGTCCCCTTATCTCCCACTCATTTTCTATTAAAATTGTTATGGTGTTTATAAATCTCGATGACCTCTAAACATACGCACTTGGTAATGCTTTGTCTTTGTTAAAACGATGGTGGCTACGCTCACAATTTTAGTTCGTGCTGCCTTGTGCGAAAGCATGTTCCGCTACGGCCAATGTCCCAGCGACTAGCGTTATAGCAAAGACAATGCATTGCCATGTGCTCATGTATAGAGAAGCCATACAGATTTACAAACAATGTAATGGTTTTAATAGGAAAGAAGTAGGAGTTCAGTTAAAGGAAATATGAATCCCGACTTCGCACCAACAGATGATCGATTACTTTTAATCGAGAACGATGACGCCAGCTAGAGATAAATGAGCATTCTGTATCACAGAAGGGACCCCTTGATCCCTTGATGCTGTTATTGTTTTATAACCGAAGATGTTTACCTCAGTAGAAGACGAAATGTCAGGGAACTGCATTATACATTCACCACGGCCTCATAACCTGGAAGACGTTTAACTGAAGTAAACACTGGCTGTATTGTACATGACGACCCAAACGGCCATTAACATTTGGAAATCGTCAGAGTGACGGGTGGCGGTTACGCCGATATGTTACAGAATCACATCAGCCCTAGCCTGGCTGGGAAGTACAACTTTTATGCAGGATGGCGCTCCATCATATACTGCTTGCTACACGTGTGAAAAAACCTTTGCTCACATCGTTTGGTGAGGACTGCGTATTGAGCCGCCACGTCTGTCATGCTTGACCTTCCAGATGCGAAGACCTCAATCTGTGTGATTATTGGTTGTGGGGTTACCTGACTTCGCAAGTCTACCGCGGTCATCCGACCTCATTATTGATGCGAAAAGACAACATTCGACAGCAGTTCCTCGCCGTACCTACTGATATTTAGTACAAGGCTGCTCACGACATTGTCCCTCGACTGAAGGTGTTGTTGATGCATGACAGCACAAGTTCAACATTTTTTATAATGAACATCGTCTTTGCTAAAAACCAGTTGTTATGCTAATTACTGCTTTTTGTTACGTGAAGTGACGCGTGTGCATCATTTTGTGCACTTTTTTAGTTTCAGAGAAACCCCATATCATTTCTAGCACGTGAGGCAGTTTTAAAATCACTGCCTAGCTTACTCCGCGAAGTACTGAATTTTCACATGTTAACTGACTTTTGGGTCACCGTGTACAATGTCAAAAGTGTTACAGGAAGTTTTCCCGGCGTAATGACATTCCACCAGGCTTCGGGCTTACAGGCGGATGACGTTGACATCTTGTCACGATATTTATGCTTACAACCATTCAGTCGTCCTCGGGCGAGTTTTATACTGTAAAAGACCTCTGTTGGTGCCTGAATGGTTGTAAGCCGAAAGATCGTGACAAGATGTCGACGTCATCCGGCTGCAGCCCTGAAAACTGTGCTGTGGAATGTTGAAGTATTCTTTGTGATCATGGCATCATCTCGTATAAAGCAGTATTTTAACATAAACTGTGAATTCCTGCGCTGTATTATGTTCATCTTAAGTTAAATACGGAAGTTAAACATTCCAGAATGCGAACCTCCACGTTTGTTGCCACCTCACTGCAGTCACCGTCCCGCGAAACGTGAATCACACCTTGTCGCGTACCGTCGCGTACGTACTGTCATGACTGTTCATCTGTTCTGTGGGACGAGGAAGTTCGCACATCGCCTTTTTAGAGAATCTGCAAACTCCCCGTCGATGAGATCAGCGTCAGGAGGCGATTAGGCGCCAGAGTTAACGTGGCGTAACAGAGGAACAGCAAAACAGTAAGTTCACTTTATATGAAGATTGCTAATAACGACGAACATCGGACAACCAAAATAACTTCAGATTAAAGCAAATGCAATTTGTAACAACAGTGAAATTATATAAGGTAAAACTCTGTACTAAACTCACAGTGGAACAGGCAGAGAGAGAAATTTACTAGAGAAAAAAAAAAAAAACGTATCGCAACTGTAGGATGTTTAATCTGTATGAGTACGTATAATGTGGAAGCGATTTGTCCAGATTTCACCACATACAAAAATATTGAAGCCACGTTGGTGACACTTGCTGTCAGTCATCGGACAATCTGTGAACTCTTTCCATATCATAATTCGAGGAGTCCACACCTGGAGCTGTCTTCTGCAACACTGATGAGCAACCAATCAACAATAGCATTCATGAAGCCAAGCAAAGTTCCATGCATGTGTCTTCCACCGACAGCAGTTTTCATAAAATCGTCACACGCCGAGCGTCGTCTTGGTGGGAGTGGACACTTTACCTGTGTTCGTTTTTTCTTTCCTCGTGTGTCATACAACTGACACAAAAAAGACGAGTAAATGCAGATATTATTTAGAAAGCTACCTTATCAGTAGTAACGACTATTTATTCAGTGATACGAATTAGTACTCCCTGCGTCCGTAAGAAGAACGATGCATTATTTTCAGAGATGATGAATCACTCTCTCACTATTCTCCATATTCAAGGGTACAGTTTAATGTTGATTTTACACCCAAGACATCGTTTTTGTGAGATAACAGGAGGTTATATGCACTGATGGGAGCGTGTACATTGTTAATGCGAGTGGGATCTTTATGGTGAGTCTCCATCGAGTAGTACTTTTCTGGAGTTGAGAATAAACAGGCAGTTTGGTCATTTAACAGTAAATCTTGCGGTGGACGTTTGGGGTTTACCACGTGCAGCTATTAGGGAAACGAACATCTCAAAGCACTTACCGGCGACAGAATGCTGGGTTCAAAATGGTTCAAATGGCTCTGAGCACTATGGGACTTAACTTCTGAGGTCATCAGTCCCCTAGAACTTAGAATTACTTAAACCTAACCAACCAAAGGACATCACACACATCCACGCCCGAGGCAGGATTCGAACCTGCGACCGTAGCGGTCGCGCAGTTCCAGACTGTAGCGCCTAGAACCGCTCGGCCACCTCGGCCGGCCAGAATACTGGGCCCAAGATTTTCTCGTGCCAGTGTTCAGACAATGCATTCAGTCAAAGAGGGGGGAAAACGGCCTATCTGGGCCTACCTGTTAGATGCCTCTTGACACGGCAGGGGGCGCGAGAGAACTCTTGGTGGCCCAGCCAATGCGCTACAGGCCTTCAAAACAATTGTAGAAGGAACGCAAAACTTATGGTGGCTCTCAAATGATCTATGTTGGGACACAAAGCACTTCTCGTAGTTTAACCGGGACACCCGGTCAGACATGTGGTAACGTTTGGGCTGTCCAGATAATGATCTTCATGACAAATGTATTGTTCACTTTAGAGCTATATGGGAACTCAAAAAATACGCTGCTTATAAGAGGTGCATTCAAGTTCTAAGGCCTCCGATTTTTTTTCTCCGGACTGGAAATAGATAGAAACATGTGCATTGTTTTAAAATGAGGCCGCGTTCATTGTCAATACGTCCCAGAGATGGCAGCAACGTACGGCAGATGGAATTTTACCGCCAGCGGCGAGAATGAGAACTGTTTTAAATACTTAAAATGGCGACGTTTTCCTTACTTGAACAGCGTGCAATCATTCGTTTTCTGAATTTGCGTGGTGTGAAACCAATTGAAACTCATCGACAGCTGAAGGAGACATGTGGTGATGGAGTTATGGATGTGTCGAAAGTGCGTTCGTGGGTGCGACAGTTTAATGAAGGCAGAACAACATGTCACAACAAACTGAAACAACCTCGGGCTCACACAAGCCGGTCTGACGACATGATCGAGAAAGTGGAGAGAATTGTTTTGGAGGATCGCCGAATGACTGTTGAACAGATCGCCTCCAGAGTTGGCATTTCTGTGAGTTCTGTGCACACAATCCTGCATGACGACCTGAAAATGCGAAAAGTGTCATCCAGGTGGGTGCCACGAATGCTGACGGTAGACCACATGGCTGCCCGTGTGGCATGTTGCCAGGCAATGTTGACATGCAACGACAGCACGAATGAGACTTTCTTTTCGTCGGTTGTGACAATGGATGAGATGTGGATGCCATTTTTCAATCCAGAAACAAAGCACCAGTCGGCTCAATGGAAGCACACAGATTCACCGCCACCAAAAAAAATTCGGGTAACCGCCAGTGCTGAAAAAATAATGGTGTCCATGTTCTGGGACAGCGAGGGCGTAATCCTTACCCACTGCGTTCCAAAGGTCACTACGGTAACAGGTGCACCCAACGAAAATGTTTTAAAGAACAAATTCCTCCCTGCACTGCAACAAAAACGTCCGGGAAGGGCTGCGCGTGTGCTGTTTCACCAAGACAACGCACCCGCACATCGAGCTAACGTTACGCAACAGTTTCTTCGTGATAACAACTTTAAAGTGATTCCTCATGCTCCCTACTCACCTGACCTGGCTCCTAGTGACTTTTGGCTTTTTCCAACAATGAAAGATACTCTCCGTGGCCGCACATTCACCAGCCGTGCTGCTATTGCCTCAGCGATTTTCCAGTGGTCAAAACAGACTCCTAAAGAAGCCTTCGCCACTGCCATGAAATCATGGCGTCAGCGTTGTGAAAAATGTGTACGTCTGCAGGGCGATTACGTCGAGAAGTAACGCCAGTTTCATCGATTTCGGGTGAGTAGTTAATTAGAAAAAAAATCGGAGGCCTTAGAACTTGAATGCACCTCGTAGTGGCCATGGCAATTTACAAGTCAAGGATTGGTTGCTTCTCCTGGGAAGAGAAGAATATTGTTAACTTTGATTAGGATAAACTGATGAGTGGAACAGACGAGTTAGGCGGCGGCGGTGGGGGGGGGGGGGGGGGAGACATGGATTCGTACATCTTGTGATTGGCACAAAACCCTTATGGGAGTGGTTGCAGGAGTGCTTTGGTGGAGTTCACCGTGGTTTGATGGGAAGTGGAGGAGAAACTTGGTCTTCCTACTCAGACTCCAGTCTGGAGTTGGTCTGGTCTTCACTTTTGTTATGAGTGGACTGTGCTTGGTACTCTTGTCCTGAGCATGACTTCTCACTAGCACTGGTCTTGACTGGGTAACCTGTGATGAGGACTTACCTGTACCGACAGTTTAGACCTCAGTCATCTTGGACATCTTACCGTGTCTTATTAGTGACAGGTCTGCCGCTTTGACGTTTGACCTCCTTGTGCGCACTGCTGTATAAGTGAGTCAGATTGGTGTGTGGCATGACCAGCAAACGGGCGTGTCACACGCTGGAATCTGCCGACATTTCAGGGCACCATTAGATACAGACTGCGATCCGTCTAACATATCGCCAGCAGCGACTTCGCATATTTCATGGCTGCCATAGATAATTACAGGCGTCTCACGTCACTGCTCTGCAAACGCTTGAACCACATCCGTCCCCTGAGATTAGATTAGATTAGTACTTGTTCTATAGATCATGAATACGACACTTCGTAATGATGTGGAACGTGTCAGGTTAATAAAAGGTGTCTATACAAGATATTACATTACAAAAAATATTACATGACACTTAATATTTTTTTTGTGGCGGTTGGGGACATTGCCCACTTACTGCATCCAAAAATTCATCTAATGAGTAGAAGGAGTTGCCATTAAGAAATTCTTTTAATTTGCTTTTAAATGCTATACGGCTATCTGTCAGACTTTTGATGCTATTAGGTAAGTGACCAAAGACTTTTGTGGCAGCATAATTTACCCCCTTCTGAGCCAAAGTTAAATTTAATCTTGAGTAGTGAAGATCATCCTTTCTCCTAGTGTTGTAGCCATGTACACTGCTATTACTTTTGAATTCTTTCGGATTGTTAATAACAAATTTCATAAGTGAATATATATATATATATATATATATATATATATATATATATATATATATATATATATATATATATATATTGAGGCTACAGTGAAGATCTCTAGCTCTTAAAATAAGTGTCTGCAGGATGATCTTGGATGAGCTCCAGCAATTATTCTGATTACACGCTTTTGAGCAATGAACAATCTTTTACTCAATGATAATTTACCCCAGAATATGATGCCATACGAAAGCAGAGAATAAAAATAGGCTTGATAAGCTAATTTACTCAGATGTATATCGCCAAAATTTGCAATGACCCTAATAGCATAAGTAGCTGAACTCAAACGTTTCAGCAGATCCTCAGTGTGTTTTTTCCAGTTCAACCCCTCATCAATGCATACACCTAGAAATTTTGAATATTGTTCCTTAGCTACCGATTTCTGATCGAAGTATATATTTATCAATAGTGTCATTCCACTTACTGTGTGGAACTGGGAACTGTATATACTGAGACTGTGCTACACATTGAGAAAGGTGTATAGTATTACTTCTCTGGCTTGTTAGGACAAACAGAATGAGTCTCGCCACTTGTTCTCAGCGGCACGAGCGTAGTAAAACCTCTGTGTAGAATAAATACATCAAAGTCTATTCAGTGTTAGATAATTTCGAATTGCGTTACTCATGTTTTGAGCCAGACTACATAGTTCAGACGGACCTTAGTCTTTGCCAACCAGCCACCACCCAAGGGAGTGTTAACCATTCGTTACATGTTTGTGCTGCCTTCAGGTCACGTTTTATTTTTGTCATCATCCTTAACATTTACTTTTGTCCAATTTTTTAATCAATAAAGTTGTGCCATAACTGTTATAAAATATTAGTCCCATGTTGATATATTAATCACGGATCAACAATTGACTGAACTAATACTAGGGTCACCATTTCATTAATATTATTTCAGCATTCGAGTTCATTTAGATTCTGATAAATATGATAACCTCTAATCCAGGTTATCAACAACAAACACAGTCAAAGGGCAAAATCAGTTTAGCAGATGCGTGGGGAACCTAGTCAGATGGCAAGTTTACTAGTTAAAGCGATTGCTGTTTTTGTATCCCTCCTGGACAGGCGGCGCGTGGGTCTGCTCCTGTAAACTGAAGGGTAGGCCGAATGTAGGAAGCGAGTAGGAGCAGGAAACATAAAGTACTGTGGTACATCGTAAAAGTTAAAACTCTTTTACCGGTGTATGAACATGTACAAATTATAATATTACTTAACCTTGGCTGAGATGAGCACGTAGGTGCGAAGCCGTACAGGTATCAACGCTAATAGCTACTCGTAGCTGGGCAAACTGCATTGAAGTAACTGAAGTAACAAAGTCTGTAATGGCTAGCCCCCTATGAAGTAGAAACAATGTTGCTAGCTCGTCTCCTCGGAATCAAATGGGCTGAATCTTCAGCGGCGCTCATAGAGCTGTACAGCGCCGGCTAGAGGGTGCTGTTGTCAGTGTCGGTGTCATACTGCCAACCTACGAACTCGCACCTACGCCGTGGTATCGTAGCTATCGAAACCACAGCTGTCAGGGAGGTAGCTCATAGTCTCCTGTGACCTTCCAAAACATGCCACAAGTCCAGTGTAGTCTTGCAGTTTCTTTGGATATGCATGCATGCCCAAAGAAACTTTGCATCGCAATTCAGAATAACAAAGACACTGCAGTATTATATTTCTTGAGAGTCGAGGGTCTGGTATTCGTAAATAAATATCTAACGGCAGTCCCTGTGTTTTTAAGAAGACCGATGCAATGTTCCTTCATGTACACATGAGTACATTTGCTGTACTTCTTGTAGGCTCTAGTCGTTGCAGTGTCTGTCCGTTCTTCTTAACAGGCTAGGCTCTGCAATATCGCATTTATCCGCAGACACTGGCAGCAACTTCCAGTTACAGCGTCCTCCTCTGTATGGGAATTGCATAACGTATGTACAAGTGCGGACTGTGACGTAGGAAAGACGATGTGTGGAAGTCTGCATCTGGCTGTAGTCGTTGCATTGCTTCGTTCATCTTAACAACACAGACACTGTAGTACCGTAATATCTGCAGACATTGGCTGCAGCTTTCTGTTACAATCTCCTTTTCTGTTCAGAAATGACAGAACATGTGTACGAGTGTGGGTTGTGACGCTGGGAAGACGACATATGGAAGTCCGTGTCTGACCGTGATTCGTGCTCGGATGGCCGAAGCGGTTAAGGCGAACGATCGCGCAAAGCGGGAAATCCAGGTGGTAGTCCTAGTCCGGCACAAATTTTCGTTTTCGTTATTTCAATCTACAGTCGAAAGTGGTTCATATTTGCCACTGTTAATAATATCTCATATTTTTTCTAAAGACTTCTCGAAGACATGAAGCACAATTTGTTCTTCTAACGATTTTTGGCACCTACGTTTCAGTACAGATCATTGAACTCCTCACACATTTTCACAGTGCATATGAACAATAAGAACCACATGAGCATGATTGGCGGGGCAGAGAAAACGACTGTCCAGTGGGACTGGAAAACTTTTACACGATGACTGGTAAAAACAGTGAAGACTTTCAGTGAGTTGACGTGCCTCAATGTGTCATTGACGTTAGAATAACAACGAAATAACTGCTGCACGAGTCAGATCATTTAACAGTACGTTCACACCTAGTGTAGGTGCATTGTGTCAGGCAACTACTGGTGGCCATTTGTTTACATTTGGATTCAATTTAGCATGTACAAACAATAATACTTTTACTGAGTATTGTCGCAGGACTTTGTCTATGTTGCCAGCATGAACGGGCACCGAATAGTCAGGATCTGTAACGAGAAAATGCCGGACGAAGTTGCCATGTTACTTCCATTATGAGGTGCTACTTTTCTTTCAACGTCCGATCGGTCGCGAGATTAAGACCACGGTGAATATCCTGTGATGTTTTGCGCAGATGTGATGCGTAGTGTCTCTAGTAAGTGTGTGGATCGCATCACATTACTCTTTTCAATTGTGAGTGCACATTGTGTACGTAAAAAAAGTTTCCCGCCGAGTGTGAACGCGTGCTGTCATTGGATTTCTTGATGCTGAGGGGTTCCGCCAGATTTGACGCAGCCACGTAACGGAACTGTCACGCTTGACAACAAAGTCCATCTTCATGACAATGCACGGAAGCGCGCTGCAGCTGCTACAGAGAAGCTACTCCAGCGGTTTCGACGGGAAGTGTTTGGTTACCTCTGATCATCCACCATACAGTCTGGGAGGACAACGTTTTGGCATACACGAAGAGCAGCAGATCAGCATAGAGAATAGGCGAAAAGGACAGGCGTCTGTCTTTTATGACGAGAGTATTGGAAAATTGGTACAATACTACGCCAAATATCTACGTTGGAGCGGCGACTGTGTAGAGAAGTAGTTGAAAGGTGTAGCCAAATGTTTCAAATAAAACATTTTTAATTTTCGCTGTGGTTTCTGGACCGATTTTCCTTGAAAAAAAAATTGCCCTCGTATTTTGTTGCTTTCTGAATCAAATGCTATGAAGAATCGTGTGAAAATATTTTATATAGAAGTGAGCTGGATCGGATAATCATTGCAAAGTACTGTCGCCTGCAGTGATAATATGTACATGATCATCAATCATTATCGAGGTGTGTAACTATTTTATTGATAAGCTTCATTAATCTTATCAGACTGAACTGTAGCTCAGATGTAGAGATGTGTTAAATAACAGTGCGCCTCTGGTATTTATAAACTATATTTCGTCAATAGATGGAGAAATATTCCGAATTTTCGTGTTCGGTACTGTACGATCAGTAATAAGGCCTGGCGACACTGTAATTAACTGTTTGATAGAAGTGTAAACTTTTTATGTGAGTAGATCAATTGAGTAATCTAGCTAAAGTGTTGTCATAATGTGCTCGAGGGGATTTATGATATGGGATGTTGCTCGAAAGCATCCGCTAGCGGAGTGTGGACAATAATTGCAGCACGTAAACTATCGAAAGCTTAGTGAACAACGTCATTGTATTACGGTTGCGCTGTAACGAGCATGAGACCACCTCACACAAATTTCAAATCATAATGCGTCACAGTTTACATGAGTGGTTGTTCTAACGGAACAGACATTCATGTGACCATAAAGCTGCTTACGACTTAAATATCATTCTGCGCCGTAAAAGTCAGTGAGTAATGTGAAAGAACCAAACAGGTTGAACAAAGATATTAAAACGCAACTACAAAACGAAAAAAAAGCTTAACGGTACATTCAAATTGAACAAACTGAACCTATTCGGAACACATGTAAGGACAGAGAGGATACTTGAGGCGTTAAATTAATTCGAATTAAGTGATTATCTGTCGAGTTGTCACAAAACCCTTAGGCTACAAGATTTAATCCAATGAAAAGTCAGTCAGCTGACCAAAGTCATCTGTCTCGATGATCGTTGGTCATGATAGCACAAAAACGGAAAATTATAACAGGAGAAGGCCGAAATACTCAGTCTGAATTGATGAAGTTATTGCGCAGCGAAAGATTGATGCATAGCAAGGACCTCTAGGAGTGTGACACCGAAACAAGTGGAGATTTATATTAAAAAACTGAAAACCCGCCTCGATTGCGAAACGAGGCGAGTTTTTAGTTTTTTAATATATTAATCAACGATTGCTGACGCGCTGCGATGTTGAAGGTTCTTAAAGTACAGATTTAAGTAAATGTATGGCCCAAAGTCAAGGAGTGTCATATTACGTTTAGCAAACACACCGGATGACAAAATAGGAAGGCAGGCAGAATGGAAGGAGGAAACTAAATGAAACATCACGGGTTGAGGGGGCATGTGAGCTGTTTCGGTGGTTACAAAATCAAGACAAATTTACCAAGAACTTGGTAGTTTGAGCCCAGTTATCAGTATGACCCAGCAGCCCCTCTGGCTTGGATACGTGCACTGGTTCGGTTGGGAAAGGTGTCATAAAGACATCGTAATTTCTGGTGAGGTAAGTTGTCGTAAAACTCCTGCAACTCGTTCTTGCTATCCTTGACACTGGCACTTGAATGGAGATGACGTCAGAGCTGGTCCGCCGGCGGGAGTGGCCGACCGGTTCTAGGCGCTTCAGTCTGGAACGGCGTGACCGCTACGGTCACAGGTTCGAATCCTGCTTCGGGCATGGGTGAGTGTGATGTCCTTAGGTTAGTTAGGTTTAAGTAGTTCTAAGTTCTACGGGATTGATGACCTCAGAAGTTAAGTCCTATACACGTTCCACCGGAGACAGATCAGGATATCTTTCTGGCCACTGGACTACTTAAACATCAGGCAGACAGTTCATAGAGACACATGAAATGTGAGCGTTGTCCTGCTGAAAAAGAGCACCACGATTCTGTCTCATGCGAGGTACGACATGAGGACGCAGGGTGTCCTTGGCGTACTCTTATACCCTTAGATTTTCCTCAGCCAGTGTGACCGAGTCATATCCAATGGCTCCCAATCCCATGGCGCCAGCTGCGCTGCAGCGTCTTTCCAAAACTTTGGAACAATAGCATCCCTCCCCACGTCGCCTCCATATTCGTCGACGGTGGTGATCCGGCCAACAGCAGAGCCATGGTCCATCACTGAACACATTGTGATGCCATTCACCAGCAGTTCATGCTTTCCGGTTACGACAGCACTCAAAACGCGGCCCTTTCTCTTGTGACACTAACGACAGCCTAGATATGGGTTGGAAATTTCACAGTCCTAGCTTCTGACCAATAGCTCAGAATGACACAAACTGATGCAGGGAGTCCTTTACTTATTCTCAAATGGCAGTGGAATAAGTGAAGTGGTTACGACGTGGTTGGTGCACAATATGGCTATCCTACCTTGTGGCGATCAGTCGTGGTCGACCAGCGACTTGGCAGCGAGTATGCCTGCCCTCATGTTCCTATGCCGTTCAACATGGGGCCACTGTCACATCCGAACGCCCCAAAAATCTGAACGTTACGAGATTCTCCCAGGCAGCAGGTTCGAATCCTGCCTCGGGCATGGATGTGTGTGATGTCCTTAGGTTAGTTAGATTTAAGTAGTTCTAAGTCTAGGGGACTGATGACCTTAGATGTTAAGTCCCGTAGTACTCAGAGCCATTTGAACCATTTTGATCACTGAACATCTGACGCTGTTCGCTCCCGTTATATAACCTATCAGACCTGATAACAACACTAAACACGTATAGCACTAATGCACTGAGGTGGCAGCACTACCTATCACAGAGAGTTGACATTCCACAGTGTTTTGTGGGTGTGGCACTTTTTTGTCGGGCTGTGTAAGTTTTTATTCGTGTGAAAATTCTGCATAAAGCTTTTACATACATATTCTCGAGTTGACGGAGATATTGAAATGATATTGTGCTATTCATTAAATGCTGAAGTCTTTTTGAACCATCCAAATTTTACGATAGTGCTGAAAACTGAAAGAATGAATTAAAAGTTGTGATACGGCCGGGACTGGAACCCAGGTCTTTTTGTTTACGACGCAGAAATGCTGACCATTACAGCACCGCACCATTACAGTGCACGAACTACTCAAGTCGAATGCCCTCGCCAACACAAACCTCAATTCATATCTTCAGCTCATTTTCCCCTAAATTGTCACTAATGCCAGGGCTCTCCAGCATAGGAATAGCACCCAAGCGTTGGAGGTAATGGTGGAGTCCCGTATCACAGGTGATCGTATAGATCTTATAGTTAAATTTTCCCCGACACATTTAAGTCTCATCTTCATCTACGATAATGCTGGGAGCTGAAGAAAATTGGTGCAAATTTTAATTCATTTCTGCAACTTCCAGCATTGTCGTAGATAAAGATGAGACTTAAATGTCTCGGAAAATTTAATTATAAGATCAATCCAAATTTTGTTATAACTCTTCTCAGTTTATAATGATTAATTTTCATTACATGATAGTGACCGTTATATGGGATGCTTTGCACGTAGGAGTACACTATGAGCTCAAGAATACCTCTGAAAAAACTTAGTTGGCCTTTAGAACCAGCAAATAATGACAACATAACAGTTCGGTACAGTTCCATCAAAACTCGCTTGTAAAAGAGACCAAGTTTTTTTGTAGGAATATGAATTTAGCGTGTCAGTAGAATACGAGAGCGTGCTGAAACGTAATGGTTCCGAATTATTTATGTGTAAGCTCTTGAAGCTTATTAATTAAAACAATCTTTGACAAACTGCCTGTTGGTTCATGTCTCGGAGTCTTCGGACGAGGTTTATTTGATGATTTCTCCGGCGTTTAGCCAGCACATGTGGCTGGCACTGTCACACCTTCATCCTCCGTTGCTGGTGGGGGCCTGGAGGGCCAAACGTTGGAAAAAATTATCAGACAAAAGTCGGCGAAGAATCTGAGACAGAACCCAAAAGGCCATTTGTAAAGAAGTGTCCACTAAAGCCTCAAGAGTTTTGTAAAACCAACTTTATTAACGTCTTTATTGTTCATGCCTACATATTTGTTTCTCAACATAGTCATCCTTGCGACAAACGGACTTCTCCCAACGAGCGATCAGTTTGTTGATCCCATCACTGCAGAACGTCTGATTTGCTTGACGGAGCCATAACCTTACATCTACTTGCACCGTTTCATCACTATCGTAGGTGGCCCTCGAAGTGAAAATCAGATGGGACCAAGTCGGGACTATATAGAGGCTGGTCGATGAGAGTGAACTCAAGATGTCGGACTGCTGCAGGTGTCGCAGCACTCGTGTGTGGTCGGGCGTTCTCATGCTGAAGGAGAGGATGATCAATTTGTGGACGAACTCTTAGAATTCGTGCTTTAAGTTTTCTGAGAGTCCCTCACTCACCGACATAGTTACGTCGCACGCACATTAAAGATCGGAGTCCTCTAGCGGCAGAAGGTTGCAACTCACATCAGCGTCAACTGAGTAACATGCATGCATTAACCGATACTGAGAACAGAGTAAAAAATCGCGAGGTATTAGTTTTCAGGATGCCTTCGTATAGTGCCAACCTTTACAGTACGTTTTTCTTTTTTTTCAGACCGAATCTTTAAATAATTCTCAACAGGGTCAATGGGCCTCATCTGAAGCAGAAGGACGCTAAACTCCTAGTTGCGTAGTCTGTGTCCAATACGATGCGACCTCATGCTCCACCCAGAGTGGTATTTAGAGACTCTGGCATAAACCGCAACGTTTACTACAGGCACAGTGTAAACCACCTCCGAAATTTTCACGATCGACGATCGCAGTGAACACAGCCGGTCCGCACTCCACAGCTGGTCCCCGCTGGCGAGGTAAGAGTCCGCCGTGTTGCAGTGTTCAAAATGGTTGAAATGGCTCTGAGCACTATGGGACTTAACAACTATGGTCATCAGTCCCCTAGAACTTAGAACTACTTAAACCTAACTAACCTAAGGACATCACACAACACCCAGTCATCACGAGACAGAGAAAATCTTTGACCCCGCCGGGAATCGAACCCGGGAACCCGGGCGTGTTGCAGTGTCTCTTCCCTTTGTTCCATCTCTCTTTCTCTCTCTCTCTCTCTCTCTCTCTCTCTCTCTCTCTCAGCGTTATTGAGCCGTGCTGACCCCGGCTTAAGCGTTGCTTTAAAACTTGGCTGTTACTCTGTTTTTGGTTTTGCGCGGTTATTGCGGTTATGCTGTGGTTCCTTCCCTTTCTGCGTGTGGCAGCAGCGGTGTGTATCGATATTTGTACTGTATACCGTCTTTGATCTGGTGCTTACAGTACCGGCTTGGTGGTGTGCAGTCAGTCGGTCGGTTGGAGTGGATCAGCGAGCAAATCTCAGCGTGGCGCAGTCGGCCAGGCTCGCTGTCGGTCTCTACGCAGTGTCGCAGTCTCTACGCAGTGTCGGTGCGTGTGGGGGCTGTTCTGAGTGTTTTGAGGTTCGTGGCTCACCGACTCAGGACATGAAATTTGACTGGTGAATTAATTACCGAAGCCACGTCTGTTCACGTTGTCCTGTTGGTTAGTTGTTTGCTGTTGGTGGTATTCCTGGAAGTAACAGCGAGTGTTCAAGTTGGTGAAGATTTATCCGCCGTGTGGTGGAATTAACTATATTTGTCAGTTTGAAATTCAAATGCACCAGCGGAATTTTCTGCCTTGTGTCCGTTAGTGTTCCGGTTTCCTGCCCTGACGAAATTCAGGGGGTGTCCTCTACTCACCTGTTGTCACTGTCCAACATGGTGTGTAGTTTTTGACGGCTTAATGTATTTTTGGTTGTGGGCGGCTATGTCTATAACGTTTTGGCTTTGGAACTCTTGTATACTGGTCGGTGGTTAGCAAGTCGTCTTGTCAATGGGTCCCTGACTCTCTCTTGGTCGTGTTGCCTACGGATCGAGTACAGTTGGGCCGACTTCTTGTCTCACCTAAGCGAACGTTAAGATTTCAAGGGCAGACCGAGCCCCCTGGAAACTTCTGAGCGCCGTTTCCTATACTGCCTTCTTATTAGCGTTTAATTGTGTATTTTTTTTAGTGGCTCATATCCGATCACCCGTGGTCTAAGGGATAGCCGTCACGGTAGCTCAGCGTGTTCGGTCAGAGGATAATGTGACCTCTGTAATAAAAAAACTGAGTTAACAGATCAACAAAGAACTTCAATGGATGTCTTACGACGTCCGCCCCGAGCAGATACAACGAACTAAAGCGAACAAAAAAAAAAAAAGGGGGTAGCGTCTTTGATTCATAATCAAAACGTCTTCGGTCCCGCGTTCGATCCCCGTCACTGCCTAAATTTTGATAAATAATCAGCATTGGCGGCCGAAGACTACCGCCATAAGAAGTCAGCCTCATTCTGCCAACGGCCTTGTCAAAGAGGGCGGAAGAGCGGATAGAGGTTCAGGGCACTCTCTTGTCCTAGGGGTGGGAAATTGCCCCTAAAGGCGGAAGAATCAGCAATGATCAACGACATGAGGATGCAGAAGGCAATTGAAACCACTGCATTAAAGACACGTAACGTGTATCCACATGACATGTCGCCTGTAATTGAAGAAGTGTCATGATGATCTTTCCATTGGCAAAAGATTCCGGAATAGTCCCCCATTCGGATCTCCGGGAGGGGACTGCCAAGGGGGAGGTTACCATGAGAAAAAGATTGAATAATCTACGAAAGGATAACGTTCTACGAGTCGGGGCGTGGAATGTCAGAAGCTTGAACGTGGTAGGGAAACTAGAAAATCTGAAAAGGGAAATGCAAAGGCTCAATCTAGATATAGTAGGGGTCAGTGAAGTGAAGTGGAAAGAAGACAAGGATTTCTGGTCAGATGAGTATCGGGTAATATCAACAGCAGCAGAAAATGGTATAACAGGTGTAGGATTCGTTATGAATAGGAAGGTAGGGCAGAGAGTGTGTTACTGTGAACAGTTCAGTGACCGGGTTGTTCTAATCAGAATCGACAGCAGACCAACACCGACAACGATAGTTCAGGTATACATGCCGACGTCGCAAGCTGAAGATGAACAGAGAAAGTGTATGAGGATATTGAAAGGGTAATACAGTATGTAAAGGGGGACGAAAATCTAATAGTCATGGGCGACTGGAATGCAGTTGTAGGGGAAGGAGTAGAAGAAAAGGTTACAGGAGAATATGGGCTTGGGACAAGGAATGAAAGAGGAGAAAGACTAATTGAGTTCTGTAACAAGTTTCAGCTAGTAATAGCGAATACCCTGTTCAAGAATCACAAGAGGAGGAGGTATACTTGGAAAAGGCTGGGAGATACGGGAAAATTTCAATTAGATTACATCACGGTCAGACAGAGATTCCGAAATCAGATACTGGATTGTAAGGCGTACCCAGGAGCAGATATAGACTATCACAATATAGTAGTGACGAAGAGTAGGCTGAAGTTCAAGACATTAGTCAGGAAGAATCAATACGCAAAGAAGTGGGATACGGAAGTACTAAGGAATGACGAGATACATATGAATTTCTCTAACGCTATAGATACAGCAATAAGGAATAGCGCAATAGGCAGTACAGTTGAAGAGGAATGGATATCTCTACAAAGGGTCATCACAGATGTTGGGAAGGAAAACATAGGTACAAAGAAGGTAGCTGCGAAGAAACCATGGGTAACAGAAGAAATACTTCAGTTGATTGATGAAAGGAGGAAGTACAAACATGTTCCGGGAAAATCAGGAATACAGAAATACAAGTCGCTGAGGAATGAAATAAATAGGGAGTGCAGGGAAGCTAAGACGAAATGGCTGCAGGAAAAATGTGAAGACATCGAGAAAGATATGATTGTCGGAAGGACAGACTCAGCATACAGGAAAGTCAAAACAACCTATGGTGACATTAAAAGCAACGGTGGTAACATTAAGAGTGCAACGGGAATTCCACTGTTAAAAGCAGAGTAGAGAGCAGATAGGTGGAAAGAATACATTGAAAGCCTCTATAAGGGTGAAGATTTGACTGATGTGATAGAAGAAGAGACAGGAGTCGATTTAGAAGAGATAGGGGATCCAGTATTAGAATCGGAATTTAAAAGAGCTTTGGAGGACTTACGGTCAAATAAGGCAGAAGGGATAGATAACATTCCATCAGAATTTCTAAAATCATTGGGGGAAGTGGCAACAAAACGACTATTCACGTTGGTGTGTAGAATATATGAGTCTGGCGATATACCATCTGACTTTCGGAAAAGCATCATCCACACAATTCCGAAGACGGCAAGAGCTGACAAGTGCGAGAATTATCGCACAATCAGCGTAACAGCTCATGCATCGAAGCTGCTTACAAGAATAATATACACAAGAATGGAAAAGAAAATTGAGAATGCGCTAGGTGACGACCAGTTTAGCTTTAGGAAAAGTAAAGGGACGAGAGAGGCAATTCTGACGTTACGGCTAATAATGGAAGCAAGGCTAAAGAAAAATCAAGACATTTTCATAGGATTTGTCGACCTGGAAAAAGCATTCGACAATATAAAATGGTGCAAGCTGTTCGAGATTCTGAAAAAAGTAGGGGTAAGCTATAGGGAGAGACGGGTCATATACAATATGTACAACAACCAAGAGGGAATAATAAGAGTGGACGATCAAGAACGAAGTGCTCGTATTGAGAAGGGTGTAAGACAAGGCTGTAGCCTTTCGCCCCTACTCTTCAATCTGTACATCGAGGAAGCAATGATGGAAATAAAAGAAAGGTTCAGGAGTGGAATTAAAATACAAGGTGAAAGGATATCAATGATACGATTCGCTGATGACATTGCTATCCTGAGTGAAAGTGAAGAAGAATTAAATGATCTGCTGAACGGAATGAACAGTCTAATGAGTACACAGTATGGTTTGAGAATAAATCGGAGAAAGACGAAGGTAATGAGAAGTAGCAGAAATGAGAAGAGCGAGAAACTTAACATCAGGATTGATGGTCACGAAGTCAATGAAGTTAAGGAATTCTGCTACCTAGGCAGTAAAATAACCAATGACGGACATCAAAGCAGACTCGCTATGGCAAAAAAGGCATTTCTGGCCGAGAGAAGCCTACTAATATCAAATACCAGCCTTAATTTGAGGAAGAAATTTCTGAGGATGTACGTCTGGAGTACAGCATTGTATGGTAGTGAAACATGGACTGTGGGAAAACCGGAACAGAAATGAATCGAAGCATTTGAGATGTGGTGCTATAGACGAATGTTGAAAATTAGGTGGACTGATAAGTTAAGGAATGAGGAGGTTCTACGCAGAATCGGAGAGGACAGGAATATGTGGAAAACACTGATAAGGAGAAGGGACAGGATGATAGGACATCTGCTAAGACATGAGGGAATGACTTCCATGGTACTAGAGGGAGCTGTAGAGGGCAAAAACTGTAGAGGAAGACAGAGATTGGAATACGTCAAGCAAATAATTGAGGACGTAGGTTGCAAGTGCTACTGTGAGACGAAGAGGTTAGCACAGGAAAGGAATTCGTGGCGGGCCGCATCAAACCAGTCAGTAGACTGATGATCAAAAAAAAAAGCCGATGGTTGGAATTTGTATGCTTGTAATTGTGCTTTTAAAAACAAAGGCCTTCAGCCGTTTTAAAAGTAAGTTTTTCTAAATTGGGCAAGTCTTGCGTTGTCTGAAGGTAAAGCTTGGACCTTCTACCTGCTGAAAATTTATTCAAACTAGTTTATTGTTTTTAAAAGCATTGACCTTCAGTCGCTTTAAGTTATAAGGATCCTACTTATCAAGTATTAACCATTTTAGCATAAAGCTGCGGGCTTTCCCCCTGTTGAAAATTTTTTGTAGTGTATTGTTTTTAAAAGCATCGCCCTTCAGCCGCTTTAAGTTTTAATGTTCTTATTTTTCAAGTATTATAGTCTTTCAAGATAAAGCTGTGGGCCTTCTGCCTCTTGAAAATTTATTGTAGTGGTGTTGTTCTTAAAACGATTGACCTTCAGCCGCTTTAAAATTATGGATTCTTACTTATCAAGTCTTGCATCACTTGGGCTTAAATACTATTTAAGGATAAAAACTTTGGCCTTCTGCCTTGGAAAATTGGTTTCAGTTTTTTTTATTTTAAACGAAGGCCTTCAGCCGTTTGAAGTAAGGTTTCTTATTGGTCATAAAGATTGAACCTTATGCCTATTGAAAGATTATTGTAGTTATGTTGTTTTAAATTTATGGGCCTTCAGTCGCTTTTAAAAACTTAATGAATCTGACTAATCAAGTCTTCAAGTCTTACATCGCTTGGCCTTAAATACTATTTAATGTTAAAGCCTAGCAACGTCTGTAAAAAAAAAAAAAAAAAAAAATAGCAGTTGTATTTTATTCATGGGAAAGCCATTTTAGAATTAAAGACGTTTTCTGTCGATAGGTAAGTTTAGAAGTTGCGCTGTAATGTTTGGACAACTAAATGAAGTATTACATTTGGAGTGTAACTGACAGCCGCTCATTCTGGCCCCCTTCCACAATTCCTACTACTTGTCCTGTCCTGCGAGTTTAGCAGGGCGTATCACTTATAGCGCCATTCCAAATGTCGGGAGATATTAATTTTTAAAATGATGTTTTAGGACTGAAACCTGCTTATCAGTACTTGTGCACTCTTTTCCTTGGATTTAAGAGGAACATATTTGTTTGTAGATGTAAACATCTGGTGCACAGTACATTGAAATAACTGAATCTGATCTGAGCCCTTCTTGTTCTATAATTATTCTACAGCTTCTCTTGTTCACCTGCATCACCATAATTAACTTTGATCAATAATTGCATTAAATGACCGCTTGCTTCACGTCTCTCAGTAGGATCGGGTAGGTTCTTTCTTTGGGTTGCCTTTAAGCGTTTTTTGGACAGGTTTGCTTTGTCACTAAAATTGATCTCCTTTACTTGTCGTCATTGTCCATCGTTGCCAGAACCTCCGTGCAGCAGTCAGATCGTGCAGCTTAGCCCCTGTAGTGAGTGTCTGTTATCTAAATACAGGGTGAGCACAAAAGAAGTTTACAGTTTCAGAAAAAGTACCTTTTTTTTTTGCATGTGAGTCCAATTCTTTCGTTGCAGGCTACCACCGCTGGAGAATGTTAGTGTAGAAAAGAACTGGTATTCCCTTCAGTTAGGAAAAAGGGAGTCGGTATCTTCTGTTGAACGAGCATTCAGTACACACTTCTCCAGGAATCACCCAGCAGCGTCTCCTTTATGCCTGTTAGAGATAGTTTGCAGAGAAGGGCTGCACTTGGAATGGCAGAAGTCCTGGTCGGCCCCTCGTGTCACAGAAAAATCTTGATCGCACGGGAGCAGCACAATAGCGAAGTCCACAGAAATCAACACGAGCAGGTTGTAGACTTACCATCCCACAAACAGCCGTTTCCAGAATCCTGGGCAAATCCTTGGTCGTGAAACCGTACAGATTGTGGTTGGTCCAGCCACTCACTACAGAAGACTAAGCTGCACGATCTGACCTGTGCACGGAGGTTAATGCAACGATGGACAATGACGACAAGTCAAGGAGGTTAATTTTAGTGACAAAGCAGCGTCTCCCACTAACCGTAAAGTTAATCGGCGCAATGTCCCTTTTAGGGGAACAGAAAACTATCGCTTCTCCTTCGAACGTGGACGATATTCGCCAAAGGTCAATGTGTTCCGAGGAATGTCGCGAGAGAAGGTTCATGCACGTCCTTTCTCATGGAGAAAACGATCACAGGCATTTATTGTCACGACATATTTTCTATGTGGCTTCTGACTCAACTTCAGAAAGATTCCAACAATTTCATCTTGCAACAAAATGCTGCGATTTTCTACTTCCACTTAGTTGTATGGGAAGACCTAACACTCAAATGCTTGGACAATGGCTCAGTTGTGCAGATGCTGATGATGACGTGCGATGCAGATGGCCACCAGGATGACCAGACAAAAGCCCCTTGTGATTTGTTTTATGAGACTGTGTGAGAGGCAAAATGTTTGTTCCACTCTTCCCACATTTCTAGCCACAGGTGTGGTAGAGTCCATCCCTACCAGTGTGACGCTCAAGGTTTCTTGTGTGACCTGAAGAGCACATACCGAACCCGTGTAACCTGTAAAATAAACTTCCAGAGATAATCGGATACAGTTGAGGCGAATGAGTTGAAAAATTTTGTTGGTATGGATTTTTAAAATGTGACGTTCTTTTGTTCTCACACTATAGATCCTAGACTTCAGTGGACTCAAAGCCAGAAAATGATGAATACTTCTTTTTTGAGTTTTTTGTGTACTAAAATAGTTGTGCGGTGTATATATTCTAAACTTTGCCTAATTCCATGTATTTAGAAAAGAATGTGGTAGCATAGGTTTGTCATGACGCATTCCCTGAAAAAAATCTGTCAATAGAACACTTCTGTAATTTCACAGACAATATATATGCGTGAAAAACAGCCCCATAGTTGACTAATTTGATACAGGTGGTATAACTATTTCCATTACAGATGACGGTTCTCGAGAATAACCTAACATCTTTGACAGGTCGTATTCCATGGAGTGAACTAAAAGAGAGGCAGGTAGTCACAATATAAAACGTTTTTTTCTCGAACAAAGCTTTAACAAAGTTTTCAATGTATTAGGAAGTAAAGTTATTCCAGTTCGAAATTAAACAAAGTTCTTCCACAGGTGAAAAATAAACAATAGTTCTCCAATGGGAAACAAAATTAAAGTTCTTGAATAAAAAAATGATTATGTTTCTCAAGCCGTGAGGGTAATCAGTTCATTAGTGAGGACAAAACGCTCTCTAAAGGCGAGCAAAATCGTGAAGTCTGAATAAGGTAAGGCTTCAACATAAAACAAGTTCCTTAAATCTTGTGTTTGAAAATAAACAAACCACACTCCAGTTTAAGTCGCAGAAGCAAACACTTCCAAATATCTTACAGTCACACTTCATTCTGACGATCAAATAGTGTAGAAAAACTTCAGGTCCGACAAGGATAGAAGCACAAATAGCGGAAGTAAAACGTGTACAAATTTTACCAAGTTCCAGCTAGTAGAATGCCGATGACACTTAAAATGCGGAAGGAGATGGGGGCATGCTGGAGGAGTCCATAGTGAGGCATTGCTGAAATCTTCTTGTCGGTTGTTCGCTGCGATGCTAAGCTCATGTGCCAGCATAAATAGATGCCTCGTGGTAAGATACATGCAGGCCCTGTTTTCGGCATGTGACACAGTGGACGCAGGAAGAGATGCGGTACGTCAACGACCTCTAAAGTCGTCGCGCACGCTACCTAGTGATCTGGCCATAACTCTGTTGTCACCACCCGCTAGTCTGGCTGCAGAATTCCGGAACTCAGATTTCACCCGGCGTCCATTCTGCAGGAGCGAAGTTCGCAGCAATACACTTAGACAAGGTGCCTGATGCCGTCGGCACCTGATTGATGTTTATGATGCCATGACATTCCTCCTCCCTCTTCACATGTGAAGGAGAAGAGATGGAGATAGACATAAGAAGTTTTGGTGATGTTAGGGTACTCCGTCCCGGAGGTGGGACGGCGGGTGGGGGGCTAGACATGAGTCTATTTGCAATGGCATGTCGTGACATGCTGTCTGATACCTGACATAAGGCTGAAGTGTATCAGCCAGGGGAGGCTCTGGTGATGACTATGGAAGGGCCCATGATGTGTTGTGCTTCTGGAACAGAGAGTTGTGTAAGATTTCCCGCTGGAGGCTTGGGGCTCTGACGCAGCTGAATCTGATTTACGAGTTTCCTACACCGGGTGCCATCCTGTAATTCAGCTTCTAGCTTTGTTCTGCCGGGGAGATGTTTGACAGTAGCTGGGAGACGACAGGGACAACCGCAGGAGAAGGTGAGGATTTAGACAGAATCTTGCAAGGGAAAATAGTGTCAGTTAGTCTGCAAAGGGAGTGAAGAGTCCGTTTGAAGGTGTATAATGGAGAGTTGTGAACAGTGGAGACGCATGTGCAATTTTTCTACAGGCGAGGAGCCTTCCCTTGTGGGGTGGCTCAGAAAGAAAGTAGGAAAAGTGTGAGAGCATCATCCACTGAATGGTTGCGGCAGAGTTTAGCCATCTGTGTTTTAAAAGTTCGAACACATCTCTCAGCTAGAACATCAGGAGCTGGACGAAAAGGGTGTTGTGTTTACGAGTGATACACTGCTGAGGGCGCAAAGAGAAGTGAACTCTGTGGGCATAAGTTGGCGTCCACTCTCAGTGACCATTGACCCAGGGAGGACCTCTAAAGCGAAAATGTGTGTGAGGACTTGTATAGTATGGGCAGATGATGTGGAAGTCATCTTGGTGACAAAGTGGAAACCAGTAACAGCCATGGGGTTCCCAAAAAGGACGGACAAAATTTATGTGCATTATGGACTCTGAAGAAGTGGTTGACCAGGCAAAGTAACGCCTAGCTGGGGCAGCCTGCTTGCTCTGACATGTAGAGCGGGATGTGACCATATTTTCTACGTCTGAGTCCATACGTCGCCAGCAGATGTGTCAGTGCGGCAGCCTCTTCATAAGTACCATGCCACAATGTCCCTCTTGCAGCATTGGTGATGCCGCAGTGTGTGGGTATGACAACTCTTTTCATCCATTGCCTCCTTGTAGTAGGGCGACCACTTGGAGAGCCGGCCGCAGTGGCCGAGCGGTTCTAGACGCTACAGCCTGGAACCGCGCGACCGCTACAGACGCAGGTTCGAATCCTGCCTCGGGCATGGATGTGTGTGATTTCCTTAGGTTAGTTTGGTTTAAGTAGTTCTAAGTTCTAGGGGCTGATGACCTTAGAAGTTAAGTCCCATAGTGATCAGAGCCATTTGAACCACCTGGAGAACGGAGAGCTCCTGCCATCGCGACCAGGAAGCCTGGAGATCCGGTTCAGTCAAGTCTTCTTAATCTAGGGCCAGCACTGATTGATACAGTTCGGAGCCTCCAGCTTCACTGGATCTCTGCTTTGTGACGCCGGACAAGATAAGCATTCAAGAGGAGTTTAGCGACTGCTTCTTTTGCTTCTGAGTCCATGTGAAAGCATACTTCAGTGTCTGCACCGGAATCTGCGTCCTGACCAGGAGCTTCTGTGTGTTATTGCTGTATCAACTGGTAGATCTACAGTCCTGCATTGGCCAGCAGGTAAGCAGATAGCCACATGTCACCTGCAATTTCATGGACGGGGAAGTGTGGTTACATCCAGGCGAGGTATCAGGGTCAGGGCTCCACTTTTAACTTGGGCCATTGAAAGGGCAGTGGTATTGGCTGGTTGTTTCACATGAATATGTGTAAGGGTACCTGTGTAAGGGTAGCCACTAGCCATTCAATGACATTGGTGAGCTGCATGCTCTGCAGTAGGACGGATTAAATCCACTGACACTGGAGTAGCTGCCATTTTGGAAATTGTCCTTCAGAGATAGAGTACCTGGGTCAAGGCACATGAAAACCAAATGATCTTTTTAAATGTTCGTCGGTATCTGACAAGTCCGGGTCCATTAAGATATCCACTAAAGAGACAGGTGGTCACAAAATTAACAAGTTTATTTCCTGAACATGACTTTAACAAAATCTTCAATCTATTAGGGAAGTAAAGGTTTTTAAGTCAAAAGTTAAAAACGTTCTTCAAAAACTGACAATAGTTTTCCAGTGACAAACAAGACAAAAGTTCAAGAATAAAAAAAAATCTTAACAAGTGAAAATAATCAAGTCATAAGTGAGAACAAATGACTCTTTAAACGTTAGCAAAATTTTGAAGTCTGGATAAGGTTACATTAAACGTAAAATAAGTCTTCACTCTGGCTTCAGTCGCAGAAGCACACACTTTCAAAATATTTTACAGTCGTACTTCACAGCAGAAGTTCCGATGATCGGACAGTATAGAAAATTCGTAGGTACAGCAAGGACAGGAACAAAAAGTAAAGTCTTGGGATTATCTCGTCAGGGGAAGTGAAAACAGTAGAAATTTTACCAGGCTCCAAATAGGAAGGATTGCTGACAGGAAACAGAATGACTTGGAGAGACAAGCTAGATGAAGATAAAAGCTGCTAAAAGAAGCATAGCTGAAGAGTCGTTTAGTGACTAGAAAATGCTACTTATGCTCTAGCACTTCATTAACCAGGTGTCTAAACTTCAGCTTTTCTCTCGTATGTCCTGTTTTGCGTTATAAGGAAAATTTTTAAATACAAAATAGTAAGATCTAGTAGTTTCAGTGAATGTACAGTATATCGATCTACAGTCTGTACTGTAGAGGTCGGGTTGTGAGTCATGTGGTCGCTGGTTAATGGACTGTTAAAAAATCAAGATGTGGTGCTGTCTTCTGGCCTGGACGGGGGCTGTTGGTATGGTGATGACTGGAATCGTATGGTGAATCACCAATAGAACATGCCTGATTATAACAGTAATTTATTCATGTCAATCACAAGAAAGTAGCTGTGCTCGAGGAAAGGTTGTCAGCCTTGATGACGTAAGTGAGTGCGAGTGCCGGAGGTCAGTGTTTTGTTCGCCGGCAGACAATGCATGCAGTGAGTCACAGCTACTATTATTTGCACGGTCGTAAATGAGTGACGCAAGTGCCGTAACATGGGCGAGGAATGACGATGGTAGCATGAACACACCGTGGTAGACGGTGTTTAAATCATGGTGCCCAGTTTGACCATAAATGATGTTGTGCGTCTGCCCTGGACGGTGGGCCCGAACAATGTAGGCTCACACAAGGTTGGATGACATCGTTAGTGTTGCTGGGCAAGACACCAGTCCAGGCTTGAACTCACGACCCGAAGGGAGATCAACAAAAGACAGTATTCAACAGGCAGGTGATCCATCAGGGCAGAGTCACAAAGTTGACTGTATGCAGGCCTTAGCTCGGGTTGGTGGCTGGTGTCAACGATCCTGTATCGGGAAATAAGAGATTTTTACGCCTTCTTTTGGTGTCAGAGGAAACTGTAGACTATGCTGCCATTTGCAGCATGTTTTTGTATACGGCTGGATGAGTAATGGGCGCTGTAAATGTGTGAGCTGGAGTTGTGCCAAAACTCGGCAAGTATATGAAGAGATTAAGTGCTACTACACGTTCAAGAGGATTCCACATTGATGGGAAAGATTATGAGTGACTTAACTCTAGAAATATCGTCACAGCACGGCGTAGCGACTAGTGGGAACACATGATAAACTCCGCTGATCGGAATCCATGATAGACTCCGCTAAGCTTTGCTTGAGGAATGTATTAGGTCGCTCTCAGGTGGTTGAAGAGAGCCTAAATATAATTTTGACAGAAACATAAGCCACAGTAAACTCAAGACACATTGGTCGGGGAGAAAGTGATACGGCGTTAACGCCGGCTCACTTCCTAAATAGTGGCAAACTACACTGAAGTGCCAAAGAAACTCGTATAGGCAGGCGTATTCAAATACAGAGATGTCTAAACAGGCAGAACACGACGCTGCCGTAGGCAACGCCTATATGACAAGTGTCTGGCGCAGTTGTTAGATCGGTTACAGCTGCTACACTGCCCGGTTATCAAGATTTAAGTGACTTTGAACGTGGTGTTATAGTCGGCGCACGAGCAATGGGACACAGCATCTCCGAGGTAGCGTTGAAGCGGGACTTTTCCGTATGACCATTTCACGAGTGTACCGTGAATATCAGGAATCCGTAATGTACCGTGAATATCAGTAATCCGGTAAAACATCAAATCTCCGACATCGTTGCAGCCGGAAAAAGACCCTGCAAGAACGGGACCAACGACGTCTGAAGAGAATCGTTCAACATGACAGGAGTGCAACCCTTCGGCAAATTGCTACAGATTTCATTGCTGGGCCATCAACATGTGTCATGAAATATCATCGGTATGGGCTTCGGAGCCGAAGGACCACTCGTTTACCCTTGATAACTGTACGACACACAACTGTACGCCTCGCCTGGGTCCGTCAACACCGACATTGGATTATTGATGACTGGAAACATGTTGACTGGTCGGACGACTCTCGTTTCAAACTGTATCGAGCAAATGGACGTGTACGGGTATGGAGACAACCTCACGAATCCAAGGACCCTGCATGTGAGCAGGGGACTCTTCAAGCTGGTGGAGGCTCTGCAATGGTGTGGGGCGTGTGCAGCTGGAGTGATATGCGACCCCTGATACGGCTAGATACAACTCTAACAGGTGAAACGTATATAAGCATCCTGTCTGATCACCTGCATAAATTTATGTCCATTGAGCATTCCGACTGACTTGGGCAATTCCAGCACGACAATGCGGCATCCCACATGCCCAGAATTGCTACAGAGTGGCTACAGGAACACTCTTCTGAGCTTGAACATTTGCGCTGGCCACAGAACTCCCCAGACAGGAACAGTATTGAGCATATCTGGGATGCCTTGCAATGTGCTGCTCAGAAGAGATCTCTACTGCCTCCTACTCTTACGGATTTATGGACAGCCCTGCAGGATTCATGGTGTTAGTTCCTTCCAACACTATTTCAGACATTAGTCGAGTCCATGCCACGTCGTGTTGCAGCACTTCTGCGTGCTCGCGGGGCTCTATACGATGTTAGGTGGGTGTACCAGTTTCTTCGTCCCTTCAGTATAGTAACCAGCAACTAGGAGCGATCTTAGCAAGGAGTTCCGACTAAGACAAGAGTCATCGAAGACATTTGGTGTAGGCGGAAAAATGAATACTTCCTGCTGCCAAACAGGTACCAAAATGTGAAGAACAGTCCTGAAGAAAAAACCCAGAACTGGAAAAATCGTTCGGCTTCAAGAGGACATCAAACCACAACATTTGAGGAAGAGACGCTGCACAGCAGAGACAATAAGATAACATGCATAATTCTCCGCCATCTCGATGTTACGAAGGTCTATCGACATGTTCCGCTGGTCATCCACCTTGAGGTAGACTAGCATAGAGAGAACGTCTGTTAATAAGGAAGTTTCATGCCATTTGTTGGTATCTTCGAGAAAACTGTAAACTTCTCTGACATCTGCAGCACCTCTGTGTATGTGCAACTGTAACAGTAATGGATGCTGTGAATAAGTCACTATCTAGAATTCCTTTAAAAAACTAGCGCCTAACAATACTGTGAATGGGAGATGGCTGTGTGGTTCCTGTCTCGCAGTTATCAGCCAGCGTAGTCTGCATCGTATGACATACCGTACACACCTGGAGGCTGCTGGATATAACGTTCTTCTGAGAATAAGAGTCTGATTTGGAGGGGTTGGGAGGATGGGTATACCGTATATGCGAGCTGGCTGGTTACAATTTCCCCAACGGCACCACTCCCACCATCGGAACCAACAGTGGGCTAGAGCGACGAGGCCTTACCATTGTGTGGCGATGAGTTCATTTGCCCCAGGTTCTCCTGTTTAGTTAGCTCCCTCAGAAGCGCTGCCGGAGCTGTTAGATTTCACAGCTTTGGCTTCTAGTTGTGTTAGTGTCGTCCTCTGATTTGTTAGCGTACTGTGTGAGTGCTCTTGCACTCTGAATGCCAGTTATATTTCACTGGTGCTTGTAATTCAGGCTGACGATCGTTTTCCTCTCTATAATGTCATTCTGGTGCATTGGCACAGTAGAGCCATAGCGCACCATTCCTCCTTCCGTTGAGCAATCTGGTCTCTGGATCGTGACATGTTTGTATTGTTGGACAAAAGAACCTTCGCACAAGTTTCACAGATTGACACAAAAATATAATGTTCTCCGCTATACCTTACTCAAATGTAGTGTAACCCACGTGGTGCACTGGCTGTATAAAATATAAATGGTATTTCGAGTCGTCTCGTAACCAACTAGTAAAAAAATGCAGTACTCTCTTTTTAAATAATTTAACCAATTATCAAATACACAACATTTTTAACTCATTCCTTCGTTATACCATTCAGAACTTTGTCTGTTTTCATTGGGTTATACCTGATAGCACAGTCTTCCTTAAAACTATGTTCACACAAAAACTCTGTATGTTATTACCACAAACACAATTCATTAGTTGGTATTTCTGCTTCTTCCCCTTCAATGCTAATTAAAAATTGACCTTTTTTCAATGCTCTGCTTCCATCTACTAGAATCTCACCCAAAACAACTTCCCTGTGGCCAGCAGCATTTAAGAGCATTTTTTTTTATTGATTCATCAGTCTTGTGACTGGTTTGATGCGCCCCGCCACGATTCTTCTCCTGTGCCAACCTCTGCATCTCAGAGTAGTACCTGCAGTCTACATCCTCAATTATTTGCTGGGATGTATTCCAATCTCTGTCTTCCTCTACAGTTTCTACCCTCTACAGCTTCCTCTATGAGCCGGTACGTTTCTGGCGCCAGTTTCCATCGATTGTCATTTTGATCTTTGACTCGACTTCGATGTTCCTTTGTCTTCTGCTCATCTTTGGTGGCGCAGATTTAACGGCAGCGCGTGCGCTCTGCTGGGGGGGGGGGGGGGGGGAGGGTGGAGGGGGGGGGGGAGGGATCGGCGGTGAGCGAGAGTCACGTGGGACTGTGTACGTAGGCAGGACGGCAAGAGGACGAGTCGGACAACGAAGGAGCGGGGCCAGCGGCTACGGCGTGTTGAGTCGTGAGGGCAGGTCCACCGCCCATGGTGATTTAGTTTTCCTAGAGGTCTGAAGGACAGGCTCCTTCGAGTCTGTTATAAGCTACGCCGGCCGATTGAATTGGAGTCGCCGAGTTGCTTCGATGGCTTGCGTGCGACTTAATTGAATATGCCAGTGTACTAAAAATCCTTTGGAATTGCTTTAGTTGTTTATCACTTACCTCGGTGTCGAGACTTTCTTGACAGCCAGTTGAGGAAGTGTGGCTACGCCGAACCAACCGACATGAAGCGTGGTTAAAGACGTAGCTAGAAGTGCAACGAGTAGTGAGTAAGTCCAGCTCTGGCGTTTCGAGACACGCTGGGATACGTCCTATATTCTACCTTGTAGTTCATTTGGTGGTTTGGCGTGTAAATGTGCGCCGAGATAATTCTTGTCATCTTAACTTTAGGGCACGATTTTTAGCGAACTTATTAATCAAAGTTTGAGGGCTGGCACTGTCCAAGTAACTCACGGAGGCTAATTTGTTTCGTAATGATCATCTGTTCTCTAGATAAGATTGTGTAGTTTATGTCTCAGAATATTGTCTGCCGTTGATGTGTGTTGTGTTACAGATAACTGAGAGCGGTCGACGCGAGCATACTGGAAGCAGAGCACCACGGAGGCAGAGAGATATTTAAGGCCCTGTCCTCTCCTTTACATCTTGGGTTATGTTGTCACTGTTGCGTGATTCCATCTTTCCGGTGGAGAATTATAGTATCTGAAGTTCAATTGCAGTGCAAAGTTGAGTATATTTTTATGTCATTTCCTGTCTCGTGGATCTCTCGTATTGATTTGAATCCTTGATCTGCTCGCTTATATCGCTAATTCACACGCAATATTGATGCAAACTCATTTCAGGGGTATTGTCATATTGTCATGTTCTAGTTGTAATCATTCTAAGGATATTGTTGGCTAACCAACTGAGTAAGTAAATTTGAAGATTGGTTTGGCCAAAATTAAAACACCTCCTTAATTGTTTATTCATTTGTATATAGTTTTGTTTAGGAAAGTTAGTTAGCCAAACCTGAAAAGATCTGTGTTCTTACACTTAATCTGTTCCTCAGCTCATTGGAAGTAATGAGAGCTCTGATGAGAATTGTATAGACATTAGTACTATTTAAGTAAAGCTTTATCTGAGTTCATATTCAAATTGCAAGTTTTATGGGTCTTGTTCCGGTTAAAGAAATTTATTTGTTATTAGTCCAAGTGATCTGGCTTTGTAAGGCAGTCTCCTGTATTATTGTGATTGTGATTTTATAATGCTTTTGATTGTAATAAAATATGTAGCAACTACAACGGATTGCTATTGTAATTTTGATGTGTCACTGCCATTATACATTGCACTCTAGTACCATGGATGTCGTTCCCTGATGTCTTAACGGATGTTCTATCATCATGTCCCTTCCTCTTGTCAGCTGCAGCACCACATCTCCAATACTTCGATTCTTTTCTGTTCCGGTTTTCCCACAGTCCATGTTTCACTATCATAGAATTCTGTGCTCCAAACGCCAACGCACATTCTCAGAAATTTTTTCCTCAAATTAAGGCCAATGTTTGTTAAGAAATTTCTTGCCTAGGAATGCCATTTTTGTCAGTCTAGACTGCTTTTGATTCCTAGATAGCAGAATTCCTTAACTTCATCTGCTTCGTGACCATCAATCTTGATGTTAAGTTCCCTCTGTTCTCATATCAGCTACTTTTCACTACCTTCGTCTTTCTTAGATTCACTCTCTGTCCATATTCTGTACTCTTTAGACTGTTCATTCCATTCAGCAGATCATGTAATTGCTCTTCACTTTCATTCAGGACAGCAATGTCATCAGCGAGTCGTATCATAGATATCCTTTCACCTTGAATTTTAAATCAACTCCTGAATCTTTCTTTTATTTCCATCATTGCTTCTTCGACATACGGACTGAGCAGTACGGGCGAAAGATTACACCCCTGTCTTACATCCTTTTTTAATCCAAGCACTTCGTTCTTTGTCGTCTGATCTTATTATGCCCTCTTGGCTCTTGCACATATTGTTTATTACCAGTCTTTCTCTGTGGTGTATATTTTCCTCAGAATTTAGATCATCTTGCACCACTTTCTATTGTCGAACGCTTTTTCCAGTTCGACAAATCCTATGAACGTGTCTTGATTTTTCTTTATTCTTCCATTGTCAACAGAAACGTCAGAACTGCCTTTCTGGTGCCTTTACCTTTCCTAAAGCGGAACTGATCGTCATCTAACACACACTCAATTTTCGTTTCCATTCTTGTATATGTTATTTTTGTCAGCAACTTGGATGCATGAGCTGTTAAACTGATTGCGCAATAATTCACGCACTTGACAAAAAAATGGCTCTGAGCACTATGGGACTTAACATCTGTGGTCATGTCCCCTACAACTTAGAACTACTTAAACTAACTAACCAAAGGACATCACACACATCCATGCCCGAGGCAGGATTCGAACCTGCGACTGTAGCGGTCACGCAGTTCCAGACTGAAGCGCCTAGAACCGCCCGGCCACACCGGCCGTCCGCACTTGTCAGTTCCTGCAGTCTTCGGAATGATGTGCGTACTGTTTTTCCGAAAGTCAGATGGTATGTCGCCAGACTCATCCATTCTAGTCGCCAACGTGAATAGTCGTTTTGTTTCCACTTCCCCCAATGATTTTAGAAATTCTGATGGAATGTTATCTATCCTTTCTGCCTTAGTTGATGTAAATCCTCCAAAGCTCTCTTAAATTCTGATTCTAACAGTGGATCCCCTCTCTCTTCTAAATCCACTCCTGATTCTTCTTCTCTCGCACCAGACAAATCTTTCCCCTCATAGAACCTTTCAAGGTGCTCTTTCCACCTATTCGCTACCTCCTCTGAATTTAACATTGGATTTCACATTGCACTCTTAATGTTACCATTCTTGCTTTTAATTTGTTCTGACTTTCCTATATGCTGAGACAGTCCTTACGACAACCATTTCTTTTTCGATTTCTTCGCATTTTTCATGCAGCCATTTCGTCTTAGTTTCCCTGCACTTCCTATTTATTTCATTTGCGACTTGTATTTATGTATTCTTAAACTTCTCTGAACATTTTTGTACTTCCTTCTTTCATCGATCAACTGAAGTATTTCTTCTGTTACCCATGGTTTCCTTGCAGTTACCCTCGGTTTTATTTCCAACTTCTGTGATTGCCTTATTTAGAGATTTCCATTCCTCTTCAACTGCACTGTCTACTGAGCTATCCCTTACTGCCATATCTATAGCCTTCGAGAACTTCCAGTCATTCCTTAGTACTTCCGTATCCCACTTTTTGCGTATTGATTCTTCCTGACTAACCTCATAAACTTCAGCTACTCTTCATCACTACCACACTGTGGGTCTATATCTGCTCCTGGGTACGCCATACAATCCAGTATTTATTTTCGAAATCCCTGTCTGACCGTGATGTAATCTGAAATCTTCCCACATTACCCGGTCATTTTCCAAGTATACCTCCTTCTCTTGAGTTCCTTGAACAGAATACTCTCTATTAGAAATTCATTACAGAACTCAATTAGTCTTTCTCCTCTCTCATTACTTGTCCCAAGCCCTTATTTTTCTTCTGCTCCTTCCCCTACCACTGCAAAGCACTCCCCCATGATTATTAGCTTTTCATCTTCCTTTACATACTGTATTACCCTTTCAACATCCTCATGTACTTTTTCTGTCTCCTCAGCTTCCGCTTGCGGAATGTATACCTGAACTATCGTTGTCACTGTTGGTTTGCTGCCGATTGTGAGAACAACAACCCTGTCACTGAACCGTTCACATTATCACACCCTCTGCCCTACCTTCCTATTCATAACGAATCCTACTCCCCTTATATCAGTTTCTGCAGGTGTTGATATTACCCTGTATTCATCTGACCAGAAATCCTTGTCTTCTTTCCATTTCACTTCACTGACCCCTACTATATCTTGATTGAGCGTTTGCATTTCCCTTTTTATATTTTCTGGCTTCACTACCACGTTCTGACAATACACGCGCCGACTTGTGGCACCTTATCCGTTCGTTGGTTATTCAGTCTTCTTTATCTCATGGTCACCTCCCCCTTGGCAGTCATCTCCCAGAGATCCGAATGGAGGACTACTCCGGAATCTTTGGCCAATGGAGAGATCATTACGACACTTTTTCAATTACAGGCTAGATGTCCTGTAGATATACTTTGTGTGTCTTTAATGCACCAGTATCTACAGCATCACAAGTTCCTTGGGTGCACATTCCTGAACGGATCCAGCCCTGTCGGCCGGATCATTAGCCTTACAAACACGTTTCGTCTGCTTTCTCTTTCTCCTTCTCCACTTATGAGGATCTGGCGCCGTCATAAGTAATGACAAATGGGTCCCCCTCAGAAATAAATGTGTCGTTACTGTTATGCTGTCCATAACATTTTCAACTCAATTAGGATAATCAGTAGCTTCCTGTGCATTCTCTGCAATATCCACAACAAAGTTACCATGTCCAGCAATTACATTTGGTAACAGTTATTACATAAGGTGCTACAACCTTTTATGCAGGTGATGAGAAGTCCTGTTTGTTATGGAAGTAGTGTGTGTACGTCATATCTGGCTCATACTATATATTTGCATTTGTCCCCTTACACCATCTCTCTGACAACAGTCCTATGTATAAAATGATGGGAAATACAAAGATTGGCGATAAATTTAATATAAAAAAGGACTTATATCACTCCTATGATATCACTGAGGAAGTAAGATTCTTGAACTGAGAGTAAATTGACACGAAATCAAAAATCCAAGATGGGCACTTGTCCTGTTGTTGTGGTCTTTAGGTCCGAGACTGGTTTGATGCAGCTCTACATGCTACTTTATCCTGTGCAAGCTTTTACATCTCCACGTATCTACTGCAACGTGTGCAAATGAAGTAAATACTGATGTCAGGGACCGATAGAAATATCTGCACTTATACCTGTTGCACCCCAAACGTGTAACCACACACACACACACACACACACACACACACACACACACACAGCGCGCGCGCGCGCGCGCGCGCACACACACACAGATATATATATATATATATATATATATATATATATATATATATATATATATATATATACTTCAGAAGGGTGTCGGAATAGTGACACCACAATTTAAGTTTGTGGCCAGATAAGGTACCTCTGTAATGGAAGTCAAATTTGACATAAGTTATATTGTTTATTACAAAAACTGGCATAAGCGTGTGCACTAGTTGCACTGAAGTACAATATAAACATGTTTAATGCTATCCATTGATAAATATTTTCACAAGTACGTGAAACAGTTACAGGGAACTATGGTTGGCAGAGATTCAAGATAAGAAACTCAGGTAAAGTTACTACATTCCTAGCACGACTGATACATTCCCGCGATCGGTCGGCTGTGATGGCGAAATATCTGAGTTTCTATTTCATACACGCCGGAAGGGCGTATTGCTTCTACTCACGAAAAACTAATGTTCACTGAGCACATCGTGACCTATGCCCGCCTAAGCCGTTTGCAGATCACACCATTTGTAATATTTTTGGCTTTACAGCCGTAGTATTCAGGTACAAGAAACTCTTCTTGGAGCAGTTGAGAAGGCAGCAGTGGGAAGATGACGTAATGTGACGTGAGGTACAGATGACATGGTTTTTTCGACATGAATATCGTGAGAAAGACAGCCAAAATTGTGCTCCGTCTCCACCATTGGCTGCTGCATTCGGAAGTTGAGCACCAAAATGATAATCTTCTGTTATTAATATCAGACGAACTAAAAAGCATATTTACTCACATTTCAAATTAAAGCATCTCTCAGTAGCGTGCTATAATTCCATTATTTCACAAGTATTAATAAACAGCAGAATAAAAAACAATTGCTGAACGAAAAGGCAGACGAAGCACGGAGATCTTCGGATCGCTCCTGACTTGAACGGTGGGCGAAGTGATTCGGCTTAAGAACCGATCCGATTGAGTAGTCTCGGAGGACAGAAATGTTGTCTGCGACAGTGTCAGTTAAGACTTAATTTGCAATGTCTAGTTTGTAAATGTGAGAGCTGGTACGGCAGTCTCGGAGGACAGACATGTTGTCTGCAGCGGTCGTTGTCAGTTAAGAGTTTATTAGCAATTTCTGGTTACTTGGACATGTAGCTGAGAACAATATGATAGTAACTACGGAAATATGCAGTTCTTTATTTTGTTCGAATTCTGCCTCGGGCATGGATGTGTGTGATGTCCTTAGGTTAGTTAGGTTTAATTAGTTCCAAGTTCTAGGCAACTGATGGCCTCAGAAGTTAAGTCGCATAGTGCTCAGAGCCATTTGAACCATTTTTTAATTCTGCCGTTTCTCGTGCTCTGCTAATTAAAAAAAAACCAGTGACATCACGTATATACAAATTGGAAATTTAATTATTTTTAAAATATCAGTTCCTCGCTAAGACTTTAGTAGAGTCACAAGACAACGGATTCACGATCTGCATGCTATTTTCTGTGCAGGGGATAACAACTATAGAAGACTGCTGGTTGGTGAACATTTATTAGAACTTTTGCATTCCAGTCAGGGCGGTGGAAGCAAAGGGGCGTCTCGCGTGTACTGCAGTCTTAGTACATACGAAATCAGTGGCACGTCATCTGTGGTAACACAGTGCAAGCTAGCCTATGGTTGCGGCAGTTCACCGTATACCAAACGACTAAAATGTTGTAACGACCACAACCAAGAGGTGCCACGTTCATCAATAGCGCAAGGAAATCTGACATTCGTAAGTAGTGGCCCCTTTGCGGATCACCTAATGAGATGACTAAATTGACATAAAATTAATTTAATGCCTTCAAACCCACAACAAAATAAATGACATCTTAGGGACTGGGAATGGGTGTCACTGACAAATTAATAACAAGGACCTATGGTATCACAAAGAATTTACTAACTAATATCAAGATCAAGTGAGAAGAAATATATAAACGGAAACTTCAGTGGTATAACATTTCATTAACACGAACTCAGGTTGGTTGGGGAACCTAACTGGAATTTACGTGTAGATGAGACTGGATACTGTGAGTGGAAGAATGCCAGTCTAAGCAAGCAAACTCTGCTGTATCATTCCACTGATTGGTCTCTCACGTCATAATACAATTAAGCATGCAGTGGACACTGGGAGTGACTACTGTGAGCATAAGGCTGTTATATAAAAAGAAAGATGACCGTGAAAACGAATGATAAGCTTCTGAATTTGCCCAAGCTGCACAATGTTACCGATATAGCCAGTGAAAGACGATATGCTGTAGTCTGTGTGCGGGCGCTGCCGAACCTGCTAGGTTGGTGGCGTATCGTACTGTGAGAGATGACCGCCAGGTCCGCAAAAATTACAGTTTTGCGCGGGTGACCAGACGTCTTTACAACTAACTGCTCTCTCCTTAGAAACGGAAGAGCTCTAGCGACTGTAATCCGCCATGGTCTAGAAGCAAGTCCCCTCTCCTCTCCCATTGCTCACAACCTTCCGAAAAACAGCCGTTCCCCTCACTGTTCTTGATTAAGCCTATAATGGCCCAGCAGTGATCACCGTGTCAATCATGTTTTCTAGCGAGAAGAGCCGATCTTCCTCAACTAATCACTGCAGTGCTGTACACATTGTGCTCTCTAAAAGAACAACACACAATGACAGGATGTCCTGCAGCCAAACCCCCGACGCATTTCACAAGATTAGGGAAGCTTCCTAGCGAAAACAAGCTCCGTCTCGTCCATAAAAAGATTCAGCGTGCGCCGTTTTCACGAGGCGCGGTGGCATCTAAGGAACGCGACGTCCGGAAAAATTCGTCGTTCCGTCTCACAAGGTACTCTGTTCTTGTACTAAACACATTAGCCGGGATCCAGCCCGACGCCGCTTTACCTGGACTCGTACACGGGGTGTGGAGACGAGACGCCCACACCACGTCCACTCGCTAATGAAGGGGTTAGTCCAGCGCCAGGATGTCTGGCGCCCCCATTTTCTAAAGAAGGGTCATTTCGCATTCAGCCACGGCGTTGCCACCCTCTTGCTTTGGTCGCTAAAAGAAGAAGACCGACCGCTAAAATGGCGGCCCATAAGCCGCTGCCCTACAAGGCCCACGGCCATTTTTGGTGACTACAAAGGGAGACTAGCAATAAGAAGGTTCCCTGAACTTACTTGCTGCTCGAGTAAAGTTCTAAAGCTGCCCCTAATGCAATGGTCATCTCCGGTGTCCAAAAATCTGTCTGTGCAGCTTAATTTAATTCTACTATTGCCAGTCAATCATGAAAGTACTGCGAGATCAATCAGTGGTTTACCCTAACGCTAATAATCCATCAGATTAATATCAGTTAGGGAAAATTTAGATACAACAAAGGCGAATGAAATTGATGCGCATTTTCAACTTCTCGCGGCGTAATGAATAATCCATTAAATTTCGGGCATGCAGCCGCGTCTGCATGCCTGAAATTTAATGGATGCGAATGAAACTGAATGATAATCACCGAAGCAAAATGAAAGGGGAATGCCTGATGGGTATTACCATGGCAGTGGCCTGCCTGGAAACCGGCCGGGGTGGCCGAGCGGCTCTAGACGCTACAGTCTGCAATCGTGCGGTTTAAGTAGTTCTAAGTTCTAGGGGCTGATGACCTCAGCAGTTAAGTCCCATAGTGCTCAGAACCTGACTGGAAGGCACCGCCGTCTTTCACCAGAGGAGGAATGAAGGTGAGAAGTTTTCGAGGGAAGGGGTTCATTACACGCATGTATATATATCCCCCTCTCTCCCACTTTTTTTTTTTGAACTTGCCGTACACTGTGTTGACAGCAAGCACTGCTGTTGGCTGGATAGGTGGGCCTGTATAGTCACGGCCGCTGCATCATCGGAGGTCTGTTGCGGACTGCGATTCTGTCGAAATACGATGCTTGTGAAATCCGAAAATCTACTTAGCCCATATTTTACATCTTACCCCCAAAGGGGCTGCAAATTAAGTAACGGCTGTTCACTCTGAAGCTGTAACATTCGAGACAATCTTACAAGCAGTTACCTATTTCTCTGAAGCGTCTTCCCATTTAATAGTGAGCTGCTACTTGAGAATATCACTATTGCTGAAATCGCCACTGTAAATCAATTAATAATTGAATGGCAGTTGCAGCAAAAAGTGCCAACATTTATAAAATACAGCGAAAGTATGATCGCAAGTAAACAGAAAATAAACGGTCCACTTCCTTCCCGTTCCGTATTACTAATCGACTAAAATTGTCACCCAGGCCAAGTTGTAGGTCGCCTGTCTAGGCTTCCAGGAACAACAAAAACTAGATTTTCAGCAGTGAAAATTTCAAAAAACCTTTTTTTTTCTTGCTTAAAATGTTTCGTGGGATGTCTGCTTCATTGTACTGTTCATTCCAAGTTCACCAGGAACTTCGTTATCGAGCTCCAAAGCTATTTGCGAAAAAAATGGCTCCGAAAACCATTCAAAACGGAAAAGATGGTCGGCATGTGATTTCGAGAAAGGCTTACCAGGCGCTATGGAAATTATGGACGTGCTCAACTTGAGATCGTACCAGCCTGTTACAACTTCTGCACAAAAGCGAACGAAAATCTCATCGAGTGAGCAGAGCAGCGAATGACAGAAGATTGAGGAGGTCCTCCTGTTGGACTGGAAGGATTGCTGTCGATGAGAGAGGTAATTCTAATTTAACTACAAGAAGTGTTATTTAAAGCGCGTTTTTCTCAAAAACGAATTTTTCTAATTGGTAGGAAACGTAAGTAGAGAAGGTACATACGCTTTTAATTGGAATTAGGTGACGGAATTCTAAATGGAATTCTCTGTTACCGTACGTAGTAGTTTGGGATATATTAAATAGTCTGTTTTCGGTGCGAAAGAATGCGAAGAAAATAACATTTATTTCAACACATCGTCATGTGACACATTGTTATTGTCAAGATGCACTTATCGTCCTCCAGATGAATAAGGTGACTCATAAAACGTTTTTATTAGTCAAAAATAAGACGGATCACGACCTAAATGAAGTAATATAGTAATAATGTTGTAACGCCATTCGTTTCTGGATATTGTGAATTCTCAAGTGCTTGCAACTTAGAGTTGCACTCAAGTTTTCTAAAGAAGCACTTGAGAACTCAGGACATCCAGAATCAGATCACCTCATTATGCCCTCATTATGGCAAAATCGATAATTTTTGAGAGTTGCATATGAGGCCAGAAGATGGCATATTGAGCTGCCGAAACTGGTAGCGAAATTAAAATAACTTCTTAATTTGCACGGCTGTTTGGCGAGTTTCTATATTAAATAATAATGTAACGTCTACTACTGGAACACACAGATACATCTGTTCAGTATGACAACCAGAATGTCAGAAAGCGATACATTCGTGTGTAAGTGTCTTAATTTGTGACAAAAAAAAGAAAAAAGACAAATCGAGAAATTTTCAAACAAAGAATTTTTAATTTGTGGAAAAAAGACGAAAGACTAAGTGAGAAATTTTTAAACTTGGTTGAAAATTTCATGAATCTTTTATTAACAAGTGTGTCAGAGTTGCAGTACATGTGTTCGGCGACTAGTTTCGAACAAACTGATTCATTCTCAAGCCTGACCTAATGAGACTGCACTGAAAGTGCCTGATATTGTTCAAATGGTTCAAATGGCTCTGAGCACTATGTGACTTAACTCCTGAGGTCATCAGTCGCCTAGAACTTAGAACTAGTTAAACCTAACTAACCTAAGGACATCACACACATCCATGCCCTAGGCAGGATTCGAACCTGCGACCGTAGCGGTCACACGGTTCCAGATCGAAGCGCCTATAACCGCACGGCCACACCTGCTGGCCCTGATATTGTTCTTTTTGTTGTTAAGGTGAGACACTTTCGGTGTTGCCTCAATAGGTCAGGCTTGAGAATGAGTCAGTTTGTGCAAAACTAGTCGCCAAATATATGTACGAGTACTGCAACTGTGACAAACGTGTTTACAAACGTTTCACGAAATTTTAATAAAGGTTGTTAGTCCTATCTCAAAAAAACGTTGAACTGAAAAAAAGTTTAAAATTATTAATATCACAGCTGAGGGCTTGCTTTCAAGGGAAACTCCCCATCGCATCCCCCTCAGATTTAGTGGTATGAGGGATCACTGGACTGCCCATCAGAAACTGAGCACAGATCAAGCATGAAAACAGGAAGAAGGTCTACTGAACTGTGAAAAAAAAGCAAAATAGAAACAATGAACGGTCCAAGAACAAGAAGTGCAATACAGAGCAGCTGGGAACAGAAATGGCGTCTTGGTTAGGTGGTTACTGTTGTAAGACGTCGTGGTCTCCTACCTTCATTGCCTACACATTCCGCCCTCACAATCATATTCCACACATCAAGACGCTTCATTCGAACCCGAACTCGATAAGATAAGTCAATGTTGTATGAATTCATGTAAACTATATGCAAATAACAAGTGCACACCGGGGTTGAAATACTTGAGACTGGACTACACACATACATTCCAGACACGACGGTCACAGGAGCAGGCAGACCACACACCGGGAGGCCGGTCCCTTCAGAGGACGAGTCAACCTCGGCCGCCCGTGGAGCAGAGAGCATGTACCCGAGTGAAAGGGGGAATGACCCCATGTTTGGCTTAAAAGCAAATTCCGCTACATTGTGTGGGAGTATCCAACCTACGTATTCTTTACACATAGCACACAGTTTCAGAGATTTTCACAGGGAGATAGCAAACGCCAAACGCCGATACTACAGATTTCTGTATTGGTCGCCTTAAACAAAACGTCATTCTCCCATTTTAGAAGAGTAATGCTGATTGGCAGACGATATTTCTGACGCCTTGAGCTGAAGGAGTAATGGTAGAGATCGAAAGATATACCCCTTCACATCTGACGTGGAGAGGCGACGTTCTGTTGTCGCTCTTGGTCCAAGGAACAAGTCTCCCCTCAGTACTTCACTGGGAGAGCACCTCTGTCGAGAGCGAATCGAAGTGCGACTCTATATTGAGCCCTTGCGCTTAAGCGTTGTTCACTGTGTTGGCCGACACACTTATTGTGCGGTGTGAATGGACAGAGTTATAGTTAAACGCCTGCGAGCGAATTTTTGAATGGATTCGCGGTGGACTGGTTATCTGACCGGTGTACCACGCCAATAGTTAGACTAGTGGCGAATGGGAATCCTTGACTTCGTCAAGGTGTAGGGAGAGTTTGACTGACGAAGATCAATCCAGATAGAATGAGAGTTATCTTATGTGTCAGCAGCGAGCGGCGCAGACAGCAGTCATTGCAGCTTACAGTATTGCGTGGTACAGCTCTTGCGAGCGCCATATTTCCTCCACAACAGTACACTTCACTGCATTTCACACGCGACAGCCTCGACCGTATCTAGGAACATTCTAAAGGATAATTATTCAAGTTGAATAGGTGCGCCTCTACTGAACTGTGAAAAAAAAAGCAAAATAGAAACAATGAACGGTTCAAGAACAAGAAGTGCAATACAGAGCAGCTGGGAACAGAAATGGCGTCTTGGTTAAGTGGTTACTGTTGTAAGACGTCGTGGTCTCCTACCTTCATTGCTTACATATTCCGCCCTCACAATCATATTCCACACACCAAGACGCTTCATTCGAACCCGAACTCGACAAGTCAATAACAATCTTAAACATTGTACAGAAATTTCATTAGCGAATCCTATCCTTGAGAGGTAACTTCACGTTCCGAAAAGAACCAGGATACAACTTGTTCAATTCATAACTAAAAGTGCCATTGTGATTTCTCAGAATTTTTGCAAAATAAATAATAATTTTCGTTAGTTTCATGTTTTTCTTACACTAACTAGCACTACTCCAGTACCTAAGTATCCCACTAGTTACGTAAGAAATTTTGTGAATTTTTGTGTCATTTCCTTACAGCAGACGACTCCAGAAGATATTTATTGCTAAAAATTTTTCAGGCATTTCTCTTTAGAACGTTAGGAGCGTTTGTCTGACTTCTGTATTAGTGTGGGGGTGGAAATTGCATCTTGCAGGAGCCACAGGGGAAAAGGTACATCTCAGATTAATCCGTCGCGCATAATAACAGAATAACAAATCAACCCCACGCTCACACTGTGTTGGACTGCCAAGTAGGCTATGTTCAAACCTCCCAAGTGCCATTTTTTTATTTTTTTCGCTGTTCGCCTTATTAAAATTAGTGTCTGTCTCGTGGTGTAACGCCAGTTTGCGACATAGAAGTGTACGGTAGGGACCTATAATGACAATTGATTCTACGCAACTACTCTATCAGCAGCCGAGAGGAACTGGCTTTCGAACGGGAACAGCAAAAGTTTGATGACAAGGCGACAAGTCAACCGAATCCTCCACCGACTGAGCGGTTCTAGGCGCTTCAGTCTGGAACCGCGCGACCGCTACGGTCGCACTTGAGAATCCTGCCTCGGGCATGGATGTGTGTGATGTCCTTAGGTTAGTTAGGTTAAAAAAAAAAAAAAAAACCCTCCACCGACAAACACATCTGGTGTGTCATACAAGGCATTAGTGACAGTGCGTGTGTCATAGGAATCTCTTATCGACGCACCTAATTTGTACGACTGTGTAAGTTAGTGAGATATGCTTCCTTGCCCGATATAGGTGTTCGTATGAATGTGAATGTGATTACTCCCAAGGAAATGATGAAAACGTAATAGTTCGTCACATAAGCTGCAAAAAATGAACGCAACAGTTTCACAGTCACACAGTTTCTCTGTGCTATGCCAAAACATAGGTTTTTAAGGTTTTTGAAGTTGTGTTCCGTTTCAGAATTATTGACTCTAGCCGCCATGGGACGTTACGCTTTCTTGTTTGAGGAATTTCACTCGAGATTTGTGGAACACAATGTGCGAATGACTAAGTGAATTCAGATATATTCATAAAGAACGTTCGCATGCACGAAACAGTTTCAGCTACTTTACTCCTCCCTCGTCTGTCCTCTTTTTTGCATACGATGTATTCCGCGTTTTGCAACCACGGAATCTCTCTGCCGCAGAATGATGGTAGCATTAGGTTAGAGTAAAGGGGCAGATAAGACGGTATTGCGGTTGGAGTGGCCCCGTCTCTCTCGTCGCGACATCTTTAGGATCGGGACGCTTCTGTACACCCCCTCTAAGAGGATTGTGGACTGAATCGATTTGCCCTTATTTATGTGGCCGCTCAAGTCGGCTTATAGCGCCACTCATCAGACGCTCTTTCCGTTTGTTCGTCTCGAGGGCCTCAGTCTAGCTTGACTCATTCAGCCATTATTTCTGCAGCTCTTCTCGGTGCCGCTCGCTGAGTAGTACAAAAGAACATCCACCGCAAGAAGCTTGCCCTATTTTCTGTGAAACGCAGCGGTAGCAGATTCATTGGTGGAAAACACGGCAGCTACCTAATGCTTTTTGTTGAATACCGCCGTTATGCAATCCCGCTTATTACATTTTATCTGATAATCCTGCTAACAATATAGGATTAAATTATAATTATTTGTTCCTGATTTTTAGGTTTAATATAGGCATCTACACTCTTCCTTATTAGTCATTTACTTACATAGCTAGTCTTATAAGAGTACACCAACGCCCATTCTAACGTATTACAGTAATTTCACATATATTTTCTCCTACAATTGTCGTTGAGTACATTGCTACTTTTGTTTCCATTCTACTCCAGGATTGTCGAAATTCATATCAGCATAAAACTCTTATTTACTTATTTATTTCTATTTTGTGGCCCCAATTGGACTACTTGAGTCCGTTGTATAAAATTATTTCCTATTTCAGTTCGCCGTCATTCTCTAGTATCTTAATATTATTTCTTTGTCAGAAATTACCATTCTCATTATTGGTTGATCTTGGTTTGTAGTTTCAATTTTTGCCGTTAGTTTCCTGATTTTGTCTGTTTTGTTTTTTGAAACTTCTATTGTAATTTTATTTCCCTCATATTTTTCTTGATTTCCCAACTCCATTTAAGGTTGTTGTTAATGTTACATAATTTCTCTATTAATCGGTTGATGATTCTGTATCTATATTTACATCTACTTCAAATGGTTCAAATGGCTCTGAGCACTATGGGACTTAACAGCTGTGGTCATCAGTCCCCTAGAACTTAGAACTACTTAAACCTAACTAACCTAAGGACATCACACACATCCATGCCCGAGGCAGGATTCGAACCTGCGACCGTAGCAGCCGCGCGGTTCCGGACTGCGCGCCTAGAACCGCGAGACCACCGCGGCCGGCACATCTACTTCAATACTCCGCAAGCCAACTTACTGTATGTGGCGGAGGGTAATTTTGGTAGCACTATTTGATCTCCCCTTCCTGTCCCATTCGCAAATGGCACGTGGGAAGAATGATTATCGTAAGCTTTTCACAATATATATAAATGACCTAGTAGATAGTGTCGGCAGTTCCATGCGGCTTTTCGCAGATGATGCTGTAGTATACAGAGAAGTTGCAGCATTAGAAAATTGCAGCGAAATGCAGGAAGATGGTTCAAATGGCTCTGAGCACTATGGGACTTAACTTCTGAGGTCATCAGTCCCCTAGAACTTAGAACTACTTAAACTTAACTAACCTAAGGCCATCACACACATCCTTGCCCGAGGCAGGATTCGAACCTGCGACCATATCGGGCGCGCGGTTCCAGACAGTAGCGCCTAGAACCGCTCGGCCACCATGGCCGGCATCCAGGAAGATCTGCAGCGGATACGCACTTGGTGCAGGAAGTGGCAACTGACCCTTAACATACACAAATCTAATGTATTACGAATACATTGAAAAAAGGATCCTTTATTATATGATTATATGATAACGGAACAAACTCTGGTAGCAGTTACTTCTGTAAAATATCTGGGAATATGCGTACGGAACGATTTGAAGTGGAATGATCATATAAAATTAATTGTTGGCAATGTGGGTACCACGTTGAGATTCATTGGGAGAGTCCTTAGAAAATGTAGTCAATCACCAAAGGAGGTAGCTTGCAAAAAACTCCTTCGACCTATAAAAAAATGGTTCAAATGGCTCTGAGGACTATGCGACTTAACTTCTTAGGTCATCAGTCGCCTAGAACTTAGAACTAATTAAACCTAACTAACCTAAGGACATCACACACATCCATGCCCGAGGCAGGATTCGAACCTGCGACCGTAGCGGTCGCTCGGTTCCAGACTGTAGCGCCTAGAACCGCACGGCCACTCCGGCCGGCCCTTCGACCTATACTTGAGTATTGTTCATCAGTGTGGGATCCGTATCAGGTTGGGTTGACAGAGGAGATAGAGAAGATACAAAGAAGAGAGGTTATTTGGTGAGCGTTATAGCGTTACGGAGATGTTTAGCAAACTCAAGTGGCAGTCTCTGCAAGAGAGGCGCTCTGCATCGCGGTGTAGCTTGCTGTCCAGGTTTCGTGAGGGTGCGTTTCTGGATGAGGTATCGAATATATTGCTTCCCCCCTACTTATAACTCCCGAGGAGAACACGAATGTAAAATTAGAGAGATTCGAGCACGCATGGAGGCTTTCCGGCAGTTGTTCTTCCCGCGAACCATACGCGACTGGAACAGGAAAGGGAGGTAATGACAGTGGCACATAAAGTGCCCTCCGCCACACACCGTTGGGCGGCTTGCGGAGTATAAATGTAGATGTAGATGTAGAAGCATCAGTATTACCTCTAATTTCTCAGATTTTCTCGTCATGGTCATTTCGGAATATGTATGTGGTAAGAAGTAATATGTTGTCCGACTCCTCTCGGAATGTACTCCCTCGAAATTTCGATAGTAAACCTCTCCGTGATGCACAAGGCCTCTCATGTGACGTCTGCTATTGCAGTTTGTTGAGCATCTCCGTAACGCGCTCGCGCCGACCAAACGATCCCATGACGAAACGTGCTGCTGTTCTCGGATCTTCTCAATCTCTTCATTCAGTTCTACCTGGTAAGAGTCCCAGACTGATCAACAGTACTCAAGAGTCGTTTGAACAAACGCCTTGTAAACCACTGCCTTCGTGGATGAGTTACATTTACGTAAGATTCTTCCTATGACTTTCAGTGTAGCATCTGAATTTCCTGCTACTTGTTTTATCTGATCGTTCCACTTAAGGTCTCTCTGGATAGTTACTCCTAGATATTTTTACAGTATTTGCTGTTTTCAGAAATCTGTCATCACTAGTGCAATTGTATGGTAGTGGATTTCTTTTCCTATGTGTACGCAATTTATTGACGCTCAGGGTCAACTGCCAGTGGCTGCTCCATTTATCAACCCTCTGTAGGTTATTCGGCAAATCGATATCGTCTTCTGACGTTGCTACTTTCTTAAAGTCGCTGTTGCTAGAAGGGGAGCATCGTTGAAGAAGCTTATTCGTCTCTCATCTGGTCATGATGCCTTCCCGCTACTAAAGGATTGTAATTGTTTTTCTGTTCCGTGATCTGTTATCTCAACGTCTGCCGTTTTCAAGTTAGTATGATGATTGAAAGAAAGGAACGTATTACGATCTTCCGCGGCGAAACAATTTCGGAACACCGAGTTCAGTATTTCGGCCTTTTCTCTGTAACCTTCCGTTTCGGTGCCAGTAAGATCACTGTGTGATTGAACAGATGGTTTCAAATCACTTACTGGTTTTAATAAGATCCAAACGTCTATCGGGTTTTAATCACATCGGTTGACAAAACGTTACTTTCAGAGTCATGCAATGCTTCTATCATTGCCCTTCTTAGCTTATTTTCGCTTCGTTCACCTTTTGTTTATCAGTTACGTTTTGACGGCTCTTGAATCTGTAATGAAGCTCTCTTTGTTTACGTAGCGGTTTTCTAACACGGCTATTGAATCGTGGTGGGTTTCTCCCATCCCTTACGACCTTGCTCGGAAATATTTGTGTAAGGCATGCTGAACGATGCTTTTGAGTTTTTTTTTTTCAATTGTATTCCACATATTCATCCTCAGCACTGAATATTTGGTGTTAACTTCCATTTTTACTCCACATATTCATCCTCAGCAATGAATATTTGGTGTTAACTACTCAGATATTCAGCAATTTGTATCGTGTCGCTCTTGATAAGCATAAATATTTTCCTACCTTCCTTAACAGCGCTTATAATACCCATTGTCATAAATGCTACCGCAGCCTTACGATCACTGATACCTTCCACTACGTTAAATGATTCGACAAGTTCAAGTCTGTTTGTTGCTAGGATATCTAAGACGTTACCTTCACGCGTTGGTTCTCAAATTATCTGCACAAAATAATTTTCGGACAAGACATTCACGATTAAGTCATATAAATCGTTATCTCTGGCACCAATTTTGATAGAATGACTTTCCCAATCGATATCTCTATTACAACGTTACGATCAGGAAAATTACTATAGATATTCTGCAAGTTCTCTCTGCAGCGCTTTGCCGTTACAGCTCTTGACCCAAGCGATCTATAACCGCATCCCATTACCATTTTTGTCCGACTTTTGATGCTCAACTTCACCCACATTATTTCACATTCGGCATCCGTCGTAACCTCGCTAGATATTAACGAATTCTTTATCGAAATAAATATGCCAGCACCGTTGGCGACTAACCTCTCCTTGCGATGTATATTTTAATGTGAACTTAGGATTTCGTTGCTATTGACTTCTGGTTTCAATCAACATTCTGTTCGTAATAGTATCTTGGCATTATAACCTTGAATAAGCGGTACTAATTCTGGGGCCCTTACTTGTATTCTCCTGCAGTTTGCTGATATCATCTCAACCTTTTCTATGTCAGATTTGCAAGGACGAACCTTCCCTCCGAACGTCGTGGCTGATGGATCATCGACTGGGCAAGCAATTTGTGTCTGATTCCAAGGGAGACGGATGGGGCTGGGGATGGAGGGGTGGTCTTTTAACCCAAAAAAGAACCACGTCCATATGACACGTACCACAGCGTCCTGATTAGTTGCCCAAATAACTTCATGCGTTTATTTCTCACTTTGGTAATATCCGGTTCTGTTTTCTTGTAGACTATGGCATGAAAAACTAGTCTTAACTGATTGTTTTCTTGGCAATTTTTTATTTATGCATGTTCTTATTTTCCAAATATCTTGAGTATTCTATCTATTTATATAGTGTTAGTTATTCTGAACGTGATTTCATTACATACGGTATTTCATACTTAGGAGATAGTATGGACCAAAAAAGACATAAATGTCCGGTAAACACGGACTTTAAAATGCGTACTTTAAGACTTAAGAACACTTGTTCATCTAACGCTACTGTGAAACACATCTCTTCTACTGCACGTTCTTTGCTATTACGAACGATCTACAGAATGCAGTAAACAAATCAAGATTAATTTCTCCGTTATTAAGCACAAAACTTCTTTAGTGTATTAACAGCTGTGGGTAAGTGCAGCACATAATTATTTCTAATCGAAACAGTTTGTGTTGTGATGAGTCTGTGAGATGCTTGTATGTTGTAGTTTTATCTTTGCACACACGAGCGTAATGGAAGTTATTTTGCGCACGGGCATTGGGAGATATGATCTTCTGTTATTATCTGCCAAATGGAAGCAACCGTCGAGCCCGTGTCCAGTGTCCAGAGGGGATGTACGATCTGCTCAATTATTCATCTTTTGCAGCGACTAGCGGACTCTTGCTTTGCAGTCTCAGCAACAGCGGATGGTGGCCGGCCTTGCACCATTTGTTGTATGAAATAGGAAGCAGATTTAGCTAAACGCTCTACTATTTCACAGAATAGAATAATGTGTTCTCATTTGTTTTCATATTTGTTTACTGAACACTGTAGGTCGTTCGTCATAGAATAGCAAACAGCATGCAGTGAAAGAGATATGTTTCACACTAACGAAGCTGAACAAACACTTAAGCTATATATTTTAGGGCCCGTGCTTACTGGATATTTCTGTTTCGTTTTTGTCCCTACTATCACCTATAAAAATATGGTTTGGTATGTTTCAACACCCTGTATATTGTTTCTGGTTATGTAAACTCAGAAAAACGCGAGGCAGTATTGACCCTGTAATTTGTCCTAGAAGATAACGTGAAGAAAGGCATAACTGCGTCTATTGCATATATATATATTTAGAGAAAGCGTTTGGCAATATTGATTGCACTATACTCTCTGAAATTTTGAAGATGGCCGCGATTGATATAGGTAGAGAAAGGTTGTACAGAAACCAGACTGCAGTTGTAGAAAGCAGTAGCAGTGAAGGGAGTAAGACAGGTTTGTGGCCTACCCACGACGTTATGCAATCTGCATATTGAGCAAACTGTGAAGGAAACCAAATAGAAATTTGGAAACGAATTTAAAGTTCATGAAGAAGAAATAAAAACTTTAGAGTTTACCGAGGAGAGAGAAAGACTTGTAAGAACAACTGAATAGAATGAACAGTGTCCTGAAAAGAGATTAAGTGACGAAAACCAATAAAAGTAAACCAAGGACAGTGGAATGTAATCGAATTAAATAGGTGATGTTGAGGAAATTAGACAGGGAAATCAGACACTAAAAATAGCAGATGAGTTTTGCTGTTTGGGTAGAAAAATAACTAATGATGGCCGAAGCAGAAAGGATGTAACATTCCGACTGATGGTAGCAAGAAAACATTCCTGCAAAGAGAACTTTTTAATAATAAACATATACACTCTAAAAAGAAAAAGAGAAAGAGACGAGGCCCCACGAAGAGAATTATCCGAATGGCGCGGCAATGGGTTAGCAGACAATCAAACGATTACATTTTCAATTATTCAAGAGAAAGAGATTCACAAATTGAGCAAGTCAGTACAGCGTTGGTCCACCTCTGGCCCACATGCAATCAGTTATTCAGCTTGGCATTGATTGACAGAGTTTTCAGATGTCATCGTGGCGGGAATCGTGCCAGAGTCTGCCCGACTGCCGCGTTAGATCGTAAAAATCCCGCGCTTATTGGAGGGCCATGCGCATAATGCTCAAAACGTCTCAATTGGAGAGAGATACGGCGATATTGCTGGGCAAGATAGGTCAGTCAAGCGCTAAGACAAGCAGTAGAAACTCTCGCCGCATGCAGGCGGTCGTTATCTTGCCGAAATGCAAGCCCAGGATGGTTTCCCATGAAGGGCAACAAAACCAGGGTTAGAATATCGCCGACGTATTGCTGTGCTCTAAGGGTGGCACGGATGAAACCAAGATGTGCGTGAATGAAACAGGCAAGTGTCCCCCTAAGACCCCCCTAGTTTCACCACACCCTCAGTGCCACCGAATCACCTTAGTTGACCACTTTTCAAATGTATCTGTCAGAAACTTCGACACACACTCAGCCTCGTGGTTGCTCTAGCGCCTGAGTATTAGGCAACCCTTCACACCACTCAAGTGGTGGTTGCCTGCCTCCAGATGAAAGAGCAGCCGCAAGGCAGAATGAGTGGTTAAGTTTGTGACTGGTACATCTGTAACATGCTCAATTAAGGTGATTCGATGGCACCGAGTGTGTTTTAGAACTGGCGGCTCATAGGAGAACACTTTGCCTTTTTATTCACGCACATTTTAATGTTGGGCCCTCAATCCTTTCACAACGTGATCATGTCATAGTAGGGTGGGAAAAAGGAGGACTGAAAGAGGATACGAATCTTTCGCTACTTCGAATCCCCTTCCGTTTACGTTGAATGATCTGGGGGTAGCGTCTTTGATCATAATCAAAACGTCTTCGGTCCTGGGTTAGAATTCTGCCGCTGCTTAATTTTTGATTAATAATCGGCATTGGCGGCCAAAGACTTCCGGCATAAGAAGTCACGTTCATTCAGCGAACGGGCTTGTCAAAGAAGGCGAAGGAGTGGACAGAGATTCAGGGCACTCTCTTGTCCTAGGGGTGGGAAAATGCCCCTAAAGGCGGAAGAATCAGCAATGATCAACGCCATGAGGATGCAGAAGGCAATGGAAACCACTGCATTAAAGACACGTAACGTGTATCCACAGGACATGTGGCCTGTAACTGAAGAAGTGTCATGATGATCTCTCCATTGGCAAAAGATTCCGGAATAGTCGCCGATTCGGATCTCGGGGAGGGGACTGCCAAGTAGGAGGTTACCATGAGATTGAATAATCGACGAATCGGGACGTGGAATGTCAGAAGCTGGAATGTGGTAGAGAAACTAGAAAATCTGAAAAGCGAAATGCAAAGGCTCAATTTAGAAATAATAGAGGTCAGTGAAGTGAAGTGGTAAGAAGACAAGGATTTCTGGTCAGATAAGTACAGGATAATATCAACAGCAGCAGAAAATGGTATAACGTAGGATTCATTACGAATGGGAAGGTAGGGCAGATACTGTGTTTCTGTGAACAATTCGGTGACAGGGTCGTTCTTATCAGAATCGACAGCAAACCAACACCGACAACGATAGTCCAGGTATACATGTCGACATCGCAAGCTGAAGATGAAGACATAGAAAAAGTTTATGAGGATACAGGAAGGGTAATACAGTATGTAAAGGGGGATGAAAATCTAATAGTCATGGGGGATTGGAATGCAGTTGTAGGGGAAGCAGTAGAAGAAAAGGTAGCATGAGAATATGGACTTGGGACAAGGAATGAGAGAGGAGAAAGACTAATTGAGTTCTGTAACAAGTTTCAGATAGTCACAGGGAATATCCTGTTCAAGAATCACAAGAGGAGGAGGTATACTTAGAAAAGGCGAAGTGATACGGGAAGATATCAATTACATTTCATCATGGTCAGAAAGAGATTCCGAAATCAGAGACTGGATTGTAAGTCGTACCCAGGAGCAGATATATAGTAGCGATGAAGAATCAATACGCAAAGAAGTGGGATACGAAAGTACTAAGGAATGACGAGATACGGTTCTCTAAGCAATAAGGAATAGTTCAGTAGGCAGTGCAGTTGAAGAGAAATGGACATCTCTAAAAAGGGCCATCACAGAAGTTGGGAGGGAAAATATAGTTACAAAGAAGGAAACTGCGAAGATATCATGGGCAACAGCAGAAATACTTCAGTTGATTGAGGAAAGGAGGAAGTAGAAAAATGTTTCGGGAAACTCAGGAATACAGAAATACAAGACGCTGAGGAATGAAATAAATAGGAAGTGTAGGGAAGCTGAGACGAAATGGCTGCAGGAAAAATGTGAAGACACTGAAAAAGAAATGACTGTCGGAAGGTCAGACTCAGCATACAGGAAAGTCAAAATATTATTTAGTGACATTTAAAGCAAGGGTGGTAAAATTAAGAGTGCTACGGGAATTCCACTGTTAAATGCTGAAGAGAGAGCGGATAGGTGGAAAGAATACATAGAAAGCCTCTATGAGGGGAAGATTTGTCTGATGTGATGTAAGAAGAAACGGGAGTCGATTTAGAAGAAAAAAAATATGTATGTCAAAAATTCGCCTCAGTTGCGAAACGTTACTGGTCTTTACCCGAGTTTCAGCTAGAGTACTCTAGCCTTCTTCAGAAGCATAAAATAAACTAATACATGCTAGAATAAGGCACGGTCAAACATAAACGGTCTGGCATTTATTAATTTATTTTATGCTTCTGAAAAAGGTTAGATTTCTCTAGCTGAAACCTGGGCAAAGACCAGTAAAATTTCGCAACTGAGGCGGATTTTTGACATATTAATTTATCACAGTTGCTGACAGGGCTGCAACATGTTAAAAATTCTTCGTTTTAGAGATCCAGTCTTAGAATCAGACTTTAAAAGAGATTTGGAAGACTTAAGGTCAAATAAGTCAGAATGGAGAGATAACATGCCATCAGAATTTCTAAAATCATTGGACGAAATGGCAACAAAACGACTATTCGCGTTGGTGTAGAGAATGTATGAGTCTGACGACATACCATCTGACTTTCGGAAAAATAGAACCCACATCATTCCGAAGACTGCAAGAACTGACAAATGCGAGAATTATCGCACAATCAGCTTAACAGCTCATGCATCCAAGTTGCTCACGAGAATAATATACAGAAGAATGGAAAAGAAAATTGAGGATGCGCTAGATGACGATCAGTTTGGCTTTAGAAAAAATAAAGGCAAGAGAGAGGCAATTCTGACGCTGGGATTAGTAATGGAAGCAATACTGAAGAAAAATAAAGACGCGTTCATAGGATGTATCGACCTGGAAGAAAGCGTTCGACAATGTAAAATGGTGCAAGTTGTTCGAATTTCTGAATAGAAAAAGAGGGAAGCTATAGGGAGAGATGGGTCATATACAATATGTACAACAGCCAAGAGAGAGTGATAAGAGTGGACGACCAAGAACAAAGTGTTCATATTAAGAAGGGTGTAAGGCAAGGATGTAGTCTCTCGCCCCTACTCTTCAATCTGTACATCGAAGAAGCAATGATGGAAATAAAAGAAAAGTTCAGTAGTGGAATTAAAATTGAAGGTGAAAGGATATCAGTGATACGATTCGCTGATGACATTGCTGTCCTGAGTGGAAGTGAAGAAGAATTACATGATATGCTCAACGGAATGAACAGTCTAATAAGTATGCGGTATGGATTGAGGTAAATCGAAGAAAGAGGAAGGTAAGGAGAAGTAGTAAAAATGAGAACAGCGATAAACTTAACATAAGATTTGATGATCAAGAAGTACATGAAATTAAGGAATTCTGCTGCCTAGGCAGTAAAATAACCAAAAAGACATTCCTGGCCAAGAGAAGTCTACTAATGTCAATAGCGGCCTTAATTTGAGGGAGAAATTTCTGAGAATGTACATCTGGAGTACAGCATTGTATGGTAGTGAAACATGGACCGTGGAAAAACCGGAACAGAAGAGAATAAAAGCATTTGAGGTGTGGTGCTACAGACGAATGTTGAAAATTAGGTGGGCTGATAAGGTAAGGAATGAGGAGGTTCTGCGTGGGATCGGAGAGGAAAGGAATATGTCGAAAACATTGACAAGGAGAAGGTTCAAATGGTTCAAATGGCTCTGAGCACTATGCGACTTAACTTCTGAGGTCATCAGTCGCCTAGAACTTAGAACTAATTAAACCTAACTAACCTAAGGACATCACACACATCCATGCCCGAGGCAGCATTCGAACCTGCGACCGTAGCGGTCGGTTCCAGACTGTAGCGCCTAGAACCGCACGGCCACTCCAAGGAGAAGGGACAGGATGACTGGACATCTATTAAGACATGCGGGAATGACTTCCATGGTACTAGAGGGAGATGTAGAGGGCATAAACTGTAGAGGGCATAAACTGTAAAGGAAGACAGAGACTGGAATACATCCAGAAAATAATTGAGGACATAGGTTGCAATTACTGCTCTGGGATGAAGAGGCTGACATAGGATGAGAATACGCGACGGTCCGCATCAAACCTATCAGAAGACTGATGACCAAAACAAAAGAAGAAAGTGATTGCAAGCTAGACAGCAGAGCAAAACCTGTGATCGCGCTACACTGCAGAGGGGTCAGATGACGTTCAGTAGGGTTGCAGCCCCATTATGTTCTTACAACAGGGTTGAAACGCCCAGGGGGTGACAGCAGTGTCGAGCGTTGTCAAGAACATCGTCCTGTTGCTTATCACACAGCGAAACGCCGTTTTTGACCGCGAAATATGTGGAAAACGATGCCTCAGGGGAAAGGATTGTATGACTGACACCCTTTATGCCATTCCCTGGGGCGTTTTCGAGTGGATTATGAGCAGCGGTGTGTCTAAAATGTTTTCCGTCGCCACCCATAAGAAAACTGCTTGATTTCAACGCTTGTTGTCGCAGTTCTAATCTCCTTCGCAGAGAGTCAAGAGAAGAGGTGAACAGTGGGCAAGAGGGGTGTGTTGACCTTCCCATCGTGTGACCTGTGCATGGTGCGAAAGCTCATAATTGAGGTGAAATTTAGTTCCAATGTGACATCCTTAACCTCACATGATCTTCCGAGCTGTGGCCTCCTTTTGCAAGTGGCGACACCTCCCGTTTTGTATCGTTGCCGAGCCCGAGGAAGACGCCCGCGGCCCCACGCTTGTGCACCATTACAGAGGAAAGTTGCGGGCATCTTTGAACCAAATTTCAAACTTATGGGTCGAAATGGGAGGCAATTACGGGGTTTCCCAAAAGTGATCCTTTAATATTTGTTGCGCAATATAATTTTAAAAACACACAAAACTCGCTGTAAAACGCTGTACTTGAAGAATTAACAGTGTCCTCCAAATGGATTTAACCTGTTATATTATCCTTAGGTAAGTACAATTCGTAATATTTACAAACACTGCACAAAACACAGTCTCATGTCTCACGACAACAAAAATAGCAGAAAAGAACGGAGATTGTTTATGGTGTTCTCTACTGCTCATTACTTCATGTGATTCTAAATTGGTCACTATACTGAAGCAACGACCACGAAACAGCACGTGATCCTAGGTACAACAGTCTTACTTACATTAGATGAAATAGATGGACATAGAAAATGGAAAAATGACAATTAAAATGATGGAAAAGCGACGCAAAATGCTTAGTAGTTAAATAAGAAGACTGAGTGATCCGGCTTGAGAGGAATGAATGAAAAATGAGTGCCTTGAGATTGAAGAACTGGAAAAGCAACGTAGAAGCAGTGTACCAATAAAATGATCCAAGGGAAATGAGCAAACAGTATATACTACATAAAAGATAAAGCAATATTAGCATGTGTAGAAAAGAACAAATAGGGATGGAAGAAATAAGGCTTAGTTATAACTGAACTATCGCTACTTGGGAGGACCCCCACGAACAAGTGAACGTAGGAGAACGAAACTTTATGGAAGCATTTGTAAGGCATGATTGAAAGAAACATTTTAATTTCCACATGAGAGGTTAACATTTTTTTCATCGCGTACCATGTTTACGTTCCAGGTTACAAGCGTTGCTCAGTGTGACGAGAGTCTGCATCAACGACAGCCTGGAACCGCTCTAGAGTCTGTTCTAGTGCTGCGCAAAGTAACGGTGGACCACGGAATATTCAGCTGTCGTGACACAGCTCATGCACTGACTGAAGATCGCAGTTGCATTCTGAACCCTGGAAACAGTAAGTTCTTCAACAATCTGTGGGGCAGCTGGCCGTTAGCCTCTCCCGGAACAAATTTCCAAATCGCCAGCTGATTCGGACTTCCGAATCACATTCCTTAACCCCGACGTGCAAATAGGACCTCTCGTGTTTCTTTAATGCATCGATATTCACGAAGAGTAGCAGCACCACTGCTGTTGTTTTGTAAAACAGCTTTACGACTAAAGCCCTGCACACCTTGTCCACAATCATGCTGGCTGTCTGCGTTTGAAATGCACTCTGATGTCTCTGTTTCAGCCGTGCGTCACCTTACCAGTACCGATACCTAAAAGAAAATCATGACACTAACAGTAATAACAATGCAAATCTTGCAGTGTATAGTCTCAACGTCACTCCTACAAAGTTGGGTAGCCATACAGTAAATAGTTTTCTGTTTACACTGGCTCAAGTAGCGAAAGTTTAATTATTAACCATCCTGTATATGGAGATTTGTATTAAGAAGTAGATTAGGACACGCATTATTCGCATGTGATGAAATACACTGTGGACCAAAGATATCGAGGTACAAAGCGGAGAAAATATTTTGTGACTAAAGCATCTACAACGCCCATTGTATTTTCATTTATTACATTGGTTTGGCTACTGTCATTGTCAGATCTGTAATTATGATAAAAGCAACATTCAAATTAGGCGTCACATGTATATGTTAACTACATTCGAACTGTTAGCTGCAGCTAGGATGTTACTGGGGACATGGGAAGAGGTCCCAGTATTCTAATGTTTTGGAGAGCGACAACAGATTCAGCTCACATCTGGTAGTAACTGAGGGAACTCTGACGGCGGAATACTACGTCACGGATATCTTGCATCCTTATGTGTTACCTCTGAATGAGACAATATCGTGCCATTTTTCAACACGACAATGGTCATCCACGTGTGACACCTGTTTCTATGGACTGTCTGCGTGATGGTGAGATAGTCTCATAGGCAGCAAGATCCCCACACCAGTCCCCGATAGAACAAATGTTCGGACAGCTCAGATATTGCAATCCTGTCATATCCTTCCTCTCACTAATTCTACGAATAAAATACCATCCTCCACTCCAACTACCAAGAAGATAGAAACTCCTCAGCACTGAAACAGCCACAACTCATGATCCAAAAAACATCAACGATCAGATTGACAAAGATGACTATATGGAATCCCTCATTACGTAAGATCAGTCAATACCAATACAATTTCACACTTTCCTTTTATCCCTACCTGATCCAAGATTCATGAAACCAAAATCACTTTCTCTTGAAATCTAAAAGTATGTACCGAAAATATACATACCCTTACCTAAGTTTCATTACCATCAAATCATCTCTCCCCAACTTACACTCTATAGTCCAATTAAAATGGCCTCCTCTGTCCTTGGTTCACATGCCTCGTCACATACCTATCAAATCCAACTTCCAGACAACTTCGACCACTATAACGTCCCCTACTTCCACTGCTGTTATCAAAGGAGTCGGACAGATCTGGAAAGTAGGAAAGCCCTGCGAATCCGTGGCTTTTGGGTGCTGCTTATCTATTTATGGTTATTACTGAATCATACACCCCTGTAACACCTCACCGCAGACGTAGCATTGAGCCATCTAGATGAATTGGCGTAAAACATCGCTAACGTCAGTGCTTGAAATATAACGAACATCTAAGAGAGTAGTGTTGGATCCCTCACAAATATCGACACTGGAAGAAACCCACTTCCACAGGTGACACACTTTCATCGGTCCCCACCAACCCGTAACTCACGTAATCGGTATCCTTTTCTCATCAAAGCAAGTCAAAACGCCCCATAATAAAACCAGAATTTATGCTACCCATCCGTCTAGTTGATACTCCCCTGCATCCAAACCATCCCCTCTGTCTTCGATCTACAGCTGAACACTACATACGCTTCATAACAACAGTCCTTTAGAACATCAATCCGTCCGAAAGTTCGTTCATCCTATCCAAAATAACCCTTGCTGTTGGCACTACACACGCTGGCAGATGACGTTCACCGGGTATTCGCCATACCCGCACCCTGCCATGAGATCGCCACATTGTGAATCGTGTTTCGTCACTTCACTCAACGTTTTTCCACTGTTCAATCGTCTAATGTTTACGCTCCTTACACCAAGCGAAGCGTCGTTTGGCATTTACCAGTGTGACGTGTGGCTTATGACCAGTCGCTCGACCATGAAACCCAGGTTTTCTCACCTTCCGCCTAACTGTCATAGTACTATCAGTGGATCCTGATGCAGTTTGGAACTCGTGCGTGATAGTCTGGATAGATGTCTGCCTATTACACATTACGACCATTTTCAACTGTTGGTGGCTTCTGTCAGTCAACAGACGAGGTCGGCCTGTACGCCTTTGTGCTGTACGTGTTTCTTCATGTTTCCACTTCACTGTCACATCGAAAACAGAGTTTAGGAGTGTGGAAATCCTGCGTACAGACCTGTGACACAAGTGACACCTAATCACCTGACCACGTTCGAAGTCCGTGAGTTCCGCGGTATCCCAATTTTCCGCGGAGCGCCTCATTCCGCTCTCTCACGATGTCTAATGACTACCGAGGCCGCTGATGTGGAGTACCTGGCAGTAGGTTGCAGCACAATGCACCTAATATGAAAAAAGTATGCTTTTTTGGGTGTACGGATACTTTTGATCATATAGTGTGTATTGTACACTTACCTACCGAGTCCTGCAGCCTTGTGTAGGCTACTCCCTCTTCCTACACTCGCTCCAACGCCCTCATCGTAAATCTTGGGTTTACTACTATCGATTATCCTTCATGGTGTCCCGAATGGGCCCCATCCGATTTTCAAGAGTATCGTATGCGGATCGTATGCGGATAAATGTAGGAGAGATCAATGTGATTAGAATCAGTAAACATCACTGGAAGGCAAGACTTTAAAATAAGGATGTTTTGAGACATAAAATGGAAGTTGCGTGGAGAAAATAAGAAGCACAGTATCAATGGGTAAATGAGCTTTTGAAAACTTGAAATATTTGATAACAGTAAAAACAATTTCAATCGAATCAAGAAGGAGATTCGAGAAGTGGTTTGTCTGGAGGGTACTACTGTAAGGCATCGAATCACGGAAAGTCAAAAACCAAGAGGAAAAATGTTAGTTACCAAACGCAATAATTGTAGAGAACAATACTAAACGTGAAATGGACTATAGAATGACTGATGCAGGAGTAGTCCTAAGAACAGGAGAGGAAATAAAACTAGTGGAAATGATAGTAAACATCTCGGTTGAGACACACACCGTACTGTGAAGAAGCTGTCTACAATGAAGAGCCTTCAGAGGAGATATTGCATCGAAAAAGGGAATGGAAGAAAAAGACTCGCAATGCTGAATGACACGAAATATTTTGCGTAGTTACCAACAGATTGAGAAAGAGGCAACGGATAAAAGTAGGAGGATAGTATCTTGTCGATACCTGACAAAATACGAGAGAACGATAAGAGAGTCCTAAATTGGGATCCTTAAGATAGATGACCAATGTTTAGGAATGACATTTAGTTTTTATTCACATGAGCATCATGTAATAGTAACTTATGACGTTAGCAGTCGTTCAGAGTGAAGACTGCCAGCCTCAGTCCACGTGTTACAACATAATCTACTGACGTAGCTGAGCTTTAGGTTCGAAATTATTTGGCCTCACGTACCAGATCTTAATTTTTAAAAAGTAATGCCTAATGACCCAAACCTGAATGGACACATTTAGAGAGACTAAACTGGTTAATTATCGTACCCGAATTCTCCACTGACTGATAGTTTAACGCTGCGGCTTATATCTACCGTCGCGCAATCTAAACTACAACATCCAATACTAGAACACGATTCAAGGTCAGATGCCTGACCCGCCTCGCTTAGAGTCCAGCCACCTGACCGATGAGACACACCTGACCGTCAGCAAGTTATTGAGACTGGCGTTGTTGCTCCTGTGGGGGAATGGAATTTGACGGCGTCAGAGACTGGGGCACTGTGTGACTTTCCTGAGCGCACTGCGCAACGATGGATAAAATGATGCCGTCATACGGGAGAAGCAAGTTGGCTTGTGAGTTCAGAACAAAAAAACCCGTAAACACATCACTTCAAAGACTTTTTTTAAACGAGATGCAGCTGAAACGTGCTACTGCATTTCCCGAGTCGGTTAACACGGTTCGTCGCCAGCTTAGGTGGTCGGAATACAGAGGAAACGGGTGGCAGTGAAAGTGAATTCTAGCGACTGAAGTTTGCTGAGGAAAATATCTACGGTGATGAGCGGAATGTAGTATTCTCCAACGAATAAGCGATTTCCACAGCAAATTATGTTCAGTAAGAGTTTATAGGACGCATACTGTCCGTTTCGACAGCAAATACACCCGCGAGTTATGTCATGGTAGTCGTGTGCGTGCGACAGTTTGGAGATGGATATGTTCGAATGGTCTTTGACTGCTTCGCACGATAGGTGAGCGACTTGATACTACTTACAACGGGCATGTAATGGCTAATGTTATGATGCCATCAGTGAAACAACTGTAACCTGGGGGATTTAACTATTTTCAGCAGGATCGCCCACCAATAGACATTTGAAAACCGTCATGAACCACGGCCAAGAGTTGCTAATTATACAACCTGTTCCGGCCCACAGACCATCATCGGGCATCTGAAAATAAATACTATTTAAAGCGATATAAAGTCTATGCCCTCAAATAATATAAAAATTGAAATATAACTTTTTGATGCTTTTTATATTGTATCGTTTTATATGCTGTTAAATATTTTATGATACCTGATGGTGGTCTGAGGGCTGAAGCTGATTGCATGATAAAATAATTTTTATCAGTAGCTAGTGTCATTCATGGCGTTTTTCAAATATTTACCGGCTTTAGGGTGCCAGCTTAAAATGTATTCCAATACACGCCTGAGCTATAGTGGCGAAGTAGTTTGTAGAATAGAATAGGATTTCTCTCCTGACTGAGTCCCTTCTGCACTATATGTCTCCCCTGCTAGAAACGTATGGGCGGAGCTGAAGTGGACCTCGAGAGAGAACTGGCCTGACACTGCGCCAAAAACCGGCGATAAGTCAGGTGCCTGAGAGGTGAGAGATTTATTACTCAGCTTCCCTCGTCGAAGGATGCATGTGGTCACTGAAGTGGAAGGCCTTTGCACAGAATGTTAAGTAGCAGAGAAATCACACGCTGTGCCCTTTTGTGGGTCGGAAAAATCTTATCAAGAACTTTGAACGTCTCTTTCTGTTAATTTGGTATTTTATGAATATTATACAAATTAGCAAAGTAAAGCAAAACAAAAAGATTACGTAAAGCGTGATTCGATGCAAATCCTGTCATCGTCCTGCGGTTGTCAACCAGGCTGTTACCACAACTCTGAGGCCGGCCCCTTGTGGCCGAGCGGTTCTAGGCGCTTCAGTCTGGAACCGCGCGACCGCTACGGTCGCAGGTTCCAATCCTGCCTCGGGCATGGATGTGTGTGATGTCCTTAGGTTAGTTAGGTTTAAGTAGTTCTAAGTTCTAGGGGACTGGTGACCTCAGCTGTTAAGTCCCATAGTGCTCAGAGCCATTTGAACCATTTTTGAACTACAACTCGGACCTGTTATGTTACTGTACTAAGTGCTGAGATGCTCAGTTATTTATTTCGATTGTCCCGTGTCCACTGCAGTCGGAACTGATGATGCCGCTGGGTCATCCTATGAGTATGTAGGGGTCATCTGTTGAAGACCCCATGCTATGACCAGACAAAATTACAATCGTCTGGTCATAACTGTGCGGGCTTTCATTCCGCTGGGAAAGGACTAATAGAACTAAATCATATGAAATATTAGTTCCCTGTACGACTTGAATGATAAAAAGATTCACTTAACTTCATACAATTCTTTGCCGCAGGAGTGCTTGATAATTTTCAACCGTCACTGACTATTAAAGCGTCACTTGAGGCACTAATGAAGTCTTGAAGTACAATGTTCGACATCTACAAAAATATATTTCCATCTGGAGTTGAATAACTCTTTAGTCTTACTCACTGATGTCGACTGCCTCAGCTGAGGTCACAGTCAGGGGTGGAGCGCTTCCGTGCTCGGCTCTGTACCGCTGTCTGTGCGACGGTGCTGGTGTGCTGAGAGAGAAGGTTTGTCTTCTTCAGCCTCTCCCATCGACTCATCACTAATGTCTGTGGCATCGTTGTGCGCCGCCGACTTTGTTGTGGCACCACTATCGCTGGACTATATCTTACTTCGTGTTCAATACTGTGCACAGAGAGTTGTCCTCCAAAACACTTGTTCCTCCAACCAACAGTGTATTCTGTTGCCAGAACTGCCACAGATCGTCGTCTGTCGTGTTTTACTCGGTGGGCTAACCTCCAACCTGCATGTTCTGTGGTGAGGCCTGGATATCGAGCACCTTATTGCCTATTAGTGATTTCATAGTCCTCCAACCACATTCCACGGATGCTCACGATAATTTATATCTACATACCGGGTGATCAAAAAGTCAGTATAAATTTAAATACTTAATAAACCACGGAATAATGTAGATAGAGAGGTAAAAATTGACACACATGCTTGGAATGACATGGGGTTTTATTAAAACAAAAAAAGTTCACAAAATGTCCAACAGATGGCGCTGGATAGCAAAACGTCAGTGACAGGGCATTACAATCGTGTATAAAAGCAGCTGTAATGAGAGAGAGAATCAGATGCGCCTGAAGTCGGAGCATGTTGACGTTACCTGAAAAGGTGCTTTTAGTAAAGCTGTATTATCAGAATGGGGAATGTGCTAGTTCAGCGTTACGATCCTATCGCAATAGGAAGGGGATTCGAACGGGTAAAGGTCCGTTGACAAATGCAGCTGTGGCGAGAATGATTTCGAAGTTCGAAACCACAGATTATTTAGACGATAGACCCCGTAGTGGCCGACCGAGCACGGGGCGTAATGCTGCTGAGACAGTTCAGGAAGAAATGGAGACTGTAGCGGGTTCGTCTATGCACGGGGAAGTCAGCGCTCGTGCAATCGCACGTCGGGCTGGCATTCCATACACTACTGTTTGGTTGGCACTTAGGCGTACCCTCCGATTATCCATAGGCATCATGAACTGTTACCTGGTGATTTAGTGAAGCGGAGGGCATTTGCGGTGTGGGCGTTTCAAAAGATGGCGGAAGATGACGATTGGTTGAGTAACGTGTTGTGTACCGACGAAGCTCATTTCACGCTCCGAGGGTCTGTCAACGCCCACAACTGCAGAATTTGGGCTACCGAAAATCCTAGAACTGTCGTGGAAACTCCACTACACGACGAGAAAGTCGCGGTATGGCTTTGGTTTACCACATCTACCGTTATCGGGCTTTTTTTTCGTCGAGGAAATGCTTGATTCTGATTTTGTAATTGCTACCGTGACGGGTGAGAGGTACGCCGATATGTTACAGAATCGCATCATCCCCAGCCTGGCTGATAAACACCTGCTGGAACGTACGATGTTTATGCAGGATGGCGCTCCACCCCATATTGCTAGACGCGTGAAAGATCTCTTGCGCGCGTCGTTTGGCCATGATCGTGTGCTCAGCCGCCACTTCCGTCAAGCTTGGCCTCCCAGGTCTCCAGACCTCAGTCTGTGCGATAATTAGCTTTGGGGTTACCTGAAGTCGCAAGTGTATCGTGATCGACCGACATCTCTAGGGATGCTGAAAGACAACATCCGACACCAATGCCCCACCATAACTCCGGACATGCTTAACAGTGCTGTTCACAATATTATTCCTCGACTACAGCTATTGTTGATGAATGATGGTGGACATATTGAGCATTTCCTGTAAAGAACATCATCTTTGCTTAGTCTTACTTTGTTATGCTAATTATTGCTATTCTGATCAGATGAAGCGCCATCTGTCGGACATTTTTTGAACTTTTATATCTTTTTGGTTCTAATAAAACCCCATGTCATTCCAAGCATGTGTGTCAACTTGTACCTCTCTATCTACATTATTCCGCGATTTATTCAGTTTTCAAATTTATACTGACTTTTTGATCACCCGGTATATACTCTGTTCCATCGTAAATAAAGCGTAATTTATCTTATCTTCGTAGCCCTTACTTCAAATGTACATTGGCGGCAGTATACGTTCAGTCAGGTGCTGAAAAGTGTGCTGGGGAATGGCAGCCCACTCTTCACGGAGTGCTGCTCTGAGGAGAGGTATCGATGTGGGTCGGTGAGGCCTGGCACGAAGTCGGCGTTCCAAAACATCCCATAGGTGTTCTATAGGATTCAGGTCAGGACTCTGTGTAGGCCAGTCCGTTACAGGTATGTTATTGTCGTGTAACAACTCCGCCACAGGCCGTGCATTATGAACAGGTGCTCGATCGTATTGAAATGCAATCGCCATTTCCGAATTGCTCTTCAGCAGTCGGAAGGATGAAGGTGCTTAAAACATCAATGGTCTGTGGGGTGATAGTTCCACGCAAAATCACAAGGGGTGCAAGCCCCCTCGAGCAAAAACAAGACCACACCATAACACCACCGCCTCCGAATTTTACTGTTGGCACTACACACGCTGGCAGATGACGTTCACCGGGCATTCGCCATACCCATACCCTGACATCGGATCTCCACATTGTGTACCGTGATTCGTCACTCAACACAACGTTTTCCCACTGTTGAATCGTCCAATGTTTACGCTCTTTACACCAAGCGAGGCGTCGTTCGGCATTTACCGGCGTGATGTGTGGCTTATGTGCAGCCGCTCGACCATGCAATCCAAGTTTTCTCACCTCCAGCCTAACAGTCATAGTACTTGCAGTGGATCCTGATGCAGTTTGGAATTCTTCACGATGATGTCGCTAAACAAGGTAATGTTGCACACAATGTATACTGAGTTTCTGTAATTCATGTACGCAATGCACTGACATTCGGAGGTACTTGAAGACAGGTATGGCCTGAAAAAGAAGACTATTTTAATATACTCTCAAAGCAAGGGTCGTGTATTTCGTTTCTTCTTTAATGGAACATCACAATTTGCAAAATCCAGTGGAGTAACTGCTCATGAAAATTCGGTTGAACATAGGAACGTGCGTTAATTTTAAAGGCTAGAGGACAAATTACGGAGAGAATAGATAAGAAACTAACATCTCAGCTGGACACAGGAGTAAAATATTGGAGGAAAGCGTTAAAATGAGTTATTGCTGCGGTCAAAAAATTTTTTGTACGAAGTCTATCTTTCACGGCTCTGAGCTTTCGGTTTGGGTCAACGCTTTTCGAGATTTTGAGACGACACTACAGCTGCTTGCAGAATTAGATCCTTTTCTAGCGAAACGTGCACTATGTGATCAAAAGTATCCGGACACATGGCTAAAAGTGACTTTCAAGTTCGTGGCGCCTTCCATCGGTAATGCTGGAATTCAATGCGGTGTTGACACACCCTAAGCCTTGATGAGAGCTTCCACTCTCGCAGGCATACGTTCAACAACGTGCTGGAAAATTTCTTGGGGAATGGCAGCCCACGGGGTGCTCCACTGAGGAGAGGTATCAATGTCGGGCGGTGAGGCCTGGCACACAGTCGGCGTACCAAAACATCCCAAAGGCGTTCTATACTGTTCAGGTCAGTACACTGTGTGGGCCAGTCTGTTATATGGATGTTACTGTCGTGTAATCACTCCGCCACAGGCCGTGCATTACGAACAGGTGCTCGATCTTGTTGAAAGATGCAATCGCCATCCCCGAATTGCTCCTCAATAGTGTGAAGCAAGAAGGTGCTTAAAACATCAATATAGGCCTCTGTTGTGATAGTTCCACGTAAAACGACAAGGGGTGCAAACACGACTACAACTTAGCACCGCCGCTTCCCAATTTTGCTGTTGGCACTATACCCGCTAGCAGATGACGTTCACCGGATATTCGCCATACCCACGCCCTGCCACCAGATCGCCACATTGTGTATCGTGATTCGTCACTCCACACAACGTTTTTCCATTGTTCAATCGTCCAATGTTTAGGCTCCTTACACCAAGCGAGGCGTCGTTTGGCATTTACCGGCGTGATGTGTGGCATATGAGTAGCCGCTCGACCACGAAAATCAAGTTCTCTCACCTCCCGCCTGTCATAGCACCTGCAGTGGATTCTGATGCAGTTTGGGGTTCCTGTGTAATGGTCTGGATAGACGTCTGCCTATTACACATTACGACCCTCTTCGACTGTCGGCGGTCTCTGTCAGTCAACAGATGAGGTCTGCCTGTACGCTTTCGTGCTGTACGTGTCCCTTAACGTTTCCACTTCACTATCACATCGGAAACAGTGGACCTAGGGATGTTTAGTAGAGTGGAAATCTCGTGTACAGACATATGACGCTAGTGACACCCAATCACCTGACCACGTTTGAAGTCCGTGAGTTCCGCGGAGCACCCCATTCTGCTCTGTCACGATGTGTAACGACTACTGAGGTTATTGATGTGAAGTACGTGGGAGAAGTTGGCAGCACGATGGATCCATTATGAAAAACATATTTTTTTGGAGGTGCCCGGATACTTTTGATCACATAGTGTATTTAATACGTCTGCAGTGGGGCGCCGCGTGAAATGCAGGCGAATAGCCAAGCTGCTTCGCCGTTTGCGAGATGCTTGATCCCAGATACCGGACCGTGACAATATATGTTTTGTCAAAGTCGTTTACGTCACTGCATATCCACATTTGCGGCCCGTACTGGTGCTAGAGTGATTCCCCATTCGTCTCTGCTCCGCTTACACGCTTTAGATCTACATATCTACATATATACTCCTCTAGCCACCAAGCGGGATGACGCGGAGGGCACAATTCGCACCAAAGTCATATTCCCTCCCCCCCCCCCCCCCTCGCCCCCTCCGTTCCACTCGTGGATCGCGCGAGGGAAAAACTACTGAATGCCTCAGTACGAGCTCTTATTTCCCTTATCTTTGAATGGTAATCATTGCGCGATTTGAAAGTTGGTGGTAATAATATATGCTCTACATCCTCGGTGAAGATCGTATTTCGGAATTTAGTGGGCATCCCCCTCGTTTAGCACGCCGTCTATGTGCATGTGTGTCCCACTTCAGACTTTCTATGAGATTTGTAACGCTCTCACGATGGCTGAATGTACCAGTCACGAATCTTGCCGCTCTTCTTTGGACCTTCTCAATCTCTTAAACCAGACCCAACTGGTAAGAGTATAATACAAACGAATAATACTAAGCTATTTCCTTTGTTGAAGGACGGCATCGCTTTAGGATTCTACCAATAAACCGCAGTCTAGAGTTTGGCTTACTCGTTACTTGTGTAATCTGATCATTTCATTTGAGATCATTTAGAATAGTCACACCCAGATACTTGACGGACGTTACCGCTTCCAACGACTGGGCATTTATTTTGTACTCGTACATTAACGCGGATTTTCGCCTTGTTATACGCAGTAGGCTACACTTACTAATATTGAGAGATAACTGTCAGTCGTTACACCACGCATTTATTTTCTGCAAATCGTCATTGATTTGTTCCGAACTTTCGTGTGATACTACTTTCCTGTAGACTACAGCATCATCGGCAAACAGTCTAATGCCGCTGTCAATACCATCACTCAGATCGTTTATGTAAACCGTGAAAGGCAGAGGACCTATTACGCTGCCCTGGGGCGTACCTGAAGTTACGCTTGTTCCTGTTGAAGTCACCCCGTTCAGGACGACATACTGCTCCCTGTCTGTTAGAAAACTTTCTATCCAACCGCATATGTCATCGGATATCGGATAGACCGTAAGCGGGCACTTTTTGTAGCAAGCGACAGTGCGGAACTGCGTCGAATGCCTTTCGAAAGTGGAGAAATATGGCATGAGCCTGGGAACCGGTATCTAGAGCCTGTTGTGTATCACGCACAAAGAGGGCCAGCTGTGTCTCGCATGACCGCTGTTTCCTGGTTTCTGCAGATGAGCATCAGGTGCCCGCAGCGCCATCGGGCGACGTTCAGTTTCGATGTGGGCAGTGAACACAATGTTTCGGCCCATCAGCGTACTGTTGTTGATAATTCTTCCGGGTTATATGGCCGTGGTCCGTGGAATACTTCTATTCCTAACGTTTCGTCCAATACTACGTTGGACCTCAAATGGTTCGAATGGCTCTGAGCACTATGGGACTTAACAGCTATGGTCATCAGTCCCCTAGACCTTAGAACTATTTAAACCTAACTAACTTAAGGACAACACACAACACCCAGTCATCACGAGGCTACGTTGGACGTCCTCAGAGGTATGGCTGGTCCTGTTGAGTCCTGCCGACTGACGAGTCGGGCGTCGGAGAGCGGCCTAAACACCGAGGAAAGTGGGCGTGGTCTAGTTTGTACATAGTAGCAGAGAGAAAACTAGTCATAGATAAAATATAACTATCGATAATAGTCCGTCATAAATAAAATCACTTATCGATTCTGTAACGCCACTGTCCATACCTCGCTTAATTTCAAGGCCTCTTCTTTTCTATTAAAATTATCTTCATGTTTACAAATTTCAACAGTCTCCCTATACAGTCGTGGATAATAGTTCGTGGTAGCACTTAAAACTGTAGTTTCAGAAAACTTAACCACATGGTCACCGGACTGAAGTGCATGTTCCGCAACGGCCGATTTATCTATTTTACCCAGTCGGCAAAGACTTTTATGCTCCTTTACCCTCGTATTCACACTTCTTTTTGTAGTACCAATATAGACCTTGCCACAGGTACACGGAATATTATACACACCGATAGATGATAAAGGTGGCCTTCTATATTTAACAGAACGAAGTACTTGTCCTATTTTTCTGGTAGGTTTGAATAACGGTTTCACTTTATGTTTCAGCAAAATTTTACCGATTCGATCTGTAACATTAATAATGAAAGGTAAAGACACCGTGTTCTTCCATTGTTGTGTACCATCCTTAATAGAGTTTTAAGACCTAATCACAGGAGGCCAAAGGACAAGGATAATCGATAAGTGATTTTATCTATGATGGACTATTATCGATAGTTACATTTGATTTATGACTAGTTTTCTCTCTGCTACAATGTGCAAACTAGACCACGCCCACTTTCCTCGGTATTTAGGCTGCTCTCCGACGCCCGACTCGTCAGTCGGCAGGACTCAACAAAACCAGCCATATCTCTGAGGATGTCGAACGTATTATTGGACGAAACGTTAGGAATAGAAGTATTCCATGGACCACGGCCATATAACCCGGAAGAATTATCAACAACAGTACCATCCGGTCGTGAAAGCCTTAATTGTACCATCAGCGTATAAGCGAAAGTGCAGCCGTGGCAACGACCTCCGCTAGCTAGGCCAGGGCCCCCGACGGTCCCGCGACAATAGCCCGCTCTGCCCCTCCCCGCCAAGCCCGCACGGCGTTGTTTTTACAGCGGCCGGCGGGCCAGACAGACGGATGCAGTCGCGGCTGATGACCACAGGTCCCCCGGACACCGTCGCGCTAATAATGGACCGCGCTGCCGTCACTGCCGGGCGCCAGAAGTGGAAGTGGAAATGGGGTGTTATGTTAGAGCGACACCCGACTCGTGTCCGCGGATCGCTTTACCGCCCGCGGCTGTTCCTCGCAGCCGTCTCGGCTGAGTGCGTGCAGCTATGACAGTTGCACAGCCAGTTACCCGTGAACAGCCGCCGCACTAGAATTTCAGTAAAGGCTTACATGTACTAATCAACACAACACGCAGCCAGCATCATTTGCAATACAGTTAATACTACACTATTGGCCATTAAAATTGCTACACCAAGAATTCATTGCAGAAATATGTTATACTAGAACTGACATGGGATTACATTTTCATGCAGTTTGGGTGCATAGGTCCTGAGAAACCAGTATCCAGAAGAACCACCTCTGGCCGTAATAACAGTCTTGATACGCCTCGGTATCGAGTCAAACAGAGCTTGGATGGCGTGTACAGGTACAACACGATACCACAGTTCATCAAGAGTAGTGACTGGCGTACTGTGACGAGCCAGTTCCTCCGCCACCATTGAGCAGACGTTTTCAGTTGGTGAGAGATCTGGAGAATGTGCTGGCCAGGGCAGCAGTCGGAACATTTTCTGTATCCTGAAAGGCCCGCACAGGACCTGCAACATGCGGTCGTGCATTATCCTGCTGAAATGTAGGTTTCCGCAGGGATCGAATGAAGGGTAGAGCCATGGGTCGTAACACATCTTAAATGTGATGTCCACTGTTCAAAGTGCCGTCAATGCGAACAAGAGGTGTAACCAATGGCAACCTATACCATCACGTAGGTTGATACGCCAGTATGGCGATGACGAATACACGCTTCCAATGTGCGTTCACCGCGATGTTCCCAAACACTGATACGACCATCGTGATGCTGTAAACAGAACCTGCATTCATCCGAAAAAATGACGTTTTGCCATTCGTGCGCCCAGGTTCGTCGTTGAGTACACCATCGCAGGCGCTCCTGTCTGTGATGCAGCGTAAAGGGTAACCGCAGCCACGGTCTCCGAGCTGATAGTCCATCCTGCTGCAAACGTCGTCGAACTGTTCGTGCAGATGGTTGCTGGCTTGCAAACTTCCCCATCTGTTGACTCAGGGATCGAGACGTGGCTGCACGATCCGTTACAGCCATGCGGATAAGTTTCCAGTCATCTCGACTGCTAGTGATACGAGGCCGTTGAGATCCAGCACAGCGTTCCATATTACCCTCCTGAACCCACCGATTCCATATTCTGCTAACAGTCATCGGATCTCGACCAACGCGAGCAGCAGTGTCGCGATACGATAAACCGCAATCGCGATAGGCTACAATCCGACCTTTATCAACGTCGGAAACGTGATGGTACGCATTTCTCCCCCTTACACGAGGCATCACAACAAAGTTTCACCAGGCAAAGCCGGTCAACTGCTGTTTGTGTATGAGAAATCGGTTGGAAACTTTCCTCATGTCAGCACGTTGTAGGAGTCGCCACCGGCGCCAACCTTGCGTGAGTGCTCTGAAAAGCTAATCATTTGCATAGCACAGCATCTTCTTCCTGTCGGCTAAATTTGGCGTCTGTAGCACGTCATCTTCGTGGTGTAGCAATGGCCAGCAGTGTATATTCTCATTTTAGGGTTCCGTACCTCGACTAGTAAACATTTATAGAATAACTTTTTTATCCATCTGTTCCCTGTCTCTCCGACTTTCCAAACCATTTGTCTCAGGAACGGGTAGACTTGTCAAGTTGAAATTTATGCCTCATACTAAGGACAACAATGCCTTGGCGGTATAATACGATGGTCACTCCAAAAGAATTGCACACTATTTTTTTAAAAAAAATCCACCTTTGATTCTACACGTTTGAAAGTTTTACAGTGTGTAGATACATCCTTTAGGAACAATATTTTCATTTCTCCACATAATTTCCATCCCTCTCAGCTGCCTTACGCCATCTTGAAACTAGCGCCTATATACCCGCACGGTAAAATTCTGCACCAACCTGTTGGAGCCACTGTTTGGCAGCGTGCACAAGGGAGTCATCATCTTCAAACGTTGTTCCGCGAACAGAGTCTTTCAGTTTCCCAAAGAGATGACAGTCACATGGAGCCAGGTCAGGATTGTAATCCGGGTGTTTCACTGTTGTCCATCCGAGTTTAGTGATCGCTTCCATGGATTTTTGACTGACATGTGACCGTGCATTGTCGTGCAACAGCAAAACGTCCTGCTTTTGCCGATGTGGTCGAACTCGACTCAAAAATGGCTCTGAGCACTACTGGACTTAACTTCTGGGGTCATTAGTCCCTTAGAGTTAGAACTACTTAAACCTAACTACCCTAAGGACATCACACACATCAAAGCCCGAGGCATATTTCTAACCTGCGACCGTAGCGATCGCGCGGTTCCAGACTGTACCGCCTAGAACCGCTCGGCCACCCCGGCCGGCAACACGACTCAGTCGAGCTTGAAGTTTCTTCAGTGTCGTCACATATGCATCAGAATTTATGGTGGTTCCACTTGGCATGATGTCCACTAGCAAGAGTCCTTCGGAATTGGGAAAACCGTAGCCATAACGTTTCCAGCAGAAGATGTGGTTTTGAATTTTTTTTTTCTTGGGTGAATTTGCATGATGCCACTCCTTTGATTGCCACTTCGTCTATGGTGAAAAATGATTGAGCCATATTTCATCACCTGTCACAATTCTTCCAAGAAATTCATCTCCACCATTCTCGTACTGTTCTAAAAGTTCCCTGCATACCCTTTCTCTTGTTTCTTTGTGAGCCACTATCAACATCCTGGCAACCCACCTGGCACAATCCTTTTTTAACGCCAACACTTCGAGTATTCTGCAAACACTTCTTTCCCCTATCCCAACGTGGAGTGACAATGCGTTCACTGTGATGCGTCTGTCAGCAGTCACCAATTAGTTAAGTCTCTGCGCATTGTCTAGAGTGTGTGCAGTACGAGGCCTGCTGCTGCGAGGACAATACTCAATATTGCCGTGCCCGATTTCATCACGTAATCTGCTTGCCCACCGACTAACTGTACTGCGATCGACAGCAGCATCTCCATAAACCTATTTCAACCTCTTGTGGATGTTTCCCACTGTCTCGTTTTCACAGCACAGGAATTATATGGCAGCACGTTGCTTCTGACGAACGTCAAGTGTAGCAGCCATCTTGAAGACATGCTGTGACGGCGCCACTCACGGAAACAGGTTGAACTAAGTTTGAAAGCAAGTGGGAAGGATGTATCTAGACACTGTAAAACTTCCACATATGCAGAATGAAAACTTTATTTTTACAAAAATAGTGTGCATTTCTTTTGGGGTGACACTCGTAAATGTCAGCTTCAAAGTGAATGCTGTCGAAAGATACGGCCATTTATGTTACACATTTTAATACTCGCAAACTTACTCATCAAAACCTACAGATACTCCCCACTGACCTAGAACCATGAAATTTACCAAGAAGCAAGGTTTCACATCAAAAACAACGAAAAGCTCCGAAAATTGTTAATTTGTAATTATGTCGCACGAAATTTTTTTTTGTCGTTTGTTATCAAACTGCCTGTCCATCCATCTGTTAAGACCCCTTTTCTCCGAGGACCAGGTGGACGTCTCAAGATTAAATCTATGCCACGTATTTATCTCTGCAGGTCTTTGATGGTGTAATATATGTTAGCTTCTAAGTCAGTGGAGTCAAAAGATACGGCCATTTGTGCCACATATTTTGATACTCATAAACCCACTAATTGAAACCTATAGCGTATTTCTCCTTCACGTAGAGTCATGAAATTTGGCAAAAATAAAGGTTTCACAATACAAGTAAAGGTGAAAAAATCACAAATCTGTTAATTTTTAACTATATTAGACGAAAGAAATATTCTTTTGTCATTTGTTATCCCACCACAAACTTGAAATGAAAACATACTCGCAAGCCTATAAACTCTAGGACTTCGCTAGTGTAAGTGACGATAACAGGCAAAAATCTTCAACGTCCTCTATTCCCGGAATGGATGAACTGTCTGTATACATAATTAAGTTTGTACTTAACCCTCAGCACGCTCCTGGTCTTTGTTAAGAGGAAATCACGATCCGCTTTGACTATAAAACTGTTTATTTCTAAAACCCACAGTTGAAATTTTGGCGTTGTGGCTACTGTCATGCGGAATACTGCCAAATTGTGCTTCAGCACATGTCAAAATCTTACAAAATATTTGACATGTAAATACCTCGTTGTCATAGTCACACGTTGCACAGTTAGAGCTGTAACCATTTATTACATAGATGTTATTATCTAAAACTTTCATACATGGGTACGACGACGACATATTTACATGTCAGAAATTTTTTAAAGTTTTTCGCGAGTTCAGTTTCGGAGGATTGTGCATAATAATAGCCACATGGCTGAAATATCAGTAATGGGTTTGATAAATAAATAATTTGGAGTCAAAGGTGATCATAACGTCCTTTAAAAACAATACGCATTGTGAATCCAACCTGCAAGACGCTAATTATATTCTCTCTCATTCCACATTTATTTAATTTTTTATTTAAGTAAACTACAATACAAACAACAATAACCAGCATTAAAGGTATTAAAATTAATCGTAAACAAATACTGTGTTATTGCTGATAACTTGGCTGTCGTAGAAGATTCTGCAAAGGACATGAACTACATATTAAAAATTTTGTCTGCTTCCTTGGTCAATCGCAAACTGAAAATAAAGACAGACCAATCTAAAATAATGGTGAGAAATAAATCGAACAGATAAATAAGGGCAAACAGTAAAAGTGGAAATAAAATACTAATAAAATTAAAAAAAAGTCCTGATTGGGCCAACAGAAGCGTTAAGGATATTAAATGAAGAACTGAAGTTATAAACAAGCCCCCCGCAAGTAATCATAATTTGTTAACAAAAAAAGAAGGAAGGAAGAAAGTCATCAAGATATCAATCTCGAGCATTTTATGCTACGACTATGAAGAGTGAACTCCGGGGTAACTAGAAAAGGAAAAAATTAGAAGCAGTAGAGATGTCGATATCGAGAAGAGTAACGAAACCATCTTGGACTGAAAGGAAAGTTGTGGAGACGGAGTGAAAGGTGACGTAGAAACCTGTAGAGAAGATGCAGGAAAAACATCAGTGCTTCTGACACGTTAATCCACGGAAAAGCTTAGGGGTGCTAACTTTCTGACGATAATACACCAACGTTTGCAAAAATTGCTGTACCCATGAAGATCAATCGCAGTTCGGAGGAAGTCTAGAATAGTGTACCAGCAGTACGTGATTAACACCACATATGGCCCACGCGTAGGTCCTCTGTTGTGTGCCCTAAAAGGTTAGTTTTACGGCAAGGTCGGTCCAGGAACATCCACCACACGAAATGGAAATGTGAGAGCAATGGCCAGTGTGACTCGCCGGGCGACATGAAAGGCCACGCTATCAGAGTGTGAAGGAGTTGACGTGGCGCACAATGATGGATGTCTGAGGGGTGGCCTGACATACACTGACATTTAAACTTCTATAGGGCTGCTCAACGACAGTGGTGCGTGCGTGTTACCGACCACAAGCGGGCACTGGAGCGTGATCGCCATTTTTTGTCTGCGGATGTGAACCACGTGCCGGATATGTTAAGTGACAAACTATAGTATTATAGAAGACGACGACTCCTTGTTGAAACCGTCCTATTTTTAGACGTTATTGTGATGACAGTAGCCTCTAATAGAGAGTGGCATAGCAGACAAACGCCAAGTCTAATGGACTGGAACGCCTTTCCATATAACAGACGAGATCGACTCCTACGCACTGAAGGCAGCGTGATCAGTAACAGCTACATCAGCGTTTTTTCTGCAGACAAACGAATCGCCGCTACGTTTGTTGCATTTCAGTAGCGAAATGTCCGACCATATGTGGCGAGAGATGTGCGAGGTTTCTGCGAAGAACCGCTGTGCGACTGGTTCGCTGATCAGCACGTTCGTCTGACATGTCGCCGGTCTAAAATATCTGGCGTATGTTTGGTTGGTTACGTGTTAGTTACGACCCTGCACTAGTCACTGACGCTTTATGCATTTACATGTAAGCTGCATAGAGGGTTGTAGCGTACCTCGCCCGATTTGATTCCATTCTACGATTTCAAGAAGCTCTGATTTGAAGCGCGCAGGTGTTCTCTGTCCAAATGAGCCCGTCAAGTCAGGGATGTTATACAGTCCTGCAATCCCATTGTGCGAGTATCTGACATCCATCCTAGTCACATGTAATTTTTCTGGTGCCTCGGTTCTCTCAAACGGTAATCTACTGTTGCCGTTGCGACCTTCATTCCTCCCGAATACTATTTTGATGCAGCTTTCAACGCAAATCTACTCCGTGCAAGACTTTTTGTCTATGCATTACTATTTCAGTTTATATCCATTTGCAAGTCTTGGTCTCCCTCTCTTCATTTTGTATCCCCCGCGCTGTCCTCCATTAACGAATGTCCTATCAACCGATCCATTCATTTACCCACGTCCTACCACAAACTTTACTTTCTCCTCGATTCGATTCAGTACCTCTCCATTCATTATTTGTACGAACTTTTTTTAAAAATTTGATGTATTTTAAATGAATGTTTGTATAAATACCACCTGCAGCCACAAAATAACTTTATTTCAACTATACTGTACACAATCACTTATAGACTACTGTGATTCGTTGAGATGTAGTGGTTATATAGTCCCTGAGTTAATTTTTATGATGTGTCTCTACGTTGCCTACGCTACGTTGCTAACATGATACAAGGCAGAGACGTATTGATAACGTAGGGAAAAAAAAGCGCCTGAAGATGGATCCACATGATCCAAGATGGCAAAGGACATTATTTATACGAAGTTATTTTATGACTGAAAATTGTATGTACATTTACATCTATCTGAATGAACACAGCCTTGGTTATTTACATCTCAGTGTTTAAGTTTTCCGTGCGTTGCATGTCTTGCATCACGACACAACTGACATCGTATTCATACGAAGCAACTGTGTATAGATGGAAATGTCATCTGTAGTCCTGACTTGATGTTCATTGTACCACTATGCTACAAAACTGACAGACAATGCTAAACAAACCTACGCACTATCAGATGGTGATACTAGTGGGTCTGGTAAAGTTTAAAAAATGGTTGCTTCTGTTCCAGATTGTTTTTGAGATCGTCTCATATGGTCTGCTACATGCACGAGAAGTTCAGTCATATGTACAGTATATACAGTGCGATCCACACAGACCTGAAGTACTTTAATAACATTTGAACCAATTCATCATGCAGTGGTATTTCGTGGATGATATAGGGGTTTACACCAGCACAGTATACACTGTTTTGTGTGTTGAAGTAACCTGACACATGTCGCTTATGTAAACCAAGTTATGGAGAGAATATCTGGATGCTGAATAAGAAACCCCTGAAACGATCCACAGCAACGCGTTCTTTTCTCGTGATCTAATTATTGCAAAGCATTCATCACGCGCTCTCTTTGTGGTCGCAGTGTCCGGTTCTATGCAACTCTCTGACATGAGCTATATGAAATGCCTGTCTCCCGGCTCAATCGACGCAACAATTTATTTGGAGATTTCTCCAGCTTGCTTACGATTGATAAAATTGTAGCCTTTGTTGGAACATCGAACACGTTGAATTCTCTCCGGATTGCCCGTTGTGTTGTAACCAATGAATCTGTCTTCCAGTGTGTTCTGACAGCAAAAACCCGCTGTCGAAGTGTGTGTGTGTACTGCATGTTTCTACCAGCTAGAGACTGAGAACGTATAACTAACATGCACCTTAATGTCGCGCGGTCCAGACTGCACACTCACAGACTTCACAAACCACGACCGACGAAGCTGCGGGTGAACTAACATGAGCCGAGCGAGCGCGGCATCATACTGGACAAAGGTCCTCATGCGCAGAACCAAAAATCAGCTTGCCAACAAAGGGCGGTACCTCTGATTCTCGCAGAGCTACTGAGATAATTAAAACAACAGTTCCGTTTCTATGAGCTTACGGAGGGAAACAAGTAGTTCAGGTTTATATGGATCGCCCTGTACCTAGTAGCACGTAGCAGTCGCATACGACACTCACGATGACAGCAAAGGACCGCGCCATGGACTGCAGCCGTTAGGGAGCTGTTATTGTTCAAACGCCGTCCACACTTTACACAAGAGGTATTCAAGTCTTGGTCTCCTTCCTCAGCATGTTTCGGAACAACTGATCCCTTATTGTAGTAAAGTTGAGACTCACATTTCTTTCTCCCCAATTTCGATTAAATACCTTCTCATCAGTCCACATCATTTTGTTGCACTAGATTTCAAAAGTTCTTATTCTCTTCTTGTCTGATCAACTTGTACGTTTCATTTTCGTAAAAAATTACACTTAATACAAATACCTTCAGAGGCGGCTTCTTAAAACTTAATTCTGTATTAGATATTAGCAAATTCATCTCTTTCAGAAAGACTTTTTCCTGCTAATGCGCCGGCCAGAGTGGCTGAGAGGTTCTAGGCGCTACAGTCTGGAACTGTGCGACCGGTACGATCGCAGGTTCGAATCCTGCCTCTGGCATGGATATGTGTGATGTCCTCATGTTAGTTAGGTTTAAGTAGTTCTAAATTCTAGGGTACTGATGACCTCAGAAGTTAAGTCCCATAGTGCTCAGAGCCATTTTTGAACCTGCTAATGCCGTCTACGTTTTATATCCTCTATAGTTCGGCCATCGTCGGTTATTTTACGACCCAAACAGCAAAACTCATCGCCTACTTTTAGAGCCTCATTTCTTAATTTAATATCATTGGAATCTCCTGATTTAATTCAGTTAATTTCCATTATCCTTGTTTTGTCGATATTTATATCATAACCTCTTTTCAAGACACTATCCATTCCGTTCAACTGATTTTCCAGTCGCTTGCCGTCTCTGACACAATTACAGCGTCATCGGCAAATAACAAAGCTTTCATTTCTTCTCCTTAATTTTCAATTCCCTTTGCAAATTTCTCCTCTTGTTGCGCTCACTGTTTGTTTAGTGTACAAAAACTACTGAATTGCTTTCATACCCGTTGACTCTTACACTGCAGCCCGGTTTCTGAACAAGTTGTGCATAATCTTTTGCTTCCCGTATTTTACCAGTGATACCGCCAGATTTTCAAATATTTTATTACAAACAATATCGTCAAAAACTTTCTCTAAAGCTACAACATGTATAAATGTAGGTTATCCGTTTTTTAACCTATCTTCTACAATAAGTTTTAGAGTGTGTATGACCTCGTGTGTTCCTATATTTCTTTGCAATCTTAATTGACCTTCCCCGAGATCGGCATATACCAGGTTTTTCAATACTGTTGTAAATAATTCGTGTCAGCACTTTGCAAGAGTGCTTTATCCAACTGATTGTTCAGTAATATCCACACTTGTCAGCATCTGCTTTCGTGGGAATAGGAATTATTACATTTTGTTCCCTCGCTGAGGACATTTCATCTGTCTCATGTATGTTGTGTATTACGTGGAATAGTTTTGCAATGACTGTCTCTCCCAAGGAGTGCAATAATTCTGAGGTAATGTCGTCTACTTCAGTGACTTTGTTTCAACTTAGGTCTTTCAGTGTTCTGTACCTGTAACAAAGGGTAAGGGTGCGACTGAACTACAAAGACACAAACATGGTGGCAATAGAGAGTCAGACAAGGATGCTGTCTATCGCCGAGTCCCTTCAACCTGTATGTTGAGTGTCTAGCGAGAGAAGCTTTGAAAGGATGCGGGAAATTCAGGACTGCAATACATGAAGAACCGGATGGTGGAAACTGGAAGGAAATGTGGCATGGCAACCAACATCCAGAAACCAAAAGTGATGCTGATATCAAAATAGGAGAAACGTTTGAGGATAACTTTCGACAGTCGAGAATTGGAGAATGTGATGCAGTTCAAGTACTTACGATGCCTCCTAAAGGAAGTGTACTGCACAAATGAAATTCGAGCTAGAATTGCCAAGACCAAAGCCGCATTCAACAAGAAGAGGACTGTGCTGACGAGCAAGCTGAGCTTGGTGTTAAGGAAGACACTTGTGAAGTGCTACATCTGGCGCATTGCACTATACGGAGGAGAGACATGGACCGTAGGGGAAAGCAGAGGAAAAATAACTGGAAAGTTTTGAAACGTGGTGCTAGTGATGAATAAAGAAAATCGAGTGGATAGATCTACGCTATACTGAGAAGAGTAGGAGAGAAGAAAACTATTCTAAATACAATTCTCCAGAGGAAGGCCATCTGGATCAGACACATACATAGATATGAGGAGCTGATACACGACGTCATCAAAGAGAAGATCGAAGGAATTACAGGACGAGGAAGAAGAAGAATTCAGCATCTGGATGACATGAAAGACGGATGGTGGGATACAGCAGACTGAAGGAAGAATCTGAAGAGGGAGAACATTGGCATCAGCAATTCTCCATAAAAGACAAGGACCTGACACTGGGCGGAGTACTACGTAATATTAACAATTACAATAGGGACTAACGGCGGCGCCCTATCCTCTGTTTGCGTGCGTCCCGTTAAGCGGGAGATTTGAAAGTGATGCAATTTTCAAACTACACCACGGGTCATTAAAATTGCTACACCAAGAAAAAATGCAGATGATAAACGGGTATTCATTGGAAAAATATATTATACTAGAACTGACATGTGATTACATTTTCATGCAATTTGGGTGCATAGATCCTGAGAAATCAGTACCCAGAAGAACCACCTCTGGCAGTAATAATGGCCTTGATACGCCTGGGCGTTGAGTCAAACAGAGCTTGGATGGCGTGTACAGGTACAGCTGCCCGTGCAGCTTCAACACGATACCACAGTTCATCAAGAGCAGTGACTGGGGTATTACGACGAGCTAGTTGCTCGGCCACCATTGACCAGACGTTTTCAGTTGGTGAGAGATCTGGAGAATGTGCTGGCCAGGGCAGCAGTCAAACATTTTCTGTATCCAGAAAGACCAGTACAGGACCTGCAACATGCGGTCGTACATTATCCTGCTGAAATGTAGGGTTTCCCAAGGATCGAATGAAGGGTAGAGCCACGGGTCGTAACACATCTGAAATGTAACGTCCACTGTTCAAAGTGCCGTCAATACGAACAAGAGATGACCGAAACGTGTAAGCAATGGCACCCCATACCATCACGCCAAGTGATACGCCAATATGGCGATGACGAATACACGCTTCCAATGTGCGATCACCGCGATGTCGCCAAACACAGATGCGACTATCATGATGCTGTAAACAGAACCTGGATTCATCCGAAAAAAATGACGTTTTGCCATTCGTGCATCCAGGTTCGTCGTTGAGTACACCATCGCAGGCGCTCCTGTCTGTGATGCAGCGTAAAGGGTAACCGCAGCCATGGTCTCCCAGCTGACAGTCCATGCTGCTGCAAACGTCGTCGAAATGTTCGCGCAGATGGTTGTTGTCTTGCAAACGTCCCCATCTGTTGACTCAGGGATCGACACGTGGCTGCACGATCCGTTACAGCCATGCGGATAAGATGCCTGTCATCTCGACTGCTAGTGATACGAGGCCGTTGAGATCCAGCACGGCGTTCCGTATTACCCTCCTGAACCCACCGATTCCACATTCTGCTAACAGTCATTGGATCTCGACCAAGGCGACCAGCAATGTCGCGATACGATAAACCGCAATCGCGATAGGCTAGAATCCGACCTTTATCAAAGTCGGAAACGTGATGGTACGCATTTCTCCTCCTTACACGAGGCATCACAACAATGTTTCACCAGGCAATGCAGGTCAACTGCTGTTTGTGTATGAGAAATCGGTTGGAAACTTTCCTCATGTCAGCACGTTGTAGGAGTCGCCACCGGCGCCAACCTTGCGTGAATGCTCTGAAAAACTAATCATTTGCATCTTCTTCCTGTCGGTTAAATTTCGCGTCTGTAGCACGTCATCTTCGTGGTGCAGCAATTTTAATGGCCAGTAGTGTAATTGAATCGTTGCTGGAATAATGAGAGGTTATGGAAGGGTTTATGCTCACTTCATACCAGTAGGTGATTCAGTCCGCAGACGTGCTCAACGCCGCTCGACAGCCAGGTTGTCCTTGCTGGGAGTGCCGTGAATCGTCCGCAGCCAGCAGGGACGCTGGTGGTGGGCAGATGTAGCCGCAGTGGTCGCCTCGCAGCACTCATGGAGGCAGGGTCACGCCTGTCGTTCCAGCTCCAAGTCCTACACGCAGCCCTCATTGGAGAACTGTGCGCCCTCGCCTCAGTGCACTGTCTCAGAGGGCCGGCCGCGGTGGCAGAGCGGTTCTAGGCGCTTCAGTCCGCAACCACGCTGCTGCTACGGTGGCAGGTTCCGGCATCGGGAACGGATGTGTGTGATGTCCTTAGGTTAGTTAGGTTTAAGTAGTTCTGTCTAGGGGACTGATGACCCCAGATGTTAAGTCCCATAGTACTTAGAGCCATTTGAACCATTTGAACTGTCTCAGAGGGGACGACCTGGACGAACAGCGCACAAAAAAGGAAGGATGGAAGATTAGGCTTTAACGACCCATCGACGTCGAGGTCATTCGAGGTGGAGTACAGGCTCGTATTGTTTCAAGGATGGGGAAGCAAATGGTCGGACATCTATCTGAGCCAACGTCCTTCTGAATGCGAGTCCAGCGTGCTAACCACTGTGACATCTCGGTCAGAAGATGCACCGCTGCAAGGCCGTCTGGGTGGGTTGGGGGGGGAGGGTGTCATCACGGGCAATAACTGCGATGTCTCCCGGTCCAAATATGTCTCTTAGGCCTGTGGCGACGGTGTAGTCTTCGCATGTAGCTAGTTCAACGAAAAGCGTGCTGTTTCTGGCATCGGACAAAAAAGGGAAATGATCATATGGCATTGTTGGCCGGGAGGCCCCATTCGGATGAGTTTGGCCGCCATATTGTTAATTCATTTTTAGGTGACACCACATCGGCGACTTGCGACTCAGTGATAATGCAAATGATGATGAAGGACACCCAACACCCAGTCGCCTGCCGGGAACCGAACCCGGACCCCCTGCGTGGTATGCGGTAACGCTACCACTACGCTACGGAGGGGGATTCTGGCATCGGAGATTCACAAGTAGATAGTTTGAGATGAAGAACTTGCTCTCAAGGTACACACGCCAATAACTAAAGTTCTGACCGGGAGCCTACAGCCGATGTATTCACCCACACTGTCCTTTAATTCATTCCATTCCAAAATATTGTAATAATAATAAAGAGGTTGTAACACTTGAATATTTTTTTACTATGCAGTTACTTATTCCATTTTAAACTGAAGCATCACTTGTTTACTTGTTCTAAAATTACAGTTACTTATCTATTACGAGTTTATATGAATTTACCATTGCCGATCCTTCACTGTGCGATCGCCATTTAATTAACTAATAACTCTCCGATACAAAATTAATCCTGCTCTTCAAAATCCTCGCTTTGCTCACACATATACGCGTTCTACTCGCGTGATGGCCTCTGGAACGACTCTGGATAATCTTTCCACAATAACACTTCACTTTAATGCTCTGTCGCGGGATCTGTCCTGCAGGCGCGCTCCGGCTCGATTCACTCTCCTCTGCGCCAGACGTTTTCCATGCGTCAATCTCTCCTTTCTATAACTACGGAGCATTCCGTCAGGGATGCCGCTGCGCTTAGCAAAAAAGTATAAGGGTAGATTCGATCCCTCATGTATAGCATCGATATCTGTACGCTTACATCCACCAAGTAATTGTTTTCGGAAACCATTTGAAACAAGGATCTTTGAAATTAAAAATGTCCCCTCAATTACTGACTGAAAATAAATGAAAACGGCAGTGGTGTGCCCACAGCGTCTTGCCACGACATCTCTCTGCATCCAACACCACATGACGCTGAGTGAGCCACAGCTTCCTTTCGTAAATTCTTTACAGCCGCTCGCACCTGCCACGCCATCTAACAAACGTCACCATTGTTGGGCCACACTATCTTTCAAATCACTGAACTTTAACGCAACAGTTTAACTGGCTGTGTTACTGAATGTGTCCCAACCTTAATTAGCATTAAACGGAAGTGTGCCCCTATAACACTCCTTTATCGTGGTTCATTAATACAGTTGAGATAAACACATAACATTCTCCTTAAGAGAAACATATCTAAGTCTAATCAACACTGAAAATTCCTGAGACTCACATCTGTTATATCAAATGAAATGATCGTACGGCATTGTTGGCCGGGAGACCCCGTCCGGGGTGTTCGGCCGCCGAAATTGCAAGTCTTTTTAGCTGACGCCACTTCGGAGACTTGGGAGTCAATGATGATGAAATGATGATGAAAGACACACAACACCCAGTCATCACGAGGCAGAGGAAATCCCTGACCTCGCCGGGAATCGAACCCGGGACCCCGTGCTCGGGAAGCGAGAATGCTACCGCAAGACCACGAGCTACGGACACATGTGTTATAATTAGGCCTTACGTAATTTTTTTCAATACTGCTAGTTTGACAACAGTGTTTTTCATTTTTTTCCAAATTTTAACTGCACAAATATTTTCTATTTCACAATGAGCAGAATTATTCAGATAGGAGAGGATGACACTGAAGACTATAATTACATTTAGTTTTAGTCCATTTCAATTTTCGTGTAATATAAAAGTCTATGAGGAAAGAAAAATTACGGAACTATATGAAAAAAAAAATTAGTTACAAACTACGGCGTGCACATACTTTATGCAAGATGTAAACCTCGCTACAGACATTCGGATTTGTTATGAAATGCTCGAGATGCCTGCCGTCATTGGCGCAGAAAAATAGCGAAATTCTGCATGACCCGCTGAAGTGTCGGATCATGCTGTCGATGACCTTCTGAACGGCTGTTTTCAGCTCAGCAATGTTTTTGGGATTATTGCCGTATACCTTGTCTTTAATATAGCGCCACAAAAAGGAGTCACATGAGTTCAGATCCGGAAAATATGGGGGCCAATCGATGGCCATGCCAGTGGCCTCTGGGTACCCGAGATCCAGAATACTCCTCCAGGACATCAAACACTTTCCTCCTTCCATGGGGTCAGATCCGTCTTGCATGAAACACATATTGTCGAAAGCAGGGCCACTTTGGATAACGGGAATGAAATCACCTTCCAAAACCTTCACTTGGCCTTTCGGTAGCCACCGTGCTATCAAGGAATATCACACTTATTATTCCGTGACTGGACTTTACACACCACAGTCTTTCGGCAGTCGCTGTGCTATCAAGGAATCTCGCACCGATTATTCCGTGGGCGGACACTGCACATGACACAGTCACCCGTTGGGGGTGAAGAGACTTCTTGATCACGAAATGCGGATTCTAAGTCCCGTAACTGCGCCAATTTTCCTTATTGACGAACCCATCCAAATAAAAGTGGGCTAAGTCGCTAAACCGAAACATGCATGCGCATACTAATTCCCATCATGCCCCGCGGCGAAACGTGCAACAGTTATAACGATTTTATTTCGTATAGTTCAATAATTGTCATCCTGTACAAACAAGATTCTCAAAATTCTTCAGACCACATTTGGTTATTCACTTTAACCAAACAGTCCAAATCAGGTCATTATTTAAGTGAAAAAAGGTGGTCTGGATGATAGCAAATTTAGAAAACAATAATCTTTATTAAATATTCCAAGCCGGCCGGAGTGGCCGAGCGGTTCTAGGCGCTACAGTCTGGAACCGCGCGACAGCTACGGTCGCAGGTTCGAATCCTGCCTCGGGCATGGATGTGTGTGATGTCCTCAGGTTAGTTAGGTTTAAGTAGCTCTAAGTTCTAGGGGACTGATGACCTTAGAAGTTAAGTCCCATAGTGATCAGAGCCATTTGAACCATTTTTGAAATAATCCAAGTACGTCATAAAATGGTTTTGAAATCTAATGAACATGAATAAGACATAGAATGAAAATTTCAGTTTGCTGCAAAGAAAGAAAAACCGCCAATAAGAAAAATATGATTTCGTACATTCATGAACATGTCCTTTAACTGAATAACCAAACGCACTGGGAGACCCTACCGGTGTATCAAACAGGGTCTGTGCACAAGCGCACGGTTAATAACTCTGATGCACCGCAGACTCACCCTCCTGTGACGCTGCTCTGCTTTAGCACTGCGTTACATACAGTAAGTCGAAAAAGTATTCGTCTACCTGCATATCTTTAAGAAAACATAGTCTGTGTAACACGAAAAGAAATGTATACAAAATCTAAAGAGCCAGTCATGTAAGAAATACGTGGGTAAGTCATTTTTGTTGAAGAGCAAGGAAAGAAATACATCCGAATTGAAAGCCAAGTTAACAAAATAGAGAATGTAATACAAGAGCTAGTTCATAAAGTATTCGTCCACCATTGGAACATGCCGAAATTCTGCGCGCAGAGATCAAACTATAACGCTGACCCACAGCACACACTAGAGTCCACCGTGCGCGGCCCCACTCTATAGCCTGTTGTGGTTCTGAACAGCACCGATACAGTACAATTAGCGCCATGGGCGGGCGTAAGGCTCAAATGGCTCTGAGCACTATGGGACTTAACATCTGAGGTCATCAGTTCCCTAGAACTTAGAACTACTTAAACCTAACTAACCTAAGGACATCACACACATCCATGCCCGAGGCAGGATTTCGAACCTGCGACCGTAGCGGTCGCACGGTTCCACACTGAAGCGCCTAGAACCGCTCAGCCACACCGGCCGACTGGGCCGTAAGGGTAGTGATACGACGCTGATCGAAAGGAAACTTATTCTGCGCTTACATAATGAGTGAAAATCTTCTTACGAGATTGCTAAAGTAGTCGGTAGACCGAGATCGACGATTCAGCTGATAATAAATCGATTTTGCGCAACAAAATAATTAAGATACTAACCACTTACCAAACGCCCTAACACTTTGACTGTTGCAGACGTGAGATTTATTATGAGGGAAATGAACGAGAAACCTAAAATCAGCGTTTTTAAGTTGGCTGGGGAGTTAGTATAGGGAAAGGAAGGTATGTGCCAACACAATCAGAAATACCTTCGAAACGTTTTTACACAGAGTACGCGAAGGAACTTGTCCCCTTTCTTGCAGCGGTGTACCGTAGGTCTCTATAAGAGCGTAGCGTTCCAAAGGATTGGAAAAGGGCACAGGTCACCTCGTTTTCAAGAAAGGACGTGGAACAGATGTGCAGAACTATAGACCTATATCTCTAACGTCGATTAGTTGTAGAATTTTGGAACACGTATTACGTTCGAGTATAATGACTTTTCAGGAGACTAGAAATCTACTGTGTAGGGAATCAGAATGGGTTTCGAAAAAGACGATCGTGTGAAACCCAGCTCACGCTATTCATCCACGAGACTCAGAGAGCCATAGACACGGGTTCACACTTAGATGCCGTGTTTCTTGACTTCCGCAAGGCGTTCGATACAGTTCCCCACAGACGCTTAATGAACAAAGCAAGAGCATATGGACTATCAGACCAATTGTGTGATTGGATTGAAGAGTTCCTAGATAACAGAACGCAGCATGTCATTCTCAATGGAGAGAAGTCATCCGAAGTAAGAGTGATTTGAGGTGTGCCGCAGGGGAGTGTCGTAGGACCGTTGCTATTCACAAATGACCTTGTGCATGACATCGAAAGTTCACTGAGGCTTTTTGCGGATAATGCTGTGCTATATCGAGAGGTTGTAACAATGGAAAATTGTACTGAAATGCAGGAGGATCTGGGACGAATTGAAGCATGGTGCAGGAAATGGCATTTGAATCTCAATGTAGACAAGTGTAATGTGCTGTGAATACCTAGAAATAAGATCCTTTATCATTTAGTTACAGTATAGCAGGTCAGCAACTGGAAGCAGTTAATTCGATAAATTATGTGGGAGTAGGCATTAGGAGTGATTTAAAATGGAATGACCATATAAAATTAATCGTCGGTAAAGCAGATGCCAGACTGAGATTCATTGGAAGAATCCTAAGGAAATGTAGTCCGGAAACAAAGAAAGTAGGTTACAGTACACTTGTTCTCCCACTGCTTAAATACTGCTCACCGGTGTGGGATCCGTAACAGACAGGATTGATAGAAGAGATATAGAAGATCCAACGGAGAGCAGTGCGCTTCGTTACAGGATCATTTAGTAATCGCGAAAGCGTTACGGAGATGATAAACTCCAGTGGAAGACTCTGCAAGAGAGACGCTCAGTAGCTCGGTACGGGCTTTTGCTGAAGTTTCGAGAACATACCTTCACCGAGGAGTCAAGCAGTATATTGCTCCCTCCTACGTATACCTCGCGAGGAGACCATGAGGATAAAATCAGAGAGATTAGAGCCCACACAGAGGCATACCGACAATCTTTCTTTCAACGAACAATGCGAGACTGGAATAGAAGGGAGAACCGACAGAGGTACTCAAGGTACCCTCCGCCACACACCGTCAGGTGGCTTGCGGAGAATGGATGTACATGTAGATGTAGATGTATGTATATCACGGCCCGGTAACGGGCAAGAAATTTTGGGTCAGTGAACAGAATCGAAAGAAACGTCTTCATTTTGCGATGGAACATACACTCCTGGAAATTGAAATAAGAACACTGTGAATTCATTGTCCCAGGAAGGGGAAACTTTATTGACACATTCCTGGGGTCAGATACATCACATGATCACACTGACAGAACCACAGGCACATAGACACAGGCAACAGAGCATGCACAATGTCGGCACTAGTACAGTGTATATCCACCTTTCGCAGCAATGCAGGCTGCTATTCTCCCATGGAGACGATCGTAGAGATGCTGGATGTAGTCCTGTGGAACGGCTTGCCATGCCATTTCCACCTGGCACCTCAGTTGGACCAGCGTTCGTGCTGGACGTGCAGACCGCGTGAGACGATGCTTCATCCAGTCCCAAACATGCTCAATGGGGGACAGATCCGGAGATCTTGCTGGCCAGGGTAGTTGACTTACACCTTCTAGAGCACGTTGGGTGGCACGGGATACATGCGGACGTGCATTGTCCTGTTGGAACAGCAAGTTCCCTTGCCGGTCTAGGAATGGTAGAACGATGGGTTCGATGACGGTTTGGATGTACCGTGCACTATTCAGTGTCCCCTCGACGATCACCAGTGGTGTACGGCCAGTGTAGGAGATCGCTCCCCACACCATGATGCCGGGTGTTGGCCCTGTGTGCCTCGGTCGTATGCAGTCCTGATTGTGGCGCTCACCTGCACGGCGCCAAACACGCATACGACCATCATTGGCACCAAGGCAGAAGCGACTCTCATCGCTGAAGACGACACGTCTCCATTCGTCCCTCCATTCACGCCTGTCGCGACACCACTGGAGGCGGGCTGCACGACGTTGGAGCGTGAGCGGAAGACGGCCTAACGGTGTGCGGGACCGTAGCCCAGCTTCATGGAGACGGTTGCGAATGGTCCTCGCCGATACCCCAGGAGCAACAGTGTCCCTAATTTGCTGGGAAGTGGCGGTGCGGTCCCCTACGGCACTGCGTAGGATCCTACGGTCTTGGCGTGCATCCGTGCGTCGCTGCGGTCTGGTCCCAGGTCGACGGGCACGTGCACCTTCCGCCGACCACTGGCGACAACATCGATGTACTGTGGAGACCTCACGCCCCACGTGTTGAGCAATTCGGCGGTACGTCCACCCGGCCTCCCGCATGCCCACTATACGCCCTCGCTCAAAGTCCATCAACTGCACATACGGTTCACGTCCACGCTGTCGCGGCATGCTACCAGTGTTAAAGACTGCGATCGAGCTCCGTATGCCACGGCAAACTGGCTGACACTGACGGCGGCGGTGCACAAATGCTGCGCAGCTAGCGCCATTCGACGGCCAACACCGCGGTTCCTGGTGTGTCCGCTGTGCCGTGCGTGTGATCATTGCTTGTACAGCCCTCTCGCAGTGTCCGGAGCAAGTATGGTGGGTCTGACACACCGGTGTCAATGTGTTCTTTTTTCCATTTCCAGGAGTGTAGATTCAATAAGGAAGACTTCTGGAATAGAGTAAAATTTTCTGATGAGAGTAAACATAACGTATTCGGATCGGATGCCAGGTGAATGGTGTGGCGTAAGAAGAATGCGGAGGTGTTACCACGCAATCTTGTGCAAACGGTTAAACACAGTGGTGGCTCCCTGATGGTGTGGGGCTGTATGAGTGCTGCAGGTGATGGAAAATTACATTTAACAGAAGGTAAAATGGATCACCATACGTATATCAACATTTTAAAGGACAATCTGAATCCTACCGCCGAAAAATTAGGTCTGCAAGGAACTTACATTTTTCAACAAGATAGCGACCCAAAGCATGCAAGGCTGGGACTCCGGTACAATACCTCAAAAAAACTTAACACCCCTCCTCAGAGCCCAGATTGAATCCTATTGAACACCTTTGGAAAGTACTGGAAAATGGCATCAGGAGAAGACACAAAAGAGACCTAAAGGAAGCACTTCAACACGAATGGTACAAAATTCCAGTCTCTCTGAAGGCAAACTTGGTCAAGTCATTGCCCAGACGACTACAAGCAGTAATAGCTTATAAGGGAAACCCCACTAAATACCAATTTTTGTAACTGAAATCATATTTTGAAATTGTAAATAAAAAAAATGAGTGGACGAATACTTTTTGAAGTAGCCCTTGAATAAATTGTCCATTTTGTCAAATTTGTTATCGCTGTGGATGTATTTCTTTCCTTGTCCATCAATAAAAATGACTTACCAATGGTTCTCTGCATACGACCGGATGTTCACATCTTAGGTTCCTTTCCTTTCACGTGACGTAACGTAGTTTTTTTTAAAAAGTTACAACTAGACGAATACTTTTTGGATTCACTGTAGGCAGTGACTAAGCGGGCTTGCGATAGCTGGGCCGCGCCCACTGTTGGCAGCTGATGGTGTCTGCGCTCGCTTTAGCCGTCCGCCGGCTGCTGAATTGTCCCCCTCCCTTTAGCTGCTCCAGGCGTTGCCTGAAGTCTCGCCAGCGGCCTAGCCGCTTTGTGCGGTGCCGCTCTGCAGTCAAACGCGCGCCTCGCCGCGTCATCTCTCTCTCCACGCAACAACGCATTGCGCTGTGTGAGCCACGGCTTGTTTTCGTAAATTCCGTACAGGCGCTCGCACCCGTCACGTCATCTAACAAATGTGCCGGCCGAAGTGGCCGTGCGGTTAAAGGCGCTGCAGTCTGGAACCGCAAGACCGCTACGGTCGCAGGTTCGAATCCTGCCTCGGGCATGGCTGTTTGTGATGTCTTTAGGTTAGTTAGGTTTAACTAGTTCTAAGTTCTAGGGGACTAATGACCTCAGCAGTTGAGTCCCATAGTGCTCAGAGCCTTTTGAACCATTTTCTAACAAATGTCACCAAGGCTGGGCCACTCTTACCATTTTTAAATCAGTGCACTTTAACGCAACAGTTTAAGTGGCTGTGTTACTGAATGTGTTTTAAGCAACCTTAATTAGCACTATAAAGAAGTGTGCCCACTTTTTTAGCGTTGTTCACTAATACAGTTGAGATAAACACATAACATTCTCCTTAAGAGCAACATATCTAAATCTAACAACGCATTGTCAAACCTGATCATTCCAGAGACTCACATCTATTACAGTCAGGTCTTATTTTTTGGATACTGGTAATTTCTTTTTTATTTGTCTCGAAGACTAAAGGGCTGTTGTATTGAGTTTGAGCCACTCTTGTATCTCTGTACTAAACATTTTTTGCAATTTTCTTTTCTACTGCTTCTTACCAAAGTGTGGAACCGGATGACACGGCTTAAAACATGGTTTATGGGACTTTATTTTTGAACGGTATGCTGGGCCTTTTATTATCCACGGTCTTATTTCAAAAACTTCTTAGAACCTCTTAATAAATTAGAGAAGCTGTCCAGCTGCTGTTTCCCGTACTTTCGAAATCCCATTTACTTTGCTGTTAATTTCTTCACGTGTAAGCTCATTAGTCCTTCATCACTAACAAGAGCTATATCATTTCGGATACAATCTACTAAATTTCCCTCTTGTACTTCATCTTCACAAGCGGCCAGTCGGTACATGCGGGAAAAACATTGTATTCTATTTAGTGTCGCCTTGTTATTAATTGTTACTGTTCTCTCCTTTTCTCCATCGTAAAACCTCATTTCATGTCGCCATCTCCGCAATGTGCTTCGTCAACCAACGGGAGCCTATAATACTCACATGAAAAAATGTTCACCATCACCCCGGTTCCCAGAACCCCTGAAGATAGACGTTGACTGTGGATATTGTTCCACGGATACAGTCCCTTTGACTGTTCAGAGATTTCATTAAACCCGCCCAAAGATGTAAACAACCATGCATGAGCAGCGCCTATTAGACGGAGGGGGTCCGACAGCCCATAAGTTACAGTCATTCCACCAGGAAGGAGACACACGGCTCGTGTTGTCTGTAGTTCAGTGATGCCTAGACGGTCAATGCCGCGGTTCGAACGAGTCCGCATTGTTACTTTGTACGGGTTATGGCTCGGAGGAACCCTGACAGCAACGTCACCATGTTGAATAATGCTTTACGTGCAGCCACAGGATGTCGTGTTACGACTCAAATTGTGCGCAATAGGCTGCATGATGCGTAACTTCACTCCCGACTTCCATGGTGAGGCCCATCTTTGCAACCACGACACCATGCAGCGCGGTACACGTGGGCCCAACAACATGCCGCATGGACCGCTCAGGATTGGCATCACCTTCTCTTCGCTGATGAGTGTCGCATATGCCTTCAACCACACAATCGTCAGAGGCGTGTTCGGATGCAACCCGGTCAGGCTGAATGCCTTAGACACACTGTCCAGCGAGTGCAGTAAGGTGTAGGCTCCCTGATGTTTTGGGATGGCATTACGTGGGGCTGACGTATGCCTCTAGAATTCATGGAAGGCGCAGTAACAGATGTATGAAATGTGAAAGCTTTCCTCCGACTGATAGTGCAACCATATCGGCAGCATATTGGCGAGGCGTTCGTCATCATGGACCACAATTCGCGCCCCCATTGTGCGCATCTTGTGAATGACTTCCTTCAGGATAACGACAGCATGTTCTGCAGACATGAACCCTATCGAACATGTCTGGGATAGATTGAAAAGGTCTGTTTATGTACGACATGGTCCACCAGCCTCTCTGAGGAATCTACGTCGAATCGTCGTTGAGGAGTGGGACAATGTGGACCAACAGTGCTTTGATAAACTTGTGGATAGTATGCTACGGCGAATACAGGCGTGCATCAATGCAAGAGGACGTGCTGCTGGGTATTAGAGGTACCGGTGTGTTTAGCAATCTGGACCACCACCTCTGAAGGTCTCGCTGTATGGTGGTACAACATGCAATGTGTCGTTTTCATGAGCAATAAAAAGGTTCAAAAATCGTTCAAATGGCTCTGAGCACTATGGGACTTAGCATCTATGGTCATCAGTCCCCTGGAACTTAGAACTACTTAAACCTAACTCACCTAAGGAGAGCACACAACACCCAGCCATCACGAGGCAGAGAAAATCCCTGACCCCGCCGAGAATCGAACCCGGGAACCCGGGCGTGGGAAGCGAGAACGCTACCGCATGACCACGAGATGCGGGCAATAAAAAGGGCGGAAATGATGTTTATATTGATCTCTATACCAATTTTTTGTACAGGTTCCCGAACTCTCGGAACCGTGATGATGCAAACCTTTTTTTGTATGTGTGTAATTTCCTCCCGTATATTATGCACGATTACAGTGTCCATTCAATATTATTCTCCTTCTATTTCAACTTGCAACATTGTTTGACAGTTAATTGTTTTCCCGTATCCTCCAACAGCTCCTGTAACTTCGAATCCACTTACCGGTAAACTCGGTATTTCATCTCCTGATTTCAGTAACTCGTTATATACATTATTTACTATTGAACAGTTTGGTTTTCCGCATCACACTGCCACATATTTTAATCTCAAGGATAGAGTAGATACCTGCCTTATATTTCAATATGATATCCTCTTCTAACAGGTCTTCTTCTTCGTCAATTAATTTTCTCTGCATTTATTCCGTAAATATTTCTCTCTTTTCCCCAAGTTGTTCGAGGCCCCTCCATATACATTTCAGGTCGGACCAGTCCTGAAATCCCTATATGTTTCCCACGTTCTTATTAGCTGCCTGTTACGACCAATTTCTTGGCCTCCATACTTCGTATCTATGTTCGTGCTTGCTGCGCTCCTCTTCCTCTAGCCCACCTGTGTTGATTACCTTAGATTGTGTCTCCGACGGCCTTGACACGTGTTTTTGCTGCGTGACCATCACTCTTCTTTTGTGTCACCGTTCCGTCGTCTTTGTCCACTTGCTAACCACATTCTTTGCTTTCAATCAGAGTACGAACTTCACGTTCGATCAGTATCCATATTATTTGTTCTGCTTCCACTGTTTTCACATCGGTACAAGCAACATTCGAACGTTGTATCCGTATCTGATGTTCAAAATCAAGATAGAACATATATTTAATTAGTTTTCTCACACATTTTGTGCCAGAAACACTTTGCCTGCTGATCTCCTTCACCACATTGCTTACTGGTGTTTTGACTTCTGTAACTTGTTGCAATCTTCCACTGGCTGACTGATCAAGAGTCGGTAGTTGTTTAGCTGATGGAGACGTAATACTGTCTCTCCTAGTTGTTCCTTGAATCAGGGCCGTTTCTACCACTAGGCAAGACAGGGCGGCCGCCTACGGAGAAAAAATTTTAGGGGTGGCAAAGGGCGGAAAAATTGTCAAATCAAACAGTGAAAAATTGAGCACACGAGGAGAAAAATGGAAAAAAGGAAAAAATTACCACATCGAATTGTTTCTGTAAGAATATGGCACAGTCCTTAATTCCTTTGATTATCGTAAACTCATTGCCTCTACCTAACGTAAAAGTAAATCACCCACTACTGAGCGTGAAACGGAAATCGCGTGGACCACTGTGCCATCGGAGCGGGTAATAAAAGTTGTAGAGCTCTCAGTACAAAAAGCAAACAAGGCGTCATTTATTTGTCTAATCACAAGAAAGTGGATACTGCAAAAAACGAGATTTATTCCTTATTCTAAAAATATTTCAGTTAAAACACAAACGAAATAACAACATGATTATCCAGATGACCCAGTCTGATGCTTCGACATGTCTCCCATCAATGCAGCACAATTTCTAAATTCAAGGAAATTTCGTTCTCACCAGAAAATAGCTACTCACCTTTGTTAGCCAATTTTCTTGCAATTAAATAAAATAAGTAACTGATGCCAAATTTGGTTGCACTGGTATTTCAGGTAAGTTCTAGTTTAAAATATTCAGCAAATTTTTGCTATTTCAGTTATTTTGGGAAATTTCGAAAACTGAGAAAAATAGGAAACTAAGGACTTTTTTGTCCTCGATCATTTTTAAAAGAACTGAGGACAAAGCAAGAAAACCGAGGACTATCCCCAGGAAATGGGACGTTTGGTCATCTTAGTTTAATGATTAATATTGTAATAGGAGATTTGCATTGTTGTGCCATTGAATTTAGGTGGTAGTGGAGGGCGGGGTAATCATAACGGGGAGACAAAATGTACCAAAAAAGGGGCGTCATTTTTCACTTTTCGCAAAATACATAGCAACGAACCTACCTTGAATTCCTCATTTACGTTATTAACATGGGTATTGGTTTCTTCTTGATAAATTTCCTGTAGTCGCTTTCCACGTTGTTGCATTGTCGGTTACACTCCTGCTATTGCTATATTTTCGTTGTCTGTTTCCTTTTTCTCCTGAGCTACTTCTTCCCATATGCTTTTCGGACTGTGAGCCGTGCGTGGCTCGTGTTCGTGTCATATCTCGTTTGACATCCTGTTTTTACTGTACTACCACCTCGTTATCTTAATTTCAGTTACTGCTGTTACTGAGTTGCCGCCTTGCCTGCCCATGAGCGGCAGCAGCGGCGCTTATCGATATAAGCCCTGGTTATTGTCTTTGCTGACTGCTATTACTTCCCGGCTGTCGTGTGTTCGAGTTAGTTCGGATTTGCCATTGAGTTGGGAGGCGCTAGCAGTGCAGTTCGTATCAGGCAGTGAGTTGCAAAGCGCCAGCAGTGGCTTTCGGACCTGGCAGTCGGACGGTTGGGACGCGGCACGAGTCGGTCGGGTTGGAGCGGCAGTGGGGTTCGAATAGTCATGACTCGCCCGACCGTTGCCGGCACACATGGTTTCAATAGGGGGACGGTCTTGGTTGATCGTCGGTTGGTCGTCTTACCGGACGACGTGACTGCTCGCCGATTGTTTATGGGTTGGCGGTGTGTGTGTCTCAACTCGTGGTTCGTCCTCGTCACTGCACAGTCACTGCTCTTACCATTGGTCGCGTTCTTCGTCCAGGTGTTTGTGATATTGTGTGCAGCTCGTGAAGTTGACTGCCCAGTGATTTTAGTGATGTTTCCGTGCGGATGTGTAGCAGTTGGTCGGTTGTGGCAGTTGCGACGTAGTACCAATGGGGCATGCAGCGTCAGGAAAAGGCGGATAGCCATCACGTGCCCGACGATTGCCGACACACGTGTTTTCAGTGGGGACTACTTTGGTCTTCCGTCGGTCGGTCGTCTTGTTAGACGACGTGTATTTGGCTGGCGATTGCCAATGGGTTGGCTGTGTGCTCCGACTCGTGGTTCGTCCTCGTTATTGCACAGTCACTGCCTAGAGCATCGTCTAATCCTGGTGTAGATGTTCGTGGGGCTGTGTGTAGTTATGTGATTTTGACTGGTTAGTTTATTTAAGTGTTGTCGGCGTACTGCCTCTGAGTTAGTCGGTCGTTGGGTTTTCGTGGCGTCCACCGCCTGTGGGGTTCTCTGTGATCCGTTCTTGTCGTTGTTCCAGTCTCCACTGTTAGGATCTTTTGGTGCAAGTGTGGAGCGGAACTGATCTTGATCATTGGTCTCTTGACTGTCTGTCGGTTGAGTTCCCAGCGGATTGAAAATGGTCGGGCCGACTGCCTGTCTCACCTAAGCGAGCGTTAGTGTTTGGGTTCCAGGCCGACTCTCGAACATCTGGGCGTCCTGGTGTGTGCTGCCTTTTTTTTTAATTTGTTCTTGTTGTTGGTACTTGTATGCCTTCTAGCCGGTTTTGCGTTTTAAATTAGAGTTGTTTTACTCTTAAGGTCTTCAGCCTAGTTTAAAGTACTGTTTCACATAAGCCCTTTAGAATTTTAAAAATTTATTGAATTTTTAAGTCTTCGGCCTTCAGCCGATTTGAATTTAACTTGTTTACTTCGGCCTAACTGAAGAACTGTTTTTAGATAAGGCTTGCCTTTTAAATATCTGATTATGCTTGTGTTTTAAGTTATTGGCCTTCAGCCGTTTTTAAATTGAAGTGGCTGAAAGCCCCAAAGATTAAAGCTGCGTGTTTTGGGCTCTTGTAATGTTTGATCAAATAATAAAGTTGTATGTTCGAGTGTAACTGGCAGCCCCTTATTTAGGCCAATTTCCAGCATTTATTCTATCTGTCTTGTCCTGGGTGTTCAGCAGGGCATTTCATACTTTATCCCCGGATTTTCCTTGATTTCCGTTTTTTTCTCCTTACACATATTCTCAGCTTGTTTTCCGATGAGATGGTCCCATCTATGCCATCATCGCATAACAGTAATTTAAACCTTGCTTTCTTTTACTTTTGTTTATTCTTTCCTTCCTTTCTTTATTTTCTCATCCAGCCTTTCCTCCTATGTTTAAAACATTTCCTTGACATTCTCTTCGTGTTTCTCCAATTTGTTATAAATTCTCTCTATTATTGATGCTTTAATTTCCTTTTGTTCCCTTCACATTTCTCCCAACGCTTCCATTAATTGTTCATGGTCGATACTAGTTCCCACCTTTGGTTTTGGAGTTTCTACAAACGTGTCAAATCCGTTTGTTTGTTTACTACTACAGTCTCATAACTTTCTGTTCTGGGAGTATACACGTTTCCTGCATTTATCACTCAGGGTGTGGCTAAGATTCCCGTGCTATGCCATTCTTAGAGTTGAATTCAGTCTGGTCACCGCTCAAATACACGCAACAAAAAAGTTTTGCATCACCTCGGTTCCAAGAGTTCCGGAACCTGTACGGAAGATTGGAAAAGAGATCAACATAAACATCATTTCCGCCTTTTTTTTCCATGAAAACCACACATTGCATGTTGTAGCACCATACAGTGAGACCTTCAGAGGTTGTGGTTCAGATTGCTGTACACAACGGTACCTCTGATACCCAGTAACACGTCCTCTTGCCGTTATGCATGCCTGTATTCGTCGTGGCAAACTACCCGCAAGTTCATCAAGGCACTGTGGGTCCAGATCGTCCCACTCCTCAACGGCGATTTGGCGTAGAACCCCCAGAGTGGTTGATGTGTCACGTCGTTTATAAACAGCCCTTTACAATCTATCCCAGACACGTTCGATAGGGTTCATATCTGGAGAACATGCTGGCCACTCTAGTCGAGCGATGTCGACCGATGTCATTCATAAGATGCGAATTGTCGTCCATGAAGACGAATACCTCGCCAATATGCTGCCGATATGGTTGCACTATAGGTCGGAGGAAAGCATTCACGCTTCTTACAGCCGATACGGCGCCCTCCATGACCACCAGCGGCATACGTCGTCCCCAAATAATGCCACCCCAAATCAGCAGGGAACCTTCACCTTACTGCACTCGCTGATCTATGGCGTTCGGCCTGACCGAGTTGCCTGCAAACGATTGTGTGGTTGAAGGCATATGCGACCCTCATCGGTGAAGAGAACGTGATGCCAATCCTGAGCGGTCCATTTGGCACGTTGTTGGGCCCATCTGTACCGCGCTGCATGGTGTCGTGGTTGCAAAGATGGACCTCGCCATGGACGTCGGGAGTGAAGTTGCGCATCATGCAGCCTATTGCGCACAGTTTAAGTCGGTACATGAGATCCTGTGGCTGCACGTAAAGCATTATTCAACGTGATGGCGTTGCTGTCAGGGTTCCTCCGAGCCATAATCCGTAGGTAGCTGTCATCCACTGCAGTTGTAGCTTTTGGGCGGCCTCAGCGAGGCATGTTATCGACAGCTCCCGTCTCTCTGTATCACCTCGATGACCGAACAACATCGTTTTGGTTCACCCCGAGACGGCTGGACGTTTCCCTTGTTGAGAGCCCTTCCTGGCACAAAGTAACGATGTGGACTCGATCTAACCGCGGTATTGGCCGTCTAGGCACCGTTGAACTACAGACAACACGAGCCGTGTACCTCCTTCCTGGCGGAATGACTGGAACTGATCTGCTGCCGGACCCCCTCCGTCTAATAGGCGTTGCTCATGCATGGTTGTTTACATCTTTGGGCATGTTTAGTGACATCTCTGAACAGTCAAAGGGACTGTATCCGTGGAACAATATCCACAGTCAACGTCTGCCTTCAGGAGTTCTGGGAAACGGGTTGCTGCAAAACTTTTTTCGGTGTGTTTGTTTCTCTCCATGATACTCTTTTTGCTGTTTAATTTCCCTTTCTGATTAAATTTGCTCCTCTTCTTCTACATTCCACTGATAATCGTCCTTATCTGATCCACTGATGTTGACTATCGGTCAATTTTGGCTCCATTTTTACAGTTCTAAGCGTACTATTATACATCCTATGTATTATGCATTTTCTATCCCTATTTCAAATTTCTGAGCTATTACATTTCGTCACACGCAGAATTAATCATTTCCTAGGCTATACTGCATTGTTAAACTATTTCTATAGCAACAATTTTTGTTAATAACCCCCAGCAACTTGAGACTCTTACGTTCTATATTTTCTACTGTTGGTGGTTGCTGTACTGCTGGGTGCTGTTCATTGTGATGGGGCATCTGCTTGATCCTTTGTCTTGTTCTGTGGTTCGACCACTTCTTTCTTGTAGTCTTTGTTTTGTCGCATCAAAATGTTTGAAAACTATTCTTGCAATCATTCTACTCTTCCTACGATCGCGTCTGAAGACTGATCAATTCGGTCATGTCACAGGTTGGCAAATGTAAGCCGCCACCCGTACTATTTATTGATTCACAGTTGATTATTACTTGCTATTTCTGGCTTGTTGGAAAATTAGGCATCGAACATTCATAAGTAGTCTATTCTCGCACACTGTTCTATAATTCATTCCCTTCCAGAATATTTTAGTAATAACGAAATGGTAATATGTAAACACTTTTGTACGACAAAGATAATTTATTCCATTCTAATTGAATCAAATGTGGGTTCTTGACGAAACATTGTAAATTAACTAAACAAACACTGTTTTTTAGCCTAAAAATAGTGTTTGTGTAGTTAATCATAATATACGACCAAACATTTTCCAACGTATTTACATCCGGAGACACTGTAAGCCAGTCCATCGTGGACGCGCCATTGTCTTGTTTCCGGATCATTGTCCTATCGTAGCATGCAGTTTGCCTCGTTGGATCATTGTCCTCTTGAAGCACGCAGTTTGCCTCGTTCGTACGAAATATCTACTTAACGGCCCTCAGAAGGCATTTTTGATAAATACACCACATTTTTTTCAGCGTTCAAATTGGTTGTAAATGAGTGAAGTCACATTAAACTGCAACCGACAAAACAAAACATTCAATTCTCACATTTTTTATCTATACACTGTGCAAAAGCGCATTGAGTACAGATTTGAGACCACTACCAGAATGTCGCTGCGGACATTACATTTAAAATTATGGCGTGCTCTTTCTTGTGGAACTGGCTGTATATGGGACAGAGGAAGTACCAAAAGACTTCAAGAAGTATGTAGCAATTTCATTTTCAAAGAAAGCATGTGGCGAGACAAGTGAGTATTACTGAAATATCAGTTTAATAAGGCGTGGTTGCAAAGTAATTATTTACAGTAGAATGGAGAAACTGGTAGATGCCGACCTCGAGGAAGTGTTTGCAGACATGCGGCAATACTGACCCTCCGACTTGTAAGAGAGGTTAAAATTTACGACATGTGTAGAAACCATACGGCATTTATAAGGATCCAAGAACATGAAAGAGAAGTAGTTGGGATTAGAAGGGTTGTAGACTATAGCAAATGTTGTTCAGACTGTACAGTGAGGAAATTGCGAAGAAAAGCGAGGAGAGAAAGTTAAATTTCAGCTAGATGAAATAAAAACTTTAAGGTTTGTCGGTGGCAGCAAAGGACTTGGAAGTGCAGCTGAACGGAATGGACAGTGTCTTGAAGCTAGGACATAAGATGGACGTTAACAAAAACAAAACAGGGGTAACTGAACGTAGTCGAACTGAATGAGGAACTGCTGATGGGATTAGATTACGTAATGAGAAGCTAAAAGTAGTGGACGATTTTGCTGTTAAGGCAGCAAAAAAACCGATGATGGCCGAAACAGAGAGGATATAAAATGTAGAGTAGCAATGTAAAGAAAATAATTTCTTAAGAAGAGAAATTTCTTAGTATTAAATTTAAATTAAAGCGTTTGGAAAGATTTTGTCTGGAGTTTAGCCTTTTATGGAAGTGAAACATTGATGGTAAACAGCTTAGGCAAGAAAAAAGAGCCGCACGGGATTAGCCGAGCGTGAGGCGGTCACGCGCTGCGGGCTAGCGGCGCACCGTGTGTTTATGGCTACTTCGGCCGCTGTAAGTGCCGTTTTTCTTCTAGACCACTATGGCGCATAACTATCGGAAGAAGACCTTACGTTTCAACTTTTGTTGCGACTTCGCCCGACCCAAGGCCCTGGAGGTAGAACCATTTATTCGCGGTGAAGTTAAAATACCACCAACGGATCTAACTGGTATCCACTTGTCCATAGTTAGCAGTACCGTATCCGTCAAAATGATCAACGATGCGACGTGTGACAAGGTGCTTCAAGAGGCAAAACGTGGACTGCGCTTCTGTCATTCCGACGGCAACGTCGGACCCGTTACCGTCGATCACGCAGGTCTCGGCACACGAACGATAAGGATCTTCGAACTGCTGTTCGAACTACCTGCAGACGTCGTCATCGAGGCGCTCCGTCCCTATGGCAACGTTCTGGAACATGTTGCCGAACGATGGGTACAATTTCAAACCTATCCCGTTTTAAACGGTGTCAGACAGGTCGGCATCGAGTTGCAGAAACACGTGCCTTCCTATCTACGTATCGGAAGTTGCCGTGCCATTATAATGTACGACGGCCAACCTCGGACCTTTTCCGGTTGCGGGAAAGAAGGTCACGTACGGTCTGAATGCATTCAACGACGTGTCGCGCAGCTCCAGTTGTCGGAACCGTCCGTCACACCTATGATGACCGCCCTACCGGTCACTTACGCAGCGGCTCTTGCCACGTCTACAGTTTCGTCCAGTCCGTCGCCCGGTCCTTCCGATCGGCACGTCCCACCGTCCCGGTCACCTACGGACGGTGCAGACGTCCCACCTGACAACCTTGCCACCGAACAGGCTCCCACACCGGACGCAGAGGAGACCAGTACTACTTCACAACACCTGTTTGACAATTTCATTGTACCCACCGACGCCTTCGAACCAGGTCGACGCTCCTCCTTGCCGTCGTCCGACGCTGAGGGACACGTGCGCAAACAACGCTCGCACCGTAGGCGCAAACGCCGCCGCCGTTCACCCACGGGCTCTCAAAGCGTCGCCACCCGCGACGACGAAGACGACACCCAACCGGCCGGCATTTCCACGCAGAGGTCAGCGGACAGCTTTCACGATGAACAAGACGTTTCGCAGGACGCGACCACCGTGGAGGTCGCCATGCACAATGTAACGATCGGTGCGCAGGTTGAGACGCCTGTCTCCCCGCCAACAGCTCCAGATCTCTCTCAACACGACGCAATTACCATGGACATTGGACAGACCCACGGCACAGGAGCATGGGACGACGACGTTGAGGAAGGTACGCCCCCTCCTCCGGATGAAATGCTTCTGCCGGATTAGGCTGCCTGTTAACATCAATAACGAGGTCCTGCAGCAGATGGGACGGGACTTCCTGTCGGTGCCCTCCTCTTACTTCCCTTGGTGATGGTAGATGCGCGTCCACCACCACTGAAACAAACATACCGGTTCGCCGCACTGAACATCAACATGATCGGCACCGCACTCAAGCTGCAGCTCCTATGTGACACGCTTCGGGCCTCTGACGTCGACGTCACCCCTCTTCAGGAAGTACGCGTTGCCACACCACCTGTCTACGGCTACGACTCATACTCGTCCACATGTGATCAATTATGGCGTGGAGTGCCTTTCTACACACGCGAAGGAATCCCACTCAAGGTCACGACTATCCTCCCCTCTGGAAGGGGCATGGCTGTTACCATCTTCGACACGCGCGTCATCAATATCTACGCTCCGTCTGGCTCCACGAACCGTCAGCAGCGATCCACTTTTTTCGGAAATAACGTGGCGCCCCTGTTTGCTGGGCGCTATGAGTGCCTTATCGTGGGAGGCGATTTCAACTGCGTCTTCCATCCGCAGGACCAAATCCCTGGTTATTCGCCATGCCCGGCGCTGCTCACCTTAATCGAAGATTTTCATCTCGTGGACGTTTGGGAGAAAATTCATGGCAATACCCCCGGTTTTACCCATTATGCAGCACATTCTGCGAGCAGACTGGACCGGTTTTATGTCTCTGCCCACCTTGGCAACGAAGTCGCCCAAGCTGAACCATGGCCCCTTGCATTTTCGGACCACTGCGCTGTCATTTGCTCCCTGGTCTTGCCACCTCAGTCAGCATGGCGCAGCAGAGGTTACTGGAAGCTTGATACCTCCTTCCTTAATGATCCATACTGCCGACAAGGTATTGCCACTACATGGGCGTCTTGTGAAAGACGCCTCCTGCAGTACACATCCACGTTCCATTGGTGGCTCAAATGTGCCAAACCTGCCATCAGGAAGGTCTTCATGCAATGTGGCAAGGAAGCAGCAGCATGGCATCGAGAAACCACAAGTTTTTACTACGCCGTCCTCCGTGAGCTCGATGAGCTTCCTCCATCACCTGAAAGCCATAGGGAACGACAGCGTACTAAAGCTCGTCTCCTCTCTCTCCAACGTGCATGACTGTATGGTGTCGTGGTGTGCTCCCGACGACAGGACCTCCTCCACGACGGAACACCATCCACAATCCATGCCGCATTCGACCATCGTCGTCGACGTCGACTTTTCGTCCCCAGCATCACGACCTCAGACGGTGTTCACCACACAACGCAAGCGGCAGTGGTGTCTGCCTTCGCAGAACATTATCGCCAATCTTATGATGATGAACCGATGGCAACGCCAATTCCTGATGATCTCCATCCTTCCCCTGATCGGACCCTGACCCTAGCGGAGTCAACGTCCATGATGTCTGCAGTCACCGCAGAAGAGGTGGTAAATGCGATCAGCAAGGGGCCCAAGAACAAATCACCAGGACCAGACGGTCTCCCCGTGGAGTTTTACCGGGCGTTCACCACGTTAATGCTTCCTCACTGGACGGAAATGATTCAGGAACTGCCAGGAAGTTTCATATCAGCGCACACTCCGCTGCTGAGTGAAAATCTCATTCTGGATTCAGGAACTCTTTACTCCATCCTTTTCAATTCCACCTGAATTCGTCACTGGCGTTCTTCTGCCTGTGCCTAAACCGAAGGGAGGCTCACATGTCTCTGCATATCGCCCCTCTCCCTTTACATTAATGAATGCAGACTATAAAATCTATGCACGCCTCTTAGCAGCACACATACGCACCGTCTTACCTACCGTCCTTTCACCGGAGAAGACTGCACGTGGTTGTGGGGCCACCTTACAAACAGCCCTAGGATAATACCATGAGTAAGGGGACAAAGAGGGCACCACCCCACGCTGCATTGTTGCTAATTTTATTCAAGATGGCGGCGATGACGTCATCCAAGATGGCGGCATGCATACTTGGCAACATCGCATGACGTCATCCAAGATGGCGGCTTTCGGCGGGGAAAATAGTCCAATTGTGCTACGTCCACTAACCTGACCTTCAGAAAAAATGGCGGGAAGTTTGAATTTTGGCGGGAAAATAGTCCAAATGTGCTACGTCCACTAACCTAACCTTCAGAAAAAATGGCGGGAAGTTTGAATTTTGGTGGGAAAATAGCCCAGTTGTGCTACGTCCATTAACATAAGCGGCCAGAAGAAAAAATGGCGGGAAATTTGAATTCCAACAGGATAATGCGTGCAAAGACCGTACTTGTCTTATTATTATTATTATCATTCATTAACATTCATTATCATTTATTATTATTTATAACATGCATGTGTGTGTGCAATACAACTGTTAGTTCATGCCCTTGCCACCAGAGAGCACCACTGTGATGTCATTAAAGATGGATGATTTTGGCGGGAAGAAAGCCAATTGTGCTACCTCCACTGAACTACCTTTACCGTTCTCCTGCACATGCAGTCTTCGCTGAGCTGTTGTTGCCATGTGTTCTATCATAGAAATGGATTTGAGTGATAGAGCAGCCTTCAATAACTGCATTTCATGTAGACATTCGAGGGAGGACTGTAGCCACAGTTCACTACATGAGGTGTGGAAGCGTATGATAATGGAGGAGTGTCGGAGCAATAAGTACAAGAATTCTGTTCAGCAGATTTCGGCAATGCAGAGGGATGGAGCTAGGATGCACTCCGTAACCAGCATATGCTCATATGCATGCGCAAACTGCAGGCTTATTTACCATCAAACATTCACGCTTCCAAAACGCAAGAGACGTTCAGTTGACGCCAATTCGCTTCGACGTAAGCATATTCGTATACAACGTATATACCATTGAAGCCCATCCTCCAGAATGTATTCAATCGATGAGTTATTGGTGTTCAACTGCGATGAGTTTAACAGCAGTGTAGTTTGCAAACGTACAGCTGAGGACTGCCCCCATAACCCCCTACAAGCTGAATGGAAACGTGCATTAATCCTGGAACATCTGAACAAGAACACAGTCTTCCAAATAAATTCCCTCCAACTAAATGCTTTAATAATGCATTACCCATCTCATGGAAACATCTGCTACTGTTGGAACTGTCTACCTTTTCTAAAGCCCACATATAAGCTCCCAGCCCACAAGAGACGACTGCCTCCGATCCAGCAGAGCGACGAACTGATCTAGTTCACGAGTTCTCCGCTAGAGGGCACTTCGATAGGTCACATGTTCACCTTATTCAACCAATAGTAGCACAGCATCATGATGACGTAGTTGGCTTCTATATAAGAAGGACTCAGCAGCTCCTACATCTCTGTTCCAGTCGGTCAAGATGAAGCGTCAGTCACCGCCACAGCAGAATAGGAGGAGGAGCAAGCAGCACCAGAAAAGTAAGTCCTCAAATTATTATTATTATTGCTATTATTATTATTTCTCTACCAACACATATCATCTCTTGTGGATATTCGTCTTGGTCCTCCAACGGCTCCGCCCGTGACGCCAGCATCAGCAGGTCCCAGCATGTCCCGGTCCACGCATGTGAAGGCCTCAGACTCGTTCACGCAGGATCCTGTAGCTCAGCTTCTCAGCATGCTGGAGCAGGACAGCCAGGTGTTAATGTCGGTGCCAGAGGCTGCGCTTGACGGGGCTTCACAGTACTGGGCTCCTTCGTACGCGCCGTCCACTGATCATAATCTCACAAGGGACATCCCGCCATCAGTGCGAGAACAGCAGGCTAACAGCGCTGGTGTGGATGTCGTGGATGAGAAGATACCGACCGCCGCTTCACCTCAACCTTTACTATTCGCCTCAAGCTATGTGTTAACAGTTAGTGGTTCAAAACGTATCCATGTAGGACTTTAAGTTTCACAATACGGTAGCCTCTCAACTGTTGTAGTGCTGAAAAATATGCTCAAAAATATTAAAGTGAAATTTTCTGACTTCGAGTGGGATGAACTGTGTCGTTTAAAAATACAAATCAAGAATCATATGACTACCGAATATTATCCATCCCACTCCTACCAGGACATGTACTGTGGTAGTCTAACTGTGAGTATTCTATCAGTGTATGATGAAGCTACACTAAAAATTAAAAGTGCTGATGGTTATAGTACTTTCATGCATCACGCCACTGTTGATAACTTGTTCAATTTAGACATGGCTGTAACTAGTAGGATAGAGAGACTAAATAGATGGTGCCCATATGTTCAGGCAGTGTGCACCGACGTCATTAACTCGTTTCACACATGTAGCATCCACATTGTTTTAGTATGTGTGTAACACCAGTGCCCAAGTCTTGTGCTATTCCTCGAATAAGTGTTGAAAATGTCGAACTCAAATTTACTGATGGAATACCGGACTATTGTAATTCACCCATAACATTACGAGATATACGTGCTGAATTTCAAGCATACAAGGAGCCGCTATTTTCCAAATACTGTACTTCTGCTGCACCGCTTAAAAAAGAATGTACTGATTTTTTCTCATGCTGATCATATTTGTAAATATTTTAATAAAGAAATATATTATTTTGTAATACTAAACTTGTCATTGCGTGTTTTTTATTTGCCAACACAAAATGTCACCTACGTTAATTTATATGACTGCCTTCCCATTAAATATACCACCTCGAGTTCATTCTATTGTGTAGCCACTGTAGCTCAGTTGGTAAGGTGACTGCGCTATAGTGACTATACACAAACACATATTTTTAACCATATAAAAGCGTATTCCACACCTTGACCTACCACAGTATGTATCATGGCGGGCTGGGTGAAACACCCTCATCTCAAGCGCTTTGTTGTAGGTGACTGGTCCTGTGATGATGACCAAGACCAGAAGACCAACAAGAATGGACCACTCCTTCCCAACAGTATACGAACTATAATTGTAGGTTCATCCAGCTGTGGTAAGACAAATGTCCTCATGGCTCTGTTAACGCACGTAGACGGAGTCCGCTTCGAGCACCTTTTCGTCTTCTCCAAAACACTCTTTCAGCCCAAGTACCAGTTACTGAAGAAAATATTAGATGGAGTAGACGGTGTAACGTACAGAGCTTTCAGTGAAAGCGACGACGTCCCCCCACCTGAAGAGGTAAAGCCTAACACAGCGATCATATTTGACGATGTCGCTGTTGAAAAGCAAGATCAAATCCGTACATATTTCTGCTTTAGCCGTCATATGGGTGTTGATGTATTTTATCTGAGTCAAACGTATTCCAGGATCCCAAAACAGCTGGTGAGGGACAACGCAAATCTCATTATAGCATTCAAACAAGACAACCTCAATTTAAAGCTCATTTCCCATGCTCACGTAGGGACCGACAAGTCGTACAATGAATTTGTAAAGATATGTGCTGATTGCTGGAACCACTCACAATACGGCTTTCTTGTTATTGATAAAACCCGTAAACTAAATGACGGTAGGTATAGCCGGAACTTCCAAGACTTTCTCCATATATAAACGTACGAAAATACCTTATCCCATCAGTTAACATTTCACCATGGACAAATTCGCACGCATGGCGGACGCTCAGTCTGAGAGATTAGGTGTGCAAAGACAGAGTCCCCGAATGTACACCGATATCAAATTTAAAAATCTTGAGTCCAGACTAGTTAAAGTTGTAAGGGAATTAAAGGACACCCAGAAACTTCTTGCCATTAACCAAAACCGAATAGAGAACAGAATTAGCGCAATTGAGGGCGTGATAGAAGCCGATGCCGTTGTTATTGAAGAAGGTGGCGTAGGAAAAAAGGAGAAGAAGAAGTACAACAAAGCATATATAAAACCACGCGATATTCAGAGCTCTGATTAGTATCCTTCGAGATGTCGACAAAGCATAAAGTCATTCAGGCGCGCAAAGCAGTTCGAGAGAAATTACGTTTGCTGAAGTTGGGGCACACAGATCGCGAGCAAACACTAAATGAAACTTTTAAACCTGTTACCGAATCTATCACCAAGATAGCTTTGCATAATAACGACCCAATCGCAGAATTAACCAACCAGTATCCGACCGTTAAGATAGATAGAACATTTGGTGTCAGCAGGACGAGACCGTACATGCTGGGCTCTCAAACTATAACTTTATCTGATAGCACAATACGCATCGTGGATACAGAGTTTAAAAGAACACCTGGCTTAATGAACCTAATCTTCCTAAGGCCATCAAAAAACTTAAAATATTCAGCCGATGATCGCAAAGTCTATCGGGAAATAATTAACTTGACTGATCTGTACAAAAATCCCGACGGAACACTGAAAAAGCCTGAAAACTCTAAATACACTACCATTATACCTTTACTCAATGGGCAAACTAAAAGTGTCGGTGAGGGTGTAGACTTTCAGCATAAATGAGTGAGCAATCAAGTCCCGCAGTATATATATTACGATGACCCGGATGAACTAATAGATAGACTTCGACTGTTGATGGCTTCGGCTGCTGCGGGCAATACAGCTCATTCGAATGAGGTTGTATACATAATCTCAGAGCTTCGAGAGAGAGGTATCATCGAATAAGTATGGAAACCGTGGTTTGAGAACTGCACAAGCCAGCACGCTAAACATACCCCCGTAGACATGTCATGATTAAAGGGCTGGATGACCTCTGGCAAGCTGATCTTGTAGATATGAATCGATGTCCACTTCATAATAATGGATTGAAATACATTTTAATGGTTATTGGTACATACTCTAAATTCGCCTGGGCATTACCAGTGGAAACGAAAACCGGTAGAGATATTGCTGTGGTGTTTGAGCGTCTGTTGCAGACAGGAACGAATCGATGCCCGACCAATCTTCAAACCGATCACGGTGGGGAGTTTTACAATGACCATTTCAAGACTGTGATGGCGCGGTATGGCATACACCACTACTCCACGTTTACCCACCTTAAAGCTAGTATCGTCGAGCGGTTGAACAGAACAATCAAAGCTCAAATGTGGATGCAGTTTAATCTTCGCGGTTCGTACAAGTGGGTAGATATCCTCCCACAGATAATTGCAAAGTATAATCGAACCAAACATAGTACAATAAAAATGAGACCGATCGATGTACGCGATAATTCACTCATGGACACAGTATATTTAGGGATTAAAATGCTCGACCCTCGCAAACAGAGGTTCAATATAGGTGACTTAGTACGTATTTCAAAACACAAGACTGCGTTCGAGAAATCGTACTTAACAAATTGGTCGACTGAGATATTCACAGTGTCCAAAGTGCAGCGAACCAACCCTAGGACATATATCTTAAAGGACGGCAAGGCCGAAGAAATTGCAGACTGCTTTTACACGGAGGATTTGCAGAAGAGTTCTGAACCAGATGTATTTCTCATCGAGCGCGTGATAAGACGTCGTGGGAATAGAGCACTGGTTAAATGGCTAGGATTTTCATAATCAGAAAACAGTTGGATCGAAGCTGACATGTTAGTGTATAACGGGGAGAGCAGACCTCTATCTCCTCAGTAGCGTACCATGCACGATAGGAGGCACATCATAATAAGAGGTGGAGGTGGTGTTCTCGACAAGTTGCCTGTTGAATTGCACATTCCCGGATATAACTTCTGTGGGCCTGGAACAAAGCTTCATAAGCGCCTGTCACGAGGCGATAAAGGTATTAACGTACTAGACGAAGCCTGCCTTGAGCACGACCTCGCATTCGCAGCAAATAAGGATCTCCCAGCACGCCACGTCGCCGACCGGATATTAGCAGATAAAGCCAAGCAAATAAGGCGAAGAAAAGATCTCGGAATAGGTCAACGCGTTGCTGCATTCGCGGTTGATAAAACCATGCGTGGGAAAATTAAGTTGGGCTTGGGTGTGATGAATTTCAAACGAATTATGAAAGCAGCGCGAACAGCTTTGCGAGCGAAGGAGAACAGGAAGAAGAACAACAAACCCGGTTGTTTGAAAAACTGTATTCTCACCTCGATGTCTGGAGCTAAACGTGTGTTCAATGGTGGGAACAAGAAGAAAAACACGACTTCAATTAAACCACCTAGGGTCTTACCACTACCAAAGACTTTGGGCGGAATTATCCCGTTCCTCGTTCCAGCCCTTGCAGCACTGTCCGCTAGAGGTTCATTCACAGGCGGTGCCGCAGCTGTAGCCAAAACGGTCGAAAACGCACAGAATGCACAAACCCAACTAGAGGAAGCCAGAAGACATAATGGCGCTATGGAGGCAACAGCTATCGGAAAAGGTCTCTACTTGAAACCATACAGGAAAGGACTAGGTCTCTTCATAAATAAAAAAAAAGTCCGTTAGTTATCCTACCCGACCGAGCGCTCACGAATAGTTAAAATTATTAAACAAAAACTTCACATTCGTGGATTCCGCGGCGTCTTTATGCGGAATACGTTACCGAAGAACATGTGGCGGACTAATGAGTGCGGAATTGTAAATTTATGTGTAGCTGGGGGTCCAGGGACCCATTGCGTTGCGTATGTTAAGAAAATTCCAAATACAGTTCAGTATTTCGATTCATTCGGCGATTTACAGACGCCTGAAGAATTGCAGCTCTACTTCACCAGCAAAAGACGCGTCTTCTGCAATGTCCGGCGATATCAGGACTTTAAGACATATCTCTGTGGTCATCTCTGCGCTATGTTCCTCATAACAGCGACGGCGAATCCCCTCTAGAATGCGTCATCGTCAGATCATGTGCGCGATATATAAAAGACCTGTCACTGAACACATGACCATCATTTGATGTTTAGATGCAATGTCGTACACTCTGACTTTAAAAGAGCGAGGATCAGTATTACGCGCAAATTACTTTCCGCCGATTGATTTAAGTGCAGGGGACTGGAGTATTGCACTGATTGGTCTAGAGACCTATAACAGCATTCCAAATACTACACAGAACAACAATAAACTACATCTTGAAATTGACGGAAGGAAGGAGATTCTACAAATACAACCTGGTGCCTACGATATTGATGATTTAAACGAACTCTTAAAACAGTCAGAAAAAGGTATTGAACTACACGCAAACATTAATACCCTTAAATCTGAAATACGGCAGAGAGTGCTACGATCGACTTTACACAGAGGCATTCAATTGGTCCACTGCTAGGTTTTGCGAAGGATCGTGTTTTGGTGAAGGATGGAATTAAATTTTACCCACCAGATCATGCTGTAGATATACTCCAAGTGAGTACAATCCACGTTGAGTGTAATATTGCCTCAAACTCATACCTGAACGATAAATTGATTCACTCAATTTACGGATTCTTTCCTACAGTCGGCACAGGATATAAAATAGTTCAAGCCCCCACAAACGCTATATATCTCCCGGTGACTGTTCAGACACTGGACTACCTTGAACTGCGTATTGTGGATCAGAATAATCAGAGGAGAAGAGATCATTGTACGCCTGCATCTAAGGCGAGATGGGAATAAGGTATAAAGCTAGCACACCAGACTCACAACCTGTTAGTGCGACGCGGAAGGGCAAGGTGATAACACGCCTTAATTACGAATTCCTCATTTCAGCAGGTTTAAAGCCGCAGAATGACGTCGTTCAACGTAACTCAGTCAGTAGAGTATGATGACTGAATTTTTCGTCATGAATACCACTCACACAAACCCTAGGCTTCAAGCACATTTAACAAAAATGATGAAATTAGGATTGTTATCCAGCATCAGGACACGGTAACACTGCATAGCAAGAGCTTCCTCTGTCTGGACTACACATTTAAGAAAGATGACGGGGCTGCCGTAGCGCTCTCGAAGCTCACTCGAAATGCCGCAGCATTCCTGTTTCAAGAGATACGCTATGAACTCAAGGGAATTGAAATAGACCAAACTAGAATTGTTGGCATTACATCAGCCCTTAAGACGTACGTTTCAGCCTCACCCTCTGATTCAAACAGTTTGGAAAATGCTGGGTGGTTCATAGATGCAGCGAATGGGGAGGGTGGACAAAGCCAATTTACCGCGTGCGTGCCACTAAAAATGCTTATGGGTTATTTTGAGGATATGCAGCGAATAATTATCAACGCTAAACAGGAACTTATTTTGGTGAGAAGTGCAAGTGACGCAAATTCATTCTCTCAAACAGCTGCAGAGAATGTTCAAATGAAGATTAATAGCATATCATGGAAAATGCCTCACATCACCGTTGCCGACGAGGAGCGCTTGAAGCTCTTAAAAGTCCTGAATGCAGGCACCTACCTACCACTAACTTTCCGATCATGGGAGCTTTTTGAATACCCAGTCATACCTACAGCGTCCACACATACTTGGACTATTAAAACATCAGTGCAGTTGGAAGCACCTCGATTCATCATACTAGCATTTCAAACTCAAAGGCGTGCTAATGTATCAAAGGACTCAACTGAATTTGACCACTGCAAGTTAACTAACGCCAGAGTCTACTTGAATTCAGAATTCTACCCATATGAGAATCTACATCTACAGTGGGACAGCAATGTATACAGTCTGGCATTTGACATGTATGCGAGATTCCGAGCATCTTAGTACGAAGGTGTTGGAAATGAAGGATGCCTACACAGCCCACAGAGTTTCAAGAAGCTAACGCCAATAATCGTGATTGACTGTTCAAAACAGAATGAGATAATTAAATCAGGACCTATAGATGTACGGATTGAATTTGAATCTTCAGCAAACTTCCGTGATCAGACTTCGGCATATGCTCTCGTTTTGCATGATCGTCTCGTTAACTACTGTCCGCTCACTGTAGTAGTGCAACGAGTTGTATAAATTAATACGCACTCTGACAGCTCTAGCGTAGATCACGATCTTACCTGAAGGTGTGAGGACTGTAGCTGACGTTCAAGGATTTTACTCTGATGAGTGCAGGCGTTTCATAATTAAAGACCGTGCATTAATAGCATTCACGCAAAGTGATGGAGTAATAGGAACATTTGTATCAAGAGTTGAATCGCCGAAACCATTTAAAGACGTCAAGTGCAATAAGACAGTCAGAAGCACGATGTGGCTAACAAGATTCTTTCATGGGATTAAGTGGAACCCCCCTGGCATCTCTTATAAACATTTGCTGCAATTGCTGAGAGTATTTGATCACAAGGAGACAGTAATCTACGTTAAAGGCGATGAGAAGAGTAGCTGGCTGCGTCGAATCTTCAAATATGCGGCTATCCAGAACCTGGAATACTACGATTGTCCACCTATCCATCAACTTAGACAGCGAACGTGTGAAGGAGAAAAAAATAGTTTTGTGTCAGCATCTGAAAATATAAAATTACTTTTAAAATGGCTCACAAATAAATAAGTAATTTTTTTCTCCATAAGAATTCTTGTTGTTTTCTTTCTGTGACACCTACTTCCATAGAAGTAAGTTTAGTGGTGATACTGTTCATGAAGCGCATTCCACTGGAGCTGTCTGAGACAGTTTAACTGCTTCCAACTCGCCGGCGCGGCGATGAGTCAACTGTTGAAAGTGACAGGACCTGAAAGAGAGAGTGCTAGGGTCGGTTTCGCAAGATGCCCGCCGTTTAAAGTGACAGGACCACAAAGAGAGTGGCGGGGTCTGTTTGTTGCCGGCGGACGAAGTCCAGCACGCGTCATTCAATTTCATCTCTGTCTTTAAATCAGTAAAAATCTCATAGGTCTCTCTCTGTGCCAGTGCAACGTATATGGATCATGTTTGAGGGTCAAGTAATAACAAACTCGGGCATTTCTTTTACGATAAAATAATTGAATTTATTATTCAATATAGATTTTGTTTGCGACGTATCAGTTTACAGAAAAATGATTCACTTTTTTTTGACATTATATGAGTTTACAGATACATTATTTGTCTTCAAGTAAAAATATGAAAGTTCTGATCTTTGCAGATACGTGTTTTTACATTATTCATAAATATATAAGCACTGTTATATATATATATATATATATATATATATATATATATATATATATATATATATATATATAACTAAAGCAGAGGTACTAGAACGTAATTATTTATCTTACAAGGTAAATAATATCTCTAGTGAAGTTCCACCGGAAGCAAATGTATTTTTAGTTCAAGATAGTGGCTCTAAAACATTTTCCACTAGCAATTTAAATTATATTTCATTGAAGTAAGTGGCTCTAGACATTTTCCACTACAACAAGCAGGTGAACACATATTTCTCGATATAAAGATTTTTTTTCACAGTCAAGTATATATAAAGAATTTAATTGGTGGAACTCACATTCTTAAAAAACTAGTTCTGACTGGATGGCTAGCGGCAGGTGAAAATTACAACTATTACTAAGATCAAAGCAGATACGAACTGCGAAAATTGTATTTTCGTCTTCTTTTATTTGATTATAACAGGTGTAAAATTTTTATCTGCTTTCAGTCATACAACCATTGACTACTAATAGCGGAGAAAAAATATAAAAATATATATAAAGACTTTTTTATAAATGGGATTATTTTAGTTTTTTCTTTTTTTATGATTTTTTTGTTTTCTTTTTTTTTTTTTGATAGAATGAATAATATTTACACACATACACACTTAACACAGGCTCACACACATTCACACACACTCAGACATACACGGAAGTACGCAAGCTGATACACACTACAAAACACTCTCATTCAATATTTACACTATGATAAGAGGGTCATACTACTACTCTGCAGACACTCTCGCCGTCTCTCTCTCTCTCTCTCTCTCTCTCTCTCTCTCTCCCTCTCTCTCTCTCTCATTCAGTCCCCCACCCCTTCTCTCGCTAAAAGTGAGTAGTGTGAGTACGGGCGAGTTTCAATGCCGTCATCACAGATGACCCTTTTATCGTCATGAGGGGACAGACCGATTTTAAACTGCAGCACAGTGTACACCTTGTGCGCTATCGATCGAATACTAGTTTGCCGGACAATATGCGATGGCTGCAGCTCAGCACCGTGAACACCACCACGTAGGCACTGCAAATAGTCTTCGATAGACAGAGCTCGTGATGCTATCCGTCGTACCCCCTTAGCCCGTCTCTGAGTGGGACCTTCCAATGTGCGATATGCATACATCTTGGACCGAAGACCTACAAACTCCACAATCGGCAATCCATTCGTCTCGTCTTTCATGAGACCGATAACCTTCTTGTTTTGCGGAACAATACCATAAGGATTATCGGCCGCATAAGAAGACGTGTCGAATTCATTGGCGTGGTACCTAATTACTTCATATGGATCGCAGTTCTTCACCCAATAGATGAAACTATTTGTATCCATATAAAGTAATTTAGGATCTGCGAAATGAGTTTTCGCAAACTCATAATGAAAGCGGTACATGTGGAGTTTGGATAGGTCTAGTACGCACATACCCACATAGATAGGTTTAGTAAACTCTACTGCAGTTTTAGCCATCTCCACAGCAACAAAATTCTTATTGAAAATAGTGACCCATTTAAAATTTGGTCTGGTAATGCATTTTCGTACGCCATAATGCCCATCTCATTGCGTTCTAATAAAAATTTCATGTCATTCCCTCAAATTCTCCATAGTTTCTCCGACATTTTTTTTTTTAATTTATAAAAATCTTTCTCAAAGTCACACGATGCGGAAGTTCTCTGTCTCGTATTCAGATCAATATACTCCTTCAACCACGGGGATTGCTTGAAGGAGATGGCCCGGGTGATTTTAACCAGCTCCATACCCAAGCTGAGGCATTGCTGGAGGTTAAGATAGTGAATGATGTACCTCTGCTTGCCCCCCAGCGTTGTCATCAGTTTCGGTGTGGAACGTCCTCGCGGAACTAGTTGCTCTGGACACAGCGGCAAATCGGCATGCTCGTCATGAAAACTAATAGGATATTTGGGTTCTGCCTCCACAACATACCCTACATCAGAATCGGCGGCCATACCCCCCCTGATTTTTCCACCTAATCCCTTGCATTCATCTTCGGACAGCCAGCGAAACTCGCGAATAGGCAGACATTCCTTCATAGCATGTCCGTATAAGTTATTCACATCGAAATACAATATATAACTTATATCAAGGGATGCGTTAAGCCTGTCACCCATCCGTGGGTTATTTGCTTACGCGTGTCTATGAATACATTGGCAGAGCCCCCCACGGATACCCCGCTCAAAGAAAAGAAGCATGTCAGGATCTGTTCAAATGGCTCTGAGCACTATGGGACTCAACTGCTGAGGTCATTAGTCCCCTAGAACTTAGAACTAGTTAAACCTAACTAACCTAAGGACATCACAAACATCCATGCCCGAGGCAGGATTCGAACCTGCGACCGTATCGGTCTTGCGGTTCCAGACTGCAGCGCCTTTAACCGCACGGCCACTTCGGCCGGCGTCAGGATCGGTCAATAATTCGATACTGCACTTCGTTTTCTTGAGCATCGCGTCCCAAGACAACCCAGGTGCCGTGTAATAAAAGGCAGGTTCCAAATAATATGTGGTCATACATAGACTCCAGAACTTCTCGAAAACGTCCGCAAGAAAGCGCAGGTCTGTGTCCATGTAAAGACGTGCGTACTCTCCTAAATTAGTAATGTTGAATTCCAGCCAGACATTCACGGCATGCTCATACTCTGCATTCGTTATCGCGTCTCCTGTGAGGTTGGTGGAGAATGCAGTTATGTCGGGTAGCCTGGTTTCGTCGAGTTTGACCATACTACATACCCCTATGGAAAAACCCCTTTCCTAGTCACAAGTTGAAACTTTTCCTCGTCGGGAAATGCAGCTCGAGTGATATGCATATCCGCCGGAGGTAGAGTTTCAACAAGTTTCTGTAGTGGTGCCTGCATAAAACGTAGTGTATCGAGGAAGCGCAGCGTAATTCTTGACATCATTCTTTTGGAGAATGATATATATTTCTCGACGCTCTCAGGTAGGACACTCATCTGATCTTTCTCCAAACCGAAATCGGCCAACTGCTCAACTAGAAAATGAGCATCATACCCACTTAAATTATGAAAGAAAACTGGTATGTGCCTAGGTAATTGGTACTTCAAATTGCATGCATTGTGAGCAGCTCCACGGAATTTCCCTGTAAGATGACAGTGGTCCCTACGAGGAATTTCCGCTTTTCTGTCCAACGGCAGCCCACAAATATGCCACTCGGTGGCTTTATTATACAAATCTTCATTCTCCTTCGATTTGGTCATTGGAACGTTGCCACTGTACAGCTTATCAACTTCCAGTGAAAATTTTTCAAGCTCAGAGAGCAACCAAATCGATGGGTTATCGCCGACGTAAGATTTGTATCGGTTAAGGTTGGTGTCATATGACGATACAATTTGGTATGCTGCAGCATAAGGTACGTGTTTTTCTTTAAAGGTAGTGTGTGAGGTCGTAGGATCGCCTTCACAGCGGGTCACAGGAGCGAGGAGGCACTCAAAGTCGGCGTACACAACAAACGGACACCGCTCCTGGTGGTGAGCATACCTAAACTTTATGAATTTGTTTTCCTCCGTGGGCATAATAACACATACCGCATCCTTGGAAGTACAGTCTTCTAGATGTGTAGCTAATAATCGTTCAGAGGATAAATAATTGAGACACCTTAAACAAATATGTTTTTTACCGTTATTGTAACTTAACTGGGAATAAAGGAGGCGGGTTATGTCCTTGATCCAGACATAATGATAATTGTCGCCTTCAGAAAAGAGAAGCATATTTACATGCAGCTCACGCTCACCGGCAAATTTTGAGAAATGGAGGGGGCCGACTACGACATGCTTGTCTTGCTCGTCTGACTTGCTTTTCTTCTTCTCCAGGCCATAAACGTGTACCGATATTCCGGTATTTTGTGCCTCGAATTTAGATATATCCTTGATCTTGACGGGGAACTCAATACCATCAAAGTTATAATATGTGTTAATATCACTGACTTTGTATGTACTGGGACGTTCAGGATGAGCTCTATAATTATACTTTCTTTCGCAAGCCAGGATTGACCATGCAAAACAAGCCTGATCTTTTGTATTTTCGACATTAATGCAAGCTTGCTTATTAACTATATCTTTAGGGAGCTTGATATAGCTAGACCATCCATTTAATGGATCGTGGACATGTATATGGATGTCCAGGTGTAGAATTCTGCTGAGTGCCTTAGCTGAGCCGTTGACTTCCATCCCAGAAAAGCGGCCCAATATGACACTCAAGGTGGATTCACGAAACCACTCGGCGATCGATGTGCTCCGCGTTATCACTCCATTATCCCCCCAAAGATAATGAATGCTGGTCTCTCCCTGACCAGACTGAACTTTGGGGGGGGGGGGGGGGGTGCGATAACTCAATGCATAGCACTGCACTGCGCTTAACGGCGGGATAACGCGGATTATCGACTACCCTGAGGAGCTCGGTTTCCAGGACAGGGAGGCATGCGTTTAAAAATCCAACAGGATGCCGGGTTTTCAATGCGAGTGACCGAAATTCGCTCCTCGAAGGCATCGGCAATCGCCGAGTACTGCAACTGAGGTATGGTGTCACCGACCTGATCTACTTCACTAAAGGGGCGGGTTAGAGAACTGCCACTAGCCACAGGATGATCACTAATACTATTAATGCTAATGACACTGGGGGTCCAGCCGGTGGATGACGGTGTTGGCGATGGTGCGTCATCATCACTTAATGGGAGGGGTATGCGTCTTGGTACACGAATCTTGCGCTGGCGGTGCCGTGGACGGTCAGCTTGCGGAGGCGGAGGAGGCGGCGAGGGACCCCTGGCAGTGCTGCTACCCGCTTGTTGGATCGCCCACGGATGCAAGGTAGTTTGGGCCGCCGCCGCCGCCGCGGCCTGTCGAGCTGCGGTGGTCGGTGCGATGCGATGTGGGGCGTGTCCTCGCCCACCCTCGAGCGCCGCGCCTGCAACCGCCGCTCGCGGAACACGGGCAGTGCCGTGTGACATACGTGTAACATAAATATAAGTTTAATGATCTGGATTTAAAAGAGGGATAAATAATAATTATTATTATAACAGTAAATAATGGTAATTATTTTGGACTAATGATGAAAACTATTCAGCTTCTCCGATCTCATTCCACGGCTTCAGCAGTTCATTGCCGCATTCGACAAGCCCCTCAAGCCAGTCAGGCATGTCCAGTTCGTCCTCATCTAAAAAAGTTATTACTGTGTTCGGCTCCATCGCTCTGCGTGAAATTAGGATGATCTAGAAACAAAATATATGTTAAGGCTAGATCAATAGATTAGGAAGAAGGGTACATATTAAAAGAACAAGAAGAAAAAATTATTTAATTTTTTAGCGAGTATGATTTTTATTATTATTAGAGATGTACTTACATTCACGACGAGCTCTCTCCATTTCGAGTTGGCGATCAAGCTCTTCTAGTGCTGGGCCGGTGTAATCTAGAAAGATGGAATATAATGAGTATAATGTAAAGTAAAAGATGTTTGTAGAAGAAGTTTGGTGATATAGAAATGAGAGGACGAAGGTAGATATATATTAAAAAAAAAATTGAAATGTTTATAGAGAGCGAGTATAACACACACACCAAGTGAAAAGTGGATCTTTATATAGAGCTATCCAAAACAGATGTAGCGCTCGTACACGGAGTTAATGGGTAGAGATATCAAAACATTGAAAAAATGTACTTACCAGGTAAAGGAACTTGTTCAGGACAAGGCTGATTGACGCCACCTGCTCGCTCCTCAGACTCGATGATAAAGTACGCGAGTTCAGCTATAACAGTGAGATATATAATTAATAAGGAGAATATATAAGATATAAAGGAAAAATGATAATTAAAAATAAAAATTATTTACTTACTCGATAATGGCGAATCGTGGAGTCTAAGTCTCTTCGCAGCAGAATCCTGGGTGTTGTTAATTCGCTTCATCTTAATAAAACAGATACAGCACACACACACACACACACACACACACACACACACACACACACACGCACACACGAGAACAAACGCACGATGCGGCTGACAACTGAAGAGTGAGAAATATGACCAGGGAGTGACTCCTTATATAAGTGTGATGACGTAGTATCACATGCTTTTAGGATGAACGAATGGCTGTTGAGAATTCTGTGGGGGTGGTGAATGAGTTCACTAGCGCCCCTAGTAGCTGAAAGCTGGTCAGATGGTTCCTGGACATGGTGGAGGGCTATTTTATAATTTACAAAACTATACACAAATAATTCATAGTATCAGTGAAGATCTTATTTAGATTAGAGAGAGGATGATAGTGAGATCATTATGTGTGTGTTAGGATGAATGATTATTATTATTATTATTATTATTATTATTATTTAAAAGTATGTTATATAGGCGTAATTGGAGGTTGATGGTATTAAGAATGGCGCTGAAGGTAATGTTTTTGGAGATGAATATTGTCAGCTATTTTTTTATTGGCGCGGAGTTTATGGTAGGGAGCGAATATATTTTGAATGAATAAAGGGGAGGTTAAGTATTTTGGGAACATATAGAATTTGAGTGAACTGATAGGTATGTGAGTTGAGAAGTTTGCTAGGAGCGTGCAACGGCTCCCACATGTGCGCGTGATATTGACTTGTTAATTTTTTTTATTTGAGCTGAGAGCTTTGTGTTAAATTGACTTGCGGAGGTACGTATCTTGAGGGGAGCGATGGTTCACGCGTATGTGTGTGTTTTCGCGAAGATCCTGGATTAGGTAATCGGGGTATGTGGGGTGAATAATGAGAATCGGGTGATCAGTTAACTTAGTGAGAGCGTTCTTTGACCCACAGAGCCACGTGGTCGATCGCCCATTGTGACGTCAAGGAAGTTTCCAACTCGGAAGCAAACATTCCAGTTCGAGCGTGTCAGTTCCTGTCTATCGGTGAGAGAATTGCAGAGTTTATGGGGCGAGAGTGTAGTTTGTGCTCCATCATCACACGTGCTGGTGGCGCCACGGAGTCGCTGGCATGTGGCGTGAGGGTGGTTTGGACAAAGCAAGCATGTTGGTTCCTGTCCGTCCGTGCTGCGAATTTGCGAACTTTAGTACCGATATAGCTTTCAGTGTGTCATGTGATAGAACTTTTCAAACATCTCGGGCAGTTGTGTGAGGTAGGTATCGGCAGGTTGGAACCTCTTCAGAAAAAAAAAAAAAAAAAAAGAAATTGGGGTGGAACGTGTCCTTTGTACGGCACGCGGTCGACAGGTTCCACTGTGTCCAGTTTTAAGTGCTCGCGGGCGTGGCCGACCGTTTGTGGCGGGACCCTCAGGCGCCGCTCGCCGCCGCATGGAATTATTTAATATAGCGGGGTGGTGAGAGTGAATTAGCGAGCGTTCTCGCGATGAGCAAACGTGTTGTTATATGGTCATGGTGGATTCCACTGTCGGTCAAACTCTGGCGCCAAACGTATCCTTTGTACGGCATGCGGTCGACAGGAAACATCGTGTCCAGTGTTAAGTGCTCGCGGGCGCGGCTGACCATTTGTGGCGGGACCCTCAGGCGGCGCTCGCCGTCTACCTGGCGCGCTGGCCGCCTCACGTGGCAGGCGTAGGCAGTGTCTCCGGGCGCTGGCCAGGGGGTGGCGAGAATTTGAACTAATTCAGTTGGAGCGCGGACGTTTGGTGACTGCACTGCGATATCGAAGATGTGTGTGCTGACCTTGTTGGAGAACAAGTGATGACCATACTGCTTGAAATTAAGGCTTCAGTCCCTTCCCCCCTGCAAAATCAAAGGACGTGAATTACATTACTATAAGTGCAGTTTATTATTTGACACGATTATGCTAGGCTACCAGTGAAAAAAAAGATAAATGACGGAGAAAGCTTGTACATGTGATCAATTATGGTGTTGGGGATTTGAACTTGTGATAGATTTTTGTTATGGATGTAAGGAGAATGGCTTTCTCACCGAGAAAATCGGACATCTTGAATAAATAATAAATGATAATAATACATAGAAGTACAGTTTTCGAGAGAATATCGTGTTCGAATTTGAATTTGGCGCAATTTTCTAGTGGAGGTAGGCCTATAATAATAAATGATAATGAATGATAATAAATGATAGTGAATGATAATGAATGATAATGAATGACAATGAATGATAATGAATGTTAATAAATGTTAATAAATGATAATGAATGTTAATGAATGATAATCAATAATAATAATAAAGACAAGTACAGTCTTTGCATGCATTATCCTGTTGGAATTCAAACTTCCCGCCATTTTTTCTGAAGGTTAGGTTAGTGGACTTAGCACAATTGGACTATTTTCCAGCCAAAATTCAAAATTGTCGCCATTTTTTCTTGAGGTTAGGTTAGTGGACGTAGCACAGTTGGACTATTTTCCCGCCAAAAGCCGCCATCTTGGATGACGTCATGCGATGTTGCCAAGTCTACATGCCGCCATCATGGATGACGTCATCGCCGCCATCTTGACTAAACTTGGCAAAAATGCAGCGTGGAGTGGTGCCCCCTTTGTCCCCCTACTACCGTGACCTCATCGCGCCAGCGGCAGTTTGTTGCCGTCGTGCAGCACTGGTATCCATCGATTTCACAGGTGCCTTTGATCGCGTTCGACACCCATTCCTCCTCATGGTGGCGACACGTATGGGGTTCCCATTACTCTTTGTCGATGCCATTCGCCGGTTACTACTTCCCACGGTCTCGATGGTACAAGTCAATGGGAGGCTTGTAGGATCGATTCCTATACGCCGCTCTGTGCGTCAAGGATGCCCTATGTCTACTTTGCTATATGCCATTGTACTTGAGTCCCTTATCCCTGGTCTTACGTCTAAACTGCAGGGTCTCATTTTACGTGACTACACCTTTCACTGCAGGGGTTATTCGGATGACATCTTCTTCTTCACCTGCTCCTCCACGGAACTCAATGATGCCATTCAATGGATCCACCAGTATGGACGTCTTTCTGGTAGCATTCTTAATGTCCGTAAATCGACTGTGATGCACATTGTGTGCGGCCTCCCGGTTATGGTGCCGACCCCACTCCCAATCAGTACCACCCTTCGTTACTTGGGTATCGAATTTACGAGCTCCACACACCGCACAGTGGCCCTCGCTTACCGGCGGCTTTTGCAGTCTATTCGGCAGCATGTCCGCGGTCAAGTGCACCGTAACTTAAACCAACTCCAACATGTGTCCTATGTCAACATGTATGTCGCCCCTGGTACACGTCGCCCAGATCCTCCCAATGCCGTTACTCCTTGGCCGCCGCATCCAATCCTTTGGATATTTCGTGTCAGCAGGAGCACTTTTCAAAGGCCGCGACAACACTCTAACACTGCACCCTGCAAGGTGGCCTCGGACTCGTCAACGTGCGGGCACGATCTTCTGCACTCTTTGTCCATACTATATTGCGGCGCTGGCGGTGGCCGGTCCCGTCCTTAACACGCAGATATCCTCCGACCAGCTTCTCTCGATCCACCGATCAATGTGGCACCTATTTCTCCATTATTGTACCACGTCGCCAATTGTTTCATAGAACTCAGCTCGTTCGGGCCGATCTTCCAGTCACCCGTCCTCCCCGTACAAAAGATTATTATCGTTTGTTTATGTTGTCTAACCCTTGCGACACCACGGTGCCACAGCACCCTGACATTAACTGGCGAATGGTTTGGGGGTGTGTACATGCACCTTTTTTACTATCGTCTGTGTCTGCATTCTGGTATGTCTATGGCAAATTCCGGACTAATAGTGGACTTTATCGCATAGGACTGGCCACGTCCCCACTCTGCCCTGATTGTCAGCTCGAAGACACCGACGGGCGTCGTCTTTCGTGACCCCCCCCCCCCCCTCAACGAAACGTATGGCTCCTCATCCAACGAATCGTGGGCTTTTACCTCCGTCCCCTGCCAACGACGGTAACCCCGGTTTTGTCGTAGTTGCCCCAGACATTTCACTACCCTCTTGCTAAGCACTATACACTCATCTGGTTTCGAGGATAGGCTTTAGAATACCTCTTTCAGAGTGGTCTGCATACAATCCTTGTCTTCTGGCACAAAGTTGTGACCGCGCATAGCACCTTCACCCGAAAACTTTTGCCGGTTATCTCCGCAGTGTCTTCCTTGACCCCCCTCAAAGTTGGGGTGTGCCGTGCCTACACATCACATGAGGCAACACCATTATCCACGTTTTCATGCATCGGAAAAAAAAGGAAGAAAACAGAATATATTATATTTTGTTTTATTTAATGTTATTCTAATATTTTTGTTTAACCAACAATCTTTTGTATATGTTTAAATGGTACCTTGAAGAACTGTTGCATTATATATATATATATATATATATATATATATATATATATATATACTGTTAGTTTGTTCAATGAAGATTATTGCACAAAAAAAGCAGTCTAAGGCGCTGCAGTCATGGACTGTGCGGCTGGTCCCGGCGGAGGTTCGAGTCCTCCCTCGGGCATGGGTGTGTGTATTTGTCCTTAGGATAATTTAGGTTAAGTAGTGTGTAAGCTTAGGGACTGATAACCTTAGCAGTTAAGTCCCATAAGATTTCACACACATTTGAATTTTTTTTTTTTTTTTTTTTTTTTTGAAGAAGAAGACGAAGAAGAACAGAGAAACTTTTGAAATGTGTTGCTACAAAAGAACGCCGAAGATTATTCGGGCAAATGGTGTAACTAATGAAGGTACTGAATATAGTTGGGGAGAAAATAAATCTGTAGCATAACCTGACTAAAAGGAGGGATCAGTTGATAGGATACATTCTGAAAGGAGAAGGAATCGTCAGCTTAGTACTGGAGGAAAATTCGAAATGTAAAAATTACAGGAGGAGACCAAGATAGTTTTTACGAGAATTGAATTATCCATTAATTTATAAAAATCTTTCTCAAAGTCACACGACGCGGAAGTTCTCTGTCTCGTATTCAGATCAATATACTCCTTCAACCAGGGGGACTGCTTGAAGGAGATGGCCCGGGTGATTTTCACCAGCTCCATATCCAAGCTGAGGCATTGCTGGAGGTTAAGATAGTGAATGATGTACCTCTGCTTGTCTCCCAGCGTTGTCATCAGTTTCGGTGTGGAACGTCCTCGCGGAACTAGTTGCTCTGGACACAGCGGCAAGTCGGCATGCTCGTCATGCAAACTAATAGGGTATTTGAGTTCTGCCTCCACAACATACCCTACATCAGAATCGGCGGCCATACCCCCCCCCCCCTGATTTTTCCACCTAATCCCTTGCATTCATCTTCGGACAGCCAGCGAAACTCGCGAATAGGCAGACGTTCCTTCATAGCATGTCCGTATAAGTTATTCACATCAAGATACAATCTACATCTACATCTACATTGATACTCCGCAAGCCACCCAACGGTGTGTGGCGGAGGGCACTTTACGTGCCACTGTCATTACCTCCCTTTCCTGTTCCAGTCGCGTATGGTTCACGGGAAAAACGACTGTCTGAAAGCCTCCGTGCGTGCTCTAATCTCTCTAATTTTACATTCGTGATCTCCTCGGGAGGTATAAGTAGGGGGAAGCAATATATTCCATACCTCATCCAGAAACGCACCCTTTCGAAACCTGGCGAGCAAGCTACACCGCGATGCAGAGCGCCTCTCTTGCAGAGTCTGCCACTTGAGTTTATTAAACATCTCCGTAACGCTATCACGGTTACCAAATAACCCTGTGACGAAACGCGCCGCTCTTCTTTGGATCTTCTCTATCTCCTCCGTCAGACCGACCTGGTACGGATCCCACACTGATGAGCAATACTCAAGTATAGGTCGAACGAGTGTTTTGTAAGCCACCTCCTTTGTTGATGGACTACATTTTCTAAGCACTCTCCCAATGAATCTCAACCTGGTACCCGCCTTACCAACAATTAATTTTATATGATCATTCCACTTCAAATCGTTCCGCACGCATACTCCCAGATATTTTACAGAAGTAACTGCTACCAGTGTTTGTTCCGCTATCATATAATCATACAATAAAGGATCCTTCTTTCTATGTATTCGCAATACATTACATTTGTCTATGTTAAGGGTCAGTTGCCACTCCCTGCACCAAGTGCCTATCCGCTGCAGATCTTCCTGCATTTCGCTACAATTTTCTAATGCTGCAACTTCTCTGTATACTACAGCATCATCCGCGAAAAGCCGCATGGAACTTCCGACACTATCTACTAAGTCATTTACATATATTGTGAAAAGCAATGGTCCCATAACACTCCCCTGTGGCACGCCAGAGGTTACTTTAACGTCTGTAGACGTCTCTCCATTGATAACAACATGCTGTGTTCTGTTTGCTAAAAACTCTTCAATCCAGCCACACAGCTGGTCTGATATTCCGTAGGCTCTTACTTTGTTTATCAGGCGACAGTGCGGAACTGTATCGAACGCCTTCCGGAAGTCAAGAAAAATAGCATCTACCTGGGAGCCTGTATCTAATATTTTCTGGGTCTCATGAACAAATAAGGCGAGTTGGGTCTCACACGATCGCTGTTTCCGGAATCCATGTTGATTCCTACATAGTAGATTCTGGGTTTCCAGAAATGACATGATACGCGAGCAAAAAACATGTTCTAAAATTCTACAAGAGATCGACGTAAGAGATATAGGTCTATAGTTTTGCGCATCTGCTCGACGACCCTTCTTGAAGACTGGGACTATTTGCGCTCTTTTCCAATCGTTTGGAACCCTCCGTTCCTCTAGAGACTTGCGGTACACGGCTGTTAGAAGGGGGGCAAGTTCTTTCGCGTACTCTGTGTAGAATCGAATTGGTATCCCGTCAAGTCCAGTGGACTTTCCTCTATTGAGTGATTCCAGTTGCTTTTCTATTCCTTGGACACTTATTTCGATGTCAGCCATTTTTTCGTTTGTGCGAGGATTTAGAGAAGGAACTGCAGTGCGGTCTTCCTCTGTGAAACAGCTTTGGAAAAAGGTGTTTAGTATTTTAGCTTTACGCGAGTCATCCTCTGTTTCAATGCCATCATCATCCCGTAGTGTCTGGATATGCTGTTTCGAGCCACTTACTGATTTAACGTAAGACCAGAACTTCCTAGGATTTTCTGTCAAGTCGGTACATAGAATTTTACTTTCGAATTCAATGAACGCTTCACGCATAGCCCTCCTTACGCTAACTTTGAAATCGTTTAGCTTCTGTTTGTCTGAGAGGTTTTGGCTGCGTTTAAACTTGGAGTGGAACTCTCTTTGCTTTCGCAGTAGTTTCCTAACTTTGTTGTTGTACCACGGTGGGTTTTTCCCGTCCCTCAAAGTTTTACTCGGCAGGTACCTGTCTAAAACGCATTTTACGATTGCCTTGAACTTTTTCCATAAACACTCAACATTGTCAGTGTCGGAACAGAAATTTTCGTTTTGATCTGTTAGGTAGTCTGAAATCTGCCTTCTATTACTCTTGCTAAACAGATAAACCTTCCTCCCTTTTTTTATATTCCTATTAACTTCCATATTCAGGGATGCTGCAACGGCCTTATGATCACTGATTCCCTGTTCTGTACATACAGAGTCGAAAAGTTCGGGTCTGTTTGTTATCAGTAGGTCCAAGATGTTATTTCCACGAGTCGGTTCTCTGTTTAATTGCTCGAGGTAATTTTCGGATAGTGCACTCAGTATAATGTCACTCGATGCTCTGTCCCTACCACCCGTCCTAAACATCTGAGTGTCCCAGTCTATATCTGGTAAATTGAAATCTCCACCTAAGACTATAACATGCTGAGAAAATTTATGTGAAATGTATTCCAAATTTTCTCTCAGTTGTTCTGCCACTAATGCTGCTGAGTCGGGAGGTCGGTAAAAGGAGCCAATTATTAACCTAGTTCGGTTGTTTAGTGTAACCTCCACCCATAATAATTCACAGGAACTATCCACTTCTACTTCACTACAGGATAAACTACTACTAACAGCGACGAACACTCCACCACCGGTTGCATGCAATCTATCCTTTCTAAACACCGTCTGTACCTTTGTAAAAATTTCGGCAGAATTTATCTCTGGCTTAAGCCAGCTTTCTGTACCTATAACGATTTCAGCTTCGGTGCTTTCTATCAGCGCTTGAAGTTCCGGTACTTTACCAACGGTCGCAGGTTCGAATCCTGCCTCGGGCATGGATGTTTGTGATGTCCTTAGGTTAGTTAGGTTTAACTAGTTCTAAGTTCTAGGGGACTAATGACCTCAGCAGTTGAGTCCCATAGTGCTCAGAGCCAACTTTACCAACGCAGCTTCGACAGTTGACAATTACAATACCGATTGCTGCTTGGTCCCCGCATGTCCTGACTTTGCCCCGCACCCGCTGAGGCTGTTGCCCTTTCTGTACTTGCCCAAGGCCATCTAACCTAAAAAACCGCCCAGCCCACGCCACACAACCCCTGCTACCCGTGTGCAATCAAGGGATGCGTTAAGCCTGTCACCCATCCGTGGGTTATTTGCTTTCGCGTGTCTATGAATACATTGGCAGAGCCCCCCACGGATACCCCGCTCAAAGAAAAGAAGCATGTCAGGATCGGCCAATAATTTGATACTGCACTTCGTTTTCTTGAGCATCGCGTCCCAAGACAACCCAGGTGCCGTGTAATAAAAGGCAGGTTCCAAAGAATATGTGGTCATACATAGACTCCGGAACTTCTCGAAAACGTCCGCAAGCAAGCGCACGTCTGTGTCCATGTAAAGACGTGCGTACTCTCCTAAATTAGTAATGTTGAATTCCCGCCAGACATTCACGGCATGCTCATACTCTGCATTCGTTATCGTGTCGCCTGTGAGGTTGCTGGAGAATGCAGTTATGTCGGGTAGCCTGGTTTCGTCGAGTTTGACCATACTATTCACATACTCGTATGGAAAAACCCCTTTCCTAGTCACAAGTTGAAACTTTTCCTCGTCGGGAAATGCATCTCGAGTGATATGCATATCCGCCGGAGGTAGGGTTTCAACAAGTTTCTGTAGTGGTGCCTGCATAAAACGTAGTGTATCGAGGAAGCGCAGCGTAATTCTTGACATCATTCTTTTGGAGAATGATTTATATTTCTCGACGCTCTCAGGTAGGACACTCATCTGATCTTTCTCCAAACCGAAATCGGCCAACTGCTCAACTAGAAAAGAACGCCGAAGATTATTCGGGCAGATGGTGTAACTAATGAAGGTACTGAATATAGTTGGGGAGAAAATAAATCTGTAGCATAACCTGACTAAAAGGAGGGATGAGTTGATGGGATACATTCTGAAAGGAGAAGGAATCGTCAGATTAGTACAGGAGGAAAATTCGAAATGTAAAAATTACAGGAGGAGACCAAGATACGGGTACAGTAGGCTGGTTCAAACGGACATTATTATTTGGTGATGTAGGTGTTTGAACAGGATAAACTAGCGTGGATAGCTGCATCAAACCAGTCTTCGGACTGAAGACCACAACAACGAGAAACTTTTCATTCCTCACTGATGTTGAGTTATTCATATCGACACAAGTACTATGGACTTGTAGCTTAAGGGAAGGCGAGACTGATATTTGAGAAACTTTACGTCTGATTGGCAGCATTACACAGTTACCTTATGTGCTACTTCCTATGTTGATGAATCGGTCATGTTGTTCGGTCAGACGTTTTGAGTGTAACACTTACGCACTCTTATTTACTGTCGACCTTTTTCCTGTTACAAGTTTGCAAACTAACTATACACAAAACTCAAATTTACCAAAAACTACGACACCGCTGTTTTCCTTCTAAGCTAAATTAGACATGCTAATGTTCGTCTAACATTGCAAACAAAATTTCGTCCAAAAATTCTTTTAAGCTCTTACCTTAACAGAAATGTTTTCTTTTTGGCCTCACTCATGAAATGAACATGAACAGTGTCATTGTCATATATATAATACACACATACATCCCTAATATCTAATTAGAAAACAAAATTTGCTTGCAAGACCACCTTGTAGTCTGAACGCATTATATGTGTTCGAACAACTATTGGTATATCTTGCTGCACTTGCCTAGGTCTACCTTTCTTTCTGTTATTTTCTCCAACCACTTACCTTCCTTCTTCAGAGAGAGTGGCCGGTAATTTATGCAATGCTGTCAGTTCATTCTCAAATGGACGAATTCCTCCTACATCAACAAAAATGCTTGAGTTCGAGAGCTGTAGTTTGACGTTAACTGGAGATATCATGTCGACTATCTGATAAGATCCTTAGCAACGGGAAATGCACTTTTTAAATTTTCCTTTCGGCACATAAAGATTAGATAACATTACCCATTGTCAGATGTAGTACTTTGGCAGTTTCTCTTCCTGCCATTCTGAAGTTTTTGTATTCATCTTTTTAACCTGATGCCATGCAATTTTTAATCCTTTAGCAAAATTTCGGACAGAGAATACATCTTTTCCCCATCTACGCTGGCATAATTCGAATGCAGAGGGCATATTCGACGAAGAAACAACCTTGTAGGGGAATAGGTCCATGTTTCAATCGGTTTTCGAGTTATACAGTGCCACAGTAAATGGTAATAGCGTGTCCCCAGTATTGTGGCTACTGTTTACGTAATAAATTAACGTTTTCCCCAGAGATTCTTTCAGTTCTGCTCCTCGTTTGTAGAAGTAATACACTAGTTCAAAACTATGTTAATGTGTAACAGTTAGCATAATAGCTACAGTAAGTGAGATGTAAAGTTAGTGCCTTGGTCAATTATTACAGCCCATGGTGTTCTAAATACCAACAAATATTGATTAACCATAGCCTGTGCCATCATTTCTGTCTGTTGGTTTCGTATGGTGATCAAGGCCAAGAAATGTAAGAAGTGATCAATAAAGTTAATACAAATCGATTCCCCGCTGGTGTTCGTGCAAAGGGCCCAAGGACATCCGTTCCACTCATCCTAAAAATTCTGGCCTGCAACATTTAAATGCAGTCGAGTTAAAACTTTTTCTGTAACCAAAGCAAACTTAACTCGAATTATACAAAATTATGAAGATTGAAAGTTATTACACAACAGAGTATTAATTAATAAATGTCCGAGAAAGGCGCCATTGAGATGCTGCTACTTGAGCCTAGAGCAGTTGACAACATACGTTCCGTTCGGTGGTCTGTGCGCCCATATATATAAATACAGTCAGAGAGGCAGTAGGAAGAGACAGTTCACACCGAACTATCAATCTGTCCACGTCAGTTAAACGCCTGCAAGCACTGTATCTTGGATGTCGACACAGCCTGATAGCTACCAAATGCGTTTTTGGTAAAAGTAGAAAATAAATTCACGAGGACTGTACACTGTCCTGGATCACTTAGTTTTCACTGAAGTAACTGTTTGTGTGCCACTCATAATGTCGACAAAACCGCGTAGCAAATGACATTATTTTTCACTTTTAAGGTGAGCAATTAACTTTTGGTGATTATATGCCAGATCATTTTACTTGGAACTTACCATAGAGGTCGCCTCTGAACTGCTAAGAGTACTGTTTTCGATAGGAACATTATTCTTAATATCAGGCATATTATTAGGTTTGTGCATGTGAACTTTTACTGCATATATCAATTAGTTATATCTCAAAACTGTTATTTAGAGCCACAGTTCCTGATCCCATTGTGTAAATAGCAAGTAGAAGGATTTTCTTTCAATGAATACAATGAGTAATATGGGCTTGCAGACTGGGAGTTATGGTCAGTGTGTTCTGGATGACCGCACAAATAGTTTTCAGGCTCGTGTAAAAGGCGAAGAAGATCTTTGCTAATTTATCCGCTGCCCCACAAATTCTGCATGACTATAAAGTACGCTTGTATTCCATCGACGTAAGTGCAGTTCATATATACACTCCTGGAAATTGAAATAAGAACACCGTGAATTCATTGTCCCAGGAAGGGGAAACTTTATTGACACATTCCTGGGATCAGATACATCACATGATCACACTGACAGAACCACAGGCACATAGACACAGGCAACAGAGCATGCACAATGTCGGCACTAGTACAGTGTATATCCACCTTTCGCAGCAATGCAGGCTGCTATTCTCCCATGGAGACGATCGTAGAGATGCTGGATGTAGTCCTGTGGAACGGCTTGCCATGCCATTTCCACCTGGCACCTCAGTTGGACCAGCGTTCGTTCTGGACGTGCAGACCGCGTGAGACGACGCTTCATCCAGTCCCAAACATGCTCAATGGGGGACAGATCCGGAGATCTTGCTGGCCAGGGTAGTTGACTTACACCTTCTAGAGCACGTTGGATGGCACGGGATACATGCGGACGTGCATTGTCCTGTTGGAACAGCAAGTTCCCTTGCCGGTCTAGGAATGGTAGAACGATGGGTTCGATGACGGTTTGGATGTACCGTGCACTATTCAGTGTCCCCTCGACGATCACCAGTGGTGTACGGCCAGTGTAGGAGATCGCTCCCCACACCATGATGCCGGGTGTTGGCCCTGTGTGCCTCGGTCGTATGCAGTCCTGATTGTGGCGCTCACCTGCACGGCGCCTAACACGCATACGACCATCATTGGCACCAAGGCAGAAGCGACTCTCATCGCTGAAGACGACACGTCTCCATTCGTCCCTCCATTCACGCCTGTCGCGACACCACTGGAGGCGGGCTGCACGATGTTGGGGCGTGAGCGGAAGACGGCCTAACAGTGTGCGGGACCGTAGCCCAGCTTCATGGAGACGGTTGCGAATGGTCCTCGCCGATACCCCAGGAGCAACAGTGTCCCTAATTTGCTGGGAAGTGGCGGTGCGGTCCCCTACGGCACTGCGTAGGATCCTACGGTCTTGGCGTGCATCCGTGCGTCGCTGCGGTCCGGTCCCAGGTCGACGGGCACGTGCACCTTCCGCCGACCACTGGCGACAACATCGATGTACTGTGGAGACCTCACGCCCCACGTGTTGAGCAATTCGGCGGTACGTCCACCCGGCCTCCCGCATGCCCACTATACGCCCTCGCTCAAAGTCCGTCAACTGCACATACGGTTCACGTCCACGCTGTCGCGGCATGCTACCAGTGTTAAAGACTGCGATGGAGCTCCGTATGCCACGGCAAACTGGCTGACACTGACGGCGGCGGTGCACAAATGCTGCGCAGCTAGCGCCATTCGACGGCCAACACCGCGTTTCCTGGTGTGTCCGCTGTGCCGTGCGTGTGATCATTGCTTGTACAGCCCTCTCGCAGTGTCCGGAGCAAGTATGGTGGGTCTGACACACCGGTGTCAATGTGTTCTTTTTTCCATTTCCAGGAGTGTACTTTGCTTGGTGCGGTCTCAAAGTATTACTGCTAAAATCGTTGAATGCGTCTATCTCTGAAGCACAAGACAAGTCTCTAAACAACATCCAGTAGATGGGCTGCCAGGGAGGAGTGAGCTTTGTGTATAGCTGATAGAGGGTCTAAACCAAAATGTGGGCACCGGTCAAAGCTTGTGCATGCCTCCAAGACATACTTGGGGCGTTCTTTTCGTATATGCGTCAATCCACAGACAGAATCATCTAGCGTCAAGTCGTCTTCAGTTAACAAATGAAGTATGCATGCCGTGCGAGTAGGCGATTTGAGAGACGTTCGTATGAAACCGAACGTGTTTCTGGTTTAGTCGCCCGTCCAACGCGGCGCCTGAGTGGTGACCGTCTTGCACCGAAGGATGATGCTGCCACATACGAGGCAGGTAGTTGTGCAACAGGCACGACTCGACGTGTTGGAATGATGACATAGGTCTTGGCAGCATTGATTAAAAGTCACCATCATTTTACAGCCCGGTCGGCGAGTTCGGGAGTAACCGTATCAAAATGGTGGCATACTAGCTGGATGGCGCCTCTCTTGGTGAAAATTAGAGTGTCATCGGCGTGCAGCGTTCGTGTGGAGTCCGTGGTAGGTAGAATGTATATGGAACATGCAGAATGGGTCCGAATACAAAGCCTTGTGGGACGCAAGCCTGGATGCGGCGTCGAGTAGACACGCTGCTCTCAGTTGCGACACGGAATATGTGGCCTTAAAAGTAGTTACGAAGTGATCTCACGTGGAACGTGGCAAGAGGAGTTTGTAAAGAAGTCCCTTCAAGACGTCAAGGATAATGGCGCCGAAGTACTCTGAGCGGTCGATAGTTTCCTTGGTTTCCTTCAACAGTCGTAGTAACTGGTGAGTCGCGGAATATCCACGACGGAAATCATGCTGGTCGCCTGGGCGTATGCCCTCTACTCTCTGGAACAGACGTGCAGGTAAAGGGTCTCGAAGACTTTGGACAGCGCTGGGAGGAGGCTAATGAGTCTGTAGCTTTTGGGAAACCGCGGAACCTTGGCATACCTACCTGGCTCTAGTTGGTGAGGAGGGGGGTTTTCATCTCATGTGACGGATCAACCGCCCACCCCGCAACTCGCTAGAGGCTGCATTCACCCCCAGGAGATATGGTTCATCCAGCCAAAATAATTAATCGATTGTGTCTGATGATTTTTATCATACGGGGATCTTCTCCTGAGTGAAGTGCAGCGAGAAGTATTAACAAAGTCTGTAAAACGTAAGGCAGAAGAATTTCTTAATAACGCAAAAGGGTTGCACGCGAGCTCTGAAAGTATTCAGATAAAACTTCATTTCGACTGGAGTATTAACTTTGCATCTTTCGAAAACCACATATCCCTATGAATTTCTACACTGTACGACAAACTGGGCCGGCCGCAGTGGCCGAGCGGTTCTAGGCGCTTCTGTCTGGAACCGCGCGACCGCTACGGTCGCAGGTTCGAATCCTGTCTCTGGCATGGATGTGTGTGATGTCCTTAGGTCAGTTAGGTTTAAGTAGTTCTAAGTTCTAGGGGACTGATGACCTCAGATGTTAGGTACCATTGTGCTCAGAGCCATTTGAACCATTTTTGACAAACTGAAAGATGATATCTGAAGACTTTAAAAGAAGGGTAGATGACCTAAAGAACTTTTTCAAATATGTAATGAGAGACTGTAATTTCAGAATAGCTTCCTCACGTTGAAAGATACTTCTAAATGGGCACGGGGAAACCTTACTGTATAGGAAATACATATTACTGACGTCTTTGAGGGCATTCCTATGCGGCCACAAGTACATCGAAAAAGTTACAATCTCTCCAAAAGGATTACGATTAATTTTTAACACAGGATTTAGAAATTTGAGTAGATACACCGAGAAAACAAGTCGAACGAAGAATTCTCTACGACAAGCTAGATATCGGATCGCTTAACTTTTGTTCCTCTTGACTACAATAACTACAGTAAATGCATAAATACGTTCAATCCCTCATACGTCTCCCTTAATTTTTGCAACAAAATAGTGTAAAAATAAACTGTAAACCATTACAGTAAACGTAAATAGTAATTTTAATAGCTTACATCGATTATAAGTGACAGTTTAACGTACGAAACGGGTAAAAATGTAATTCACGAAAGTAAAACGACTGTGACTGTTTCCAAACTCTTTGGGAAGCAATGCTGTCGCGATATTTTTATACAATGTTGCAATTTTACGTAAAGCTAACTGTGTGAGTGACGATTTGTGTTTGTGTGAAATACTGCGTAATTAAGGAGCGCATTCCTTGTAAGATAATATATACAAAAATATTGTTTTGTAACAGTGGCATCTAAAAATTCAATTTAGACTTCGCGATTGTAGTAAAACATCAAAAGGTGTGCTGCTCCTATTCTTTTATAAGTACATAGACCCGTTTGTTCCTACAGTGGTTTACATCAGTTTACAACTTGAACATTTAGCTACTTCTCGTCATAATCAGCATTTTTGTCCACGCATTTTTGTAGACGCTGTGGCAGTTTTTGTATGCCCAAGTCATATCAACTCGCCGCCATGCTGATCAGAAAGTTATGAACTTCTTTCACCTCGTCGTCGGAGCTGAATCGCTTTCCGGCTAAATGTTCTTTTAACTAAGGGAACAGGTGATAGTCAATGGGCGCCAAGACAGGACTATAGAGTGGGTGGGTGATTATTTTCCACTGAAACTGTTGAGTTTTTTCAGGGTCTCACAGTACCTGTCAGCGTTAATTGTGGTCCCAGTGGGCAAAAGTTGGCCAACAATACCCCTTTCCGATCGCAGACAAACGGTTGTCATGATTTTCCTCGCAGACTGTGTTTGTTTGAATTTCCACGCCGAAGAAGGATGCCGCCACTGGCGTGATTGTTGCTCGGTCTCGGGTGTAAAGTGGTACGCCCAGGTTTCGTCACCCGTGACAGTAGAGTTCAGAAAGTTGTCCTGTTCGGCTGCAAAGCGGTGAAGAAATGCGCAGGAAGCATCAACTCGTTGCCGCATGTGGTCCGCAGTCAGTACGCTTGGCACACAGCTTGCGCACACCTTCCGGTAGTTCAATGTTTCCGTTAAAATACTGAGAGCGGTGCTTCGGGAAACCTCAGGAACCAATGGGCAGAGATCATCCAGGGTGATCCGCCGATCTTCACGCATGCTTTGCTCAACCCTCAACACTGTCTCCTCAGAAATTGACGGTCTCTCGATCCTTTGTTCATCGTGAATTTCGGCCGTACCAGCTGCAAACTCTCAACTCCACTTACGAACAATTTTGACATCCATGCACGACTCACCATAGGCCTACACTTCCGTCAGTTGGCGATATATTTCAATCAGCGTAGAGCCCTTTGCGTTCAAAAACCAAGTAACTGCGCGCAATTCGCACTTGGCGGTAACATCCAACGGAAGCTCCATTCTCAACGGCTGCTAAGCCAAGACTGAGCGCCTCAGCGCGGCGTGCGCATGTTTACACACAGCGCGTGAAGCACTCTTCATAACAGTGTGACCAACTGTCACACAGTGTTCTGTACGTATAAAAAAAATAGGAGATCTTACTTTTGGGATTACCCTCGTACAATACCAATGTAAATCTCCAAATCATGTAAAAATGGTAATAACTTCTTCAGATGCATCATGCTGTTCATGAACGCAGGTGACGGGCGCACTGTTTTATTATTTAGATCATTATTGCCTCACTTGCAGGCTTGCGCAAAATACCGTTTGTGATGAATGAAATTAATAAATGTGGTATAGTGAAAGAGCAGAGTAGTTTTTGTGAATGGGTTTTGCAGTCGCTGGCAGAGGTTTATGGACGTTGCTATTTCTCGCTCCCACTGCACGTAAATTGCCACACAGAATTCAGTGCCCTCTCGTTAGCCAGAAGTCTGCCATAAGTTAGTTCCGCGCTCACAAAATGCACCGTCCGTGCTCGGTGCGCTGTTAATGCTTTAAAACCGGCGGGAACTGGATCGCGGGGAATGCCACAGGGGATCCATTTGCGAGGAGAGGACGCGGTTCGCAGCCCGACTGCCGGCCGCTAATAGATTGCCGACATGACCCAGTTGCGTGCCCGTGGCTGCCGCGCGTATTTGTTCTCACGTCTGCAGCGCCGCGCCGTTTATCGTAACCGAGCATTTAGAACGCTCACCAAAAGCGTCACAGCTCAATTAATTCGCTATTGGCTGAATTCCGGTGAACGTTGTGAAAAGGACTGGACAATAGGTGGCCAATACGGCATTCAGCAGTGTCAACAGGGCACTGAAAGCTTTCGGTGAACTTAAGAAAACACGTTGACATTAGGGTACGCGTGTCTTTCAAAATGCTTCTACGTGAATAATGACGGATTTGAATGCTTATGTTCGTCTGAAAGTGGCTGATAAATCCACTTTTTTCAGACAACTTCGGCTGCGTCAATAGCGACTGTTGAACTTACTCCTCTGAAAACGACCAAAGACAGCACAGCACGATAACATAAGCGCATATCGACATTTTATCAAACTGCTGACATGTACAATAATTTTAGTACCGATATTGAACGGCATCAACGATTTGTATTGATGCTGTACTTCTTTTCTTTGCATAGCGAGAAACCAAGTAGACTAACGACTTCAGCGTCAATGAGAAAGAAGACATAAATTCCAGAACTGTCTACTTCTTCTTTACTGTTTATTGTTATTATTATTATTATTATTTTATTGTCTTCATTCGTTTCGTCGTGTTCGGCACCACGTCATTTTTAGATTTCTTTTTGTTCGGACTCTTTGTCCGTATTCGTTATTTTCTCCCTGACTGTAACGATTTTCATGATTTAAGATTTATTTAACCATTTTACTGGTTGTTGAGCTCCATGATTATGGATTGTATCAATGTCAGAAACACGGCAATCAGCCATTTCGTTATTTATTTTTATTTATCATAATACGCGTTTCGAGTCCCCCTTAAATTTGAGTAATACATAATTAACACAAAAGGGGTGAGCATTTTGGATCCTGCAGCTGCTGTGCACAAACTAACATTTGTTTAGCTACTACTCACTGCTATACAGATAATTTATTACTGGTTAGGTCCAGTTACTTTCTACTCACTTGTCGCTTCTGTTTTTGGCGTTTATAAGCAAGACACAAACACCTTTTCTTTGTCTGATGCACATAAGCAGCGCGGTATTCAACAAGTTGCCGACTGATACGCTTGTTTATACTAGAAATTACGTGTAAAGCCTAAATTAAACTACTTTTGCTGGTTGTAAAAGTACTGATTACGTCACTTTGCTGTATACATGATACACGGTCCAATCACATCAATCTCAGCAACGCCTATGTCGACGTCAATGTGGAATCGCGGGAGGCAGGTGGCGACACGAAGTGGATGGTATACAGGATGGTCAGAAACAGTCTGTGAAGACAGCAAAAGCATTGCAGAGTAGGTCGTGCTGATAAATAAATATTAAGAAAAAAATTCTGTGTGTTCTGCAGTTCCCGAATTAATTAGCTTAAGTTTATCAAATCAGGCAGTTGCGTGTGCAAATTCAAGCAACCCGTCAGACACGGTGTTCCCAAATGTGTTCTTCGTACGGTTCCTAACAGCGATACAAAAATTAGACATGGGACCGTAGTAGGGCTTTAACACGAGCCAAAGGCTCGTGCGCTATCATCTACGCTATGAGATTAAAATGACACTAATTTATGTGGCAATCCGCTTGAATTTAGGCGCGTAATGGATTGATTGGATATCTTCCACACTAATTAACTCTGAAATGGAGGGACTAATGGAATTTTCTTCTTAACAATTATTTCCCAGCATAACCCACCACTCTACACACCACTTCATAATGCTTCTGATCACACTGGAAGCGTGCTTGGGGGACGGAGTAAACAGTGCAGTCGTAACGGGGAAACGAAGCGATTTATCTGACGTCCATAAACGCATGATCATTAGCTTTCCGGCCATCGGCGGACTCATCTCCGAAACGACTAAGGTATAAACATTTCGCGTGCCGCCGTGGTTAAACTGCACCGCACATGACAACAGGCGCTATCCAAATCCAGCGCGGAGCTAACTGTAATGCACCATGGGCCATAGGTGACAGGAGTGAACGAAGCCTGTGGAGATGTGTATAGGCGAATAGGTGTGCGACTGTTGAGCAACTGATCGTCCAGATGAGTCAAGGGGCTACCAACTGTGTCGCCTCAACGTCCGTTCAGCGATCGCTGCTGTGTGTGAGCATCTGGAGAAGGCTCCTGGTTCATGCACACACACTGACTGCTATCCACCGGTGATGAAGACTCGAATTTGCAGGCCAGTAGCGCCACTGGAGGTCCATTGAGTGGCGACGGGAGGCTTTAATAGACGAACGACGCTTTATGCTCCATCGGACAGATGACATTTCCCGTGAACGGTGTGAAAAGTCTGAATGCAAACAGGCTGAAACAATCGGCGGAAGGATCCAGTTCGGAGGAGGGAGCGCTGTGACCTGTGGGAATATTTTCGTGGCATGACCTGGTTAATCTCGTCATTCTGGAAGGCACAATGGATGAACACAAGTATGCATCAATCCTTGGGAACTTGTCCACTTCTACATGAGGTTTGTTTTTCATCGGCACAGTGGCAACTACCATCACGACAATGTAACGTGTCACATAGCCCACAGTGTATGAGCGTGGTTCGAAGAGCATCAGGATGAGTTTACCGTACTCCCTCGTTCACCAAACTCACCGGATTCAAACCCAATCGGGAATCCGTAAGACACCCTCGATTGGGCTGTTCTCACTATGCATCCTCAACCGAGAATTCTTGCGCAGCTGGCCATGGTATTGGGCTGTTCGCACTATGCATCCTCAACCGAGAATCCTTGCACAGCTGGCCACGGTATTGGGCTGTTTGCACTATGCATCCTCAACCGAGAATCCTTGCGCAGCAGGTCACGGTATAGGGCTGTTCGCACTAGGCATCCTCAACCGAGAATCCTTGCGCAGCTGGCCACGGTATTGGGCTGTTTGCACTATGCATCCTCAACCGAGAATCCTTGTGCAGCTGGCCACGGTATCGGGCTGTTCGCACTATGCATCCTCAACCGAGAATCCTTGCGCAGCTAGCCACGGTATTGGGTTGTTCGCACTATGCATCCTCAACCGAGAATCTTTGCGCAGCTGGCCACGGTATTGGGCTGTTCGCACTATGCGTCCTCAACCGAGAATCCTTGCGGAGCTGGCCACGGTATTGGGCTGTTCGCACTATGCATCCTCAACCGAGAATCCTTGCACAGCTGGCCACGGTATTGGGCTGTTTGCACTATGCATCCTCAACCGAGAATCCTTGCGCAGCAGGTCACGGTATAGGGCTGTTCGCACTAGGCATCCTCAACCGAGAATCCTTGCGCAGCTGGCCACGGTATTGGGCTGTTCGCACTATGCATCCTCAACCGAGAATCCTTGCGCAGCTGGCCACGGTATCGGGCTGTTCGCACTATGCATCCTCAACCGAGAATCCTTGCGCAGCTAGCCACGGTATTGGGTTGTTCGCACTATGCATCCTCAACCGAGAATCCTTGCGCAGCTGGCCACGGTATTGGGCTGTTCGCACTATGCATCCTCAACCGAGAATCCTTGCGCAGCTGGCCACGGTATTGGGCTGTTCGCACTATGCATCCTCAACCGAGAATCCTTGCGCAGCTGGCCACGTTATTGGGGTCGCCAAGGCGCTACTTACCTGTCGGGACATTCCAGAACCTCAGTGACCATTTCTGCACGTTTCCCAGAGGTCCGCTCTGCAAAAAGCGGCTATGCAGGCTTTTGACAGGTGGTCACATCGATGTCACTAGACAGTATACATTGCCAGTTGCTGGACTTCCCCTGATTTACTGCTGTATTGCTATTTGTGCTCTTTTGCCAATAAGTGCATCAGTCCGAGGTCATGAAGAGCGGCGGAGTTTGTTTCCTTGCACGCTGCCAAGAACGTTAAGTTGCATATAGCGACCCTGCAAGTTGTCATAACGCCAGGGACAAACGAGACGCTATGGGTGAAGACAGCAGAAAAAAAGGACCAAGTCAGATTGTAAGTAAGCTGGTGAACATTTCCGCTTGGACAGAAAGCCTTATCTACCCTACTCACAGTCATTACAACCATATTCAAGCCACTACTGTAATATTTTCCTTATCATTAACTCCACTCAAAATTCTCCTTCCTGAAAATACTCTAGTATTGTGCTCTGTCAAATAATTTAGTTTCAGCGCAACTGGATATCGCTTTGCGCAAATTCACTTACATTTGATCAAGAGACTCTGCTCACGGTGCAATGTAACCAAGAATAGAACATCGTTGATGTAATGCACTGTTTTTTTTTTTTTGTTTTTTTTTTCAAGCAAGGAATCGCTTGCTTATCGAAGAATACCAGTTTTGTAAACAGGCAACACAATTATACACTACTGGCCATTAAAATTGCTACACCACGAAGATGACGTGCTGTAGACGCGAAATTTAACCGACAGGAAGAAGATGCTGTGATATGCAAATGATTAGCTTTTCAGAGAATTCACACAAGGTTGGCGCCGGTGGCGACACCTACAAAGTGCAGACATGAGGAAAGTTTCCAACCGATTTCTCATACACAAACAGCAGTTGACCGGTGTTGCCTGGTGAAACGTTGTTGTGATGCCTCGTGTAAGGAGGAGAAATGCGTACCATCACGTTTCCGACTTTGATAAAGGTCGGATTGTACCCTCTCCAGATTGCGGTTTATCGTATCTCGTTGGTAGAGATCCAATGACTGATAGCAGAATATGGAATCGGTGGGTTCAGGAGGGTAATACGGAACCCGTGCTGGATCCCAACGGCCTCGTATCACTAGCAGTCGGGATGACAGGCATCTTATCCGCATGGCTGTAACGGATCGTGCGGCCACGTCTCGATCCCTGAGTCAACTGATGGGGACGTTTGCAAGACAACAACAAGCTGCACGAACAGTTCGACGACGTTTGCAGCAGCATGGACTATCAGCTGTGACACCATGGCTGCGGTTACCCTTGACGCTGCATCACAGGCAGGAGCGCCTACGATGGTGTACTCAACGACGAACCTGGGTGTACAAATGGCAAAACGTCGTTTTTTCGGATGCATCCAGGTTCTGTTTACAGCATCATGATGGTCGCATCCGTGTTTGGCGACATCGCGGTGAACGCATATTGGAAACGTGTATTCGTCATCGCTATACTGGCGTATCACCCGGCATGATGGTATGGGGTGCCATTGGTTACACGTCTCGGTTACCTCTTGTTCGCATTGACGGCAGTTTGAACAATGGACGTTACATTTCAGATGGCTCTACCCTTCATTCGATCCCTGAGAAACCCCACATTTGAGCAGGATAATGCACGACCGCATGTTGCAGGTCCTGTACGGGTCTTTCTGGATACAGAAAATGTTCGACTGCTGCCTGGCCAGCACATTCTCCAGATCTCTCTCGAATTGAAAACGTCTGGTCAATGGTGGCCGAGCAACTGGCGCGTCACAATACGCCAGTCATTACTCGTGATGAACTGTGGCATCGTGCTGAAGCTGCATGGGCGGCTGTACCTGTACAAGCCTTCCAAGGTCTGTTTGGCTCAATGCCCAGGCGTATCAAGGCCGTTATTACGGCCGGAGGTAGTTGTTCTGGGTACTGATTACTCAGGATCTATGCACCCAAATTGCGTGAAAATGTAATCACAAGTCAGTTCTAGTATAATATATTCGTTCAATGAATACCCGTTTATCATCTGCATTTCTTCTTGGTGTAGCAATTTTAATGTCCAGTAGTGTAGCTTGTGCAGAAATTTTGACTGTTATTTGTTGAGGATTCTGACCTTCCCTAGGTACTCCTAAATTCGTCGTCAGTTTCGAGTGAATGAGACGGTGAAAAGCACGGTTTAGCGCCACGAATCGCGGTAAGCCGAGAACGGGAGATGGAGCTCCGGCGTGTCTCGTGGCGACGTAAAGCACCCCGACGGCGCGTTCTTGGTGGACCTCGTTAGGTCGGCCGCGACAGCCCGGGCCTGGCCGGGTCGTCGCGTTCATTATGCAGGCCGGCGGGCGACGGCAGCGGCGGACAGCTCGTTACCAGCCGCGCCTCGCGACAAAACCAGCTCGTTACGTCACGGCGGCGCAGCGTTGTACCTACTTGTCGTGCACGACGGCGCGCCCCTGGTTCTTCCGCTACCAGCGTATCAGGGATCACCCGCGAGCTGAGGTCGCCAGATGGAGGCACTGTATTTAACTTCCTCTGCAGCACATGTCAAGCTGCGTGAGAGGTCCTCACTGGAGACGTGAATGTTTTCGTGGACGAGGAGCAATTTGAGTTTTCTGACGTCACAGTGTCTAATTTCACTTCTCACAGCATTCCGAAGCGTGAAAGGCAATAAGACAAGTCAGATTTTTGGTTCCTGGAGAGGAACGTGGCCAATGAGATCAATTATCGCGTTCTTTGCTACAATCACGACTTTGGATACGCTATATTGGATTACGTCGTTTCCAATAATAGCACGTATTTGGCAGGTTTTATGTTGCAACTTACGTCATTGATGATCTCACCAAAGCGTATCATTTTTGGTACGATTTTTTGTAATAAAATGAAGGAAAAGGTCATGTTTGGTGATTATATATATATCACCAAACATATATATATATCGATTTCGGTGTTATGGAAGTATGATCTTTTGAGGCAACCACGCATTGATGATTGATCAAAAACGCGCCATTCTTAGTACAATTTGTTATAATTAAATTGTAGTTAATGACATATCGGTGACTGATGCATTTTAGATATGCTAACAATAAAGGCAGAGACATATATAAAACTAATCCGCTTTCGGGTAATGGATATAGGCGTGGAATTGTGAGGTTAGATGTTATTGGCGCACGTGATAGTATATCCAAACATACTTCTACTCACCACCGTGTTTTCTAAAATATCCTGAAACTTCGTCGATATGGCGCGTGCCTCTTTCCTGTGATCTTGTTTAGAGCGCGCTCTATAATCGATTATAGTTCGCTGTTCTGGAATGGGTGGCGCTCCGGTGGTGATTTGCTATTACGTTACTGGGGTGTGTTTGCGGTGGCCGGCGGAAAGCGAGAGGGTAGTCGGTTTTCCGGGTATTGCACGGAACGTGAAGTTCGCTCTTCCTGACCTGCTGGTGACTAGCGCTAAGATTGTTGTGCCTCGCAGTATGAGCAGAGTGGTCTGGGGCGGAGGCCACTCGCCGCTGTGCTGGCGCTGCAGTGGTGATTAATTGGAGTCGGCGTACTTGTTCTGCCTGCGTGTCTGATGTCGAGGTACGGTGGGCTCCTCTGATACTCTGGCCCGGAGACAACTAGTTGCTAAATTTTGGAGTCGTCTGCCAGGTTATGGTGTGGGCTCGGTTGGCTCGTCAGATTTTCCGCTGGAATTTCCAGCAGCGGATTCTGAACTTCATTCTGATGTGAGACGGCGCTGTTGGAAGTTTTTGCTGTGTGTGTGTGACACGTTATGATATTTGTTGGTACTAATTTATTTTCTCAAGTGGAGTATCTTTTGGTTATCCCGCTGAGTGGGTCGTTGCCCACCCGGTCTGCTCAGTGTTACCTTTGGTGGTGCCTGTTTGTTCCTTTTTGAAGGAATTCACGTAGGTGGTTCCTGTTACCTGCCCGGAGCTGCGTTCATGTATGGTATATTTGGCATTCGATGTATTAGGTAAAGTCTGTCTAAGAAAGGCAGTTTTGTACAGTATATGCATAGCAAATTACTGCTGCTTGGTATATGTGGTCTTCTGGGACCTGAACAACACGATCTCGTCAGATTCGTTTGTGTAACAGCATTTAGTGGTATGTTCTGTATTTGTATCTCACTGTGTTATTATTAACTTGGTAGAATAGTCGCGTTTGGTGTCGTTAAGGCATTTCGAAGACTGTGGTTTGATTATTCATGTGCGCTTGGCTTTTATTGTTTTGTTTTAAGAAACGAAAATTGTTTATCAAGACTTGTGTGTGTTGGCTTCCGGCACTTGTTAAGAACGCCCTATTTAACGGCGCCGTGGTTATCATGAGCCGTCGGGATGTTACATTGTTATTTGATTTTTGAATTTTATCTTGTGCTGATATTATCTGTCGTGTGTTACAGAACATATCCAAGGTGCGAAGTGATGGGCAGTTGTGGGAGGCGTGTCGGGGAGCTCTCAGCGGTTTATTTCGGGGACCGTTTCTAGTGGGAAGGCTCCGAAGTGTTGAGAGCTCGCTCGTCTGGGATTGCGTTGGGACTTGCCCTTGCCCTTTGGTTGTATCAAATTATTATTTTGTTATTATATTTATTGGTTGGATGTTCCGCTTCTTTGGTTTTATAGTGCCAAGTACCATTATCTTCCTCAAAGTTTTTCTTATATAAATGATTTTAAATTGTAATGCCAAGTTAACTTATTGAGAAGCTGCCTATTGGCTTCTGTCTCGGGTTCTTCGGCCGACGTTCATCTAATGATTCTTCTGACGTTTCGCCAGCACGAGTGGCTGGCATTGTCAAAGCTTCACCCTCCATTGCCGGTGGTGAACTGGAGCCGAGCTCGCGGCCGCAGACTATATGTACCTGGCGCGTCAACGTCCGAGGGCTTCTCCGCGGTCACTTCCGGTGCGGTTCTCCTCTTGCTACCTGCGACGGTCGTTCGCTGCAGTACGGGAAGCCAGGATCCGTTGACCTTAAGGCTTTCTCTTTCTTGTTCAAACTGTTCGCGTGTTTTTGTATTTCTACAGCTTCTCTGAACAAGCGCGTGTGATAGTGCTTCTCTACAGCCAGAACTTCCGTGTCGGCGAATTTTATTACGTGGTCATTCTCATTCAGTGCGTGCTCTGCCACGGCCGATTTCTCCACCTGCCCCAACCTGCAAAGTCGCTTATGCTCTTTGATCCTGGTGTTGATGGATCGTCCAGTCATTCCGACATGTGCATGGTATACGGTATATTCCCGACATTGCAAGTGGGTGTCTTTTCTCCTTCGCCGATCTAAGACACTCTTTGATATTTCTTGTCGGTTTGAAAATCGTCTTTACGCCATGTTTGCGCAATATACGGCCGATTCTGTCCGTCACTCTGGGAATGTATGGCAGAAAGGCCGTACCCGACATTTCTTTTTCTGGTTCCTTACTTCGCCGAGTGTTTGGCTCTGTTACACTTCTAATATAATTTTTGGAGTACCCATTGCTCCTCAGGACAGTTTCCAGGTGTTGCATTTCTCGTTCGAGGTGTTGCGGCTCACATATTCGTCCTGCTCTCGTTACGAGCGTACTAATCATGCCTATTTTCTGGCTCGGGTGGTGGTTTGACAGTTCGTGCAGGTATCGGTCCGTGTGTGTCGGTTTTCGATACACGCTGTGTCCCAGGTTTTCGCCTTCCCTTGTGACCAGCACATCTAGAAATGGCAACGACCGTCGCAGGTAGCAAGAGGAGAACCGCACCGGAAATGACCGCGGAGAAGCCCTCGGACGTTGACGCGCCAGGTACATATAGTCTGCGGCCGCGAGCTCGGCTCCAGTTCACCACCGGCAATGGAGGGTGAATCTTTGACAATGCCAGCCACTCGTGTTGCGAAACGTCAGAAAAATCATTAGATGAACGTCGGCCGAAGAACCCGAGACAGAAGCCAATAGGTAGCTTGTCAACAAGTGTCCACGAAAGCCTTAACAATTTTGTAAGTTAACTTATTATTGGATCATAGTCTGTGGAGTAAAATCGTTTAAAGCACCATTGTAATTTCTTCTTGCAGAAGAAATTTCTCTTATTTTATGGTGCCAAGTTGCCATTATTATTATTTTTTTAGTTTATTACTGCTCTTAATGTTTTCCAATTTTATGGTGCCAAGTGTTATTATCATTCTTAAAGGTTTTTGTAAATGATCTTAAGTTGTATTGCCAAGTTAACTTATTATTGAATTTTGTCTCCTGGGTAAACTCTAAAAGCACTATTGTAAAAGGTTCTTTGATTTTATAGTGGCAAGCCACCGTTATTGTTTTTAAAGCTCATTCTTTTAACCATTTGTTAAGTTCTGTAAGTTATATGAATTTGTTGTTATTTAAAAGAGTTTAGTATTCGCAATTTGAAACTTCCTGGCAGATTAAAACTGTGTGCCGGACCGAGACTCGAACTCGGGACCTGTGCCTTTCGCGGGTAAGTTCTCTACCAACTGAGCTACCCAAGCATGACTCACGCCCCGTCCTCACAGCTCTACTTCTGCCAGTGCCTCGTCTCCTATCTTCCAAACTTAACAGAAGCTCTCCTGCGAACCTTGCAGAACTAGCACCCCTGAAAGAAAGGATATAGGATGGTTCGCAGGACAGCTTCCGTTAAGTTTGGAAGGTAGGAGACGAGGTACTGGCAGAAGTAGAGCTGTGAGGACGGGGCGTGAGTCGTGCTTGGGTAGCTCAGTTGGTAGAGCACTTGCCCGTAAAGGGCAAAGGTCCCGAGTTCGAATCTCGGTCCGGCACACAGTTTTAATCTGCCAGGAAGTTTCAAATCAGCGCACACTCCGCTGTAGAGTCAAAATTTCATTCTAGAAAACATTCGCAATTTAATAAATTGTGTACAGTCTGCTGTTTGGACATTATTGGGTGGAAATCAAAAAATGGCTCTGAGCACTATGCGACTTAACTTCTGAGATCATCAGTCGCCTAGAACTTAGAACTAAGTAAACCTAACTAACCTAAGGACATCTCACGCATCCATGCCCGAGGCTGGATTCGAACCTGCGACCGTAGCGGTCGCTCGGTTCCAGACTGGAGCGCCTAGAACCGCACGGCCACTCCGGCCGGCGGGTGGAAATCCTTGGATAGTTGTCGTATAGGAATACACATTCCGTTCGATATTAATTTAACACAAGTATGTTCTGTAAGATCCTTTGTTGTATGTAAACTAGGACTCTCTCTCTGAGGAGTGAGTTTGTTCGATTTTGTGAACATTCTAGGAAACACGCACCACGAACTGCACACTTGCTTCCTACGAAACTGCCTGATACATACTACTGCAATTCAGTATTTGTTTTCCAATTAAAACACTTTCCAGATTGTGGGATACATGATTCTTTAAATACTCCGTATAATTGGGAGCACGATCAAGTATGTACTCATCACCACGCATACACATACAACTAGAAGCTAGCGAGCGCGCACACACACACACACACACACACACACACACACACACACACACACACACACTGTAACACACCAATAACGTCTGTGCACTGGTTTGTCATCTGAAAGGACGTTTTCCATTATTCTGGAGGAAGTTTCATTGAAGAGCGTATTCACTTTACTAAAGTATAATTTTAAAGATACCAGCTGCATCAGGACTTTATGTAGAATCAGCGGCGACGAGTGAAAATGTCTGAAGATGTCCGAAAGAACGGAACCACGCGTTTATACGATAAATTCGCCTCGATGCGCAGTGAATCCACAACTTCAGTGCGAATGCACATTTCGTTCGATCGCTTGCAGCAATCTAAAGTTAGCGAGCATTGAGGACATGGGCGGGGCTCGAGGTGGATGGTAGTAGGTGGGAATGTGAGTCGGCCGGGGAATGTGCCGAGATGCTCACAGCACTTACGATAATCACTGTGTCCGGATGGCGCAGTGCTTAGTGTGACTTAAGAAGCCGAGCAGTGCGGTCGCGCGCTAGTTTCCGCCTACGACGCGCGCAGCCTGCCTTGTTTACTTTTCGGACTTAACGTCTCCGCTTGATTGTGAGGAGGAACATGGTCAACCGCTTCAGAAGGCAACACTTCGATTCACCTTTGACAATGAATACACACGACCAAAAGCGCTGGAAGTAGAACGCTTCCTCCGTGATGAGGCGAAGACACCACCATCGGACATAATGGGAATACATCTATCCATTCTTAGTAGTGTCACAGATGTCAATGTCGTTGACAATGCAGCATGTTACAGGAACTTGACATCTGCTCAACATGGCCTACAGTTTTGTCACGATGACGGAAACGCCGGGGATGTCACTGTGAGGCGTGTAGGTTTCGGCATGCGTACCATACGCGTGTTTAGCTGCCTTCCGAGCTGCCTACGGTGGAAGCCATAGCGGGCTGGTGGGTGTCACGCGGTCGTTATATATACGATGATCAACCCAAGACCTGCTCTGGGTGTGGCTGGGAGGGTCATCTCTGTTCGGAATGCCTGCAGTGGCGCATCTGTCGTCTGCCGCCCTCTGAGACGCCGATGGACACTCCACAAATGGTATTGCCTGTCGCCTATGCGGCGGCCCTCACTTCGCCGCTGACTGGCTGGCCGGCGACCAACTGTCGCAAATGAAACGCCCTTCTGCAGAGTCCGACAGACTGGAGGTGCATGGATCACTTCCTCTTCCTAACACGTCGACTCGTGCCGGACGCTTCGATGGAACTTTCAACACTCATCGTTCCTACGACGGCTTTTGCTTCGAAACATTGGGTCTCCCTCCCGGCTTCCGATATTGAAGACCAGCTGCGCAAGCAGCCGTCAACAAAAAAGCGCATGTGGCGAGTCCGTACGGCCTCTGATCGGGATGCCTCGTCTGCCACCCGTGATTCATTGACCGATCGACCAGGTGAAACCTTGCTGGTTTGTCAGGATGAAGGGCACCACGATGTTACTTTGATAGACGGACCAGCGGTGGCAAGTGCGAAGCCTGCGCAAACCGACGATCTGGAGAAACTCCGCCCCAGTGGCGGCTCGGCTGTTCTGTCGCCGCCATCGGCAGTGCTTGTGTTGGGTCGTATGGACACATCTGAGGCGCCGGCGACATCGGCTTGGAGCGACGACGTCTCGGATGCACGGGACACCGCGCAGGTGCCTGCGGCACCCACGACGTAGCAATAAACGCATGGCAGCACTGGTGGATTCCAGGGACTTCCAGCGAGCGGCGCTACCGACTACCTCCTTCTGATGTATACCGGCGCAATTCCCCCCCCCCCTCCTGCCCTCCCTCCACCCTCCCCCCCCCCCCCATTGCGGCGGCCCACAGCTTCAAACTTACCGAGTGGCTACGCTTAATATCAAAAACGTTAATGGCCGGGTGAAACTCCTACTTCTGCTAGAAATGATTGGGGCTTCGGACAATGACGTCGCGCTGTCTCAGGAGGTGCAATTGGCCACCCTGCCGGATGCGGCCAGTTACGGTTCTTACACCTCTCCTCATGGCGACCTCGTACGCGGAATAGCCGCACATGTTCGTGAGGGCATATCAATGATGAGCACCGGCATTGTAAATGTTTACACCTCGTCTATTTCTGGCCATAGAAGGGACAAAGCTCGATTTTACTCTGAGGACATCAGTCCCTTCTTTCTTTTCCGCTACGGACATTGGTTGCTTGACTGCGATTTCAATTGTGTTTTACATCGGAAGGACCAACAACGGTACTTCAACCCTTGCCAGGAACTGTGCTTTCATGTTTGTCACCTTTCCCTCTGTGACGTATGGGATGTTATGGCGATACACAAGACTATACATATCAGATGGACCATCCTGCGAGTCGTCTGGGGGCTCGTCGATCCTATCCATGATGCAGAACGTTGGCCCCAAGCATTCTCAGGCAACTGTATATACGTCAGGTGGTTTAGTGCAGTTATGTGCCGTAGAAATTAAACACCACACGCTTTACCAATTCTGACTGTCAGCGGCGTGTGGCGGAGGTGGGACAACTTGTGGATGGTGGCGTCCAGCTTACATGACGACTGTGCCTTGATGATTGGAAAGCGTCAAGCCTGAAATATGGCGAGTCTTGATGTAGTTTGGCAGAGAAGCGTCTGCATGGAACCGCCATACAAAGTACTTCCAATTTGCTGTGCTTTGTGACCTTGATGAGCAACCACAGTCTCTGGCTGTTCAGATAGGTCGCAACTAGATCAAGGCTCACGTAATTGCGCTGACACGTCGCAGATTAAAGGGAGTAGTTGTGAGGACTCGATGCCAGAATATGGCGTGGCAGGAAGAACCCTCAATGCACGGCATCGTGATCGACAGGAGACACCGCCAGCAGCAATTGGTCTCGGAGATCATCACTTGTGGGGAGCATCGCGCCACCAACTAGGCAGATATTCTGGTTGGCTTTGTGGAACATTTTCGCCACATCTACCAGTACGAGTAATACGAAATTCATGATTTGGAGCCGGTTTCGTCCCACATCAGTCGCACCATAACATCGAAACGGTAACCCTCATGGAGGACGTCAAGTATGAGATAGTGAGGGGCCTCAAAACAAATCACCTGGCGCGAATCGTCTCCCTGTGTAATGTTAACAGGCTTTCCAGGATTTGGTGGCGCCAAAGCTGACTGCGATGTCCCATGAACTGTTGACGATATCCACCTCTCTTCCGCCGTAATTTGCCGAAGGTTTTATCATCACAATTCACAAGCCATCAAGGGGAACACAGTTGCACACTACCATCCCCTTGCCTTAATGTCGACTGAAATATATTTGCACTATTTTGGCAACACGATGATATCGGATCTTTCCGAGTATGCTATCCACAGAACAAACGACTCTAGGTGGATCCATCAGTGACCAGACAGTCAGTGGTGCAAGCCAAGATGTAACTGCTCTAGCAGGTACGTGCAATCTCCAGCTTTAGTGGCCGTCGATTCTGACAGTGCTTTTGATAGAGTGCGACATGTTTACCTCTTTGCTGTCATGGAGCCGATGGGCTTCCTGCCCCCATCACTGCACCCTACAATGTCTGTATGCCAGCTCCCACTCCCTTGTCCATGTTAATGTTCGAACTGATCTGCCGTTCCTTAAGTCAGGTATGACCGCTATCTGTGAACCTATGCTCTCGCCCTGGAGTCATTTATTGGGAGTCTTGTGATGCACTTGTCAGGACTCACTCTGTAGCAATACACGTTCTGCTGTTGTGCCTCTGCATACGACCTGCTGCTGCTGTTATGGTCACGAGAAGAGATCACAGCTGTACTTGATCTGATCTGTGTGTGTGGGGCATGGCAGGCAGTGCTTTGAGTGTTGGCAAATCTACAGTGATGCCAAATGACCGCCGACTCACTCGAGAAGAACTGGTGCCTCTTCCTTGCGTCCAGAGTTTATGATACCTTCGCATTGTCTTTACATCCACCACCTCTCACATCAGAGCAGTCAACTTCCAGCGCGTCCTCCAAGTCACCCGCACGACCGTTCGGCAACGTCGCCTCCGTTGCCTTGATGCTTTGCAATGTGTGGAATATCTGAATGTGGATGTTATTTTCAAGCTGGTGCCCCTAGCGCAGGTCCTTCCGATGTCGCTGGCAACTGGTCGCAGCGTGCAGGCCGCGTTGGGCTGCATCCTAATGGTTGATAACATTTTTCGGGTCAACTATGGACACTCACCTTCTTCCAAAAAGCTGGGTGACTTAGACCTACTAGTATTTGGCGTCGTGCGGTGGCCTTATCTCTTTCAAAATGGTTCAAAGTGCTCTGAGCCATTTGACAAGTGTTTTCTTGCAGGCAAGACTAATGCGATTGGCTGGTTCAAAGGATAGACAATAGCCTACCTCCATGGAGTCGGGAACAGATCGTGGCTCGGTCTTTGGACCTGCACACAGAAAGTGCAGGCGCTGACCGAACGACGTCCACGCCACCGCGTCTATTTCGCCAGTTACCTCCGTGGGGTTTTGCGCGACCTCCCGCTCAGCTGGAATGTACCCTGGCATGGTTGTCTCGACTGCTGTCGAGGTGCACTACTAAAACTTCCTTCGTGTTATTTCCATACCCTGGCAGGCGCAGCACCTGATACCACACTGTCCTTGTTTTCCATTCCCATCTCCCCTAAATACCACTGGTGTGTTAGATGATGAAATTTAATGGTTACGGTGAAGTATCTCCTTCCCTGACTATACCTTCTTCTTGTTCTGGTTGCTTGGTGGTGTTGGGGATGGCGTGGCCAGGCCTCCCCCCCCCCCCCCCTCCTGCCACCTGCTATTAAGCCGGAGGTGACCTCCACATACTCATACCCATCATCCCTACGTTCCGTCTGCTTAACAAGATCAGTCAGTTTTCTCCACTGTATTTTATGACGTTCCGCTGAATTGGGGTATTGTTTGTTTGGAAATCAAGTTTATATTACTTTCTCATGTTTCAAAATAAATAAATAAATAAAACTAACAAAAAGTGGTCAGAGCAGAAAAAATAGTTGTCCAAATCATTATGGTTTTTCTTTCTTAAACGCGCTGAAGCCTGAAAAAAAAAAAAAGAACGCAACTGCCTACTAAGCAGGAGATCCCTGGGTCGAGTCCCGATCCGGTACACATTTTTCACTTGTCACCGCTTATTCCGCATAAAGCCCCGAAGAAACTGATTGATTAGTTCCCCCCCTTTCCTTTCACCCCCTCTCCACCTTCAATTTACGTAATATGTATCACAGCTGCGGATTTCACGTGGTGAGGGTACTTTTGGACAAACCCGAAAGAATAGACAACATGCATTCATATGTAACTTTTTACGTAGCCGATTGTCTTGAAACTGGCCGAGTTGTCTTCTTTTCAGGGACTGCCTTACGTCTCCAGACGTATCTGATCCTAGTCTCGTCGAGTTCATGCTTTGTTAAATGTCAGATTTCATTGACTCTTCTATGTTTATAAATTCGTAGACAGCTTGTTCACCAGAATGTCGCACAAAAGGCTCCACAAGACTCTACTTTCCAAATCTAAATACTACTCTTTTTCAGACCATTTTTCCGTCACTCCGACAAGCAACCACTCTACATGCCTAGAGCATACAGGAAGAAGTACCAAGATAACATATGAGGTAAAGAAGTAAAAAAGATTTACATCGCGGTCAAAGACATTGTTTCGATCTAATTATACATTATTTAACAAAACGCAGCAAAATTAAATTTACAGATTTTCAAATTGAAACTTCAAAAATATTCTTATTATATTAAAATATAAATATACCAGACTTGATTGCTGAACAACACACTCACACTTACACGAAGTACAGAAAATTTAACAGAAATACTGCAGTAACTAAACGACCTGTTTGAAGTTACCCACATGAGAGCTTGCACTACATACAGTAAGAGATTTTGCACATTTTCGTTGCAAGTCTGCTGTATTCTACATGTTCATGAGCTGCTTCTGAACAGAAGCAGTGATGTAATAATACTGACCTGAGATAACGGTTTATTAAAAAATGAGAATGATGAAATAATTTTTATTTTACGTGGAAGACTATTTAAAATTTATGTCGTATTTATTTGTAACGGAAGTTTTAAAAATTGATGTCCTTACTGCTTCCAGATGGAACTTCCCTTTCTGTCTTGTATTATATTCATGGATATAAAAGATTTTATTTATGCATGTTATTGACATGAAAACTTGGGTGGTACGTCGACACAAGGGACGAAATGTGCCTTTTAACAGAGCTAACACAGCAATTTCACATGTGTCCATTTTCGTAAAAAAAATGAGCAAACGACATCTGCTGTTGGAGAGCGCTGTGGTCACAAATCTCGATGAGTACATCCGTGTGACGTACCAGCTTGTTTCTAAGCGTGCGTAAACCGTGATGAGAACCACATCTGATGTGCTACACTATGAGGAACACGTCCCAAGTGACGGCGGCTTTACTTTCAGCTCGAGTTTTACTGTAAGAATCGCCATGGTTAAGCTACTGGACGCTTTCTTCATATTCACGTAGGTTTCCCTGTTTTCCCCAGATCACTTCTGTCGGGTGGTGAGATAGTACCTTAGAAAAATCCTTAGCCTATCATCTTCTTTATACTCCTCCAGCTGTATTCCATCCCAAATGAATCCAGTACCCGCGATAGCGGTTATTATTTACCGTAGTACTCCCACCAGTGGCTGATTTGCCCCTGCGCTGCTGCTCGCTACGACTCTAGTGTTGTTGGGATATAAATTCTGAAAAGATCTGCGTACATTTGTTTCTCTATACAACAAATGAATTTCTTTTAATAAAATGAATTGTCATAGTCACTTAAATGGACATGTCCAGTTCATTACAAGCCAAGAAAATAAACTTGAAATTCAGAAAATAAAGGGTCATTTCTTGAAGGAAGCCAGACTCCTATTCTTGTCTCAATGCTCTCATGCAATGACTTGCTACATCTACATCTATGTCTCGCAGCCACCGTAGGTTGCGTAGCGTGGCGATTAGTGTACGTGGATCATTATTATCCCAGTAACAGACCGTATACGAGAAGAAAACTGTCAATAGACTTTCGACATCTATCAGTATAAGCAGAACAAGTTTCTTCGTTAGTAGTGGATTGCAGTTTCTCTATTTCTTCCGTTCGTACGTGGTACCCTATCGATGAACAATGCTTGAAAATTTGTGGACAAAACGTATTGTAAACGGCTCCTTTCTTGTGTGAAGCATTCATTTGTTGCTCTGGTCTTCAGTCGGAAGAAGCAGCCCTCCAGCATAGTCTACCTTTTGCAAGCCTCTTCATTTCTCCGCAACAACTGTAACCTACGTCCATTTTAACCTGCCTTCTGCAGTTGAGCTTCGGCCTCCTCCTAGACACTTACCCCTCACGTTTCCATCACTAAACTGATGATCCCTTTAATGACTCAGAATGTGTCGTATCATCTGATCCGTTTTCTTTTTCTTTTACTCAAATTGTGCAATGCATTACTTTTCACCCCATTTCGACTCAGTACATCGTCATTTGTTATTTCGTTCTTCCCAGTTACTATTCATTGATCTTCTGTAGGGCCACATTCCAAAAGCTTCTATTCTCTTCTTGTTTGTACTATTTGTCACCCAAATTTTACTTACAAGGCCACTCTAGAGACAGACATTTTCAGAAAAGTCTTCCTTACTTATAATAGATGTTAAAATATTTCTGTTTTTATGATACATTATTCTTGCTGTTCCCAGTCTGCATTTTATAGCCTCTCTACTTCTGCCATTTTCCTTTACTTTGTTGTCCAAATAGCCAAACTCGTGTAGTAATCAGTGTTTCAGTTCTTAATCTAATTCCCTTAGCATTGACTGATTTAATAAGGTAATATTCCATCACCGATGTTTTAGTTTTGTTGACTTTAATCTTATAACCTCTTTCAAGAAACTATCCTTTCAGCTGCCCTTTCAAGTCCTGTCCCGTCTCTTACAGAACAGCAATGTCATCGGCAAACATTCTGTTTATCTTCTTTGAACAGTAATTCCCTAACCAAATTTCTCTTTGGCTTTCTTTAACGTTTGCTCACTGTTCAGATTGAATAACATGGGTGAGAGGCACAACCATATCTCAAGCACTTCTTAACAGTATCGCATTTTCATATCCTTCGGTACTGTCAACAGCATTCTGGTTTTTATGCTAGTTCAAATGGCTCTGAGCACTATGGGACTTAACTTCTGAGGTCATCAGTCCCCTAGAACTTAGAACTACTTAAACCTAACTAATCTAAGGACATCACACACATCCATGCCCGAGGCAGGATTCGAACCTGCGACCGCAGCGGTCGCGAGGTTCCAGACTGTAGCACCTAGAACCGCTCGGCCACTCCGGCCGGCTTTTGTGCAAGTTATAGATAAGTTTTCGCTTCCTGTATTTTAACACTGCCATCAAAAAATTTCGAACTGTGTACTGCAAAGGTCAAAATGTGTCTCTAAATTTAGAGATGTTGTAGGTCCGAAGCTCGTGGTCTCGCGGTCGCGTTCTCGCTTCCCGAGCACGGGGTCCCGGGCTCGATTCCCCCTCGAGATGACTGAGTATTTGTGTTGTCCTCATCATTTCATCATCATTCATGCACGTGGCAAGATTGGACTGAGAAAAGACTGGGAATTTGTACGGGCGCTGATAACCGCGCAGTTGAGCGCCCCACAATTCACAGATCGTCATCATCATCATCATCATCATCATCATCATCAGATGATGTAGCTTTGTCTTTCTCCCTTTTATATTTGAAGAAAGTTCGTGGAATCAGTATTGTCTCGCGTGTTCCTACAGTTCTGCGGAACTCAGATCTGTCTGGTTGAGATCTGCTTCTCTATGTGTTTCCATTCTTCCATAAATAATTCCTGCTAATATTTAGAATCAAGCCGGCCCTATGCAGCTCTACGAGCGCCGCTCCGGATTCATCCCATTTGATTCCGAGTAGACGATCAAGCAACAATGTTTCTATTTCATAGTGTGGGAGCCACTACAGATTTTGCCTTTGTAACCTCTAGCCGTTGTTAGATTTGAATTGACGTATTAGCAGTTGTATTTGTAGATACACCAGTAAAAGAGCTGTAACCTAAACGCAGTACCGAAGCATTTCACCTTTTCCTGCTCCTACACGCTTCCTACATTCGGCCCACTCCTCAGTTTACCGGGGCAGACCACGCGCCGCCTTCCAGGCGGGATACAAAACTTTTGACGTTAGGTACCATTGTGAAGCTTTTCTTTATGTTCCTTCTACTTCCCAGACTTCCTTTCTTTGCTTATCAACTCAGGTCTTGATATTCATACAGCTGCCTCCTTTTCCTCCATACGTTCCATATCTTTGTTTCCCACAGTTATGCATACTCCTTCAGGTTTGTAATTCTCCTGTAGCCATTGGTGCTTCGCCATTTTGCCTGATCTTCTGTCGCCTGTGCTATTTCGTCTCTCAGAGCTACCTATTCGACTTCTGTCATATTATTCTCTCCTCTTATTGTCATTTGATATCTAATGCTCTCCAGGAAACTCTCAAGAAACTTTGGTCCTTGCAGCGTATCCAGCGTTTATCTCCTTAGTTTCCATTAGTTTTAGGCATCATATTTGTTGTGATGTGATTCTGCATCTTGTTGTCTGGGGAATTGCACAACATAGCCTGTGGTAGACAGTCCTCATGCAGATAAGTTTCTAATGAGAAGAGACATCATATATAGTTTGTAAATTATTAATTTGGTAGTGTTATGTCATGTATATTATGTTCTCATGTGCATGGCAAAGATGTCTGATTCACACGATCAACATACTCTAGCATGTCACGATGTATTAAATGAAAACATGATTGGTAAAACAAGTAATATATTCAAAACACTAGTGCTAGCTATACCCAGCTTCTATGGCTTCTACTGATCATATACTTTTGTTCTCTTTAAGGTTGTTGCTAATTACAGCAACTGGTTGCTGATCGTTTAATCAAACGATATCGGGAATTTTCACCTGTGTACATGCAGTACATGGTATCAGTTGATGTAGAGGACCAGCTGATAGACATTTGGACAAGGCATTAATCATCTTCAAGTTGCTCTGGATTTTGCAACGGTTGCTGAACAGCATAACATCTCCAAACACAATTATGTCTTCTACATTACACAGCACAGTGGTACAGGCATTCTCTACTCTGACAAGTCGTATACCATGAGCAATAGGATTACCACCACAATGACACAGCTACCTTCAGGTATGCCTCATGCTATATCTGCTCCTGATGCCTCTCCACATAAAACAGCTCTCTGAATTCCATCTACAGGGAGTCCTCAGTCCAGTCACACATCTGTTCATATGTTTGGTATAAATGTATTTTAATAATCTGGTGGCAATATGAACCTCTATCTAAAGCATTCTGGAATATAAGACAGAAGACTTCAACCTGAGCTCTGCTGTCAAGAAAGTTTGTGTACAGCATCTCCTCCCAAACCCTTGGTTCAAATGGCGTTAAGCACTATGGGACTTAACATCTGAGGTCATCAGTCCTCTAGACTTAGAACTACTTAAACCTACTTAACCTAAGGACATCACACACATCCATGCCGGAGGCAGGATTCGAACCTGTGACCGTAGCAGCGGCACAGTTCCAGACTGAAGCGCCTAGAACCGCTCAGCCACAATGGCTAGCTCCAGACCCTTGGGTAGATTCCAATCAAATTTGGAAAATAAACAACACACTTCACGAATATCAGCACTGTGGGGGTTATAACCTTCCAGCTCCCATAGGAGTGGAGATATGCACAAAAAATCAGTTTTTCAGCTCCTGCAGAGTAGCCTGGTCTGCACAAGAGTAGTGGTGTGTGGGTATAGTCGACGTGCCTTATCGACCTGTTTTGCAGGAGAGCTTCCATGTTATGGGCAAGAAACGGTTTACCAGCGCCTGACATATTGCCTGCCTTGCATGACAGGCATGTTTGTTACAGGAGTATTGACCTACCTTATTGACCTTGATTGGAGTGCAGCCTTCACATCAGGAGCAAAAGAAACAGTTTCCTTACTCCTGATGTGTAGGCTTCCCTGCATGTGAGGGGATTAGTGTTGCTCTGCCTTATTGCTCTGTTTTATGGGGGCTACACATGCAGACTGGCATTGGTGAGCAAAGAGAAGCAGAGGGGAAGAGATGGATAGGGAGGGAGAGGGCAGGATTAGGTGGACAAAGGAGGAGGAGGCAATGGACAGACAAGGAGGGAGAGGAGGTGATGGACAGAGAGGTGGAGGATGAGATGGAGACAGAATGGGGCAAGAAGGAGACAGGCAAGAGGAGGAAGCATGTTGTGTGGGGATGCACATATAGTTGGGCATGGCTGAGCAGAGAGGAGGTTGTGAGAACATGGAATGAGAGTCTGAAGGAGGACGAGATGTACAGAGAGAGAGGGCAGAGGAGGTGGACAGAGAGAGGGGTGAGGATGGGATGGACAGGGAGAGGGGGAGAGAGTGTGAGGATGAGATAGATAAAGGTAGAGGAGGAGACGAGCACAGAGAGAGGGGAGGAGGACGAGGACAGAGAGAGTCTGGAAGAGAATGGTATGGACACAGAGGAGGAGGGAACAGTCAGAGAGACTTGGGGAGAACGTGACGGACACAGAGAGAGCAGGAGGGGGTGTGTGCAATACGTGTGTCGAAGGCGTACGCAAGAGAGCAAGAGAACCCACGGGGAACAGTCTCGTATGTTGATAAAACTGGTCCGGCCGGAGTGGCCGTGCGGTTCTAGGCGCTACAGTATGGAGCCGAGTGACCGCTACGGCTGCAGGTTCAAATCTTGCCTCGGGCATGGATGTGTGTGATGTCGTTAGGTTAGTTAGGTTTAATTAGTTCTAAGTTCTAGGCGACTGATGACCTCAGGAGTTAAGTCGCATAGAGCTCAGAGCCATTTGAACCATTTGATAAAACTGGCTTCGAAGAGACATGTCAGTAGTTTACAAAACGGAAACGACTCATGTGGAAGACAGATACTGTTATTCTAGTTAGATTCTGAATCAAATGTGTTGCATAATTATCTCCATTGCTATTTTTCTTTTGCACAGTGAACTGTACCACGTGACTGGAAATGAACAGAGGTCACTGTTGCAGACAAAAATGGAAAAAAAATGTACACATAAAATTACAGACCAGTATCACTAAAGTCCGTTTGTTGCAAGAGCGTACAGAATATTTTCAGCTCGAACAGTAGGAGAGTCCTAGAGGAAAGAAACTTGCTCCCTAATAATCAACCTGAATGTAGGAAAAACGACTCGTGTGGAAGACAGCTTGCTTCATTCATACACGACCTCCTGCATGAGAGTGATATAGGTAATCATAATGCGCCGGCCTTTGTGGCCGAGCGGTTCTAGGCGCTTCAGTTCGGAACCGCGCTGCTGCTACAGTCGCATGCCTCGGGCATGGATGTGTGTGATAGGTTAGTTAGGTCTAAGTCACTCTAAGTCTAGGGGACTGATGACCTCAAATGTTAAATCCCATAGTGCTTAGAGCCATTTGAACCATTTTAATCAGACTGCGTCTGCCGTGATTCCATACTCTACCACATCGTCCACTAGCAGTTAAAATGCGATCACACGGGGTGTCTTCGCAGATAAGTGACTGGCTCGACGAATATTTTATTAACAGAACCCAATACGTTATACTGAATGGTGAATGTACGCCGCCAGAAAATGCATAGAATCTCAGTATAAATAATCGACTCATCAGTTAGGATCACACCACTAGACAACAGTTAACTGACGAAGCTGTTGTCTACACGAAAGTACCACCGTAGGAGGATGGCAAGGAATTTCAGAAATACTTTGACAACATTTTCACTTGGTGTGCCGAGTGCCAGCTCTTCTTGAGTGTTCATAAATGTAAGATAACGCTCTATAAGAAACAAAAGTACAAGATTAGTGGTGTGCATTTTGGACACGACATCCTATAGGTATTCAGAAACGACACTGAGAAGCGATGAGATACGGGACGACCACGTAAAGTCAGAGTGAGGAAAGGCGATTCGAAGACTTGTATTTGTTGGAATGTTGCAAATATGCAGTGCATTTGCGAAGGAAATAGTACTGCGACCAATTGTAGAATATTACTGAGCTGGTAGATGAGTCATTACACAGGGAATGAATTGAGAAACGCTCCGCTAGTGTTGCCACAGGAGCGTCCATATGAAAATAGAACAAAGATGCTCTTTGGATACAGTTAGAGAACCTGCATCTCTGTGCAACTTCCAGTTCTGTGCGGCGGCTCAAGGCAGGAACTGTGCTCCCATCTATTCCAATTAAATCATTTCGACTGCAAGCATTCTTTTTATCATTACCCGTTTCTGCGGCGACACGGCGAATGGGAATCGTGAAAGTCGTCATTGTTTTTCATGAATACATCGAGAATTTAAACAGACTAGCTAATCCCCGTATTAATAAAAGGTCTCTGCATGATTTTCGGTGAAAATTATTGCTTTCAGTAGGTCAGTTCAAATGTTTAAAACTTCGTTCCGCATGCGCTTCCTTGAACTGTTTCAAACAGGGGCGGGTATAATTTATTTATCTGCACTTTTTAGAAGTAAAACGTTTGTTTTTCACGTGAGCTATTTGATATTCTGGTAGCGCTACAGTTTTCGAGAGTATACAGCTATACAATCCGGGCTCTGCCCAAAATAATTAGCGTTGTTAACAGGAGGCAGTTCTTTTCGGTAGGATGGCACAACGCATTTTTAGTTGCGTCATGCTATCCTCTGATAAACCTCGGAAAGATAACGATATTTGTTACACTTATTAGTAAGCCTTCAACAACAGTTGAAATATGTTCGCCATAAAAAAATGGTTATTAACTGGCACGTCTGAGTAGTCGTTTCTGTGCTTTTTATTGCGCCGGAGCTCTGCCTCGGCAGAGTCAGGTGTTCAGGTTACAGTACAGACACAATACACAGATCTTATCAGCCACGAATGATCAGCGTTTATTACAGCTTAGTGTTATAAAGACCAACGAGATGGTACTTTGTTACGAAAAACGGATGTCTACTAAATGGCAACTACTCGGCCATCCAGACCAGTCCCCCCCCACCCTCCTCCTCTAAGGGAAAGGAAACAAAAATGCAGTGTGGTGATGTGTTTTTCTTTGGAGAAAATGGTTTAAAAGTCATAAAAGTCAGCATTGCGCAGGTTTAACAGAGACAGAACTAAAACTCTTTTATAGCTTGTTAAAAGTCACCATTGTCTTCCAAAATATTAAAAATACTCGCTACCCCTAAGTCTTGCCCCCCCCCTTCCTACAAACGATCGTATGGGGGCATTGCATCCAGATTTCGGCTTCCCGCGAATTCTCTACCCGTAAATTATTTCAGCAGTTCCTTGGAAGATTCTATAAGGAAATCTACGGCTGCATCCTTAAACTCTAATTCATTAATTCAGATGGTAATATGTTTACATCCTATACTAATTCAACTGGCTGACTGTATCCATAATTCCTAAACAATAGCATGAAAAACTGTATCTTAATTGGCTTGTATGTATAGTTTATTAGTAATTTGTGCATCAGATTATCTGATCTAAAGCGTTGTTCCACAATTCACCTTTCAGATAAAATTGAATCGTTGACTATTGTACCCATTAATTTGGATATGTCACCAAACAGTCGCCAACTCCATAGTTACAAAGATGAGTATAGCACTCAGAACTGAACAACTTCACAACCACACGTACAGCTGCCAGTAAGTAAAATGCAGAAACTTATTGAGTATACTTGCTCATAGTTTCCTAAGAACAGGTATGAGAAAGCAGATGAATGGCAGGCAGAAATACAGATGCGTGCGACGGCTGCGATGCATTCCCCAACTGAGTATATAAGGAGGTTCTGCCTCAGCCCAAGGTCTTACCATAATTACCCTACGCTGCTTTCGTTTGTAAGCGATTTTCCTAAGTATTAAAACGCTCAAATGTCTTAACGTAATTCAAGGTTATACGACATCACAAGAAAACCCAACTGCCAAACACCTGTTTTTGTCAGAAGGTACTTGGTTGAAACCCAATCGTGTTTAATTTTCTCACATTTCATCCAATTTAAATGAAATTCGGTAGTTAGATACCTACATGCACCTAAGTAAAACCCCAATTTCAAATCCAGCCAAATTGCACTAACAGCCTTGTAACTATAAGGCTCAGGTTCGACTGCCATAATGTGTAATTTTGTTAACATATTTTCGACACTCGTATTGTTTGGAGTATTACAACAGTGCTACCACACTTCCAAAATCAGAAAATACCTTACAATCCTGTTGTTATAAGGTCACAAACAACTCAAGGACATATCACATCTTACTAATGGCTACACTTAAAAATCCAACAGTAGATCACATTTCTAGTTCATTTTAGAATGCTGCTGTTTACCAGTACATACATCTTGACAGCATATGGCTTGAAACACATTAATGTTTTTATAGCGCCTGATGCTGACAGAAAAGTAGTAATAATTAATTTCAGTTTGCCGACATGGACTGGAATGGGCTTAGTAGGCAAATGAAGTACTTCGATGGTTTGATGACAACAAAGTACGATCCATCTCTTCTTCCTCCGGACATCAACAGTTCTGTCATCAAAGTATCTATCATCGACATAGAGCTCCAACACTGAAGTTAATATCATCACCAAAAGGCCATTCGCAGTTCATTTATTCGCGCCATGCAAGTGTAGTGGACGTGTATTGCCTACACAGAGCAATACGGATGGCAGCAGACAGACTGAGTCAATGGCAACCGTGTGTCATGGCACTATTCGATTCTGTTGTGAGTTATGTCTGTGAACGTAGTGTACATGTGGATTTAGAGCAGTTTAGAAATGTTTGTATGCATGCAGTACCAAAGTCTGTTACTACAGCTCCTATACATTGAAATGAAATTTGCCAGATAGACTACCGAAGTATGTCATTGTTCTAATTGACTGAATACCATACATGTCGAATTTATTATATAAAAAATCAGTTATTTAAGCAATATTGTTAGCTGTAAGAAAATATAAGAAGACCTATAGTAACTTCTAATTATTTGTGCATAAGGAATTAATAAACTAAGTTATTTACGATGTGTGTTTTTTTTTACTGGGGTCACTTAAGGCGATCGTGATGGCCAGAACATTGTTCCACCACTGCCAGTCGAAGTCGCCAGATTCCTATAGAGATACGCAACAACTTCACAATGATCATGTGGTGGCGCACCATCTTGCTATACATTAAATTTCACGTCCATTTCCTGTTGTAATTGAGGCATTACATAACTTTCAAGCATAACCAGGTGACCGTATGAACCTTAACTATTCCAGGAAATGCAGTGTAAAACACTCAATCATCCTCTTTGAAAATGAAAGATATTGTTCGGTGTTCTCGGCCATCACACTATCTTGATCACTATGGAAACCAAATTCAATCAAGGATTCAACAAGGAAATCAGCATCCTACCCACTCAAACTACGAAAAAAATGGGTTTGTGCCTTGGAATTTTATAATTCAAATTGCACGAATTATTTGCTGCACTGCAGAAATTACCGGTCAGATGACAATGATCCTACTGTAACATCCATGAGATAAATTTTAGCTACAGGGCGACGAGAGAAAATTATGCTTCTAACAGTTATAAACATTATCTAGTCGACATATGAAAAAAATAGTCAAAACGATGATAAATATTAATTATTTATATAATATTCTATGATGTAATTGGACATATCCATGTGTATCATACAAAGACAATGATAATTGTAAATTCCTTTTATGATCTGCGTTTGTCTTCCTTTGTTTTTACCTTTTGTTGGTTGGCTTTTGTAGGTTGCGGACGCATATCGAACTGAGGCCTGTTAAGAAATTGTAATTATTTGTTAATTATTACTTGAAAATAGAGTTCATTATTATTATAAATATGAGAGAATAATTATTTGTAACTTTAATTCCTCTCTCAGTAAGCATTATCTGTGTTAATTATTTCTTTGCGCTGCAAGGAGCGGTCGGCAGCTCGTGGTCGTGCGGTAGCGTTCTCGCTTCCCGTTCCCGGGTTCGATTCCCGGCGGGTCAGAAATTTTCTCTGCCTCGTGATGACTGGGTGTTGTGTGATGTCCTTAGGTTAGTTAGATTTAAGTAGTTCTAATTCCTGGGGGGCTGATGACCATAGATGTTAAGTCCCATAATGCTCAGAGCCATTTGAACCATTTTGCAAGGAGCGCAGCCATTGATGATAGCGATTTGTATCGCGTTTTTGTCTGTGTTTTCCTTAGAAACAAATCAATTGTTTGCTTGATGAAGTCTAAATAGTGCAAAATACGAAATTAGATTTTATAGAGTTTAATAAGCATTTTAAATATTTACTTATTTGCTCTAACAATAGAAAGTCTCTATCAATTGTCTGCCGCCATCTTAACAATTATCTCAGCCGCCAATTCAAATTTAAATTACGCAACTCTGCAGAATAAATGCCGAAGGTAATACAAATGTGTAAAAATAAATGTACAACGGTGGTCCCGAACTCATTTTAATGAAAATGATTCGAATCAGATTGGTTCTTTAAAAACAGTGCTCATAGCACGATCCTTATAAGAAACTTTTCTAGCTGATGTATGGAGCCGAAATTAATTACGCACGAGTTGCGAAGAATATTGTTTCAGGTAACATACGTCAGTGTTGTGCGTGGCTGATATTCGTTGGTTTTAATGATCATTTTGCTGAAGATAACTGCTTCCATCTTAATCAATAGTTGTAAGGAATCTGTTGTATGAACTGTGATTTAGTGACACTTACACAACTTACGGACAACACTTTAACACGACGTTAACTTGGAGTTCTTTAGCAACTTGATCAAATCTTTAGAAATACCAAATCACTGAATAACACAGCAAACGCCACACTACGAGATTTCCAGCAATTTTATCTTATGGCTGACCGCAAATACAGTAATCAACTGCCTCCATACAATGATGGATCTTCCAGCCCTCTGTCATTGGATAACTCGCATTAAAATTACATCACCTTTCTTTGCAAGATCTTCAAGCTGAGAGAGCAGGAATCTCGCCAGATCCTTAGCAGTGTACGAACCAAAATGATAAAGAGTTGAACATATGAACATACAACATGATATGCAGCCGAAAGTTTTATGTGCCGTTCAGTGATGGTAGTATGCCTGGCAGGGGGAACATCCTAACAGCGCGCCACAGGAATTAGAAGGCACATGAAGTTGGCTGTACAAGAAATGGTACTCACTCCATCAGAAAAAATTTTAATCTTTAAAAATTCACTATCCACTGTAGGTAAATCTGCATGTATGTGAGCATGTGTAGAGGAATCGCGTTGATGCTCTGTTAATTTATCACTTGTATAAAATGCGTTCAAATACTTACAACAAATATGCGGCACACAGTTTTTACGACTTAATTGGGATGAAATAAGGCACTACATGTTCTTTATCCAGCAGTGATGCTGCTCATCAGCGATGAGCAATAAATCTGCATGTCTCTGCCAGTGACCAGCGAAATTGGAAAAGTGGAGGGCGGCAACGATATTTCGTGTAGCCTTATTATCACTAGTCTTGTGTGCGCTCAAGCGACATATGTCAAATACATATATATGGATTCTGCTTCACAAAATCATTGATGTCCTGGAGATTCATAGGAAACTTTATTGTTTCATGTTTATAATACACTACTGGCCATTAAAATCGCTACACCACGAAAATGACGTGCTACATACGCGAAATTTAACCGACAGGAAGAAGATGCTGTGATATGCAAATCATCAGCTTTTCAGAGCATTCACACAAGGTTGGCGTCGGTGGCGACACCTACAACGTGCTGACATGAGGAAAGTTTCCAACCGATTTCTCATACACAAACAGCAGTTGACCGGCTTTGCCTGGTGAAACGTTGTTGTGATGCCTCGTGTAAGGAGGAGAAATGTGTACCATCACGTTTCCGACTTTGATAAAGGTCGGATTGTAGCCTATCGCGATTGCTGTTTATCGTATAGCGACATTGCTGCTCGCGTTGGTCGAGATCCAATGACTGTTAGCAGAATATGGAATCGGCGGGTTCTGGAGGGTAATACGGAACGCCGTGCTGGATCTCAACGGCCTCGTATCACTAGCAGTCGAGATGACATGCATCTTATCCGCATGGCTGTAACGGATGGTGCAGCCACGTCTCGATCCCTAAGTCAACAGACGGGTACGTTTGCAATACAACAACCATCTGCACGAACAGTTCGACGACGTTTGCAGTAGCATGGACTATCAGCTCGGAGACCATGGCTGCGGTTACCCTTGACGCTGCATCACAGACAGGAGCGCCTACGATGGTGTACTCATCTACGAACCTGGGTGCACGAATGGCAAAACGTCATTCTTTCGGATGAATCCAGGTTCTGTTTACAGCATCATGATTGTCGCATCTGTGTTTGGCGACATCGCGGTGAACGCACATCGGAAGCGTGTATTCGTCATCGCCATACTGGTGTATCACCCGGCGTGATGGTATGGGGTGCCATTGGTTACACACCTGCACGACCGCATGTCCTGTACGGGCCTTTCTGGATACAGAAAATGTTCGACTGCTGCCCTGGCCAGCACATTCTCCAGATCTCTCACCAACTGAAAACGTTTAGTCCATGGTGGCCGAGCAAATGGCTCGTCACAATACGCCAGTCACTACTCTTGATGAACTGTGGCATCGTGTTGAAGCTACATGGGCAGCTGTACCTGTACACGCCATCCAAACTCTGTTTGACTCAATGCCCAGGAGTATCAAGGCCGTTATTACTGCCAGAGGTGGTTGTTCTGGGTACTGATTTCTCAGGATCTATGCACCCAAATTGCATGAAAATTTAATCACATGTCAGTTCTAGTATAATATATTTGTCCAATGAATACCCGTTAATCATCTGCAATTCTTCTTGGTGTAGCAATTTTAATGGCCAGTAGTGTATGTCGAAACGTCATACATGTCAAATTTGTCAGTACACTTGGCATTTTTCTCAAAACTACTCTTGCAGGTCTGAAGTAACCACGCAAAGCAAAGTGCAACGTTGTTGAACGTTAATAAACCCCTTTTTTTGCGCCTGGTTCCCCTGGAAGGGATATATTAGAAGACTCCTCATCAAATGGTTCATAGGAGTACGTGTAGATGTCTAAGAACAAGACTCTACTAGGTGCTTTCCCGGAAACTCTTCGAATTCCAATAACCTGCTCTGCAAAGAATTATAGATTCATTTATCGTATCATTCGGTGAATGACGTCCCTTGTGATATCACGTCAATTTTTATCCACTTGTGTATAACTGACGTCTCAGTAATACCATGCAGTTTAGAAACTGTGAATTGGCAGTATAAAGTTGCTTTGCATTTAACGGAGGGATAAAAAAAATGGTTCAAATGGCTCTGAGCACTATGGGACTCAACTGCTGAGGTCATTAGTCCCCTAGAACTTAGAACTAGTTAAACCTAACTAACCTAAGGACATCACAAACATCCATGCCCGAGGCAGGATTCGAACCTGCGACCGTAGCGGTCTTGCGGTTCCAGACTGCAGCGCCTTTAAGCGCACGGCCACTTCGGCCGGCTAACGGAGGGATATAGCGAGTTATTTGTGACATTAGAAACTTCCTATCCCCAAAAGGATTAGTACACAATTTTACCCGTGCATGATGTATAACTTTTCCCACTGTTTCTCAACATTTTTGCTTTTACTCTGTCCCAGTTTCTAAAATTTCGAATTTTTTTAGGCGTTTTAATGGGAGATTTTTACTTATGGACGTCTGAATTAGGCGATTCATCGCTGCTTGATGGATGATAATTGTCACTTGAGCCGGAGGACAAATCTGAAGTGCTATCGGAAGTGCTGCTCGGCAAAAGGGGTGTTACTGGCACCCTTTTCAGAACTGATTTTGTTGCGCTTGCTCTTTCAACCACATACACATTTGTAACTTCCCGCAATTGTGTTACCTTGGATTTATGTTTTGGATGATGGTCCCTGTGGCTCCACCTTGCTCTCTTGCTTGTCGTTTATTTCACAGTGTGGGTTTGATAGTTGTTGCTCTATCCTACTCACCCGTGCTTGTAGTTCGCTTATTATGGAACAGTTTATTTCCTTTGTCCCTTTGTTATCCTCCGCTAATCCTTGAAGAGCATGTCGCATAATCTTCTTTGCTCGGTCGCTCATTTTGACCCCTTTAAAACGGAAATGAAATTGATCTACATGTATTAAAAAGCCATTTTGTTCACATCAGCAAAGAAGCGAAGAACAGTCATGACAAAAAAGTTATTTAAAAGTTGAGGAAACAATGACGCTATGAACAATTACGACGCAGAAGTTATTCAAACATCGGGAAAACAATGACACAATGTACACTTACGTCGTTATTGCACCAAGGAATTTAGTAGAAACGATTCTCAGTCCGCAGTATTCATAAATTGTGTCGTTATTTCACTGGATACGTTACTACACTCACCAAACTGAAGCACGCAACTGACAATTACGACAATGTTCTTCCCAACCCAAGTCACAACAATCGATATTTCCACAAATACGTAACTACCCTCTTGCGGCACCATGTATAACTACAGCTCTAACGTTCTTTCAGTGCATGCGTTACCATTTTCTGAGAGGACTGGTGCAATAATCTCGAATTTGTGAATTTTGCCGTTGTGTCATTGTTCTTCTGGAGCAACGTTTTGGTCTTCCTTTGATACATACTACATCCTCTGTAGCCGGCCGTGGTGGTCTCGCGGATCTAGGCGCGCAGTCCGGAACCGTGCGACTGCTACGGTCGCAGGTTCGAATCCTGCCTCGGGCATGGATGTGTGTGATGTCCTTAGGTTAGTTAGGTTTAAGTAGTTCTAAGTTCTAGGGGACTGATAACCACAGCAGTTGAGTCCCATAGTGCTCAGAGCCATTTGAACCATCCTCTGTAAATACTGAAATCCTTTTTTCGGACACCCTGTATACCCACACCCCCTTTTAATTGGGTTGCTCAGCGAGCATGTTTAGTGATGAACTGTATCCCCTCTTTCAAGACTACATCGAGACGTTAACAGCGAATGTGTCTTCTGTGTTCAATGCGCAGCTTATTATTAATGAGCGTAATTAATTTAAAGCTTTCGAAGCGAAATACTGGCCAATTATTTCTTGAGAGAATGAGTGGTTCGGTCTTTAAGCTAACCGAAATTAATGGGCATGTGCTTGACAGATAATATTTGCTTCAGTTGCTAAATATTTATTGGGTCAGTCTTGACTGAGCTATAAAATGTTGGTACAGGCCACAGAAATTCTGCAGCCGATATTTTGATAAAGCATGTTGTCAGTGAATCCCATTACTTACCCTACCTTTCAGTGCATGCTTTCAACGTACGTTAGCAGCCGTCAATGGTGTGGTGTCGTCGGAAGAGCGGGGTGCCAAAGCAAGACTGTCACCGCAAAACGATAGCCGCAGAAGAGTCTAGTCGCTGCACGCTGCACCGACAAATGAGAAACGCCGGCGTGGCCACGCCTCCTAGAACTTCTCCACGCCACCGCAACCGCTCGTATACTTACGGCTGAGTATAGAAATACTCACCCCAGTTCGCAGTCAACGATTAAGACGACAATATCATCTTAGACAGGCCACCAGTGTATATTAGACATCTCATGCACAACATTAATGTGAACATTATGTCAGTTATCCTTCAACTGAAGAGTGTTTCAAAATTGTCTGTATCAAGTGATACTTTAATGTTCAAGGACATTTGTAAATATTCAGAACAGTGCTGTGGAAATGGATCGTGCAAAGTTAAGCAATTCCGCTCAGTCTCCTCCCGGAGCAAACCAAAGAACGGCCGGCGAGTTTATTTTCGTGTGGAATAACACACGGTCCTACCATTTTCTTATTTTAATTGTGTAATACGTATGTCACTACCGAGTGCTGTTACTGAAGGGTAGATTGTTTCACGCTTACATGATATATTTCTCTCCGTGTCGATGATTGACATTCTAATTAACAGAGCCTGTTTCATCTTTGTTACTGGAATTAATACTGAATAATCGTTCTGTAAATAATTTTACCTAACAGTGCGTCAATAGTAATCCGTTAAGTAGCCAATTGTCGCTAGTAACCTTTAGTGGTACAGGAAAATTGTAAGGTGGTAAAATAATTCTTTACGTAACTATGTGTGAAGATGCTTCCATAATATCACAAACCTCAGCTGGGCGTCATTCAAAAGGCCGTTTTGTGTCCGCTGGGGCTTATGAAAATTATTATTCGGTTCTGGTGTGCAAAACACACCACAAATCTAGCGCCGAGTTGAGTTGTTTTTAGTCGTTTTGATGCTTCCTTCAGGTCGTCTAATTTCGTCCATTTTATTCTACCTCCTCCGCTTCTTTCAGCTGTGGTTATGATTTGTATGGTTCGGAGACCAAACTCGGCTTCCTCTTCTGTAACTACCCGAGTCCGTCAGGTCGTAGGTCGAACTGAGATATGGAGTTACCGTCGTCAGTATAACAGTGGCCACTAAGACACCGCGGTGTTCGAATTAACTTTCAAGTCCTAGACAAGTTTTCACGGTTTCGTTCATGGAGGGTTCTATCACGTCCCTCCATTGTTAGAATCAACGCGTGGTACGTGATACAACACAATGACGTGGTAAAAATGGAATCAGTATTAAAGCAATGATATAACTGTAAAAAAGTGTAGTATGGCTGTCTCTCTTTCCTGTACAACTAAAAACAAATTCTCGCTAACCGCACGAGGCTATAAAATTAACATCGATATTTTAAAAATGCTTAAACTCTACTGGGCACGGACTGTTGGATTTCACCGAATCTTGTTTGTTTTACTGTGAAATTCATGTAGCATTTTACATTCAATGTTGGTGATTCATTAGCTATCGAGTTCTGTGGGCTTTTAGTCCGAGTAATGTATTATGCTTGTAAACTCTGGACGGGCAGGTATATTGGCTGAACACATATTTGCATGATATATGTGTTAATGAAGTTAAACCCTAATGGAAATTAAGCGCTAATCGCGGCAGACGGGAGAACAAGTCGACACAGACGGCTACGAGTAGATTTCACTGCGACAGTCAAGCTGACACTGCCGTGTTATTCAAATTCGGAAACGGACTCATTACTATTTCGGACAGAAAAAGTGTAACAGAGCCAACATGTTATTTTTCTTCTGCAACATTGTAAAGCCTTTGAGTCTTAACTGACGGCTTCCTTTATGTTAACCGCAAGCCTCATACTCTCTGGATAAGCATGTCGACAGTTTTTCAGTTTTGCTTCGTCTTATCAGCGCCTTGCGTTAATAGCACTACGAGCATGCTTCACGTCGTCAGTAGCTCCTGTGCTGTCCTGAATAATTACAATGAGGTTTACTGGCATCACAAAAATGTCGTATGGTGTACGTAGTTACATAGTTAGATTACATGCCAAAATTAGCTTCATTCATTACACTCAGTTGTCTTTAACAGCTGGTTTCCAATGCAACCAAATGGAAGATTTTCAATATGGACATTTTAGTTAGGATTTAACCTGACCATTACGAATATCATTTGAACATGCAAATTAGTATAACTAGTCAAGTTGAATTGCTGTAATAAATATGCCTGATTACAGGAAATTATATTTTCAGTTAACAGTTGCCTTCCGTTCAACATTTATTGCGTATTCCTTAGCGTAATCACTCTTCCCATACAGCGTTATGCAGATTTAGAACTAAAATCTTGAATAACTGCCTGCAACATGTACTCCGTCAGATGTGTAGTGGTACAAAAGAGTACTGCATACGTGCGTTATTTTCTTCGCTTCTCCCTTTGGTTGAGGTATTGAATGTACCACCTAGCTGCTATTGTCGAGAGACGTAGAGTAACATAACATATCGAGGAATCTGATTAAAGTACTTTAGGCCCGTTACGCCACTACTAGGCGTTCCATGGAGTGATCTGAAATAGTTTAAGTAGTAACGCAACAGCCCAAACGACCGAAGAATTCGTATCATGTTGTGGTGTTATGTATCAGTAATGTAATAAAAAGGATATACGGAACTATGAAAAGATTGGACTCCAGTCAAATTCACTGAAAGGCAAGTGTTACATACTCATTAGAAGCTACATCAGGCGATCCTCTAAACAGCCAAGTATCATCAGAAACGAGAGGCTACACGGAGTTAGAGAAGATAGATGTTACCAGAATGCATTGTCAACGCATACTTCATATTGATACGTTTTCCAGATAAGGATGCCATCATCGGAAATACCAAGATTCTCTTTAAAAAAGCAGTTTGCAGTAATCCTCTCCCAGGTGTTGTTTTTAATGTTGTGTCATCATGTTTCAGACTGGTTACATGCGACCCGTCACGGTTTCCTCTACTGCGCCACCCTCTTCATCTTAGGGTAGCACTTCCACCCAACGCCTCAATCTGTTGGATATATTCCGATCTCTGTCTTCTCCTACAGTTTTTACCATCTGCACCTCCCTCTATAATCACGGAACTTAATTCCTGACATCTTGACACATATCACATCATCCTGCCCTGGCCAACGGTTTGCACCTGTTCCTCTTTGCGGAGAATATTCTCCCGTATTATCTAACCAGTATGTCTAACTTTCAACATCTTTCTACACCATTACATCTGAGATCCTTCAACATGGTTCCCTTCCTAACGGCACAACGCTTTGCTACAAACGTACAATCTCCGAAATTTCGTCTTCAAATTAAAGCTGATGTTTGGTACTAGCAGACTTCTTTTCGCCAGATATGCTCTCTTGACCTCCGTAGTCTATCTCTTACGACCTCATAGCTTCGTCCGTCAAGTAGTATTTTGCTTCCAAGGCAGCAGAATTCCCTTACTTCGTGTACTTCGTGGCCTCCTATATTGATATTAAGTACATAGCTAATTTAATTTCTGCTACTCCTCACTAGTTTAGTCCTTCGTCTGTTTACTGTCGATCCACCGTTGGACTGATGAAATGACGTGACCATTTGGCGTTATTGGCCGGGAGAAACCCTCAGGTGTCGTCGGACGCCTGGTGCAAGTCTTTCTACCTGCCGCCACTACGGCAACTTGCGCGACTTCGTGACGAAGACGAGATCAAAAGATGAGGGAAAAAAAAAACAGTCCCAGATTGTATTACTAGAACCCTATGTGTTTCATATCGACTTCCACTGCTTCTTCTGTGACGTCATTAGACAGTTCTCCATGCCGTACAGACCTTCAGTGTACCGTTTCCACCTATCTGCTTTCTCCTTGCGACTAACAGTGGAATTCCTCGAGCAATCTTGACACTGATATTTTTGCTATAAAATTCTCCGAAGATTGTTTTGACATTTCTCTATGCTGAATCTGTCCTTCTGACGACCACTCTTTTCTCTATTTCTACACACTTTTCCTTTAGCCATTTCAATTCCACTTAGTCGCACTTCCTATTTATTTTATTCCTAAGTGACTTGACTGTTGTATTCCTATATTGTCCTCAGTATTTTTTTATTTTTTGCTTTTTTGTCGATAACTTGAAGTATTTATTCTGTTACTTAAGGTTTCTGGGCAGTTACTACCTATAACTTTTCATATTCAATATAACTTTTGCTCAAATAGACAGGTAAAAGCGGAAGATAGAAAAAAAATACAAGCGTGAAAGAAGATAGGAGATTCATTAAAAACCGTTACCAAAAGGATACAACTTCGACATTAAACATCTGTTGAGACATTCGGAATTTTTTAACGTGGCCATTAAAAAAGCGTTTTGTGAGTGTGTGTGTGTGTGTGTGTGTGTGTGTGTTTTCTGCTTGTGAGAGAGTGAAGGGGAGGGAGTGGGGATTGAAGAACGGAGAGGGGAGGATGTACAGGCAGACGTTAGAACAAACAAAATAATTTTCCTTTAGATGTTGGCTACAGTACACATGCAGAGATGAAACTAGATGCAAAGAAATGTTGTGGTGGAGAATTGCATCAAAGCTGTCAAAAGACAGTTGACCATTAAAAATAAGTAAATACTTTGTCATTTCACTCATTTATCATGGATTTTTAGTGGAACTCAACTCAGTGACATTATTTTAAAAAATACTTGTTTGACGGCATTAACTGATGTGAGATTTTTCTAATAGTTGTGGATGAAGGAATAAAAGAAGAATTTAGATACGGGTATCTTGTAATGCGTTAAGTATTTGACAATTTATCTGAAAGACTAAAATTTAATTTTACAGGTGGTGAAAAAAGCAACTAGTAGTTAGCAGAGGAGTAATCATTACAGACTCACAAACGATACCCACATATACACACGGAAATAGTTTCTTGTTTCCGACTAAGTACTCGAAATTTACATCACTTGCGCGAGTGCAAAAGTTTAACCGGCCATTGGATACTCAAATGTGCTACGTAGTAATGCTGGTGGAGGAGATCCTGAGTTCGCTGCAGGCGTAAAATGACGAGTTCGATATTTGATGAGTCGAATACACTAAAACGACCGCTGCCATGGTTTACCTGAAAATCCTAGAGCCAACGCACTTTTGGCGAGTTCACATTGTAGAACAGGACGTCGGCATCACTAGCTCAGACTTCATAGCCAAAACGCTGTGCTGCCGCGAATTTGGATTTTTAAATCCCGCGTGATAAGCATTTTTCGCTTTTAGGGAACTAGAAAGTGAAAAAAAATGAAGAAAATTCGTGGTGCAATGACATCCGAGTTCTCGTGTTCCCTTTCCAGTTCAGAGCAGTGCTCCAAATTTTTGTTTAATTTGCAGCAGAAGAAAATGCAACACGACTAACACCTTTTAACATGAATGAGTCACAGTCACAACAAATGTATGATTAGGTTTATTTTAACATTTTATGTATCTTGTAGAACTTATGAAGAATCTCCATTTTTAGCAGAAACGTTTTGAAACTTATTGTAAGAGAACGGACTTTCTCACTTACAGGTTTGTAATGGTTGTGAACGCCAGCAGAGCAGTTATCGTAATTGTTAAGCTGCCGTCATCACGTACGTCTACAAAGCTACTGCGTGTAGCACTCAGCATGGCAGAGAGTCACATAGGTTTTGGGTGGTTAATAATACTCATGACATTAAATTCAATTAAACATTAAATATTTTAGTGGAATGCTCTTTATAAAAGTAATCTTAAGAATTACTAAAATATTAATGTATAGTTCTTTCGTTTGTTGAATTTATTCGGCTTTATTCTGCTCGCTATAACTAATAAATTAAGGTCATAGTCCACAACTGTCCCTGAAAATGTTTCACAGTTTAAAACCTGTCTTACCATTATGTAATCTATCTGAGACGTTTCTGTGGCTTCAGGTCCCTTCCATGTACACAACATTTTTTTCATTCTGATTGAGAAAAATGTGTGAAACGATGGAGCTGTTCTGTGCGCAGAATCTTTCATATCTTTCTCCCATTCCGTTCACCTGTATTTCTATTTCTTTTTCATTGTTAGATCTACTCCTGCATTACCTCTAGTTGTGTTGATAACCCTGAACAGATGTCCTATTCTGTCTGTCATCGCACTTCACTAATTCCGGCTGTATCTAACTTCAAACTACGCAGTTCAGTATTGAAGTTCTTTAACATACCTGCGCTATTAACCCTTCGTTTACCGGCATTAAAATATTTATCACAAATATTATTTTCTTAAGATAGTTGCAATCAAATACATTCAGTTTAATATGAGCACAAGCATTTTTAGGGAAAAGTGTTTTGTAGCATTATTATTTATGGCGTTTCATTCCAATTAATAAACTAGGGAACGTTGACGTTTTGTGGTTCAAACGGTTCAAATGGATCTGCGCACTATGAGACTTAACTGCTGAGGTCATCAGTCCCCTAGATCTTAGAACTACTTAAACCTAACTAGCCCAAGGACATCACACACATCCATGCCCGAGGCAGGATTCGAACCTGCGACCGTAGTAGTCTCGCGGTTCTAGACTGCAGCGCCTAGAACCGCTCGGCCATCCCGGCCGGCTGACGTCTTGTGGTCTTCATCCGTTTTGATTGTGGGGCATACGGTATGTAACACCTAATGCATGCTGCTACGTTTTCTCATGTTGTTAGAGAACGGAGTGATGCCACCACAAACCCTCCAACGATATCTATCCTAAATATAAAATATACTCCTTCTTCTGCATGAATTTCGCTGAAGATTATGTTGGCTTTGCCTGCACCCACGTTAAGAAAATACCACATTTTGTGGTCTCATCATTTCACTTGCATTGACCATGTTTGTAAAGACTGGTTTATGATAACTAGCTGGTTCATCTAGTAGCTAATGGATCAAGTCCCTGATAAGGCCAGCAGTTACCAGATTCCAGGATTACACAGGTGAGAAGAAATAACTCGATTCTTCCTTGCCAATGTTTAAGAGCTGAAAAAACACATGATTGTTTTGTTTAGTAAGAAGGCTGCCTCATAATAGTGACTTACGACATACACAACTAATTTTAAAAACACATCGACACTCGCCACCAACAAAAATTGACGTTTTCTGCACTGTATGATCACGAACAAGGGAGAAATTTCAGACAGCGAAGCACTGAAAAAGCACGAAGAACAGAGGTAACCTCAAAGCAACGGAGCGTGCGAAATGTGTGCTATTGAAAGTCGAGTAGTGGAGGTTTGACTTGAGGACGGTTTTTCTTTCGCACCACTGTTAACCTACGTAATCGATGTAAAATTGTTTGACGCAATGTTCATCACACAGACGTTTCTTAAGACGGGTATACTGAGTACTATATTATTATTGCTGTTGTTGTTATTATCACAACAGTATACATAAGAGGTCACTATGCATGATATATCGGCGGATAATTCGTGTAGGCCGCAGTGAAGGGTCTTTTTGTAGGTGGTAGATTTTCTTAGTGCCAATGGTTTTCAAGAGCTCACTAAGATCTTCTGGAACTGGCCCCAGTGGTTCTCTGCAGATTGGGATGGCCAAAGTGATTGCAGTTCGATTTTCAAATCTTCGAAATTGTAAGTTTTTGCAAGTTTTTTTGTCTATTCTGTTAGTACATACTATGTATTTTTCTACATTGAACTGCAATGTCTGGTGTATTGTTTTTCAGCAGTCGACCTGACTGAAGTACAGAATCCCATGGTAATTTGGTATGCTGGTTTTAAACAACTTTGTCTGGCTTATGCTTCCATTTCCTTGGCACCAGCAGATGGTAATTTTGCCATATGTACCAGGGTATTATTCGTCGCACATCATTGTGCCTCTGCTTGTAATCAGTTTGAACGACCTTTTACCAAAAGCTAAAGATAAGGCAATTGTTTCCTCAGTTTCTTTGCAGAACCTGGATTTTGGCCTTCTGCTGATTTCTCGATTCTGGCTTTGATGGCGTTAGTTCTAATGGTTTGTAACTGTGCACAAAAATTAAGTCCTTCAGTTTATTCTGTAGGGTTCCATTGGTTACACAAGAGAACGTCTTATCGAAATCTATTTCGCCTTCGCCTATTATCCAAAGTCCAGCATAGGAGTGCAGGTTTGCGTCATCGGTTCTTGGTTTGCGGTACTTCAAGAAGCTTTCTGTTGTTGATTTCATCCAAAGCTGATTGTTGGTTATATTTCACATAGTCTGTCTTCCACTATCTGCCTCACTTGCAAGAGTCCTCGACCGCCTACTTTTAAGGGCAAGAACAGTTTGTCGACGTCACTGTGAGGGTGTATTGTATGGTAAACTGTCATGAGCTTTCTTGTTATACTGTCCAGAGTATCCAGCTCTACTTATCGCCAGTTCACGACGCCTGCAGTGTATCTGATGACGGTGTCTATTTTACAATCGTGTTCAGAAAAAAAGAAAACAGAACACCTTGAACGACTAGAGATAGAATGTCCATATTCACAGGACATGAAAATTAGGATGTTTTGTGGAAATGATTAACGTTTCAGTCCACTCGGTTAGGTGCCTAGTAAGTACAGGTCCGCCATGGGCCCTGATAATTTGTTCAGTGAGTGATGGTATCGACACGTATAAGGCACGAAATGCGTCCTGTGGTATAGGCATCCATGCTGCATTCAAAGTTCATGTGTGGTGGTTGGCATTGGGGCACAGCACTGCACCCGTCATTTCACCATATCCAAACATTTTCGATTGGCGACAGGTCTGTGAACTGGCGGGCCAGGGCAAGACACAAAGAAAATACAAGTTCATGCAGCAAGAAGTGTACTTGCATTGTCTTGCTGAAAAATGGCGTCTGGGGTGTTTTGCAGAAAGGGTACGGCTACGAGTCGCAGGATGTCCTTCACGTAGGTCACACTGGCCACAGCGCTCTGGACACACACCAACTATGATTTGTGGTTGTACCCAATAGCACTCCACACCATAAGGCCTTGAGTTGGCGCTGTATGTGTTGTGCGAATGCAGTCACTGTGATGCCACTAACCCTGACTGTGTCTAACTAAAGTGTGGCCATCATTTTCAAACAAACAGAACCAGAATTCATCCGAAAACGCTATCTGATGCCATTCCTGACCACAGTGACGTCGTTCCATACAACACTGTCGCCCGTGATGGTGTACGATGTGTTCCACTGCTTCGCCAGAGCCGAGTAGGACGCAGATCTGTCGTGCAATGGCATTCGGATGAGCTGTCGATCTTTTCACGGAGGGGTCTGGATTGTGCGACCTGACCCATCTCGTCGTGTTCTACGGCCTTCCGTGAACCATTCGGCACACTCTCGTTGCAGTGCCGAAGCACTTCGTGCCATATGAGCAGAAATTTTCCGGATGGATGCATCACATTCTCTCATGCCTGTTTCAAACTCGCTTATTTGACATATGCCTGCACGTCTGCTCAAATCACATCGTCCATTATCTTCGGTTTATAACGACAACGAGAGCTGCAGGAACATTTTACCGGCAGGTGGTGTTGCGCCGCGATATCGATGTTGACCTTGAATCCATGGGCCGACATGGTTCAAACGCGAATCATTTTGCAGAACATAGTAAATGTGCCTGTCCTGTGAGTAGGTACGTCCTGTCAGTAGTTTTTTTTCGGAACATGAGTGTATATATGTTTAACAATGTGTTAACCGTTTGGGGTGATCTGAAGTTTACATTACTCTAAAGGATCAAGTCTGCCAAGATCACTAGTAATTCTATTTATTACTATTACCGATTTCGACAGATCTACGCCGTCATCAGCAGATCTGAAAGTAAAAAAAAAAAAAAAAAGACAAAACATACCAAGAGAAGGTGGTTCGGACATATACGATTTCATATAACCACTGTGTACAATAGTGCAATATTAGATCCTACATTGTAACGTTATTAGATGTACATTTTTTTTACAACTCTAAAAGTGTTGCATCATATTGTAATAAAATGTGGCAGGGCACGTCAGCATGTCACAAATAAAATAGCACACAATTATACATACAACATGTGTATGTAAAAAAATTTGCATGTTTTAATTTTATGGTATTTTTTTATCCGCAGATTCTTTCGTTACGTCTTGGTAGAACAATTCCATATTTAAGGTTGAATAACAAAATGGTTCAAATGGCTCTGAGCACTATGGGAATTAACATCTGAGATCATCAGTCTCCTAGAACTTAAAACTACTTAAACCTAACTAACCTAAGGACATCAAACACATCCATGCCCGAGGCAGGATTCGAACCTGCGACCGTAGCGGTCGCGCGGTTCCAGACTGAAGCGCCTAGAACTGCTCAGCCGCTCCGGCCGGCCGGTTGAATAACATATACAATGTTTTTGTTCTACTGATTTTTGTTTATTTCAAACTAGCTTTCGGCTTATTATGCCATCTTCAGGAAATAAGTGACTAGCGTCTGAAAGGGACATTGATTGGTAGTAACCAAATATGATAGGCAAAGATCAAACCACTTGCATGCGTGTTGTGCACGACACTTGTTTCTTAACGTTGAAATTACATTTACACAACAGACAATGTTAGGCACGACAAATATTTGAACTACACAATAGTGCAAGTTAAATAGTTATAAAGCACTACTTTCTTTGAGGTCTCGACATTGACTGAGAAACTGTTAAACTGAACACACTTTATTTATGTTGTGCAAAAAATACGTTTTTTAACATTGTAAACTAAACTTTAACCCATGAACAGTATTACGCTATAAGTAAAATATATAATCTTGTAGTATTACAAGTTACAAGGTTAAAGTGCCATAGCTCGTGAGGTTGTGACATTGCTTGAGAACTATCTACCTGAGCATTAGTAACTTACGTTGAGCAACAAAAATGTTTTACTTTGTAAATATCATTTCCATGGAATGGGAAATATTAAACACAGTACATGGTTAAAATATACAATATTAAAGTATTAGAAGCTATACTGTTTAAGTTTTTAGGATAAGCAAGCTAACATGTTTTAATTTTGAGTAGCAGTATGTGTCATTTGGTTGGCTGATTGCATCATGTGAAGCTTAAAAATGGGGATGTTCTCAGCTGTGAGTGATCATTTAGAAACAGCTGGGGACTTTGAAGTAAATATCTGTTTACCTCGAGTGCTTCTAACAGGATTAATTCTCTTCCTTTGACGGTTATATGGTGGAGTATGACTTACGTAATCTCCAGCTGCGTTCGTGTTCAGTTAGCCTAGTTGTTATGGCCCTGTCTGTCTGACCAACTGAATTAAACAAAAAATTAGTAGAACGAAAACAGTGTCCTTATTATTCAACCTTAAATAAGGTGTTTAGATAGAGAGAAAGAAAACCAGTCTTGGGTGCACGAGATATGTTTATTTAATCTTCACAGGTGACGCAGTTCATCTGTTCTGAGGAAATTACCAAGTGATATAAGTGTAAAATGCTATTAAAGACGATAATAAAGGAATAAATTAAAAATAACAGAAGGAAGACAATCATTGATTGGACTGTGGAGCACAGTGCCAAATTTGTGTTTCAGGTGGTGATGAGGGGTATAAATTTCAACTCATAAAATATTGTACCATAACTGAACTTACCGATAAAAACTCTTGCTAATTGTGACTGAGGCGTCGAACGTAATCAAAGGCCCATAGAATCGGGAGGTAACAGCCTGATATTCACAGTGAATGCTTCATTAAAACCCCGATAAAATTCTTCCTAATCGTAACCGAGGCGTCAAACGTGATTTATAGTCCCAAAAACTGGGAGGAAACAGCCAGATCGTCACTGTCAATGTTTCTTTACATAACCTAGAAGCAACACGAACAAAGGTAATGACGGTAGGAAAAAGAGAGCGACTAGGCGTGCAAGGGGTACCTAACTTAGGCAAACAGACAAATTCAGTGATCAGAAAAAACTCATGAGTACAAAATGCACACCTATAATGGCTAGGCTAATACACTTTTGGAAAATGACTGGTACTAATAAGAATAAAGAAGCAACGAAAAATTTTTAATAAATGTTTGAAGCACAGAAACCATAAGCAACGCTAAACCGGAATCCTATCTGCAACGATGATAACATACCCACGAAGAAACCGCCCCATGAACACAAATATGGGCTGTTAACAACACTTTGAGTTCCCGCTGTCGTGCCGGCAACTAGACTGCCAAGCGAGCGTCAAGGCCCTGTGCAGCCTTACTGAAAAAAGGCTCACAAGGTGGCGCTCTAAAACTTAACTAGCTGATTTCTAAGGTTTACATAAGGTATTCAGTAAGTAATATAGGCTTCATTTAAAGATATGCATCATTATATCAAAAAATGTTTGATGTTCCGGACAGATTTGTTCGTTTATTAGATTCGGAGATTTGAAAAAGATATGCTTAGAAATTTCAAACTCTTCCAAGAAATTTAGTTTCTTGCCTTTGTTGACCACGTGGAGGATTCTCAGGTTTTCTAAACTGGGGGGGGGGGGGGGGGGGAGCGATGGTCAGAAGATTTTGAGGTGCTGGGCAAAAGGGGGCAGTTTTTTCACATGACCTTCTTTTGTCAGTAGATGCTCGTTACACCTAACAGCGAAAGATCCCTCTGTCTGGCAGATATACTAGCTGGAACATTCTGTACACCTAATTTTGTACGCACCTGATTGAAACCGCAAATTCCAGATAGGTTGATCGTTATGGGGGAGCGTGCATTGCGTGGGAGAGACCTTCGGAAAGACAACACGAACATTAGTATCCAAGTTGTATGAAGAGGTCCCAAGTCATGGGAAAGCCACATGCGTATTTTCGCACACTGCAGATGTAAGCGAAGAATCGCTAGTAGAGACTACAGCGTTTTTTCGCTCATTAAAAAAACCGTTTACCAGAAAATGCTGTAACAATGTTTCAGGGCTACAAAGCGCAGATTGTCTAATTCTTTATTGACATAGCAGTCAGAGAGAGGGGGTTCACATATTCGTGACAGGTCTGAAATAGCTGAGTTTATAGCTCTTAGGGTGAGTGGAGGAGGAATTCACTGTTGAAACGCTAGTAGAAGGCTTTCTGAAAATATCGAAGGTAATTTCACCGACAGTCAGCCTTACAGAGAGGTCAAGATAATTTAAGAATCCATCTTGGTCCATTATTTCATGATTAAAGATTAACTTAGGATGCAACACATTAAACTCCTCAATCAGAGACGCAATCCCTTCATGAATACTTTGAAAATAATCAAAATATCATCAACCTATCTCTTGTACATGGTGATTTTTTTCACTAATGGGAGGTTTTCGTTTAAAATAGCGTTTGTCTATCACGTTGAATCTGGCTTTCAGTGCTGTAAAAAGCATGTGCATCTAATAACGTTACAGCGTACCTTCTTATGTTGCAGTTCTGTAAACAGTGGTTAAATGAAATTGTATATGCTTGAGCCACCTTCATTTGGGATGTTTGTTTTTATAACTTTCAAATCCGATGAGGACAATGTAGAGCTGTTGAAATCGGTAACAGTAACAACAATAATTAACAGCTATCTTGGACCGGCCGGAGTGGCCGTGCGGTTCTGGGCGCTACAGTCTGGAACCGAGCGACCGCTACGGTCGCAGGTTCGAATCCTGCCTCGGGCATGGATGTGTGTGATGTTCTTAGGTTAGTTAGGTTTAATTAGTTCTAAGTTCTAGGCGACTGATGACCTCAGAAGTTAAGTCGCATAGTGCTCAGAGCCATTTGAACAGCTATCTTGGGAAACATTATTCTTCTAGAATAATAGGTATTTATTGTATTTATGAAACTCCACCACTGACTTGGGGTAAACTGTCCATCCTGTACCAGCACCGTTACCTACCATAGAAGATGTAAGAAGAAGGGTTAATGAGGATGGTAATAGTCAAAAACTTATGCTCTTTATTCATGGGACGTAAATAACGGTTGAATCATTCGAACTTTACACGCAAATGGAGCGTCAATATTTTTTATTTGCATTTACTTACATGTAGGACGAGTCTTTTCGAAATTGTTCAGAACCTCTGGCTGTACTACTTGCTGACCACATTTTTTCATGCCCATTCCTGATGTTGTCCAACTCCAGAATACCTAGCTACTGGAAAACTTCCGGTTTTACCACTTGATGACTTGTCCGTATGGGTATTTCGATGCCTTCATTTTCTGATATTTTTCCCTTATTTAGTGTCAGTGTGGTGCTCTGGTTTAAGCGCAATTCCATGCTGATGTTGTTGATGAATACTTGGTCTGTATTCGTCAGATACTGATTTCAAATTCAGATTTTGTGTAAAGCTTCAGGTCATTCGTGTACAATAGGTGGGATAGTATTTGGAAATTTCTCGCTGTATGATAGCCCTGGTTTATTTTCTGTAAGGCGGTTGACAGTGGGATCAAAACGATGATGCAAAATTCCTCTCTTGATGTTGACTAATCCATAACATTCTTTTCCGGCAAGTAGTTCTGCCTGCCAAGGCTCCATCGCATTTTTTGTGAATTCTATGATGTTTTTGTTGAACCCGATGGGTTCTAGATACTTTGGACCCATGACCCAGCAGTGTGGCAATGAGTGTATGTCTTTTTCGTAGTCAGTTTAGGTCGTGTATACATTTGTTATCTTGCTTTTAGTTCTCCAGAATCATTTCATCATCATTATTATAAACATTATGACAGGAATCCATAAGTTGTCTTCACAACTGAAGATTTAATAACTTTAAAACTATACTAGACTAGCTTTTGCCCACGATTTCATCCGCTTGCGGGTGAATCTCCACGAATTTTGAAAAATCCTGAAGCTTTTTATCGGTGAGAAAAACGGGCATAAGAAACCGAAGGTGAAGCTGTTAATAGGCAGCAATGGTAAGGAATTGATGTGTTTGTAATCACGCAAACAGATGCTTGAAGTATGGAATGCCAATAGACCTGGTTAGGGGAACAGTTGACTGTTGTACTTAAGGAAATTACGAAAGACTGTGCTTACAAACACATCAATTTTTTGTCGTTGCGCCCTTCTGACAAAATTATCTTTACTTTTTATGTCCGTTTGTCTTATCGATAATAAGCTTCAGAATTTTTTAAAATTCGTCAGGGTTCGAGATCTACGAGGGCAAAGTGGCGGTCACGACATTATTACTACTCGACAAACTTATCAACGATAATAGTTACACCAATTGAAGAATGAATTCAAGAATGAAAGAAGTTAAACGAAGTAAGAGACCAATACGAAAGCACAACAGTTGCACCACTTCACCCATATCGATAACACACGATGAAAACCTCTAATGAAATATACAAAACTGATTTTAGTGTCAACTCAACAACTTATCAACGATAACAGATTCTCCGCGTCAACCCGACGGACTTATTAACGATAACAGTAGCGTCAACTCTATAAACGTATCAACGATAATAGTTGATTCAAGAATGAATTCAAGAGCGTGTATGGATAACTGAATTAAAGTGTGAACGTCATTATTATTATTATTATGATAAAACGTTCCAATAGTACTTTTTATGGATTCTGCCGTTTCTGTGCTGGTTTATTAAGTTTAGCTTCATAAAACTTCTGCTGTCCCGGTTATTATCTCGCAGTCATCCTTACGCGAAGCTGAGTCGACCCACATCGAAAAAAAATTTTGACAATTTTACTCATTTTCACGGACAACTTGATTATGGCATAACTGTTTTCACAAAAAAACACCTAAAGGTTCCTAAGAAAGTTTCCCAGCGTCTCCTATAGACTCTGATTTTCCCGCACTCACACAGTTACAAAAAACACTCTGTATCTATAGATCACTCGGCTGTTAGGCGACGTATCAAGATGAAACACGTACAAGATTTTACGGTAGATCTCCAACAATACAGCTGTGAAAACCGCATCCACTTTCGTCCTGTAATTTTTGCATGATGCACGTGTAAACATACGGACAGACAGACAGACAAACAAACAAAACTTCTAAAAATAATTGTTTTTGCTTCTGTTGCTGTTATAAAGATCCCTCATATTTTCTTAATTATCTCCTCTGTACAAACGTCGGCTAGTTACGATTATGTTACATGTTCAGATATAGCTATGTATAGCTATGTGTAGATAATAACATCGAGTTTCCATCGTGATACAAGATGACTTGGAAAGGTTTCTTTATTTTTTATTTTACAAGTGACGCAGATCTAACGAACAATTTGAACATCGCAAGTGAGATATCAGTGCGTAGCCTGGTTCATAGAGACTGCACGCCTATGGCTGAGCATTGATCATATCCTTGATATACTAACGCTACCTGAACACGGTGACCTATACAATGAACAGACTGCTCACCATGAGATCATGTGGAATGTTATGACAAAGTCGAGCAACAGGAACTTACGAACAACAGAATTTAAACAGAACTGGCCCAAATAAAACGAAATTTGGGTACCATAGCTCACATAGATAAAATAAGAAAGTAGTTTCATCAAACTAAGAAATGAAAGCAAAGGTCACAATGGTATCCTATTTATTATTAATCTGCTTAACTTGATTCACATTACTGAACGGGCAAAGCAGATAATTATACAGTGCACAGAGGTTCAAATGGTTAATAAAAGATACATGGTAATTCTTTGGCACCGGTGGGGAGTATTGGGAATGAAATGATATAATTAAATATGTTCACGTAAACGGTCAATGATAACGAAATTAGTCAACAGATTAAAGAAAAAACCCAGAAAAGTAGATGTAAGCACCATCTGCCTTACCAAAGTGCACGTTAAATTTAGCTATCTGACTGCGAGAATTAATTCAGAAGAGCAAAGGTTAAAAAATGAATTCGTGGTCTCCTCGACATGACGTACGCAAACGCGGCTCATGCTTGCTATCGTTCTAAATCTCAAGTGTAGTGAATGGCTGCCGTGACAGCTGAGCGTTCAGCCCCGGCATCTACGATCAGCTTGAGGACTAAGTACTACCTCTCTGCAGTTATAAGATGAAGGCATCTCTCCCTCTGATTGTCCAAGAGGAAGAAGCTTCCCTCTGAGAAAGTGTGTCTGTTCTCTCCTACACGAAATCTTTGCTGGTTTCACCAGCAACAGACTTCCATCAGTCAATCGATGTAGCCCCTGTGAGTTCCAACCAATGACAAGTCTATTACAATAGAAACAATCCCACTTATCCAAAATAGTCTACTGTGATCAACCGTAATACACGTTGTTCTCTTATACTGGGGCAGGTAGCAGTTCTTTCCCATTATGAGAGTGGTTTCACATTTCTGTCAATGATAGTAGCTGCATGTGTGCACTCGCGAGTTTTCATCCCTGCTAAGAAAATAATTTCGGTGAAGCAATCTGGAACTGCCTTGCAAAATTTAAACATCAGTTACTATTGGCCTCCTTTGACTCCAACAGACTGTTCTCGTTCTGAGGGCGTCGTGGTAAAAATGAAACGAAATGATCGTATTGTAACAACACCAACGCTATACTATTGTACATATAATAAATTTTTCTTCTAATTTTCGATAAATTAGTGTAATCGATGTTCTGATTTCATTTCTTTTCTTTTCATGTCATTGTGTTGAGGAAATTATAAACAATTTTCGATGTGGATATTAATGTTTATGTCAAATTGCAAGCAATATTATAACAAAATGGAAATGTAAGAAATGTTGAAACTGTTGTAAGATGTTAAAGTTGTAATTGTGCGCCTGGTCCATACGTAGGCAATGTATTGGGATATGTAGAATGCAAAACCTCTGGTGAATACCCTGTCTGTAGGGGAGCGGTAAAAGGTGGATGGCAGGCGAGCGCGGGAAAATGCACACGGGCACTGCACGGCATAACAGGCTCAGCAGTAGTAGTCGGAGTTGGGCTTTGATCTGAGCAACACGTTCTGGATCGAGGAGGCTCTCCTGGAAAACGTGATTTCGTTGAGCCTCGGATGTGCCGTTTCCGACGACTATACAGCATGGAAAAATTCCGTAGCACTAAATGGAAAAATATTGCGACGCTATGAAGAAGTAAAGTGCCGACACATCAAGAGCCATAGCTGTGATTGTATGTGTGTTCTGCGCCTCGCCATCTCGCCGCCCGCCAACCGCCACATCGATACGAACAGGTTGAAACTATTAGTACTGTATTCGTGTGGACCAGTGTTACGTTTGTTCCTTGCTGTTCAATAACAACTTAACTTTTACCAGAACTGTCCTATCATTTATTTATCCTCGTCACTAACCTAGACAGGGTCCTTTCCACATGTTGTGCAATCCGAGTGTCCCGAAATGAAGATTTAAAGTTTATGTTAATAATAATTACCAGCAGACCTATCTGTGTTAGAATGATGTTTAAAGAACTTTGTTGTTAATGAATATATAGGCAAATAATATCGGTCTGACAAAGTTGGAAGATAATTTTGAAATTGGTTTAGTAATGAAGTTTAATTAATTTGAGACAAAAATAATGGTAGTTAAATGAGCAAGAAATAAGACAAAAAGAGTAGTAACTCATATATTGGAAATCTTGAGTGCTTAACGATTTCGATAATCAAAAATTTCAGTACAGTGATCATAACAGTTTCAGGCCCCCCCCCCCCCTTTTCTTTTCTATTCATTTAAATTCTGAAGTGTACTGAACTGATTTGACCAGCAAAGTTAAAGTCGATAAAAAAACCAAAATTTATTAGTGTTTTACCTTTTTCCAAAATTGACATTGTATGTGTGTTTCGAAAGTGCTATTTCTAGGGTAACCTATGCCCGATTTTAATCTGATCAATAGACAGTACGAAGTTTGTAGTAAACATTATAGTGTATTGTTGTGTATTTTTGGTTTGTCCATATTAGTACAGAAAGTGAAATTATTAGTTAAATAGATTTTTCTGCTTCCAAAATTTACCATATTATTCAGTGTTATTACGTGTTGTTTTGTATGAACGTACATCAACTTGTACTGGGAAGGAACTCAGTTAATGCCTAATTAGGCTGGCGACCGTATTATTAACAATTTGGTAGCATCTGCTGTGTTGTTTCTTGTCCGTCCTAACGTGTAGTTGCACTTCAGACTTGCTTGACGTATCGTTGTTGTTACTGAGTGGGTGGAAGTCTGATTTTGCCTCCATTCAGGTACACGCGGTCAACATATATACCAAAATCCTTTCTTATAAGGTGAAGCCCATCAACTTACCATAGTACAGGCTTTAATAAGTATCGTGCGCGGTAGCGAAGTGTTACAGTATGGCATTGCTGGCCGGGAGACCCTATGCGGGGAAAGTTCGGGCGCCGAGTGCGAGTCTCCTTTCAGTCGACGCCACATTGGGCGACTCTTGTGCCGGGATGAGGATGAAATGATGACGACAACACAACACCTAGTCCGCGAGCCGAGAAAATCTTCGACCCGACCGGGAATCGTACCTGGGCCCGCTGTATGAGAGGCAAGAACGTTACATTCAGCTAAGCAGGCGGACTGCGTCGTGGTTTCCCATCGCCTTGCAGATTTTTATCTTTTTAGAAAGAGCAAATTGCACAGAACTGCTGTGTTTCAAATTAGGATGATCAAAGCAGAAATCTTACATACCTGTGTCATTTGAAGTGTGCATACTAACTTAGTTATGCAAGTAAAACAATAAATGTCGTGTGACTATGGCCACCCGTCGGGTGGACCTTTCGCCGGGTGCAAGTCTTTCGATTTGACGCCACTTCGGCGGGGTTGAAACAATGATGATTAGGACAACACACCACCCGGTCCCTGAGCGGAAAAAAATCTCCGACCCAGCCGGGAATCGAACCCGAGCCTTTAGGATTGACGTTCTGTCGCGCTAACCACTTTTTTCTTTTTTTTTTTTTTTTAATCTCATTTTGTTCGCTTTTGTTCGTTGTATCTGCTCTGAGCGGACGTCGTAAGACATCCGTTTAAGTTCGTCGTTGACCGATTAATTCAGTTGTTTTGTTACAGAGGGCGACTAACTCTGACCGAACACGCTGAGCTACGGTGCAGGCGCCACTCAGCTACCGTGGGCGAACAGTTATGGATGCTATGTGATACTATACGTGCAAATTGCACAAAAATAACTATGTTTCAGATTATGCTCACAGAAGCAGAATCTGTGCCATTGGTACTACTTTGCAATTCTTGTTATGGTGCATATTTAACTAATTTTCTTTCTGGAAGACTGCTAGAAGTCCATTTTTCGGCTCTTGTGTTTAGGTTCAGTGTTAAATTTGAGGAGAAATTCCCTCTCCTTTCATGCCGCTAAGCAATGACGATGGGGGACTAGTATCGAGAGAGCTTAAATTTAGGGAACCGAGAGGGCTATGTTACGTAATTGGTTAATCATATGTCGCTAAACAACCATAAATATATTTATTGCTGTTATATGATGGCCATTCCATATCTCATGGCAACTATGGTATATCGTGCGAACTTGTGGAATCACTGTAATCGCAGTAAATACATTCGAAAGCCCGCGGTATTCGTTGCCGAAATCAGCCGACAGATTGCGACTGCATCCGAGACATCCGAGAATTGTTCTGTACCAGCCCTTGAAACGTTCATTGTGAGCTTGGCCTTAGTACAAGATGGATGTAAACAGAGTATGTAACCACATTTCATGTGATTTTAGATGTGTGTACTTTTTACGAGCATTTTCTTTATTTTTTCATTTATAACAACTTTTAGTAATAAAAATAGAGCAATTACCAAAACAACCAAATGCTGAATATAAAACTCCTTGGAGGACTATTTAAGCTTATGTTAGCGTAGTCTTGAGCTACTACTGTAATTACCGTTATTGCTGCTACTGTTTCGGCTACTGGTACGATTACTTATACTGCTCCCTGTCAAATATACGCGATAGTGTGAGCCATTTACGTCTTGTGGAGTGAACTTTGTGCAAATGTATTGCAGAAAACTACTTAAAGGTGTTTTCGTGTTCTGAGTAATTGGAAAACTTAATCCTTGAACACAGCCTCTCAGCCCAAGCAAGCACGTAATTACGAAAAGTAACTAATTCAATAAAATCCCAAGTTAAAAGAACTAAAGCAAACGATAAAGATATTTTCAAATCAGGAACTTTTTTTCTGAATAATAATTCACACGGAGTACCAAGCATTCTTGAGAACTGACTCGCAGCCACTGACTAGACTTTAAATACGAAGTGACTTATTGCAGAAGTGTGACTTTAACTAACTCGTTAGCGAAATAACACATGCTCTACCAATACTAACTTCATCAAATTACGTAAATGTGTGCAGCGAACAGGATGGCAAATTATAAACTGAGCCTCACACAGAAGAAAGCATTAATTCTTTAAGAAACTCAGTCACTTTCTGCTATAATAATTAATCTAAATGGCGTCCCAGTGAAGTTGGGTGGGAGAAACAAACATTACGTTCATGTAGCCAAGCAGGGAACTGTTTCATTTGGAACAGCAAGCATATGTAAAACTGACCGAGCGAGATGGCGCAGTGGTTGACACAATAGACTCGCATTCGAGAGGACGACGGTTCAAACCCGCATCCAGCCATCCCGATTTAGGTTGCCCTAAATCGCTTCAGACGAATGCCCAGTGAAAGGACACGGTCATCCTTCCCTAATCCGAGCTTGTGCTCCGTCTTTAATGATCTCATTGTCAACTGGACGTTAAACATTAATCTCCTGCTGCTCGCCCGTGAAAATTGCCATTCTCGCTGGCAGAAATGCTACACGGTGTCATGCTGAGCTACGAGCACCTATGGGCGACGGCGAAAACGTCCGGCACTACTGGATAATGATGTCATACTCTGTGATAAAGTTACATCCAATAATGCAGACATCATCAACAATTATGTGCAACGGTGGAGGTGAGATATCCTACTCATCAGACCCGTCCATGCGACTTGGTATTAAAATTAAAAGGAAGGTCAGCGTTGGCCGTAATATTGTTGATTTATTGACACCAAAATTGATTTTCAATCACATAGTGATCATCTTCAGTGCTGGAAGTTAAAAATTTCACATAGCGATCAGTGAATAAAAACAAAAAACCACAAATACACCTGAGTATAAACCAACTGTTGGAAAGAATATACCTGTGGTGTACAAATTAAACTCATAGACACTGGTATCAAGTTATCAGTAACCAAAACTGAGAAGCGATCACAATAACTGAAGCCGCTGTTTACATTCACCTACACAGCAGACCTCGGTGTTCCAGGGTCTTGGAACGCCTTCTATGTGGCGTGTGTCACGTGAAGACTTACCAATTCTTTATTTGCCAAGAGATTACCACAGAATACCAAAGTGCACTTGCAAATCATTAACTGAATATTTCAATTTTAAAATTGTACATTAAAAAACGCATAGCAAAAAAGACAGGGGGGAAATGCACATCTTGCCAACATACGCTGGCGTTTTATTACCAAACAACTTAAAAAAACATGTCAGAATAAAAATCTACAGGTGAAGTTATATGGTGTCAGATTACAGGACTAGAAAAGAAGAAAAATATACAAATAACATGATATCAAATGTAACAGAATTTGTTATAACACAGTAACCGCCATCTGACCCAGGTATTATCCGAAACTTTCTGGACGGAAGAACATGGCTTGTGAAGACTGGAGTATTGAACTCATTAAACTGCACGTTGCTGCAATATGGTGAGAAAGGCCAACTGAAAACTTATGACGTCAGGTAGCCTAGGAGGTGGCCGAGGGGCAGATTTTCCGGATGTTTTCCTGAATTCCCCCAAGGACTCTAGAGCTGTATGAGAAGTCAGGTGAAGGTAATGGTGCTCCCAGGCTGTGGTTCCGAAAGGCGCCATCTTAGAGCTGTGCGCAATACAAGTGTTTCCTAGGGGGAAACCAGTAGAAGCTTGAATGGAGAAAGAAACATCGCCATATTACTGTACACAACATGGGAACGAGTTGCATTTTGCGCCTAGATGAATTCTGAGCCAATCGGAGGGAAAGTCCATCCAGTACCAATTTCCACTCAGTTTACAGAAGTATAACAAACGCGTCTGGAGAAAATTCTGTGGGCTCCTCCTGCAATTTTAAGTGTGAGGAGAAATTCTCGTCTGTTACTGTGCCAAAGCTCGGGATTGCTCCCACAACCAGTACCGTAGAGGAGTGGTGTGGAAGATAGGAGACGGCAGTGAGACAGTCTGGTCCGTACGACGTCTCGTCACGACGATATCGCTAGGTGTCAAGTGCAGGCTGGGCCTTCTTTCGCTATTCTTTCGCGGTTAGCTTTTGGGCTGCTTTTCTTTTGAGCAACTCACAGTTTTCATGTTTATTTCACGATGAGGGTTTCCTTTTCATAGTGGGTTTCCTGTACTGCGGTCGTGAGTAGATCTTCGTCAGTATTATCGCATTTGCGAGCTGCACAGACTTCGAAAGGCCAGTGGCCTGTTGATCAGCAGTCGTACACAGGGAATTCAGATGCCTTCAGGAACTGTATCTCAATCATTGGGTAATTTCTTGCTGTGTATAATTCCATGTGCAGTAATTCCATTGATCATGACATGGTGAATTGTTACTATTTTTCCCTTACCGTGTGAGTTATCTAATTCTTTAATCAAAAAATTAAAATATAGCTTTAACGAATGTAATAGATTTTTTTCTCTCCTACAGGTATTGATTGAGGCGACCCTTCCCTCTAAATAAATATCGTCATCCGGCTCTGTACGCCTTAATTATGTACTTGATGTGTCAGTGTAGAACAGGTGCCAAGGTGCCATTATCTGGAACATTTTTTGATTAATCAGGAAAGATAATTGTTTCATTCTCTTCGTTTATGAATTTTTGGGCCTTTATTTACTGCTAATTAAACTTCACCTGCCCCTGCAATAAGAAGTGCGAGTGCTTATCGCTGACAGTATCGTTCTGTGTGTTGTAAGCCTACAGGATGCAGAAAAGCAGACAAAATTAGCCGATTTTTGAGTATACAAATATAACAGACAGCTTGTGCTCCCTTCTGCCGAACCACAGGCGGCTCACACGAACCTTGAAGTACTACACAGAAGAAAATCGTAACATTAAATGCTTGAATTGAAATGTAACGGCCACGAAATGTCGCAGAATTTCGCCACCTTGAACATTTTCAACATGAAACAAATGGAGAGGGTGGAAATTATTTCGACCCCTCCTTTCGACCGCCTTCCACACAGACAATCCAACGGTGGTACCCGTTGGCTGGGGAAGATTAATGAAATTGCATGGTAGAGAAGACGCAGCATGTCATGTTGGAAGGACAGTCATCGTCAGATGTGGAAGCAACTGCGGGTGTGCCCCAGGGAAGTGTGTTGGAAGCCTTGCTGTCCATGCTGTACATTAATGACTTTGCAGACAATATTAAAACCAGGCTTTTTGCAGATGATGCAGTTATCTATAATGAAGTACAAGGGTAAATCAATTATTATCCGAAATTTAGTTATATTTGTCTTTATTTTGGTAGTACTGTCGTTTTACGTTGATGACGCATGCTTTGTTTATTTCTTGTTATATCTTTGTAATTTTCAAGCTACTAGGCTAGTTTCGTTATCGCTTCAGTGCTGTTAATCATGGCTGCTCCGTTGTCTATTTGCGCCAAAGAAGAGCAACGTTCAGTGATCCGGTTTTTTTGTGGTCAGAAGACGTATAAGGGGCCGAAATTCATCGAAGACTTTCGGTGCAGTACGGGAACAGTGTTTTGCCACAACGGAGTGTCTACGAATGGATTGAAAAATTCCGAAATTGTCGCACAAGTGTGGAAGGTGCCGGACGACCGTTTACCGCCACAAATGAAGAAACCATTGAGCGTTCACGTGAAATGATTCTCTTAGACAGACGATTTACTATTGACGAAGTGGCACATCGTCTGTAAATTTTGGTCATGGTTCTGCTTACTAAATCATCCACAACAGACTTGGGTTTGATAAAGTTTATGCAAAAAATGGTTCAAATGGCTCTGAGCACTATGGGACTCAACTTCTGAGGTCATTAGTCCCCTAGAACTTAGAACTAGTTAAACCTAACTAGCCTAAGGACATCACAAACATCCATGCCCGAGGCAGGATTCGAACCTGCGACCGTAGCGGTCTTGCGGTTCCAGACTGCAGCGCCTTTAACCGCACGGCCACTTCGGCCGGCAAAGTTTATGCAAGATGGGTCCCAAAACAACTCACACAGTTGCATAAACAAACGCACTAGGACTTCTGTAAGAAACATTTATCGCTATGATAACGAAGGGGACAACTTCTTACATAGGATCATTACTGGTGACGCAACATGGATCAATCATTATGAGCCGGAAAGTAAACGGCAGAGTATGGAATCGATACATCCAAATTCGCCGTGCAAGAAAAAGTTCAAGACCTAACCGTCCGCAGGAAAACTGATACTTAATGTTTTTTGGGACGCACAAGGTTCAGCCAGTACTGGAACATTACGAGGAAAGGGGCACAACAATAAACAGTGTACGTTACAGTGAGATGTTTACTGCCAGGCTAAAGCCTGCAATTCGAACCAAACGCGGAGGATTGCTTTCAAAATGTGTTGTGTTGTTGCACGACAATGCCAGTCCGCATACTGCTACCCACAATGCTGAAACGCTCCAGAAACTCAAATTTGAAGTACTGGATCTTTCTCCATATAGTCCCGATCTTGCCCCTTCTATCAATTTTTTGGCCCACTCAAACACTCATTAAGGGGCTGTCGATTTGACTCGAATGAAGCAGTGAAAGAAGCGATGCATTCCAGGCTCGCAGATCAACCGAGAACCTTCTTTTATGAGGGCATCAGGAAGCTTGTACAACGATGGACCACATGCGTTGAAACGCAAGGAGACTGTCGAAAAATGATGTTCTTGTAGGTTTCCTATTTGATTACAATAAAATTTTATACCTACTTTGCGGATAATAATTCACTTACCCTTGTACGAAATGAAAGCTTTATAGGTATTCAGCCAGATCTGAAAAAGATTTCAAAGTGGTGCAGAGATTGGCAATTTGCTCTAAGTGTTCAGAAATGTAAAATTTTGCATTTCACTTTCTATGACGGTAACATTAGTGAGACATTGTTGGAATTGGCCAACTCCTACAAACACCTAACACTTTGTAGGGATACGAAATGGAATTATCACATAGGTTCAGTAGTGGGTAAAGCAGGTGGTAGACTTCGGTTTATAGGTAGAATAGTGGGGAAGTACAGCCAGTCTACAAAGGAGATTTCTCGCAAATCACTTGTAGGACAGGTTCTAGAATATTGCTGAAATGTGTGGGACCCATACCACATAGGACTAACAGGGGATAAGAAATGTATATAGAGATGGACAGCGCGATTGTCACAGGTTTATTTAATCCGTGGGAGAGTGTCACAGAGATACTAAATGAACTGAACTGGGAGACTCTTGAAAGTAGACGTAAGCTATCCCGAGAAAGTCTATTAACAAAGTTTCAAATGATGACTCTAGGAATATACTACAATCTCATGCGTATCGCTCACATAATGATCGTGCACAAAGGAATTCAGACAATCATTCTTCCTGCACTCCATACTTGAATGGAGCCGGAAGAAACCCTAATAACTGGTACAGTGGGACGTACCCTCTGCAATGAATCTCACGGTAATTTGAAGTGTATAGATACAAACGTAGATGTATTTGTAGAAGCAGAAATAGAGAGATTATCTTTCATTACTTTTTCATTAATGATCTCGTCGATCTGAGTTCATTACCAATCGGCTTGAGATTTTGTAGCCTACCAGAATCTGTGGTCGAGATTGTGATAGCAAATCCATCTAGCTCTCTTGCTTTTTGATAGGGACTGGCCTTCACAGCCATGCGTGGTATTTGCCATCGAAAATTCTCGCGTTGTAGTATATTCGACAAAAGAATTTATAAGGGACAAATGCGTTCAGTGACACAAATTGTCAGAAACAGTGGGGCACACGTAATGCACAATCAAATTATAACACAAATAAAAAACAAAAATAGCGCATACAGTACATCCAGAATGCAAGAAAACTTACAGCTCACGAATCCGTAAACACACACAACACAAATATCCAATGACAATTCCACAAAGAAACAAAGAGCATGGTACGGTATGACTTAACAAATAAAATAACACACAGAATGGCAAATATAGTCTACCAAAGGAAAAAACCTCCACATAAAAATAAAACAGTTTCTGCCTCAGTCATTTATTTTGCCACTGCGCTTCGATAGTTCACACCATTATCTTCAGGCGGAGAATTGTTTATTTGCATGGTTGGTGTCGCTGAAGAGTACAGTCGTCTTTTCACAGTCGCAGACCAAGGGCAGTGCAGATTATTTCGCGTCTTTTGCTGATGGTAAAAGTCGCTGATTTCGAAAAGGCCCTTCAGACGTCAAAACTACGAATTTCTGATAGTGAATTATTGTTACAGGGTCTGCAGTTGTGAAAGGTCTACATACTGAGACCTGATGTATGTCCTATCCACCGCACATTACATTTTCACTGCCATTTCAAAGAATTTGAACGTGTTACAGATATGTTTGTTTACATTGGATGCATAGATACAAGAGTAAAGGGTTTCTACAAAAACATGAATGGGCTCCACCAGAATACTGAGAGCACAACTCAGTTATTATGTTAGGTAGTATGTATTATTTATGTATGTAGTATGTATTTTTATGTGATTGTGCTGCAGCGCTGGATATAAAAATAATGATTAAGCATTTACCGGTATGTACATAAATATGTTTTCCTTTTGTTTTTTAAAAAAATGTTAATGGTCTGCTCTTGAATATAGATACTTCAATTATTATATTAATTCTTTATATATAAAAAGATTACAACAGATCAGACATACGCATCGTAGGAATGATTACATTAATTGCTGTGCATTGATACTGTAAACTATGCGAATGCTTTAAGTATTTTGTCAAAGCTGTCGAAAAAGTTGGTTGAGCCTGTTTCACTATTGTCATTGGGTAGATGATCCACAAGTTTTTTTCTTCCTATATGTATAGATTTCTAGCTCTTCATATTGAGACATTTTGTATCCTTTGTTCAGTGTATGTAGTATTTCAAAGTTGCTTTCTACACTGTCAAATGAATGTCCTGTATCTTTATGGGAGGCTATGGCAGATTAGTACGGTGTGTTGTATCAGAAGGCGTTAATGTGCTCTTTGTATATGGTGTGGAAGTTATGGCCTGATTGACCTATGTACTGAGCCGGGAATTTACTCAATATGATTATATATATTACAAAGGATGAAAATTTATCTTGACTGCTTTTTGAGTTAGGAAGGTGTCTTGAGCATATTTTATTGTTTGTTTGGAATTCAATTCTCATTTTGTGTCGCTTGAAGAAATTGGCAATTTTTTTTTTCGGATGTGTTACTGAGGATGGGGAGGCATATTGTTAGTGTACTTAGTTAATTGTTGGTTGTTACTTTGGTTTTTTCCTTTTCTATTTTTGACAAAATTGTCTATTAGCGTGGTTTTATACCCATTAGCTACAGCTCTTTGTTACATGATTTTTATTGCATTCTGGAGGCCCTCATCACTCAGTGTGATTTTTAGAGCTCTGTGAAGCATTCAGCACTAAGCTACTAATTTGACTAAGATACGTATGTATGATGTGTTGTAATATTTTATATATGAAATAATAATATAATAATTGATGCGTGCAGCCTATTAACATTTTTTAAATCAAAAGGTAAACTTATTTAATTATAATTGTTATATCCAGTGCTGCAGCACATTCACATAAAAAATTGTAATATGATAACTGAGTTTTCGGTATTTTGGTGCAGCCTATTCATGTATTTAAAAAATAAAAACATATTTTTGTAGAAACCATTTAATCTTGTGTCCCTATACCCAATGTAAACAAATATATTTGTAACATGCACAACTTCTTTGAAACGGCAGTGAAAAATGTAATGTGAATTGGAGAGGACATACATCAGACAACCCAATTAGAGCTTTTACGACTCTGCCGCCCCTGTGAGAAAGTCGTGTTTTTGATGTCTAAAGTGCCTTTTTTAAATCAACAATTTTTATCATAAGCAAAAGACGCAAAATAACCTACACCGCCCTTGTTCTGCGACTGTGGAAAGACGCCTGTACTTTTCAACACCGCCAGCCATGTAAATAAATAATTCTCCACCTGAACACCATGGTGTGAACCATTTACAAGCATTGTGGCAAAATAAATAAGTGGCTGACGCAGAATCTGATTTATCTGCATTGATCAAGAGTCGCACTCCTCATAATGCCCCTTATGGACGAAATATTCATGGCATATAAAACTGTGCAAAATCTCCGACAACCGAGAGGGACACATTTCAGGGAGCAGGAGGATACGAATTTGTGTTGCAGTGTGCAAAGGAATGACATGCAGGAATTTTAAAACACGCTTCAAAGAACACGTCAGGTGTTGCAACTATGAAACAAACCAGTCCACATTCAAGGAGCACCCAAAGCGTCAGAATCATCATCCTATCAGCTTAAGATACGAACATCATCAGTATGAATAACCACAACAACGCAGGAAAACTACCATATTCAGAAGGCCATTCCAGAGAACAATATATATGAGAGTTCCAGCATCTGTACAGAAAACTGGAATAGAGATCAACGTAAACATCATTTCTGCACTTTTTATTGCTCATGGAAACCACACATTGTATGTTGTACCACCATACAGCAAGACCTTCAGAGGTGGTGGTCCAGATTGCTGTACACACCGGTTCCTCTAATACCCAGTAGCACGACCTTCTGCAATGATACATGTCAGTATTCGTCGTGGCATACTATTCCACAAGTTCACCAAGGCACTGTTGGTCCAGATTGTCCCACTCTTCAACGGCAATTCGGGGTAGATCCCTCAGAATGGTTAGTGGGTCACGTCGTCCATAAACAGCTCTTTTCAATCTATCCCAGACATGTTTAGAGCGATGTCGTTATCCTGAAGGAAGTCATTCACAAGATGTTCACGATGGGGGCGCGAATTTCGTCTATGAAGACGAATGCTTCGCCAATATGCTGCCGATATCGTTGAACTACCGGTCGAAGGATGGCATTTACGTATCGTACAGCCGTTACGGTGCCTTCCGTGACCACCAGCGGCGTACATCGGCCCCACATAATGCCACCCCAATACAGCAGGGAACCTCCACCTTGCTATTCTCGCTGGACAGTTCAACCTGACAGGGTTGCCTCAAAACACGTCTCCGACGATTGTATGGTTGAAGGCATATGCAACACTCATCGGTGAAGAGAACATGATGCCAATCCTGAGCGGTCCATTCGGCATGTTGTTGGGACCATCTGTACCGCGCTGCATGGTGTAGGGGTTGCAAAGATGGACCTCGCCATGGACGTCGGGAGTGAAGTTGCGCATCATGCAGCCTATTGCGCACAGTTTGAGTCGTAACACGACGTCCTGTGGCTGCACAGAAAGCATTATTCAACATGGTGGCGTTGCTGTCAGTGCTCCTCCGAACCAAAATCCGTAGGCAGCGGTCATCCACTGCACTAGTAGCCCTTGGGCGGCCTGAGTGAGGCATGTCATCGACAGTTCCTGTCTCTCTGTATCTGCTCCATGTCCGAACAACATGGCTTTGGTTCACTCCGAGACACCTGGACACTTGCCTGATTGAGAACCCTTCCTGGCACAAAGTAACAATGCAGACGCGATCAAAAAGCGGTACTGACCGTCTAGGCAACAAACAACACGAGCCATGTACCTCCTTCCTGGTGGAATGACTGGAACTGATCGGGTATAGGACCCCATCCGTCTAATAGGCGCTGCTCATGCATGGTTGTTTACATCTTTCGGCGGGCTTAACGACATCTCTGAACAGTCCAAGGGGCTGTATATATGATACAATATCCACATTCAACGTCTATCGTCAGGAGCTCTGGGAACTATGGTGATGGAAATTTTTTTGTATATATACTACAATCATATAGTCAACAGTTGGCAACAATATCCAAAACATAACGTGGTGTAAATGAATGTTTATTTCCTTATTTTCTACTGCTGTGCAAATAAAATTGCGAATGTCAATAAGCAGAAGAACTCACATAAAATTAGAACAAGTTCACATGTAGAGTACCATCTACGAAATTTGTACGTGGAAATTCAAACTATTATTGTCATAAAAAATCAGAAAGTGTCAGAAATGTCGAAAGAGTCACTGCTCAGTGTCAAAATGTAAAGAATAATCATAATATAAACACAAATATTTATATTTTTCCGGCCACTGATGCGGTTTTTCAAATAAAAAAGGAGAAAGATGTATGCCACGGAGACTTTGTGTCGTTCAATTGTAATTAGGCGAACTCAAAGTGGTAGAAAATAATAGTGTGCGTCTGCGGAAGCAGGATGTATTCTTTTAAATCGTTTGTGGTGCTGTGTTTCGTGCAGCTGGAAGTTATGGTAGCCAAAGTAGCAGCATGCATTTCTGCACACTGTGCAGTATTATCCTGTTTTCAGTCATAAAATATTAATAGCCGTGTTGATCCCACTACCACACTGACATTTGTAAATAATAACGTAATTTGAACAACAGGTAGCGTTTCCGGTGTGTTAGATTGCATTTCCGATACAACAAGGACGCAACAGTTTTATTCTCGCTGTAGTACCGGACAAGTAATGATGTGGTTTCGAGTTTCCCTTCGTGCAGAACACAATAAAATCTATTGTGACTTCGGTAGCGAGTACCGGGTGATCAAAAAGTCAGTATAAATTTGAAAACTGAATAAATCACGCAATAATGTAGGTAGAGAGGCACAAATTGGCACACATGCTTAGAATGACATGGGATTTCATTAGAACAAAAAAAAAAAAAATGCAAAAGTTCAAAAAATGTCCGACAGATGGCGCTTCATCTGATCAGAACAGCAATAATTAGCATAACAAAGTAAGACAAAGCAAAGATGATGTTCTTTACAGGAAATGCTCAATATGTCCACCATCATTCCTCAATGATAGCTGTAGTCGAGGAATAATGTTGTGAACAGTATCGTAAAACATGTCCGGAGTTATGGTGAGGCATTGGCGTCGGATATTGTCTTTCAGTATCCCTAGAGATGTCGGTCGTTCACGACACAGTTGCGACTTCAGGTAACCCCAAAGCCAGAAATCGCACGGACTGAGGTCTGGGGACCTGGGAGGCCAAGCATTACGAAAGTGGCGGCAGAGCACACGATCATCACCAAACGACGCGCGCAAGAGATCTTTCACGCGTCTAGCAATGTGGGGTGGAGAGCCATCCTGCATAAACATCTTACGTTCCAGCAGGTGTTTATCAGCCAGGCTGGGGATGATGCCATTCTGTAACATATCGGTGTACCTGTCACCCGTCACGGTAGCACGTTTGTTGTCCAGCGCCATCTGTCTGACATTTTGTGAACTTTTTCTTTTTTTTTTGTTCTAATAAAACCCCATGTCATTCCAAGTATGTGCGTCAATTTTTACCTGTCTATCTACATTATTCCGTGGTTTATTAAGTTTTCAAATTTATCCAGAATTTAAAATGTGTTGCCGCTGGACCTACAAAAGAGCATAAATTGTAATGAGGTTAATAACATGGTACACTCCTCGCATAACTTACGTTCATGGTACATACATAAAAATGTCTACATATGTGGTCCTTTTGTGAATAAGTATTTAGTTCTTTTTCACTGCTGGTCGATATTAACTGCACGGAATCTCTTTGGAAACGAGAGTTAACCTCTTTAATAAACGTCAGGAACGGAACTCTGTGAGGGCCTGCAGTGACGTACCAACCCTCGGCCGAAACGTTCACACGGCTGCTGGCACTTGGCACACGGTCCCATTCTCGTCAGCTGCAGGCGCTCCAGAGGACACACTAACGTTTATTGCTGGCCATCTCCGTTCCAAGTGGCGGCTGTATTTCACAGATGCACGTTACCGGTTTGACGGGTATTTCCAGCAATTTCCATAAAACCAACTACATGAGCCCACTACAGTTTTGTTTTCGTTTTCCGCAGAACACATTCTTTCTGAAAGCTCAGTACGTCCCCTTTTCATTACTGGTGAGGACACTGGACACGAATGCTTTCAATGTTGACGTTATTTAGTTAGTTTTCTTTTGTTTCGTATTGCACAGCGACAAAGGAGACAAGTGATACGTTAACTAATTTTCTCCGGATGAAATATTTCCAAGAGTTAAGGGTTCATCATCAGAGGAACACGCTTGCTCTGTTCAGTTTTCTTCTTTAGTAATACAATATCTGCGTACGCGAAGCTTGCTTTATCGTGACAGAGCACCGTTTCAAGCAAAACATAGTGACAAAATACTACACAACTTGACAATTGCTAAGTGTAGGGCGATTTCTAGGTAAATGAATGGGGAGAATGCTTTTAAACTGATATACTATATAATTTATTCATTAACTGCGTTCAAAAACATTATTACATAAAATCTTGCTATCAAAACATTGAGATGTGCTTGTAATAATAAGCAATCTGATCTTAAATAGAATTAATGGATCCTGGAATGCAATCTGACATTGAAAGGTTACAGATTCTAAAAGTGCAATCCGAAGTAAATTGAATGATAATAACGCTACCTGATTACAAAGTTAAATGGAGACCTGTGACAGATAGTGAAAGCAGTGGGAAGCAATTAATTGAATTAAATGCATAACTCAGAGATTAATCTGATGAAACTGTAGTTGAAATCAAGTCATTAGCAAATGCAAGTCTGAATCTAAACTGAAATAAGTGAAGCTCACTCAGCACTGCTGGTCGAGTAAAATTCCTTACACCGTTATTACTGTTGGTTGGATCTCAACATGTTATGTGTTGAGATGTTGGAAGAGTGATATGGCTGCAGTTTGTGAAGTATTAGGCCCCTGGTTGTGTACCTACAATCTCGCGAAGGCTACAATGGATCCCGGTTGTAGACAGCTACGGTAGGAGTTGCGGAGCGGCGCTTCTCGGAGCAGGTCAGCCACAATAGCCTTGTTCGACGGCAGCAACAACAGTATCCTTCCTGGAGTTATGACATTTAGCTTTTCGTGGGAGCGAAATGCCTGTCAAGTTAGGTGGGGTGGACTTCAGTGAATCAGAATTGTTATTACTTTTGTGAACTTCTCCTTCCTATGCTTTAGTTTATACACTCCTGGAAATTGAAATAAGAACACCGTGAATTCATTGTCCCAGGAAGGGGAAACTTTATTGACACATTCCTGGGGTCAGATACATCACATGATCACACTGACAGAACCACAGGCACATAGACACAGGCAACAGAGCATGCACAATGTCGGCACTAGTACAGTGTATATCCACCTTTCGCAGCAATGCAGGCTGCTATTCTCCCATGGAGACGATCGTAGAGATGCTGGATGTAGTCCTGTGGAACGGCTTGCCATGCCATTTCCACCTGGCGCCTCAGTTGGACCAGCGTTCGTGCTGGACGTGCAGACCGCGTGAGACGACGCTTCATCCAGTCCCAAACATGCTCAATGGGGGACAGATCCGGAGATCTTGCTGGCCAGGGTAGTTGACTTACACCTTCTAGAGCACGTTGGGTGGCACGGGATACATGCGGACGTGCGGTGTCCTGTTGGAACAGCACGTTCCCTTGCCGGTCTAGGAATGGTAGAACGATGGGTTCGATGACGGTTTGGATGTACACTATTCAGTGTCCCCTCGACGATCACCAGTGGTGTACGGCCAGTGTAGGAGATCGCTCCCCACACCATGATGCCGGGTGTTGGCCCTGTGTGCCTCGGTCGTATGCAGTCCTGATTGTGGCGCTCACCTGCACGGCGCCAAACACGCATACGACCATCATTGGCACCAAGGCAGAAGCGACTCTCATCGCTGAAGACGACACGTCTCCATTCGTCCCTCCATTCACGCCTGTCGCGACACCACTGGAGGCGGGCTGCACGATGTTGGGGCGTGAGCGGAAGACGGCCTAACGGTGTGCGGGACCGTAGCCCAGCTTCATGGAGACGGTTGCGAATGGTCCTCGCCGATACCCCAGGAGCAACAGTGTCCCTAATTTGCTGGGAAGTGGCGGTGCGGTCCCCTACGGCACTGCGTAGGATCCTACGGTCTTGGCGTGCATCCGTGCGTCGCTGCAGTCCGGTCCCAGGTCGACGGTCACGTGCACCTTCCGCCGACCACTGGCGACTACATCGATGTACTGTGGAGATCTCACACCCCACGTGTTGAGCAATTCGGCGGTACGTCCACCCGGCCTCCCGCATGCCCACTATACGCCCTCGCTCAAAGTCCGTCAACTGCACATACGGTTCACGTCCACGCTGTCGCGGCATGCTACCAGTGTTAAAGACTGCGATGGAGCTCCGTATGCCACGGCAAACTGGCTGACACTGACGGCGGCGGTGCACAAATGCTGCGCAGCTAGCGCCATTCGACGGCCAACACCGCGGTTCCTGGTGTGTCTACTGTGCCCTGCGTGTGATCATTGCTTGTACAGCCCTCTCGCAGTGTCCGGAGCAAGTATGGTGGGTCTGACACACCGGTGTCAATGTGTTCTTTTTTCCATTTCCAGGAGTGTTGTTGTTAACAGGCAGTTTCTCAGGAGGCAGAAAGTCCTCTCGAAGCCCACTTCACTGTCTCCAGCCAGTCGTGGGGTTCTTTTCAAGTTCTGACATTTACTTCCCTTCCTACGACCAATACTTTCGGTATAATTATTTTTCATCTCCCTCTGGCTATCTTCATCGTTCTCTACTTGACAGTTTATTGCTGTTAACGAATGGGAAGCTTGCGTTCCAAGAGGGAAATACCTCAGGATTCTGGTTTTCTTTCCACGTGGCTTAAAGTGGAAAAGTTCAATGCTTTGCATCTGCTCTCTCAAGAGGCATCCGGTGTATACGTCTGACAGTCCTCCGGCTTGGGCATTTCCTTACGCCGGCCGGTGTGGCCGAGCGGTTCTAGGCGCTTCAGTCTGGAACCGCGCGACCGTTACTGTCGCAGGTTCGAATCCCGTCTCGGGCATCGATGTGTGTGATGTCCTTAGGTTAGTTGGGTTTAAGTAGTTCTAAGTTCTAAGGGACTGATGACCTCAGATGTTAAGTCCCATAGTGCTCAGAGCCATTTGAACCATTTCCTTCCAGTGAACTGAGGAAGTTAGCCTTACTTCGGACCAGAGTGGTTCCACTAATCTTTCCGGGAGCGGAAAAGTAAGTGTTCACGACCGCACAGTCAAGCTGCGATTCATGACATGAATCCACCGGCTGATATGAATTGGAAATTGGAAATAAATAAATCTTAATACTCTGTACTGTAGCTTTGGATGACTTCCTATCAAGCGAGACTGCATATAATTCATCTCATTTTCGTATGACTTCACAGCAGTGGTGCAGTATAACACTCTGACTGACGTTGAGGAATTTATACTTGGAGTTACTATTAAGAAAAATCGTGACACCACGTAAGGAAAAGAGGCATTTTCTTGACACGAGTAATCACAGGCAGTGATGGACGACATGAAACACAGTACATACGTAATAGAGGAGAAGTGAAATATTTGTAACAATAAATGGCAGAGATTTCAGCATATGGGAAAGCATAATAAGACTTACGTAACGTTCATGTTTGACATAGGCCGTACTCCTAATATAAATGTCAATATCGGACTCACTGCAAGGAATATGCCCTCCTCGGGTACCAATGAACATTTTATTCACGCTGACTACCACACTCTAGTGGAGTCATTGGGGAACATTGGCCCACTAATCTTTCAACGCAGTTTTCAGTCATTGCACCGTTCGGGGATAGGGTATTCGCTGAGAAACACGCCTACCAAGAGCATGTCCGGTACCATGTATAGAGTTTAGGTCCGGGGGGTACGCAAGTCATTCCATATCAGTTTCTTCACATTCCAGTGTGTCCGGTACCTTAGCGGTCCTGTGTGGGCGGGCACTGTGGTCCATGAACAGACAGGCGGGACCTACAGCACACCTAAACAGACGGACGTGATCTAGAATAATCACCCTGCAATGGCACTGTGCCGTAGCAGTGCCTCGCACAAATAAATACAGCGATGTTAAGCCACTGTGCATAATGCCTGCCCACACCATACTCGAGGCTGGCTGTATTATATTCTATCATTGCCACTGGCTGAATAATGAATTAGAGTTTTTGAATTGGAAATGTTCTATGACTTTTAACAATGAAGTCATAAGCGGGATTTAATTAAATGCTTTAACGGCCGGCTGCCGAACAGACACCATAAAACATATCTGAAATAAACTTTCTAGAAAATTTAATAATTAGTGTTATTTATTTTCTTGTCAGTGGGAAACTTTAGCTCTTCTTTCTACTGCGATGATCGTCTTGAATACAGTCACTAATGGTTGATCGTGTCAGCTAACGAAAAAAACTCATATTTCGATGCGCTGAGGTGAACTGTTTGTCAATTAAATAGACAGGCACTGTATTTTACATGACGTTATTTACGTAAACCCAAAATTCAGTATCATAAAAAAAACTGTTACAATAGGAGGAGAGATAAAATGCTCGCATCCTCTCTTCATAAAGACAGACGGCAGACTACTCTCTTTTTGCTGACTTAAAAAAAAGTGACAGTCACAACTCTCTCATCTAACAGCATCTCTCCTGAACGTATCGCATCGTCTTTTATCTTACGTATACCCCATTGGTACCATCAAGAAAGTGCCATTACACCTGCCTCCTACTGTAGGCTGTGGATTCATATACATAGCACACAGTACAAAATTTCCTTTTCTTGTTAATTTATACAAAATTTATACATTTTACGTTTTTTTACCCAGAGGGCCAAGGTGCAGTCGTCTGCTTTCATGGCCGAACGGTCAAAAATCTTTATTTTGAGTTCTGAACTGTTTGGATCTTTCTTGTCAGTTATTCATTAGTATGCTATTTGACTAATGTGTGTCAGCTATGAGGGAGCCTCGTTACTATCAGGTTCTTTATATGTTATATATTTTACCAAAACTTTTCTTACACCATATTAAAATTACAAATAAATCAATTACTTTATATATATATATATATATATATATATATATATATATATATATATATATATATATATATATATATATAAGGAGAATATTACAAATTTTGTTTCATATCATGTAGTCCTTTTTTGCAGTCGATTAAATATTTATCTTTCTTTATCTACATTTACAACAACTGCGTGTCTTTCCTTTAGTTTACACCAGAGGTTGCATCTTCTATGTCCTTCGTTTTTCTATTGTGGTTGAATCGTTGGCATGAGCTGGATCCATTGTTTGAAGTTCTTCGCAGCAGCGATTGTTTCCCGCACCACACAGAGGATGATTCGCGCGCGTCATAGTGTGTGAATAGTCCGTAGTGTCCACACAAGGTAGCCACATACACCTGCCTAAGGATTCCGTAAGCTATGACGGGCTTCACTACTTTGTGAGCGCGAAGGACCCAGCTGTACCAGCTTTATTGGATGAAATATTCGTCGACATTTTGGTGAATGCCCACCTTTCCATTAGCACACACGTGCCACAGTTCCGCTTATTCAGCTCGGCACTGTAGGTTCGTCACACTTTCTGCATTGAAGATGATGAATCACTTGGCGATTGTGAACGTGAATCGTCGCACAGCACTACTTTTTAACCACTAAGCGGAAACTCCACATATTTGAGACACTTTGCACAACTTACGTATTTGCACTTTCTAATATGTCTGGTATCGCGTAAGATTGACCGGTTTTAACAGGTTTACAAAATATACATGAACATGTTTACAAAAACATGAAACAAATAAGTGTCATTCAAGTACAGATACAAGAAAATCTGATCTATATTCTAATTAAAGGTGCCTCGTAATTAGTTTCTGCAGACACTTTTATTTTTAGCTCTAAGAAAACTTTCTCCTTTTTATTTCTTTCAGTGAATGAAGAATTTACTTCTCTAAATCTTTACATATTCTATAAGAAACTGTAAACTGATACTATCATCAACACAATGAAGAGCAATTTGACCACTACACGAGGAAAGGAAAGGCATACGGATTCCATCAAGCAACTTCTGTTTAAGATAAATATCATGCATATTTTTGTACGAGTATTTGGTTCCACAAACAATTTACGCTACATGCTACGAGGACAGGTTGAATACTGGTTGTAAATCCAAGTCCTGCTCACGGCATTATGTTTATTACATTCCTTTCTGTGTCTCAAAATCCTGTTTAATATTTATATTTTTCACTCAGTTACTCACTGTTGAAACCGTTCTTGTATGCTACAAGCCAATATATGTGTATATACGTTTTCATTGCATTCATTCATGTTCAGGTTCACTGCTAATTTTGTGTTTGAATATAGTGTTCAAGTGTTTCTACAACGCTAGTTTTGTATTACTCCAAGTATTAATTTACCCTCAGATGTATCTTGGATAACCATGTATGTATTTTATTGGACGTAGTATTCGACGATTTACGTAGTCGCGTAACACACAAGCAAAGTTAATGTGAGATCCACTGTTCTCGTTATCACTTTTTATCACACAGATCAGCCGGCCGAAGTGGCCGTGCGGTTAAAGGCGCTGCAGTCTGGAACCGCAAGACCGCTACGGTCGCAGGTTCGAATCCTGTCTCGGGCATGGATGTTTGTGATGTCCTTAGGTTAGTTAGGTTTAACTAGTTCTAAGTTCTAGGGGACTAATGACCTCAGCAGTTGAGTCCCATAGTGCTCAGAGCCATTTGAACCATCAGACAGATCTACAATCGTGTTTAGCTGTTTCAACGTGCTGAATATAAATGCACCTACTTACTCTCCTTTCCATAAATTCATACAAAGCCACAATTATACGTAACTCATAAACCAAAAAGGGGGGAAGGGACGTCTTTCATTTGGTACCTTCTATCTCCAGTTCAACCCTTCCTCCAGGCGAGATGTGCAACTGCAAGGAAGTCAATCGCGTCTTTACTTGTACATACTCACACGTCAAATACAACTTGGTACATTCAATATTTTTGCTAATAACATTTCGTTTTTTGCCTCTCGGAGAATATGTTTATCAATATTTCATACTTCCTTACGCAATCTTTGAAAGTGATTTGTCTCCTGCACTGTTTTTCTTTTAAATAACGTTTTTTTGCCATAATGAACCTTATCTTGTGGCTTGTAGTTGCTGAGTATACAAAGTTCTTACCATTTTAGTCACATGACCAAATTTCATTTTCTTCTTAATTTTTTTTATTCCTTCCTATACAGTTTTACGTTCACTTTAATGTAGAGATAGTTTTCAACAGAATAGTGTAAAGTATCGTATAATCGGCAAAGCTTAATCGGTTGTAGTTTTATATAAATAGTGTAGTTCTTTCTTATTCACTGAAGCGCCAAAGAAACTGGTACAGGCACGCGTATTCAAATACGGAGATAAGCAAACAGGCAGAATACTGCGCTGCGGTTGGCAACGCCTATATAAGACAACAAGTGTCTGGTGCAGTTGTTAGATCGGTTACTGCTGCTACAATAGCAGGTTATCAACATTTAAGGGAGTTTGAATGTGGTGTTATAGTCAGCGTACGAGCGATGGGACATGGCATCTTCGAGGTAGCGATGAAGTGTCGATTTTCCCGTAAGGCCATTTCACGAATGTACCGTGAATATCAGTAATCCAGTAATACATCACATCTTTGACATCGCTGGGGCCGGAAAAATATCCTGCAAGAACGGGACCAACAACGACTGGAGAGAATCGTTCAACGTGATAGAAGTGCAACCCTTCTGCAAATTGCTGCAAATTTCAGTGCTGGCTATCAACAAGTGACAGCGTGGGAACCATTCAACGAAACATCAGCGATATAGCATTTCAGAGCCGAAGGTTCTGTCGGGTACCCTAGATGAGTGAACGACACAAATCTTTACGACTCAGCTGGGTCCGTCAACACCGACACTGGACTGTTGCTGACCGGAAACACAACGCCTGGTCGGAAGAGTCTAGTTTCAAATTGTATCGAGCGGATAGACGTGTACGGTTATGGAGACAACCTCATGAATCCATGGATATTGTATGTCAGCAGGGGACTGTTCAAGCCGGTGGAGGCTCTGTAACGGCGTGGGGCGTGTGCAGTTGGAGTGCTATGGGATCCCTGATACGTCTAGACACGGCTCTGGCAGGTGAGACGTCCGTAAGCATCCTGTTTGATCACCTGCATCCATTCGTGTCTATTGTGCATACCGACGGACTTGGGCAATTTCAGCAGGACAATGCGACACCCCACCAGTCCAAAATTGTTACAAAGAGACTTCTGGAACACTCTTCACAGTTTTAACCCGCTGGCCACCAAGGTGCCCAGACATGAACATTGTTGATCATATCTGGGGTCCCCTGCAACGTGCTGTTCAGAAGAGATCTCCACTCCGTCGTACTCTTACGGATTTATGGACAGCCCTGCAGGATTCATGGTGTCAGTTCCCTAGAGCACTACTTGAATTTCAGTACCTCACCATATTCATCAGCCAATTCCTCTTTGTAGCTTACTGTCGTTAACATATGCTTTATTTATTAGTTTCGTATAATCATAACCTTCCTGTAAATAGTTCTTTCCTCGGTCGTGGCCATAGCTCTTTCCGTGTAAATACTTTCTTTTGTACACTCCTGGAAATGGAAAAAAGAACACATTGACACCGTTGTGTCAGACCCACCATACTTGCTCCGGACACTGCGAGAGGGCTGTACAAGCAATGATCACACGCACGGCACAGCGGACACACCAGGAACCGCGGTGTTGGCCGTCGAATGGCGCTAGCTGCGCAGCATTTGTGCACCGCTGCCGTCAGTGTCAGCCAGTTTGCCGTGGCATACGGAGCTCCATCGCAGTCTTTAACACTGGTAGCATGCCGCGACAGCGTGGACGTGAACCGTATGTGCAGTTGACGGACTTTGAGCGAGGGCGTATAGTGGGCATGCGGGAGGCCGGGTGGACGTACCGCCGAATTGCTCAACACGTGGGGCGTGAGGTCTCCACAGTACATCGATGTTGTCGCCAGTGGTCGGCGGAAGGTGCACGTGCCCGTCGACCTGGGACCGGACCGCAGCGACGCACGGATGCACGCCAAGACCGTAGGATCCTACGCAGTGTCGTAGGGGACCGCACCGCCACTTCCCAGCAAATTAGGGACACTGTTGCTCCTGGGGTATCGGCGAGGACCATTCGCAACCGTCTCCATGAAGCTGGGCTACGGTCCCGCACACCGTTAGGCCGTCTTCCGCTCACGCCCCAACTTCGTGCAGCCCGCCTCCAGTGGTGTCGCGACAGGCGTGAATGGAGGGACGAATGGAGACGTGTCATCTTCAGCGATGAGAGTCGCTTCTGCCTTGGTGCCAATGATGGTCGTATGCGTGTTTGGCGCCGTGCAGGTGAGCGCCACAATCAGGACTGCATACGACCGAGGCACACAGGGCCAACACCCGGCATCATGGCGTGGGGAGCGATCTCCTACACTGGCCGTACACCACTGGTGATCGTCGAGGGGACACTGAATAGTGCACGGTACATCCAAACTGTCATCGAACCCATCGTTCTACCATTCCTAGACCGGCAAGGCAACTTGCTGTTCCAACAGGACAATGCACGTCCGCATGTATCCCGTGCCATCCAACGTGCTCTAGAAGGTGTAAGTCAACTACCCTGGCCAGCAAGATCTCCGGATCTGTCCCCCATTGAGCATGTTTGGGACTGGATGAAGCGTCGTCTCACGCGGTCTGCACGTCCAGCACGAACGCTGGTCCAACTGAGGCGCCAGGTGGAAATGGCATGGCAAGCCGTTCCACAGGACTACATCCAGCATCTCTACGATCGTCTCCATGGGAGAATAGCAGCCTGCATTGCTGCGAAAGGTGGATATACACTGTACTAGTGCCGACATTGTGCATGCTCTGTTGCCTGTGTCTATGTGCCTGTGGTTCTGTCAGTGTGATCATGTGATGTATCTGACCCCAGGAATGTGTCAATAAAGTTTCCCCTTCCTGGGACAATGAATTAACGGTGTTCTTATTTCAATTTCCAGGAGTGTATATAGCTTCTTACTCTCATTATCTTTCTTCTTGTAAATAGTCCTAAGTCTACGTACCGTGATACGTGTGAAGTTGGTTTTGAAGTTTGTCACATAATGACGTGACAAAATGAACATTTCATCATACTATCACCGAGTGAGGTGGCGCAGTGGTTAGCACACTGGACTCGCATTCGGGAGGACGACGGCCTTCCTGATTTAGATTTTCCGTGATTTTCCTAAATCGCTCCAGGCAAAAACCGGGATGTTCGACTTCCTTCCCCGTCCTTCCCTAATCCGATGAGACCGATGACCTCGCTGTTTGGTCTCTTAACAACCCAACTCATTCTATCAAAATCTGTGCAGAAAACTCAAAGAATTCAGTAATAATACTCGTTATATATGGTTATATATGTTTATTCTTATGGTTAAGTCATCGGCTGGCGATCTTTTTGTTCCTATAACTAGTTCTATACGTGACATGGAAAAATTGCTACTTCACCTATTCAAATTTCGTGTAATTTGGTCGCATGTATGTGTCAGTATTTCCTTAATGCTTTTTTGTAGTATTTCTTTGTGTACGTAAGTATTATTTTGTCTAGTTAATGTTTGAACGACACGCTGTGTCTCTTACATTGTCATTATTTGTTAGGCGACGCACTAGCACGTTGTCACATTTCTCACTCTACAACCGTCCGGCGCACATCGTTTATTGCAAGATTGTTTACCCTTCGCTAGGCGCCCACATGGACGTGTTTTCACTAAATTATTTGTCATATCAACGATATCAGTGTAAAACTTAGTGCTACGAAATGTAGCCCGCATCTCGTGGTCGTGCGGTAGCGTTCTCGCTTCCCACGCCCGGGTTCCCGGGTTCGATTCCCGGCGGGGTCAGGGATTTTCTCTGCCTCGTGATGGCTGGGTGTTGTGTGCTGTCCTTAGGTTAGTTAGGTTTAAGTAGTTCTAAGTTCTAGGGGACTTATGACCACAGCAGTTGAGTCCCATAGTGCTCAGAGCCATTTGAACCATTTTTTACGAAATGTACCCGCAATTTACAACACGGCTCCAGGACGTCCATACAATTACGCGACAGCGCGTGTGTGATCCGCTAACAAACAGCAGAAAAGCTATGTAAGGTATCAAAGATAATGACTTCGTAACTTATTCAGCGGACTTTCTGGAAATTATTCATCATCATAATGCCGCCCACACTACGGTTCTCGATATCAACAGGTTTGAGGCCCACACGTGTTCCCAGAACAACGTCACGATAACGTACAACCAACTGCACAGCAGCCTCACTTTGCTCAAGACTCAAACAGCCTCCAGTGTCAACAGCACTTTCAGCCTCTGCTACTAGGAGGCCAACAACCGTCGCCTACCGACAACATGCACATACACTGCCAACTGTCAGCTTCCCATGACATCCGACTGGTCCAGCAACCACGCTATTAACTACGGCAGACGGCAGTTATCCATTCGACAGTTAATCAGCAACAGCGGCATCAGAGGAGTACAGTATAAACTGTCAGTTCAAAATAACTTTGAAGTTACGGCAAATTCTTACGTCAGTGAAAGTAAAGATCCTGTCAGTACCTTTTCAACCCCCTATAAAAACAAAGCTCCATCCCGTATTTGTATGCGACACTAAAAAGTGGAAAGATATAGCAAGAGACCTAGAGGGAATCCTTTCTCATCCGTTCTTGTCTAGATCACTACTTTATGCTGTAAGTATTGCAACTTAGACCCCTGGCGATTACAGGAAGTTTGTTAGTTTCTTGGTAGAGAACCATATCAAATTTCACTCTCATGAAACTGATCAGACTAATAAACCACTGTCATTAGAGGGTTACCTATCACAACATCTGAGGGTAGACATGCAGTTGAATTAACTAACAGAGCTTCTGTAGTACAAATGCATTCACCATATAACAAACGACCATATCCCTCATTCTTAGTAATATTAACACGTAATGCTAAAGCTGCATAAATACACGCCCTGCAAAAGTTATGCAGTATCTCAGGTGTAACTGAGGAAAATTACAGATCACATGGACCCAATTTTTGGTACATGTGTCAGAGATTTGATCATTCAACAGTATATTGCAATGCGGAACTGCATTGTGCAAAGTGCTCTCAGAATCACCTAACGTCAGACTGCAAAAAACCCGGAAACACTCCAGCCTCTCGCGTTAATTGTGGTGAAAGCCATCCCAAGTCGTACAAATGCTGTGTTGTTTACCAGCAACTACGCTCGGGCCAGCACCGCCAAGTACACACATTTGCGCAGCAGGAGCCAGCCCTGCTGTCACAAACAGCCACCAGTACCAAACCAGACACGACCACTTCAGCTGTCCAGCCACGATACACCTCGTTTTCCAGGAAGAGAGCATCATATGCCGACATAACGAAAGGCACTCTCCCGCAACGATTGGTTAATCAGCACCTTCTACCGCCAAACTTCCGTTCTCCGTACCTGTTATATTCTTCAATGCCTCCTCTTAGAGATTACCAAGCTGTCATATCTAATGTAATAAATCCTTTACAAATGCTAGCGCAGCCCAGAAAAAAAGATCTCTTAAGCTGGCACTGTTGAAGTCAAGCAATAACCATCATTTCACCACATAACACGTCAATATCAGATATATCATTACATCTACTGACTAACAATCCTTAAACGGCGAACAATGTAGCAGCGGAAAACCTTAAAGACATATTCTGGAATGCAAACGGCTTAAAAAACAAAGTTGCTTAACTAAATCTATTCATTAGTGAAATCTCATCTTATGTAATCTTACTCAGTGAAACTCACTTGCGACCTTCAGGAATTCTTATGATACCACGATTTAAACGCTCCAACGAGCCGGTGGTACTGCTTTACTAGTCCAGCAAAACATGTAGCATCGGTAAACCTAGAATCAACGAACGTCTGGGGTAACGCTACATTTGTCTCCATGTACCAACCATCCTACTGAAAACTTCTACTAGCTGATCTCGATAGTGTCTTGGGTGGCCCTACTGAACCCGTAATAGTAGCAGGCTGAATTCTAAACATCGTATGTGGCATTCAACGATCATCAAGCCTAACGAAATCCGGCCGAGCCGGCCGGAGGGGCCGTGCGGCTCTAGGCGCTACAGTCTGGAACCGAGCGACCGCTACGATCGCAGGTTCGAATCCTGCCTCGGGCATGGATGTGTGTGATGTCCTTAGGTTAGTTAGGTTTCATTAGTTCTAAGTTCTAGGCGACTGATGACCTCAGAAGTTAAGTCGCACAGTGCTTAGAGTCATTTGAACCATTTAAGCCAAACCCGGCCGACTAGCAACGTGGTCTAGCGCACTGCTTCCCGAGCGGGAAGACGTGCCGGTCCCCGGCACGAATCCGCCTGACGGATTAGTATCGAGGTCCGGTGTGCTGGTCAGCCTGTGGGTGGTTTTTAAGGCGGTTTTCCATGTGCCTCGGCGAATGCGGGCTGGTTCCCCTTATTCCGGCTGTTACACTATGTCGCCGATTGCTGCGCAAACACTGTCTCCACGTACGCATACACCGTAATTACTCTTTTTTTTTTGGTCATCAGTCTACTGACTGGTTTGATGCGGCCCGCCACGAATTCCTTTCCTGTGCTAACCTCTTCATCACAGAGTAGCACTTGCAACCTACGTCCTCAATTATTTGCTTGACGTATTCCAATCTCTGTCTTCCTCTACAGTTTTTGCCCTCTACAGCTCCCTCTAGTACCATGGAAGTCATTCCCTCATGTCTTAGCAGATGTCCTATCATCCTGTCCCTTCTCCTTGTCAGTGTTTTCCACATATTCCTTTCCTCTCCGATTCTGCGTAGAGCCTCCTCATTCCTTACCTTATCAGTCCACCTAATTTTCAACATTCATCTATAGCACCACATCTCAAATGCTTCGACTGTCTTCTGTTCCGGTTTTCCCACAGTCCATGTTTCACTACCATACAATGCTGTACTCCACACGTACATCCTCAGAAATTTCTTCCTCAAATTAAGGCCGGCATTTGATATTAGTAGACTTCTCTTGGTCAGAAATGCCTTTTTTGCCATAACGAGTCTGCTTTTGATGTCCTCCTTGCTCCGTCCGTCATTGGTTATTTTACTGCCTAGGTAGCAGAATTCCTTAACTTCATTGACTTCGTGACCATCAATCCTGATGTTAAGTTTCTCGCTGTTCTCATTTCTACTACTTCTCATTACCTTCGTCTTTCTCCGATTTACTTTCAAACCATACTGTGTACTCATTAGACTGTCCATTCCGTTCAGCAGATCATTTAATTCTTCTTCACTTTCACTCAGGATAGCAATGTCATCAGCGAATCGTATCATTGATATCCTTTCACCTTGTATTTTAATTCCACTCCTGAACCTTTCTTTTATTTCCATCATTGCTTCCCCGATGTACAGATTGAAGAGTAGGGGCGAAAGGCTACAGCCTTGTCTTACACCCTTCTTAATACGACCACTTCGTTGTTGATCGTCCACTCTTATTATTCCCTCTTGGTTGTTGTACATATTGTATATGACCCGTCTCTCCCTATAGCTTACCCCTACTTTTTTCAGAATCTCGAACAGCTTGCACCATTTTATATTGTCGGACGCTTTTTCCAGGTCGACAAATCCTATGAAAGTGTCTTGATTTTTCTTTAACCTTGCTTCCATTATTAGCCGTAACGTCAGAGTTGCCTCTCTCGTCCCTTTACTTTCCTAAAGCCAAACAGATCGTCACCTAGCGCATTCTCAATTTTCTTTTCCATTCTTCTGTATATTATTCTTGTAAGCAGCTTCGATGCATTCACTGTTGAGCTGATTGTGCGATAATTCTCGCACTTGTCAGCTCTTGCCGTCTTCGGAATTGTGTGGATGATGCTTTTCCGAAAGTCAGATGGTATGTCGCCAGACTCATATATTCTACACACCAACGTGAATAGTCGTTTTGTTGCCACTTTCCCCAATGATTTTAGAAATTCTGATGGAATGTTATCTATCCCTTCTGCCTTATTTGACCGTAAGTCCTCCAAAGCTCTTTTAAATTCCGATTCTAATACTGGATCTCCTATATCTTCTAAATCGACTCCTGTTTCTTCTTCTATCACATCAGACAATCTTCACCCTCATAGAGGCTTTCAATGTATTCTTTCCACCTATCTGCTCTCTCCTCTGCGTTTAACAGTGGAATTCCCGTTGCACTCTTAATGTTACCACCGTTACTTTTAATGTCACCAAAGGTTGTTTTGACTTTCCTGTATGCTGAGTCTGTCCTTCCGACAATCATATCTTTCTCGATGTCTTCACATTTTTCCTGCAGCCATTTCGTCTTAGCTTCCCTGCATTTCCTATTTATTTCATTCCTCAGCGACTTGTATTTCTGTATTCCTGATTTTCCCGAAACATGATTGTACTTCCTCCTTTCATCAATCAACTGAAGCATTTCTTCTGTTACCCATGGTTTCTTCGCAGCTACCTTCTTTGTACCTATGTTTTCCTTCCCAACTTCTGTGATGGCCCTTTTTAGAGATGTCCATTCCTCTTCAACTGTACTGCCTACTGCGCTATTCCTTAATGCTGTGTCCATAGCGTTAGAGAACTTCAAACGTATCTCGTCATTCCTTAGTACTTCCGTATCCCACTTCTTTGCGTATTGATTCTTCCTGACTAATGTCTTGAACTTCAGCCTACTCTTCATCACTATTATATTGTGATCTGAGTCTATATCTGCTCCTGGGTACGCCTTGCAATCCAGTATTTGATTTCGGAATCTCTGTCTGACCATGATGTAATCTAATTGAATTCTTCCCGTATCTCCCGGCCTTTTCGAAGTATACCTCCTCCTCTTGTGATTCTTGAACAGGGTATACGCTATTACTAGCTGAAACTTGTTACAGAACTCAATTAGTCTTTCTTCTCTTTCATCCCTCGTCCCAAGCCCATATTCTCCTGTAACCTTTTCTTCTACTCCTTCCCTTACAACTGCATTCCAGTCGCACATGACTATTAGATTTTCGTCCCCCTTTACATACTGCATTACCCTTTCAATATCCTCATACACTTTCTCTATCTGTTCATCTTCAGCTTGCGACGTCGGCATGTATACCTGAACTATCGTTGTCGGTGTTGGTCTGCCGTCGATTCTGATTAGGACAACCCGGTCACTGAACTGTTCACAGTAACACACTCTCTGCCCTTCCTTCCTACTCATAACGAATCCTACACCTGTTATACCATTTTCTGCTCTTCCCGCGCCCGGGTTCCCGGGTTCGATTCCCGGCGAGGTCAGGGATTTTCTCTGCCTCGTGATGACTGGGTGTTGTGTGCTGTCCATAGGTTAGTTAGGTTTAAGTAATTCTGAGTACTAGGGGACTGATGGCCATAGATGTTAAGTCCCATAGTGCTCAGGGCAATTTCAACCATTTTCTACTGCTGTTGATATTACCCTATACTCATCTGACCAGAAATCCTTGTCTTCCTTCCACTTCACTTCACTGACCCCTACTATTTTCTAGTTTCCCTACCACGTTCAAGCTTCTGACATTCCACGCCCCGACTCGTAGAACGTTATCCTTTCGTTGAGTATTCAATCTTTTTCTCATGGTAACCTCCCCCTTGGCAGTCCCCTCCCGGAGATCCGAATGGGGGACTATTCCGGAAACTTTTGCCAATGGAGAGATCATCGTGATACTTTTTCAGTTACAGGCCACATGTCCTGTGGATACACGTTATGTGTCTTTAATGCAGTGATTTCCATTGCCGGCATCCTCATGTCGTTGATCATTGCTGATTCTCCCGCCTTTAGGGGCAATTTCCCACCCCTGAACCTCTTTGACAAGGCCGTTGGCAGAATGAGGCTGACTTCTTATGCCGGAAATCTTCGGCCGCCAATGCTGATTATTTATCAAAATTTAGGCAGTGGCGGGGATCGAACCCGGGACCTAAGACGTTTTGCTTATGAATCAAAGACGCTACCCCTATAGGAATATTTATAGATAATCATTCGTTATCGATGAACTGTATGTGCTAGGGCTTCTGAATTTCTTTGTGCTGTCCATGTATACTCTGCATGGTTGTGAATTTCGTCCTGTACGTTAGTGTACTACTTTTTTCGTCGTGAAACTCTCTACCTAGTCAATGATGGGAAGAGGACTAGACAGCCCTCAAAGTAATAGAACACTGCTGTTGGCAGGTGAACCTCTCACATACGTCTTGCGAAGTGATTGCAGTGAGAAAATTTGGTGCTAATAGGAACGTTTTTACTGAGAGAGAATCAGCAGCAGAAGTTCCGTCTTTTGTTATCTCGATAAATAATAGACAATATTCTTTCGTGAGTTTTGTATATCCATAAACGGATGGACTGACATCTTAATAGGTAGACTAAATTTACATCTACACCTACATGCATACATTGCAACCCATCATACGTTGTGGTACCCTGTACCGCACTAGCAATTTCCTTTCCTGTTCCACTCACAAAAAGAGCGAGAGAAAAGAAAGGCTGCTTGTTCATATGCCTGCTTATGAGCGTTGATTTCTTCTATCTTATCTTCATGGTCCTCAAGCAAAATGTAAGTTAGTGGCAGTATAATCCTTCTACAGTCAGCTTCAAATGTTGGTTTTCAATAGTATTCCTCGAAAAGAACGTTTCTATGTCAGGGGTGGAACCACAAAAAAAAAAAGTGTGTGAAATCGTATGGGACAAAACTGCTAAGGTCATCAGTCCCAAAAGCTTACACACTACTTAACCTAAATTATCCTAAGGACAAACACACACACCCATGCCAGAGGGAGGACTCGAACCTCCGCCAGGACCAGCCGCACAGTCCATGACTGCAGCGCCCTAGACATCTCGGCTAATCCCGCGCGGCGTGGAACTGCAGTTAGAACTAAACGTCCAAGCGGCCCCTGCTTGTCTGGTAGTGTGCCGTGGCCAGCGGCAGGAGTGGTCATGAGACTTCAGCTGACCGGAAGCTGTGACTTACCCTCGCGCGAGCGGCGGGTATAAAGGGAGGCTCTGGCTAGCCGCTCTTGCCCGCAGCCACGGGGACAAGTCCCGACGACGGCGCTTGCGGCCGGCACTTTCTGGATGGCTAAATGGCGAACTAACCATTATTCTGGTTGAACGGCGACAGAAGGGAAAGCATTGTTACGTGTATTCTACCATATTTACAAGGAAATTTGAGAAGATTCAATACGACCAGTGATTGGGCAGGATAATTATTTTCCCCATGTAAATTGATCAATTCGTGCTTGGGTGGTGTGAGTGATATTCTCCCCGGCCTCTGAGGGCCTGGTACACCTGGAGTATGGATACCCGTACACGAGGGCGTAACTAACGGTGTGGCTGCAACTCCCGGCTCTCATGCTGTCAGGGGGACGGCGAGCTCTTTGCGATAGTGAGTATATGCGATTGGAAGGTTATTTTTTTTCGCTTGGTATGTTTAGTGGAAACGCTGTAGTGGGGCAGTGTGCGTGTGTTCTCAAATGTTGCTTCATACAAGACCTCAGATATGTCTGGCGTAAATTTCATTACTTGATTTGCAAAATGTATGTGTTTGTTTCTCAAACATGAATACCTCATATGTGTGTTATTGTGAAGAAGAATCATTGTAATGTGGTGGTGAGCTTTCTAAGCGATCTGTTTAACACCTGTAAATTGTTAACACAATTAATTTGATAGGGTAGTGCAAATGGACTATTTCCAGCCATTTTTGATATCGTAATTGCTGCAATGGCACAGTCGGTGGGGTGCGACGATGAGGAGGACAAGTAGCCAGTGGAGGGGCATGCTTGTGTGATCACGTGTACCATCACTGACAGGCTAGAACAATCATGGAAAATCGGTAACTCCTCCTATGGGAGAAAGAGATGGAGGGATGAGGGGAGGTAAGAGGGGAGGTAACACTGGTTCTAAGCTGGTTAGTCTGTATTCGCACACACGTGCAGCTGCCGTCACTCTCTGCTGGTGAGGTCTTTTGGGGTCGATTTTTGCGGTAGTTGTGTTATTACAATGCTTTTTTTCCCCTCAATTCCGGCTGTGTGTGTTGCATTGTGCCTAGCTGTTTACGAATGGTGTGTTTTTATCTTTCTTTTTTGCATGACAATTTCTATGTGTAGTTACAGCAGTGAAGCATTTTCCATCAGTTTTGTGTAGTTTGTATTGGCCTTCTTACACTTCAGTGATAGTTTACCTAAGCAGGTATCTGTGTCCAAGTTCCTCAGCAACTATACGCGGGCAGATCGGTAGGAGGCTATTTCTGTGGCAGCGTCTGTGGGACAGTTCCCAGCCAATTTCGAGTGGTATTGTGGCCTAGAGGATACAGCAAGGTGAATAAATACACACATGGGATTGTAAAGGGGAGCAAAACCCGTTTCAAGGGTCCTCAGTTGAGCCTCATACACCAAAGTGAGCACTTCTTGTTCATTCTGTCTGGCGTAGTGGAAGAGGACAAAGTTATCTCTTGCACTGTCGCTTGACTTGCTGTTTCAGCAAACAAGAACAGCTCCAGCACAGGAAGTTGTCTCTGTGAGATGCGACATGCATTCTCTGTCCATCCTGCTACATCATCATTATTTTCCGAAAAGCGTGCTCCTACACTCATCCATTGTCAACACCTTCCATTCGTCATGTCACACACAGTCCCCAGCTGTATGCCTACAGGTAATACATTTACTAAACTCATCTCTGTCGAAAACCAACAACTCGTCAATTGAATACATTTCCCGTCAAGAATAAACACATTATCTTCCACTCCAGCCTGCTTCCCACCAATTCACAAGTGGGGGCGGGGGCGGTGGAAACTGGGGGTCGGTGGCTATAGGACAGTTTAGGACCTCCAGTGACAGTATCATGGATAACAGTGTTGGTCTTCAAATTTCGAGGCGGAACATATACACGCCCGATCAGGAGGAGGAGGAGGAGGAGATTAGTGTTTAACGTCCCGTCGACAACGAGGTCATTAGAGACGGAGCGCAAGCTCGGGTGAGGGAAGGATGGGGAAGGAAATCGGCCGTGCCCTTTCAAAGGAACCATCCCGGCATTTGCCTGAAGCGATTTAGGGAAATCACGGAAAACCTAAATCAGGATGGCTGGAGACGGGATTGAACCGTCGTCCTCCCGAATGCGAGTCCAGTGTGCTAACCACTGCGCCACCTCGCTCGGTCTGCGCGATCAGGAAAAGTGGGGATGTGGCCAGCAGAAAGTGGGAGCAAGGGGCGGTGGAGTGTGGAGGAGGATGGAGGATGGAGGATATTGGTGTTTAACGTCCCGTCGACAACGTGGTCATTAGAGACGGAGCACAAGCTCGGATTAGGGAAGGATGGGGAAGGAAGTCGGCCGTGCCCTTTCAAAGGAACCATCCCGGCATTTGCCTAGAGTGATCTAGGGAAATCACGGAAAACCGAAATCAGGATGGCCGGACGCGGGATTGAACCGTCGTCCTCCTGAATGCGAGTCCAGTGTCCTACCACTGCGCCACCTCGCTCGGTGTGGAGTGTGGAGGTAACTGTAGGACAATTCAGCACACTCAAGGATAAAGTAAATAAGTGAAGACACTACATTACATCCTTCCTCTCTAGTAGCTAAGCATGGACTAAGTCTTTTTCCGGTCACTTTCCAAGTGGGGGAGTGGATGGGAAGTGGGAGAGGGGAGCGAAAGTTTGAGAGGCGGGAGGAGTGAGGGTAACGATAGCATGTGACATTACCATATCTACCTTCCATGGAGAGGTGATTTTGGGACCACCCAGGGAGGGTCGCCATCTAAAATAAATTTGACAACAGAGTAGATTGCATTGAAACGTTGTCTCTCTGCTACTATTGTCATACTGCGTAACAAATAAATTACATGGGCGTCCAAATGTAAGAAATTTTTGCGACGTTGTACATGCTCTTTGTTTCAACTGTCATGACAGATAGCTTGGCTGTACACAACATAAGTGAAGATTTTAAAATAAGAATGTTCTGGGCGATGCAGCGATGTTGTACACTGCCAGTTGCACTTATAGTACTATGTGTGGCTAATCTCTGTGCAGTTTCTGACAGTAACGAAAATAATTACATAAATATTTCACTGCATAAGATGATACAGTTGCTGTCACAGATAGCTTGACGAAATGTAACAGATTTACCTGAAGAGTTAAGGTATGAATCTTATGGATGATGCAATGGTGTTGTACGCTGCTATCTGGATGTAGAGGGTATATAAAAAAATCACCCGGTTTGGCACATCTATGTTTCTGCAACTAATAAACACATATGACGAATTTTGTTTTATTGATGAACAGGAAATTCAAAAAGTTTTTTTCATACCTTTCATAGGTATTCAATATGTCCCCTTGAAATGCATGGCATATGTCAATGCGGTTTTCGAATTGTTCCCTAACTGCAGCGAGCATGTCTTGAGTTACAGCTTCCACAGCTGCTGTTATGCGATGTCTCAGTTCATTCATTGTTGTTGGTAACGGAGGTACATAAACAGAGTCTTTCATAAACCCCACAAGTCATAATCACATGCAGTCAGGCGGTGACTTGGAGGCCAATAATGTAAGACTGAATCATCTGGTCCAGTACGAAGATCCATAATTCTGCAATCCTTTGATTTAAAAATCCCCGCAGTTCCAGATGGCAGTGTGGCGGTGCCCCATGCTGTTGGTAAATGAATTCGTTCGAATCAGTGTCCAACTGTGCGAAAGGAAAGTTCTCAAGCATATCGAGAAATGTGCTTCCTGTAAAAGTGTTCTCGCAGAGAAAAATGGATCATACGCCTTTTCCCGTGAAACTGCACCGCACACATTAAATTTTGGAGAGCCCCTTTTACGTTGTACAACTTCATATAATTGTTCCGTATCCCATATTCTCACATTATAACGGTTCATCTTTCCATTTCAATGGAATGTTGCCTCGTCACTAAACACTAAGTGTGGAAGAAAACTGTCGTACTCCATCTTGCCAAGAAAGAAATTACAGAACTCCACACGTTGTTGTTTGTTACGTTCACGAAGAACTTGCAGTAGCTGAATTTTGTGTTGTTTCATGTGTAAGCGTCGACGCAACACACGCCAGATGGACATCGGGGACGTATTGAGTTGTCGAGCTGCACGGTGAACGGATTTCTGCGGCCTCCTTGTGGAACTTACGGCGTATTTGTTCGACGTCTGTGTCAGTCACTTGGGGACGACCCAGCGGTTTGCCTTTACACAAACAACTTGTTTCTCGGAATTGTTCATGCCATCGCCTCATGCTCTGTGCTGTAGGAGGATCCACACAGTACCTAGTACGAAAGTCACGCTGAACAGCTATTACTGACCCGCACTGCTCAAAACGCAGAACACAAAACGCTTTCTGTCATACCGACACCATTTTTACTACAACTGGAGTGGGAGCACAATGCTGCTTCCTAGCGGGAACCATGTAAAACTCGAGAGTTTGCTCTTCTCAACAGTACGTTGTTCACGCTCATATCTCAAATAACATAATAGTTTTTTTTTAATCGGATGATTCATTTTGATAGACCCTGTATAACACTACATGTGAGGATGATAGTTAAGCTACGAAAACTGGTCATCACCTTGGAAATTTTTTTTTACTGTCAACTGCTTTTGAAACAATGTACAGAAAATTTTAAACAATGTACAGAAAATTTTAAAAAATTTTGAATGAACTTCTATAAAATTTTTATAATTTTATATTTGATTAAATGTTTAATCAGCTTGCAAGTCCTTAATATACAGCATTAACATTCAAGGGCACCAGCATCCCTGGGCCGCGCCTAAAGCTACGTAGACATCTACCGCTGTCTCTGCATCCAAAGTAACTGATTCTCCCTCACGAAACTCTCAGTCCAGAAACGAATTCCGTATGATAGTCTATATCCTCTCAAATCCGTTAATAAGCGTTTGTGGGGTATTCAGTGTTTACTGTAATTACCGAATTGCTTTCTTTCTAGGTTTTCAAATGGCTCTGAGCACTATGGGACTTAACATCTGAGGTCATCAGTCCCCTAGATCTTAGAACTACTTAAACCTAACTAACCTAAGGACAGCAGCACGATTCCGGACTGAATAGAAACGCTCGGCCACAGCGGCCGGCTTCAGGGTGACATGTGAGAAAAGCGGGAGTTGGTTATCACATGGCCGATGTTTTTGGAATCTATGATGGTCGGATTGGAGGAGGTCACTGCGTTCGAGATACCTTATTAGCTTTGAGGTCAATATAGGGTCTGATATTCTATAAGAGATGCACGTCAGTGGTAATGGACGATAGTTCTATGTGTCCATTCTGGTAGCCTTCTTGCAGGTGGGAGTGCCCTATACTTACTTCCGACCAATGAGCACAGTCTACCCCACAGACTGAATTTGGAGGTGCCTTATTGCGAAACATTAATATACGGTGAAAAGACTATTTCCTGAACTAACAGTGCATTATCGGACTTTATCCGTGAAGCGAACGTTTACGAGTGTAAGTAAATAAATGTTGGATTAATAAAGCGGTCGCCACCGTATATCAGCTAATTGATTGCGGTGCAACAAACCGAAAAGAACTAGCTCTCAGTTTTACCTATAAAAATTTACTACTAGCAGTACACTACCAAAAATGCACAAATGTTTTAGTAGTCACAACTTTCAATATAATTATAATTGAATTATTTCCATTCCACAGTTCGTTAAACATATATTAATGCTTTTAACGCTGCACAGAAGCTGTTCTAACATTTAATTTAAAATTAATGTTCAACAATAAATATTTCCTTTAGCAGGACTTGCATCTCGTCACCTTATACACAAGGACAACGAAAGATGGTACCTGTTCCTAAATACAATTCATCATAGATAGTCCTGTTACAGGGAAGGCATTAGTTACTTAAACGCTATTCCAGCTATGTGTCGTATCGAAACATACGCTAAAAGCATCTGTGACCCTTATCCTTAAGGAGTTCCACCGACGACGGGTGGACAGCACTTTCGTCGCTCTGCTGCTACGTAAATCAGACGCTAGCCGCCGGAATATGCGTCCGTCACTTTTCCCTTCCACATATTTCGGCAAAACTGGGCAAGCATTTAGTTAGTTTTCTTCTAGTATTTCTCACATAATTCATAAAAGAAACAGGCGTAAACTTTTTCTCATTCTTTAGGTTTGCGAGACGAGAACGTATCGGCGTCTTCTGCAGAAAATGAACGCACTTTTTATAACATTCACATTACATTTTTTATAATTCAGAAAAAAATCTCACATTAGCTGTAATAGACACATGACTTGACAATATGAAAAGCAGCGCATTGTACACAGTAGCCAGGGTTGAAGTTTCCCTGCGAGCGGCGTGTTGTCGTTGCAGGAAGTTTACAACAGAATGACGTGATACCAGTTCGATTGTATACAGAGTACGCGAAAGAACTTGCCCCCTTGTAACAGCCGTGTACCGCAGGTCTCTGCAGAATCAGAGGGTTCCAGATAATTGGAAAAGAGCACAGGTAGTTCCAGTTTTCAAGAAGGGTTGTCGGGCAGATGCGCAAAACTATAGGCCTATATCTCTCTCATCGATCTGTTGTAGAATTTTAGAACATGTTTTTTGCTCCTACTCTGTCGGAATCAACATGGATTCCGGAAACAGCGATCGCGTGAGACCCAACTCGCTTTATTTGTTCATGAGACCCAGAAAATATTAGATACAGGCTCCCAGGTAGATGCCATTTTCCTTGACTTCCGGGAGGCGTTCGATACAGTTCCGCACTGTCGCCTGATAAACAAAGTAAGAGCCTACGAAGTATCATAGCAACTGTGTGGCTAGATTGAAGAGTTTTTAGCAAACAGAACACAGCATGTTGTTCTCAATAGAGAGACGTCTACAGACGTTAAAGTAACCTCTGGCGTGCCACAGGGGAGTGTTATGGGGCCATTGCTTTTCACAATATACATAAATGACATAGTAGATAGTGTCGGAAGTTCCATGCGGCATTTCACGGATGATGCTGTAGTATACAGAGAAGTTGCAGCATTAGAAAATTGCAGCAAAATGCAGAAAGATCTGCAGTGGATATGCACTTGGTGCAGGGAGTGGCAACTGACCCCTAACATAGACAAATGTAATGTATTGCGAATACATAGAAAGAAGGATCCTTTATTGTATTATTATATGATAGCGTAACAAACACTGGTACCAGTTACTTCTGTAAAATATCTGGGAGTATGCGTACGGAACGATATGAAGTGGAATGATCATATAAAATTAATTGTTGGTAAGGCGGGTGCCAGGTTAAGATTCATTGGGAGAGTCCTTAGAAAATGTAGTCCATCAACAAAGGAGGTGGCTTACAAAACACTCGTTCGACCTATACTTGAGTATTGCTCATCAGTGTGGGATCCGTACCAGGTCGGGTTGGCAGAGGAGATAGAGAAGATCCAAAGAAGAGCGACGCGTTCCGTCACAGGGTTATTTGGTAAGCGTGATAGCGTTACGGAGATGTTTAGCAAACTCACGTGGCAGACTCTGCAAGAGAGGCGCTCTGCATCGCGGTGTAGCTTGCTGTCCAGGTTTCGAGACGGTGCGTTTCTGGATGAGGTGTCGAATATATTGCTTCCCCCTACTTGTACCTCCCGAGGAGATGACGAATGTAAAATTAGAGAGATTCGAGTGCGCACGGAGGCTTTCCGGCAGTCGTTCTTCCCGCGAACCATACGCGAATGGAACAGGAAAGGGAGGTAGTGACAGTGGCACGTAAAGTGCCCTCCGCCACATTCCGTTGGTTGGCTTGCGGAGTATAAATGTAGATGTAGAAACAAACACACGATTTGGACGCTCTTTTGTATGGTAGATACCTTGAGTGCACTGAACGATATCAGGAGCTAATTTCAACAGCCTTGAAGTTCACGACAATACGACACTTGAAAACTTCGGCGACAGCTGCGAGTAAAGTCAGTATTCGCGCAATGAAACTTCCACTAGGCAGCAGAGCGTGCGCCGGGGTGAAAAAATTCTTGACAGGTTAAAACTGTGTGCTGGAGCGGGACTCGCAAACAGAGACCTTGCCGTCGTGGGCAGCGCCGTTACTGGCTGAGCTATCCAAACACGACTCGCGACTCGCGATTGCAACTTCATTGCTGCCACTGTCTTCCTATCCTTTCCAAACTTCACTTTCTGTCACAATTTCAATCTACTGGTAAATTTTTAAGTCTGTGGACGCTCCGCTGGTGAATTAAAATTTGATTCTGGAAACAATCCCCTATGTTGTGGCTTAATCATTTCTTCGCAATATTCTTTGTTTCAGTGGTGCTTGCCCAGGAAAATATGCAGGATAGTTGCTGTGGAGTTTGGAAAATAGAGAAGACTTACTGCCAGAATTTAAGCCGTGTTAAAACGTCGCGGGTCTTGCTTACGAGGCTCAGACGGTAAGAGCGATGCCCTGGAAAGCAACGTTCGCGTTCTACCGCTCGTGGTCACATAGTTTTATTCTTCCAGGAAGTCTCAGAACGGTAAATGTTCATCAATGTTGATTAGCAGTACCATTGCATAGTATGATCGCATCTGATTTTAATAGTTCAAGAGGATGTGCAGTTTCTCTGCAAAGGTCACAGTGCACCTCAGGAGCTTCAGTTTCCCAACATACCAAGATTGAAATGCGAAATACAGTTCATTTGGGCTCAATAAGTGATCACCAGCTGTGTGGAAGGAGGGTAACTGTGAGGTGATGGAGTCTTAGCTGAGAAACTGCCATGCTGATGTCACTTCTAGACTTTAGACTTTGTGTCACCATATGTGTAACTTTTCTGTTGCGGAAGCCGCAGTACATGAGTTACATTATGCACCAAAGTCATATTCATCATACAGTGTCTCGTTTATGCATTGTGCACTGCTATGAGTATTGTCGGTACTGCTCTGTATCAGTCCTAACATCTCTAGTTTTACCATAGTGGCTAATATCCATCTGCAGGATAAAATTAATAAGTATATTCGAACGCAATGAACCGTGGCTTATTTGAATGTGGAGGGTAATGTTCGCCTTGGTGCGCGACGCATTTCTTTTAGTGCCAAACGGTGCAGTTGGTTTAACATTCATGCTGGTCACAGTGAGTAAACGAACACACACAAGCTCTTCCTAGAATCTTCTTTACCTCTCCCCGTAATCTGTCTTGGTGAGGATCCTAGACCAACACACCATACTGAAGAATATGTCGAAACACGTTTTTGTAGACATCCCCCTTCATGGGTGAAGGATTATTCCCTAGGAGTATTTCGTTAGATTCTGTCATCCCCACAGCTAGCCTGAGCTGGTCGTTCCGTCTCAGATCACAACAGCATACCTGAAGGTTGCCACCGATGCTCATAACCCATCAACAACAATGTGATCAAACTACATAAACACCGTCTTTCATTCCCTGTTCAAACACAGTTCAGTACATTTGCTTGTGGTGAAGGTCAGTCGGCAGTGTTTTTACCAATCGCTGATCTTCTTCAAGTCGTCTAGCATTTTGTAGCCTTTTCTGTTACTTCTTTCCCGGCATACAACTTCGCTTGATGTATGTCTCGTAAGTGATATGTGCTGCATCATGGAATCGTCCGGAAGGTCTCCGGTTCTGAGGATAAAAAAAACTGAACTTTCTTCAACAACCCGTTTCTGCCCCCTCCTCCCCCCACCCCGCCACACACACACACACACACACACACACACACACACACACAGTCACTGTAGCGAATTATAAACAGTAGTAACAGCGTATACAAACAACTGATGTTCTAATTTCTATGCGTCTTTTGCATGAAGGCTAATTCAATGACCGATGTGCTTGAAACTCTGGCCCGCAGAATTCTTACATGCGAAGTCTATTTGAGAAAAAATACTTGAAATACACTACCCAAACAATCAAAGAGTCGGTTTCTTGAAATCCCGATGTGTAGAAATAGCACAGTAGTTGTGTTAAAAACTGTTTTTTAACGCAACTGGTGTGCTAGTTCTTCATATCAGAAATGTTGTTAAACCATTCACACCGCCACCCATAGCGCAATCGGACTTCTTTTGTGCCACTTATACTTGCTTCACACAGTCAAAGAAAAAAATTGTACGCGATAAAAGCTCAAACAGTAGTAAGAGTCCTTCGCACAGTGAAAGTAAAATTTTGACCCACTACAATTTCAAAAGAACAATTTCCAATATGTACCGAAAATTACAAAAAAATATGATAAAAAATAAAAATATTGCCTTCTTGATATCGATATATTGGTGAAAAAATATCGACGGTATGTATCGATACCTTTTTGATAAAATATCGATATGTCGTCAGCAGCCCTACCCGGCAGAGGCACAGCTGTCACAGCAGGTTGCCGGCGACGTGGGCCAACGGAATAGTGGCTGTGGGGCACTGTTGGCATTCACATCCGGCAGCAACTGAAGTTTGTTGTTGTAGTCTCCAATGGTTCTGTGTTCATTAGAGTGTAATTATATTTGTCATTGCACATGTGTGTGTGGGCAACGGCCTTGCCGCAATGGACACACCGGTTCCAGTCAGATCACTGAAGTTAAGCGCTGTCGGGCGTGGCCGGCACTTGGATGGGTGACCATCCGGGCCGCTATGTGCTGTTGACATTTTTCGGGGTGCACTGAGCCTCGTGATGCCAACTGAGGAGTTACTCGACCGAATAGTAGCGGCTCCGGTCAAAGAAAACCATCATAACGACCAGGAGAGCGGTGTGCTGACCACACGCCCCTCCTATTCGCATGTTCAGCTGAGGATGACACGGCGGTCGGATGGACCCGATGGACCACTTGTGGCCTGATGACGGAGTGCATGCTGACATGTTTGTCTAGTGATGAACGTTGAAACATTTTAGATCCCCAGTATTGCATAAAACGCAGACAAGCAAACCAGATCCAGTTGAAATTTAACTAATTAGTGCCTCGAAGCAAAAGCCAGATCGGCGTGTGTCGTTTCTCCAGTAGGATAATTCCGACGTGTGATGGTTTTGACGACGGTGAGGTGTGAAAATCCACATGAGAGACTTACAAAGCTTTTCTGAAAGCAAAACTCGCAAATAAGTCGCAAAACCAAACATGTGCTAGGTATCCTAGCACATACCACGGATACCGTCCAGCACAGAGCAGCCATCACCATACCCTACAGTCCCATTGCCAAGCCTTCACAGGGACATTATGCCCATCCTACTCTGTCACAGACCACTCCGAAACCTCATCACTTAATACGTCCAGATTCTACATGAAATGAAAAAAAATTCTTTCTTACGCGTCGTTTCACACTTAAGATTTTTGTCTATTACAATATCATATTTTAATACGTATTTGTTTGCTTCTTAAATATCTTTTAAATACATAAAACTATATAATCTATTAATGTACTTTGAAACAGAAATGTGAATTACAATACAATTTAAAATGTTTTATTTTCCCCTAATTGTGTCATATGTAAAGATTGTGGATATTTTCTCTGAAGGATATGGAGCGACTTTCGACTGAATGCTTTATTCTTACGTTCATGTCGTCAAAAGTTTGATTCTCATCCTAAAATAGGTGAAAAACTTATCACCAAGGTTTCTGCAGTCCACAAAAAGTATAAAGGATTCCCAAATCGTATCTTCTCATGTTGATTAGTTGAAGGCACTGAGTTCTATTTTTTCTTTTCTTCACGCATCTGTAGAAGAACAGCCTTGCAACTAATTTATTGAGATCCATTTATTTAGTTCTGTGTCAAACTTTGGTAATGTCAGACGTCTGCTGTCACTGCAGCCGGTCAGACACGGTCAGCACAAGCTACTGCGCTGTTTACACAGCAGCCATGTTGATCTGAAAAAGTGTCTACCTGGTAGCTGTGGACATTGCGCCGTTAACACAGAAGCCAGACAAGTGTGAAACGACCCCAAAGACACCCTGTTCAGCAACACCCTTGGTGCCATCCACACGCGTTTGTGAGCACTGAAGAGAAATTAACTGTACACAGACAGCCCTTGACTGAGTCCTAGGCGCCTACAGGCAGGCAACCCCATCGACACCCTTCAGCTGAGTGGCACTACGCTCTTAGTTCAGCATCTGCCTGTGGGCACGTAGTATCTTAGTGATGTCGATGTGGTAGCCTGACTGCAGGGGCCTAGGAATCGGTTGAGGGCTGTCTCTGTACTGGTACATCTTTAAGTAGCTCAACAAAAGTGTGTGGGTGGCACCAAATGTGTTGTCAAACTGGGGCCTTAGAGGGATGCTTTCCCATTTTGTTCATGCACATCACACTGTCACATCCTCAATGATCAGGTGCGAGACAGGAGGGCATAAATACTCTTTCCGCATCATATTCAAATTTCGTGAAACGATTTTGAACGGTCCCAAAAGGATTCATTCTAGGTACGAGAGCAAAAATTGTGCTCGCACTTCACTCTAAAGGGTTCAGATCACATTCAGTGTGGTTGCATGCCCGCGATGGTCATTAGAGAAGGGGTGAATCGTTCGTCAGGTATCAGCAGTACCAAACTTTGTGAAGAATATCGTGCTGTTGCATATCGCGCTACAAATTGACCTTTTCGAGTACTAAATGTGTGTAAATGAACGCCTCAGGGGAAGGGGTAGCCTGCTTGACGCCCTTTACGATACCTCCCGAGGCCTTTTTGTGTTGATTCAAAGCAGGGATGTGTCTGAATTTTCCTCTGCGGACCGTAAGAAAACTGCGTGGTTTCCACGTTAGGCGTAGCGATTCTGACCTCCATTGCAGAGTCTTTGTGAGAAGGGGAGAGAAGTGGATAAGAGGATAAGCAGTTGACGACCTAACAATCGTGTGACACGTCCATGGTAGCTGTGTATAGTATTCTGATACTGGAACCATTGTGACCTCGTTAAAAAGATAAAAATCCAATGGACTTCTGACCTCTGGGCTCTTTTCCGCGTGTGTCGACGCCTTTATGTTTGAAGCGTTGCCGACCCGGAGTGTGTCGCCGCAGGGTGCCATACTTATGCACCATTACAGAGAAAGGTTGTAGGCACCTTTGAGCCAGATTTCAAAGCTCTGTGTTGTAACAGCGGAAAATAACAGGGTTTCGCAGAAGTGGCCCTTTAATGATTTTGCACAGTGTAGATAATTATATCATTACGTAATTATCATGAAAATAGGGAAATGAAACGAAAAAGAGCAACAAACTGAAAGAGGTAGGTAGTGAAAAATACGAAATTAGTTCATAAAATTAGAACATACGAAAGCATATTTTTCTGGAAATAGGTAAAAGGTAAATTTATACGCAAAGCGATAGATGCGACTGCTTATTCAGACACAATAGCTCGAAAAGTGACTTAATATCCATCGCTACAGATGTTATGGCACTCGTGCTATTCTGAAGATATCAGCAATATTTGGATTCAACGGCCAACATATGTGGTGCCAAATAACAAAAGAGCTGCCATTGCTATATCCGACGGCACCGGGAATTGCACCTTAAAACCAAGTCAAACAATGTTCAAGGTTTCTTTTCTTTTCAGGATATATGTTTTTAATATGAGTCAAAGGACAGTTTTGCAAATTATTCATAAATTTCGTGGAGAGAAATGGTTCAAATGGCTTTAAGCACTATGGAACTTAACATCTGAGGTCATTAGTCCCCTAGACTTAGAACTACTTAAACCTAACTAACCTAAGGACATCACACACATCCATGCCCGAGGCAGGATTCGAACCTACGACCATAGCAGCAGCGTGGCGGACTGAAGTGCCTAGAACCGCTCGGTCACAGCGGCCGGCATTTTGTGGAGAGATGTCCGCACATCGCTGTTCTCGGAGTACCACGCTACGCATGCAGCAGCCGGCTGTATCTGTGGTTCCTTTTGCCAGTGAGCACCTCCAAGATGCCTCAAATCTTCACCCCACTCTGGATAGCAGCATTTTGTACGTCGACTATGGGCGGATATCGTGTTTGCAGCGTTCATTATCGTGATCTGCTCTCCTACAGCGAAGAACGACGTGTTCCGGGGTCCCATTGCCACCACCACACACCTCTCACGGTTTTTTTTAGAATGAAGCATACATCAATATGAAGGGTGCACGTGCAGAAATGAAATGGTCGAGATCTCGTGTATGAATTAAGTGTTCCATTCCACTTCGCTCTTTTACATTTAACGTATGCGAACGCACCCTATTGACAGTAAAAGCGTCTATAGAAATATTTCGCCATTATTTGCCCATCCGATTCTGCACTGCGGCTTTTCTGTCCGGTACCCCTCCAGTTATTGCCAGCAATATCTCAATGTTCCTCTTGATAGTCAGTGAACGACTTTTCTCTCCGACTATGCAGATATGTGGCCTGCGTTCACAGGATTACTATTGGTTTTGTCCTGTAAACTTCGAGACAGATGAGCACTATGAATGAAACTGAGCAATTTGCTAGATCTGCGAACACAACAGGTCTCAAACTCTTACCAACTCCTCGCACATAGCTAACTTGCGAGGACAAGTGTTGGAACCTGACGTATGTTCCCGCCAACATTCCACAAAGTAGAAGCAAAGCAGTGGCCAAATGCCGCAACAATAAAATTTAAACGTTAATCACTGCAGAAAACTGTGAATGTTTGCAATAAAAAAAATTTAACCGGCGCCTGCGACCTCAGAGTGGGTACAATCATGTGCGCTGACAGACGGAAACTGAGGAAAACTTTGTACCTGTTTAGTCACAGAGGAAGAGATTCTCAAGTTTTCAAGTTTCGTTGTTTTTTTTTCTTTCTTTTTTTAAATTTGTAACTCCAGTCTCACAAGAAATTATGCGTTGTGGACACTGTTCAACATTAAAATCCTTGTGAATATACTTTTGGATTTATGTACTTCTTTCAACTTCCTACCCAGCAAATGCGCTCTCACATAGTAGTTATGTCTGACACTGGGACACTAGTGTTTTTGTTTATCTATATTATTTAAAGGCTAAAACAATAAACAGTTCACAGTTGTAGGTTGCCTATCTAAAGCTTCCAGAGGCGACAAAAATTTGATTTTCAGTATTTCTTACAATTGTTGATTGAATTAAACTACTTAAAATGTTGTCGTAATCTACCCATAGGAGACATAATCTGACGTTACTGATTAAACGTAATAAGATAAGCATTAAAGTTAGAAACTCAACACGTGTCTTGAACCAGTGTAAGTCCTCGCTGACATACTTCGCAAAATTGTGAAAGGAAAAAAGGTTTTGCTTATAACATTTCCGCTGTTCATGTTGTAAAACTTCAGCACCAGGCGTGCCGTTTTAATTTATTACTCCTTTACTACTAATTCTAATCGCAACAAATTTTGCAGACAATATCCATATGCACCACTGAATCTACTTCTAAAATTATATCATTGTACAACACGCAGTGCATAACACAGAACATCATAAACACTGAGCTGCGTGAAAAACTTGCTTTTCTTAAGACACAGCACAAATTACCTAGAATATACTCATCCACCGTTTTTCAATAAGAGCACTTACTGCATTCCAAGAAACTTTTAACATAATATGAAGCTGTTTCATATTTAGGAGTTGGATTCTTTAAACAGTCAGGATTGAAGTGGTTCTTGGTATACAGAGTGTTCGGAAATTCAAGTTGCAAACTTTTAGAACTTGTAGAGGGAACTGAGTAGACAGTACTTTGAACTGGAACCCACGGGCAGGAAACTATCGTTTCTGTGCTAGAGGCGTTTGAAAACATGTTTGCTAAGTAGGTATGGGAGGGGAGAGGGTGCTGATGTCAGATTGGTTGATGTCGTTTTGACGTCTGTCCTACCTTTAGGACCTGGTTCGAGACTCTATTACGTTTCTGTGAGTATTACAGCAACATCAATGAGTACACATTTCCAGATTACACTGACATGGTCCTTCAGCATGGCGAAGCTCACGGTAATGGAAGAGCTGCTCGTCGCCTTTATCGGGATTATTACACACAACGTATGACTCCACCGCATGTCCTTTTCGCAACAATTACACAACGACTTCTAGAAAGGGGTAACTTGACCATCAACAGGCGGGACTGTGGCGCTCCAAGGAGACGCCGAACATCCGAAGTGAATGGAGCCGTACTGCATCATGTTCAACAAAAATGTGAACGAATATTCCCTGAATGGGTTTCCAAGTTCTATAATGGATCGAAGGATGACCTATTCCATATCACATCTATAATCTACACTCCTGGAAATGGAAAAAAGAACACATTGACACCGGTGTGTCAGACCCACCATACTTGCTCCGGACACTGCGAGAGGGCTGTACAAGCAATGATCACACGCACGGCACAGCGGACACACCAGGAACCGCGGTGTTGGCCGTCGAATGGCGCTAGCTGCGCAGCATTTGTGCACCGCCGCCGTCAGTGTCAGCCAGTTTGCCGTGGCATACGGAGCTCCATCGCAGTCTTCAACACTGGTAGCATGCCGCGACAGCGTGGACGTGAACCGTATGTGCAGTTGACGGACTTTGAGCGAGGGCGTATAGTGGGCATGCGGGAGGCCGGGTGGACGTACCGCCGAATTGCTCAACACGTGGGGCGTGAGGTCTCCACAGTACATCGATGTTGTCGCCAGTGGTCGGCGGAAGGTGCACGTGCCCGTCGACCTGGGACCGGACCGCAGCGACGCACGGATGCACGCCAAGACCGTAGGATCCTACGCAGTGCCGTAGGGGACCGCACCGCCACTTCCCAGCAAATTAGGGACACTGTTGCTCCTGGGGTATCGGCGAGGACCATTCGCAACCGTCTCCATGAAGCTGGGCTACGGTCCCGCACACCGTTAGGCCGTCTTCCGCTCACGCCCCAACATCGTGCAGCCCGCCTCCAGTGGTGTCGCGACAGGCGTGAATGGAGGGACGAATGGAGACGTGTCGTCTTCAGCGATGAGAGTCGCTTCTGCCTTGGTGCCAATGATGGTCGTATGCGTGTTTGGCGCCGTGCAGGTGAGCGCCACAATCAGGACTGCATACGACCGAGGCACACAGGGCCAACACCCGGCATCATGGTGTGGGGAGCGATCTCCTACACTGGCCGTACACCACTGGTGATCGTCGAGGGGACACTGAATAGTGCACGGTACATCCAAACCGTCATCGAACCCATCGTTCTACCATTCCTAGACCGGCAAGGGAACTTGCTGTTCCAACAGGACAATGCACGTCCGCATGTATCCCGTGCCACCCAACGTGCTCTAGAAGGTGTAAGTCAACTACCCTGGCCAGCAAGATCTCTGGATCTGTCCCCCATTGAGCATGTTTGGGACTGGATGAAGCGTCGTCTCACGCGGTCTGCACGTCCAGCACGAACGCTGGTCCAACTGAGGCGCCAGGTGGAAATGGCATGGCAAGTCGTTCCACAGGACTACATCCAGCATCTCTACGATCGTCTCCATGGGAGAATAGCAGCCTGCATTGCTACGAAAGGTGGATATACACTGTACTAGTGCCGACATTGTGCATGCTCTGTTGCCTGTGTCTATGTGCCTGTGGTTCTGTCAGTGTGATCATGTGATGTATCTGACCCCAGGAATGTGTCAATAAAGTTTCCCCTTCCTGGGACAATGAATTCACGGTGTTCTTATTTCAATTTCCAGGAGTGTAGGTTTAAATTAAGTTTCATCAAGGAGAAAACTATCAAAATTGTCTACAGTGTCCCTCAATTATCTTTAATTACTTATTTAACTTGTCGTAAATTACAATGGCTGATGTGGCTTCTCAATAATTGTATAACAAAAAAATCATCGCGTTTCAGATTTTAACGTCCAGTAGCAATACCATGAGCTTTAATTGACGATCGACACTAGTATTACGCAAAAAGGGGATGTAACAGATGAGACTTCTGCAGTTCTGAGTGAAGCCTTATGCACGCTTATGCGGCATCGCGTGCGTTCATTACCTTGTCGTTCGTTAGGCAGCGTCAGGGGGCGGCGGGCGGTGCAGCTCCACACACCTCGCCGTCTGGGAAGCATTCCCTCTCACTTCTCCTTTTTAAAATTTACCGAAGTTGGTTTTAGAAAAGCTATCTGGCTGTGTTTTCAACTTACCAATCAGGGTCTCAATGTTAACCTTAAGCTCTGCCTACAAAAATTCTATCCAATGAGAAACGTTATACTTTTCGTGGTGGGGCAATGTTTTTAACGTTCGCAACATAACAGACGCGTACAGTCTCACGCTAAAACTTGCAGCTGGTGTGACCCTTTTAGTGTTATCGTAATATCTATACTGTTCTTCTGGAGGGCTCTATCTTTTAATATGGGCTGGAGGGTGGTCTTGGCTGTCGGCCGGCGATGTGGGTGTCCGTCCCTTATCGTAGGGCCTTCTAGCTTAACATGGTTCTGCTCTCGGCTTCTGATCTCGTTTCTCCCCTCGGAACTGCGTCTGTTTCATGGTGGGAAGGTATGACATGCAATTTAGGCGTTCTTGTGTTACTCTGTGGTATTCCATTCGCTCACTCGTTGATCGTATTACTTTGGTTAATTTAACGTCAGGATTTATTCGGAGCTATGTGACATACTGCCGGATTTGCTATCATGTCAGGGTTTTCATGGAAGGTGTTGGATTTGCCTGACACCTGTAACCTTCCCACAAAAATAATAATTAAATTAAAATGAACCATGTGTAACCTCCTACGGAAATAATAATTAAATGAATTTTAAATATTGTAACCTCTGAACAAAATTGGTTCCCATTCATAATCTCTGTGCAGAAATGCATTCACATTTAATGTACCCACATAATTCTTTTCTCATTTAATGTTAAGTTCGAAACAGAAAAATTCCTAAACCCAAAAATAATAAAAAAATTCAGTAACCTGGTAAATTTTATGACGACAGCAGCGCTGCACCATGGCCCTGTATTCTGAATAAAAAAAGCAAAAATTCTTACCTCAATAAAAAACTGCGAATATGTCTGCTCTTACCTAAAAAATTTTTGGCACAGCTCCGTGCAATGCTGGCCTATACTTTGCGATTCGTGAAAGGAATGATAATGCATTGGATAAAATCTTTAAATTGAAATGAATGCTATTTTTTTAAAAAAATTGCTTTATATTATAAAAATTATTATTGGGGCAATTTTTTAAAAGAAATGGGATGACAGTTAACATACATTACTAGATATGTGCAAGGCTGCTTCTTTACCTTCTACAATAATACCCATCCGCCAGAGTCGCGACCAGAGCAGACTGCACACAAGCGCAGACATGCGCAGACTACTGCATACTACTGCAGACTATAGAAGACTACTGCCGACTAATGCCGACTAGCGAAAAGCAACAACTAACTACATACTGCTCTCTGGTCAGAGACTCTCCTATGCCTTGCCTATTGCAGGCAGCGCATACATCGCATACCTCTTACATAACCCTCCACTGGGGGGGCAAAAATTTGGCAGCGATGGTGAGTCAATTGGACTTGCCATGAGCAACAAATTTTTCTTAATCAACTAAGTTTACAATCACAGAATATATACATATATATAAGTGTAGAACATGAAATAAAATATAGTGCACATGCACTCAGTACAGAACATATCAAGCAATGGCAACATGTATACGCAATGAGTACAAAACATATTAACAAATGACAAAAGTGCACACGCACTGTAGTACAGAACATATCAGCAAATCGCAAAATGTATACGGAATGAGTACAAATCATATTAACAAATGACATAAAGTGCACACGCACTGTAGTTCAGAACATATCAGCAAATCACAAAATGTATATGCAATGAATACAAATCATATTAACTAATGACATAAAGTGCACACGCACTGTAGTTCAGAATATATCAGCAAATCACAAAATGTATACGCAATGAATACAAATCATATAAACAAATGACATAAAGTGCACACACACTGTAGTTCAGAATACATCAGGAAATCACAAAATGTATACGCAATGAATACAAATCATATTAACAAATGACATAAAGTGCACACGCACTGTAGTTTTTTTTTACTATTTTACAAGAACTATGATAGGAAAGGGAATGATTGCATCATGGTTGTAGCACATTATGTTGCACGCAGCTGCACTGAAAGTCCATATCTTTCTACAGAAGCACAACACCAAGTGAGACAATCTGAAGTTCTTTTCCCTGAAGTATTAATCAGTGTAGCCAAGACACTGAAATGTCGTAGTAATATTCCATGTTATCATTTTGGTAGTACATTAGGTACACCAAACAGTGGGACCATAATAACATCTCCATCGCTCAAGGTGGTGGACAGCATGTCGTGTCAACACCACGTTCTTGTAAGGTACACCAATGTAGAATTAGTGCAAAAACCAAATACAGTGCTCCATGAGCATGAGAATAGACAGGACAAACGGATATTACAGTAATTTCTGGTAATTAGGTCAGAAGGTGAAGGACATTAAGTCACATGCTAGTCTTCATTGAGAATTACACTAGTCTAACAACTGATTTGAGGAATTCGTGGCACTCATCGCCCTGTTACTGAACATTTCTGTACCATGTATAAAGTATTACAGAACAATGTTCATAAGTAATCTGTTTACAGAGAACATTGGCACTCATTGACCAGTTACAAACCATCAGAAGTCATCAATCAAAACAGGAGCTAATGAGTGTAGCATCAAACTACTGGTATTCATATATATAGCATGAAAGTGACATAATATAAATTTAAAATATAAGAACAGTGGCATTCATTGGCTAGCAAGTATTGAATATTACAAAACATTTTTCATCATTCAAGTGACATATGACATATTTAAAAATAATTATTGGCACTCATTGGCCAGTTACAAAACCATCAGAAGTCATCAACCAAAACAGGAGCTAATGAGTGTAGCATCAAGCTGCTGGAATTCATATATATAGCATGAAAGTGACATAATATAAATTTAAAATATAAGAACAGTGGCATTCATTGGCAAGCAAGTATTGAATATTACAAAACATTTTTCATCATTCAAGTGACATATGACATATTTAAAAATAATTATTGGCACTCATTGGCCAGTTACAAACCATCAGAAGTCATCAACCAAAACAGGAGCTAATGAGTGTAGCATCAAGCTGCTGGAATTCATATATATAGCATGAAAGTGACATAATATAAATTTAAAATATAAGAACAGTGGCATTCATTGGCAAGCAAGTATTGAATATTACAAAACATTTTTCATCATTCAAGTGACATATGACATATTTAAAAATAATTATTGGCACTCATTGGCCAGTTACAAATCATCAGAAGTCATCAGTCAAAACAGGAGTTAATGAGTGTAGAGCATGCATGCATTATTACAAAATATCATTCACTATTACTCAGAACTCATCATTCAAGTGACATATGACATATTTAAAAATGTAACAATCTGTAACTATTACTCAAAGTCTGTGAATAGAAAACATCATTCAGTATTACTCATAACTCTTTTAAATTGGTAGTATTATTTGGGACTGGTAATACATTTTTTTTGTGCTAGCAATGCATTGCGTTGAGATCGATAATTAATTGCTGGGGCATAACAATATTTGCTTTTGACTTATTGCTGAAAATGAAGATGGGTAACGTCATTCGTCATGAGTCAGCTGTAGCAAGGTTATGAAACAAATAGAGTACATGTGATCACATTCATGAATGACACAGGTTTAATGACCAACTGCTTATAGCACATTAATTTCGTGAATAATTTCTCCAGCAAAAAATACAAAATGGATTATTGAGCTGAAAGAAGAAACGCATATTATGCTGAAAAGTACTGAACTTCGAATTAACAGGTAATGAAATGTGTATTAAATATATATGTTCTCTAGCTGTCCTTTCCAAAACCTTCAGTCATCATACCTTGCGACATAAGACATACTGTCAAAACGAACTGCAACAAATACTTAAATAACTACATAGCATAAATACATAAGCTTCAACATTATCCCCATCTGCAAAGAAAAACTTCATTATCATTACTATCATCACCTGCAAAGAAAAACTTCATTATCCATATCACCATAAATCCATTATTATCACCACCTGTAAAGAAAAACTTCATTATCCATATTAGCATATTCTGCATCACTATTCATCATCATTCATTATCATCTGCAAAAAGACACTTCATCATACAACTATTCATAGTATAGAGTTCCTTATTTCTAGCATATTACATCACTAAAAGTAAGATGTGTAGTTCTGTCTGACAGCCTGCATCAATCGCCTCGTATTCTGAAAGAAAAAATTAGCTAAGACTGCTGTCATACGATGTGTATAGTACATTCTTGTTAATGCTTGTTAATTCTGATCCATTTACTCTTCGTGACGAGGTATTGCATCTTCTTTCGTTCATTCCGAAGGTGAAATTCCCATTTCATAGTAATCCACTGTGGTTTGTTTAATTTATTTCTTTTACACATTATTTCTTTCTGAAAATGATAAATAATGATTAATGTCTTGCATTTAAATCATATACCCATTAAATAAAAACTGGTTTCTAGTAATATAATTAAGCATACAGCATAGCATGACAGAAAACGTATTATGTCAAAAACATAGACAGTGTTCAGATGCAAAAATTTACACAGAGTATCACAATGTAGCAGCAAAAAAAAAAAAAAAAAAAAAAAAAAAGTAAAATAGTCACGCTGTTGATATGTCATAAGGCAAAATGTCAAAGTCAACTGGTGTTTGTTATATCTTAAATATTTCATAGTGCATACAAACAAAACAGGAAAACAATCATACATACATGAAGAATGGAAAATGTGCACAGTCTGATGTGTAACGACAAGAAAAGCGACCTGTTAACCTTACCTTGCCGGGCACTTGCCAAGAAAAAATACGATAATCATCAGTAAGTAGTCACATAAATATAATTGCATAAGTGGTCATAAAATGTGTAAGTTCATCTGGAACAATGTGCACGGTCTGATGTGTAACGACAAGAAGAGCGACCTGCTAACCTTACCTTGCCGGGCACTTGCCAAGAAAAAATACGATAATCATCAGTAAGTGTTCATGTGAATATAATTGCATAAGTGGTCATAAAAAAATCAGGAAATGGCATTACAGTGTGATAAATCATAAAGTATGTTCATTCAATAAAGGGTTTGATGTTGGAGATATGGTGATTCCCTTTGGTTTTTCTGGTTCTCAGAGTTTCGACGTGTACTACATTGGGGTGAGGAATGCTGCGAATTCGATATGGACCTGCGTATAAAAGCTCAAATTTACTACATCTACTTTTTCCTCTATTAGATAGATAATGTGTGCGTACCAATATCTTCTGTCCAATGAGAAAGTCACGGCGTGTACAAACCTGTTTTTGCTGTCTTCTCCGGCGCTCTGCGGTACGTTTGATGTTGTTCAGCGCAATGTCAATTATTTCATGGTGTCGTAGTCGACGAGATGTAGGAAAGGTTACTAATTCTTTAATTTTGTTAGGTAGTTCAACATTTTTCAGTATAACAGTCGGAGATAGCATAGTAGATTCATTTGGTATGGAATTAATTACATCCTGGAATGAGAGTATGTGTGTGTCCCAATCAATATGTTTTTTATGGCAGTATATTCTACACAGTTTACCAATTTCTTTCATTAATCGTTCACAAGGGTTCGAAGAAGCATGGTACCTGGATATATAGATTGCAGAAATGTTTCTAGCTCGTAACATACGTGGCCATATAGCAGATCGAAACTGTGATCCATTGTCGGAAATTACTTTCAATACATGCCCTACATGGAATAGAAAATGTTTTACAAATGCTTTCGAAACAGTTTTAGCAGTAGCTTTGCGTAATGGAGTGAAGGTAACAAATTTTGAAGTGAGTTCAACAGCAACAAAGATGTAGCAAAAACCTCTATTAGTTCTGGGAATCGGACCAAAAATGTCTACAGCGGCCATGTGTCTCAATTTAACAGGTACAACGGGATGTAATGAGGGAATATGTGAAGTCGTATCTGACTTAGCTTTCTGGCAGATTTTACATGACGCTAAAACTCGTCGAATACGTTTCTCCATGTTGGTAAAATAACAGTTCTGTCTCAGTATAAGAAAACATTTTCTGGCTCCATAATGTGCGTAACTTAAATGAGTATACCAGATTAATTTGTTAACAAGTTCGTCAGGAATGCATAATAACCAATTGTTGCTGTCAGGGTGAGAGCGGCGAAACAGAATGTTATTGCGTACAATGTAATGGTTTCTAATGGTAACATTATTCCTATCTTGCCAAAGGTGTTTAATTTCTTTCCATACGTCTTTACTCTGCTCTTTTGCTATGTCTTGTAATGACGATGAAATGAAATTCTCAAATGCAACTTGTTGAATGTACATGACGCTGATATTTGCTTTGCAGAAGTTGGTTGCGATGCCTTGCTGATTGTTGCTAAGAGAACGGGATAGCGCGTCTGCTACAATATGTTGTGTACCGGGAATGTGAACAATTGTAAAATTAAATTCCTGCAAATAAAGTTTCCATCTACTTAATCTGTCGTGTGTAAATTTAGCGGAAAGTAAAAACTGTATCGCTCTATGATCTGTGTAAATGGTCGTATGTCTTCCGTAAAGAAACTGCCGAAATCTTGTAAATGCCCATGCAACATATAATGTTTCAAGTTCCGTAACAGAATAATTGCGTTCAGCAGATGACAGAATGCGACTCGCAAAGGCTATGTTTTTAATTACTGTTGAGCCATCTTCTTCAATTTCCTGAAAAATGTGTACGCCTAAAACGCCGTTAGAACTGTCGGTGGCAATGGAAAAATTTCTAGTAAGATCTGGATGTGATAAAAGTGGTGCATTCAACAAAGCTTCTTTCAGGTTCACAAATTCAGAATGTGCTTGGCTATCCCAGGACCAAATAGTGTTTTTACCTGTCAATTGACATAATCTAGGGGTGTCTAAAGCAGAGTAATGAATAAATTTACGAAAAAAGTTAATTAAACCCAAAAAGCTGCCTAGTTGTTTCTTCGTCGTAGGAACAGTAATGTCACGTAAAGCTTGAAGTTTTTCCGAGGTCAGGCGCAATGCCTTCTGCTGAAATTAGATGTCCAAGAAATTTTATAGAAGTTTTGCCAAAGTGTGACTTACTGAGATTAACTGTGAGTCCTTGTGCACGAAAAGTTCGTAACAGTTGTTCAAGAATCAGATTGTGTTCAGACCAGTTAGCTTCTGCAATAAGAATGTCGTCTACATACGCTGTGATTCTGTCTTTAAGTTCTGTCGGAAGTATTGTATTCAAACCGCGAATAAATGCTGCTGAAGAAGTAGTTAAACCGAACGGTAATTTACAAAATTGATAACAGTCACCAAAACAGAGAAAAGCCGTGTACTTTCTGCAGTCCGGATGGAGTTGAATTTGCCAAATTCCCGATTTCAAATCTAATGTGGAATAAATAGCAGTACCACGAAATTTCTGTAGAAGTTCTTCTAGTGTCTGTGGGCGATCTGTTTCATTAATAATAATGTCGTTGATATGACGCGAATCAAGTACGAGGCGAAGTGAACCATCCTTCTTCTTAACAATATGGAGTGGATTTATGTACGGACTAACTGCCGGTTCAATAATTCCTTGGTCAAGCATAGCTTGCAATTCTTTCTTAACTTCTTCTCTGTGAATATACAGAATGGGATAATGTTTGGCTTTAAATGTGTCGTGCTGTTTAACTTGAAATTCATACATAAAACCGGACATAGTACCAGGCAAGTTGTCAAAAACTGCAGCTTGCTGTAAAAGAATTTTGCGTAGTTGCGTGCGTTCGTCGTCTGTATTTGCACTACTCTGTTTAACTTTATCAGAAATCATCTGTATAACGTCATAGTCGGCTTCGTCTGGAGTGTTATAGTTGTGTACGTACGTATCTGTGAACAATGTGGAATGACAATCTATGTAACGTAATGCGGAAATGACCTCTGTACGATTAATTGTTTGTTCTTCTGCAGATAAAGAGTGCTGAAATTCTAAAGCCAGTTGTACATTTTCATCCTTCAACATTAAGTAGGTGTTTTGAAAGTCAATAATTGCGTCGTGTTGTACCAGAAAATTCGTACCTATAGTTACGTCTGTTGTCAATAAGGGAACAATCCAAAAATTTGATTGAAATGTATGACCTGCAATACAAAATGATAAATTTGTCTGTAATTTTACATCTACTCCTTTACCAGATTCTGCTCCTTTTACTTTAGTTTTGCCGAATGGTAACGTAAGATAGGTATTCTCTTTATTTCATTCGTTGAAATTTTCTTCATTTATGACTGACATAGGAGATCCAGAATCGATTATTGCTGCAAATTTGGATGGTCCAATTTTTACTTCGATGACAGGGTGTGAAATGGTTTTTTGAATAACTGGTCTTTCCTGCAAAAGAGTGTCTCGGATGTCGTCAAAAGTAATAACGTTTTCATGAACAAGATTCTGCGTGTCAAAAGTATTGCTTGCGTTACTGGACGATGCAACCTGTACTGTATCTAGTCAAATTCTATCTGACGTGCTATTATTTGAGGGAGGATGCTGTGACATTTCGACTATTTGTACTGTTCTGTTATTTCGTCCTGACGTATTACGTTCGGGATGATATCTACTGTCTGGTTCATTCATGATAATATGTTGTTGCGGATGATTTTGCTGCTGATAAGACCGACTGTTATTAAACGTACGCTGAAAATTGTGCTCATTACTTTTACGTTTGTCATTATAGTCATTTCTATACGGTGCATTGCGATAGGAATTGAAATAGTGTGTTTTCTGTACGTACTGATTCCCTTGTTGCTGTGCGTTACTATTTGTTGGAGCTGACGCCATGCGTGTAGACGGCGAAACATTAAAACTTGGTTGACCTTGTACATTACATTGTTGGTTAGGTATGCTAACCGGTTGGCTTTCATGCTGTTGTGAAAAACCTCTATTGTCACCAAAATACGTTCGCTGTTGCTTATAGTCTTGACGATACTGATAATTAAAATTTTGTCTGTTATTAAAGTTCTGGTGGTTGTCGTTCCTGAAGCGTCTATTAGCTTTGCTATTGAAATTGCGTGGCTGATCGTAATTACTGTATGTTTGTTGACCTTGGTTATTATATGAAAAATTTTTGTTTATAAAGGAATAATCCGATTGCTGCACTTCCAAAAGCTGTAACAGATCTCTTAATGCCGAAATATTTTCTTTCTGTTGACCCGTTAAAAGTGACACTCTTAATGATCGTGGTAATTTAGAAATGCATAATTGAATAAGTGCATATTCACTGTATGGTTCACTTAAGTACTGGTTTTGTTGGACCATGTGTTCAAAAAATTGCGTGACAGTGGAAAAATTTGAGTACTCATAATTCGGTAAACTAATTAATTGATCCTTGATTCCGCGCTGTGTCGTCTTCGACCAATACGCTGACAGAAAAGCATTCTGAAATTCTTCTACCGAAAAACATTGTCTCGCGATCAGTCTCATACGAGTTGCCGGTTCGCCTTCCAAAAAACTGCAAATAAATTCAAGTTTATGTGTTACAGGCCAAGTCGGTGGAAAAGCAAAGCTAAATTGTTGTATCCAATCCAAGGGGTGAATCTGTGTTCTGTCGTTTTTAAATACTTTAAATTTTCTCACGGATAGAAAATGCTTGTAATCAAAATTATCGCCTCTGTATGTTTGAACAGGTTCAGGATTGTATGAGAATCTATTTGTCTGTGACTGTTCGGAATCTAACTCACGTACTCTCTGTAAATTACCTAAAATATACTGGCTGTGTGAGTGGTACAAATGTTCGGAATGTGCCGTATGCTGTGACGTGTTATTGACTGAAACATTTTTCATCTCTGCCACTTCTTGCTGTAAAGTTGACAATTTTCTACGTAATGTACGAGGGCTATCCACAAAGTACATTACGTTTTGGAATTAAAAATAAATAAAGTATTGGAAATTTTTTTTATTATATACAAATGAAAGCCACACTTAAATATTACTTTTCTACATAGTTGCCATTTAAATTAAGGCCCTTATCGTAGCGATGGACGAGCTTGGAAATTCCTTCGTCGTAAAATTCGGCCGCCTGCGCCTTCAACCACGTGGTTACCTCTTTTGGGACAGAAAAGGTGTGATTTTTGTGGATTTCCTGGAAAGAGGCACTACAATAAACTCTCAAAGGTATTGCCAAACTCTGCACAACCTCAGAAGAGCAATACAAAACAAGCGCAGGGGAAAGTTGGGCTCAAAGATCTTGCTGATCCACGACAACGCCCGGCCCCACACGGCAAATGCCACTCTTTTAAGTGGGAGTTGTTTCCTCATCCGCCGTTCAGTCCCGACCTGGCACCGAGCGACTTCCACTTATTCCCAGCAATGAAGAAATGGTTGGCTATGCAGCGTTTTGATGACGACGCACAGCTTCAAGAAGAGGTAACCACGTGGTTGAAGGCGCAGGCGGCCGAATTTTACGAAGAAGGAATTTCCAAGCTCGTCCATCGCTACGATAAGTGCCTTAATTTAAATGACAACTATGTAGAAAAGTAGTATTTACGTGTGGCTTTCATCTGTATATAATAAAAAAAATTTCCAATACTTTATTTATTTTTAATTCCAAAAAGTAATGTACTTTGTGGATAGCCCTCGTATTATTGGACGAATCTATCTCACTGATCATCTGCTGTAAATTTTGGAATTCAGGTGTTTGATTAAACGAAATCGGTGAAGTATCGTCTGATTTGCTGTCATTATTACTTTCAATAACGTCAATACGACTGGCCAATTCATCATATTTTTCAGTCAGTATTTTTACCTGATCATCGTTTTTAGTGTCACAAGCATTAATCTGTTTTTGTATTTTACGTGTGGTTTCGTTCAATTTTTTTACGTCTGCTTTGATGACACCGGGATCCTGTATTAGTTCTAATTGTTCAAGTCTGTCGGTCACTGTCTGAAAGTCTACTGTGTGTCTGCTTTGATGACATCGGGATCCTGTATTAGTTCTAATTGTTCAAGTCTGTCGGTCACTGTCTGAAAGTCTACTGTGTGTGTATCTGTTTTTGATTTAAGATCGGAAATTTCATCACGCAATTCGGTGTTCAACTGTTTGATAGTATTAATTTCGACTGATACTGTAGCAATATTGTTATCTACGTATGTTTTCGCTTTCGTAAACAATTTACGCTTATCTTCCTGTCTCTGTGCAGTAATTGTTTCCATGACTTGTCGCTTTACTTTATTCTATTCCTGTATGAATTTACGGTAACGCATTTCACTGTTTTGTAGGTTGTGATTAAAACGTTCGTCAATTTGGCTGTTGTGTTGTTCAAATTTCGCGTCTACCTTTGCATCTAGTGTGCGCGAAAGTTCTGCTGACATTAATTTAAACTCGTCGCGTAACTGTGTTGCGTTTTCAGAGCATTGTTTACCGACTGCACTAATTTCGTCTCTAAGTAATTTAATTGTAACTGCATGTCTATTGTTTAATTCTTGTGCCACAGATCTAATTTGTTCACTACTGTTCCTAGCACAAGCCTTAATTTCCTGACGTAATTGTTTCTTACTATCATGACATTGCACGGCAACCGCTGTAATCTGTTCACTAAGCTGTTTGGAATTGTTATCTAGTTTTTCATTAAGTCGTTTGTTCTATACACTAAGTTGTTTGAAATTTTCATTAAGGTTGTTTTGTTTTTCATTAAGTCGTTTGTTCTGATCACTAAGTTATTTGTAATTGTTGTCTTGTCTTTCATTCTGTTGTAGCAATACTGCCATAATTTGATCCAAGCCAATATTACCTACTCTATTCTCTGTGCTGTTTGATGGCATACCTGCAATTGTCACGTTTTCTGTAACCGTCTGGTCATTCTGTAATTCTTGAAAAGGTTTCCCGATCGGATGTGCACTGTTGATCACTAAATCGGAATCAAATAATTCTGTCGTACTTTGAGTACACTGTTCATATTCGTTAGAAAAATTTATCTGTTCACAATTCAAATTTTGCAAATCGGGTGTGTTAAACTGGGCAGCGTTCATTGTAACAGAACGTCCCGCGTCATCAATTGTCCTTAAATTAACAGAGGGCACAATTGAATTTATTTGTTCATCATTAGGATCAAAATCATTACTAGTGGTCGGTAAGCACTGATTGTCTGTAAATGGAGGATTGTCATCATTACACTGTCGCAAATATTATTGGTCAAATTGTTCGAGTCGGCTATTTCACTCATTGCACATCGCAATGTACTGTTAACAGTTTTTTGCGGCATTTTTCACTAATCAAAATTAAGCACAAATGAAACAAGGACGATGCAAAAATGCAACAAACACAATTACAAGAAAGAGCAACAAATTGTCGATGATCTGTGAAAGAAAGAGTGACAAATTAGTAAATGCGTTGCGCCAGATGCAAACTACGTTTAAGTAAATAAGAGCAGATATATGACTACTTATCAGAAGATTCACAAAGAAATACGATCCTGGCAGGGTCGCCAAGTGTAACCTTCCCACAAAAATAATAATTAAATTAAAATGAACCAAGTGTAACCTCCCACAGAAATAATAATTAAATGAATTTTAAATATTGTAACCCCTGAACAAAATTGGTTCCCATTCATAATCTCTGTGCAGAAATACATTCACATTTAATGCACCCACAAAATTCTTTTCTCATTTAATGTTAAGTTCGAAACAGAAAAATTCCTAAACCCAAAAATAATAAAAAAATTCAGTAACCTGGTAAATTTTATGATGACAGCAGCGCTGCGCCACGGCCCTGTATTCTGAATAAAAAAAGCAAAAATTCTTACCTCAATAAAAACTGCGAATATATCTGCTCTTACCTAATACATTTTCGGCACAGCTCCGTGCAATGCTGGCCTATGCTTTGTGATTCGTGAAAGGAATGATAATGCATTGGATAAAATCTTTAAATTGAAATGAATGCTTTTTTTTAAAAAAAATTACTTTATATTATAAAAATTATTATTGGGGCATTTTTTAAAAGAAATGGGATGACAGTTAACATACATTACTAGATATGCGCAAGGCTGCTTCTTTACCTTCTACAATAATACCCATCCCCCAGAGTCGCGACCAGAGCAGACTGCACACAAGCGCAGACACGCGCAGACTACTGCATACTACTGCAGACTACAGAAGACTACTGCCGACTAGCGACAAGCAACAACTAACTACATACTGCTCTCTGGTCAGAGACTCTCCTATGCTTTGCCTATTGCAGGCAGCGCATACATCGCATACCTCTTACACACCTTACAACTGCATCACATCGAATGGAAGCTGTTAACGAGTACCGAGCAGTTTCTTTGCTTATTATTGAGTGGAACTGTAAGACAAGTAATATACTGGGTCACGCCCAATAAATAACTTATAAAAATGGTCTCGTTACCAACATGTTTGATGTTCTCAAATGGTTGTAGTGTGGAAAAGGTATGTTCCTGGACGTAGGTTGCTTTTTTTTTGTGAGTCATCTGTCTTTTGACTCGTTTGATGCGGCCCGCCACGAATTTCTATCTTGTGCCTACCTATTCATCTCAGTAGCACTTGAAAACTACGTCCTCAGTTATTTGCTGGATGTATTCCAGTCTGTCTTCCTCTACAGTTCTTGACCTCTACAGCTCCCTGTAGTACTACGGAAGTCATTCCCTGTTGTCTTAAAAGATATTCTGTCCCTTCTCCTTGTCAGTGTTCTTCACATATTCCTTTCCTCTCCGATTCTGCGCAGAACTTCCTCATTATTTACCTTAACAGTACACCTAATTTTCAACATTTGCTTGTAGCACTACAACTCAAATGCTTCGATTCTCTTCTGTTCAGGTTTTCTCACACTCCATGTTTCGCTATCATACAATGTTGTACTCCGAACGTACATATTCAGAGATTTCTTCCTCAAATTAAGGCCTACTTTTGATGCCCTTTTTACCAGTGCTAGTCTACTTTAGATGTCCTCCTGGCTCCATCCGTCATTCGTTATTTTGCTGCCTAGGTAGATGAATACCTTAACTTCATCTATTTCGTGACCATTAATCCTAATGTTAAGTTTCTCTCTGTTCTCATATCTGCTACTTCTTATTACTTTCTCCCTTCATCGGTTTACTCTCAATCCATATTCTGTACTCACTACACTGTTCATTCCATTCGGCAGATCATGTAATTCTTATTCACTCAGGATAGCAATGTCACCAGCGAATCGTATCATTGATATCCTTTCACCCTCAATTTAAATCCTACTCCTCAACCTTTCTTTTATTTCCACCATTGCTTCTTCGATTTACAGACTGAACAGTAGGTCTGATAGACTATACCCCTGTCTTACAGCCTTCTTAAACCGAGCACTTCCTTCTTGATCGTCCACTCTTATCATTCCCTCTTGGCTCTTGTACATATTGTATACGACCCGTCTCTCCCTATAGCTTACCCCTATTTTTCTCAGAATTTCGAATATCTTGCACCATTATACACTGTCGAACGCCTTTTCCAGGTCGACAAATCGTGTGAACGTGTCTTGATTTTTCTTTAGTCTTGCTTCCATTGTCAACCGCAAGGTCAGAATTGCCTCCCCGATACCTTTACTTTTCCTAAAGCTAAACTGATCATCTAACACCTCCTCAGCTTTCTTTTCCATTCATCTGTATATTATCCGTGTCAGTAATTTTGAAGCATGACCTGCTAAGGTGAATGTGCGATGATTCTCACACTTGTCAACTGTTGCAGTCTTCGGAACTGTATGGACGATATTTTTTCGAAAGTCAGATGGTATGTCGCCAGATTCATACGTTCTACCCAACAACTTGGGTTGCTACTCGAAATCTTATGTGCTCACTCCCCTCTACAAGCCCTAGAAGTCTGTAACAGGAATTTCTGAACACTCTGTTTAAAGATCGGTACGTATGTTTTTCGCTTTTGCAGAGCGCTGTGGCAATATTCTCCGTTTCTTTCTGTTTCGCGTTTGCAGCCAGCTGTCCTTCGTAGGTTCCCTGTTCCCACAAATATTAGTGATATTTTAGGTGGTTTGTGCTCGGTACGTTAAAATTATCTTCCTCTCAAGTGAATATATTTTAAGAATAGGTCGAAGTCGTCATTTTGTTGACACCATGGTCCCAAGTTGGAGAACTGCTTATAAAGTGATCTATGCTATTATCACAGCCCGCGCGGTTGGCCGTGCGGTCTAACGCACGGCTTTCCGAGCGGGAAGGAGCGCCTGGTCCCCGGCACGAATCCGCCGGGCGGATTTATGTCGAGGTCCGGTGAACCGTCCAGTCTGGGGATAGTTTTAGGCGGTTTTCCATCTGCCTCGGCGAATGTGGGCTGGTTCCCCTCATTCCGCCTCAGTTACACTATGTCAGCAATTGCTGCCCAAACAAGTTCTCCACGTACGTGTACAGCACTATTACTCGTATCACGCAAACTCGTCTGGTGTGAGACGTTCCCTGGGGGGTCCAGCGGGGGCCGAAACGCACAATTATCCTGCGTTCGATGTGGGGCGGCGGAGGAGTGAAGTGGACTGCGGTAGTCGTCGTGGGGTTGTGGACAACTGCGGCTGCGGCGGGGACGGAGCCTCTCCATCGTTTCTAGGTTTCTGGTAACATACAATTCAATACAATACAATGCTGTTATCACAGAACGAGAGTTAGTGATAAGATTTTAATTATCACCTCGACGAAAACAAACTGCAACCATGACGCTGCACTTAGCAGTTCCCAGGCTCAGACTGTGGTGAGGTGCCTACCAGAGACTCTTTTGGTATTAAATGCCTGTAAGTTAGAACCTAAAGATTTTTATTTGATTGTATTAAAATCTGCTGTACAGTTTATGATTTAGTGAACTGACAATATTAAAAGTGAAAGAAATGAACTGACTAGGCTATTCAATACGATTTATAGACAGCACCACTAGTAATCGTATTGTTAAAGAAAAGAACAAAAAGTTGACATTCATGGCCCTGCCAAAATTTGTATTTCATTTGAAAAATACAATGTATTGTAATGACACGCAAACATGCTTGTGGGGCTAACGCAAGATAACAAAAGACATGTAACAACCAAGAAAATTTTATGTATATTAAATTAAAAAAAAAAAAACCTCCCCGCAATACCTCATCAACGAGTAAAGTTATCCGAAAGTGGTTTTCCCCAGCTTCAAGAGCTCAAGAATCCGTATCTAGCAACTTAGTGCTGGTGAAAACAGGTGTGGAATAATCGGCTTTCCGAGAAAACGAATTCACTTCAAACCTCCAAAATTTCGTTAACATTCCGTTAAGAGTCTTAACGATTTTGCATACTGACCGGTTGCGGCTAAGAATACGGAGCGAGGGAGCGCAGGGCTTGATACGTGTCCGCTGACCCAATTCGTAACGGCTTTCTGTTGAAAAGTTCTGTCGAATAAGTCCGTAAAAAATAATTATATTTGCATTTTGTTTGTTCATAAGAGGGCCCGCACACGAAGTATTAAACACAGACATTTTTTAGTTTAAATATTTGTGGTACAGTCCCGTTTGTGATGCGTGCGCCCTGCTTGCTTCACTCGTTCTCTGCACACTGATTCTTCAGTGCAACATATTTTTCCCAATGGTAAATGAGTTAGTGGACATCTTTGCTGCGGAAATCTGCATTTAGGTTCTTTAGGGAAAGTTCCACTACGAAAATCATATCGGCGCCATCGTGAAAATTCCTGACACATAATCGTTTCTTCATCGGAGGAAAATGGGAGGTGTTACTGGCTGCAATGTCAAAACAATAGTGGAGAGGGTAAAATATGATAGCCCAAAGAAGTAGAAGTGTAATCGGGCTCCATGCAGAATATGCTGCAGCATGATCATATTCCGTTAGCACCATTCCCTAGAAAACTCCAAAACCATTCAGTGTCAACTTCTTAGATGACGTAGGATCTTATCCTTTTTGGGTGACGGTGGTTCTAACGTTGCCAATGCTTCCTCCTTCGTGTCGGGGTCATAGTGATGCATGCAGAACTCATAGATGGGGATTAGACTGGATACCACGTCCTCTTGGTTGGACATTTCCGCTGCTGGTTCGGTTCGAAGGGCTTTCTGAACGGGTATGAGCGATCGCGAGACACAGAAGCCGGCGACCTTCATCACTTTCAAACTGTCGTGCAGGATGTTGAATATTGATCTCACGTTTTGTAGCATGGCTTCAACTGTGATACGCGTACCTTTGAGCTGAGCCAACAGCGCTTCCTCGACTCTTGCAATTCCAGGTTCTTGAGACAGAGATGATTTGCCACCATGTTCTTCGTCATACACACTTACAGAAACTCAACTGGAAGCGTCTGCGTGTGTGCCACCTAACCCCAGGGCCATATGACGGTATGTTCTTCATTTACACTTCAGCGACTGCAATATAGATTGTAGCAGCGTTGCTCCCCTGCAAATGCAACCCCGAAATACCAGGCTATACTTAACGTCACCAGTGGGTACCGTCATTTCTCTGGGCACGCGTTGCAGCATGCTGTGGTAGTCTGGCGTGGGAATTCAGTGTTCACCAGGACTTTCGCGAGGCTACGTAATATTTCGTTACTGTCCCTCGTAGATGAGGTTGTTCTTATTGCTTTCGGTAGATGTTGTTTCATTGTGAGTGCTTCCTATTTCGAGCAGTTCATAATGCCACCAACCAGAGTGCTATATTAATGTTTTTCACAAGTCCTTAAAGAAAACTGAAGCGTATTTTGTTTTAGCGTCAAAGCCTTTTACGATGGTATAGCCTCTTTTATTCTCTTCATAAGATGAATTTATCTTCGTAGGTTTGTTATTTATCTCACTTTCAGCTATACACAGTAACATCGCTACCAACCACAATCGTGAAAATCTTACGCCCAGTCTGTGCCACTGTCAACTTCGATCTCTGCTCTGTGGTCAGCGAGCGGCACGCGGAAGGAGTGCCAGTCTGACCCGTCAAGTCGGCTGCCGCACGTAGTTGCGTGAGCAGCGGTCGTGATACGTGTTTACAGAGACCTGGCTCTATACCAAGGTAGTGTGCGGAATCTCCCATTTAGCTTGGTTCTTCTTCCTCAGGGGACACCGCCTTAACGTACTGTAGCATTGTCGGTGGGGGCAAAGAGATCTGCGATATCTAGATCCGGTGGGCTATCTCAGGGCAGCTTAGCTGCCAAAAGTGTCACGCAAGCCGGACAGGCTGGAGGAGTGTAGGAGGGCAGGGGGGGGAGGGGAATAAGATGAAGTGTATCGCACAACTGCACATTGGTCCCATTCTCCTATCCCCAGCCTGTCTTTCCCAAATCCCTTTTCCTGCCATCTCCAGTTATAAGTAAAGGGTAGGGAGGACTCTTAGGCGTAGGGAAGCCAGCCACCCGAGGGAAGTGAACAATTAAAAGAAGAAAGCTATACTTGCGTAGTTCTTGTAAGACGTCCAGATGAATTGTCACCATTATTACCAGTACACAAAACAGCTTCGGATAAAGGAGAAATACACCGATGACGAACCCGGAAAAGAGAAAAATTAAGGATAAATGGACTACTAATACAATGTCAGAGGTTAAGAATACGAAGAAGAAGAGTTTTAAAAAGGGCCAAGATAGACATAGCTTCTACAATAGCAACAAGAAAATACTCATCATCATCAGTTAGCTGCTATATTAGCAGGTCCTTTGCCTCTCTATTTTCTGCGATCCATTGCTTCCTTCTTAAGGCTGCTGTATGTTGTACCGTCCATCATGTCATCCAGTATCTGGAATCTCTTCCTTCCTCGCTTCCTTTTCCCTTCTACATAACCTTCTAAAACTGTTTTTAGCAGTCCGTCATTCTTTCTTAATATATGCCCAATCCAATTTCTTTTTCTTCTCTTTATTACATCTAGTAACTGCCTTTTCTCTCCCACTCTTCTCAGTACTTCTTCATTTTTTTATTCTGTCCATCCAACTTATTCTTTCCATCTTCCGCCATGTCCAGATCTCAAAAGCCTCCAGCCTTTCTCTGTCTTTTTTCCTCATAGTCCATGTTTCAGCGCCATATAGAAGAACACTCCATACAAGACATTTTATGAGTCTATTTCTGAGTTCTCTGTCCAGACCGCTGCAGAAGATTCTCCTTTTCTTATAAAACGCCTCTTTTGCCGTTGCTATCCTTGTTTTAATTTCTGTGGTGCACTTCCAGTCGGTGTCTATCCTGCTTCCAAGATACTTAAAATTTTGCACCTGTTCTAGTGTTTCTCCATTCAGCACAATTTTTATTTCCTTATTTCCTCCTATTGCCAATACTTTTGTTTTATTTGTGTTAATTTTCATTCCATATTTTTTCCGTTAGTTGCAATGGTGTCCACCAAATCCTGTAATTCTTTTTCCCCTGTGGCTAGAAGGACCATGTCTTCAGCAAATCTCAAGCACCCTACTCTTCTTCCTCCAATTTCTAATGAGCATTGGTCAATCATATTTTCCAAGTACAGGTTGAAAAGAGTAGGTGATAAACAGCATCCTTGTCTTACTCCTTTCCCTAGTCTGATCCAGTTTGTACTTTCTCCTCTCACTTTAACTGAAACTTTTTGATTAACGTACAATGAGTTTATAAGTCTTCTGGTTTTCCAGTCCACTCTCTTTTCCCTCATAATAGTCGCCAGCTTGTACCAAACCACATTGTCAAATGCCTTTTCTAAATTGATGAAGCACAAATATAGGTCTCTTCCTTTTTCAATAAACCTTTCTCCCAAGATTCGTAGGAGCCCTATTGCATCTCTGGTGCCCGTATTCCGTCTAAAGCCAAACTGCTCCTCGCCGAGATTCTCCTCTATTACTTTTTCAAGTCTTTTATTAATTATTCTTAACATCACTTTGGCTGCATGTGAAATGAGGCTGATTGTCCTGTGCTCGCTGCATTTCTTGGTTCCTTGTTTTTTCGGTAATGGAATCATTACTGTTGTCAAAAAGTCCTCAGGCCATTCACCACTGTCATATATTTCATTACATAACCTCAATATTTCTCTTATTCCATTGTGGTTCAAGCATTTTAGTATTTCTCCCGGTATTGTATCTGTACCTACTGCTTTGCCATTTTTCATTGCAACAGTGGCAGACTTTACTTCTTCCATTATGATGGTCGGTCCTTTCTCTACAGAGTAATAAATATCTAAGACAGTATTTGATGTTATACAGCTGAACACGAAAACAGGAGACAGCAAGCAAAGTGATTGCCGTTTACGTACAAAAGAAAGGAGATTTAAACGCAAGCTTAGAGAATAACATATCGTAAATAATGTAGGGAAAAGGGGAGAGAACGTCATAAATAGCAGTGGAAGATTGCTTAGAGTTTGTGTTTCTTTCAACAAACTAAAGATAACCAATACATTGTTCTGCAGTGGTCAACTCGAAGATGACTGCACTATTATTAACGAAAAAGTAGAAGGCAAAGTAAGAGACATAAAAGTGTACAAGGGATATGACATGGGTTATGACCATTTGTTGGTTATATCTCTATGTACACGAAATGGAGAAAGAACGGAGCGGTTCTAGGCGCGTCAGTCCGGAGCCACGCGTCTACTACGGTCGCAGGTTCAAATCCTGCCTCGGGCATGGATGTGTGTGATGGCCTTAGGTTAGTTAGGTTTAAGTAGTTCTAAGTTCTAGGGGACTGATGACCATAGAAGTTAAGTCCCATAGTGCTCAGAGCCATTTGAACCATTTGAGAAAGAACGAAAAGGTGACAGAGGTAAAGACGAAGGAAGAAATATACTAATTATGTCTGCTAAATGAAGAAAGCACACGATGTGTGTACCAGAAAGTATTTTATCAAGAACTAGAAAAGAAAAAAGAAGCAGATGGTTATTATTATTATAGTTATTATTATTCGTATGGCACACACATGCAGTACATTTATAATAGTAATGAATGTCATTGCATGAAAAAATCAGTTAAATGTTAATATCTAGGTTTCTAGTCCATTCCACCACTGTGGCATTGGCATTCATAAAATCATTCCACTTTCCTTTATTGTGTTATATGATGCACTCCTCTCTTATATGTCTGATGGGTTGTTTCAGTGCACCCCAATCACAACTCAGAGACTCCACAAAAGTCCATTTACCAAATGAGTCGCAGCACGGACCACATCCAATGCAACTCTTATTTAATCTGACCTTAAGTTCCGACTCTCACAGTGTTACAATTATATTTCTTATTCGCAGTTTTTGATGTGTTGGCAGTTATTGTTTCAGAGCTCTCTTACTTTAATGTTACTTGTAGCTATACAGCATACAATAATGGCGGCTGTTTCGAACGAAGCCTATTTCTTCCTAAGACAGGTATATCGTGAGAAATGGGCAGTTCCTTATTCTCTTGTGGTGATCTCTAAGCATGGCTTCAGTTCTGCAAATCTGTGATGGATAGGTATTGCTCAGCAGGAAAAGCCAGGAGTTGGTCTGATTGTACCGATAATAATGCGCATCGTGTAGCAGAGCTACGCATCGATGAGGCTGGTATGACAGATATTACACCACGCGCCAGCACAATACACCGCGGTCGAAAAATCCAGTGCAAGAGCCAAAGTATGCAAACTGTCCATTGAAGGCTGCCACGATGTGCCACACAGCCCCTGAATGATGTTGCCATTTTTTGTCTTGGCTGATGTGTTTTTCAGATGTTCTTTTTATAAGAGTGCGGTCGAGTGTGCTGCCAAGGTACTTGTGGTACTTTTTGTGACGGACAATATTGCCATCAAATTTCACCTTGAGCTAAGTGTTAATCTGTATTTTGTTAAGGTGAAACGGACGAACCTCGCTCCTACTCGTGCTGGACATCGACCTCCATTTTTCGAAGTATGAGTTAAGGGCCGCTAAGTCCTCTGTTAGTTATCCCTCTGTTTTTGGAAAGACAGAAATATAAATGATGCTGTCATTTACCGTTTTGTAAAGCCATCAGATGACCAAAAAGAATAGCAAAATGATTTAGATAAGATATCTGCATGGTGCATAAAGTGGCGACTGACCCTGAATAAAGAAGAGTGTGAAGTTATTCACATGAGTACTAAAAGAAATCCGCTAAATTTCGATTACGCAATAAGTCACACAAATCTGAAGGCTGTAAATTCAACAAAATACTTAGGGATTAAAATTACAAATAACTTAAATTGGAACGATCACATAGATAATATTGTGGGTAGAGCAAACCAAAGACTGCGGTTCACTAGCAAAACAGAAGATGCAATAAGTCTACTAAAGAGACAACTTACACCACGCTTGTCCTCCCTATTCTGGAATACAGCGGTGCGGTGTGGGATCCGCATCAGATGAGACTGACGGATGACATCGAAAAAGTACAAAGAAGGGCAGTTCGTTTTGTATTATCGCGAATTATGGGAGATAGTACCACAGGCATGATGCGTGAATTGGAGTGGCAATCATTAAAACAAAGGCGTTTCTCGTTGCGACGGGCTCTTCTCATGACATTTCAATCACCAGTTTTCTCCTCCGATTACGAAAACATTCTATTGGCACCCATCTAAATAGGGAGAAATGATCATGGTAAAATAAGAGAAATCAGGGCTCACACAGAAAATTTTATCTGGTCGTCTTTCCCACTCTCCGTTCGAGAGTGGAGCGGTAGAGAGACAGCTTGAAGGTGGTTCACTGAACCCTCGGCCAGGCACTTTATTGCAAACAGCAGAGTAATCACGTAGATGTAGATAGATGTAAATGTAGAGGTTGAGCAGTATTACAGTGTGCGAGAACTAAGCCCTGCGGCAGGCCATTATTTAATTTTCTTTTTGAGCTTCTAATGTCACCCATGCAAACGTGAAAGTATCGATTACTTATCATGTTATTAACAAGAGTCGCTGTTGTTCAGCATTTAATTTTTTTTCAGTAGTTTGTAAGGTCGATAAAGGCCACAAATTTTTTTAGTTTCTCCTAAAAACCCACCTCTATGAACGTTGTCAGAGCTACGACCTGGTCGTTGCGGTAACGTTGAGTCCTGTGTCCCACTCGTTCGATTGGAATGTGTTCTAAAATAAATTCTCTAATTCTATTGTAAATAAGTCTCTCCAAGAACTTCTACGTGCAACTAACTAGGAAAAATGACCGAAAGTTAAATGTCCGGTCATTATTTACGTGATAAGATTATCATAATTTTTGTATTTTTCAATTCCTTGGGAAATGTTCCAGTCTTCAAAATAACAGAGAAGAAGCGAGACAGCAAGTGCTTGGCATTGTCCTCCCCAAAAAATGGTTCAAATGCCTCTAAGCACTATAGGCCTTAGCATCTGAGGTAATCAGTCCTCTTGACTTAGAACTACTTAAACCTAACTAACATAAGGATATCACACACATCCGAGCCCGAGGCAGTATTCAAACCTGCGACCGTGTTTCCGGGCTGAAGCGCCTAGAGACGCTCGGTCACAGCGGCGTTCCATTTTCCCCAAGATGAGATAAATATTCTGGATGAGTATTATCTAACCGCAGAGACTTAACACTTTTAATCCCTCCTAAAGATACCTCTGTTTCATTAGAGCGAATGGGGAAGAGAATGTTGAATCGCTTGAAGACTCAAGTCTAAGATTTGTTAGCTCTTTTTTGATCTGGGAGGTATACTGTTCAACCCTGGACGTTCTGGGCTTTTATACATTATGGTTAACAATATGATTGGCTGAAATACCGGGGTTCTGATCAGATTTATTAAAGGAGCCACCCAATTTACGGAGCGAGAACTAAGCCTTCCTACTCGAATGTTTGAAATTCACGTTTCCTACAGTTCCAAACTCGCGCACTTTACTTGCATTATCAAGACTATGAAGAAGTTCATCTACAATGTCACTGTCTCCACTTCTGTTAAATTGTTTATATAGGTGTTCACATCTCTCATCTGACGCTGGGATACATTCTGTCATGTGCCCAAGAGCAATATCTTTCTTAGAACTGCAAGGACAGCTCCAATGAAATGGCTGTAGCTCTAGGTTCCAGTGGAATGAAACATATATATTTCTTCAGGTGCTCCGAGGAAGCCTGCCAGTTTGGCCCTGTAACGTTGGTCTACATCGTGATACTTACGTAACCAGTGAAATGCATAGGCCAATGCTGATAATAACAGGTCCGTGATGGCTATGTGGGAAGTCTGACAAGACTTTTGTTCAAGTGCGATGTGTATGGTCTTAACGATCACTAGAGACAAAACAGAGGTTTGGGTTATAACCTCTCTGTCATATAGCTGATCTAAATGTATCCACATCCTTGACGCCAAAAGCTAGGTAAAGGTTGTCAGTCCAATCCACAAGTGCATTACCACAATCGTCGTTCTGCACATACTTCCAATGCTCGTGGTGACTGTTAAAATCACCAAAGTTTATTAATGGATGGACAGCAACTGGCAGAACATTTGTCAGTCACTCCACTTTAATTGTTTTGTAGATATCATTGACAGTGATCTCTTCGTGCTTTATTGAAACCTTATTAATCTTATCAGCTGTATGTACTGAGATCAGGTGTGCTAACTAACGTAATGATAAGCTGCGCCAATAAGCACTTAGCTGTATATCTTTCCTCTTTTACGAAGATCTACTTCATGTGATGCTTAGGTTTCCTGGATTAAAAACCAAATCAGTATTATTGCATAAAAGAAATTTTGACAAGCAATCGCTTTTAGCTCGGCTAATTCCCTCTATATGTAGTTGGCAAACAAAGATTGAAGGTCCCAGTTTTTTAGTCATTTGGTCCTGAGAAGGGCTCTTTGCTAGTGGTTCATTGCCTAAGTTAGTCAGCATGCTTGTTGCCAGGAAGTCCAATAAAGGTCTGGTTGCCAAAACTCTAGCTCATTTATCGTTACCCAGGGTGCACAATGAGAATTTTGCTGCTGGAGCGAGCTAGATTTACACCCTGACGCGGAGGAAATACAGAAGGAATGGAAAAATACAGAAACTACAGTTAAGAAATAAAATTAGATAAAAGAAAAAGATGAGAAGGAAGAAAGGGTTAAAAATTTGGACACCAGGATTAAAGTTATAAGAAAAAAGCAAGACGCTTAAGTATCTCAATGAACCAACAGAGGAGAATCATCAAATTTACAAACAACAGAGAAACGCAGCAGACCCAGCAGAGAAACGACTTCGCCAAGCATTGTGGTGTAGTTTTATAAGCGTAATAGAAGACGATATCTATGGAAGGCAAATGATAGCTTAATCAAACAGAAACAGAAGTTGATCAATTTAACAACACCGAAAGAGCAAAATGGATAGAACATTACAAGAACTTGTGGTATGAAGAAACATGCTCCACAGATGATATAGAGGATGAAACTGAAATTGGATATGTAGACGATTTATGTGTGGATGAATTAAGGGAAGCCGTAAACTCCACAAACAACAGAAAAACAACTGGTATGAAAAGTACAATCTCTCAACTGCTAAAATATGAAGCACCCTACAACAAAAGAGATTACTACATTTAATTAACATGTGCTGGAGAATTGGAGCTATTCCAGATGCATGGTCACAAGCAAAGATGGTATCATTATTCAGAAAAGGAGATCACAGTAGCTACGAGAGCTATAGTATGACCAGCATATTTGTCACCGCATACAAAATTTATACAAGAATAATGAACACACAGTTAGAGCTGTATCTGAGAGTTTGGTAGGTGAAGAACAAATGGGAGTTCGGAGGTGCAGAACGATAATAGATGCCGTATTTATAATGAAACAAATAATCGAAAAACAGAGAGAGTAGGAAAATATTTAGCTTCCATTGGATTTATTAAGTCATTCGATAATGTTAATACAAAGAAACTGTGGAGAATTATGGGGAAAACAGGATATCCACAACACCTAATAAACGTTTTAAAAAATCTCTACAAGCACAGAAGCGTAATTTTATATATTTTTGGCACTCTTACACAATCTACATCCACTAACAAAGCAGTGGGACAAGGGTGCACTATTTCACGCACGCTTTTTAACTTTTGTTTAGGTGACGCAGTTCGTAAATGGAAGGAAATCTTTTAGAATAAAGACTAACAGTAATTCACACTTGAATTATCTTTTATATGCAGACGACGCAGGGGACTACATTTATTAGGTAAGCGTTGCGAAGAGTACCATTTGACGATTTCAGAAAACAAGACAAAACCAATGGCTTTAAAAGAGAGATATACTCTGCAGACAAAAATTGTGATGGACAATAGAACAATAAAACAGATCAAACAGTTTAAATATTTTTGTTGTGACGTCACATATGAGTATGACGAAGACATAGAGAAAAAAATTAGCAAAGTTTGAGAATATATGTGGAACAATTAACAGATGTCTAATAGATAAAGAGGGTGTGAAGACATCCCTAGTTGCGACCCATATAAGAGGGTTTTTTTGTATTCTTTCTTGCTTTCTTTTCTTTATTCGTGTTTCCACATGAATTTCTGGTGATATACAGGCATAGTGTTTATTTTTTTCTTTAACGTTATGAGTAACTGTTTGTTGAAAATAATAATATGCAACTAATGGCTCTGAGCACTATGGGACTTAACATCTGAGGTCATCAGTCCCCTAGAACTTAGAACTACTTAAACCTAACTTAACTTAAGAATATCACACACATCCATGCCCGAGACAGGATTAGAACCTGCGACCATAGCAGTCGCGCGGTTCCGGACTGAAGCGCCTAGAACCGCTCGGCCACCGCGGCCGGCAACATGCAACTAATATTATTTGCCTTTTGTACATTAGTGATTAAGTTGTCTTGTCTGTCGAATATGTAAAATATTTTGATTCTTCTTTATCATGTGTTAATTTTGATTGGAATGACTTTGTAAAGTTAAATGTATGCTGAAATACTGTACAAGCAGAGCAACAGCGATCAGAAAATCGATTTTGAGGGTCGAACAGGATGATGACAGCGGGTTGCACTCATGTTTCTACAGAAAAGGCGGAAGGAGTTTAAAAATGTGCTAACTACGTCGAGTCGTAAAATAATTGGTGCGAACGAAAACGGATAAAATGTGATCCATTTATACTTCCTCCTGTAATGAAATTTAAAAAAAAGTTTAAAGTGGACAGAGGAGTTGGACTGTTTAAAACCGCCAAACGAACTGCGTCGTGCAACTACGACAGTATAGCTATGGACAGACGGCACTGTAGGTATGGTGTTCTGGACAGAACTGTGTTTACTGTGACTGTGCCATGTGCATTTGAAATACAGAATAATTTCGATGCATATTTGCGCCGTTGCTGACTACCGTGTGTATGAACTGTTAATTGTGGCACAGGAGTATAGGAACCGTTTATCATGAGTGTGCATGTTACCGCCAACAGTGGCGCGTTCGCCGTCGCGTCATTCGTGTGGTAAACGACACACTGTAATACTGCGATCGGAATAACATTGAAACCCTCTACTGAACTGTGTTACTTCAGCGTTGTGCATGAGATACATAATAAATCGTTCGTGCAAAGCTGAATGTTAGCAGCAACTGTAACAATGTCCAACTATCCAGTGGCCTATAAAACTCCACTGACGGAATCGTCGCTGAATGGAAAGTAAAATTCCACATGAGATAATTCATCTGCAGCATCTACAGACAACGGAGCTGATTTCAACACGCCGTTTGAAATAATAATCTGCCGACGACATTGCGCCTCACCGACTGCATCGTAACAGCAGCTGCTTTAGCTCTTGTCAAAGATTAAAACAAGCATTAAAACAGTAAACTTTCTATTTGGAACTTCTTCAAAGATACTAATCTTTCGTCTGCTTCTTCTTTAAAATAAAAGCCATGTAAGCGAAGTTTTGTTATTAATGTAGACGTTGTTGACCTCCGTTAGTGTACTTGTTTCCAATCCTATGCCTATTTCCAGCATTGATAAATTTATCGTTGCTGTCACTGCTTCCTATTTTGAGCATCTTTTGGTGAGTGTGAAACGTGTGCACCGTAATTCCTGTGAGTGAATTTAATGTGCAGTTATTTAGGCATTGTATTTGTTCGAATTGTGGCGTCTACCATTAACCTGAATGCAACAACCAATGATATCAGAGCTGCTTACACCCGATTGGTGTGCCGGCCGTGGTGGCCGAGCGGTTCTAGGCGCTTCAGTCTGGAACCACGCGACTGCTACGGTCGCAGGTTCGAATCCTGCCTCGGGCTAACTGTGAGACATCGCTGAGACATCGCTTGAAGCGCCTCTTCTGGGCTCGTCACCATGTATATTGGACTCTCGGACGACAGGAAAACTGTGTCCTGGTCAGATGAGTCCCGAGTTCACTTGGTAAGAGCTTTTTTGTAGGATTCGAGTGTGGCACACACCCCTCGAAGCCATGGACCCAAATGGTCAACAAGGCACCGTGCAAGCTGGTTGTGGGTCCATTTACACGAAATGGACTGGGTCCTCAAGTCCAGCTGAACCAACTGAGACGATTTGCAGCCAGTCGTGGACTTTATCTTCCCAAACAACGACCGAAGTCTTATGGACGACAACGAGCTACGTCACTGGGCCACAATTGTTCGCGATCGGTTTGAAGAACTTTCTGAACAATTGGTGCGAATGACTTGGCCATCCAGATCGCCAGGCATGAATCCCATCGAATTTATGGCACATAAACGAGAGCTCAGTTCGTGCACAAAATCCTGCAGAAGCAATTGACCTTCGCAATTATGGTTGTATAAAGAGTCATCATGGCTCAATATTTCTGCAGAGGACTTCCAACTACTTGTTGAGTCCATGTCATGTCGAGTTGGTGCACACCCAGGCCAAAATAAGGTAGGACACGCTATTAGGTGGTAACCCATGACTTCTGTCACATCCGTATACATAGCAGGCGGACGGATAACAGTGTTGCACAACAGAATACAAGACGACAAGTGAACGGGTGGGACGAGTTAGGCGAGCAAGGTGTGGTGAATAAGTGTATGACAAGAGAATACCGCAGCTGCCTACTGTTTGTTAATCTCAAGCACAGTTTCGCTCTGAGCACTATGGGACTTAACATCTCAGGTCATCAGTCCCCTAGAGCTTAGAACTACTTAAACCTAACTAACCTAAGGACATCACAGACATCCATGCCCGAGGCAGGATTCGAACCTGCGACCGTAGCAGTCGCGCGGTTCCGGGCTACAGCGCCTAGAACCGCATGGCCACCGCGGCCGGCAATCTCAAGCACACTAAAATACAGTAAATACTGTAGTTATCGTAATGTGGAAGCTGGAACGCAAGGCCGTTCTACGGAAATGTCTTGAAAGTGCTACAGCCCCGATCTGTGCAACTGCTCTGTACATGTTTTTTGTTGCCGATCAGCATCTAAAATAGCCTGTACCTACTCGTGATTCCGGAAGGTTTTAGAAACTTTGCCCTCCACGTCTTCCTTAGCTCTCGAAAGTCCGCCTGAGTGCAGTTTTTGCGAAACACGATACATTGTTATTAGTATACAACTCGGCTGAACATCCGAGAGCAGTACAGGCAGATGATTCGCCGAGAAAACTTAATACACTCCTGGAAATGGAAAAAAGAACACATTGACACCGGTGTGTCAGACCCACCATACTTGCTCCGGACACTGCGAGAGGGCTGTACAAGCAATGATCACACGCACGGCACAGCGGACACACCAGGAACCGCGGTGTTGGCCGTCGAATGGCGCTAGCTGCGCAGCATTTGTGCACCGCCGCCGTCAGTGTCAGCCAGTTTGCCGTGGCATACGGAGCTCCATCGCAGTCTTTAACACTGGTAGCATGCCGCGACAGCGTGGACGTGAACCGTATGTGCAGTTGACGGACTTTGAGCGAGGGCGTGTAGTGGGCATGCGGGAGGCCGGGTGGACGTACCGCCAAATTGCTCAACACGTGGGGCGTGAGGTCTCCACAGTACATCGATGTTGTCGCCAGTGGTCGGCGGAAGGTGCAGGTGCCCGTCGACCTGGGACCGGACCGCAGCGACGCACGGATGCACGCCAAGACCGTAGGATCCTACGCAGTGCCGTAGGGGACCGCACCGCCACTTCCCAGCAAATTAGGGACACTGTTGCTCCTGGGGTATCGGCGAGGACCATTCGCAACCGTCTCCATGAAGCTGGGCTACGGTCCCACACACTGTTAGGCCGTCTTCCGCTCACGCTCCAACATCGTGCAGCCCACCTCCAGTGGTGTCGCGACAGGCGTGAATGGAGGGACGAATGGAGACGTGTCGTCTTCAGCGATGAGAGTCGCTTCTGCCTTGGTGCCAAAGATGGTCGTATGCGTGTTTGGCGCCGTGCAGGTGAGCGCCACAATCAGGATTGCATACGACCGAGGCACACAGGGCCAACACCCGGCATCATGGTGTGGGGAGCGATCTCCTACACTGGCCGTACACCACTGGTGATCGTCGAGGGGACACTGAATAGTGCACGGTACATCCAAACCGTCATCGAACCCATCGTTCTACCATTCCTAGACCGGCAAGGGAACTTGCTGTTCCAACAGGACAATGCACGTCCGCATGTATCCCGTGCCACCCAACGTGCTCTAGAAGGTGTAAGTCAGCTACCCTGGCCAGCAAGATCTCCGGATCTGTCCCCCATTGAGCATGTTTGGGACTGGATGAAGCGTCGTCTCACGCGGTCTGCACGTCCAGCACGAACGCTGGTCCAACTGAGGCGCCAGGTGGAAATGGCATGGCAAGCCGTTCCACAGGACTACATCCAGCATCTCTACGATCGTCTCCATGGGAGAATAGCAGCCTGCATTGCTGCGAAAGGTGGATATACACTGTACTAGTGCCGACATTGTGCATGCTCTGTTGCCTGTGTCTATGTGCCTGTGGTTCTGTCGGTGTGATCATGTGATGTATCTGACCCCAGGAATGTGTCAATAAAGTTTCCCCTTCCTGGGACAATGAATTCACGGTGTTCTTATTTCAATTTCCAGGAGTGTAGTAACACAGTGTTTTTTTTTATATTCGCAACGAGAAACAAACTGCCATTTTCACACAAAAGCACGTGCTGCGTAATATTCGTTTTGGATTGCTCCATCTAGAAACTGCAAAGACGAAATCTCAAGTATCTGATGTGACGCCGGACAAGGTTCTCTTGACGATGTAGCGTATGAGGGAGACGGAGGGTAGAGGCAAGAAGAGCAGGAATAAGTCGATTTTAGGAGGCGAGATGCCACGGGTGACTCGCCTCTGTGAGAAGCGAAGCCACCCCCGCTTTCACGCTGCTTCTCCTCGGCCTCCGCCTGAGAGCATCGAAATGTCAGCGCCCGCAGCACGCAGAAACCCCTACCCAGTCGCCGTAGCCTTCAGCGCCTCCTGCCCCTTCCCCTCCCCTTCTGACTCCCAGAGGAATAAGCTAAGCCGTCAGGGGAGTCGCTGATCCGTGGCGGGGCTGCCTCCAAAGAAAAACCCTAAATAATTCAATAAGGGGATTACAGCTCCCTCCAACCAGGAAAAGAGAATTCTATAGATGTTCAAACAAGTAAAGATGTATGTTTTCGAAGGACAGTAAATAAATTTCTGTGTAGCATCACAAACTATTAAACAGCCTAGAAGAATGAATGTGAAAGTGTAGAGTAACAGATCAGAGAACAGTGTTAGAACTGTGTACGCTGGTTTCCATAAATAAAAGAGCAAACAATTTTATCTCAAAAAGCTGTAATGTTTAATATGATAAAACGAAGTTAACGTTCTCAAAACAAGGTACAACTTAAACATGAAGACGCAATTCGAGACAGGTAATGTACTCTCGAATACAGAACAAGCTTGAAGTGGTAAAACAGCGTCTTAATGCGAATGTGGCCTTTCACAGGGAATTTCGCTGATCAGTTCTACGATTTACACTTCGCCTGCGGTGGCCGAGTGGTTCTAGGCGCTTCGGTCCGGAACCGCGCGACTGCTACGGTCACAGGTTCGAATCCTGCCTCGGGCATGGGTGTGTATGATGTCCTTAGGTTAGTTAGGTTTAAGTTGTAGGGAAGTGATGACCTCAGATCTTGAGTCCCATAGAGCTTCACCTTGGCTTCCTGGCTCTTAATAATTATTTCATTTTTGACTTGTATTTCAGCATTGTTAAATTACATTGAACATTGTTGTACTCCCTTCTTTCGTCAATCAGCTAACGTACGTCTGCTGTTAGCCATGGTGTCATCTCAGTTACCTTCTTTGCACCTACGTTTTGTTTCCCAACTTCTGTGACTGCCGTTTCTAGAGACGTCCATTCCTTTGTAACACCCCACCCGTCAATTATCTGGTTTTGGCGTGTGTTCAATTTTGGCGTGTGTTCACCCAGCTAATTGACTAACAGATCAGCAGAGAGTGCAAAACTGCCATAATATTGGATAACGCAAAGAAAGTAATAAGGCCCTGTGACTCCTGATTGAACTGTGGTGGCAGTGTTGGCATTAATTGATTCCAAATTGATCTCTTTTAATTAAAAAGGGGTGCACATTGATGTAATATTCAGCTATTGAACACCAGATGCAAATGTTGAACATTAAATTAATTAAGAAAGTGACTTGGGATTTCAACTACTTGATTGAAAACATATGCAGTCGATTAGCACAAATTTATTGTAACTCACGACCTTCAATCATCACATTACATGACTCTCCTAACAGGCAGTGGGAATAAATTGCGTTTACATGGAGTAAAATGTGATATATCGAAACTTTTTCCTATTGACTGACCCAGGCGTAATGCGAAGTGCGAGAAGAATTCTACAATACACAGCCATGAAACCCTAGTGGAAACTTTGCTGGCGTGATCCAACAAATTAATCAGTAGCCTAACTCAAGCCAGAGCGGGCGCAATATCATGCTTCCCAGCTTTCCAGTGCCAACCAATGCTTGCTCTGGGAAGTGAAGAGATTCCCACAAAATTTCCCTTCCTCTCAACTTCTGCTATTTAGCTCCTCCCAGGCCACCCATCAAGGTTAGCATCTGCATAAAACACCAATTTTTTTGGAAATTCCGACTCCCAGGAGAGTACTTCAAATTCCTTGGTCCTATGTTCCCATTGGAGGCTGGCGTATTTCATTCTGTCGCTCTTCACCTGATTTACTTCAGGCTCTGCGGACTGTGAATTCACCGTGAAGTTGCTATAGTCACTAACATGCATATTTTGACCTCTGTTGACTGCTCCACCGTAGCTTTGCATGGCTTTCTCACATGTTTCACTGAAAACGGGACACTGGACATTTATCAAAAGGCATACCGTTTTCCGTCTGCTTCCCGGTACACCAACATGGGGTTAACCATCACCTCACTGTCACTCATCTTAAGGCAGCTGGAGGCCGTGCCCCATTACCGCTTTCTCAGAGTTTGAGCCGCCCTAAGCTGCCTATTGTCGCGTCCCTTCACGCGCTGCCACCCAGCTGCGATCAACTCTGACTACTTCCCTGGGATAAACTAGCCTCCAGTAAATCGATCCGTTTAAACAAAGTTTTCATGTCGTATGAATTACTTTAAAACCATCACCCAACATTAATTATTCCAATACGTTCATACTATACCCTCTACAAGATGCATTGTGCCTTGTCAGTCATTTTTATTCTGCCCTACTGTTCGCTCAACGTGAACTCGGTGATCTTTAATGACTTCATGTAAGGGGCATAGTTCTTGCCATCTTACATAGTTGTAGATGTATTTATTATGTTCATGGATTTCTCGTTGGTTGTCTCGTTTGCCTAATTTCGTATACCTGCAGGTGCTTGTGTAATCTTGGAGCAGTGGTTCGTGTAATTCATTAGATGAATCTAATCTCCAAGAACGAAATAATGTTGTTTCACGTGACTTGACACAGCAGCACTGTCGGCTGAGGAAGAAGAATCGAAACTGATAGTGAAAGGCAAACATATGCAGACAAGAACGGAGACGGATACAGCCTGGGCATTGAAGCGTTGCAACAATGTTGCTAGCAACACTATTGCGGCCACAGATTGCCGTAAAATAAGGCCTCCGCCTCTCCTCCTTGCCGAGCGGCGATTCTACCTGCTGGGTGGAGATCGGACGGAGAGATTGGAGGACGTTTCCTCGGCCTTTTCTGTGTGCGAATTTCACTGGGTGCGAATTCCAGGACACTGAATCTTCTGTACTTCCTTTTGTACTCAATCTGTAGATTGCTTAACAGCCATCGGGTTGGCAGCAGATCTTTTGTCTTCACTCCTTTTGCTCTTCTCGTTAGCTCTGTGTACGGCTTACAGACATCTTTTATCATTTGATCTTTGTACAGGGTGACCCAAAAGTACGTTAACGTTTGAAAATGAAGTATTTCACAGAATAATCTAGGTAAAATTGACATAATGCCTCAAATGACATGGGCTGTTACTGAAACCAAAAGTGCAAAAAGTGTCCAAGAGATGGCGCTGGACAGTAACATTTCAGTGACGCCCCGTGATTGGTTGCATCATGACTTGGGGGGAGGAGACCTAACAGTGAGGTCATCGGTCCCTTCGGATTAGGGAAGGACGGGGAAGGAAGTCGGCTCTACCCTTTCAAAGGAACCATTTCGACATTTGCCTGAAGTGATTTCGGGAAATCACCTTTCTGACGAGGAAATGGCTGTTGCACAATGATAACAATCTGCGCCATGTGTCGGCAATAGTTTACTTTACCCTGCAGAAACATCAAATGCGATCGTGACCTGTAACTGTGGCCCTCCGCACCTTGAAGCTGGGTTGGGACCTGCGTGTCGTGGTCCAATGAGCTGCAGAGTAGGTTACTCACCAGGCTTACGCAATACACGTGAACGTCCATCAGTTGCAAACAGAAAGAACTTGCTCTCATCACTGAAGACAGCAGAGTGGAATTCTATTCTCCAGGCGACTCTTTCAAGACATCACCGAAGTCGTGGTTGGTGGTATTGTGGTGTCAGTGATAGCCTGGCCGCATTCACACGTGTTCTTAGTCCTGCTGCAACCAGACCCCAGTGGTCCTTGGTGACACTGCAGGTGCAACGCGTGCCCAAATTTCTTCCCTGGATGGCGTTCGGAAGTTCAACGATGCTCGCACAATACGCCAATTGTAACATCTGTAATATGCGAATGTCCAGAACCATGTGTACGGGTACGTTAATGTTCCACAGACCATTGCTGAAGGCAGCGACAGGCCACCAGTACATTGCACCCAACATGTGCAGCGATCCGTCGGTACGTCCCTCAAGCTTCCCGCAAGCACATAATACGACCCCATTAAAATTGGCTGACGTCGTTCAACAGGAGTACGTACTCGTCGTCAGCGCTTGTTTGTACCCTGGACTGAGTGTTGCCGACGTTGTTCACCTGTAAACTCAGTACAGTTACTGCTTACAGGTTCATAACAGAGGACGCACAGTCGGACCTTCTGAGCAGCATCTGATAGCCGCTGACCGTCAGAAATTAATCACTAACATTACCTCTCACCATTACGCACATACTATACCCTCGTTCCACTGACCACAGTCCTTAGGATGTTGCATTTCTTCCGCAGCAGTCTACGTTAAAGAAAGGCTTTTGACTATGTTGATTACAACACCCTCTCTTAAATTCTCGAGGTAGCAGGGTAAAATACATGGAGTGAAACGTTATTTACATTTTTTACAGAGACCATACTGTAGTTCTAAGGGATGAAGGACATGAAATGGAGGCAGTGGTTAAGAAGGGAGTGAGACAGGATTGTAGTATGTCCTACATGAGTTCCAATCTGAGGATTGAGCGAACAGTAAAAGAAACCAAAGAAAAATCTGGAGATTGAATTAAACTTCAGAGCGAAGAAATGAAAAGTTTGAGGTTTCTCGATGACATTGTAATCACTCAGAGAAAGCATAGCACTAGCAAGAGCAGTTAAATGGAATGAAAAAAGGATATAAGATGAAAACCAACAAAAGAAAAACAAGAATAATGGAATGTAGTCGAGCTAAATCAGGTGGTGCTAAGAAAGACACTAAAAATAGTAGAAGAGTTTTGTTATTTGGGCAGAAGTAGAGGGGGTATGTAATGTAGACTGGCAATTGTAAGCAAAGCGTTTCTGAAGAAGAGAACTTCTTAACATCGAACATAAATTTAAGTTTTAGGAAGTCTTTTTTTGACGTTATTTGTCGGGAGTGTAGTCTTGTATGGAAGTGAAAGGCGGACGATAGGTAGTTCAGACAAGTAGACAAAAAAAGATTTTAAGATATTGTGCTACAGAAGAATGTCGAAGATTAGATGGGTAACATTGAGGAGGCACTGAATAGATCAAGGGGGAAAAGAAATTTGTGGTACAACTTGACTAAATAAAAGGATCGTTTGACAGGGCACATTCTTAGACAGCTAGGATTCACCAATTTAGTACTAAAGGGAAGTGTGGGAGGCATAAATAGAAAAACGGAGGCCAAGAAATGAATACAGCAAGCAGCCTCAAATGGATGTAGGTTGTACCAGTCATTCTTCGGAAAGGAAGAGGCGTGTACAGGATACAGTAGCATGGAGAAATGCATCAAACCAATCTCCGGATTGAAGACCACAACAAAATAAAAACATGTGTGTTGTACACACATCAAAAAATTTTTTCATCACCCCGGTTCCCAGAACTCCTGAAGATAGAGTTGACTGTGGATATTGTATCACAGACACAGTCCCTTTGACTGTTCAGAGATGTCACTAAACCAGCCCAAAGATATAAACAACCATGCATGAGCGGCGCCTATTAGACGGAGGGGGTCCGACACCCGATCAGTTCCAGTCATTCCACCAGGAAAGAAGTACATGGCTCCTGTTGCCTATGGTTCAACCATGCCTAGATGGTCAATACCGCGGTTTGATCGCGTCCACATTGTTACTTTGTGCCAGGAAGGACTCTCAACAATGAAAGTGTCCATGAGTCTCGGACTGCACCAAAGCCATGTTGTTCGGACATGGAGGAGATACAGAGAGCCAGGAATGTCGATGACATGCCTCCCTCAGGCCGCCCAAGAGCTACTACTGCAGTGGATGACAGGTACCTACGGATTATTGCTCGCAGGAACTCTGACAGCAACGCCACCATGTTGAATAATGCTTTTCGCACAGCCTCAGGACGTCGTGTTACGAGTCAAACTGTGCGTAATAGGCTGCATGATGCGCAACTTCACTCACGACGTTCATTGCGAAGTCCATATTTGCAGCCGGCCGGAGTGACCGAGCGGTTCTAGGCGCTACAGTTAGGAACCGCGCGACCGCTACGGCCGCAGGTTCGAATCCTGCCTCGGGCATGAATGTGTGTGATGTCCTTAGCTTAGTTTAAGTAGTTCCAAGTGCTAGGGGACCTCAGAAGTTAAGTCCCATAGTGCTCAGAGCCACCTTTGCAACCACGACACCATCCAGCGTGACACAGATGGGCCCAGTAACATGCCCAATGGATCGCTCAGGACTGGCATCACGTTCTCTTCACCGATGAGTGTCACATATGCCTTCAACCACACAATCGTCAGAGACATATTTGGAGGCAACCCGGTCAGGCTGAACACCTGTCCAGCGGATGCAGCAACGTGGAGGTTCCCTGCTGCTTTGGGGTGGCATTATGTGGGGTCGACGTACGCCACTGGTAGTCATGGAAGGCACCGTAATGGAGAACGAAACGTGAATGCTTTCCTCCGACCTACAGTGCAACGATATCGGCAGCATATTGGCGAGGAATTCGTCTTCATAGATGACAATTCGCGCCCCCATCGTGAACATCTTGTAAATGAGTTCTCTCAGAATAACGACATCGCTCGACTAGAGTGGCCAGCATGTTCTCCAGACATGAACCCTATCGAACATTCCTGGGATAGATTGAAAAGGGCTGTTTATGGACGACGTGACCGTCAACTACTCTCAGGGATCCACGCCTAATCCCCGTTGAGGAGTGGGACAATCTGGACCAACAGTGCCTTGATGAACTTATGATTAGTATGACACGACGAATACAGATATGCATGAATGCAAGAGGCCGTGCTACTGGGTGTGAGAGGTACCGGTGTGTACAGCAATCTGGACCACCAGCTCTGAAGGTCTCGCTGTATGGTGGTACAACTTGCAATGTGTGGTTTTCATGTTGGTCTCTATTCCAGTTTTCTGTGCAGGTTCCGGAACTATCGTAACCGAGGTGATGCAAGACCTTTTTGATGTGTGTAGAACGGTGACTGCACAAGTCTGCGTTTCACGTTCTGTGGAATCTTCTATAGAGCGGGAGACAAGTCTCCATGCACGTGATGATAAACCAGTTCTGGTTTCTAAAATCATATGTTTGAATTGTACAGCACTGTGGGGCATAAGGAAAATAAAACACAGAGTTATTTTGAGAAGCATTGTTACAGGCTAATACCGAAAATCAAGTAGAAGATCACGAAAGATGAAGTTTTTAAAAGAATGGGAGAGAAAAAGAATTCATGAATGATGACGTTCTTAAAAAAGTGGAAGAAAGGAAGAGTTTGTGTAACAGTCATTTAGAAAGAAGAAGGTGATGATATTGGTCTTAAGCGCTCAAAGGTTGGCTTGCGGAAAATACTGAGAATGTATTCTTTCCTCATGGCCAGTCTTCTTCGGGCAGTGACCCATGGACACATATTAAAGACTTTAAAGACTGCTTGACATGGACAAAACAGACAGAGGTGTTTAGCAATGCATTTTTGTAAAATAAATTGCAAAACTGAAACGAAAATGAGGCCACCCCATATTAGGGATCAAAATATAATAAATTAATTCAAAAGTAATAAATTTACCTTTATTATTATAGTCGTTCACAAATCATCGGTACAAAAATAAAGCTATTGCCATAGGCATAGACGCGACTCAGTAATGGGGCATTCTCGGGGTGTGTGGGGAGGATAACTACTTTATCTCCCCATAGGATGGAGTTAGATTTGCGTGCATGTATCGGTAGCTGTGTCCATGTCCTGTCGGGTATCTCGCAGTGGCGCGTAGCTGTGGCCAGTGCTTTCCGTGTTCAGGGGCTTTGAGGTGACACTTCGGGTAGCGTAAGTAGTTTGGTGTCAGTGTTATATCTGGAACCTGAGGTCAAGCAAGGGAAACATAGATAGTTAAAGATTCAGTATCGGACTGCAAGAAATACCATTCGACATGGAACGGAGAATGTGGTGTCACAAAGTGACGACAGACACCGGAATGAGTGGAAACATCCGACTCATAATCTGAAAACAAAGTTGACGGTAGACTGATATGTCTCAAGAAGGCAGAGCCGGAACACATTGCGTAAAGTAGCATGAAAATCCCTTAGAATGAAGCCCGAGTGATCGACTAATGCTGCAGCTGCCTGATTTTCATTCCTCACTGGTCTGCAACAAATTTCTCATTCCACATTGCTCTCCAACTGGTCAGTCACTGAACTGATACTCATTAATTTCAAGCCCGCGGCTGCTCAGCTATTTTGGTTTTCTCCCTATCTGCTCTCTTGGCACTGGATTTCTTATCGTATCGTTTTATCGTTGGCAAGTTCAATTTGAAATCTGCCCCAACGAAGGATCGCTACTGTATAATCACTTTGCCGGTCTTTATGATGGATGATAAAATTTCTGATCTTCATATTCCAAGAATTCTTTTGGCGGTAGCTGGCCGGTGGCATGGGAAATGCCTCATCGCTCTCAACAGTGTCGCGCTGCCCCACTTCGCACTGCTGCTACTGGTTCCGTAAACGCTTACACGTCAAACTTTCTTGTAGAAACCGCTAAGAATTCCTCCGGGTGCTCCTCTGCGATATTTAGTTGTCCATTCGGCTATAGTCTAATAACAGTTGAACTGTGCCTATCCGCCTTCAGTGGCGTTCAGAAAAGTCTCACTATATCCACGCACAGCTTAAGCGAAACCATTTTGTGCTGAGTGTTTTCCGGCAAAATATTCCATTTCGCCTCGGCATGGCTGAAAAACTTATGTACAAAAGCATCCACATGTGAGGTAACGAAATTTCCCAACATGTCGGAGTGCCTGGGCAGCAGCTGCCTCGCGTCACAGCTTTTCCCACCATTTCTGTTAGTTCCCCAGTGACTTACATGACGTCCCGTGCTTATATGCTGGTATTCCTCGTGAAAAATGCTAAGAATTTTTTCAGGTGTTTCTCAGAATTCGTGAGACGTCAAGAGACCTGTAGTCCAAATGCTAGCCCACTTGTTTGTAACGGGAAAGCCCGCCAGCGTTGAGTCGAGTGCTTTCGGTACTGTGAGCCTTTCGGCGCCCCTCTGTCATCAGTCAGCCTTCGGACAACATAACCGTTTCAATATAAAGGAAGAGTTTAGTGAAACCGCACTGTCCACCTTCTGTAGCTTCTGGGAAAGTCACGCTACGTCGAAGAGCGGCTTATGTGGAGCTGTCTTGTTCTGAGTGTCTAGCCGTATCCTCATATTCAAATTTAGCTACAATACGTCATAACATAAAGAAAGACGAGAATTAGTTGAAGAAATGCTAAAAGTAGTTCCCTGCTACAACTGTTTCACTATATTGGTTATCTACTGAGACATGAGGGGCTACTAGAGACAGCAGTACAATAATATGGATCAAATGGCTCTGAGCACTATGGGACTTAACATCTGAGGTCATCAGTCCCCTAGACTTAGAACTACATAAACCTAACTAACCTAAGGACATGACACACATCCATGCCCGAGGCAGGATTCGAACCTGCGACCGTAGCAGCAGCGCGGTTCCGGACTGAGGCACCTAGAACCGTTCGGCCACAACGGCCGGCAACAAGAATATATTGGAATATTCTTTAATAATGAATTAATCGTGTTTGTTAATGGATGTACAGTGCGTAATGTTTGTCTTGCGGAGATTTACAATGTTTTGTTGAGCAAATGGTGTGCTTAATCATTCGCAAAGGATGTAATACTGGTATTCTCTTCTCCCCACAGTAGGCATACAAAATATTCAATCTTGGCTCAGCGAAGTGCAATGCCTGCCGTAAGATAGCTTCCTATAAATAATGTCGGTAGATTGATAAATGAATAACCTTGCAAGTGTTCAGTGAAAATACTGGATATTGGGTCAGCGCTGTGCAATACTGCCCGCATTTAAACTGTTACAAACATTAACACTTTTCTGATTCTGGCACATTAATATTTTTTTGCCACTGATTGAAAAATCATTTCTTTTAAAAAATATTCATTGCATTTAAATAAAAAGTATGTGGAACAGGATGAGGTACTGATAAGGGGATATGCTAAGACCGAATGCTTCAGTTTGAAAATTGTATTCAAAATAGAATTTCTCCTTCACAAAATATGATACGAAATATTTTACACTAACTTCAAATTCAGTGAACTTCTCAACTGTTCTACAATTCTTACTTACTGACGCAATTAAAGACAATTGGATTGTTACATGACAAAAAGTCTAACATCGTTTAACAAAATAGATTAAAAAATTTAACTTGTCTGTATCAGAATTACAAAACACACAAGATATTAAAAATCGGGCATACCTAATCAACCTATACATTAAATCTGATGGCAAATATTTGATTCCTACATTCAAGGGTCAGTACTGTAAAATTAGCGAAAGCCACATTGCGTTGCTGCATACTTAAAACTTTCAAAATTTCATTAGCTTACAAAACTGTATTATGCTGCGTCCATAGGCCAACAGCTAAATTCTGACAGCTAGCCACTAGCTTCAAGTCTTACATCCTACTTTAACAGAGTGCAACGGCAACTGCTACAGCGCTACGCGCTTCTCTACTTACAATCGAGTCTGCCACTCAGGCAATGTCTTTGGTTCAGTGGTGTCAAAGATACAATCTCTTCTGCATGTGATAACCATTTCATTTTATTTCTCATGAAATATATTACAAAATCGGGCTCCACGTACAAGTGGACCCCTCACAATGTCAACGAAAAAGGAACTATAAGGAGGCCGCGATAGTTTTATTGAAACAGAAAAGTGCACAAAATTTCCAACCATGTGATACATCTGCAATAATTAGCGTAACTACTTTTTAGCAAAGACGATGTACTTTATAACAAGTGCTCAACATGTCGACCGTCATTCAACAACAGTACCTGCGGTCGCGGGAAAATGTTGTTGTTGTTGTCTTCAGTCCTGAGACTGGTTTGATGCAGCTCTCAATGCTACTCTATCCTGTGCATGCTTCTTCGTCTCCCAGTACTTGCTGCAACCTACATCCTTCTGAATCTGCTTAGTGTATTCATCTCTTGGTCTCCCTCTACGATTTTTACCCTCCACGCTGTCCTCCAATGCTAAATTTGTGATCCCTTGATGCCTCAGAACATGTCCTACCAACCGGTCCCTTCTTCTTGTCAAGTTGTGCCACAAACTCCTCTTTTCCCCAATTCTATTCAATACCTCCTCATTAGTTATGTGATCTACCCATCTAATCTTCAGCATTCTTCTGTAGCACCACATTTCGAATGCTTCTATTCTCTTCTTGTCCAAACTATTTATCGTCCATGTTTCACTTCCATAGATGGCTACACTCCATACAAATACTTTAAGAAACGACTTCCTGACACTTAAATCAATACTGGATGTTAACAAATTTCTCTTCTTCAGAAACGCTTTCCTTGCCATTGCCAGTCTACATTTATATCCTCTCCACTTCGACCATCATCAGTTATTTTGCTCCCCAAATAGCAAAACTCCTTTACTACTTTAAGTGTCTCATTTCCTAATCTAATTCCCTCAGCATCACCCGACTTAATTCGACTACATTCCATTATCCTCGTTTCGCTTTTGTTGATGTTCATCTTATATCCTCATTTCAAGACACTGTCCATTCCGTTCAACTACTCTTCCAAGTCCTTTGCTGTCTCTGACAGAATTACAATGTCATCGGCGAACCTCAACGTTTTTATTTCTTCTCCATGGACTTTAATACTTACTCCGAATTTTTCTTTTTTTTCCTTTACTGCTTGCTCAATATACAGATTGAATAACATCGGGGACAGGCTACAACCCTGTCTCACTCCCTTCCCAACTGCTGCTTCCCTTTCATGCTCCTCGACTCTTATAACTGCCATCTGGTTTCTGTACAAATTGTAAATAGCCTTTCGCTCCCTGTATTTTACCCGTGATGTTGTAATCAGCACTAAACACCATATCAGTAGGTAAGGTGAGAAATTACCATCGGATGTTGTCTTTTAGCATACCTAATGAGGTCCAACGATCACGGTACACTTGCGACTGCAGTTAACTCCACGTCTAATAACGACATGGACTGATGTCTGGAGACCTCAGAGGCCAAAAATGACGGACCTGACGGCTCAACATGCGATCTTCACCGAACGATAAACGATGTCTGCAAGAGACTTTCCTCACGACTAACAATATGTGCTGGAGCGCCATCCAGCATGAAAGTCATACCTTAGAGAAAGTGTTCGTGAATCAGGCCAGGGATAACCTGACTCCCTCTCTGCCTATCTCTGGTTTTATACACGACGCTCATGCGGTGTCATTCGGGAAGACGGCGATTCAAACCAGCTTCCGGCCATACTGATTTATGCAATTTTGTCATACGATGACATGGTTGGAAACCGTGGCTGTTATTTGAAGACAAATGTTGACGGTGTTGAGACATGGCTTACATGCTTTCATAACGCACCACATGTTATAATGAAAGCATGAAAACTGTCTGAAGATGAATCGCAATGTTTCGAAACCGGTAACGGTACCTTTTGAACAAAGGAACTGAAAATAAATTTGTGGCTGGTTGCTGTCTCAACACCATCAACGTACTGATTTTAGTAGAACAGTGCACGTCCACTTACAACTGCTGCGATGCAACTTGCTCTTCGTTGTGTGCAACAACTGCTCTGGCCATCAAGATCACCACATCTTTTCCCAGTCCAACATGTATGGGATATCATGATGAGGTGGTGACTTACTCGTTTTCCAGAGCCTGCAGTAACCATTGCTGAATTGCGACAAAAGGTGCAAGATGCTTAGGACAATCTATCGCAGGGTGCCATTCTGCATCTTTACGATCGGTTGCGTGAGAGAATAAACGTCACAGACGGGGCTACATTGTGTACTGATGCAACTGTTTGGACACCCTTTAGGTGTGACACGTGTGTATCAGTTGGTCTGAATTTGTTATCATACACTGGTACAATGATGAGCTACCTGCCACATCACTTGTCAATAAAATGTCCTTGAGGGTGCTGCATTCTTTTCAGCTTCTAAGAGAAGCCTTAGCGTCAGTGTTGCCTCACGTCTTTCAACATTTCTCCAGTACCCAAACTGATCGTCCCCGAGATCGGCTTCTCTCAATTTTTCCATTCTTTAGTAATAATTCGCATCAGTGTTTCACAAACATGATTTATGAAACTCATAGGCGCGTAACGTTCACATCTGCAGGCACATGCCTTCTTTGTAAGTCGAATTATTATATTCTTCTTGAAGTATGATGTATTTCGCCAGTCTCACACATCTTCTACACCTGGTGGATTGTAATGACAGGCTCTCGAAAGCTATGATGGAACGTCATCTGAAATGATCTTTCATTGGTGGAGGGAGGAATTCATGGAAGGGGCATCCCCTGGTTCTACATCACTTGTTGTTGACAAAATGTAGATTTATTTCGTGAAAACATTTAAAATTTTTCTTTACAGTGGAATGAAGCGAAAGGCAGTTAACAACAACCAGCTACCACAGAGCGCCAGAGGGAGTTAAAAATTTGTTTTGAAATCTGTCCCCCCTTCCTTAATCCAAGGTAATTACACGTTGCCTCCACAAATCCAGTACTCGAACAGCGTTGGGATTGACTGCTGATTCAAAAATTTCCGCTACATGACAGCCGTCTTCCCGCACAGTTAGAGCTAATGGACATCGCAGTGGACGGCCAATGTAATTCTAATACAGAATTAAGAAAAAAAAAGAGTTTAATAACTCGGTGCAATGATTGTCCTGTGTGCTCCAGTAGGACTTCTATTAGCTGAAGCCCTTCACAGATCCGCCAAAAAACAATACCACAAGCAACTCAAACAGTACAGTCCCTCCGCAGCAACAGGCTCGAATTGTAAGTAATCAGATGCACGCAGAACCCAGAAGCGGCCAAAAGACACAGTACACATCGTACGCAGAGACGACCGACCGAACGACGAACCAACTGTCGTTCCCGATGAAATCACAATCGAGGGAAAAGGTTGCAAGTGAATTGCTAACTGACAAGTAGTTGCCAAGAGGTCACTTCGACGGACGGCAACACAATAGGCGGCGTCGGCGACACACTTTCGATGGAAATTCAATAGCCATCAGCCTGTCCCGGGACGGTTTCTTCGCTCACTTCCACACAATCTACCAATCGTCGTCCCAACCACTTCAGCTCGGGGTCCCAACTTCCTGCCAGCGTTGTCCAACAGAGACATGCACGTCTCGAAAATTCGGCCCACTGACCACCGGACGACCAGAAGAGATACCAAGCGGAGGAAGTTGCCCAGAAATTGATACGAGGCCACATGGCTCATTATCTGCTCCTGGGACCTTTTTTCAACTTAAGCCTTTTAGTGCTCTGTCAAATTCTTCTCGCAGTATCATACCTCCCACCTCACATTTATCTGCTTTCTCTTCTCCTATAATATTTCCTCAAATTCATTTTCCTTGTATAGCTCTCTTATGTATTTCTTCCACCTTTCATCTTTCCCTTCTTTGCTTAGTACTGATTTTCCATCGTAGATACTGATAGACAGACAGCAGCGTCTCTTCCCTCCAGCGGCCGTCTTTAATTTTCCTGTAGGCTGTATCTATGTTTCCCCTAGTTGTGCGTATTTCTATAGTCTTACACTTATCCTTCAGCCATTGCTGCTTAGCCAATTTGCATTTTCTGTCCTGCATTGCCTTTTACCTGCTTCATTTGTTGCACTTAATATTTTCTCCTTTCATCAGTTAAGTTCAATATCTCCTCTGATATCCAAGGATTTCTACTAGACCTTTTACCTATGTGATCCTCAGCTGCTCTCATTTGTTTATCTCTCCAAGCTACCCATTCGTCTTCTACAGTACTTCTTTCCCCTTTTTCAATCAATCGTTGCCTAACGCCCCCTCTGAAACGCTCAACATCGTCTGGTTGTTTCAGCTTATCCTTGTCCCATCTCCTCAATTTCGTACCTTTCCGCGATTTCTTCAGTATTAATCTGAAGTTCATAATCAAGAAATTGTAATCAGAGTCCATATCTGCCTGTGGAAATGTTTTACAAGCTGGTTCCGAAATCTCTGGTTGCTTCCACGTCTACGATTTCCTTTAATGATTCTTTACGGTGTGAGGTGGCGAAGTGGTTAGCACACTGGACTCTCATTCGGGAGGTCGACGATTCAAACCAGCGTCCAGCCATCCAGATTTAGGTTTTTCGTGGTTTCCATAAATCGCTTCAGGCAAATGCGGGGATGGTTCCTTTGAATGAACACGGCCGACTTTCTTCCGCATCCTTCCCTAATCCGACGGGACCTGTAACCTCGCTGTTTGGTCCTCTCTCCAAATCAGCCAACCAACCATGATTCTCAAACCAAGTGTTAACGATGATTCAGTTATGCTCTATACCTAAATATACCAGGTAGCTTCCTCATTATTTCCTTTTCCCATTCCATATCCTCTTGCTCTTTTCCCTTATCTTCTTCTTAACTATCGAATTCCAGTCCCACATCGCGAAGTTCCCTCTCCCTTAACTACCTGAATAAGTCCTTTTTCCTCACCATACAGTGTGTTACGGGTCTGCAGATATTCTTGGTAACAGAGGACTGTGTACTGAACAACATTACATCAGTATTTACTTCATTTGCAGACAAATAATTATAGCTGTTAATAGTTTTTGGGGTAATTAGAACCTTCAGGTATATGTGGCAAGAGAAAGCCATTAATGCTTACTTTCCCCTGGGTAGCAGGTCGGGTGTTGAAGTGCGTCAGTCTTTGGGTGGACTAATACGTCTCATGATTTTATCACGATTAATTTGATCAACAACTGAACCTCTTTTTCTGCCTTGAATCAACTTTTAATACTAACTATAAGTGATAGAAGTGATGGCAGAGATCGAGCCATCCTTCCTTCACGTAAGTTTCTTTACTGCGGATAGCAATTTTTCATGTCCGTGGTTGCATGAGCTAAATCTTAGAGAGCTGTTGTAGGAAGAAGGCGATGGCGGAGACTATTAAGTCGAGGTGGCAAGTCGCTGGCGGGACAGACCCTGACGTCTCAAGACAAGTGACAGGAGGTGGGGATGAGGCATCCGTCATACTCCACGTGCATTATCCAGGCAGCTTGTGGATGGCACAACATAAGGCACGGCTGCAAATAAAATGTGCGGATAATGGACAGTGGGAAAGCCTTGGGCTGCGTGGATGTTGAATCTTTTACGAGCTGAGCTGTTTAATCAAGATACGGTTTGGCCAAATCTGTTTGTTCCCTAGGCGGGCGCCCTCCCTGGAAGGTGACAGTGTGTTGGGGCAATCACCATTTAGCCATCTTTGCTTGACACTTGGGAGTGTCGCAGTTGCAGTATAAACTCTTTCCCCTCTGTATAAGAGTCAAAAAATAAAGGGAAGGGATGTCACTCATTGTTTGTAAAAAGTAGGAAGAAATGGGAGTTTGGTCGCCAGCTGCTGAGTACTACGGAAGCGAGAAGCAGGCGAATGACGAGCTAGCAAAATAGCAAAAGTACAGTTTAGGAGGGGAGCTGAACAGTTTGTATCAAGTAATTTTATTGGGTGACCTCCGACTGGCGAACGAGAGTTTTGCCTGGGTGTGTGTGTGGGGGGGGGGGGGGGAGGGGCTTGCGGAGCACAGGCTTGGAGGGAATTCTTCGGTCTTCCGTCATGGGAGAGAGAACAAGAAAGAGTCTTGCATGGTAGCGAACACACCACCCGCAGCTGCCATCCTCCGAATGATGAGTTGTGATAAGATTTCACAGCACAAATGAGTGCTATGAGAATCGATAGAAGTATGTACGTGCGTCATGTTAAGCTGTCAGGACCGCGGTTCGCATGCACTAAATGTGGTATTCCTGTGTCCCACTGGCCAGATACATGTAATCATTGTACACCCGCAATGACCAGGCATCTTCAAGCATAATTTGTGAGTTGGCAACCTTTTCCCTCATATCTAAACCTCCTCTGAGCTGTGTCAAGCCCATTGATCATTAATTTAATTCTGTTCAATGAACATGAGTCTTGTATTTCACTTGTTATTGCGTTTATTGGCCATGGTATTATTTTGTGTTTTCAACTCGTGTACGTTTTGTTGCTGATGCAGATAATAATAATAATAACTGTCATATTCAGTGGAAAGTAGTTCATTCTTCGTTCTCCCCCAACGTTGATTCCACCGTTTCCCCACATCCTCTGCAATTACCGTGGCTATTACGAATCCTGCCTGAAAGATGTATAGGAAGTTCACATTTCTCGTTCCCTTGCTAGTAGTGTGAAATTTCTACAGTAAATACCGTTGTGCTTTGAATAAAACTTAAATAGGCCATATTTTCTGAAAACATATCGCATGACGTTGCACGCCATTTGTGTTAATTTATGGAGACGCACTACCTACTCCCAATAAATAGTATCGTAGCTGCTAACAAGTCCATGGAATATGGAAAAAGCGACCGATAAAGGTCCTATAAATGGCACAGGCTCAGAATTCAGATATGACAGGAGCGGACACCTACATCTACGTCTACTTCTACATAGATACTCCGCAAGCCACCGTACGGTGCGTGGCGGAGGGTACACTGTACCACCACTAGTCACTTCCTTTCCTGTTCCTCTCGTACATAGAGCGAGTGAAAATCGACTGCCTATGTGCTTCCGTATGAGCTCTAATTTATTGTATCTTACCTTACTCGGTGATGACTTCAATCTACGCTCGACATGCTGGAAAAATTATACATGTAAAGCCGGCGGCAGGCATAAAACGTCATCCGAAATTATACTGAATGCTTTTCAGAAAATTATTTCTGAACAATTAGTTCCACTCAAAGCGTAAATGGTTGCGGAAGAAAGCTTGACCTCTTAGCAGTAAATAATCCTGGACAAATAGTGAGTATCGTGAAGAATACAGGGATTAGCGACCACAAGGCAGTTGCTGCTAGGCTGAATGCCGTAACACCTACAACCATCAAAAAGAAGCGCAAAGTATATCTATTTAAAAAAGCTGATAAAAATACTCTTAACGCCGTTTTAAGAGACAGTCTTCACTCCTTCCTATCTGGTCATCTATGCGTAGAAAAGTTGTGGAATATTTTCATAGAGATAGTATCGACAGCAATTGAGAGATACATACCACATAAATTAATAAGTGATGTTACCGATCCCCCATGGTACACAAAACGGGTCAGATCGCTGTTGCAGGAGTAGCAAAAAAATCATGCCAAATTTAAAAGAATGCAAAATCCCAAAGACTGGCAAAGTTTTACTGAAGTTCCAAATATGGGGTGTACTTCAGTGCGTAATGCTTTTAATAATTTCCGTAACGAAACTATGTCTCGAAATCTGGCATAAAACTCAAAGAGATTATACTCAAACATAAAGCACGCTAGTGCCAACACGCAATCAATACGTTCACTGCGCGATAACAACGGTGAAGTCACTGATGACAGTGCCACTAAAGCAGAGTTATTAAATACGGTTTTCCGAAAATCCTTCACCATAGAAGACGAAGTAAATATTCCTGAATTCCAATGAAGAACAACTGCCAAGATGAGAAACATAGAAGCAGATATCCTCGGTGTAACAAAGCAGCTTAAATCACTTAATAAAGGCAAGGCTTCTGGTCCAGATTGTATACCAGTCAGGTTCCTCTCACAGTATGCGGCTACAATAGCTCCATATCTAGCAATTATGTACAACCGCTCGCTCACAGAAAGATCCGCACCTAAAGACTGGAAAATTGCTCAAGTCACACCCATACCCAAAAACCGAAGTAGGAGTAATCCACTGAATTACAGATCCATATCACTAACGTCGATTTGCAGTAGGGTTTTGGAACATTTACTGTATTCGAACATTATGAAGTACCTCGAATAAAACGATTTATTAACACATAGTCAGCACGGATTCAGAAAATATCGTTCTTGCGAAACACAAATACCTTTTTACTAATGAAGTAAAGAGTGCTATCGACAGGGGATGTCAAATTGATCCCACATTTTTAAATTTCCAGAGGGCTTTTAACACCGTTCTTCACAAGCGTTTTCTAACCAAACTGCGTGCCTATGGAATATCGCTTCAGTTGTGCGACTGGATTCGTGATTTCCTGTCAGAAAAGTCGCAGTTCGTAGTAACAGGCGGAAAGTCATCGAATAAAACAGAAGTAATATCAGGCGTTCCCCAAGGTAATGTTATAGGCCCTCTATTGTTCCTGATCTATATTGACGATATAGGAGACAATCTTAGTAGTCATCGTAGATTGTTTGCAGATGATGCTGTCATTTACCGTTTTGTAAAGTCATCAGATGACCGAAACGAATTGCAAAATGCTGTAGTTATCTGTATGGGGCGAAAATTGGCAACTGACCCTGAATAATGAAAAGTGTGAAGTTATCCGCATGAGTACTAAAAGAAATCCGCTAAATTTCGATTACGCGGAAAGTCACCCAAATCTGAAGGCTGTAAATACTTAGGGATTACAATTACAAATAAGCAAAACTCGAACGATCACATAGATAATGTTGTGGGTAGAGCAAACCAAAGACTACGATTCATTGGCAGAACACTTCGAAGGTGCAACAGGTCTACTAAAGAGACTGCTTAAATAACGCTTGTCCGCCCCATTCTGGAGTATTGCTGTGCGGTGTGGGATCCTCATCAGGTGGGACTGACGGATGAAATCGAAAAAGTATAAAGAAGGGCAGCTCGTTTTGTATTATCGCGAAATAGGACAGACATGATACGTGAATTGGAGTGGTAATCATTAAATCAAAGGCGTTTTTCGTTGTGACGGGATCTTCTCACGAAATTTCAGTTACCAAATTTGTCCTCCGATTGCTAAAACATGCTGTTGGCACCCACCTACGTAGGGAGAAATGATCATCACGATAAAATAAGAGAACTCAGGGATCGCTCAGAAAAATTTAAGTGCTCTTTTTTCCCGCGCGCCGTTCGAGAGTGGAACGGTAGAGAGACAGCTTGAAAGTGGCTCATTGAACCCTCTACCAGGCACTTTATTGTGAATGACACAGCAATCATTTAGATGTAGATGGAGATGTTCGTGATCCTTACGCGCACTGTATGTCGACGGCAGCAGAATCGTTTGGCAGTCAGCTTCTAATTCCGGTTCTCTAAATTTTCTCAATAGTGTTTCACGTCGCCTTCCCACCAGGGATTCGAAGTTGTGGCCTGAAGCATCTCCGTAACACTTATACGTTGTTAGATCCTTCCGGTAACAAATCTAGCATCCCGACTCTGAATTGCTTCCATGTCTTCCTTCAATCCGACCTGGTGCGGATCCCAAACACTTGAGCACTATTCAAGAATAGGTGGCACTAGCGTCCTATAGCGACATCCTTTACAGCTGAACCACTCTTTCCTAAAATTCTCGCAATAAACCGAAGCCCACCGTTCGCCTTCTTTACCACAGTTGTCACACACTCGTTCCATCTCATATCACTTTGCAGTGTTACGCCCAGATATTAAAATGACTTGACTGTCAAGCAGGACACTAGTAATACTGTATCCGAATGTTACCGGTTTGGTCTTCCTACTCATCCGCTTTAACTTGCATTTGTCACATTCAGCGCTAGCTGTCACTAATCCCTCTAACTGGAAATTTTGTCTAAGTCTTTTTTGTATCTTCCTACAGACACTCAACTTCCACACCTTACCGTACACCACAGCATCACCAGCAAACAACTGCAGACTGCTGCCCACCCTGTCTACCAAATCATTTATGTATATAGTGAATAACAGCCATCCTATCACACTTCCCTGAGGAACTCTAGTCGATACCCTCGTCTCCGACGAACACTCGCCGTCGAGTACATATACTGTGTTCTATTATTTAAGAAGTCTTCAGGCCACTCACACACCTGTGAACTTAATCCATATATATTCCCAATTATCCTTTTACCCTGCTACAAAATTTGCTTTATTTAATCAAATGAGATAAGTACAAGCCAAAAGTTTTACCTGTGTGCCTTTTGTTATCTTTCCTACTCTTTGATTTCTGGATATTTAACAAAACTAAATTTTCTTATGGATTTCCTATTTTTTCTTTTGTTTACCCTTTATACAATTTCAAATGACTCACTCATTTTATGGCTTTGGTGTTTTTTCCTGCTAGAGAGATGGTGGGTTTTTACTAGTACCTTTTATCCTAGTGAAAATATTCGCGAATTTGCGGTTTTTTCCACTCGGTTCTTTCTCTTTAACGCTGTAGTTTTCAAATTGCCCAGTGCTAATTTTACCAGATAATGATGTTGTACTCAGGGTACTGGTGGGAATTTAATTATTTCTCGGATTTTATCTGGTGTTGATTTATTTTTCAGAACAGTGATTGGAGATAGTAATATACTGTCATGTGGCATTTCGTTTATAACATCATGGAAGCCACACAAATGTCTGTCCAATACAAATGACAGAGTGTTCCCAAGTCTTTCATCATTCAAGCAGCTGGGTTGGCGCTTGGCTTGTATTTGGAAATATAAATTGGTTTGATTTTATGTCGCCACAGCTTGTTTTGCCATTGTGCTGAATGATATACAGTTCCATTGTCTGACAGCATTTTATCGACCCAACCAACTTGTCGAAGAAAATCCTGTGTCAGTACTTTCCTTCTGCTTCTCCCCATTGCTTTCTTCAAGGGCTTAAATGTCACGTATTTTGACGTTAATTCTAGGACTATGAAAATGAATACATGACCTCTCTGTGTACAAGGTAATGGACCCATGAGATCCGTTGCTGCTAAGTGTCTCAATTTCTCCAGAATGTTGGGGAACATTGGTGGTCTCATTTGAAAGGTTACATGTTTAGCTCTCTGGCATCTCTTACACTTAGCTAGAACCTTTCTGATTATTTGTTTCATATTTGCGAAGTGACAAGACATCTTTAATTTTAAAAAAACATATGTTAGGACCAAAATGGCTGTTACTAAAATGAGTGTACCAAATGTACTTATTTATCAGTTCCCGTGGTATACATGCGACCCATAAACTTATATTTGTATTACATCTGTAGAATAAGACATTGCCCTTGATTCCCGGTTTTTGCACTTAATTTTAATCCTGGTGAGGTTTGGGTCTTTGTCTTGTTCCCTGCCTAACTGTTTTGAGGTATTGTTGACATAATTTTCAAATGGCACTTTTTTCACGTTTGCTCTTCTTCTGTATTGCTCACTCCACTTTTGTTAACTCCTTCCGGCAATCAGGAGAGGATATCAGCTATGATATTTGATAGTCCAGGCACATAAGTGATTCGAAAATCATATTCCTGCAGCGTTAATACCCACCACCTAATCTTCCTGGCAATAGTTTTGCACTTAACATAAATTATAGTGCCTTATGATCTGTAAACACATTGATTTTTTGACCAAACAAAAAGTATCTGAATCTATGAAACCCCCATACTGCTGCCAAGGCTTCTAACTCCGTGATCGAATAATTTTTTTCACGTTTAGTAAGGACTCGACTAGTGAAAGCTATTGTCTTTCTCATCCGCTGTCCGTCTTCCTCATATTGTCGAAATAGTACCACACCCAAGCCTGTTTTCGCACTGTCGGTTGCCTTGCAGAATTCCTTCGTTAAATCGGGATGTGCTAAAAGTGGTGCCTTTAACAGTGACCTTTCTAGTTGTTGGAACTCGTTCTGGGGTTCTGCTCGGGCATCCCACACTCAGGGCATCTTTTTGCTAGTTAACGCACAGTCATCTATCCTAATGAATCTTTTGTAGAAGTTAATGAGTCCCAAGAAGCCACGCAACGGCTTTCTATTATATGGAGTGTTTATACTCTGTATGGACTGCAGTTTGTTAAGATTAGGTTCAGTTCCCTGTTCAGTGATAATATGACCCAAAAACTCAACCTTTTTATTCCCAAAACTGGATTTCATTATGTTTACGGTTACTCCATATTCTTTTAATGTCCTTAGCAATTTATCAAGCTCCTCTTTATGAAGTTTGCATGTTGGCTCAGCTACTAATATATCATCGACATAACAGGTGAGATGCTGTTGGAGTTCCAGCTAGCATCACATCTACGCAGTGGTGTTCAGTTATCTAAATAGTACCGTTCCTCATGTATCGTACTGAAAGATACGTTTACATTTCCCATTACTGGATCAGTGTTTTGTCTTTGTATTTGATTCATATTGACTTGCGGTATACAACCTGTTGTACTGTAACTTGGAAATTGAGAATTTGCTCTGTTCTTGAGTCACTGGCGTACGTTCGGAGAGTCGGTTGGCGTTCTGCTGGAATGCGCGCATTTACCGTTTCTCGCACCGTTGTCTACTGTGAACGCACATCGCCTCGAAAAATCAGCAGCAGTATGAACAGCTTAGTACAGAACTGAAACAGTGCACCCAGCACCGTACAGAAAGCAGTAGTGAGGCAACGGAATCAGTAGTATCATCCGACATAGTGGTGGAAAGAAATCCAGAAGTAAACAAGTCAGTTATGCAAGCTTCCGTGGCAGTAGCGCAAACACAGAAAAGTCATGAGATTCCACTTGTATATCCACAAGAGACTGCGTCAGTAATTTCGTTTTGGGATCTAAGAGTATACACCCCAAAGATGTGAAATAGCCACTTTTTTCTTTTTTTTTTTAATTGAAGTTTTCCCTTTAAAATGGGGAGTATTCATTTTGAAAAGGGATGAAAAGTAACGCAATGGTTGGGTTTAGGAACTTCAAAGCGGTCAGATACATCACATCAACGTATCAGTGCACGATACCTAGTCTATATGTTGATTTGTGTGATGGTGATTCGATACGCCTAGCGTTTTATTAATGTGCTTCAAAACTTTGAGCACAACGAAAAAATTCAGTTTACAACATCTTTGCAATGGATTCCACGCAGAAGATTATAGACACTTGGAAGGAGAACAGCGAGAATCCGAAGCGCAAAAATTAAAAAGAAGAAGAAGAAAAAAAAAAGCTTTTAAGCGATACGACTGAAGAAAGTATTCATCATGTGGGATGTTAAGAGAAATAAACGTCTCAGTAATTTTCCCAACAATTTTGTTATGACATTTTTTTGTTTTGAATAGGAGCACTCAGTGAGTGACTCTGCAGTTAGATCAAGGTACCATACTGCTTTCCAGCTTCCAAACGGGTGCACAGTTTCACTGTTGACAGTACGAAAACTCGACTACAGGTAGCACTTGTACACCCACAGTGTGACGTCTGCGTGATAACTTTCATAGCAAAATTAGTCTCGAAGACTCCTCTTACCTCAGTGTAAATTTTCACGACTTTACAAGTCTGCAGCTACGATTATGTCGATGTTTAGCCTTACATGTAAATGCTGCCTCTTTTTACGCAATGAAGAGCTCACTGGCAGACTTCAGCTTAAGAGCTTGTCTTCGAGTCATCATTACTCGAAAAGTGGTACCAGTCATTGACCCTTTAGTGAAAAGCAAAATAAGTAATATGGATTGACATTCTGTATTTTTATGTTTAACGTTTAAATAAAACGGTAATGAAATATAAATTTATCAGTTTAAAACCGCATTCATCATAAGACTGCTAACAGTCGTAAAAAATACCATTTTTCTTACTTAACTGCCGCCCCCCCTTCTTTGCATCATCAAACTATTAAAAAAGATGTTGATTTTAATTGTCAGTTCTCATTATGTTGAATTTCATTGACTGTTATCATTAATACAACAGTCTTAAAGATACATTTTCACGAAACTCGTTAATGAGCCACTTAGCCACCCTAAAGCGATACGTGGTTACCGAGTGCTGCGGTGCGAGCGCAAGCCAGCCCGCGCGGGCAGCTGTGCTGAACTGCTAGACTTCTTACAAGGGAACCTCCCCATCGCACCCCCCTCAGATTTAGTTATAAGTTGGCACAGTGGATAGGCCTTGAAAAACTGAACACAGATCAATCGAGAAAACAGGAAGAAGTTGTGTGGAACTATGAAAAAAATAAGCAAAACATAAAAACTGAGTACTCCATGTGCAGGATAGGCAACATCAAGTATTGCCGGCACGGTAGCTCAGCGTGCTCGGTCAGAGGATTACGTGCTCTCTGTAATAAAAAAAACTGAGTCAATCGATCTACAACGAACATAAATGGATGTCTTACGACGTCCGCGCCGAGCAGATGCAAAGAAGAAATTGAGATTTTTTTTTTTTTTAAAAAAAAAGGTATATGTGAGCTCAGGAGCGCCGCGGTCCCGTGGTTAGCGTGAGCACTTGCGAAACGAGAGGTCCTTGGTTCAAGTCTACCCTCGAGTGAAAAGTTTAATTTTTTATTTTCACACAATTATCAAAGTTCAGGCACTCACACATAATGAACTTCGCTCTCCAAAATTCCAGAACATGTTCAGAGTTGCTTGGACATATGCAGGATTTGACGGTCTACCCACGGAAAAATTTGAAAACGTTAAAAACATATGTTTTGACAGAGCACAGGGAAAACTGTGCGACTGTGAAACTGTTGCATTCATTTGTTGCAGTTTATGTGACAAACACTTATGTTTTCATCACTTTTTTGGGAGTGATTATCACATCCACAAGAAAACCTAAATCTGGAAAGGTAGAAGAATCTTTTTACCCATTCGCCAAGTGTAAAAGTTAGGTGGGTCGACAACATATTCCTGTCATATGGCGCACATGCCGTCACCAGTGTCGTATAGAATATATCAGACGTGAAACTTCCTGGCAGATTAAAACTGTGTGCCCGACCGAGACTCGAACTCGGGACCTTTGCCTTTCGCGGGCAAGTGCTCTACCAACTGAGCTACCGAAGCACGACTCACGGCCGGTACTCACAGATTTACTTCTGCCAGTACCTCGTCTCCTACCTTCCAAACTTTACAGAAGCTCTTCTGCGAACCTTGCAGAACTAGCACTCCTTTCTGATGGAGGTGCAAGTGTTACGAAGCACACAGCTGAGCGTACATTGTTGACCATCGATTCCATCAGCAATCGTCACCTGCGTGTTCCCATGTCGCCCCAATGACATCATCAGTTGTGATTGCAGTGGGCACGGGATCATCTATGCGAACATGCGCCACGCGACGGACGTAGGCTGACGACGAAAGTATTATGCTGAGCAAATGGTTCAAATGGCTCTGAGCACTATGGGACTTAACATCTGAGGTCATCAGTCAATATTTTGCTGTTGGGCACAGTCAGTTGCTGTTCGGTGGAGCGTGTGGTAGTAGTCGAAGACAGCGCCACGGCTGAGGCGTGCGTGAACGTTACTGCCGATCACTTGCATCGCTTCGTGCTTTGTTTCTTCCCCGAAGCCGATGGCATCTACCAACAGAAAAGCAGTCCGCCTCAAAAGGCCAGAATTGTGCTTCACTAAGTTGAGGAAGGCGACAGTGAAGTCGCCGCGCGGGATTAGCCGAGCGGTCACGGGCGCTGCAGTCATGGACTGTGCGGCTGGTCCCGGCGGAGGTTCGAGTCCTCCCTCGGGCATGGATTGTGTCTTTGTCCTTAGGATAATTTAAGTTAAGTAGTGTGTAAGCTTAGGGACTGATGACCTTAGCAGTTAAGTCCCATAAGATTTCACACACATTTGAACAGTGAAGTCATTTTGAGATATTGGCGGCCAAATTCAAATGGTTCAAATGGATCTGAGCACTATGGGACTTAACTTCTGAGGTCATCAGTCCCCTAGAACCACTTAAACCTAACTAACTTAAGGACATCACACACATCCATGCCCGAGGCAGGATTCGAACCTGCGACCGTAGCGGTCGCGCTGTTCCAGACTGTAGCTCCTAGAACCGCTCGGCCACTCCGGCCGGCCGGCCAAATTCGGCACATCAGAATCCGATTGAAAATACCTGGACATTACTGGGCGCCACCCCAGCGCCCAGAAACCACTGGTCTGTAATTTACGGGAATTCGTCAATTACGAGTACTTGACCAGTGCACTGACATTAGTGCCACAACAGACCTTTCGAAAGCTACGAGGGACTTGTCGATTCAATGTCACGAAGATCGCAGCTGTATACCATTCAAAACTGGACCAACATGTCATTAAGCATGGAGCCATAGCGATTTGGCTCGTCAGTGTGTACTATACGATTGCAATTAACTTATATGAACGGTGCAACGGGTATAAGAGCAAATATTTCTGTTAGTGCCTGAGGCCGGTGTAGTGAACAACATTACATCCGTGGTTTCAAACAACAACTTGTACAACCATAGAATGAAGGCTTTCACGGCAGGTGTTGTCATCACTTAACACTTCCGGACTGAGATGCCGTGGTCCATACATAAGACTCTCGCACCCATGAACTAGCCGGACACCTTGCCTCGCTGCTGAAACCTCATGTTGGTGCAACTGACAGTCATGTTAAAAATTCACATCACTTCATCGATATTATTAAGGAAATTAGTGTTCGCCCTAATGATATCCTGGTCACTTTTGATGTGGCGTCGTTGTTTACCACGATTCCGGCGAATGAAGCCATCGCATGTATAGCGGACATTGTTCCTAGTGATATTTTGGCACTATTCAGGCATTGCCTTACAACAACTTATTTTCAATACAATAAAGTTTTTTATGAATAAATTGACGGGGTGGCTATGGGAAGCCCTCTTAGTCCAGCTGTGGCTAATTTTGAACAACGGGCGCTGCAAACAGCTAGAAAAAGACGAGTTCGATGGTATCGTTATGTAGACGATACATTTGTTATATCGACCCATGGGGAGAGGAACTGGATGCCTTGCTGTTACATCTGAATAGTATTAATCCAAGAATTCAGTCCACTATGGAAAAGGAAATCGATGGTCACCTGAACTTCTTAGATGAGACTGTAATCAAATGAGAGGACGGATCACTGGGTCATAAGGTTTTCAGAACAGATACACACACCGATCGTTATCTGCAGAAAGATTCTAACCACCGCCCAAGATATAAAAGAGGAGTGATTAAAACATTAATAGACAGGGCGCACAAAATATGTGAACCAGTTCACTTAGATGATGAGATTGAACACCGTAGAGCGACCTTCAAGAAGAGTGGGTATTCCAACAGAGAGATAGATCGTGCACTACGCCCTAGACTGACAACCAGGACGGACGAGGATCGACGCCAGCCGAAGGGGAAAGTGTTCTTACCATTCTTCAGTAAGGTCACTGATCGCATTAGAAAAAATTTAAGCGAGTACGTTGTGGAAACTGTTTTCAGACCCACTACGAAAATAAAAAAATGTTTATGATCTGCAAAAGATAAGAGACATCCTCTGGCTACACCAGGTGTCTATAAAATTCCGTGCAGTTGTGGAAAGGTCTACATAGGCACAACAAAAAGAAGCGTCAACACCCGTTTGGGTGAACATAAAAGGAACTGCCGCCTCGGACATATTGATAAATCGGCTGTAACGGAACATGTGTTTCAGGAAGGTGATCATGAAATAAAGTTTAGTGAGACGACCGTCATAGCAAAGACGTCGCATTATTATGCGCGAATGTACAGAGAACCCATTGCGATTGCCAAACACTGCAATAATTTTAATGGAAAGATGAAGGCATTAAGCTGGATAAGATATGGATGTCAACATTGCAGCAACAACGTGACAATCGATTAATTTCAATTGAGAAAGTTGGCAATATCAGAGATCATAGCACAGCAGGCGTCACGTGGTTGACAGCGGCTCCCTCTGGATGGCTTACATATACGGCGCTCACTCACGCTCTCATTTCGCCATGCTACTATTTAAGTCTCTGATTTTATCGCCTGTTTTTATTATTTATTCTCTTCATCTTTTTAAGCCGAAGTCTGTAGGCTGAAGAGCGGCATACTAAGCTGCTGCCAGCCCGCCCCCTTCGGGGGGAATCGAAACTGAATAAAAAATAAAAATAAAAATAAACTCTCTCGTCGCAGTTCGCCGATTGTCTTCGGAAAATGCCTTCCGCAGTCGAAGTCAAAACGTCTTATGTATGGACCACGGCATCTCAGCCCGGAATTATTAAGTGATAACTAGTACAACCTCTGGAACAGCTCACTCTCCCCTCCAAGAGGATGGAATGAATAGATTAAAGAAAAAAAGTGAGAAAGAAACAGTGTCCTCCGTGCCGTATATTTCAATGATGGGCTTCAGCGGTGCCAAAGACAAATGGAACTTGTTTTTTTACGTAGTTGGTGCTCGGGACAAGGAGGAGCTGGAGGGGAGACGGGGACGTAGAGGGTGAACTCGTCTCATAGGTAGCAAAATTCACACGCTCTACATTCAGCAACTGGGACGAAAAGAACGTAATTGTAGTTTATTACAGAAACGTTTCAACCGTTTAAGTCGTCACTCGCAGTCATCACTACGCTTAGAATACTTGTCTATTTCCCCTCTGCTGAGTGTCACTCTGGAATATTTCCTACGAAAATTTTGATTAAATATCGTATAGAACAATCAGTGATTCTCATCACAGATGTGCAATTTTTAACGTTAAGCAGTTTAGCCACTTAAACTTGAAACGGTACTTCCTTAACAACAGGGTATTGCCAGTTTTTCCTCCTTGTTGCTAATTAATATTTTTCTTCTCGTCAGTTTTTCCCTGCTTAGGTATTGTCGAAATTAATTTCACATTTCATATTCGTTAATATTGAAAGTAAGTCTGATATTCAAAACTAAGATTGCGCGGTGGGTAAGACTGCGCAAGGCTTGTATCTCAGTTTTAGTAATGCAGCAATTGGCTACTCTGCAGGGCATGAAATAGCCTCTGTGGCTGACCCTTTATTGCCGTAGTTTGATTGCTGTCCTGGTGTTAACGGCTGCGCAATGCGGTAAGATCTGTTTTACATTATTTTCATACAACATTCCATGTTCCGGAAATAAGCTGTAACTCAGGCAGTAATGAGATTATCAATTTTAACTTTATTCCATTGTGTACTACGATGCATTGTCAGTCTTGTGGTATATATTCTTACAAAGCGTTTCCATGTGCAGTCAAAAGCTACAGTGTCGTAGTGAGGGGCAAGTTTACACGTTGCAGGTGGAGCAAAACTACGCAGTGCGTAATCTTAACCTATGCGTTATAATTATCAGCTTTTTCATAGACCTAGAAATATTTATGAACGTTGAGCTGGATATTATACATCGACAGTAGTCCTCTAAGAATCCTTTTTTATATTTTAGCGTCTACAAAAGGATAACCGAACGGAAACCATGCACCCCAGAAATGCTGGAGCTGCAAAAGAGGGCTTGAAAAATCGCAAGTCTAAACGCCAAACAGCGAGGGAGCTTGGAATAAGTGAAGCTGCCCTCATAAATCGCCTTAAATAGGTACGAGGCCCTTGCAAGTATACTTTTATCTCTATATTTTTTATTTTGGAAACTTTTGCCCACGTAGGGATAAGCTTAAAATTAATACTCCCACCCCCACTTTTTCAGGGTTTTGGGGTAAACAAACTGGGAAGATTCGGAAGAACTTTTAATGATGAACAAGAACTGGAACTCGCCGAACACTGCAGATCTTTGGACAAATGTTATTATGGTATGACTCCGAAAGATTTCAGAAGATTATTTCATGACTACTCTGAGAGGAATAACATAAAAACAAAATTTGACAAGAACACTAAGATGGCCGGAAAGGACTGGGCTTATGATTTCCTGCAGAGACGAAATCTTAGCCTTCGGATCCCAAAGAAAACTAGTCTCTGACGTGTGATGGGGTTCAACAAACAGCAAACAAGCATCTTCTTTGATAATCTTTCGTCGCCGATGGACACAGATATAAATTTGAACCTCATCGCATATATAACATGGATGAGTCAGGAATTACAACTGTTCCTAACAAAGTTCCGAAAGTGATTGCAACATGCGGCAAGAAGCACATGGGCAAAATAGCATCTGCAGAAAGAGGACAGCTGATAACGGTTGTATGTTGTATGGGAAATGGGGGGAGTTACATCTCTCCAGGAATAATATTTCCACAGAAAAGGATGAAGGAGAGTTTGAAGAGCGGTGCCCCTCCTAGGTCACTAATGATGTGTTCGTACACTGGATACGTCAACTCAGATTTGTAGCTCACATGGCTACAACAGTTTGAAAAACATACACAGCCAACAGAAGATAATCCAGTCTTGTCAATTTTGGACAATCACTCGTCACATTTGAGTCTGAACGCCGTTCTTTACTGCAGCGACCATAACATTCACGTGCTTACCATTCCTCCACACAGCAGCCACAAAATGCAACCACTGGATCGCTGCTTTTTCAAGCCACTGAAGGACTTTTATTCATAGGAATGCGACCAGTGGCTCATTAACCACCTTGGATATGTAATTACGCAAGAATGTATCGGTGAATTGTTTGGGAACGCCTATCAAAGGACGGCCACAATGACGAAGGCAACAAAGACGTTCAAGATATGTGGCATTTATCCAGTCGATCGTCATATATTAACCCAGGAAGATTTCCTGCCTTCGACTGTTACAGACCAAAGTGACACATTTAATGATGCATCCACAGTTGAAACTGGATCTCTAGCGAGCCAAAGTTCAGATACATCTACAAATGAACCACAACCAGGACCAAGTACCTACGTTTCCCCAAAATAAATAATTCCTTTGCCAAGAAGAAAAGATTGCCAAAAAAGACAGAAGAAAGGAAAGAAGTCAGGATCTGGGAACCCATTCAAGAAGCAACTCGAATCCCAATCAACAGAACGAGAAATAAAGAAACCAAAGAGGAAATTGTTTGATTCTGATCAAGCAAACAAAAAGAAAGCAAAGCAAAACTTAAATACGTCTAGGGCAAATTCACAAACTTTTCACTGTCCAGGCTGTACTGAAAAATACAATAATCCGCCAACAGAAGACTGGATTCAATGTCTCGAGTGCGAGGAGTGGTGGAATGAATCCTGCTCTTGTTATGAAGGTTCTGGACACTTCATTTGTGATCTCTGTTAAAAAGATTTTCGTCCGACAGGAATATTTTTGCATGTTTTTGATGACAGACCCAGATTTGTTCATTACGTCAAATATTGTATCAACAGTGACTGTTATATGCTGAGAAACAAGGTATATTACATTTATGTACCCAATAAATTAAATAAAAGACGAAGAACTAAATTACACATATGTTTTTCTCATTTGATAATAATGCGCAAATTTACCCCACTAGGAACGCACTCTTAGCCCACGGTCGGGTAAGACTGCACATTTGAATTACTTTTTTTACTAAGTGCGAATTACAGTTTAAATTGTTTCTATGACTTTCGGACTGTCATATAACAGGCAAAATTCAGATGAAATGCCAGTTAAAATATAATTGTAATTTGTGACGTTTCCTTCAGTATATCGCTATTTAAACCTTAAGTGCGCAATCTTGCCTCACTTTGCTGTACGAAAACACGCACTGACACGACTGAAGAGCTTGGCATTATTAGAACTCCACAGGCCAACGAACAACTGTCTGCTACAGAAATAAGCGCCTAGTAGATACGTTTCGATTGCAACAGCATTGTTTGACATGCATGGAGCTGCAGCTTGATCGTTAATTGAAAAATGATTGCTATTTGTCATATTTCTTTGAAGTTCCCTATCAGAACTGGATGTGAGAAACCAACAGAAAAAGTGTGAAATAGTGGTACGTAGATCACGTCTCTTGCTCTTAAAGAAGCGGAGCGAGAGTAAATACCTACGTACTATTCGTGTTTCCAATTCTTCCGAGCGATTCCTTGCCTTCCTCCCCGACTGCAAGCCAGCGATAGGGGCGTACCTGTGTGGGGGGAGATGGCAGCAATTTTGGATTCTCCGGCGGGCGCGCCGTCTGTTATTTGGCTGGCCGGCCGGCCGCCCGCCACCTCGGCAGGTAGGTAGCTGTCCAGCGCGCAGTGTCATTATGTGCTTTTTATTTCGAGTCAAAAACATTACAACAATATTTACAATATATACAATATAACAAATCAGGTCAAATCATAAAAGAACAAACTAAACGGTATTAGCCCAAAATTGTGCAACGGCAGCAGCATTGTCTGAAACATCAACAAGCTCTTGTGTGGAACATGATACAGGACATCTAGGACAGTTAATTAAATGTTTGGTTGTCTGTTCTTCTCCGCAGTCACACAAGGTGGAAGATTCCTTCATGAAGCCCCATTTAAACAGATTGTCCTTAGTTCGTCCGACGCCACTCCTGAGCCGATTTAGAGACTTCCACACTGTCCAGACTTGATTTCCACCAGGAGGAAGGGTCTCAGAAGGAGTCATCCAATCGTTACTGTCAGATTTTGCTGTCCACTGAGATAGTCTGGCTGCTCCAGTCCGACCGGTGAGGGGTGTAGTAGTTCTCATGAAGCTCCTCCTAGATTTGAGTCTACTAATTGGTAGCTGGTATCCATGTAGCAGGTGATCGGTGTTATGATCTGCTTTATGTCTCTCAAGTTTGGCTGCGACTTCACGCCTTATGTCTGGAGGAGCAATACCTGCTAGTTTATAGAGTTTATCAATAGGTGTAGCTTTGAGGCATCCCGTTACTGTCCTGCAGGTTTCGTTCAGGGCCACATCAACCTGCTTTGCATGAGATGACTTGTACCATACAGGACATGCGTATTCAGCTGCGGAATAACACAAGGCCAAGGCTGATGTTCTTAGTAGTTTGGGATCTGCACCCCAAACGCTGCCAGTGAGCTTCCGCAGGATGTTGTTACGAGCAGCAACTTTCTGCTTGGTGTTAGTGCAGTGTTTTCTGTAGGTCAACGTTCGATCTAAGGTGACACCCAGATATTTGGGGTAGAAACAATGTTCAAGCTCTTGATCTTCCCAAAACACTGTAAGTTTTCTATAGGCCTCTCGATTGCGTAGGTGGAAAGCACAAACTTGAGTTTTAGCAGGGTTCGGTCTTAAGTTATTGACTCTGTAGTACTCAGATAGGTCCTTGAGAGCAACAGTAAGCTGGTTTTCTACTGTGTCAAAATCTCTGGCTTGTGTGACTAAGGCAAGATCATCTGCATAGATGAAACTCTTTGTAAGAGAAGGTTGAGGCTGGTCATTTGTAAATATGTTGAACAATATGGGGGAAAGGACACTACCCTGAGGCAAGCCATTCCTTTGACTTCTCCATCTACTCTTTCTTCCTTGGAACTCCACATAGAATCGCCGGTTTTCCAAAAGTGTCTGCACAGTTCTGGTGAAATTAATGTCTCTAGTGATGTAGTAGACTTTGTGCAATAATTGTCGATGTTGAATGGTGTCATATGCTGCTGTGAGATCCACGAAGACAGCCCCGGAAATGTATCCTTTTTCATATCCCTCTTCAATATGTTCAGTCAGATTAAGGACTTGTGCTGTACAATTCTTTCCAGGTCGGAAACCTGCTTGTTGAGGTATGAGTTGTTTTTCAACAATGGGAGTGAGTCTATTTAGCAACATTCTTTCATAGATTTTATACAAATGGCAAAGGAGCGAAATCGGTCGGTAGTTCTTGGGATCAGCTGCACCCTTTCCAGGTTTTAGTAAGGGAATAACTTTAGTTTTCCTCCAGATGGCAGGGATCTGTTTCCGCTTCAGACAACCATTATAGAATTGCAGAAGCCATCTTTCCGTGATGGGACCAAAATGTTTAATTTGCTCAATCATTAGGTCGTCTAGACCAGGCGCTTTACCATTTTTGCATTTCTGAATTGCGGTTCTGAGTTCTTGTAAGATGAAGTCATTTGATATAGGGTTGTTTTCACGTTCAGGTTCTCTTTTGAGTTTTGTTCTATCTTTAGAACAATTGACCCTTCCATTCTGAACTAGATGATGAGCAATTTGATCTGGTGCAATGTTTGCATGGCCATGATTGTGGACAGGGTCGTTGTTCAGGCGTCGCAGCAACTGCCAGGCTTTCTGACTGCTTTTAGACATATCAAGGTTCTCGAGTAGCTCTATCCATCGTTCTTTTTTGGATTTGGCTAAGGCTGAGGATAAATTTTGGCCAGCAGTTAAGGTTTCAATGCTGTAAGGATTATCATTGAAAAGTTGGATATAGTTATGTAGATGCTTCACGGATTCTTCTGTCAAGCCAGGTATGTAGTTAACTCGACAGCCTCTGGGAGTTGAGAGTCTTGAGCATCTTTTCACGGCTTCTACAAACTCATCATAGTTGGAAACTGAGGGTTCTATGCGTGAAACTTCTGAGTCAAGGAGATCAGCAAACTTCTGCCAGTCTGCTTTCTTGAAATTGTATCGCCTTCGGAATGATGTGATTCTAGGAGTAATGGCTGCAAACACTTGGCAGCCTATGGGGCGGTGTTGAGTATTTGGTATCGGATTTAGAACAGTTTTTCTGCATTGGTGAGCTATGTTCTCGCTAACAAAAATTAAGTCGGGGTTATACCCACGTTTCCAACGCCCACTGTTAAAAGATGGTGGGAGTTTATTATCATGGACAAGATTAAGATGGTTGGTATCAGCCCAAGTCAAAACTGCTTCACCATTACTGTCGTCCTCAGCATAACCCCAAACACTGCTATGACTATTGAAATCTCCAACAATAAAGTGAGCTTGTTGATTGGTGTAGTTGTCTGTAGGTGAAAATTGGAAATCTGCTCCTGGGGGTTTGTAAATTGACGACACAATACAACCATTCAGTTCTACAGACAGTATTTCAATATTGTTGAATTCTGTAAGTGAGGTAGAGAGAACAGCTATATCGTTCCTCACAAAGATAGCACTGCCATATTGTCTATGGGGTCGCTCAACTGCCAGTTTCATCCCAAGGATTTTTGGTCTTCTCATGGTGTCATCTCGATGGGTTTCTTGTATACATAAAATATCACACCTAGGTTCCTTGGCAATATGTTGCAGGAGTTCTTCTTTGGCAACAGACAATCCTTCTATGTTGATTGATACAATCACAAGGTGAGGTCTTGATAAAGACCTTTGGTTTCCATTCATAGTGAAACCTATAATGCAATGCTTTTGGAATGCTGACGTTCAGTTCAGTACTGGAGAATCTAGTCCAGTACCTATGCAGGGGCACCACGTGCAGGAGTCAGCTTCACCCCCATTATGTGCTAACCACAGGCCAGGAACAAAGGTCAGACGGCGCCGCGCCGCTGCCCGCAGGCCTCACTTCCCGGAACCGGACTGCAAACAACAAACACCACTTGTGATCTGTTTCCACACTGCGCCGGCGCCTGCGAGCACAAAGGAAAACTGATAATTTGCGCTGTGTCTGCGTGATGCTGCTTCCCCGAAAACGCGGGCGACGGCGATAGGTAGCTTCTGCCTCTTTGCTGTGTTTCATAAGCCTACTGTTTGTGCGGCGAGGGTGTACACAATTAGACACCAGACTTGCGAAGTTAGTTACGTAACCTGTGAGGGTAAACTTTCACCCATCTGAAATGGTTTCTCTCCTCTTATTACAGCGGACTCTACAATGATTAAATACACACAAAGGAAAAAGAAAATGAACGACATACCACGAAACAATTATCCGATTGAGCCGGAGATAGGTAGATGGATGTACATGTCCAGAAATACAAGTGAAACAAACGGTCATAATTTCAGAAAACTATATAATTTATTTAAGACAAAAAGCTTGAGCATGTCAAGCGTTGGTTCACCTCTGGCCCTTATAAAAGCAATCATTCTGCTTGGCATAGAGTTGTCAGATATGCTCCTGGGGGATATAGTACTAAATTCTGTCCAATTGTCGTGTTAGATCGTCAAAATCCCGAAATGTATGTATGTATTAAACTGGGGACCTAGAAACGACGGAGAGGCTTCGTCCTGTCGTAGCCCCCAGTGGTTCACAACCCCACAAAGGCCACAGCAGTCCACCCATCCCACCGCCGCCCCACACTGAAAAAAGTAGTCCAACTAAAACATTCATATTTCTTTACGTACTACACAAATATGTGACAAAAATGGGGGTTCCTATTTAAAAAAAAAACGCAGTTGATATCCGTTTGACCTATGGCAGCGCCATCTAGCGCGCCAACCATAGCGCCATCTGGTTTCCGCCTTCAAGCTACACAAGTTTTGTTCTTTGTAGTTTTGCCGTTTGTCGCTTATTTCGTGAGATATTTGGCGTGGTCACGATCAATGGTGTATATATGGAATTTTTTTTGGGTTTGGGCGACGAAATAAAAATTACAAGTCTTTCATGCTGTGCTGAAGTGAAGAACAAATGTAACCTCCAGCTTCTGCGTTGTCGTTACAAATATGCAATGTCCAGTCACATGAATGAGATCACCTGTCATGCATACATCTCCAAAGAAACTTTACATAGTGTAATGTTGTTGCCTTAATTTGTTCTGAAAGCGGTGCTGATATTCAAGAACATAAAAGTGGGTTAAAAGCTGTGAGCTATCTGAGGAAGTTAGCCTTGCATTACTGTGCAACTGTTTCACCAGGTATCCAGTCTACCTTACCAAATTCCTAACCAGACTAACATTAATTATAGTCTTTTAGTACTCATCCTACGATAACCGGTGATATATATATAAAAAGACAATTTAAATAAAAAGAAATAAATCAGTTTGTATTTGGACATTTATTTTAACATTGATCATTGTTCCGTTAAAACTTAAGCATATCAAACTTGATTCATAACTAAACTGGTGCCTTATTTAGGATTGTGAAAATGTGAGTTTCTAATCTTACGGAACACATCAAATAGGGACCCAAGATTGGGAGACAACATACAACACTGCATTCATAAAATAACACACGAAGAACATTGAAACATATGCAAGAGGAAATTAGCCACAACCAACCGATTCAATTTTCACCCAAAGAAATTACGTTCGTAGCGCAACCCTGTCCGTCATGAAATTACCACACACTGATATAGTAAATTCATACTAACTCTCTGTGAAATCTTCCCGAAAAGAATAGCTGAGGGCTACTTTGACGCTTACACCACATGCTTCACGTGGTCAACTTGGTTTACACAAAGAGTGTAACTCCACAATAATTTTGATAATTAAAATAAATTACATCAAAACGCAATTTACAAAAGAAAATCCTCGAACTGGTTACTATCGTCTTACTATTAACCTGAAGGGTCAAACAATTGTATAAGCATGTGGTACTGGTCTCACAAAGTACACCCCACGTGGGCTGAACATAAAGAAAAGTTGCTGTATTGAAAAATATTGTCAAGACCAGACGTTATAATCTCATGCACATTCGCATTTAAGATTGATGATCTTAGTTGGAGTTACCGATCAACACGTGGTTCCACTTTACTCACAAAGTAGTGACAAAGCAACTATCGGAAGATATTCTGAACTTTACACTCGAATCACACTGCATTGCAATTTAAGATAACATTAGATATTTTAGAGCTAAACCTGAAATAAAGCTGATTAAATTTTCATTTAGGCTGAACTTAAGAAATCCATTGTCCTACGGACTTAGCAGACACACGCTTAGCCGGAGATCTTACCACTTCAGACGCTCGCCGCGGACAGACTGCCGTGGTCCCTTCCTGAGGGTGCCTCACAGATACAAACGGAAGTAACCAAAGAGGCAGCTTCCTATACCAACATGAGAAAGGACGGACAGGACCATACTAAGAATAGAAACCTCTCCGCTCTTAGAAAGCGTAGCTACCTGTTCCGACGTTGGTCCTACTGTTCTCTAGCAGACAGGCTTGTCTGCTACCATCAAGCATGCAACTAGAAATACATTTGCTCATTCATCCTTTCACACAGAAGGGAAGGGGGATGACAGTATCTTATCATATACAGTATTTAAAAAGAAGCAGATGTAGGTTCCGTATGAGACTGTGTGACGTGAATTACATATAAACTGTGTTTTAAAGTGTAGTAGTGTGACAGATCGTTCTTGTTTATGTGTAAAAGTAACACGTTCCACTGCTCAGTCTCCTCCCAGATAGTCAGAAACTCCACAGTAAATTTAGAAGAGGAATTTATGCCATAAATGACGACAGATTTAAGAAATTAACATGAGAGGAATCCAACAGAGGCCTTTCAATAGTAATTCGGAATAACACAGACACTGCAATATCGTATTTGTCCGCCGACACTGGGCAAACGACTTTCGAGTAAAATGTCTCGCCTGCACGGGAATATACATATTGGATGAACGACTACAGGTCGTAGACGCATGGTTGACGACATACACAAGTTTGGGTCTCGCCCTGAGTCGCGTAACGATAGCAAAATGTAAGGCGGCACAGTAGCTCAGTGTGTTCAGTTAGACATCTGGCTGGTCTCTGTGATAAAGAATTGAGTGAAGGGATCAATAACGAACTTCAACGGATTTCCTGTGACATCCACTATGACTAAAAAAATAAAACATTAAGGCAACTGCTCGCGATAAGCGGGAAATCCGGTTCGAGTCCCGGTCCTGCACAAATTTTCATTTTCGTCATTCCGTTCTACAGCTGATGATTGTCCATATTCGCAATTGTGAATACATTTGATGTGTTTCGTAACGGCTGCAGTCACTGCAGTGCCTGTTCCTTTGGACACGCATCCATCTTCAAAGGAACGTAGCATCGAAATTCGAAATAACACAGCCACTGCAATATGAAGTTGCTGCAGGATGTCTGCTTTCAGACTTTTAACGCCGATGGAGCATAAAACGGGATTAATTTTGAAAAGGTCAGATGTCGCCACTCAGTGAACATCCAGCTGCGATACTGGCGCTGATCCGACCCTCGTCACCGATGAAGAGCAGTCAACATGGCTGCACGAATCAGTTACCTGCTGCGGAGGCCAAAACGCAGCAATGTTCACTGAACAGTCGATGATGAGACCGTGTCGGTAGCCACTTGGTTAATCTGGGCAGTCAGCTGCTCAACAGTTGCACATCTATTTGCCCCTACATATTGATGTGTTGGCGAATGGGCCAACACCTTGTAGATAGAGGAGGCCGAAATGCACGCTATCTAACGCAGATGGGCGTGAATTCTGGAACAGGATAAGTATTGAATGCTAATAACAAAAGTATGCAGCTCCTCGAATACTTAACTTTTATTCTCTGTTGGTTTACAACGAACTTGAATAGACATTTCATACGATAACTATCAAACTATGTAAGGCTAATGGCGCCTTACTAGGTCATAGCCATGGACTTAGCTGAAGGCTATTCTGTCTCTCGGCAAATGAGAGGAAAGCTTCGTCAGTGTAGTCGCTAGCAAAGTCGTCGTACAACTGGGCGAGTGCTATTCCGTATCTCGAGACCTGCCTTGTGGTGGCGCTCGGTCTGCGATCACACAGTGGCGACATGCGGGTCCGACATGTACTAAATGGACCGCGGCCGATTTAAGCTACCACCTAGCAAGTGTAGTGTCTGGCGGTGACACCACATTCCTCCCCTGCAAATCGGCGAACGGTCGTGTTATAAGGCTTCCGCCCGCCGTGGGGAGGGCCCCATGTTGACGTATGCGATGAGGTGGGGAGCCTAACAACAGGCGAGGCTGTGCCACCCGCACCCGGCCATTCGGTCCGAGGGGAGCTAGGAAACGCCTGAAAACCTAGTCCAGGGTGCACGTCAACATGCGGTGTGTGCGCCCGTAAAGAGACAGGAGGGGCCGAAGGGTCGACCTCCATTGCGTCGGGGTACCCGACGCGCGATGACGTCATGTGGTCCGGAGCGGGCAAGAGTTCCATGGCGGAGGACAGCTGGTCCCGGGAAGCGATCGGCGGCGCGTGACCCAGGGAGGCACTGGGCGGCTGCATCGAAGCGTCGAATGCGGGCAGCGCCGGCTGGAGGACAGGCGGCGGCGGCGGAGGCGGCAGCGGCGCGTCGCCATGGGGCAAAATGGAAGGCATCGTCGGTAACACCTGGGAATGAGGCGAGCCAGTAGATGGGTCCCCAGGGCGCTGACCGGACGGCACCGTCGCTGAAAGCAGACGAGGAGCGGCAGAACCCGTGCGACGACAGAGGCGCAGCTGATTGAGATGCCGACGCACCTCACCAGAGGCCCCCAAAACCAAATACATCGCGCGGCCGAGGCAGCGAAGAATGCGCCCTGTGAGCCAACGCCGTGAACCTCGATAGTTGCGATAGAATACAACGTCGCCTGGAGCAAAAGCAGAAGTCTGCCGCTGCACAGGAACCTGATGCGGCGGATGCAGCAAAGACATCAAGGTTCGATGAGGACGACCATGGAGCAACTCAGCCGGCGAGCGACCATCTCGGGGCTGAGAGCGATACGATGACAAAAAGAGCAACAAAGCGTCCTCCCGAGAATGCGACTCTTTCAACTTCAACATCTGTGACTTGAAAGTCCGGACCAATCGTTCAGCGGCACCACTTGACTGAGGCGAAAACGGCGCGGACGTCAGAAGTTGAATACCATTGGCCTGGCAGAATGACTGAAATTCTGCGGACATGAATTGTGGGCCACTGTCGGAAACAATAGTCTGCGGAAGACCTTCAATGCAAAAGATAGCAGACAATGCTTGGATGGTGGCAGTGGACGTCGTGGAAGACATCCGGACAACAACAGGAAAATCACCGAAGGCATCTACCAGAACCAACCATCGAGCATTCCAGAACGGACCAGCAAAATCGATGTGCAAGCATTGCCAAGGGGAAGTGGCTTTTGGCCATGCAAAGACTTTCCGCGGCGGTGCGGATTGTTGTTCGGCACACGCCAAGCAAGAAGAACACATATTCGTAATGGCAGCATCGATTCCGAACCAAGTACAGTGCTGACGAGCAAGTTGTTCCGTTCGCACTATACCCCAATGTCCTTGGTGAAGAAGCTGTAAGACAGAGGACTGTAACGAACGTGGGACCACGACTCTGGACTGATCATTATCAGAACGCAACAACAAAACACCACGTCGTACAAAAAGTCTCTCCTTGTGAGCAAAAAATCTGCAAACCAACGGATCCTCAATCCGAGGCTTTGACAAAGGCCATTGCATAGCAACAAAACGCAAAACGGTAGCAAGGACAGGGTCAGCAGCTGTGGCTGTAGCTACACGACGAAAATCAATCGGAAACGATTCGACCACGTCATTGGTTTCCGAATCAATGAACAGGCAAGCAAGTTCAGAAGAATCGAATGCTTTATCCTCAGCAACAGGCAAACGGGACACCGCATCGGCGTTTCCGTGCTTAGCAGTGGACCGATACAAGATATCGTAGCGGTACTGCGAGAGGAAAATAGACGAGCGAATGAATTTCTGCACTGTACGTGGAGGTACAGGCTTGTTCGGATGAAAAAGCGACGTCAAAGGTTTGTGGTCTGTGATGATGGTAAAGTGACGACCATACAAGAAATCATGGAACTTAGTAACGCTAAACACGAGAGCCAAAGCTTCTTTCCGATTACAGAAAAAGCAAATAGCTTGGCATGACGGGCAATATTCACGCGAATGTCTAGTTGCACACCGCGAGCATGATTTCACTGCATTTGTGTGATGGCGCGGCACACCTGGTTTAGATCGTGGCGGCAGCTGTGCGGACGTGCGCGAGGGCAGTTGACCGGGCCGCGCAGCGCGCCCGGTGGGCCGGTTAGTGTTACACACTGCTGGCGAAGTTTCAAAAGATTCCTGAGCACAGTCAAGTGTGTCTTGTCTATCCAATATGTCTATCACTTGTGGAAGGGAGGGATTAACTAGTTTCAAAATTTGCTCCCGTATGCGAACATCAGAAACGTTCTGTGCTATTGCATCACGTACCATTGTATCTGAATAAGGAAGGCCACAGTCACATTCAAACGTACACTCCCTAGTAAGTCCTTGCAAAGTTGCAACCCACTCCCGATTAGTTTGACCGGCCGTACGTTTTGTATGAAAGAAAGTATACCTCTTTGCAACTACATTAACTGTTTCCTTTAAATAGGCGTCCAATGCCGACAAAATTTCATCGTAGGACAGAGTTGCTACGTCGCGTCGGGGAAACAATTTCACTATGACACGGTACGTTTGCACGCCGACACAAGACAATAAGTGAGGCTGCCGCTCGTTACCTTGAATTCTGTAGGCGGCGAGATGAAATCCAAACTGGCGTGACCACTCCGTCCAGGACTCCACGTCAGGGTCATAGGGCCTAAAAGGCAGTGCAACTGTGAGTTGAGGCTGCGGGAGCCGTGAAGCGGCGGCTGCCGCATCGGTTTGAATGGCACGTTGACTCTGGACGAGCTGTCCAAGGGCATCCAATAACGCCTGCGTCTGCTGATTCTGCAAGCGATAAAATTCGGACAGTACATCTGGCGAAGCCATGACACAAGTAAATGTAAGCAATTAGAAAGAACACGTTTCCCTCGTCGCCAATGATGTGTTGGTGAATGGGCCAACACCTTGTAGATAGAGGAGGCCGAAATGCACGCTATCTAACGCAGACGGGCGTGAATTCTGGAACAGGATAAGTATTGAATGCTAATAAGAAAAGTATGCAGCTCCTCGAATACTTAACTTTCATTCTTTGTTGGTTTACAACGTTCTTGATGAGACATTTCATACGATAACTATCAAACTATGTAAGGCTAATGGCGCCTTGCTAGGTCGTACCCATGGACCTAGCTGAGGCTATTCTGTCTCTCGGCAAATGAGAGGAAAGCTTCGTCAGTGTAGTCGCTAGCAAAGTCGTCGTACAACTGGGCGAGTGCTATTCCGTATCTCGAGACCTGCCTTGTGGTGGTGCTCGGTCTGCGATCACACAGTGACGACACGCGGGTCCGACATGTACTAAATGGACCGCGGCCGATTTAAGCTACCACCTAGCAAGTGTGGTGTCTGGCGGTGACACCACACATATCTCCACAGACGTCGTTCACTCCAGTAGTCTACGCCTGTGGTGAGTTACCCCAGCGCCGACTTTGGGTGGTGTCGTTTTGTCAGGCACGGTATATACCGATAAGCCAAAATATTATGACCACTCCACACCGCGACGTTGGCTGCCGCCTGCTGACGTTGTGGGCACTTGATGTGGTGACAAAAGTATTAAAGCGAAGAAATGGGCTGCAAATCCATTGATATAAGCCACTTTGGTGAGGAGAGATTATTATTATTATGCAGAGCCAATGAATATCTCGAAAACGGGGCAGCTCGTCGAATGTTTATGTGCTACTGTCTTGAGCATCTACGGATAGAAGGACAGTGAAACTACCATTAAGCGCTAAATGGTTGGACCTCCACGACTCTTCACAGAACTTGGTGTGCGGAGGCTAGCCTGCTCTGTAAAGTATGGTAGATGGTGATCTATGGCATCTCTGCTGAAAAAGCACAGTGCTGTTGCACGGACAAGTGTTTCGGAGCCCACAGTTCATCGTAAATTGTTGAACACCCCTACGTTTTCACAGGTTGGCCCAACGACACCGTCAATTACAATTGCAGAGGGCACAGGACCATTGGGATTCGATCGTCGATCAGTAGAAACATGTGAGCTCTTTGGGTGACCCACATTTTTGCTACACTAGGTTGACGGTCGTCTCCACAAACGCTGTCATAGAGGCGAACGTCAGTTCGAAGTGTGCAGCGCGCCACGGGCGCAGGCTGGTGGGTACAGTATTAAGCTATGGGAGACGTTCTCCAGGAGTTGCATGGGACATGTGGTAGTAATCGAAGACACGCTGACAGCTGTGGACCACCTGCATCAGTTCATGCTTGAAGTCTTCCCCAACGGCTATCTTTCAGCAGTATAACTGGCCGTGTCTCAGAGCCAGGATCGAGCTATAGTGCTTTGAGTAGCAATGAAGTGAACTCACGTTGATGGCTCGGCGATCAAATTCTCCTGACATTAATCCTATGGATGCCATCTGGGACGCTAACGGGCACCATCTCCGCGTACGCAGATCAGTGGCCCGTTATTTACACGAATTACATAGCTCTGAGCACTATGGGACTTAACATCTATGGTCATCAGTCCCCTAGAACGTAGAACTACTTAAACCTAACTAACCTAAGGACAGCACACAACACCCAGCCATCACGAGGCAGAGAAAATCCCTGACCCCGCCGGGAATCGAACCCAGGAAGCCGGGCGTGGGAAGCGAGAACGCTACCGCACGACCACGAGATGCGGGCACGAATTACATGACCTGTGCGTAATCATCTAATACCACATACCTCCACAAACTTACCAACAACCTGTCGAAACCCTGATTAATGATATATTTCGTTCCAAAGACGGACAAACAAGTTATTAAGCAGCTGGCCATAATGTTTTGGCTCATCAGTGTACTTTAACCATGACAGCATGTAAACAGCCAATTCACTTATCCATTTTGGAAATGCTTCCATCCCTTGGCTTGAAAGCCAATCTGCAAGCCCTCTTGGGTATCAGATAAATCGCTCCGTTTCCTCATTACGACAACGAATGCACTGTTTTCCGCGTCCGCCGGGCACACTTTGTAACACCTCCACTGATAGTGCTGTCATCTGCATTATGTTAATGGTTACTGTACACTGACGGCGAAAATAGGCTGTGGTCGCATTAACGTGACTGTATCGTGTATTTTATTGTACTTCTGCCTTGGATAGATTCCTTTTGGCAGAACTAGATTTTAAAGAGGTCTTTATGTGATATTCAAACTGCACATCAAAAATTAATACTTCAGTCATCCAAACGGCGACTTTCTGATGTGATGAATAATGATCTTGTGATGGGACGAAAGATTTCGGGTGCCGTCACGGATTGTTTATCGTTTCAACATATTAATTTAGAGGTTGGATAGGTGATACAACCTTGGAGACTGTTGTAACTTTACTATTGTTATGTAACTACTATCACTGTACGTTAACAGTTTGTAGAAATGGCAGATAACGTCCGCGCTTGAATGTACGGGCAAGTTGCGACAAAGATTGTCCATGCGCCAGCAGCAGAAGCCAACAGGTGACAGAACCAGAGGACCCATTTCATCTAGCTAGTAACTACACGACGCAGAGAGGGTTGCAGGAAAAGAAATATATAATTGTTAACAGAATTTGAATCGTAATATGATAGTAAAAAAATTGGTTCTCGTATGGTTAATGTGGTTTATATAGTCCGTTCTGTTTTAGGTGGTTTAGAGGAAAGTCACCATTGAGATATCATGTATTAGAGTCTCCTAGGAAATACAGATGATCGGTGTCTAGCTGTGATCCCGAACACTTAATTTGTTGGGAATATCGTCGATGAGCTGGTTTGCTTTTAGATATCGAATTAGATGGTGGGAATTTTGATGACTTAGTCGATATGATCGGTTGCCGAATACGAGTTTTGCAGAGTGCCTATAAGACTTCGTGTCGTAAGAGTATCGGGATACGTTGACGGCAGTCAGTTTTAGATTTTCGGTCGTAAATTTTTGAAAAGTTTAGCTACTACAGTTTATAAGGTAGATGCGATAGTTTTCTCTGTGAAGGCGTGAATATTAATTGTTAGTGGTCACGAAGCAATAAGTGACGGGATATCTTGATGACGAAAAGTTGGCGCACTGATTGTAGAAGTTCTGTTGTGTGTTTCGAATAGTTAGATGTTTATAGGGGTTGTAGTCAGTTACGGAAGTGGGCTATTAGTAGCAGTTCGTGACTATCCTGGCGCGCACGAGACAATGAGAGTTATTGTGGCTCTATTTGGTGATTTCTGGGATACGTACGCTCTAATGTTGTTGAGTGTTGACCTTAATGTTGTGGTTGGTGTAGGACGCACACTGTAATGTACCTAGGTGTTTTGCGTCTGTTATTGCTGAGGTGTTAATACGCACTACTGGGTTAGTGGCCTAACATATATGGTGTACGGTGTACCGCTGAGCAAGAGTCTCCGTCGGTGATTGATGATAGGCAGGAACCAGAATTTGCAGAGTGCATATGTTGAGAGAATACAGCTACTGTTGTCCACGAATGTGCGACAGCAAATACTGTGGACAGAGAAGTACCCTAGCCCGAAACAATAAACGCAAAAGCCGATGATATTCCATTGTTTGTTAGGGTGATGAGTCACATTCAGATACGGACTGTTAGTGGGAACGCGTGAGCCATCACCTGAAGAGGCTGAGTTTTGCCTAATAATTTAATTTAATTCAGCATGCAAGTGGTGGTGGTACCTAGGTTTTTTGTTTTCAGTTTTTTGTCTTTCCTATTTCCTTTCGTGTGGGATTAGTTCTGAGTCACTCGTTCTCTATACAATTTCAAACTAGTATGTAAAAAAAGAAAGAAGTAAAAAAAAATTTGAATTGCCAGCATTCATTTACTGGGAAGGATAGAATCTCTGTTAAAGTAATTTCTTTTGTAAGGAAAAGATATTATTAGGATTTGTAAAACATTCAGAAGCGACAGTCGCAAAGATAAGTCATTTTTCGGGAAAAATTAATTAAGTTGGAAAAGGTTTTAGTAAGAATTTCAATTGAGCGAAATAAGAAAAATAATAACCACCCTAAGTAAAACGTTATATCAAAGATATAAAGAAATAGAGATAATAAGCGTGAAAATATAGAAGAGATCAGAAATAATAGCTAAGAGGTATCTGACACTGTATCGGTGGACCACTGTAAAACCGTAACTGTGCTTCGATCGGAATTCACGTAATGAGATGCGAGTTTTGAAATTAATCTCTGGGAATTCTATTTAAATTATAGTAAGCTCAAGTAATATTAGCAGCAATTAGGATTAAAGTTTATAAAGTGTGTTAATGTGTGTAGAGTTTCATGAAGTAATTTGACGGGTTCCGTTGGAGAGTTTCTCACCGATCGATAGCATTTATTTGTGATAAAATGGCAGCAACAGCTGAAGTTACCTCGCGCAGAGACGTTAAGAAATATATTAGCGTATTGGAAACTTCAGTTGTCCTATTCGATAGTGTCATAACTTGCATAATATTACGTGAAAATAATTCGAATACGATTTATTGATATGACGATTACAATAGCAACGTCCTGCATAAAGGTATTAGAGTCCGTGATAAAGGCTAATTTAACAAGTTCCAGGGGCACAAGGGTTATTTAATATTTATTATCAGAGAATATACTAGTTTCGACGCATAATACCTGTTTACGACTTCGAGCGTCCCTTGGTTATAATGACAAAAAAAAATGGCTTTGAGCACTATGGGACTTAACACCTGAGGTCATCAGTCCCCTAGAACTTATAACTACTTAAACCTAACTAACCTAAGGACATCACACACATCCATGCCCAAGGCCGGATTCGAACCTGCGACCGTAGCGGTCGCGCGGTTCCAGACTGAAGCGCCTAGAACCGCTTGGCCACACTAGCCAGCAGTTATAATGACAGGAATATTCATAATAGTTTGACATTTTTTGCACATATTTGTAGCTCAGATCTGTATTGCTATAGCAGGTACGTTAATTACGCGCAGCCACGAGGATGTAAACGTAATAAACAATCCTTGAGTAAAATTTATCTTTCTATTCGTACAGGGGACGAGGTGTTGCTAATCGTAAAGGAAGGGGTGGAGTGTTATTGACAGGTCGGTGTAGCATCTCGCCACGACACAGTGCAACCTCCGTACCCTAGGACATCCATTTCATTAATTATGTAAGCTGTTTTTAGATAGGATATCGCACCGATGACACTTTATACCCTTGGATCAAATGTTGATACTTTTAAGTCTAATCGAAATCTTGTCCAGCTCTTTCCGAAGTTATCATAGGCACATTACATCACCAAAACGGAAAGATAATACAATAAAAGAAAACGAACTGAACAAAAACTGATCGTCATTAGCATGTGAAGTGATGTAGTGATGTTCAGACTGTAGGGATGTATTTGTATAGACAGTATTTACAAAAATTAAAAAAGAACATGTCAAACTTCGAGGCGTTGTGCGGTAGAGTTCTTCAGTTTCGACAGGGAGCATGAAAGGCTGTGTCAACAATTTTGTTCTTGGGCCTTTTTCTTGCCACCGAATTTGCAAGCATTTTCAAATGTTGTCATGTATACTTCTATTGTGCACGTGTGTGAGTCGCAGCCGTTAGTGAAAGCTGCTTGTCACGTTCGTGAACACATCAAACAAAAGACCAAATAACCGATTCTAAACTGCTAAATTGATAATTGTTTATACTAATAAGTGATAATGCACTGAAATTTTATGATCAATGAAATAAAAATTTGAGTAAATTGATATAATTAAAAATGACCCAGCTAATTTTCAAGATTACAAGAAAACAATATGTTTCTCCTGATGGCACCTGCATAACGTTGGAAACACCATCACAACCAGCCCGCAGTTCTATGAGCAAGAATCCACTGACGGTAATTTTCATATTGCTCTGTCACTATGATTTAAATTGATGTTGTATTGATTAACAAGTAATTTCATCAACAACATAAATACGACTATGCTTACAAGATCGAGGCTTCTTTGGATCATTACCGTGATAATATTGAAATGTATGAAAACTGTATATGTGCAGAAGGCCGTTGGATGCTCTCTGGGTCCGCAGCTCGTGGTCGTGCGGTAGCGTTCTCGCTTCCGGCGCCCGGGTTCCCGGGTTCGATTCCCGGTGGGGTCAGGGATTATCTCTGCCTCGTGATGACTGGGTGTTGTGTGATGTCCTTAGGTAAGTTAGGTTTAAGTAGTTCTAAGTTCTAGGGGACTGATGACCATAGATGTTAATTCCTATAGTGCTCAGAGCCATTTGAACCATTTGATACTCTCTGGAAGACTGTAGATTTAGATGCAGATCACTTTCCAAAGTCTGTGCAATTCACGAACCTCACGTATACTGGGTAGCATCAACTCTAGATCCCAGTATGATACAGAAATAACGATAAACTGCATTAACAAGCTGCGAGTGAGCTATGAATGCAAAGACAAACGGAAACGCTAAATGCGACACTTACTCCAAAACTGCTTAAAGGCGCGCCAAGTTGGAAGACACGGGCAGCCAACGTGTCATCGTCCCGGAAACGACTCCTCTACTGTCCAAGCGAATCCCCACTGGCTGTATCTCTCAAACTCCTCAAAATTACAGTGGAAGGGGAGTAAATACACTACTGGCCATTAAAATTGCTACACCAAGAAGAAATGCAGATGATAAACGGGTATTCATTGGACAGATATATTATACTAGAACTGACCTGTGATTACATTTTCACGCAATTTGGGTGCATAGATCCTGAGAAATCACTACCCAGAAGACCCACCTCTGGCCGTAATGACGGCCTTGTACGCCTGGGCATTGAGTCAAACAGAGCTTGGATGGCGTGTACAGGTACAGCTGCCCATGCAGCTTCAACACGATACCACAGTTCATCAAGAGTGGTGACTGGCGTATTGTGACGAGCCAGTTGCTCAGCCACCATTGACCAGACGTTTTCAATTGCTGAGAGATCTGGAGAATGTTCTGGCCAGGGCAGCAGTCGAACATTTTCTGTATCCAGAAAGGCCCGTACAGGACCTGCAACATGCGGTCGTGCATTATCTTGCTTAAATGTAGGGTTTCGCAGGGAGGGTACAGCCACGGGTCGTAACACATCTGAAATGTAACGTCCACTGTTCAAAGTGCCATGAATGCGAGCAAGAGGTGACTGAAACGTGTAACCAAAGGCACCCCATACCATCACGCCGGGCGATACGCCAGTATGGCGATGACGAATACACGCTTCCAATGTGCGTTCATCGTGATGTCGCCCAACACGGATGCGAGCATCATGATGCTGTAAACAGAACCTGGATTCATCCGAAAAAATGACGTTTTGCCATTCGTGCACCCAGGTTCCGCGTTGAGTAGACCATCGCAGGCGCTCCTCTCTGTGATGCAGCTGATAGTCCATGCTGCTGCAAACGTCGTCAAACTGTTCGTGCAAGTGGTTGTTGTTTTGCAAACGTCCCCATCTGTTGACTCAGGGATCGAGACGCGGCTGCACGATCCATTACAGCCATATGGATAAGATGCCTGTCATCTCGACTGCTAGTGATACGAGGCCGTTGGGATCCAGCACGGCGTTCCGTATTACCCTCCTGAACCCACCGATTCCATATTCTGCTAACAGTCTGCTAACAGCAATGTAGCGATACGATAAACCGCAATCGCGATATGCTACAATCCGACCTTTATCGAAGTCGGAAACGTGATGGTACGCATTTCTCCTCCTTAGACGAGGCATCACAACAACGTTTCACCAGGCAACGCCGGTCAACTGCTGCTTGTGTATGAGAAATCGGTTGGAAACTTTTCTCATGTCAGCACGTTGTAGATGTAGCCACCGGCGCCAACCTAGTGTGAATGCTCTGAAAAGCTAATCATTTGTATATCACAGCATCTTCTTCCTGGCGGTTAAATTTCGCGTCTGTAGCACTCCATCTTCGTGCTGCAGCAATTTTAATGGCCAGTAGTGTAGAAGGGTTTACCACTATGACAAAAACTCCCTCCTCTCTTGCAGCGTACAGAGCGAGCCTGTAGAATTTTCTAGTCCAGCATATATTGAATTGTCTGTTAACGAACTAACAATTGTCAGAATACTGGCCCTCGCCTTATAATTGGCGGAAAGATATCTGGGTGCGTAAATACAGGAACGTAGAGATGCCCTCGCTTTTCTACTATTTTCTTCAGGACGACGTATGGGATTTATTCGCATCTCTCAAGACCTCAGGTGGCTCACATAGCTTTGAAAGGCTCTTTTATATCACTCTGGCTTAAGAGATATTCGAAGCGGCTTCCTCGCACAATCACTGCCCATAAAAATTTCTGGTGGGCGACCTCTCGAATTTCGACTTTTGTCAATCCACTGCCGGAGACTTGCAAGTGCCACGCCTTGCCATATTCCATGTATAGAGGAAAACATGAGCTAGTATTCCAGAATTCACAGGCCCCGCTTTTTTATTCAGGAAGTTTACGAGACTAAAATATAAAATGATTATATTTATTGTCGCTTAGCAACATGTGACGAACCAGTATCGTCATAGTTTTTAATGACAGTAGTTGCGCGGATGATAATACTCATAATGACGTTCTCTGTCTTACGCCAGAAAATTCTGCTCAGTATGAGGAGCGTAATACTTTCAGTTCCTAAAAAGGCAGGATGTGCCGGGTGGAAATATTACAGAAGTTACGGTTCTAAATTACTGATAGGAATTATTTACAGAAGCATGAAAACACTGGTAGGATGTGAGTTCAAGAAAGATCAGTTTGAATTCCGGAGAAACGTATGAACACGCGGGGCAGTACTGAGTTACTTATCTTTGAAGACTGGAAAAAGGCAAACCTATATTTAAAAATTTTGCAGATTTAGAGGAATATTTTGACAATGTTTGCAGCAATACACACTCTGAAACATGGAAGCAGCACAAATAAAATATGGAGAGTGAAAATTTGCTTACAACTTGTACAGAAATCTGCCTAATGTCACAGGTCATGTAAGAGTTGAGAAGGGAGTAAGACAGAGTCGCAGTCTGTCTCCAAAACCATTCAGTCTATATACTGACGAAGCAAAAGAAATTCAAGGAAAAATCGCATGAAGGTTCAGGGCGAAGAGATGAATACTTTGAGGTTCTTCGATGACATTGTAACTTTATAAGACACGGCAAAGGGCGGCAGCTGAACGGAATGGGTAGTGCCCCTAAATGAGTTTAGGAGGCGAATGTTAGCTAAAGTAAAACAAGTGTAATGGATGCGATGATGAGGGGCTTAGATTAGGAAACGATGCACTAAAAGCGGCAGACGAGGTTCGTTCCTCGGGCAGCAAAATAACTGACGCTGGCCAAGTTGAGAGGGTACAAAATGGGAAATAGGCACATCCAAACGCGACTACTCCTCTCCAACCTTGTGATAGGTCGACCCATCTGACTGCACTGACTCCAAACAGCCGCCTGGTGCATAGACACCAAATCACTGCCACGACTTACGTCAATGGTGGAAGGCCAACTGACCGCCTTTCTTGCACCGTCTACAGACCTCCAATGCTACCAGTGTGAGCTATTAAGGGAGTGACTATCATTCTGGTCAGTGAGCTTAGCGTGTGCGCTAAACTACAGGAGCTGCGTTGAGAACAACGTCTACCGAACCTAGAATCCACCGAACCTAGAATCACGAGTTCATCACGACAGTCAGATTTGAGCTAACACAGCTTACCTTTACAACAACTTCTTTTAACCTAGCTCTCTCAGACGGCACTGTTAGAGATCCTAAAGGTAGCTCAAAAATATTAGTTGCGCATGTCAGTTGTTTCCAACAGAAATTCTGAGCTATTAGGTACATTGGGCGTGATTGTATCCATGCGTCACACATTTTGGAAAGTTTTACCCTATGAACAGTACAGAAAATTTTTGCGTCATACTGAAGAACTAAATTTAGTAATGAACAATATCACAGAACGCCAAAATGAGTGAAAATTTGTGGCGCAAAAAGTGTGGGTATGGAGAGGACCAAGCACATCAGATACTGCTCGTGATCTTTCCATTGGGAGCAGTCGTTGAGTGCAGTCGTGGTGACAATAAAGAGAAATATTGTATTCAACAAAACGTTTACCCTCCATCCTACAGCTACATGCCTTTAAGGGGCAACGATAGGGTGGCGGTAGAAAAAATTCGAAAATTTTTTCGTTACGAAATTCGAATGTATATACATTGAAGAATTATTCCCCAAAATAATACGCTCGAACTCCAAAAGATAACGATTCTGTGAACGTTTAAAGCCGGGCAATAGTCTCATTCGGAGATACGCTCTAAAAATAATATCCAGCCGATGAGAAATTGTCAACATTGCTTCGAATTTGGCCGTATGTCTATTCGAAGTAGGCCCTACTGCATTGATGCACGTGGTAAATGCCCTTCAAATCAAAATGGGCGATGAAATGCGCCGATTCTGTCAAGATAAAGATGCCAGCGGCGATGCGCCTCAGTGACGAAAAGGGCTTTGAGGACGAAAATAAGGGATTATCAGGTCAAAGTGGCAGAAAGCCGCCATCCACTATCCGGGACGATAGTTGTTATGTACGAGGCGTCGGTGATATTCTTTAAGTTTCGAGCTCTGCTCCTTTTTTTTATATGATAAATACTTGTCAATGTTAAAACGCATTTTTCTCAAAATCATGCTTTTCGCCGTGGTTGTAGTTGTCCACGCTACAATTTTCATCCAATTTTAATAATTTCAAGTCTCCCTTGAAGCAAACTGAGTTCTCTTCAGTTCCTCATAGCCAATATTTTTAAGGTTTATATTTAGTATTTTTTTCGGTCAGAAAGGAAGATCCAAAAATGGCCATTATATAAACACCTATAGACCCGTGGTCTAGAGGTAGCGTCTTTGATTCATAATCAAAACGTCTTCGGGCCCGGGTCCGATCCCCGCCACTGCCTAAATTTTGATAAATAATCAGCATTGGCGGCCGAAGACTTCCGGCATAAGAAGTCAGCCTCATTCTGCCAACGGCCGTGTCAAAGAGGGCGGAGGAGCGGATAGAGGTTCAGGGCACTCTCTTGTCCTAGGGGTGGGAAATTACCCCTAAAGGCGGAAGAATCAGCAATGATCAACGACATGAGGATGCAGAAGGCAATGGAAACCACTGCATTAAAGACATGTAACGTGTATCCACAGGACATGTGGCCTGTAATTGAAGAAGTATCATGATGATCTCTCCATTGGCAAAAGATTCCGGAATAGTCCCCCATTCGGATCTCCGGGAGGGGAGTGCCAAGGGGGAGGTTACCATGAGAAAAATATTGAATAATCAACGAAAGGATAACGTTCTACGAGTCGGGTGCGTGGAATGTCAGAAGCTTGAACGTGGTAGGGAAACTAGAAAATCCGAAAAGGGAAATGCAAAGGCTCAATCTAGATATAGTAGGGATCAGTGAAGTGAAGTGGAAGGAAGACAAGGATTTCTGGTCAGATGAGTATCGGGTAATATCAACAGCAGCAGAAAATGGTATAACAGGTGTAGGATTCGTTATGAATAGGAAGGTAGGGCACAGGGTGTGTTACTGTGAACAGTTCAGTGACCGGGTTGTCCTAATCAGAATCGACAGCAGACCAACACCGACAACGATAGTTCAGGTATACATGCCGACGTCGCAAGCTGAAGATGAACAGATAGAGAAAGTGCATGAGGATATTGAAAGGGTAATACAGTATGTAAAGGGGGACGAAAATCTAATAGTCATAGGCGACTGGAATGCAGTTGTAGGGGAAGGAGTAGTGGTGGTGGTTAGTGTTTAACGTCCCGTCGACAACGAGGTCATTAGAGACGGAGCGCAAGCTCGGGTTAGGGAAGGATTGGGAAGGAAATCGGCCGTGCCCTTTCAAAGGAACCATCCCGGCATTTGCCTGAAACGATTTAGGGAAATCACGGAAAACCTAAATCAGGATGGCCGGAGACGGGATTGAACCGTCGTCCTCCCGAATGCGAGTCCAGTGTGCTAACCACTGCGCCACCTCGCTCGGTGGAAGGAGTAGAAGAAAAGGTTACAGGAGAATATGGGCTTGGGACAAGGAATGAAAGAGGAGAAAGACTAATTGAATTCTGTAACAAGTTTCAGCTAGTAATAGTCAATACCCTGTTCAAGAATCACAAGAGGAGGAGGTATACTTGGAAAAGGCCGGGAGATACGGGAAGATTTCAATTAGATTACACCATGGTCAGACAGAGATTCCGAAATCAGATACTGGATTGTAAGGCGTACCCAGGAGCAGATATACAGATCACAATATAGTAGTGATAAAGAGTAGGCTGAAGTACAAGACATTATCAGGAATAATCAATGCGCAAAGAAGTGGGATACGGAAGTACTAAGGAATGACGAGATATGTTTGAAGTTCTCTAACGCTATAGATACAGCAATAAGGAATAGCGCAGTACGCAGTACAGTTGAAGAGGAATGGACATATCTAAAAAGGGCCATCACAGAAGTTGGGAAGGAAAACATAGGTACAAAGAGGGTAGCTGCGAAGAAACCATGGGTAACAGAAGAAATACTTCAGTTGATTGATGAAAGGAGGAAGTACAAACATGTTCCGGGAAAATCAGGAATACAGAAATACAAGTCACTGAGGAATGAAATAAATAGGAAGTGCAGGGAAGCTAAGACGAAATGGCTGCAGGAAAAATGTGAAGACATCGAAACACATATGACTGTCGGAAGGACAGACTCAGCATACAGGAAAGTCAAAACAACCTATGGTGACATTAAAAGCAACGGTGGTAACATTAAGAGTGCAACGGGAATTCCACTGTTAAATGCAGAGTAGAGAGCAGATAGGTGGAAAGAATACATTGAAAGCCTCTATGAGGGTGAAGATTTGACTGATGTGATAGAAGAAGAGACAGGAGTCGATTTAGAAGAGATAGGGGATCCAGTATTAGAATCGGAATTTAAAAGAGCTTTGGAGGACTTACTCTCAAATAAGGCAGAAGGGATAGATAACATTCCATCAGAATTTCTAAAATCATTGGGGGAAGTGGCAACAAAACGACTATTCACGTTGGTGTGTAGAATAAATGAGTCTGGCGATATACCATCTGACTTTCGGAAAAGCATCATCCACACAATTCCGAAGACGGCAAGAGCTGACAAGTGCGAGAATTATCGCACAATCAGCTCAACAGTGAATGCATCGAAGCTGCTTACAAGAATAATATACAGAAGAATGGAAAAGAAAATTGAGAATGCGCTAGGTGACGATCAGTTTGGCTTTAGGAAAAGTAAAGGGACGAGAGAGGCAATTCTGACGTTACGGCTAATAATGGAAGCAAGGCTAAAGAAAAATCAAGATACTTTCATAGGATTTGTCGACCTGGAAAGAGCGTTCGACAATATAAAATGGTGCAAGCTGTTCGAGATTCTGAAAAAAGTAGGGGTAAGCTATAGGGAGAGACGGGTCATATACAATATGTACAACAACCAAGAGGGAATAATAAGAGTGGACGATCAAGAAGGAAGTGCTCGTATTAAGAAGGGTGTAAGACAAGGCTGTAGACTTTCGCCCCTACTCTTCAATCTGTACATCGAGGAAGCAATGATGGAAATAAAAGAAAGGTTCAGGAGTGGAATTAAAATACAAGGTGAAAGGATATCAATGATACGATTCGCTGATGACATTGCTATCCTGAGTGAAAGTGAAGAAGAATTAAATGATCTGCTGAACGGAATGAATAGTCTAATGAGTACACAGTATGGTTTGAGAGTAAATCGGAGAAAGACAAAGATAATGAGAAGTAGTAGAAAGGAGAACAGCGAGAAACTTAACATCAGGATTGATGGTCACGAAGTCAATGAAGTTAAGGAATTCTGCTACCTAGGCAGTAAAATAACCAATGACGGACGGAGCAAGGAGGACATCAAAAGCAGTCTCGCTATGGCAAAAAAGGAATTTCTGGCCAAGAGAAGTCTACTAATATCAAATACCGGCCTTAATTTGAGGAAGAAATTTCTGAGGATGTACGTCTGGAGTACAGCATTGTATGGTAGTGAAACATGGACTGTGGTAAAACCGGAACAGAAAAGAATCGAAGCATTTGAGATGTGGTGCTATAGACGAATGTTGGAAATTAGGTGGACTGATAAGGTAAGGAATGGGGAGGTTCTACGTAGAATCGGAGAGGAAAGGAATATGTGGAAAACACTGATAAGGGGAGGGGACAGGATGATAGGACATCTGCTAAGACATGAGGAAATGACTTCCATGGTACTAGAGGGAGCTGTAGAGGGCAAAAACTGTAGAGGAAGACAGAGATTGGAATACGTCAAGCAAATAATTGAGGACGTAGGTTGCAAGTGCTACTCTGAGATGAAGAGGTTAGCACAGGAAAGGAATTCGTGGCGGGCCGCATCAAACCAGTCAGTAGACTGATGACAAAAAAAAAAAAAAAAAAAAAAAAATATCGCGAAAAGAATTTTGTTTTGCAAATCCCTGTGACGAACTAAAATTACATCTGTAAGGATCAGGGTTATATGTTCATTTCATGTTTCAGATAACCACAACCGGAGTTACAGCGACAACCGTCGATCTACCTCCTTTCAGAGCTACCTCGGGAAAATGCCAATTACACAGTGAAGATATTCATGTTTTTCAATAAGAATAACAATAAAAACTTTAATGTATGCTTTATTCATTGCAGCAAACCCCATTTGTCTACTAAATTCCAGTATGGAGAAAAAAATCCTGAATTTGAGCAATATTTTCGTCCGTCATCCGGTCGTTCCCCCTTATCAAGCGTGAAGTAATCCGATAATTGATCCTGCCAAGTGACAGAGCACCGAACATTAGAACATCCCCTAGCAAAAATGAGTCAGCCAGTGAACCGTGACATTTTTACTTGTGTGAATTTGCGCAGCTAACACGCCTCAGGTTGCATGTTTAATAACTGAGAGCGAACGGCGCGCCGGTAACTCGTTTGCGAAAAAGTACCATAAACACGATGCCATTCTCGGAAGAGTTCTTCGCAGAACGCGAGGCAATTATACAAGCTTCCTCCCAGAATAAGCGAGGACTTCAAAACGAGTGTCACAGTAGTGAAGCAAATTTTTCTCGAATTAATTAACAGCAAAGCTAGTCATATGTCATAAAAGTGATACAAAATTTTTGACCGACCCTGATACTAAGACGTCAAACGGCAGCGGCGTTAACGCCCTCCTATCGGGCTGTACTCTTCGCTCACATATTGGCAGAATGAACGTCAGTTCTCGAGAAACCTTCGGAGTTAACTTACGAAATGTTTTTTGAATGCTGCAGAAAATCGTAATCTCCATTGTAGCTATGTCTTTAAAACGCCATTATAGGCGATGTTTCTAATCTCTGGCGCGTAGCTGCCACCCAACTTGCACATTCCTCCTCGACCGTGAAAATGGAAATAAGCGTACGACATTGTGGGCCGGGAGTCCCCCATTCGAGGAAGTTTGACCGCCGAGGGCAAGTACTGCTTGCATTCGACGCCACATTGGGTCACTTGCGCGTCAGAGATCGGGATGAAATAATGGTGAGGACAACACAACACCCACACCTTGAGCGGAGAAAATATCCTGCCCCAACCGGGAATCGAATCCGAGCCCCTTTGCGTGGCATGCCGCCACGCTGACCACTCAGCTGACGGGTCATCGTCCGTGTTTCGACAACACCGAGCTAAGCATGCGTCTCGTGACGTCCTTCATTCTTACGAGACTGGCACACGGATGTTACCCCGAATTTGCATCGAACAAAGGTTTTAGCTTCTGGACATTATGATCAGATCACGCTGACGAGGCTGATCTGGATCGCGTAATACTGGCATGCACTAAGTACAAGGAAGCACAAGAAGTACTGTATAGGACACTGGTTGCAAGGGGTTTTTCCCTACCTACAACGGTTAATCCCCTTACTCTACACACTCGTTTTAAATAAGGAGTACAGTTTGATAGCAGAATACTTCAAAGAAACTGGTATACAGATTTAAAACTGGTACTATAATTCGACGTGGGCCATGTAATCTTATGGAGACTATCTGGTTAGAATAATGTGCCGTACATTTTGCATACATATTTAAAATTAAGAGCTTATATTTGAAGAGTTCGTAAACTAAGGACTTTGAGAGGTGGCATAAGCCCCCTCTCATATTTCTATCTTACTCTGAGTAATTCGATTTTCCTCTCTAATTGCATGCGGTGGAAAGTTGCTATTCCTTCACACGTGGACTTCCCACGCAGCGTCACTCGTTCTTAAACTAAGGACTAGATTTCCAAATCTAGATTAGATACAATAAGATTTTTTCATAATGGTAGCAATAGATTAATAACTATAAAATTAAAATAAGTGTGTCTGAAATGACAGACCATCAATGTATCGTTATGTAAATTTATTATAACATAGAAGGTCATGGGAAAAAATTAGGCATAAGATTTTTGTCAGGATTGTGCAGATGACGGGTATCGAGACAATTCAGAGGCCACCCAGAGCAAAAACAAGAGGTCATCGGCTACCTGCAAGAAGGGGAGCGTCAGCGGGCAGTTGACGAGAAGGTCGTGGGAGCGTCCGGTCCTACAAGCTGATAGTCAACGGGCTGTATACCTGAGGGATTAGGCGGGGCACACCCCTCGCCAGGCCGCAAGCAACAGTGAGGCTGGCTGTTGACACTGACACGCGACCAGGATGCAACAGCCAGCTAGCTCTCAGGACGCAGCAGCCATTTGGTGGGATTCCCTGCGGCACACCACGTTGTCATGAGGACACGAGGAACATCACATATGGTGTCAGAACCTGTGCCTCATGTGCCTCAGGTCAGAAAGAGAAGCTATACACTCACCTGTTTGAGTTTTTTTGAACTCACGAGCATTGGCCGATCTGCATACACAATGCAGTATCGTGCCACAAACTCTAACAAATGAATTGTCTCATTTCTAACTTCTCCTCTCACTTAGAGAGCAGTTGTAGCAATCGTCGCTCCTAGTTCGATCCTGTCTGGATGACCTCAAACACTTGTGGAGTCACTTCATGTGCCATCATCCCTCGTCGAACTGCAATATTGGGAAACGTAAAGTACTGTCCAAGGAGAGAAGAGATCTGGACTAGTGATGTATCCCAACTAGTAGACCTCAGAGACAATTAATCGACATGAGGAGAGCCTATCACTACGTCTTCCTACCGTACTGCCGTGATCACATGCGTGGGTCTTGCTGCAATCTCAACAGCGTGCTGCAGATGCTCCATCACACCCTATTGCTGTTGCAACAACGTAGCAACAACATCCGACATTTAGCACTATGTGATGTCAGTGCTCTGGCCCCATCCCAAAATCCCCCTCCAATGCTAAAGACATGGAACCAAGTGCATCAATGCATATGACTCAACAGACCAACCCCCTCAGGGAAACCAACGAATTTGTGAAGTGCTTCGAATATAACTAACAATGTGATTTATTACCTCATTCTCAGCACAGTCGTGATCATTGGACAATGCACAAGCACAACTTGACACCCCATGAACCTTGTTTTTCTTTAAATTTCTTTCTCTACCATTGTTTTTGTAATGTATGTTATACCTTGTATGTGTTTGTGTTTTGCATTGGAATTCTTATGTAAGTAATAGAATAGGGCGCATAAATTACTGTATTATTTTCTACACCATGTTTTTTTTTTGTATTCTGTATTTATTGTTGTGTGTATGCGAACAGTGTGCCTCAAGTCCCCATAAACTGAAGCAGATACCACGACTGCCATTGTGAATGGACCATCAGTTCAGGGAACATTTTGTAAGGGTTATTGTTGCTGCAGGGAGATGGAATGAATCGGTGGTTGTAATTAGTTTCTGAAAGCTCACAAAGAGATTGTTAACTTAAATAGTATCATGTGTGATTGAGTTCAGGCTAGTTTAATGACTGAAATTGTTGTAACATCTTGGGCATTTAAGTGTGGAGCACTTCAACTCTGACTGTGAAGAAGAAACTGCTCCAGATTTGGCTCACATGCCCGGCCATACTTAGAGTGTGAATGTGTGAATCGGTTTTTGGAAGGGGCTCCCTGGGTATAGATGTGTGATGTGAGTGTTAGATTTCCATATTAAGAAGGTGAAGGTGGCTACATCATAAATAATCCTCCCTCTATGAGCTGCATCTTCTGTTGCAGTGATTTTTTTTATAGAGTGCGGCATGTGGAACCATTTTGCAAGATTGTTCTTGGGCAGTTGACTCACTACCTTGTTCCTAAGTGATCCAACTACTCACCAACTACAATCTAAAATGAGAGGTGGCATGAGCCCCCTCTTATATTTCTATCTTACTTTGAGTAATTTGATTTTCCTCTCTAATTGCATGCGGTGAAAAGTTGCTATTCCTTCACACACGGACTTCCCACGCCGCATCTCTCGTCACCCGGGTGGTCCGGTGACAGGTGTGTAGTGCTGATCTTGAAAGGGTTAAGCTGACGGGTGTGAGGGACTCAAGTGGATGCTTTCCAGACGCCGCCATTATCATAAGAGCGGGGACGACACGCCCCACAGGGGCCTGATGGAGCGGCTGGGCTACAGATTCCGTTACTTCACAGAAACTTAGTGAAAACACTTTCTGGCGGGCTACCAGCAAGGCGTGGGAATGACTTGTGTTCCCAGGCAGTCTTGGCGGGCAAATTCCCGCGTTTTCTGCAAAATCGTAACTGTGATTGGCTTGCTCAGGGGATAGCTCCGTGACGTAGCAGAATCGGCGCAGAAATTGGCGCCAAGTATCTCCATTGGTGGAATAGTAGTGCGTCGGCAATAGAGTGGAATCTTCCGCCGGTTTTCGAGTTGCTGATTGGAATCTTTAACCACGGCCACTGTCGTGGGGGCGGGAATGTTCTGTGTTCGGCTTGTACGGGTGCTCTTGAGGAGTCGGCTCTCAGCTTTCGGTCGGAGTAGGTTACAAGACTGAGTCTTGCTGCCCTGGACAGCCTGCCTTCCGTTGGCTGTCTAATATACTTTCATTTAATTGTGACTGCTTGACGAAGTTGCTGAAGTTTCGACTTCAATGTAACTTTCCGAGTACAGCTGGGAATTGAGCGTTCTGTGTACAAGCGGCCTATGTTGTCCATCTTGAGCAGTTTTGGCTTAAGTTGACTGTACCAGAGTTACTGTGTGACTTCTCATGTTAAAATCACTCACTGTACCGTCAGTGATTGTGTAGCGAGCCTTCTTCGTCTCCCTCAGAGGCGTATTTGTGTTGCTAGGAAGTGTTTAGTCTAGAACAACCAGACCAGGAGAATTTGCTTTGGGGTATACTCATGACATTATCATCACCACGACGGGACGTGGAAGCAACCAGCCATCGCCTCTGGTATGCCAGATCGTGTCCTTGCAGTTAAGAAGACATCTTGGTAATGTATGTCCGCAGCTCCCGCAAATCAGGGGATTTTGCTAGGTTATAATCAGAGCTCAGCGGAGAGCGCCTGTTCGTCTTTTCTAACTTTGTTCTGTCTTGGGTGTTCGTTGTCTGAGTTATCACTACTGTAGCAGCAATTAATGCTGGGTTGGCTGGGTGTTTCTCTTAAGATTTGAGTTGCATGGAATTGGCTCCACATACCACTTGGTCATAAATGTCACAATCTAGTTTATGGACAACTTCACCTTCACATCATTTATTTGAGTATCCAATTTGATGTATTGTAAATGTTTCATGTGTTTGTTTATTATTTTGAGCTTAATCATAATAAATAAAATTGTTATTATGGACAGAACTTAATTCTGTTAATCGGTAGAGCAAACCTTTCATTTCTCACTACGTTAATGAAACTTTCCTTTATCTAATTAGTTTCTATCCAATGAAATTATTGCAGATGCCAAACTCTTTTCTACTCCACTTCCAGGGTCGATTACAGTCAGTTCGCGTTGCTTCTTAATCCATGCGCAACAGCAAAAGTCGGAGTTAGAAAAGGGGGGGGGGGGCTTAGAGCATCATTTCCATATGAAGATTCGAGAAGAATTTAGTGTTAAATACGCTGCTAGCCCCGGCACCTCGCAACTTTTCTATGTATATGTAGGCCTTACCTATTCTGTATAAGTTACTCCATACGAAACCAATATAAGAGTAGACTTTAAATCGTTTACAGCGAATTAGTGTCAATTCAAGTGTAGCATTGTGCACTATATAGGCAAGCACCACTCTTAGGGAGCATTTTACGAGTGCAGGCGTCTCTGAGGCAAGTAATGGCGTCACAATGCTCCTGGTGGCACCATAGACGGCTCCTATTGTCTGAGACAAGCAGACTCTTATTTGATACCAAGGGATTTTCTGGCACCTGATTGGTTAAAAGGTTTGTGGCAAAAATCCTCGTGTCATTGCTGAAGAAACTCGACTATCGTCAATCAGAGTGCGCAGTAATGCCTTTAAGGTCACTTCAGACGACCGAAGTGAACGATCGCGTATGAGACGGCTGTAGACATTTGTTAAGAAATATTGCATTATTAGCGTCGAGCGGCTTTGTATGTCGCTATTGAAAGTAACTGCAGTCGCAAGGGTAAAGTTTTGGTTAAAGCACCGTCAAGGACGATCGTATTAAGAAGCACTCGATTATTATAAGCATGCTTAATCATCACAGACTGCACTTAAATGACCTTGAACACTACAGGTAGGTTAGAACCCTTAGTGCTATACTCATGATGTCACGCTCTCCATATCAGAGATGTCATCATCATGACATTACAAAGGGTGCTGGAGGGAAATTTGAAAGTGCAAGCTGGTGAGAAGTTAAAAAAAAATTAAGACATTAAAAAATTCGAGATGGTGGAACTGACACAGGTTTTTTCGTAACTCCTCCCATCCCCTCTCCATCCACCATCCCCTCCCCCTCTCCTCAGTTTAGCAGTTTTTAAAATGAAACAACCAAGCACAATGTAGCCATTCTTGGTTGTGCTGAAAAGTTTCAATATCATCACATGTCAAGTGTCATAACGTTATTTTTCATGTACATACAAACACAGTCTCTCTCTCTCTCTCTCTCTCTCTCTCTCTCTCTCTCTCTCTCTCTCCTCTCTCACACACACACACACACACACACACACACACACACACACACACTACACCTGTCAAATTGCTCCCTAAAAGTTTATTGTAAAGACACAAAGTAGGTGACCCAACCCTATCTTCCTGCCTAAATAATTGTGAGATACATGTGGATAAAAAATTATATGCTAAGCACGCAGTTTTTAAGATTACACTCCGTGTAAGCCACAATAGACTTTCAAATTAAAAATTTCGGCATCTAAATTATTTTATGACGATTATCAAGTGTTGCAATGATGTGTCCATGTCTAAAATATGCATAGGCCGTTGACATTTAGTTCTGATGCTGTATTATTGGTGGTTCATAGTACGAACTGTAATCATGTAATAATTTCAGTAGTCTTTGGCCTTTTCAAGCACCAGTTTAGGGAGGGGGGGGGGGAGGGAGATAACGTATTATGTTCAACACCATTAAAATGTGAGTCATGATATTTATGGGCAGTTAGTACTTTTATTACATATCATTCACGTCTTCTTGACATTATGCACAACAACACTACTGCTGAACTAACTTTCAAACTTAAACTGCACATGACGACGGTAATTACCGTAATGAACAATGTTATTCCCACGTTCAAATGCATAAAAAAATGCATATGTCTAAAACCCATGTCCAAGTCAGCCAAAACTTATAGTGATCTCACACTGATTAACTTCATCTTACCATTCAAAATGTGGTCATCTGCTGCTGTCACACAGTGGAAATTATATGACTCTTCGATGAAACAGTGAACAGTAGTAAAGCACATTCAAATAGGCAAGAAACGAGGCTTACTGTGCTTAAAGAGTTACCCAAACATCATAGTGATTCCATGACAGTACAAAACGTTTGCCAGCTTCTGCTGACAATGCTAACAATTACAGCAGCATCCATGCTGCGGTATTAACTTCATTTTGCATTAAATTGGTTTGTTTTTTTCTGCTTGTAAAGCAAAATCATACTGTGACTCAGTGCAAACTACAGGACACTTAGATGAAATACCATAGTGAACAGTAGTTGGTGACTGGAATTACTCAACACATGCAGTGTGAGGGCTACCATTACCCCGAGATATTACTGGGTGGGGCACTGATGGTTAGGTTGTATGATGACAGTCTTTGCCCTCATACACTCTTTGGTTGGACTTTGACGATCAGTTAACTTGACCATTCTTACCCTACATGTACAATATGGTAACTGCCATTACTCCCCAGATACTACTAGTTGGCCAATGATGGTCAGTTGACATGGACACTCTTATTACCTTGCACCTGCTATATGTTGACCTCCATTGCTCCAAGATGCTATTGGGTGGAGCATTGGTGGGACTGTTGATGTGGTGACTGTCGATACACCACATGTGCAATATGGTGACTGCCATTCTCTGCTGATACTATTCTGTGGGATAACGATGGCCATTTGACGTGGTGACTGTCGTTACTCCAGATGCTATTAAGTGAACCAGTGAAAACTTGAGTTTGATTTAAAACACGTACCCGAATCATACGATAATAGTTGGTGGTGACTTTAATTTACCCTTGGCGAAAATACATGTTTCATTCCGGAGGTACGCATAAAATATCATCCAGCCGGCCAGAGTGGCCGAGCGGTTGTAGGCGCTACAGTCTGGAACCGCGCGACCGCTACGGTCGCAGGTTCGAATCCTGCCTCGGGCATGGATGTGTGTGATCTCCTTAGGTTAGTTAGGTTTAAGTAGTTCTAGGTTCTAAGGGACTGATGACAGAAGTTAAGTCCCATAGTGCTGAGAGCCATAAAATATCATCCGAAATTGTGCTAAAATTATTTCGAGCAGTTTGTTCATGAGTCCACGCGAATAGTAAACGGTTGTAAAAACACACTCGACTTCTTAGCAACAAATAATCCTGAGTTAATAACGAGCATCAAAACCGATTCAGGGGTTAGTGAATACAGAGCTGTCTTAGCGAGATTGAGTATTGTAATCCCCAAATCCTCGAAAAATAAGCGAAAAATATACCTATTCAAAAATCAGATAAAACTTCACTTGACGCCTTCATAAGAGACAATCTCCACTCATTCCAAATTAATAATTTAAGTGTAGACCAGATGTGGCTTAAATTCAGAGAAATAGTATCGGCAGCAGTTAAGAGATTTATACCAAATAAACTAACAAACGACGGAGCTGATCTTCCTTGGTACACAAAACGGGTAAGAACACTGTTGCAGAAACAACGAAACAAAATGCCAAATTCAAACAGATGCAAAATCCCCAAGATTGGTGATCTTTCACAGAAGCTCGAAATTTATAGCGGACTTCAATGCGAGATGCCTATAACAGTTTCAACAACGAAACTTTGTCTCGAAACCAGGCAGAAAATCCAAAGAGATTCTGGTCGTATGTGAAGTATGTTAGCGGCAAGAAACAATCAATGCCTACTCTGTGCGATAGCATGGGAGATACTATGGAAGACAGTGCTGCCAAAGCAGAGTTACTAAACACAGCCTTCCGAAATGGCTTCACAAAAGAAGACGAAGTAAATATTCCAGAATTCGAATCGAGAAAAGCTACTAACATGAGTAACGTAGAAGTAAATATCCTAGGAGTAGTGAAGCAACTTAAATCACTTAATAAAAGCAAGACTTCTGGTCCTGACTGTATACCAATTAGGTTCCTTTCGGAATATGCTGATGCATTAGCTCCATACTTAACAATTATATACAACCGTTCGCTCGACGAAAGATCCTTACCCAAAGACTGGAAAGTTGCACAGGTCACACCAATATTCAAGAAAGGTAGTAGGAGTAATCCACTAAATTACAGGCCCATATCGTTAACGTCGAACATATATTGTTTTCGAACATTATGAATTACCTCGAAGAAAACGGTCTATTGACACACAATCAACATGGGTTTAGAAAACATCGTTCCTGTGAAACTCAACTAGCTCTTTGTTCACATGAAGTGTTGAGTGCTATTGACAAGGGATTTAAGATCGATTCCGTGTTTCTGCATTTCCGGAAGGCTTTAGACACTGTACCACACAAGCGGCTCGTAGTGAAATTGCATGCTTATGGAATATTGTTTCAGTTATGTGACTGGATTTGTGATTTCCTATCAGAGAGGTCACAGTTCGTAGTAGTTGACGGAAAGTCATCGATTAAAACAGAAGTGATTTCTGGCGTTCCCCAGGATAGTGTTATAGGCCATTTGCTGTTCCTTATCTATATAAACGATTTTGGAGACAATCTGAGCAGCTGTCTTCGGTTCTTTGGCAGATGACGCTGTCGTTTATCGACTAATAAAGATATCAGAAGATCAAAATAAACTGCAAAACGATTTAGAAAAGATATCTGAATGGTGTGTGGCAGTTGACCCTAAATAACGAAAAGTGTGAGCTCATCCACATGAGTGCTAAAAGGAACTCGTTAAACTTCTGTTACACGATAAATCAGACTAATCTAAAAGCCGTAAATTCAACTAAATACCTAGGTAATACAATTACGAACAACTTAAATTGGAAGAAACACATCGAAAATGTTGTTGGCAGGACACTTTAAAATGTCACAAACCTACTAAGAAGACTGCCTACACTACGCTTGTCCGTCCTCTTTTTAGAATACTGCTGAGCGGTATGGGATCCTTACCAGACAGGGCTGACGAAGTACATCGAAAAATTTCTAAGAAAGGCAGCACGTTTTGTATTATCGCGAAGTATGGGAGAGAGTGTCACAGAATTGACACAGGATTTGAGCCGGAAGTCATTTAAAAAAAAAGGCATTTTTCGTTGCGACGGAATCTTCTCACGAAATTCCAATCAGCAATTTTCTCTTCCGAATGCGAAAATATTTTGTTGACACCGACCCACATAGGGAAGAACGATCACCACGATAAAATAAGGGAAATCAGAGCTTGTACGCAAAGATATAGGTGTTCATTCTTTCCGAGCGCTATACGAGATTGGAGTAATAGAGAATTGTAAAGGTGGTTCGATGAATCTTCTGCCAGGCACTTGAATGTGATTTACAGAGTATCCATGTAGATGTACATGTAAATGTAGATGTAGATTATGGTTAGTTGACCTAATTACTGTCATTAGCCGCATGTCAATATGGTGACTGAAAGTATGTATCCAAAAACATTGCAACCCTTGTTTCTTACTTGACTGAAGTTCACTTGCCTGTGTAGCATGTTAAGCCACATCTATTTAGGCAAGAAAACAGCACTGAGTCACGTATTTTGAGAGTAGACAGACATAGGTTAGGCATAAACTTTGATCAATATATGTGTGTTTGTATGTTTGTGTGTGAGTTGTGTGAAAAATAACAATGTGCCACTTGACATAAACATTCCAATCTTTAGATAATGGCATATTCTTGCTGCAGACATTTTAGTCTTGGAAAGATCATTGTGTCATTTGACATACATCATAGAACAAATCAGATGTGGAAAGCAGTTAATTTTAGTTCAGTTGTGACTTAAACCATGTATCATACATAAAGCAAATTTTGTACATTTATTGGTGCTGCTTAGCCTGTAGATTCATGGGGTAATGTGTGTGTCTGTGTTTTGCAATGTATTTTTAATGTGAAAATACTGAATGATAATCCTGTATGTAATTTTTCGGATAAATACTTGTGAACATAGCGCAAAAAAATTCAAATTGTTCAGATACTTTTGAGGACAGCCAAGATTCATGGCGTAACGTGTGTGTCTGTGTTTTGTAATGTATTTTAAATGTGAAAATACTGAAAGATAATCCTGTTTGTAATTTTTCGGATAAATACTTGTGAACATACTGCAAAAAATTCAAATCGTTGAGATACCATTAAAATTCTGCACTTTTATTGTTTCGTTTTAATACTATTCTTGTACCAGCTGGAGAGGGAATGGGGACAGTTGAAGGGAAGGGGAATGGTGATGTGGGAGGGGGAAGAACAGGAAGTTCGGCGCAGCACATGATGATGATATCAAAGAAAAGGAGGGCGTGGCTTGTCATGTGACAAATAATAGTGACGTGACTGTACCCGTCTTCGATTTTTGGATTTCCAGCTACTGCCAGTAACTTCAGCGCCTTAACAGCAGTGCCGAGTATAGCAGAAATTTGAGTTGTGGCTCAGAAAGAACGTAGAAGTACTACTCACAGATCACGCAACACTTGCGAATTACGGGTCGACAGTTCATGGACGCAGAGCAACTGTCCGGTAGCATCATAGATGTTTTTTATCAGATTCACATCAGCTGAGTTTGGTGCCCAAGATATCGACATGAGTTCACAATCGTGTAGCACGATTCTCGTCTTGTGTCTTGGTTAACTATTCAGCTGAAAGATACAATCGCCATCTGGCACACATCAAGCATTTAGGGATGCATCCGGTAGGCAATGATTAATGCTCACGTAGTCCACAACCGTCAGGGAGCCTTTGATTACTACCACAGGCTCCATGGAAGTCCATTTGAGTCCCACACAGCACAATAGTGCCCCATCCAGTCTGCACTTTCGGCGCTGTGCATGTTTTGAGCAGCCTTTCGCGCAGATGGTGGTGAATCTGGACATGGACATCGATTTGTAGTAACAAGAAATGTGTTTTATCCGACCAATGGACATGTCTTCATTGATCCCATTTTCAATCTCAATGATCCCACGCCCAGTACAATCGCAACTGATCATGTCATCAGGTCAACATGTGAACATGTTGTGGTGACCCATGTTCAAGAATATTTTGCGAATGGTGTGCTCCAAGACACTTGTGCCTGCACAAGTACCGTATTTTGTCGTCAGATCTATCACAGATCTCCACCTATTCCGTTTTACATAGTGGATAAGCCTCCGAGGAGGAGGAGATTAGTGTTTAACGTTCCGTCGACAACGAGGTCATTAGAGACGGAGCACAAGTTTGAATTAGGGAAGGATGGGGAAGGAAATCGGCCGTTCCCTTTCGAAGGAACCATTTACCTGCAGCGATTTAGAGAAATCACGGGAAACCTAAATTAGGATGGCTGAACGTTGGTTTCAACCGTCGTCCGGTTTGTTAACAACTGCGGCACCTCGCTCAGTGACAAGCCCCCGACTTCGACGTTTTTTGACGAGGCGCAGACGTCCAAAACCTTGTCGTCTGCTCGCGGCTTCACCCTCCTTGAACCACATTCTATAGTTTCTCATGACAAGACCACGCGATCGTCTGGTCAGTATCGCCATTTCTGCTCTTGATCAAAGTTCTTATTATGTCAGCCACCCCCCTCCCCCCCCCCCCCCCGCCCTTTGCGACCTCGACAGAATTTCAATGATGTAGATGCAGGTGAGACTCGATATATCTCAGAACATCAACTGTGTGTTATTGATGCATCTCCTACGCCTGGGGTACAGGCAGTGTTAACTGCATTTCGCGCATTGTTAAGGTGCTGCTCTAATATTGCACTTATGCGAGTTTAGAGGGGGAACAGCAGTGGGTTGAGGCGTGAACTGAATTTCCATCAGGAGGGAGACGCACTAGTGTAGTCCATACAGCTGGAGTGCTGGTGTGGCACAACAGATAGCACATCTACCTAGAAAACAGAAGACCTGGGTTCGAACCCTGGTCAGACATCAGAAAAGAGAGAGAGAGAGAGAGAGAAGAAGAGAAGATCTGGCCCTGGCACAAATTTTAATCAATAGCTTTAGTCTACATCATTATCGTCATTTTGCAAATGAAGTTATTCCTTGATGTCATAATATACGTCCTATTATCTTGCACTGTTCTCTTGTCAGTGATGTCTACGTTTTGCTTTCCTCGCCGTTTCTATGGAGAACTTCTTCATTTGCTCTGTTATCAGTTCACCTAATTTTTAACATCCTTCCCTACCATCACATCTGAAACACTGCGATTCTATTACTTTTCGTTTTTTTCACAGTGCACTATTCGCTGCCATGCAGTACTGTGCTCCAGAAGTAAATTGTCAGAAATTTCTTCCTCAAATTAAGGTCTATATTTGTTACTAGTAGACTTCTTTAGGCAAGGAACGTCTTCTTTGTCTGTGATAGCCTACTCTATATGTCCTGCTTGTTTCGTCCAGCATGTGTTTTTTGCTTCCAAAGTAGCAAAATTTCCTTATTTTGTCCCAATTTTGATCTTAGACTCATCACTAATCTCGTTTCTGTTACCTTTCATTATTTTCTTCTTCCTCCGATTTACTCTCAGTCCATACCTCGTGCTCGTTCGACTGTTCACTCCATTCAACATGTCCTATAATTCTTCCCCAATTTCACAGAGGATAGCAATTTCATCATCGAATCTTATCATTGGTATCTTTTCACTTGTTCTTTTATGTCCATCATTGCCTCTCTGAGATATAGACTGAACAGCAGGGACGAAAGATTGCATCCTTGTTTCATGCCCTTTCTAACCCGAGCGATTCATTCTTGCATATCCATTCCTATTTTCCCCTCTAGGTTCTTGAACATAAGGTTTATTACTGTCTTTCCCTGGGACTTATACATATTTTTCTGTGAATTTAGAACATTCTGTACATGCTTACATCGTCAAACTCTGTATATATGTCGAAAATACTATGAATGTGTCTTAATTTTCCAAAACTCTTGTTTCCATTATCAAACGCTCTTCCTTAAGCAAGTGGTTACACGAAATTATAACATCCGTGTAACGGACTGACCTGCACAGTCCTGACCTGAATCCTATAGAACACCTTTGGGATGTTTTAGAAAGTCGACTTCGTGCCAGGCCTCATCGAGCGACATCAATACCTCTCCCCAGTGCAGCACTCCGTGAAGAACAGGCTGCCATTCCCCAACAAACCTTCTAGCACGCGATTGAACGTATGCCTGCGAGAGTGGAAGCTGTCATCAAGTCTAAGGGTGGGCCAACACCATACTGAATTCCAGCATTACCGATGGAGGGCGCCACTAACTTGTAAGTCATTTTCAGCCAAGTGTCCGGATGCTTTTGATCACATAGTGGAGTTTAGCTAGAAAAGAATCGAATTCTGCTGGTAGCTGTAGTGTCGTCTCTAAATTTCCAAAAGTGTTGACCCAAACAGAAAGTTGAGAGCCGTGAAAGATAGGCCTTGTATAAAATATTTTTTGACCACAGCAATAACTCGTTTTATCTCTCTTCTCCAATATTTTAATTCTGTGTCCAGCTGAAATGTCGGTTTATTTTCTATTCTCTTCGGAATTTGTCCTTTAGCCTTTAAGGTTAACACAAGTTCCTATGTTAAACCGAATTTTCATGAGCAATTATTCGAGATCGACCGTTTTTCCAGTCATTAAATCCCTCATTGGATTTTGCAAATTGTGATGATCCATTAAACAATAAACGAAATACGCTACCCTTGCCTTGAGGGTATATTAACAATAGTCTTTTTTACAGGCCATACCTTCTGGTTCTGAAGAGCAATCCTGTCTTCGAGTACCTCGAAACGTCAGTATATTGCCTACATGAATTACAGAAACTCAATACACATTGGTTCAACATGACCTTGTTTAGCGACATCATCGCGTAGAAATTCATTTACTATCCAGTTTGCAGGATCGCAAGAAACTTAATCAGTATCATATTCACCTCATATGCGTCATTTGGGTGATTGTTTCCGCGCAATTATCATTGCTTCTAATATCGGATTTGGGACAAAACGGATAAGATAAACCATACATTGCACTATTTTCGATACTGTTCACCACTTTGTTACAGTCTGATGTTTCTAGACTCAAACACGAGCAGGAATTATCTGTCTGTATTTCAGTTTTAAGTAGCACATCGATTTTTGCACTCTTTCTCACAACTCCCTCTTTGTTTATTGCCCTATCTTTCGGGAGTTTCCGGTTCTGAGAACCACTTACTCCTCTCCGACTGTTACCCATTTTAATTAATACTGACATATAAATCTCAAACTATAAGCCACTGCACTCTTTACAGTTTCAAACTGAACTGAACTGCCAGCCAAGCGACAAACTGTTAGAATGACTGGTGGTATTTTCTTTGAACTGGAAGTTTGAATTGGCGTTCTTGAGTGACACTGGCTGCTCCTATGGCAGTATTAGCGGCGTCTCTCATCACAAAGCTTAATTGCGAGCAACGTGATTTGCCTTCCAAACTTATACCAGGTGAAAAGGCACGATGCTGAATAAAGGGAATAACTGTCGTGACTTGAAGTCATTACTAAAACAAAACTTGCCCTTTTTCTGTTTCCTGACCAGACAATTCGTGACATTTGAATTGACAGTTGTCAATGTTATTTATATCCATTTCATTGTTGTTCAAATGGTTCTGAGCGCTGTGGGACTTAACATCTGAGGTCATTAGTCTCCTAGACTTAGAACTACTTAAACCTAACTAACCTAAGGACATCACACACATCCATGCCCGAGGCAGTATTCGAACCTGCGACCGTAGCAGCAGCGCGGTTCCGGACTGGAGCGCCTAGAGCCGCTCGGCCGCAACGGCTGTCCATTTCGTTGTGAGTTAAGTTCGCATACTCTTTTCAAGAGTTGTAAATAAAATGTTTAACAGAAAACAGTAACAGCTTGTAAGCAACCCTTTAAAATCCACCGCCCCTTAAAATCCACAACTCTTTTCAGCTGCCTCGTCTGATTAGGTCGAAACACACCTTTGCGTGTGAGGCAACGTTATCAGCACTCGACAAGCGTTTGCGAGGTGCATCATTGTCAATCTCCATTTGGCCCGCTGGACGAATTGTGCATCATGTGCATTTGTGGGTCATTCGGCTATGACCATAGCCAGACATTGTACTGCATGGGAACGTGAGGACAGACATAGTTCTCGTCAACGTTCGACTCGACCACGTCTGACTACCAGAAGGGAGTATCGCGATGTTGCGCCAGAAGCACACTGTGATCTATAATCCCTACGCATCTGCACCTGCCGTCTGAGAGTGAGTAACGGACTCCCTGCAACATTCTATGTCAACCCTCACTATTGGTCGGAGATCACAAGACGGACTAGGGAATTACTGCCTTACACATACTCTGCTTTAACATAACACAGAATCTGGAGTGGTGTCATGACCGGGAAGCATGGGCCACTGATGACTGGCTCCGTATTCTGTTGTGACATGAGTCACGGTTCTGCACTACGGCAGACGACCATCGTCAGCCAGTACAGCAGCGACCTTGAGAGAGGTCCGATTCATTCAAATGTTTTGGAGAGCCGCAGCGATGTTACTTCTGATGTCATGGTTTCAGAGCTATCATACACTACTGGCCATTAAAATTGCTACACCAAGAAGAAATGAAGATGATAAACGGGTATTCATTGGACAAATATATTATACTAGAACTGACATGTGATTACATTTTCACGCAATTTGAGTGCATAGATCCTGAGAAATCAGTACCCAGAACAACCACCTCTGGCCGTAATAACGGCCTTCATACGCCTGGGCATTGAGTCAAACAGAGCTTGGTTGGCGTGTACAGTTACAGCTGCCCATGCAGCTTCAACACGATACCAAAGTTCATCAACAGTAGTGACTTGCGTATTGTGACGAGCCAGTTGCTCGACCACCATTGACCGGACGCTTTCAATTGGTAAAAGATCTGGAGAATGTGCTGGCCAGGACAGCAGTCGAACATTTTCTGTATCCAGAAAGGCCCGTACAAGATCTGCAACATGCTGTCGTGCATTATCCTGCTGAAATGTAGGGTTTCGCAGGGATCGAATGAAGGGTAGAGCCACGGGTCGTAACACATCTGAAATGAAACGTCCACTGTTCAAAGTGCCGTCAATGCCAACAAGAGGTGACCGAGACGTGTAACCAATGGCATCCCATACCATCACGCCGGGTGATACGCCAGTATGGCGATGACGAATACACGCTTCCAATGTGCGTTCACCGCGATGTCGCCAAACACGGATGCGACCGTTATGATGCTGTAAACAGAACCTGGATTCATCCGAAAAAATGACGTTTTGCCATTCGTGCATCCAGGTTCGTCGTTGAGTACACCATCGCAGGCGCTCCTGTCTGTGATGCAGCGTCAAGGGTAGCCGCAGCCATGGTCTCCGAGCGGATAGTCCATCCTGCTGCAAATGTCGTCGAACTATTCGTGCAGATGGTTGTTGTCTTGCAAACGTCCCCATCTGTTGACTCAGGGATCGAGACGTGGCTGCACGATCCTTTACAGCCATGCGGATACGATGCCTATCATCTCGACTGCTAGTGATACGAGGCCGTTGGGATCCATCACGGCGTTCCGTATTACCCTCACGAACCCACCGATTCCATATTCTGCTAACAGTCATTGGATCTCGACCAATGCGAGCAGCAATGTCGTAATACGACAAACCGCAATCGCGATAGGCTACAATCCGACCTTTATCAAAGTCGGAAACGTGATGGTACGCATTTCTCCTGCTTACACGAGGCATCACAACAACGTTTCACTAGGCAACGCCGGTCAACTGCTGTTTGTGTATGAGAAATCGGTTGGAAACTTTCCTCATGTGAGCACGTTGTAGGTGTCGCCACCGGCGCCAACTGTGTTTGAATGTTCTGAAAAGCTAATTATTTGTCGGTTAAATTTCACGTCTGTAGCACGTCATCGTCGTGGTGTAGCAATTTTAATGGCCAGTAGTGTATATGACTTCCGGTTACAACTGGTAGTGATTGAAGGAACACTTAACGCATAACAGTACATCACGGACATCCTGCATCGTCTTTGGCTAACTCTTGTGCGAAAGTTTCGTGGTGTCATTTTTCAGCAGGACAATGCTCGTCCACACATGGAATGTGTCTTTATAAACTGTGTGCGTGATGCTGAGGGACTCCTGTGTAGAGAAAGGTTCCCAGATCTGTGCCCGACAACACATGTGTGGAAACAGCTCTGACGTCAGATCCATCCGTGTCAATATCCAGCGAATTAAGGACCAGTTACAGCAGTTGTTGATCAGACTGCCTCAGGAGAGGGTACGTAAATGTAAACTTCACTTCAACCTTCCCAGTCGAAGGCCGTGACGGAAGGGGTGCAATGTCATACAGTTAACTGGTTTAAAACTGTCCTTTTTTTCCTTTCTTTCTTTTTAGACTGGAATCGGTTTTGTAGTCACTGACATAACTTCACATACCCTCTCAGATCAGGACGTTTATTTCGTTTCCTCCTCTCCTCCTGTCTTTCCACATTTATTGAAGGCAGAGAATATAGAGGAGTTTCATACTTGTAGGACTTGTTTAAGAAGCCGGGGCGATATGGTAGGAACATCTGACATTTGCCTGAGGTAGTTTGACGACACCGCGAAAAAAGTTTATCAGAACCACCGGGTGGCAATTAGAGCGTCCGTCCTTCGAAATACAAAGTATGCATACTAAAACAGCAGAACTTCGCACAGAGAAAAGTATTTCACAATACAGTTGAAGTACTTAAAATATGTTTGCCATACGCGGTATATACACTCCTGGAAATTGAAATAAGAACACCGTGAATTCATTGTCCCAGGAAGGAGAAACTTTATTGACACATTCCTGGGGTCAGATACATCACATGATCACACTGACAGAACCACAGGCACATAGACACAGGCAACAGAGCATGCACAATGTCAGCACTAGTACAGTGTATATCCACCTTTCGCAGCAATGCAGGCTGCTATTCTCCCATGGAGACGATCGCAGAGATGCTGGATGTAGTCCTGTGGAACGGCTTGCCATGCCATTTCCACCTGGCGCCTCAGTTGGACCAGCGTTCGTGCTGGACGTGCAGACCGCGTGAGACGACGCTTCATCCAGTCCCAAACATGCTCAATGGGGGACAGATCCGGAGATCTTGCTGGCCAGGGTAGTTGACTTACACCTTCTAGAGCACGTTGGGTGGCACGGGATACATGCGGACGTGCATTGTCCTGTTGGAACAGCAAGTTCCCTTGCCGGTCTAGGAATGGTAGAACGATGGATTCGATGACGGTTTGGATGTACCGTGCACTATTCAGTGTCCCCTCGACGATCACCAGTGGTGTACGGCCAGTGTAGATCGCTCCCCACACCATGATGCCGGGTGTTGGCCCTGTGTGCCTCGGTCGTATGCAGTCCTGATTGTGGCGCTCACCTGCACGGCGCCAAACACGCATACGACCATCATTGGCACCAAGGCAGAAGCGACTCTCATCGCTGAAGACGACACGTCTCCATTCGTCTCTCCATTCACGCCTGTCGCGACACCACTGGAGGCGGGCTGCACGATGTTGGGGCGTGAGCGGATGACGGCCTAACGGTGTGCGGGACCGTAGCCCAGCTTCATGGAGACGGTTGCGAATGGTCCTCGCCGATACCCCAGGAGCAACAGTGTCCCTAATTTGCTGGGAAGTGGCGGTGCGGTCCCCTACGGCACTGCGTAGGATCCTACGGTCTTGGCGTGCATCCGTGCGTCGCTGCGGTCCGGTCCCAGGTCGACGGGCACGTGCACCTTCCGCCAACCACTGGCGACAACATCGATGTACTGTGGAGACCTCACGCCCCACTTGTTGAGCAATTCGGCGGTACGTCCACCCGGCCTCCCGCATGCCCACTATACGCCCTCGCTCAAAGTCCGTCAACTGCACATACGGTTCACGTCCACGCTGTCGCGGCATGCTACCAGTGTTAAAGACTGTGATGGAGCTCCGTATGCCACGGCAAACTGGCTGACACTGACGGCGGCGGTGCACAAATGCTGCGCAGCTAGCGCCATTCGACGGCCAACACCGCGGTTCCTGGTGTGTCCGCTGTGCCGTGCGTGTGATCATTGCTTGTACAGCCCTCTCGCAGTGTCCGGAGCAAGTATGGTGGGTCTGACACACCGGTGTCAATGTGTTCTTTTTTCCATTTCCAGGAGTGTATATCAAAAGCTCTTGACCAAATAGTTCTCAATCACAACTAGAGTTCCCCATCTCATACCTGTAAACAACAAAGGGAGCAGACATCAAGAGGAACTATCCCGTTACCTGAACTGTAGAAGCAACAAATAGAAAGTATCGATTTATTGGTAGAGTATACAGATTATCTACGGAAATACACTACTTCAGGTTACCTTCCACTCGGAAAGTGGGTGCACTCAGCGACTGTTAATTGGCTTATAAATTATAGAGTGCAGGAATCAGTCGTCCTTTTTAGATTTTATTACGCAGATCCAGATTTCGGCTAGTAGGTAGCCATTCTCAATGCACTATTTTCTATTCTCTATGCATGTAAGTCCCTGTTCTTCGGGCGTCAGTCACATTTCTTTGAATACTCAAAGAAATGTGACTGACGCCCGAACAACAGGGGTTTACATGCATCGAGAATAAAAAATAGTGCATTCAGAATGGCTACCCACTTTCCGGAATCTGGATTTGCGTAATAAAATCTAAAAAAAAAGATGACTGATTGCTGCACTCTATAATTTATAATACACTACTTGCCAAACAGCTGCATGGCCAGTGCTGATGTAATGTTCAAGTGAGGCGATTCGTATTATTTTGCACTAATACACGTCGCGGAGTATACAAACTGAGGTGACAAAATTCATGGGTTAGCGATATGCACACATACAGATGGCAGTAGTATCTCATACACAAATTATAAAAGGGCAGTGAATGGCGGAACTGTGATTTGAACTCAGGTGAATCGTTTGCAAAGTTTTCCGAAGTGATTATGGCCTCACTGTGGGAATTAACAAACTTTAGACGCGGAATGGTGGTTAGAGTTAGACGCATGGGACATTCCATTTCGGAAATCATGAGGGAATTCAATATTCCGAGATCCACAGTGTCGAGATTGTGCCGAGAATACCACGTTTCAGTGCAGTACAGTGCAGTGGCCGAAGGCCTTAACGGCCGAGAGTAGCGGCGTTTGCGTAGAGTTGTCATTGCTAACGAACAAGAAACACTGCATGAAATAACCCCAGAAATCAATATGGAATGTAAGGCGAACGTACTCGTTAGGACAGCGGGGCCAAATTTGGCGTTAATGGGCTATAGCAGCACACTCGACTGACGCGAGCGCCTTTGCTAACAGCACGACCTCGCCTGCAGCGCCTCTCCTGGGCTCATGACCATATCGGTTCGACCATCGACGACTAGAAAACTGTGGTCTGGTCAGATGAGGCCCGATTTCAGTTGGTAAGAGCTGATGATAGGGATCAAGTGTGATGCAGACCTAACGAAGCTATCGACCCAAGTTGTCAACAAGGCACTGTGCAAGCTGGTGATGGCTCCATAATGGTGTGGGCTGTTTTTACATGGAATGAATTAGTCTCTGATTGTGTTTAGCTAGTGGAAGAGAATTTACAGCAATTCATGGACTTCTTGTTCCCAGACGATGATGGAATCTTTATAGATGACAAAGCGCCATGTGAACAGGCCACAATTGTTCGCGATTTGCTTGAAGAACGTTCTGGACAGTTCGAGCGGCATTTAATTCTATTGATTATTTATGGGACATAATCGAGAGGTCAGTTGGTGCACAAAACCTTACATTGGCAGTACCTTCGCAGTTGTTAGCGTCCACAGACGGAAACTTGAATGTACCGAAAGACCATGAATTGACGACGACTGTATAATGATTCGAATCCAGTCATATTGTAATGAAACGCGAGAGCTGAGATAATCACTTATTCTTCTTAAGTAAGTTAACAAGCGAAACACACATCTTTACCGTTTACATGGCGCACGCGGCCACGAGCTGACAGCCGCCCGACAGCCAATTCACCAATGCCGCGGCGACTCTACCGTTAGGTGAACTTGGAGGGATGGCCCACCGACCACTGTCCCTCATGTCCAAATACCTGTCCAGAGACTCAGTCAAATGTAACGACCGAACATAACGGCCGCCAAAGAAATGTTAATCTCTTTCAAGCATAATACAAGTAACACAAGTCCTGCTAAATCACAGAAAATAACACAAGTAAATGAGCACAACATTGCGTCCTTCAACCAGGTATTCCGTCCATAGAGTCTGTAACTGGTATCTTTAAATCAAAATCACATAAACAAATATACATTTAAACATAAAAAATGACGAAATACACTGAGAGTGCTGCAAGGTACCCACAAGACAAAGGGAGAAAAACACACAAAAAACAAAAACATGAATTTGTTGTTCACTTTTGTATCATGTCACTCACACTGGACTCGTATTCAGGAGGGAGACGGTTCAATCCTGCCTCTGGTCTTTCTGATTTAGGCTTTCCGTGATTTCCATAATTCCCTCCAGGCAAATGCCGGTATGGTTTCTTTGAAAGGGCACGGCCGACCTCCTTCCCTGTCCTTCCCTAATCCGATGAGACCGATGACCTCGCCGTCTGGTCTCCTCCCCCAAACAATCCCAACCTCATGTCACTTTGTGAAGGACACATCTTCCAGATTGTTCTCTTGAAAACCTCTTGCGGCGTGCGAAATGCGGCCACTCGCACCATTCCATCGCGCCCAGGTTGTAGTCCTTCAGTGACGGTCAGCTTCCAACATAAGCGTGCAGGTTATCTCCTCTTACTATGACCAGGTTCAACATTCGGCCTAGGGACTGTCCACTTGACGCACTGCTTCAGATGATGCAGGTAGTCAGATGACCAGCGCCACCAAAAGATCTGGAAGCCTTGCTGCAGTAGTTCCCACCTTGTGAGCAAGCTCAGGTTCGCTGTACCTAGACCTGGCTGAGGGATGTTTGTGATTGCGGTTCCAGCCAGGAAATGACCTGGGGTGAGGGCCAGGGGATCAGTAGGATCGCAAGACAGTGGCGTGAGATGACGAGAGTTCAAGCAAGTTCAATCTGGCAAGTCAGGGTTCTCAACTCTTCGAAAGTTGAACATATGGTTCCCATCGTCCGCCGCAAGTGGTACTTTAAGGACTTCACTACAGCTTCCCATATTCCACCAAAGTGTGGTGACGCAGGAGGAATAAAGTGCCAGTCGATGCCTTCTTCGTGCATAAAGCTTTTCACCTGTGTCTGATGATAATGACTGCTCAGAGAAGCTTGTAACTCGAGAACTTCCCAATTAGCTCCAATGAAGTTTTTCCCATTGTCGCTGTACAGGTTTTGGCACCTAACCGCCGTGAAACAAATCTTCTGAGGGCCAGCAGGGATACTTCAGTCGTGATCTTGACAACTACCTCCAGATGCATTGCTCGTGTAGCCAAGCACACAAACAGGGCAATGTAGCACTTTTCCTTTAATTTGGAACTCCGTGAGCCGGTTTTCACATACAATGGTCCTGTGTAATCAATCCCACACTTGAAGAAAAGCCTCACAGCTTCTGCATGTGAGCGTGACAGGTCTCACATGAGATGTTGTGCAGGATTCGCCTTTAATCGCTGACATGTCAAGCACTGATGCAGAACACGCCGGACTGCATTTAGTCCGTTAGGTATCCAGTATTACTTTTGTGGTGTCACCGCCAGACACCACACTTGCTAGGTGGTAGCTTTAAATCGGCCGCGGTCCATTAGTACATGTCGGACCCGCGTGTCGCCACTGTCAGTGATAGCAAACCGAGCGCCACCACACGGCAGGTCTAGAGAGACGTACTAGCACTCGCCCCAGTTGTACGGACGACGTAGCTAGCGATGCACACTGACGAATCCTCGCTCATTTGCAGAGCAGATAGTTAGAATAGCCTTCAGCTAAGTCAATGGCTACGACCTAGCAAGGCGCCATTAGCCTTACATAGCTTGTATCTAAAGAGTCTCACTTGTATCGCCACAATCTCCAGATGTAAACAAGGATGGATTAAAGTTAAGTATTCCAGAAGCTACGTACTTTTCTTTATAGCATTCATTACGTATCCTGTTTCAGACCTCACGCCCATCTGCTTGAGCTTAGCGCGTGCCTTTCGGCTTCCTCGCATTGTGTCTAGGCTGTCTTGCCTAGACACAACATTTAAGACGACGAGTCAAAAAAGGGTCTTGTTCTTTCTAATTGCTTACATTTACTTGTGTCATGGTTTCTCCAGATGTACTGTCCGAATTTTATCGCTTGCAGAATCAGCAGACGCAGGCCTTATTGGATGCCATTGGACAGCTCGTCCAGGGTCAACGTGCACTGCAAAACGATGCTGTTGCACCCCCGTTCCGGCCGTTTGACCCAGCTATGGAATCCTGGACGGAGTGGTCACGCCAATTTGGATTCCATCTCGCCGCCTACAGAATTCAAGGTAACGAGCGGCAGCCTTTTTTATTGGCCTGTGTAGGTGTGTCCACCTACCGTGTGATAGTGAAATTGTTTCCCCGACGCGACGTAGCAACTCTATCCTACGAAAAAATTTTGTCGGCGTTAGATGCCTATTTCAAAGAAACAGTAAATGTCGTTGCAAAAAGGTACACGTTCTTTCGTACAAAACGTACGGCCAGTCAGACTAATAGGGAGTGGGTTGCAACATTGCAAGGCCTTGCTAGGGATTGTGCTTTTGAGTGTGAATGTGGACTCCCTTATTCAGATACAATGGTACGTGATGCAATTGCACAGAACGTTTCTGATATTCGTATACGGGAACAGATTTTGAAACTAGTCAATCCCTCCCTTCAACAAGTGATAGACATATTAGATAGGCAAGACACACTTGACTTTGCACAGGAATCATTTGAAACTTCGCCAGCCGTGTGTCACATTAACCGGCCCGCCGGGCGCGCTGCACAGAACGATCAACAGCCCTCGCGCTCGTCCGCGCAGCTGCCGCCTAGCTCTCCACGTGTGCCGCGTAAGCGAGCAAATGCAGTGAAATCATGCCCCCGGTGTGCGACTAGACATTCGCGTGAACATTGCCCGTCACGCCAAGCTATGTTCAAAGTGTTTGCCAGAAAAAGCTCCGATCGGCCGCTCACAACCATTCCAGGCCCTTTGCTTCGCGCCGGAATCGAACCATGGACGATCAGGCTCGTGAACCTTCGCCCATGGACATTCATGTAGTTAATTCCACTCCACCCAGTGCCACTTTCTCTAACAGTGACTGTGTTCGTCCCACAAAACGTGTGCGTCGCCGTCGTCGGAAATCCCGTCAGGTCGCAAGTGCTTCTGTACCTGTATCAGTTCAATTTGCACGAGGCAGTCGCTCTTGTCGTCGGCAGGACAATAAACTTTTTGTAGACTTGGACTTTGAAGGCAAAGTGATCCCATTCCAGCTCGATACCGGAGCTGCAGTTTCGTTGATCAATCACGACACGTACAAACAACTGGGCAACCCTCCGTTGCGTGCCGCAAATGTTCAGCTCACTAGTTATTCAGGACAGCCTATCCCAGTGTTAGGACAGTGCAGCCTTCTTGCTACATACAAGGGACAAACAAAACTTGTGTCATTTTACGTTCTTCGTTCTTCTTCTGCAGTTGAGTTGTTTGGTTTAGATTTATTTCAGTTGTTTAACATGTCTATAGTCAATCAGGTCCTATCAGTGAACCAGACTGTGTCTTCCGCCAGTGTTTCTCGTCTATGTGAAGAATTTGCAGACATTTTTGCACCGGGCCTTTGTTACGCTAAGAACTATGAAGCACATTTGGAACTGAAAGTAAACGCGCAACCGAAATTTTTCAGAGCGCGCAATGTTCCCCACGCATTGCGTGATGAGGTCGCAAGAACATTACACGATTTAGAATCACAAGGTGTAACTGAACATGTGCAGGCTTCTCTCTGGGCCTCACCCTTAGTAATTTGGCCAAAACCTTCCGGAAAATTGAGACTTTGTGTGGACTTCAAGGCAACTGTGAATCCACTACTAGTGATTGCAACTTTTCCTTTACCCCGCCCGGAAGATCTTTTTGATAAACTGTGCCCGGGTAAATGTTTTTCGAAATTGGACCTAGCGGATGCGTACTTGCAAATACCAGTGGACGAAGAATCCCAGCGCGTCTTGGTGGTTAACACGCATCTTGGTTTGTACCGATTCAAAAGACTGCCATTCGGGTGTGCCTCCGCCCCTGCATTGTTTCAGCAATATTTACAACCTGTTTGTGCGTCGGTCCCTACTGCTGCGAACTATCTGGACGATATTGTGATCTCTGGAAGGACAGCCGACGAACATTTAGCAAATCTAAGAACATTATTTCAGGTATTGCGACAAAATGGTCTTCGCTTGCGGAAGGACAAATGTGTGTTTTTTGCTCGTGACTTACCATATCTGGGACATGTAATAAATGCACAAGGCATACATCCGAGTCCAGAGCACCTCCGTGCCATACAAGACTTGCCTTCGCCGCAGAATTTGAAGCAGCTACAGAGTGTGTTTGGAAAAATAAACTATTATCATAACTTTATCCCGCATGCCTCTTCCATTTCAGCTCCGCTTCATCGCTTACGCCGTAAAGGTGTTCCGTTCGTCTGGACGACGGAATGCGAACGCGCCTTTCGCCAGTTGAAATCGGCATTGCTTTCTAATACTTGCCTTACGCCATTCGATCCCCAGAAACCCCTTTTGTTGATGGTAGATGCATCGGATTTCGGGATCGGTGCTGTGCTCGCGCACAAAGATGGATCGCATGATCGCCCTATTGCCTTTGCGTCCAAATTGCTCTCATCTGCGCAACGAAATTATTCACAGATAGAGAAAGAAGCTTTGGCTCTCGTATTTGCTGTTACTAAGTTCCATGATTTCTTGTATGGTCGTCACTTTACCATCATCACAGACCACAAACCTTTGACATCGCTTTTTCATCCGAACAAGCCTGTACCTCCACGTACAGTGCAGAAATTCATTCGCTGGTCTATTTTCCTCTCGCAGTACCGCTACGATATCTTGTATCGGTCCACTGCTAAGCACGGCAACGCCGATGCGTTGTCCCGTTTGCCTGTTGTTGAGGATAAAGCATTCGATTCTTCCGAACTTGCTTGCATGTTCATTGATGCGGAAACCGATAACGTGGTCGAATCGTTTCCGATTGATTTTCGTCGTGTAGCTGCAGCCACAGCTGCTGACCCTGTCCTTGCTCCCGTTTTGCGTTTTGTTGTTACGCAATGGCCGCATCGAGGATCCGTTGGTTCGCCGATTTTTTGCTCACAAGGAGAGACTTTTTGTACGACGTGGTGTTTTGTTGTTGCGTTCTGATAATGATCAGCCCAGAGTCGTGGTCCCACGTTCGTTACAGTCCTCTGTCTTACGGCTTCTCCACCAAGGACATTGGGGTATAGTGAGAACGAAACAACTTGCTCGTCAGCACTGTACTTGGTTCGGAATCGATGCTGCGATTACGAATATGTGCTCTTCTTGCATGGCGTGTGCCGCACAACAATCCGCACCGCCGCTGAAATTCTTTGCATGGCCGCAAGCCACTTCCCCTTGGCAACGCTTGCACATCGATTTTTCTGGTCCGTTCTGGAATGCTCGATGGTTGGTTGTGGTCGATTCTTTCAGTAATTTTCCTTTTGTTGTCCGAATGTCTTCCACGACGTCTTCTGCCACCATCCAAGCCTTGTCTGCTATCTTTTGCATTGAAGGTCTTCCACAGACTATTGTTTCCGACAATGGCCCACAATTCATGTCCGCAGAATTTCAGTCATTCTGCACGGCCAATGGTATTCAACATCTGACATCCGCGCCGTTTTCGCCTCAGTCAAACGGTGCCGCTGAAAGATTGGTCTGGACTTTCAAGTCTCAGATGTTGAAGTTGAAAGAGTCGCATTCTCGGGAGGACGCGTTGTTGCTCTTTTTGTCTTCGTATCGCTCTCAGCCCCGAGATGGTCGCTCGCCGGCTGAGTTACTCCATGGTCGTCCTCATCGAACCTTGATGTCTTTGCTGCATCCGCCGCATCAGGTTCCTGTGCAGCGGCAGCCACCTGCTTTTGCTCCAGGCGACGTTGTATTCTATCGCAACTATCGCGGTTCACGGCGTTGGCTCGCAGGGCGCATTATTCGCTGCCTCGGCCGCGCTATGTATTTGGTGAGGTGCGTCGGCATATCAATCAGCTGCGCCTCTGTCGTCGCCCGGGTTCTGCCGCTCCCCGTCTCCTTTCAGCGACGGTGCCGTCCGGTCAGCGCCCTGGGGACCCATCTACTGGCTCACCTCATCCCCAGGTGTTACCGACGCTGCCTTCCATTTTGCCCCATGGCGACGCGCCGCCGCCGCCACCTGTTCTCCCGCCGGCGCCGCCCGCAGTGGACGCGTCGCTGCAACCGCCTGGCGCCTCCCTGGGTCACGCGCCGCCGATCGCTTCCCGTGACCAGATGTCCTCCGCCATGGAACTCTTGCCCGCTCCGGACCAGATGTCGTCTTCGCCCGTCGGGTGCCCCGACGCAATGGAGGTCGACCCTTCGGCCCCTCCTCTATATCTACGGGCTAGGTTTTCAGGCGTTTCCTAGCTCCCCTCGGACCGAATGGCCGGGTGCGGGTGGCACAGCCTCGCCTGTTGTTAGGCTCCCCACCTCATCGCATACGGCAACATGGGGTCCTCCCCACGGCGGGTGGAAGCCTTATAACACGACCGTTCGCCGATTTGCGGGGGAGGAATGTGGTGTCACCGCCAGACACCACACTTGCTAGGTGGTAGCTTTAAATCGGCCGCGGTCCATTAGTACATGTCGGACCCGCGTGTCGCCACTGTCAGTGATAGCAAACCGAGCGCCACCACACGGCAGGTCTAGAGAGACGTACTAGCACTCGCCCCAGTTGTACGGACGACGTAGCTAGCGATGCACACTGACGAAGCCTTGCTCATTTGCAGAGCAGATAGTTAGAATAGCCTTCAGCTAAGTCAATGGCTACGACCTAGCAAGGCGCCATTAGCCTTACATAGCTTGTATCTAAAGAGTCTCACTTGTATCGCCACAATCTCCAGATGTAAACAAGGATGGATTAAAGTTAAGTATTCCAGAAGCTACGTACTTTTCTTTATAGCATTCATTACGTATCCTGTTTCAGACCTCACGCCCATCTGCTTGAGCTTAGCGCGTGCCTTTTGGCTTCCTCGCATTGTGTCTAGGCTGTCTTGCCTAGACACAACAACTTTCTGAGAGACGTAAGCAACAATTGACAACCAGCGTGGGAAAGATGACGATGTTCACTTTCCACTATTAGTCGTATGAGATGGTTAGGTGCCAGTACGAGTTGATGCTTCTCCTCATATGACAGATCAGCTTTTTGTAGCCTGCTTCAGACTCGTAGCAGTCTCATGTCTTCGAGGATAGGATGCAGTGATTTGAGCTTGCTATTTTCATACACTAGCTTAATGGTCTTCAACTGGTGGATTTTCGTTGCCTGTGTATCTTCTTCTGCTATCTTGACACACTGTAGCAAAGCGTCCTGCATTTAACTGCGAGACAATTCAGCAGTTACTCTCATTTCCTTTGCAGTCTTACCGTTATTAATGAATCTAAGACAGTATGCCATTATCCGCTGTAAACGTGACAACTTTGAGGATCGACAGATGATACCGTCTTGAATTGCTCTACTTATGTGACAGAGGTCTTTAGCCCTTTCTTCTGGCAGCTCCTGGGCTGCAGAATCACTAGAGGTGTCCATCACAGACCACGGAGTGATTTCGTCCTTAAGCCAAACTAGAACTTCCCACCACAGGCTGCTGCCTTGCAGGTCTGCAGGAGACACACCTCGCGAAGTCAAATCGGCTGGGTTTTCCATTGTAGATACATGTTTCCGTACCGCAGCTGCTGTATTTTCCTGCATCTCAGCGACACGGTTCTCCACTAATGTCTTCCACTGCGTTGGTGGAAACGCGAGCCATGCCAGTGTGATGGAAGAGAGTCTACAATTAAATTCATTCTATGTACACCCAGCGAGCGAACAACACGCTGTAGTAGTCGCGGCAGCAAGAGAGCACCACAGAGTTCCAAGCGAGATAAGGACAACTTTTTCAATGGAGATAATCGTGTTTTGGAGGTTAATAATTTGACGCATGTGATTCAGTGATGATTAGTTCATCGTACATATATACAACCGCCGTAGGCCTTCTCTGAAGCGTCGCAGAATCCGTGCAGTTGAATGCTGACGAGTTTCCCTTTAGTAACGACTCAATGATCAACACGAACCTCCCTGTACAGTGTCTGCCACATGCAATTTAACTTTTGAGGCAAGGGCTCGTCCCATGTTAACTGAAGCTGCCACAGACGTTGCAAAAAACTCGAATGTGATAACAATGGGACTGATTAATCCTAGAGGATCAAAAGTGGATGACGCTGACAGCCAGTACAATGCGTTTTGTGAAGCTGTAGACCTTAAGCGCTGGCTTAACATCATTCACAATTTGGAACTGATCTTCAGCTGGATGCCAGAGTAAACGTAAAGTTTTAATATCCTTATCGTTATCAAGCCGTAAGGGTACTTGTGTCTCCCTTAAATTTGAGGGGATATATTCGAAGAATTCCACACTGTTACTATACCACTTCCGTAATGAAGAACCACCTTTCTTCAAAAGCTTCGTGAGATGTTGCTGGGCTACGATTGCAGCCGCTACTGTGTCGCAACTTGAGATACAATCGTCCACATAGAACTCATTAGGAAGACTGTTTTCTGCCTTGTTACTTCCGCCCTCTTCATGAGCTAATTGTAACAGACGTCGTACCGCAAAAAAGGTGCACAGACTATTCCGTATGTGACTGTCTTTAACTGATATTCCGGCAGTGGTGCAGAACCGTCACTTCTCCACAGTATTCTTTGGTAGATCCGCTAACAGGACTTGTCGATACATCTTCTCTATGTCAGCTGTGAAGGCAATGCGATGCATGCGGAAGCGTAATACTATGGAACACAAATCCTGTTGAATTGTTAGTCGGACTAGCGACAAATTAAAGCTCGTTTTGGCCGAACAATCAAAAACTACTCGTGCTTTGGTGGTCGAGCTGGCTTCCTTAAGAACTACATAGTGTGGCACGTAGTATGAAATGGCAGCAGGTGTAGCTACTGGTTCCATATGTCCTAAGACTTCATATTCCCTCACAAAATGTGTGTAGCTTTCTTTAAGCTTCGGGTGTCTCGCCAGTTTCTGTTCAATCTGAGAGAAGCGTTTTGCTGCAGTGTTGAAAGATTCGCCTCAATTACTTGGCTCTTCGCGAAACGGAAGATGGACAACGAATCTGCCTGTGGAATATTTCTTTGTGTGTTGCACGAAGTGTGCTTCACACTGTTCCTCTTCTTTGGTGATTACATCATGATTTACTTATTCTATCTCCAGAATTTCTTCAAGAGTGTTTGAACATGAGTGATCGTTTTTCCAAGGCACGACACGACTGGCCACCGTGACGCAATGTTGTGCTCTACCGCTTGATACTGACCAGATATGATCCTACCTAGTTCTGTCTCTTGAAGCACAGGATGATCAGTCCCTATGGAGATAGTCCTTGATTTATGAATGTATGGACAAAATTCTGCTCCTAGCAACACGGCGATTTTTCCAGGTGACCAAAATTCTGGATCAGCGAGTTGTACATTTGGCAAGTGCCACCTACTGAGATCAATTATTTGTTCAGGCAATGTGTCAGTTATCTTTGGCAACACTAGGCGTTCCACAAAAGACATAAAGTTGCTTACATAGGAGCCCACTAGTATAGAGACACGGTGTTGTGTTTGTAATGCAATCAGCTAATGCACATTGCTTAAAGAATCGTTCAGTAGTGCACGAACTTCACTTGAACATGACTTTGTCATTTCCCGTAGCATTAGCAGTTTCGTTAAGTGTGCTGATACAATCAGTCGAGGATTATAGTATATATTACAGACCAAAGCAAGGGCTACCTTATAGTATTAGTCACAGAGAGAAGGGCAATTGCATTGTTTGCTTCACCTGATAATGAACTCAGTAAATGATGGTACTTGCCAATGTCCTCTACTTCCTCATTGTTTACGACGATACTCACAAATGTGTCGTGAAAATGCCGGAATTGCGTTACATCACCGTTAAATGATGGCAGTTTTATGGTGGACAGCTTGGTGCTACGTTTTGATACACTAAAGACAGTCCCAGCATCTGATGAAACCTTGTCAACTTCGTCTGTGTGATTCATCTGACACATTTTCGAAAGTTTCTCTGACCTCAGCATGACTCTCTACATCTTCAAACAAGTCGATCAAGACTGCGCGTCCTCATAATTATCTACGATCTTTGGCAACTGTTCCTGTCTGACAGTAATGTCCAAAGTGTCACATTTGCCTTTTACATCCAATTCGTTTGCAAACTTTAACAACCGTATCAGGCTTGCTTTCGCCACCGTGCGTGTGGTTACAAGTTTCTTTCTTAATACTTCGTCCCTCATGGAAAGCTAGCGGTGGCAGGCAACAGCAGAAGCAGCAGTTACAATGAGTGGGAATTACAGGAAGCAGGATAGCCAGACCAGGTACTTAACTTTCAGATGCGTCGTCTCAACGCTGCGGGCTGCGTCTTCGTGTTGCTGCGTCGACACTCGTCGCTGCCGTTCCGCCGAAAGATGGCTGTCGCTGCATGTTACTCCGTCGAATCCATCACAGTCCGGCCCGGAGGACCAAAATTTTAGCGTCCGCAGACGAAAACGTAAATGTACCGGAGGACCATGAATTGAAGAGGACTGTATAATGGTTCGAATCCATGCAGACTGTAATTGAGATAATCATTTATTATTCATAGGTAAGTTAACAATCAAAATATACATTTTGCCGTTTACAAGGCGCGTGCGGCGATGAGCTAAGGACAGTCGCCCGACCGACAGCCCATCCACCACTGCCAAAACTCTCCCTCACCGAGACGAGTGTACCGTTAGGAGTCCTTGGAGGGGTGGCCCACTGACCACTGTCCCTCATGTACAGATACCACCAGAAAGAGCAGCACTGTCCAGAGACTCAGTTATTTATTTACTTAGCATCCCTGTATCTCATCACTATAAAAATGATATAGGATTTGTCACACATTGTCTTACACAGAAAGTAGGACATGAAAATATTTACAATTATATGCCCATAAATAAAATATTGTTACATATAGCATTAAACCATACACATAACAACATTCATAATATGATAAACTGGAATAATAAATGAATACAATTTAGTTTTCAATGAGCATTTTGGGTCATAATGATGAAGAAAATAAGCTACCGTATATTGAATGCTGGTGATTTAAGTATTCCTTGATACTATAAAAACTCTTGCTAATTAACATTTTTTAAAGTTCTTTTTTGAATATGTAGAACTTTGGTATACCTTTAATTCTCTTTGCTAGTGCACTACATAAAATTTTTGGCTGATAAAGAACACTTATTTGATACATAGCTTTTGTGTGACTTTCTCTATGAAAGTCGTCTCCATTTCTCGTTTTGTAGTTATGAACTTGACTGTTTAACAAAGAATGTTCCTGGTGTGCCTTCATAAAACTTGTAGTTTCATTAATATAGATACCTGGTAGAGTCATGATTTGTAGTTCCGTGAAAACATTTTTAAATGGTTCTTTGTATGTCATACCTTTGATTATCCTTATTGCCCTCTTTTGAATCACAAACGAGTGTTTGGCTAAACTGGGATTGCCCCAAAATATGATACCATAGCTTAGTGTGCTATGTATGAGTGCAAAGTATGGACATAACACTGCATAAACACTACAGGAATTGTTTAGTATTCTAAGAACATAATACTGAATTTTTTGTTGAACATTTCTGTGTGTTTCTCCCACAATAAATATTCATCTAGCCATAACGCTAACGACCGAACAGCAGTTGTGGACGGCTATAGGGGAAGCACGGCTCAATATTTCTGCAGGGGGACTTCCAGCGACGCGTTGAGTCCATGCCACGCACGTCGAGTTGCTGCACTAAGCAGGGCAAAAGGAGGTCCGACACGATATTAGGAGGCATCCCATGACTTTTGTCACCTCAGTGTACAGAAGAAGACCAAGCGAATGCTCGATGGTGAGAGACAGTGGCACAGAAATTCTTAAAATCATAAGTGACATGCAGCCAAGGAAAGACGTAGCAAATCTGGCGGAAACGTAGTTACTAAATTCCAAGGTACGACTTTTAGCGTTGAAATTCCGGTATTCTTCAGCGCGCTGCGTATAGATACCGTACACTCACACTCACTCGAGAGTCCATTATCACAGCAACGTATTTTCGCCATCTGTCCTTGTCTTGGGCTATTTCCTTCCATTCACCTTCAATACCTAGGCGCCTCAGATCAGCTTTCACATTGTCCTCCCATCTACGCCTCGGTCTCCCCACAGGACGTTTTCCTTCTAGGTGCCCTACCAGTACTCTGTGCGCTGCCCTGCCCTCATCCATTCGAGATACGTGACCCGCCCATCGAAGCCTACGTGATTTAGTAATACTGATTATGTCAGGGCTTGAATAGAGTTCGTGAACCTCTTCATTATGCAGTTTTCGCCACTCTCCGCTAATGTCATCCCTTTTTGCTCCTAAAATTTTCCTCAAAATTTTGTTTTCAAATACTCGAAACGGTTTTTCATTTTGCACAGTGAGAGACCAAGTCTCACACCCATACAGCATTACTGGTAGAATAATAGTTATGTATATTCTAATATCGTAGGGATCGGGAAAATAATACTAAGGCCTGTGAACAGCTCGCACTGAGACATACAAACAGGCATTATTCTCACGCTCCGTCCGAGAATGGAATGTGCAGAAATGATAGCACAATCATGAAATACTCCCTCTGCCGCTCACTTTGCTGTAAACTGCAGAACATTGATGTCGATACGAAGGCAATGAAACTCATGCTTTAACATCAATCTTGGGACATTTTTTTCTTTCTAATTGCTAAATTACATTAAAATGTGCGTTAATCTCAAACAATAACTTCGCAATGTCTTTGAAAGACAGTTTTGTTTCAAATTGTGAGAAACACTTATTGGTTCTACAGTAAAATTGTCGTTGCGTTTGTTTCTATGTCAGTTTGTGACTACTTCTCTTGATTCAGTAACTACAATGGCGTTTGCTATAACTTGTAGGCTTACATGGTTGAGCAGGGTGTGCACGCTCTCGACTGCCTGAAGACTGGACCGATCCCTGAGAGCAGAAAAAAAAACGACGTTAGAGCGGCATATTACAGGCGAGTTCGTGTTACTTGGTCTACTGGACCCATTTAAGTCTTTTCGTTTCATTGTTCACAGGTACAACAGACTTTTTCATGTGTAAGTACATGTGTGTATGTGTGTGTGTGTGTGTGTGTGTGTGTGTGTGTGTGTGTGTGTGTGTGCTTGCGTGTATGTATATGTTTTGGGGTCGAAAGCTGGGAGCCATACTGTTAGATCGGTGAGCGACATTTTTTGATGAAGGTGTACATATTATAGAATTTAACTGAGAAGAATGAGACCGCATGTCCTTTCACTTCCAAACGCAGCCACCGGTGCCGACTGAGTATTATGCAGATACCAGCAAAGTTTGCGTTCACGAACCGACAGACACACAGAGGCTCCCCCTGGCTGTCTCTGCGCGACCAAAGCTTGCTGATAGGCTTAGAACCCAGCCAGGGCTTGCGTCCTGGAGATTAGGCCAAGGAAGACGCTCGGCTGAAGTTCTTTGTAGGATTACCACATCTTTGGCGTTCAGAAATGTAGCAGATCTCGTCCATGTTATGCTTCACAGGGGAAAAATTTGTTTTGCAGCTTTCGATACAAACGGTATTATCGCAAACAGGCTGCTGTTTCCTGCAAAAATTCACCTACTCTCTCTTTCTTTCTGATTACTAACATTATCTTTATTGTTTATGCCTAGTTAACAGGGCTGTAGCATCATAGAATTAATCATGGCACTTGCATTATCTTATTCTACGTCATTATTGAAGGAAATAGTGCGCATATAGTATTAGGAACGGAAAGTTGGTTAAAACCGGAAGTGAACAGTAACGAAATCCTAGACACAGAATGGAATATATACCGCAAGGATAGGATAAACGCCAATGGTGGAGGAGTATTTATAGCAGTAAAGAATTCAATAATATCCAGTGAAGTTATTAGCGAATGCGAATGTGAAATAATCTGGGTTAAGCTAAGTATCAAAGGTGGGTCAGATATGATAGTCGGATGCTTCTATAGACCACCTGCATCAGCAACCGTAGTAGTTGAGCGCCTCAGAGAGAACCTGCAGAACGTCGTGAAGAAGTTTCGTGATCATACTATTGTAATAGGGGGAGACTTCAATCTACCAGGTATAGAATGGGATAGTCACACAATCAGAACTGGAGCCAGGGACAGAGACTCTTGTGACATTATCCTGACTGCCTTGTCCGAGAATTACTTCGAGCAGATAGTTAGAGAACCAACTCGTGAAGCTAACGTTTTAGACCTCATAGCAACAAATAGACCGGAACTTTTGGACTACGTGAATGTAGAAGAGGGTATCAGTGATCATAAGTCAGTGGTTGCATCAATGACTACAAGTGTAATAAGAAATGCCAAGAAAGGAAGGAAAATATATTTGCTTAACAAGAGTGATAGGGCACAAATCGCAGAATATCTGAGTGACCACCATCAAACGTTCATTTCTGAGGAAGAGGATGTGGAACAAAAATGGAAAAAATTCAGAAACATCGTCCAGTACGCCTTAGATAAGTTCGTACCGACTAAGGTCCAAAGCGAGGGGAAAGATCCACCGTGGTATAACAATCATGTACGAAAGGTACTACGGAAACAAAGAAAGCTTCATCATAGGTTTAAGAGTAGTCGAATCATAGCTGATAAGGAAAAGCTGAACGAAGCGAAAAAGAGCGTAAAGAGAGCAATGAGAGAAGCATTCAACGAATTCGAACATAAAACATTGGCAAACAATCTAAACAAGAACCCTAAAAAGTTTTGGTCATATGTAAAATCGGTAAGCGGATCTAAATCCCCTATTCAGTCACTCGTTGACCACGATGGCACCGAAACAGAGGACGACCGAAGAAAGGCAGAAATACTGAATTCAGTGTTCCGAAACTGTTTCACTGTGGAAAATCGTAACACGGTCCCTGACTTCAGCCGTCGCACGGACGCCAAAATGGAAAATATTGAAATAAACGATATGGGAATTGAAAAACAACTGCTATCACTTAGTAGCGGAAAAGCATCCGGACCAGACGAGATACCCTTAAGATTCTACAGTGATTATGCTAAAGAACTTGCCCCCTTTCTATCAGCAATTTATCGTAGATCGCTGGAAGAACGTAAAGTACCTAGCGACTGGAAGAAAGCGCAGGTCGTTCCCATTTTCAAGAAGGGTCATAAATCAGATGCGAATAATTATAGGCCTATTTCGCTTACGTCAATCTGTTGTAGAATAATGGTACATGTTTTGTGTTCTCGTATTATGACGTTCTTAGATAATACAAATCTCCTTCATCATAACCAACATGGATTCCGCAAACAGAGATCATGTGAAACTCAGCTCGCCCTATTTGCCCAAGAAATTCACAGTGCCGTAGACACTGGCGAGCAGATTGATGCCGTATTCCTGGACTTCAGGAAGGCATTTGATACGGTTCCGCACTTACGTTTAGTGAAAAAAATACGAGCTTACGGAATATCGGACCAGGTTTGTGAATGGATTCAGGATTTCCTAGAAGAAAGAACACAACATGTCATTCTTAACGGTTCAAAATCTGCAGATGTAGAGGTAATTTCGGGAGTACCGCAAGGAAGCGTGATAGGACCTTTATTGTTTACAATATACATAAATGACTTAGTTGACAACATCGGTAGCTCCGTGAGGCTATTTGCAGATGACACGGTTGTCTACAAGAAAGTAGCAACATCAGAAGACTCGTACGTACTCCAGGAAGACCTGCAGAGGATTAATGCATGGTGCGACAGCTGGCAGCTTTCCCTAAACGTAGATAAATGTAATATAATGCGCATACATAGGGGCAGAAATCCATTCCAGTACGATTATGCCATAGGTGGTAAATCATTGGAAGCCGTAACGACCGTAAAATACTTAGGAGTTACTATCCGGAGCGATCTGAAGTGGAATGATCACATAAAACAAATAGTGGGAAAAGCAGGCGCCAGGTTGAGATTCATAGGAAGAATTCTAAGAAAATGTGACTCATCGACGAAAGAAGTAGCTTACAAAACGCTTGTTCGTCCGATTCTTGAGTATTGCTCATCAGTATGGGACCCTTACCAGGTTGGATTAATAGAAGAGATAGACATGATCCAGCGAAAAGCAGCGCGATTCGTCATGGGGACATTTAGTCAGCGCGAGAGCGTTACGGAGATGCTGAACAAGCTCCAGTGGCGGACACTTCAAGAAAGGCGTTACGCAATACGGAGAGGTTTATTATCGAAATTACGAGAGAGCACATTCCGGGAAGAGATGGGCAACATGTTACTACCGCCCACATATATCTCGCGTAATGATCACAACGAAAAGATCCGAGAAATTAGAGCAAATACGGAGACTTACAAGCAGTCGTTCTTCCCACGCACAATTCGTGAATGGAACAGGGAAGGGGGGATCAGATAGTGGTACAATAAGTACCCTCCGCCACACACCGTAAGGTGGCTCGCGGAGTATAGATGTAGATGTAGATGTAGATTATTCTGGCCTTATTGTAAATTGAATTTACTGGCCTTTAGCTCACACAATACTGCCAGCTCTTGCTTACATAAAATACACAAGTACTGATAGAAAGTTAGAATATCAGTTCGCTTACTAAAGCGCGCGTACGTACACACACACACACACACACACACACACACACTCACACACACATATTACAGGCAGAACTTACAGACCGATACGTACAGCCAAATGTTATAGATCACTTTTGTGCGGCCTACAGTCTCTGATATAGTGGGTTTGGATCCGAATACCTGCAGTTTATCTGTACATCACGAAGAAAAATCTGTGATACTGTGTTGCTAACAAAGCCGTCACGCAAGTTGGCAACGGATAACCAAACTTCTCAAATTGTTATAAAAGGATTGCAGTACGTTCATGTAGTAGGGGGAATCCAGAGAAATGGTGAACTTGTTCACAAGAGCAGGAATGTATCCCTACGATATGCCGGCCGGGGTGGCCGAGCGTTCTAGGCGCTACAGTCTGGAACCGCACGTCCGCTACGGTCGCAGGTTCGAATCCTGCCACGGGCATGGATGTGTGTGATGTTCTTAGGTTAGTTAGATTTAAGTAGTTCTAAGTTCTAGGGGACTGACGACCTCAGAAGCTAAGTCCCATAGTGCCCAGAGCCATTTGAACCAGTTTTCATCCCTACGATCTGCAAGCTGTGACGATGTTTACATAGGTGCTTAAATTTAAGTCGGGCTATTAGAAAAGGCTACGTAGCTAGGCGCTGAATTTGTACGTGATTTTGTATGATAGGGAACTGTTGGGTGAATTGTTGCATACTTCTTGCCTTTACGTCTTGCTGTTTGATTCTATTGCGTTTGGCAGTCTACTGCCGTGCATCTGTGTAGCAAACGTCATTAATCCGAACTTGGGTAGCAACCCAGGAAGTATTCTCTGTCACAACAGCGGTGGCCAGCTTCATTACCAGTGATTCATTCCACCCAAGCATTCTGCACGCATCGGTTCCAGCACTTCGACAACTCAGTATGCAAAGGGGGTTTCAGTCAAACAGGTGCTACAATTTTTACGTACAGTTAGAGCAGATAAAGTGCCATTGATTACGAAATATACAGATGCTGGAATCCGATAACCTGAAACGAAGTGCTTCTAGTATCGCAACAAATTCCGCAGTCGTGATACTTGTCTCTGTTGGCATTTTGAATATCCCATACCTGCAGATATGATAAGTCATGGAGTCACTGGACTTTGAGCCATCAGTATACGCTGATCAGCCAGAATATTGTGACCACCTACCAAATAGCCGATCGTCCACCTTTTGCACGGACAACAGCATCGTGGCTGGAAGCAATGAGTACTTGGTAGGTCGCTGGAGGGAGTTTGCACCACATCTGCACACACATGTGACGTAATTCCCTTAAATTCCAGAGAGGAGAGCAATGAGCTCCGACGACATGTTCAATCACATCCCAGATGTGTGCCATCGGGTTTAGATCTGGCGAGTCAGAGGGCCAGCACATTAATTGGAGCTCGCCACATTGTTTCTCGAAGCACTCCATCACACTCCTGGCATTGTGACATGGCGCATTATCTTGCTGAAAAATGCCACTGCTGCGGGAAACATGAAGGGGTGTACGTCGTCAACAACCAGTATACGATACTACTTTACCATCATGGTGCCTCGCACGAGCTCCACTGGACCTGTGGATGCCTACATGAATGTTCCCTAAAGCAAAATGGAGCCGCCGCCAGCTTGTCTCTGTCCCACAGTACAGGTGTCAAGGAGCTGTTTTCCTGGAAGACGACGGATTCGCACCATTCCATCGGTATGATGGAGAAGGTATTGGGATTCACCAGACCATGCAACGTTCTGCCAGTGTCCAGTGCCCATTTCAATCATAGTTGCCGATGTCGTGGTGTTCAGACGCACTTGTATTGTGCCCAGCATTAAAGTCTGATGTTAGCTCCAGCATAGTTCGCCGCCTGACCTGTTTTGCCAGTCTGCTCAGCCTACGACGTCCGACATCTGTAATGTAGGTTGGCCTCGCTCTCACTCATTCTATATGCATCGTGCATGCGTCTGACTATCACTCATTCCTAGCCAGGTAACGACGCTATCGGCTGGACGGGTTTGTATGGCTAGTTGGTTGGTGGTCATCTTGTTCTGGCTGGTCAACATAGACGCACATATATTGCCTCAGGTACAATTAATGGACTTGTTTGTATAGCAAAATTAGACTATATATCCTTTATTGTAAATGCTCAGTTTCTTATCTTCCGAGTGACTTACAAATACTAACACTCATATAGTCTTTTTGTGTTGCACGCATCTGAAGCTATAGGTTTAGGACGGAATCCGATTCTAGTAATTTTGGTGTCGACAGAGACCATTTCTTAATCTTAAACGTGAACATTTTATACGCAAATAAACCACCACATCCCGACACTGTTAAACATCTTTTCAATTTTTTAGGTGCGTTTCGAAGATAAATCAGGTCATTACACTTCAGATTGATTCATTTTTTGTGTGCTCTGCCACGTCATGAAGAAATAGATTCCGGAATGCGGTATCGCGTCGACCCATCCAATAGCTACATAGGAAAACTGTATTTTAAATTTCCTACTTGTGGTGGTTGTGGAATTCTTGACCCGTGTTGACACATGTCGTGACAAGTCTGGTACCTGCTGTAAGTGCAGAGAAGTTGATCTGTACGGTAGTTACAAATACTTATCTTTGATTGTATTCGTCTTTGTGATCCTCGTTTCCTACAGGTTCACTATTTGGTTCGATTTGATAGGCGACAACTCATTGTTAGAAGGAAACGTGCGCGGATTCTGCTAGTTTACTTTATAAGCAATGAAATCCATGTCACTTCTGGCACACATCTCAACTGAACAAACTGACAGGCACGTTGCCGATCTAAAATCACTTCGCAATAACCCTCGGTGATAACATGAACAGATCTTTGCTTTATGTGTTTTAATTATAAATACCAATAACAACGAAACAGTTCAGAATGTTGATTCAGTAATTTTCTTGTGGACTGAATTTAAGATTCATAGATCAATGATGTTAACAAAATGACCCTAGACCCAGGAATCAGCAACCACAAGACTATTTCATCGTCATTGATCAGTGCTATACAACAAATAGCTTGAAAGATGGAAAACATATTTCTACGAAAAAAGCGCGAATGAGAGTGATCACTAGCTGTCCGAGCAATCACCAGTAAAGCTCGGTAACATCACTGTTACAGTGATGGGACCGCTGTTATAAATAGCCTGGCAGATAACTCCTGTAGCTCTGTGAGGCTGAGGGAGTTGAAAATGGTCAGCGCTGGGTACAAGGGGTGACAGCTGCACCTGTTCTTCAGTAAACATAAAGTGAATGCACGGCAACACAAGGAAATGTATTGTTTGAAGAGACGATCGGCAGATCGACACCAGTTACTGGAAACATTCTCAGAGGCCTAGAACATGTGTGTATGCTTGGAGGAATTTAAAGCACAACGACTTTATAAATAGAGACCGAGGAATATGGATCACGTACGGAGAATTATTGTATTTGTTAGAATCCTAGGTAAGTTTAATCCAAAACCGAAAGAAGTCCCTCTCAAAATTCTCTATCGCCCAATTTGTGATTAATGTTATCGATTTGAGACCCGTAACAAGCTGTATTAACAGAATAAATAAAGAATATTCGAAGAAGAGCTGCACTTTTCGTCTCCGGTTCAAATCGTCGGCGCGAATAAAAAGAGCTGTGGTTACAGTCACCGACTTTCCTGCTGGGTGCTACTTACTGTCCATTTTAACGCCGTTATTTAGATGTTAGCCGCGCGGGATTAGCCGAGCGGTCTAGGACGCTGCAGTCATGGACTGTGCGGCTGGTCCCGGCGGAGTCCTCCCTCGGGCATGGATGTGTGTGTTTGTCCTTAGGATAATTTAGGTTAAGTAGTGTGTCAGCTTAGGGACTGATAACCTTAGCAGTTAAGTCCCATAAGATTTCACACGCATTTGAACATTTGATTTATATGTTAAGAGTGCTTGCTGTGTATCTTAGGTGTGTATTTCACCTATTTACACGTTTATTAACGTTTGTTGTATTTACCTGTTCGAGAGTCAGAGTATTCTGTTTACATGTGCGCCTATCTATATGTGCTGTCACTGCAGTGAAACGAAAACCTCACTGGCAGTAGTATAGCTTGTTGGGTACAAAAAGAGGGCAAGAGGCGGAATGCACACTACGCTGGATACAGAACTGCGGTCGGAATATCAAAACGAATTCCGAAATTCTGTGAGAATTTACTAGAAGAAACTTTCACACATTCGGGCAGTACTCTCTGGCTGCAACGGACTCGCTCTGTTCATTCCCCTCTATGTTTCTTCTTCAGCACGTCGTTTGCAAAATTTTCTTTGCTCTTTTTGGCGATTACTGCCTGCGAAGCTTACGCCTCATTCTTCATCACTTTCTTCTACGTCTCTTTCATTGCGTGGTAGATAGTGCAGGGTGTTTCAACGCCACATCTTTCCACATTTATGCGTATGTTCGCATCTATCCGTAAAGTAAACACTGCAAAGAATATTAAAGATTTTCAAAAGTTACCTTACTGCGATACGTGACTTGCTACATATCCACCACCACATTCTGAGCCTGATATGCACCGATCAGCGCGGCTATGCCATTTTCTCCATATAGTTTCAATACAATGCGACACAATTATAAAATGTGAATCGTTATACAAGAGCGTACTGAAAAGTAATTTCGCTGAATTTTTAATGTGAAAACTCTTGAAGCTGTTTAAATAAAACAAATGTTATTTTCTACGTGGTTATTCGTCATGCCTACATATTAACAGCCGTATGCCGCTAGAGTCCACGGAATGGAGCCTGTGACGTGGAGATATACAACGTAACTAAGTTGGGAGGTGAGAAACAGCATGCTTCTGAATGACAATGTCAGAACACGCCCTGGCAGCGACGTCTACGACAATCCGAAGCCTTGGATCATCCTCCATAGACGCCTGAATTTGCACGATCCGATATTCTCCTGTTCCCGAAACTTGAAGCACAGCTTGCAGCAGGCCACGCCAACTCGAACATTTAGTACTTTGCCCTCCCTTCCCTCTTTCCTCCAGTGTAGGGGCTGTAGCGGCACGTATGGAGAAGGAGGAGGAGATTAATGTTTAACGTCCCATCGACAACGAGGTCATTAGAGATGGAGCACAAGCTCGGATCAGGGAAGGACTGGAAAGGAAACTGGCCGTGTCTTTCAAAGGAACCATTCCCGCATTTTGCCTGAAGCGATTTAGGGAAATCACGGAAAACCTAAAAGAGTCTGCTCTCGCTCTCGTATCGTCTTCGGTGGGCTGAAGTATCCGTTCTGAATCTTATCCAACGGGACACTGGTTAATCTGTCTTGCGAGCGTTCAGCATGAGAAGGTTTGACTTTAGGTGTGTCATGTTTTAAAGCTCAGTGGGAAGATTCGTATTTGTTTGTAAAATCTGACGGGAAAGCACTGTGCGTAATATACCAGTCCACCGTAAATGTCAAAACAGCGACAGTGCGCCGCCACTACGAAAATAAACATTCCCCAACACACGAAGGGATTGTTGGACCTCACAGAGGTGAACTGATTACAAAATTAAAATCAGAGTTGCCACAAGCCTTGTTTATACTGTCCCATTATAAAAGAAAAAGAAAGATATACCTTTTGTAATTTTACTCATATCTATAGAGACTTGCACTATTTCTCTTTAGATATTGTTGTTAAACTAAATTATGAGACTGCTTTGTTTGGTAAGATTTTGAAGTTGATCATTGCCGTTGTTGTTTCGCAGTTAGTTCGTAAAAAAAGTGTTCTGTGTTTGTGTTCGGAGATAATATGAAGGGCTTATTTCAATAGTGGTACAACTTCATTAGCTCCACTTTTCTGTCTATAATGCGTCTGAAATTAATGAGCCAAACAAACAGAAAGAAAGGTTCATCTCTAGCAAGAAGCCATATGCTTGAATATTTCTGGTATCTCAACTGCAGATTTTTCAGCGCTGATTTAACTTTAGGACTCTGTATGTCAATAGGAACAAAAATGGACTTGTACCACTATTGAAATAAGCCCTTCATGTTCCCGTCTCTGGTGGCCCAATTTGAGGCGTTAAGCTTGGATACAATTTCTCGAAGAGTCCAAGAAATTGGGGCGGAATTAAATGAGCTGTTTTGCAATAAATATCGGAACTTCGTAGAGCACTCGATTGCCCTCAGTGAGAGCACTGACAATTGCAGCGTAGCTCAACTTTCAACTTTCGTGAGGGATGTCGAAAAAGATTTCACCGTTAGCGAGGAACTGTTGGATGTTATGTTTGAACCATATGCAGTTGTTAGTCGAGCGCCTGTACGACTTTGAAACTGATGGTTCCCCTGAAATGTTGTCAGAAGCAGTACGTTTGTAGGGAATACAAAAAAGTGTGCGAAGCTGGGCTTCCACCAATTTTGACAATACACTGCCGTTTACATCAAGAACAAGTATGTACAAAACGTTTCCACAAGGTTAGGTCCATCATTGATAATGTCAAAAAATTGTGAATTTTTGTAGAAAGTATGGCTTGAATCTTCGTGAATTTAAAGGATTTTTGGAGGATTTTGAATCAGTTCTCAAAGATATTCCTTTTTGTTGTGGTCCGCCATGGTTAAATTGCTCAAAAGTAACCTCGGTCTTTTTCGATTTGAGACAAGAAATAGCTCTGTTCACTGAAATAAAAGATTATTGGTAGTCAGACTCGATGATGAGTAATGGATCGCTGACCTCACCTTCATGAAAGACATCACGACTTATTTACATGATTTAAATACCTCGTTGCAAGGCAAAAATAAATTGATCGGTAGTACGTATGACCGTACTGAAAGTTTGAAATTACAGGTTTTGCTTTTTAAAAATCAACTTTGTGGAGGAAATTTGGACAATTTTTCCGTCTCTAAAATCCTTGAATTTAGGTTCTTATGAACACACAGTGACTACACAAAAGTGTTACAGTCACTGCACAAAGAATTTGATAATAGGTTTGAAGAAATAAGACAAGTAAAACCTGAACTTAACGTCTTTATGACGCCTTTTACGGTGCGCCCAGATGATGGCCTATCAAGTCTCCACGTTGAGCTAGTAAAACTACAATGTGATTCAGTTTTGACAGACCGCTATTACCATTACAATGGTGACTTGATTTCACTTTATAAAGATGTTGATCAACAAGAATTTCCAGGGATTCATACCCTCCACCTGAAATGTGTTGCTATGTTCGGAACAACGTTCGTTTGTGAATGAACGTTTTAGATTATGAATATATACAAAATAAAAGTAAATAAGGTCTAGTTTGTCTAATGCTTCGTTGCAAGTTATACTTTGAGTTGCAGCTGCCAAACTGATTGTTCCAAATATTGGAAAATTAGTGCCTTCAAAACGATGCCAAAGATAAACAAAGAATGGTAAATTTTGGCCAGCCCATTCACCAGATAACACGACTCCCGCCTCGTGAAGCGCTGCCACAACACGTCCTTCCCCTACCACTGCCACAACACCCTGTGCCTGCCTCCCTCGCCTTCCCCCACCCCACCGCCGCTACAGCAGAGCGCCATGCCTGTGCCGGTGCCCGGCCGTGCTCGCGAAGCACACGAGCTGGCGTTCATTGAACCCTCTGCCATGCACTTTATTGTGAATAGCAGAGTAATCACGTAGATGTAGATGTAGATTTAGATGTAGACTGGTCGCTGATGTATACACTGGCATGTCAAGCGCGCTTACACGACTAATTATACTGTCCACTCACATTAATGTTGCCACCCATCAAAAGCCTATATAACCACCTTTCGCAGTCCGAAATGTGCAAGAAGTGTCAGTGAGGCTCTGGAAGGTACCGGCAGGGAGTATGGAGCCGTTCAACCCAATGCCATTGCCAGCTGCCCTAAGTTTCTCGGCTGACTATGCAAGGTGCGAACAACCCGATCAACATAGCCCCACAGATTCTCGACTGGGTTTAAATCCGGGGAGTTTGGTGGCCGTGGGAGTACGGCAAACTTATACTGGTGCCCTTTGAACCACGTACATAGACTGTGAGCTGTGTGACATGTTGCGTTGTCCTCTGATAGGTACCGAGCGAGGTGGCGCAGTGGTTAGCACACTGGACTCGCATTCGGGAGGACGACGGTTCAATCCCGCGTCTGGCCATCCTGATTTAGGTTTCCTAGGTGATTTTCCCAAATCGCTCCAGGCAAATCCCGAGATGGTTCCTTTGAAAGGGCACGTCCGGCTTCCTTCTCCGTCCTTCCCTAATCAAAAAAATGGTTCAAATGGCTCTGAGTACCATGGGACTTAACTACTGTGGTCATCAGTCCCCTAGAACTTAGAACTACTTAAACCTAACTAACCTAAGGACATCACACACATCCATGCCCGAGGCAGGATTCGAACCTGCGACCGTAGCAGTCGCGCGGTTCCGGACTCTTCCCTAATCCGATGAGACAGATGACCTCGCACTTTGGTCTCTTTCCCCAAACAACCCAACCCAACCACTGATGAGTATCATCGTGCCAAGGAAAAACAACTGCATGTAGGGGTGGACATGGTCCCCAACGATAGATACGTACTTGTGTTGATCTATTGTGGTTCGGGAATGCCACGAAACGCCACGAAAACGTTCCCCAGACCGTAACACTTCCTCCTGGTTGCAGGCAGTTAACTTTCAGACTTTTCACGCTGTACACGCCAACGGTCATCTGTACGATGGAGAACAAAACGTGATTCACTTCTAAAGGCCACCTGTCATCCCGCAGGGAACGTCCAGTTGTGGTGATGGCTTGCAAATTCCATCATTCGCCTTCGATGAACAGCAGTCAGCATGGATACATGAAACGGGTGCAAGTTGCGGAGGTCCATAAGCAGCAATGTTCATTGAACGGTCGTTGAGGAGGCTCTGCTGGTAGCTCTTTGGTTCATCTGTGTGGTCGGTGGTCCTATAGTTGCACGTCTATTCGCCCGTACACTTTTCCGCAGCCACTGTTCACCCCTGTCACCTACGGCGCATAGTCTATCACAGTTGCTTCAGCGTCCCGGTGTTGGAAAGCGCCATTTTCCCATGCACAGTATACTTTAACCATGGCAGCGCGCAAACAGTTTGAAAACTTAGCCGACTCGGAAGTGCTCCTACCCATGGCCCAAAAGTCACTGACCATGCCCATTTGGGCTTCAGGTAAATCGGACACCTGCACTGTTTGTATACCATACAGTATGAGTGCTGCTGCCTCTCCGTCTGCAAGTGATTATCGCACGTTGACATCTAACGTAGGTGGTGTCCACATTAATGTTATTGGACTATGTAACTTGGACACCCGACAGTGGCCTGTGTGGAAGATAAGAAAGGCGGTGCATATTAGAGGAAGCGAAGTTTTCAAAGCTGACGCTGTAAAATGAGGCAAGAAAATCTCACTCTCGATGCCTTCCTCTAGTTCTTCCTATATTGTACTACCCCTTTCAGCTCTACGTACTTACTACACATCAAATTTGCTGTGGTATGCTACTTTTAGCGTGGGCCTCTCTCCTTCTCCCAGAGCCAAAATAATTATTCGTGCACGTCATTGCTAATTTTCACCATTGTTCCTTCTTTTGGAAAAAGTATTCCATAGCCTTATTCCTCCAACTATTACTTTTAGCACTTCTTCATTTTGTACTTCACTTGCCCATATAATTTTTGTCATAATTTGGCGGCAATCACTTCCAAATTGAGGCAGTTTCTTTATCGCTGGTGATGGAGCATCTTTCACATTCACTCATTCAAGAATGTTTTCTTTCCTCTTGAGAATTTGCTTCTTCCTCGTAGTCTCGTCTCCGAAGCAGATGATTTGTTTCGATTCTTCCACTATTACGTAGTTCCAGATTTTGATATTAATCAAGCCGTTATTCTCTTGTCTGCTTTTGTGCTATCCTTACACTATAGTCTGTGCTAAATACGCTATCCATTTCTTTCAACAGGTCTCGTAAGGTTCCTTACGTCCAGATAGAAGAGCTGTCTCATCTACAAATGGTTCAAATGGCTCTGAGCACTATGGGACTTAACATCTATGGTAATCAGTCCCCTAGAACTTAGAACTACTTAAATCTAACTAACCTAAGGACAGCACACAACACCCAGCCATCACGAGGCAGAGAAAATCCCTGACCCCGCCGGGAATCGAACCCGGGAACCAGGGCGTGGGAAACGAGAGTCTCATCTAAAACCAGTAGCACTGACGCTCGTTCCTCTTCAACTTTTATTACCTCCCCGAAATACCCTTATATTCCTCCAGTGCTCCTTCGACATCCGAGAGGAAGGGCGCTCGTGATAAGCTTGCAAGGCTATACTAGACTTGCAGTATGTTTTGAAGTGCTATAGGGCGACTATAACTTTATGCCGTCACAGCAATCACGTTAACTAGTAAACCTTCCCTTCGATTACCTGCCACATACAGCTGCTTAATTGATTTGGCACTTTGATTGTGTTTGTTGTTGATAGCCTGGATCAGACGTTATCACATTTATCAGAATCTAAATAAATTTGAATTCTGAAATGATGTTAATGAAATGGTGGCGTCGTCTTTATTTTAGTCAATTCCTCATGGGTGATTGATATATAACACAAGATTGATCTTTTTATAAAGTTATGGCACAGATTTGTTGATTAAAAATAGGACTGAAAAATACATTTTAAGCGGGTTGACAAACTAAGACGTGGACTGGTGGGAGCACAAATATGCAACAGAGAGTTAACACTCCCCTAGGTGACAGCTGGTTGGCAAAGACTAAGGTTGGTCTGATCTAACTACTTACTCTGGCCCAAAAATTGGATAACTCAATCTGAAATTGTCTAACACTGAATAGACTCCAACGGATTAATTCTACAGGAAATTTATACTGCCTTGGAACAGCTGAAAACAAGTGGCGAGATTGTGGTTCTGTTTGCCCTAACAAGCCGGAGCAGCAAAACGATACCCCTTTTCTCTAAGTGTGGCGCAGTCTCATGTGGCGGTCGTGGTTCAAGCGTCTGCAGAGCAACCATGTGTGGCGCCAGTAGTTCCCTATCGTGAGCACGAAAAAACGCAAAGTCGCCGGTGGTGATATGCTATACGGATGGCAAGAATTCTCTACCATTTTGATTCACTTTTTCGACAGTGCGAACAAGGAGGTGGCAGACCTGTCACAAACAAGACTGCCCTCGGCACAGCGAGTTGTCATAGATTACTGAGTTCTAAACTGTCAGCGTTGCTGTCCTCACCACAGGCTGCCCAGTCAGGACCAGTGCTAGTGCAAAGTAGCGCTCAGGTCAAGTGTCTCAAGTGCTACCTATTCACAATAAAAGTCAATACCAAAATACGCCGGCCGCGGTGGTCTAGCGGTTCTGGCGCTGCAGTCCGGAACCGCGGGACTGCTACGGTCGCAGGTTCGAATCCTGCCTCGGGCATGGGTGTGTGTGATGTCCTTAGGTTAGTTAGGTTTAAGTAGTTCTAAGTTCTAGGGGACTTATGACCTAAGATGTTGAGTCCCGTAGTGCACAGAGCCATTTGAATACCAAAATCCCCTCCAGACTGGAGTATGAATCAGAAGACCCACTACAGACTGGAGTCTGAATCGGAAGAACAAGTTTCTCTTCTCCTTAATTTCTATCAAATCCCGGTAAACTCTACAACAGCACTCCCGCAAGTGCCTCCACAGGTGCCTCTTGCCAATCTCAAGACTACATGAGTCCCATATTTCCCATCTACTTCATCTGCTCTAATCAAGGGCCAATACTAATCAGACAATCTTCTTCTCTTTTCAGGAGAAGCAGCCAATCCCTGACTCCCAAATTCCCAGGAAACATAGTGCTCCCAACCTTTCCTCTTTTCTCTCTCTCTCTCTCTCTTTTTTTTTTTTTTTTTTTTTTTACGGCCAATTTAGGCAGCGTGTTTTGAGCTGCGGTATAGCTCTAAAGTCAACAACAACTGTATCATGGAAATTATCATCTGGGCGGTTCGAACGTAACGGCATGTCCGACCAGGGGCCACACGTAAGGTAACAGAAGTGCTTTTGTATCCCAAAATAGATCATTTCAGAGCCGCAATAGATGTTGTGCTCCTTCTGAAATTTTGAAGGCCTGAGGCCACCCAAAAAAAAACTCTGCAGGTGGAGGGATGACACCACCTGACGGCTCCCTCTGGTCCACGAATTTTTATGGCTGCCATACCTGTCCACAAAGGGTGTCTATGACACTGTCATAACGCATTGGCCGCGTGACCTAGATTATTCTCGCGCCCCCCCTGCCCCCACATGGGACAAGATGTACCTAACAGGCAGGTCCAGGTAGGCCGTTTTTTGTCTCTCAGACTGAACACATTGTCTACACAGCAATGCGAGAAATTCTTGGGCTCGACATTGTCTCCCCAGTGAGTGCTTCGAGATGCTCCTTCCCCCAGTAGCTGCAGATGACTTGAAAGATCCAGTCCTCCAGTGCCAGATTTACTGTTAAATGAACAAACTCCAGTAAAATGCTGTTCAAGCCTCCATAAAGATCCCACATGCAGTAACAACTTACACGCTCCCGTCAATGTCTGCTCGTGCTGATAACTTCCTGTCGTCTTCGACATCATTTGTCTTGTACATCATGCATTTGCATTTATACTTCAGCTTTAACATACTACCAAAGAGATGTCGACAGTGACTTGGAAAATGTAGCCAGTCTACGCAGAAGATTGCTTACCAAATATTCGAGCAGCCCTTTCTCGAATGTTGCTGAAGAGTGTGGGACTAACATGGAAAATCGAAAGTATACAAAAAAAAGGTGCTTACCAAATATTCGAGCAGCCCTTTCTCGAATGTTGCTGAAGAGTGTGGGACTAACATGGAAAATCGAAAGTATACAAAAAAAAGGCTTGCAAGAATGGTCAATGGGTTGTCTGACCCAAGGGTGAGCTTCACGGAGTTGCTGAAAAGAATGAACTCACACACGCTTGAGCATGGACGAAAACTCTCTCGAGAAAGTCCACTTAGAAAGTTTCAAGAAGCATTTATTAGAAACCAAGGAATATACTACACTTCCCTACAGATAGCTTCCATAGAGATCTCAAAGACAAGATTACACTAATTATTATGTGCACAGGAACAGTTAAGCAGCCATTCTTATCGTGCTCCATATTTGAAAGGAACACTAAGGTCCCAATAACTGATAGGTTGGGGAGTACCAACGGTCAGTCTAGATACAGATTTCTTGTGCCTTGAAATAAGAACAAAGCAGAACGAGTCTGCCACAGCATCCACTCTCCGACACACACTGTGCTGTGGCTTGCAGAACAGCCTACTGATGATGATACGAAGTGATGGAAAGCACTAAAAGATCAATAGGAAACGCTTCAATATGCTCATGGTTAAATTAAATACGGTCTCTTGTTTCAAAGCTGAACGTGAAGAAGAAAAGACAATCCTTAAAAGTTTTTTCCATTTCCCTGTAAGAAAAATATTTGTGTGTCTAGGAAATGCTGTATTTATTTTACGTATAATGCTGCGTAAGTTCTTACAAATAAATTGTTCCAAGTGAGTATTTTAAAAATTTGTTAGTGTCTGTAAACGGTCCTCAGTTATATCACAGTCTTTGTTTGCGCTAATCAAATAGCTTCTGAACTTTAACAATTTGGTTTTGAATAAGTACGACTTTGAAACCGTCGTGTTTCTGTAAGAAACTAATGGTATGTCGTACAACCTATTGTTTAGCAAACAGCTGAAAATTCTTTAGCTTTGTGATACGTTAACTCAGGATAGGACTGAAAATGAGCTACAGTGGCGGAAACTGTTAGTTAAGAGGTAATAAAACGTCGAATAAGGGACTAGAAATAAGTGTCTCTTTCTAGAAATATGGGCTGTCCATCAGAGGGTTCCAGTTCCAGTTACTGTAATACTGTATTTATACGAAACATAAATTCTTTGGCTGGTGCTGTGTTAGAACATAGTTTGTGATCACTTAAACTGACGATAACGCAGAGATCAATGGAACAACAGGCAGTTCCGGAGGTCAATGACAGAATTCAAGGACCGAACGGCAAAGTCGTCTTAAGCATATGCGACACTCCGGCGAACAATCCAAATCGCAAAAGTACCACAGCCAAGGTCAGAACTTTAGTGTTCAACGGCGCGTAACTTAAGGCTTCGAAGATTATCAAGAGAATGATTGGCAAGTGTAGGGGCGCTGTATTAAGAGGCAGTTTCGCGTCAGTGGGCCGCTTCACGTGACATGCTTTCTGCGGCTGGAGTATACACATCGAGTATCCCTGTCCTGTTCTCCATAGCGATACTCGAGCTGAGGGAGAGGATCCGAATCACTGTCGAATACTAAACTCTGTTTCCGTGTTTCAGTCACGTCGCATGGAGAGTTTTAAACGTTGATTAACGAGGAACATTACCAACTGGTCCTCATGTTTTAAGGATAAAAAGGGCAAAGTTGGAATTTATCAGTCCCAGCAATCAACGCCGATCAAAAATTTGGACCACGGTTATGACCTTCTGAACGTAGAGCTTTTACTTTCGCGCATACCGTTTGTTTGCCACTCGCTCCGCCCCACTGCAGCCGCCCAATCCCCAAGCGCCAAATACTGTTGACAGAGGTGTACTAATTCTCCTTCAAGCCTGCTTGTCCCCGTCTGGGTCGCAACCATTAAAGCAGTTCAACCTGCCGCAACCGGAGACGTAAAGAGTGCACGTGTACCGAAGCACAGCCGATGAAGCACGGTAGCTAGAGCGTCACCAGACCCTTTCAACTTCCTGCACCTGAGAACTGGTTGTGTTAACGTGACAAGCAGGTAAATGTTGGCGAAGGTAGTTTCATTATAACTCATTTATCATAACGGTGGGAGCAACAGAATGATCAAACCAGACTTAAAGAAGATTGACGAGAAATTAAGAATTGGGAAATATAGACCAGTCACGAAACAGAGAACCCAAGTCGAGCAGGGGAAACGTTTTCGTATAATAAATGGGCAGGTGCCTCGCAATGTAAATTGTATAAAAGGCTACTAAACACTCATTCGGGAATTTCGAGTACGTTACGACATATTTGTAAATTTGACCAGCAGTTTTCTCACCCCATACATTAGTGGCTGACAAGTGAGTATAAATGTGTGCTAAGGACTTGACGCCATTTAGCAGTATATAGGCTTTCTGAATTTAGGGCAAACATTGATTGAAGTAGGAAAAAAATATGGCTCAGTGGATATTAAAAACCGTAATCTGGTGGTATGTAAACCAGTGCGAAGAAAGCTTAATATGAAAGAAAACGTTCTTCTTTCAGACATGTACTTCTTACATTAACATAATATAAAAAACAAGCTTCGTGTTTGCTTTAGATTGAACTATTTTGGCAACATAGAATGAATTCAGTGAACCCACAATACACATCCTGAAAAACTAATTAAGACTGGCATAACTGGGGTCATATGTGGCTGAAACATGCTAAGATTATAGAAATTAGACTCCCAAAACATTACTTTAGTTGCCGTTGCAGTATGCTACACATATTCAGGTTATTAGGTGCAAAGGATCTCGACTTTCAGAGATGGTTATAGTTGGTTCAGAAACATGCTTTAGAGGTGACCTGATAATGGCTTGATTTGAGAATAGCCAGTGCTAGTCGAAAGAGGGTAAAGTTTCAGAGAAATTCGTTCGTATCGAAATAAAGGATAGCTGAAAACGAAAAAAAGGAAAAATAAAAGTCACCATTTTCTGGCCTACAGTGATCCAAAATGTATAAATATTCCACTGAACTTCGCCGGCCGGTGTGGCCGAGCAGTTCTAGGCGCTGCTGTCTGGAACCGCGCGACCGCTACGGTCGCAGGTTCGAATCCTGCCTCGGGCATGGATGTGTGTGATGTCCTTAGGTTAGTTAGGTTTAAGTAGTCCTAAGTTCTAGGGGACTGATGACCTCAGATGTTAAGTCCCATAGTGCTCAGAGCAATTTGAACCATTTTAAACCACTGAACTTCGTCTTGTGATTCTCGGGTGAAAAAAGACTCTTCATAAACTTCCGAACCCTACTCAAAACGAAACTAAACTCCGTCCGAACAGGCCCTGGATGGCCCAACGGTACCGACCGGCCCACAGGCCCACAGGCCCACAGGCGTCACTGGATGGGGATATGGAGGGGCATGTGGGCAGCACACCGGTCTCACGGCCGTGTGCCGGTTTACGAGACCGGAGCCGCTACTTATCAACCAAGTAGCTCCTCAGTTTGCCTCACAAGGGCTTAGTGCATTCCGCTTACCTTCAGCGCTCGGCAGGCCCGATGGTCACCCATCCAAGTGCTACCCCAGCCCGACATCGCTTAACTTCGGTGATCTGACAGGAATCGGTGTGACCACCGCGGTTAGGCCGTTGCCCTCACAAAACTCTACAATGGAAACGTGTGCTGCTACGTAACGTAGTACTGCGGGAAGACGGGCATGCGGACAGGTAAGCAAGATACTTTTAGCGTGCTTGGATTGGGCATAACTTGACTTTGATGGGAGTGAAGTGCCTTCCTGTTCGATTGATAACGTGCGGCAGTTTGCCTGCCTGGCCAACAGGCAAACCTGGGCAGCTTAAAAGCGGAATGTGTACACCTCCGCTGGCCAAAGTGGCCGAGCGGTTCTAGGCGCTTCAATCTGGAACCGCAAGACCGCTACGGTCGCAGGTTCGAATTCTGCCTCGGGCATGGATGTGTGTGATGTCCTTAGGTTAGTTAGGCTTAAGTAGTTCTCAGTTCTAGGGGACTGATGACCTCAGATGTTAAGTCCCATAGTGCTCAGAGCCATTTGAACCATCTGTACACCTCTAACTGTACAGAAAGAGATGTGTGACTAGTGTCTCGACGTTGGTAACATGCTTTGTTCATTGTATGAAAGTGAGTGTTTTGTAACTTGTAATTGATGCTGAGATGTCTTTGCTTTTAACATATTTACGTTGCGATTCACAGATGGCATGTGAATGAATGAAACGAATGCGTGTCTCATTGAAGAAGTAATGTAGCGCTATTTAATAACTAGCATCGCTGTTGTGAACTATTTTCTTTCGGTTTTAAAGCTGCATTGTTAAATTGAAATACATTTGCAGGAGATACTCTATTCTTCTACATCTACATCTACATTGATACTCCGCAAGCCACCCAACGGTGTGTGGCGGAGGGCACTTTACGTGCCACTGTCATTACCTCCCTTTCCTGTTCCAGTCGCGTATGGTTCGCGGGAAGAACGACTGTCTGAAAGGCTCCGTGCGCGCTCTAATCTCTCTAATTTTACATTCGTGATCTCCTCGGGAGGTATAAGTAGGGGGAAGCAATATATTCGATACCTCATCCAGAAACGCACCCTCTCGAAACCTGGCGAGCAAGCTACACCGCGATGCAGAGCGCCTCTCTTGAAGAGTCTGCCACTTGAGTCTATTAAACATCTCCGTAACGCTATCACGGTTACCAAATAACCCTGTGACGAAACGCGCCGCTCTTCTTTGGATCTTCTCTATCTCCTCCGTCAGACCGATCTGGTACAGATCCCACACTGATGAGCAATACTCAAGTATAGGTCGAACGAGTGTTTTGTAAGCCACCTCCTTTGTTGATGGACTACATTTTCTAAGCACTCTCCCAATGAATCTCAACCTGGCACCCGGCTTACCAACAATTAATTTTATATGATCATTCCACTTCAAATCGTTCGGCACGCATACTCCCAGATATTTTACAGAAGTAGCTGCTACCAGTGTTTGTTCCGCTATCATATAATCATACAATAAAGGATCCTTCTTTCTATGTATTCGCAATACATTACATTTGTCTATGTTAAGGGTCAGTTGCCACTCCCTGCACCAAGTGCCTATCCGCTGCAGATCTTCCTGCATTTCGCTACAATTTTCTAATGCTGCAACTTCTTCACCGTGATTGGCATGATTAAATTTTAAATCGAAAATTATTGACTTCGTTTCACAATTATTCGTCAGTTACTTATGATTATTAATTCTGATTTTAGCTGCAGAATATTAGTACGAGAATGATTATTTACTTAATCGTATGGCTAGGGCCCCCAGTCGGGCAGACCGTTCGCCGGGTGCCGGTGTTTCAATCTGACGCCACTTCGCCGACCTGCAATCGATGAGGATGATAGGATGATGATGAGGACAACACAACACGCAGTCCCTGGGCGGAGAAAATTCCCCGACCCAGCCGGGAATCGAACCCGGACCCAGAGGATTGGCAGTCCGCCACTCTGACCATTGAGCTACCTGGGGTGGAGAGAATAATACTAAAAGCATATTAAACGTACATGTTGGTGAAGTCGATGTCTTGTGACTCACATTACCTATTATTTTTCGCTTAAAATAACCTTTTCTCCAACCAGGTATCGAAACACGTTAGGCAGATGTGTCTACCATCCTGCTGCTCTTCCGTATCCTTAGAAGTCGAACAAATAGGAGAGCAAAACTTTGAACATAGCTGCTAAGGTTCAGTGACCGTGTCAGAATTATATTGGAACAAATAAGCCCTCGGTCACAAATATTAAGTCAAAATTGACCTGGTTTCGACGCTACTACGAGCGTCGTCTTTAGAATTAGACTAACTGTTCTAAAACATTATAGGTATATAGTACATTAATAAAATTAAAGTTTTTACTGACTGGAAAAGATGCAGTACTTACAAGCCACATATTAAAAAAGATCTCAGCCGGATAGGCGACGTCATGAACACTTCTCAGATGGCGAGCCGCTAAGGGCTGCTCGTACTGTGAGCAAGGGTTGCAACGAGACTGAGGTGCCCACTTTAGAAAGTGTGGGCAAGTAAACATTGTGTTGCTACGAGCGCCATCTAGTAGCCGCAGAAACAACTAGGCTACTGTACATTCAAAATTAGACACATGAAATTGTGATGCAGCTGATTCAGGCATAACGTAAGCATTAATAATAACGGGATGAAGTTACATATTTATCTGCTTTAAATAGAAATACATTTTGTAATGTAAAAAACGTTAGTTATATACAAGAAAACAGCAAAGATGTGACAGGCAAACAACATTTCCGTAAACTGCATGAGGAAATCTGGATCAAAGATCAAGCAATGGCTTTATACAGTCAAAAAAGTTTTTATTTCGGAGCTGCAGCTGTTAGTTGAGAATGAGGCCATCATGACGAGTGAGATGTTTGAAAATCTCCAATTCTTCTAAGGCATCTAACCTACGCCCCTTCTTTTCGGTATGCAGAATATTGTTATCGCCTATGGCTTTAGGCACGTGTACAGTAATTAAGAGATGATCGGCAAAGGATTAATTTAGGGGACTGGTGCCGTTCTTTCTCAAAAGATGTTCTTTATACCTGATGGTGAAAGCACGTCGAGTTTGCCATATATAATAGGAGGAGCAGGTATCGCAGATGATCTTATAAACGCCAGAACTTTCTGTAGGGGAGCGAATGGATTTCGAATTATGAATGAAGTTTCTCTTTAGATTATTATTAGTAGAGAAGGCAACATTGCAATTGTATTTGTTGCGAAGCATGCGCTGAATCTGATAGGAAATGGGTCCTATGAAAGGAATAGAAAAACGTTTTTTTGGATTAATTTCAGTGTATGAGGTGTTGAGCGTGGTAGTTCTTGCAGTTTTCTTTTTTAGGATATCGTCCACTATGTTAGGCGTATATTCATTATTGACTGCTATGGTTTTAAGTAAATTAATCTCCTCATTAAACTTTTCTGTTGAAAGTGGTATGGAGGTGGCTCGGTGGACGGCAGAGTGAAAAAAGGCCATTTTTTGAGACTGTGGATGAAAAGAGGAAGCGGGCACGATTTGGTCAGTATACGTTTCTTTTCGAAAAATATTGAAAGTGATGTTATTGTCTTCTATTGTAAGCGACAAGTCTAAATAATGTAATTGGCGGTTTTCGTTTTCGAGTTCAATAGTGAAAGAAATTTTTTCATGGAGGTCGTTAAAAAGTTTAAATATATGATCAATTCTATCGGCGGGTCCGTTATAGATGACTAGAATATCATCAACGCGTCTTGTGTAAGAAAGGATACCTAGTGAAGCGGCTGAGACACGGTTAAATAGCTTTTTTTCCAAGGAATTGATAAAGATGTCGGCAAGGATGCCGGCTAAAGGGTTGCCCGTAGCGAGCCCATCAGACTGCTGGTGCAGTTGTCCGTTGAATTCAAAGTAGTTGTACTAGACAACGACATTAATGAGATTCGTAAAGTCGGTAATCTGTTCATCTGATAGATCTTTTTTAAGTTGACGTAAGTTTTCGTCCATAATGATGAGAATGATGAGCGTCTCATGTACCGGGACATTGGCATAAAGATTTTTAATATCTAAGGAAAAAAGCTTTGTGTCTGGACTGCATACCAAGTTTTTAATATTTTCGACCAAAACGTGGCTGTTAGGAACGGAATAATTAGTTTCGAACACGAAGGATTTTTTCAAAGTTTCGTGTAGAAATCGGCCCAAGTTGTGATATGCGCTATTCATGCTATTGGAGATTGGACGTATTGGATGATTAGGTTTATGAATTTTGAACTGGGACCGAAGTTTAAGGGGCTGAGGGTTCATATTGATAAGTAGTTTCTTTTGGAAAGGTTTTATAAGCAATTTTGCATTGTTAATGGCTGACCTTACTTCTTTCTGTAATTTAGGAGTCGGATCATCATGCAGCTCCGATATGTTGTTTTCACTGAAGAAATTTTCAGTTTTAGAAATATACTCAGAAATATAAGCAATGACTAGACAACAACCTTTAACGGATTTAGTTATTAAAGCATTTGCTGTTTTAAATTTTTTATTAATGGAAGTTACTAAAATTCTATCGTTATGCTTAGCATTAGACAAAGTAGCTGCATTTTTCTCTATCATGCGGATTACATCATACGCAATTCTGGCTTGAGAAGCATTATCTATCTTCTTATAATCGAGACCGATTTTTAAATCAACAAGCATATTTTCTCTTACATTTCTGTCTGACAGGTTAGGCCTGACATTGTATTTTAGTCCTTTTCCTAACAGGACTTTTTCATTCTCAGTAAAAACGATGTTGGTTTTATTTAAAATTCTTTCATGAAAGACGTGACTGCTTTTTGACATGTATTCCGAGGGCATTTTTCATTAGAAAGCAGACAAAAATGACTGCTGAGCTTCTTCTCGTGTTTCTGCATTATACCTATTTTACAAATCTCTAGATGTTCGTTAATTTGCGTCCACATGTCGTCAATATTAAAATTATAGTTAACACGATAAGTGTTTGTGATATTTAAATACAAATGGTATGCTTCTTCGTTAAGACGGTCTTTTTTAGCTTACAGCTCTTTTACCCTATTACAAATAATATTCTTAATGATAGGTCTAAAGGACTTTGGATTTTTCTTACATACATACTTGACGTCGCCTTTCCGGCTTAGATCTTTTTTAATATGTGACTTGTAAGTACTGCATCTTTTCCAGTCAGTACAAACTTTAATTTTATTAATGTACTATATACATAATATGTTTTAGAACAGTTAGTCTAATTCTGAAGACGACGCTCGTAGTAGCGTCGAAACAAGGTCAATTTTGACTTAATATTTGTGACCGACGGCATATTTGTTCCAATATAAATAGGAGAGTTCTGCTTCTCACTCCAACGTACAGTGAAGCGAGCCCGGGCATTAGGCGGTTGCAGTGAGACGATAGAGTTAAAAACAACCGGTGTGCACGAAAGTTTAAAAGTCGTACAGTTAGGCGGTGATAACTGTGTACTATCGGAACTATAGCCCAAATTTTCGCGAGGGATCGATTGTCGGAAACCCCTACTTTCCATGTGTTGTTTTCTTTTCGTAAAATACGTCAAGCTGGTGATGTTGCCTTCAAAGTTTCTTTGGATGAATGTATAACGTTTACTGTAATCTTTATTGTACCTCGACTCGTAGAAAACAGTATAATTAAGTAATTAAAATGGATCTTGTCCGAAATCTGACGCAAGTACCCGTTGCCAAACGCCATAACTCTTCAGCGGATAACCGATGGCAGAGTCGAGGAAGCGGCGTTATAGTTAGTGAGAGCGGCGTAGCGCGCTATGCCAGTTTGCTGGCAGCGGCAGGCGGCAGATGTGATTGATAAGGAGGGGTCGGCGGGAGTCCGCCTTGTGCGTCCGTTTCTTTGTAGCCCACATCCCTCCCCTCCCCCCCCCCCCCCCTGCCCCGCTACACCGGCTGATCAATCACGCCGCAGGCTTTGTCTCTGGCTGGCAGCGCCTGTCCGCTGCCCCCATCTTCCCTCTCATCCAGCCACTCCCTCACTGGCTGTCGCCACTGACAGCCTACGTCTCTGCTCATGTGACACAGACCCTGCGGCGGCTATTGGCCCATTCCAAAGCTCCCATGTATATACGTGTTGATCTGTTTCCTGCAGATCACAAATGAAGTGAATGGAAGGTATGTAATGATCTGGTCTATTCTGAGCCGCTAAGCATCAGGATGGGCGAGAGAAATGGTGAAGGAGGGAACAGAATCACGCCAGCATGTATAGTGAAACAGTTGTAGCAATGACAGGTGTTTATTTCCAGTAGCCTTGTACAGCGTGACGGCAGTCTTCGGGACTCTGTAGTGTGTGTGCAAATGCAGCCAGCTGCAGAAACCGTTGACATCCAAATGGCGTATGGGACGTTTGTTGTCCTGTGTCGTGGGCCGCTACTGTTGTGATCTCCATCTACATCGACATTTATACTCCGCAAGCCAACCAATGCTGTGTGGCGGAGGGCACTTTACATGCCACTGTCATTACATCCCTTTCCTGTTCCACTCGCGTATGGTTCGCGGGATGAACGACTGCCGGAAATCCTCCGCACGCGCTCGAATCTCTCTGATTTTACATTCGTGATCTCCTCGAGAGGTATAAGTAGGGGGAAGCAACATATTCGATACCTCATCCAGAAACGCACCCTCTCGAAACCTGGACAGCAAGCAACACAGCGATGCAGAGCGCCTCTCTTGAAGAGTCTGCCACTTGAGTTTGCTAAACATCTCCGTAACGGTATCACGTTTACCAAATAACCCTGAGACGAAACGCGCCGCTCTTCTTTTGATCTTCTCTATCTCCTCTGTCAACCCGACCTGGTACGGATCCCACACTGATGAGCAATACTCAAGTATAGGCCGAACGAGTGTTTTGTAAGCCACCTGCTTTGTTGATGGCATACATTTTCTAAGGACTCTCCCAATGAATCTCAACCTGGCACCCGCCTTACCAACAATTAATTTTATATGATCATTCCACTTCAAATCGTTCCGTACGCATACTCCCAGATAGTTTAGAGAAGTAACTGCTACCAGTGTTTGTTCCGCTATCATGTAATCATACAATAAAGGATCCTTCTTTCTATGTATTCGCAATACATTACATTTGTCTGCGTTAAGGGTCAGTTGCCACTCCCTGCACCAAGTGCCTATCCGCTGCAGATCTTCCTGCATTTTGCTGCAATTTTCTAACGCTGCAACTTCTCTGTATACTACAACATCATGGAACTTCCGACACTATCATCACGTAGTGTTGCCGTGTGGGCCGCCAGTGGGTGAAGAACGAGCGCGACCCGCACATGCTTTCTGGAGTTTTGCTGGCTATGCACCACTGCGTGCACTAACAGTCCTCCTGTCCTGTACTTGGGTGCCACAGCAGACACTAGATGTTCTATGCTGAGCAGTAGTGCCCTAATAACCAACGAGTGGTCAGCTAGGATGGTGGCCGCATGGATGTGGCTGCCCCGGCCGGAACGTGGCTTGCAGCCCATCGACAGACGTCACTCAGAGCGTGGAGGCTGGCCGCACACCATCTCCTGCACCGGTGTATCGATGTAGCTTCCCAACTTCCGCAGGCAAGTGTGGTGTACCTCATGCCGAAACTTGACGAGTGAATCAGTAGGCAGAGCTTCATCACCAAGCGATAGACATACTTTCTCTGAAACTCAAAACCTCATCATTTTCTCTGGTTCAAGATTGTGGCACGACTGAATGCCTGGAGCGTCTAAGCTCGATTATTTCTTACTCGTGCTGTCAGTTTTTCCTTGCCCGCTACACACTGAGCATGGGTTGCTAGGCACAGCTAAATTTGCAACCTGCAAGTTTCTCGGTAGTTCGCAAGTGCTCTGAGTTATAAAATGTCACTTCACTCTTGGTCACAATGTGTTGCAGCATTAGCTGTTCTAAACATTTCGGTCATGACCGCTGTAGCCACTCCTGTACCGCTGGAATTTTGTGATATAATGTCAACAATGTCAACAGTACTGCCCTGTAGCTTACTTGATTACCACACGCCTCGCTAACATCCCTTGCCTGGCCGCAGCTGGAATAAAGCTTTAAAAATTTATAATCTGCGAGACAAACTTTTTCGGAACAGAGCAAGCCTCCCCTCTTTCGAAAGATTTGTCCCAAATCTTCCAAGACCAGTCTTCCATTACTCTTAAGCGAGAAAAACTCTGTACCGTGCTCACGGCAACATCTAGCTTTGTCCCACATTGGTTTTCCCCTGGTTCGTAACTAACATGAGCCTACTCTTAAATTGTGTGTAAGTTTGTTACTTTAATTTGCTATGATGAAAGCGGTACTGATGGACAATAAAAGCGGGTTAAAAGCTGTGAGCTGTCTGGGGAAGTTAACTGTGCATTACTGCGCAACTGTTTCACCAGGTACCTAGTCTAGGTTTACCAAATTCCCAAACAGACTAACATTAATTATAATCTTTTAATAGTCATACGACAACCGGTGATATATATATAATATATATAAAAGAGAATTTAAATAAAAAGAAATAAATCAGTTTATATTTGGAAATTTATTTTAACATTGATCATTGAAATTTCAGCATATTAAACGTGAGTTCTAACTGAGCTGGTGCCTTATTTAGGACTGTGAAAATGTGAGGTTGTAATCTTACGGAACACATCAAATATGGAGCCAAGATTGGGAGTCTGCATACAACACTGCATTCATAAAACAACACACAAAGAACGTTGAAACATATGCAACAGAAAATTAACCACAACCAACCGATTCATTTTTTTTTTAGTTTATATTTGGAAATTTATTTTAACATTGATCATTGAAATTTCAGCATATTAAACGTGAGTTATAACTGAGCTGGTGCCTTATTTAGGACTGTGAAAATGTGAGTTTGTAATCTTACGGAACACATCAAATATGGAGCCAAGATTGGGAGTCTGCATACAACACTGCATTCATAAAAACAACACACGAAGAACGTTGAAACATATGCAAGAGGAAATTAACCACAACCAACCGATTCAATTTTCACCCAAAGAAATTACGTTCGTAGCACAATCCTGTCCGTCATGTAATTACCACACACTGGTATACTAAATTGATACTAACTCTCTGTGAAATCTTCCCAAAAAGAATAGCTGAGGGCTACTTTGATGATTACACCACATGCTTCACGTGGTCAACTTGGTTTACACAAAGCGTGTAACTCCACAATAATTTTGATAATTAAAATAAATTAGATCGAAAAGCAATTTACAAAAGAAAAACCTCGAACTGGTTACTAACGTCTTACTATTAACCTGATGGGTCAAACAGTTATATAACCACGTGGTACTGGTCTCCCAAAGTACACCCCACGTGGGTTGAACATAAAGAAAAGTTGCTATATTGAAAAATATTGTCAAGACGAGACGTTATAATCACACAAGCATTCGCATTTAAGATTGATTTTAGTTAGAGTTCCTGATCAACACGTGGTTCCACTTTACTCACAAAGTAGTGACAAAGCAACTACCGGAAAATAATCTGAACTTCACACGAGAATTACACTGCGCTGCAATTTAAGATAACATTAGATATTTTAGAGCTAAACCTGAAATAAAGGTGATTAAATTTTCAGTTATGCTGAACTTAAGAAATCCATTGTCCTACGGACTTAGCAGACACGCGCTTAGCCGGAGATCTTACCACTTCAGACGCTCGCCACGGACAGACTGCCCTGCGCTCCTACCGAGCGTGCTTTCCAAATACAAACGGAAGTGACCAGAGGGGCAGCTTCCTATACCAACATGACAACGGACGGACAGGACCATACTAAGGATAGAAACCTCTTTGCTTTTAGAAAGCGTAGCTACCTGTTCCGACGTTGGTCCTACTGTTCTCTAGGAGACAGGCTTGTCTGCTACCCTCAAGCATGCAACTACAAATACATTTGCTCATTCATCCTCTCACACAGAAGGGAAGGGGGATGACAGTATCTTATCATCCACAGTGTATAAAAGAAAGCGGATGTAGGTTCCGTATGAGACTGTGTGACATGAATTACATATAAACTGTGTTTTAAAGTGCAGTAGTGTGACAGATCGTTATTGTTTATGTGTAAAAGTAACACGTTCCACTACTCAGTCTCCTCCCAGATAGTCAGAAACGCCATAGTAAATTTAGAAGAGGAATTTATGCCGTAAATGACAACAGATTTAAGAAATTAAACATGAAAGGAATCCAACAGAGACCTTTCATGTGGGCTCCGAAACCGTATTACAATACAATTCTCTATGTAGCGCTTATAATACTTAGATACAGCTATAAGTTTTGCAACGAAATTCGTATCCTGATCCGTGACTAAAGGCATCAGGCACTCCAAACATCAGTATCCAGCTATTAAATAATGCCCGTTCCACAGTACTGGCCTGTTGTTTTGAAACTGCTACCATTACTGGAAATCCTGAAACAAAGTCGAATGATTAGTATGGCTACGGAAGGATGAAAAGATGAAGAAAAGATTGCCAACTCTCGCTCATTTTCAACTGACTTAAACTATGACTGAACCCGAATGGCTTTCAAAGCCTCAAGTCTACGAAGGAGATCCTCACGCTCCTGCTTTTGGCGAAAATTTTCCTTTGTCATCACCCATACTTGCTCTGTTAGAGCAGCAACAGTCGCTATAGTAATAACAATGCACGTTTCTACCATTTAGCGTACTGCACTCCTCGTGTAATTAATATCAAAAACACAAAAACTAGAATATGCGCTCAATCCTCGAAGGGCCTTATACATTACTTTTTTTCCATCGTATCATCACCCATCTACATTCCGAGCAATCGGAACCCAAGTGACCAACACACACGTAAAACATGTAGCTGCTACAGCCTTAGTGCTGGCAATTCGTGGCCTACAAGACTGCAAAATTGACACATTACTGATACTAGAGTATTGGTTCTACAGTTACCTTTAAACATTAACAAGTAAACAAGTTCACATGATTTGTCCAGGAACCACATAAATTATATCTAACAAAAGAGAGCAGATACTGAATCATACGTAAACAAAATGAGAGTCACTGCATTCCATTGTGCTGAGCCGATACTTCGGAACTGGCTATTAGCCAAGTACCGCTTCTCGCACGTAATTACTGAAGTACTCAGTCTCAGCATTCGACACACCACAGCGTTTATGTGTCGAGAATTACCCAAGTATCACTTCTTTCACCAAACCGAGGCGTTGAACGTTGGACGAACACTTCTCGGTACAATACGTCGTGTCAGAAAATGTAACGACCATTTACTAACACCAATTACAGTGCCCCAGAGTGTTCTGGGTCACTACGTGTCAGGATGGATGAGAGAACGAGGGAGAGGGCAGACCCACGCCAAGGCATATAGTCAAACAGTGATAACATTGGCAGATGTTTATTTGCCGTCCTTGGATCCGCCCAATATGCGTGGAAATGCAGCCAGATGCTGAATGCGCTGACGCCCCGATAACGGCCGTGATTTGCATTCCATTGGTTCGCAGGCGGCTGCTACCATGGTGCTCTTTGGGCCGTCATAATGCGAAGAACGAGCGCGGCCCATCAAGCCCTCTTACGTTTTGCTGGCTACGCACCTCCGGGCGTACTCGTGGTCTCCATGTACACCGCACTTGGGTGCAATAGCGGACAATAGATGATATATGTCGAGCACTAGTGCATCGGAAACCCCACCGATGGTCGGCAAGAAAGGTGACCGATGACGTCTGCGTGACTAGGAGGCCACGTGAGCTAGTCTGCCCCAACCAGAACGTAGAAAGCTTGCAGTCTAAAGTCAAAATGTGGGTTGTTTTTATAATAATCGATGTTTCGACCCCTCTGCTGGGATCCTCTTCAGGTGTCCACAATTGCTAGGTCTAGCAATAGTGAATTATTTTAGAAGGAATTATGACGCGGCCTAAAAAGCCAGAAGGTTTTAATTTTAGTGGCAGATTCAGAGGTATAATGGCCTGGAGCATAGCCCGTCAAAAACTGAGCACAGATCAAGTATGAAAACAAAAATAAGGTGTACAGAGTTGTGAAGAATGAAGCGAAATAGAAACAGTGAATGGTTGAAGCTCAAGATATGCAATATAGAGCGATATGCAAGAACCTACCCATCGTGGGTGTGTGGTCATGGTGTTGAACTGCAAAGCGGGAGATCTGTGTGCAAATCTCACTTGTCCCCCCCTTTTTTTCCACAGATTTATGAATTGTTCGCCCGTCCAAAACTGACGTGTCTGTTGTCCTTCTATAGTCTTGGCAATTGTCATACTATACATTGTTATAGAAATGAACCATATGGTAAGAATATATTACCGTCGCAAGCAAATCTGATGAATAATGAGAGCAGAAATGAAAAAGATACACCACGATATAGGCACAAATATGAATACAGCGAACAGAAAAGTCAGTGCCCAGTCGGACAATTCATAATTTTGTTGTCATTGAGGGAGATTCGAATCCGGATTTCCCCAATCGCAGTCCAATTGCGTACCCACATGACCGCGACTCACTCAGCGTTACACATATTGATGTTGGGCCGTTCACTGTTCCTATTTGCTTCTGTTTTCCACAGTTCAGTACAACTTCTTCCTGTTTTCATGCTTGCTCTGTGTTCAGTTTTTGACGGGCTATCCAATGAGTCATCTTACCACTAAAGCTGAGGGTGGTGAGATGGGGAGTTTCTCTTGTCAGAGGATGGAGGCTGGCCGCACAAAAACTCCCTAAGTCGGAGAAATTTCCCAAGTTTAGCAGCTGTCACGTCCCAGGTACGACACACACCGTGCCGGAACATAACGAGTTAATCAGTGTGCACGCAGTCAGCAGATCTTCATCAGCAAGGGATAATCGTGGTTTCTCTGAAAATCAAAAGCCCTTCAGTCTCTCAGGGTCGAGATGCAGATAAAATGGCGGCACGATTGAATACCTTGAGTCTCTAAGCTCGTTTACGTATATCCTTATAGCTAGGATTCTGACGTAGTCCTACTGTGGTGCGTGCGGCGTGAGGAGGAGGGGATCGAGTGGGTTTGCTTTATATCACTCATCTTGTCAGATTTTCCTAGCTTGCAATGGTCCGAGTATGGTTTGATAGGCATGGCTAAATATTTACAACGTGTGAGTTTCACGGTAGCTCACAAGTACTCTTGAATTACAAAACGTTACTTCGCAAGACACATATGCTGTGCCGTGGGACGATTGGTATGGTTGAGAATGAACACACTCTGTACACAACAGTAGCGGTGTATACAATTCTATTGTTCCAAAAAGACTGGTTTCAATAGTCTTATCCTCCCATCATCTGAAATTACAGAACTTGTTATAAAATTTCATGTTTCATTACATGAAGCGCCTTTTATACTCTGCGTCATGTAATGTAACATGAAATTTTATAACAAGTTCCATAACGCCAGATGATGGTAGCATAAGACTGTTGAAATCTGTCATCTTGCACAAGGAAAATATCTATACAGCGATCACGGCGTACGAAGTTCGTTCGTTTTGAAATGTTACTTCAGTCTTAATCACATTGTGTTGCGGCATTAGTTTTGCGCGCTTTGGCCTAGGAGTCGTCACACGCATTTTCTCTGATGGTTTGCCAGATATTTGCAGCTTCCTTTTCTTAGCACGTAGCAGGACTTAGCCCTAACAAGAATAGATATCATGTCTTTCCTATAAAGCTGAGCGTCATCGGAAACCTTCGGTTTGTTTCCGATTACAAGGAAAATTATTTTCAAAGCGGTATTTTACGTGCTCATTCGATACTAAGACAAAAAAGAAAAAGATCGACCATGAAGAAATTATCGAATGGGACGAAAATTAGTGGAAAAAATTGGAAATTTGTAGTAAGTTCCTATCGGACCAAACTGCTGAGGTCATCGATCCCTAGGCTTACACACTAACTTAAACTATCTTACGCTAAGGATAACACACACACCCATGCCCGAGGGAGGACTCGAACCTCCGACAGGAGAACCCGCGCGAACCGTGGCAAGGCGTCCAAGACGGCGCGGCTAAATTAGTGGATGTGATGTACATGAACAGACAAAGAAATGATTACAGTTTCAGAAAAAAGTTGATGATTTATTCAGGACAAAAAGAGCTTCACAAATAGAGCAAATCAGTATCATGCCAAATTCTGGCAACTGGTGCATTATACCGTCAAAATCCCGAGATGGTTGGGAATTCTGCACATAATGCTTAATACGTTCTCATTTGGGCAGATATCCCGCGAAACTGCTGCTCATGGTAGATGTTGGCAAGCACGAAGGCAAGCGGTAGAAACTCCTACCGTATGCGGGCGGGAATTATCTTGCTGAAATGTAAATGATGGCTTGCCATTAAAGGCAAGAAAACAGGGTGTAGAGTGTTGTTGACGTACCTCTGTGCTGTAACGGTGCCGCCGATGACAACCAAAGGGGTCCTGCTATAGAAAGAATTGACAGCCCTGTTTGGCGGACCATGTGGCAGGCATTGGCCTGGAAGCCCTCGCTGTCCGAGGCATCTCCAGCCACGTCTTCGCTGTTCATCGGCTCTCATTTCGAAGCGGGACCCATCACTGAAGAAGATAATTTTTCTCCAGTCAATGAGATTCCAGGCTGAAGATGTGTCTGGACTGGCCCCGGAGAGCAGTGGGATACGAAACAGATTGTCTCCATCCACACGGCCCGAAACCAGGAGTTATGGTCTGGGGTGCCATTTCTTTTCATACCAGGATCCTTTAGTTGTCATGCGCGGCACCTTGAAGCACAGAAGTGCGTCGACGACATTCTACGTGCCATTTTGTTGCCCTTCATAGCAAGCCATACTGGGCTTGTATTTCAGTAATATAATGCCCGCCCGCATACGGCGAGAGTTTTTACTGCATGTCTTAGTACTTGCCAAAGCCCACCTTGGACAGGAAGGCCACCGGCTCTCTCCACAGGTGAGAATATATAGAGCATTCCCGATAGACTCCGGTAATCATCTTGGGAATTTGACTGTCGAATGCACCAGTTGGACAGAATTTGGCATAATATCACTCAGGGGAATCCAACAACATTTCAATCAATGGGAATCCGGATTACTCCTTGCACAAGAGCCAGAGTTGGACCAACGTGTTATTGTCTTGCTCATTTTGTCTACATCTACGTCTACGTGATTACTCAGCTATTCACAGTAAAGTGCCTGGCAGAGGGTTCAATGACCCACCTTCAAGCTGTCTCTCTACCGTTCCACTCTCGAACGGCAGGCGGGAAAAACGAGCACTTAAATTTTTCCGTCCGAGCCCTGATTTCTCTTATTTTATCGTGATGATCATTTCTCCCTATGTAGGTGGGTGCACAACAGAATGTTTTCGCAATCTGAGCAGAAAACTGGTGACTGAAATTTCAGGAGAAGATCCAGTCGCACCGAAAAACGTCTTTGTTTTAATGATTGCCATTCCAATTCCACAGTATTATCTATGTGATCGTTCCAATTTACGTTATTTGTAATTGTAATCCCTAAGTATTTAGTTGAATTTACAGCCTTCAGACTTGTGTGACTTATCGCCTAATCGAAATTTAGCTGATTTCTTTTAGTACTCATGAGGATAACTTCACACTTTTCCTTATTCAAGGTCAATTGCCACTTTTCGCACCATAGAGATATCTAAATTATTTTGCAAGTCGTTTTGATCATCTGATGACTTTACAAGACGGTAAATGACAGCATCATCTGCAAACAATCGGCTGCTCAGATTGTCTCCTATGTCGTTAATATAGAACGGGAACAATAGAGGGCCTATAACACTTTCTTGGGGAATGCCGGATACTACTTCTGTTGTACTCGATGACTTTGCGTCTATTACTATGAACTGTGACCTTTCTGACAGGAAATCACGAATCCAGTCGCACAACTGAGACGATACTCCGTAGGCACGCAGTTTGGTTATGAGGAACGGTGTCGAAAGCCTTCTGGAAATCTAAAAATATGGAATCAATTTGACATCCCCCGTCGATAGCACTTGTTACTTTATGAGTATAAAGAGCTATTTGTGTTTCACAAGGACGATACTTTCTGAAACCGTGCTGACTATGTGTCAATAAATCGTTTTCTTTGAGATACTTCACAATGTTCGAATACAGTATATGTTTCAAAACCCTACTGCAAATCGACGTTAGTGATATACGCCTGTAACTCAGCGGATTATTCCTACTTCCTTTTTTGGGTATTGATGTGACTTGAGGAATTTTCCAGTCTAGGTACGATCTTTCTGTGAGCGAGTGGTTGTATATAATTGATAAGTATGGAGATATTTTATCAGCATACTCTGATATGCAACGATATACAATGTGGACCGGGGGCCTTTCTCTTGAATAAATTGTCAAATATTTCTGAAATGATAATCATCTGTTTGTCTGTACATGTACCTCACATGTACCGATTTTTGTCCCATTCACATGATTCTTTCGTGGTTCTTTTTCTATTTCTTTTCTTTTTGTTTGTTTGACTTAGAGTATATTATTTATGTTGTTATTAATAAGTAACTGTCGTTGTGGAATGTAAAGTGAGCGTAGATATTTAATGGACAACATAGTAGAGTGGAGGCAAGAGAGAGAGAGAGATGGTAATGGCGTGTTCGGTCACAGATTGGTGACTTGTCGCGTATACGAAAAGTTTCCTTAGAAGACGTTAAATATTAATCGTCAGTGTGGAAGATGTTTTATCGTGAGTACAAAGCGTTCGAGTTCGAAGAATAACCCTTAAGAGGGACTGCTAAGAAACGTGTCCGTATACTTAAAGAAGAGCTCCATTTGAAAGGTCATTCATACGTATACAGACAGCGTTGTGGAAGGTACAATACCTGCAATTGGTTAAAATGTGAGGGTTGAATTCAGTGTGACTCAAAATCAATAGGTGATCGCGCATTTCATTCCAATAAAAATGAATATGCGATATATATATATATATATATGAGTTAAGCTTTCGTTTATGCAAATTTTATATCCAGATCGACTGAAAATTCTGTCATACACTGTTATACACACGTTTCCATTTTAGAAACTGATCAGTTACAGCGATCCATCATTCATTTGACAACCATCAATAATTTTCACAGCAAACTTTAGTGGAATTAAGCGAAAAGTCGCCTCACTGGTTGTAGTGACGTGAAAGCAGTGACTGTGGGGGGAAACCGTCACAGCACTCGTCATCGGATAGAAGATTCTTGCTGTCTTGCATACTTTGCTAGCGTTAACCTTCTTTGGGCTTGATGTGACACATTTGTTTGCATTAATCCCTCACACTCTGGATCCCGTGATGCCGGGGCCCCCATGACACAAAATTTCTATACATAATGAAACGCTAGGAAGTTGTTAATTGACAATTAATTAGTAATTCATAGTGGTTGCAAAAACCAACTTGTAGTGGGTAGGTACGTAATAGGTATGGTTATCTAAGGGACCCCACAAATTACTAGAGGAAAAACTGTAATCCAGAAACATCAATTTATTGATAAAATGACATATTATCAGCGTTGTCACAAGCATTCCATATCCTTGAAAGAAAATCTATCTTGAAAGTAAGAGAAGAAATAAATTTAATAACGAAGGATAAAAACATAAACTGGCAGTTACTCATAGTCAGTGGAGGAAAGACCGGGATTGAATTAAGGAAGAAACCAGTGCAGTTAATTTTCTCTCGATGCGACGACTCATGATCTTACAAATTTAACGATCAAATGAGTGACCACTTGGCTCAAATAGAACAAGGAAATGAATATCATATCTACCTGCCTAGGCCCTGTTCTCCAGCGTGCAAAGATCACTCTTCATTCAATCACCACGTTATCTAACTTGAATCTTATGTCTCCTCCCTCCATTGTGAACCCAATGCTCCGCTTTGCACAGTATCCTAACCATAGCTGGTTCGGTGGTTACGGTAGCAAGCGGCACGACACGGTTGCAGAACTTGCAGCCACCGCGTCCGCCAGTAGAGATGCAGATAGGCTGCTACTGTGGTCTGCGCCCGCAAGCCATCGATGCCGCCGGATGATATCTGCAGTGATACTCGGTGCAAAATGGCAAACGATTGACTCTAATCGAGGCACGCTACAGCTTACTGAAACCTTCTAACTTCAAGAAAATTAGCAATTGATCTTTGGGAGCCAGGGAGTTCCCAATCAAAGTGATCATATTCTGCTCTCCGTGGCTTTCCACTTGAATTCAGAGCAGTGCACTCTTTCCGCCCCCATGGCCAGTCGTTGGACAGATACAATAAGCACCTGCTAAAGAAAGCAATTTACAATAATGTTTAACCGCCCACCACCGTTTCCAGCATAGAGGAATCAATCTAACTCTGTCTTGCCCATACCAGATTGTGGCCCAAAGTCACCCCTCCAGCCCTATCCCCTCCATTTCAATGTGCCCCCATCGATCTCCTGTGCCACAAAAATTGAACCAAAAACCAAACATGTACACACATCAAAAAAAGTTTTGCATCACCTCGGTTCCGAGAGTTTTGGAACCTGTACAGAAAACTGGAATAGAGATCAACATAAACATCATTTCCGCCTTTTCTATTATTCATGAAAACCACACATTGCATGATGTGCCACCATACAGCGAGTTCAGAGGTAGTAGTCCAGATTGCTGTATACACCGGTACCTCTCATTCCCAGTAGCACGTCCTCTTGCTCTGATGCATGCCTGAATTCGTCGTGGTATACTAACCACAAGTTCATTAAGGTACTGTTGGTCCAGATTGTCCCACTCCTCAACGGCGGTTCGGCGTAGATCTCTGAGAGTAGTTGGTGGATCACGCCGTAAAAAAAAAAATAAAAAAAAAAGAAAAGGTTCAAATGGCTCTGAGCACTATGGGACTTAACATCTATGGTCATCAGTCCCCTAGAACTTAGAACTACTTAAACCTAACTAACCTAAGGACAGCACACAACACCCAGCCATCACGAGGCAGAGAAAATCCCTGACCCCGCCGGAAATCGAACCCGGGAACCCGGGCGTGGGAAGCGAGAACGCGACCGCACGACCACGAGATGCGGGTACACGTCGTCCAGAAACGGCCCTTTTCCATCTATCCCAGGCGTGTTCGATTGGGTTCATGACTGGAGAATGTGCTCGCCCTCTAGTCGAGCGATGTCGTTATCCTGAAGGAAATTCGCAAGATGTTCACGATGGGGGCGCGAATTGCGGTCTAAGAAGACGAATGCCTCGCCAATAAGCTGCCGATATAGTTGCACTATCGTTCAAAGGATGACTTTCACGTATCATACAGCTTCTACGGCTCCTTCCACGACCACCAGCGGCGTACTTCGGCCCCACATAATGCCACCAGGTTGCCTCCAAACCCAACTATTGTCCGGTTGAAGGCATATGCAAAACTCATCGGTGAAGAAAACGCGATGCCCATCCTGAGCGGTCCATTCGGCATGTTGTTGGGGCCATTTGTACCGCGCTGTATGGTGTTGTGGACCTCGCCATGGACGTCGAGAATGAAGTTGAGCATCATGCAACCTATTGCGCGCAGTTTTGGTCGTAACACGACGTCCTGTGGCTGCACGAAAGGCATTGTTCAACATGGTGGCGTTGCTGTCAGGTTTCCGAGCCATATACACTGCAGTAGTAGCTCCTGGGCGGCCTGAGAGAGGCATATCATCGACAGTTCCTGTCTCTCTGTATCTCCTTCATATCCGAACAACATCGGTTTGGTTCAATCCGAGATGCCTGGACACTTGCCTTGTTGAGAGCTCTTCCTGGCAAAAAGTAACAATGCAGACGCGATCGAACCGCGGTATTGATCGTGTAGGCATGGTTGAACTACAGACAACACGAGCCGTGTACCTCCTACCTGGTGAAATGACTGGAACTGATTGGCTGTCGGACCCCCTCCGTCTAATAGGCGCTGCTTATGCATGGTTTATTACATCTTTGGGGGGGGGGGGGGGGGGGGTTTAGTGAACAGTCAAAGGGACTGTGCAGTGATACAATATCCACAGTCAACGTCTGTCTTCAGGAGTTCTGGGAACCGGGGTGATGCTCAACTTGTTTTGATGTATGTATCTTTAAATGCTTCTCTGATTGCATGAACCGTGAAAAGTTGTTATCAGGTCTGCAAGGCCTGCTGTCCACATTCCTTAGCCTCATGCCTTTCCAGCAAACAGCGTTATCTTGCTGCATACCTTCACACATATCCCACCGCTGAAGGCGTAGTTTCGTAACGTCCCGTCCCTCTCTGCATTGACCGTTCTGTGTTCCTAATGAGAAGGTGATTCCCCCGTCTCGGCAGAACACGGCTGGTGAGACACACCCGTAGTTTGTACGTACTGGCTGGCACCCACCCTTCCATGAAGACGTCCGGTCCCACTGCCGCCAGTCTGCCTGTCGGCCCCTTGCCATGTCCCCGGCGAGGGGCCAGACAGGAACTCAGCTATCAGTTCCTCTTGCACACCAGTAGCAAGTGACCACAGCTTTTACCAAGAACCTACTGACAAGAATATCACAAACACTACTGTAATTCTAAATGCAAGGGAAACTGTGGAATGAAATTAAGAAATCATTACATCGGAGTATATTAATCACTCATTGACTTTCTTTTTTTCTTTTGCTATTGCCTTTATCCTGGAGTGTGCGCAGGGTCGGCAGGGCTAAGGACGGATTTGGCATGGTTAATTCCATGGGGTGACCGGATGCCCTTTCTGCCGCCACCTCATACCCCCCAGAAGGGAAATAGTGTACCCCAGCTGTCTGCATCTAGTGTAATTCGTGAAATAGTGTAAAGTGTTGCAAATGTCTGCAAGTGCGAGTCGTGCAACTGAGACCGGACGTGGGGACCATCCCAGTATTCACCCAGTAGGATGTGGGAAACCTCCTAAAAACCACATCCAGGCTGGCCGGCACACCTGCCGTCGTCGTTAATCCGCAGGGCGGATTCGATCCGGGGCCGGCGCGTCTACCCGAGTCCAGGAAGCAGCGCGTTAGCACTTTCGGCTACCCTGGTGGGTATTAATCAGTCATTGACTGACAAAGAGAAAAAAATGGTTCAAATGGCTCTGAGCACTATGGGACCTAACATGTGAGGTCATCATTCCCCTAGAACTTAGAACTACTTAAACCTAACTAACCTAAGGACATCACACACATCCATGCACGAGGCAGGATTCGAACCTGCGGCGGTAGCGGTCTCGCGGTTCCAGATTGTAGCGCCTAGAACCGCTTGGCCACTCCGGCCGGCTGACAAAGAGAAAACGTGATACTAAAATATAAAGAAATCGCGTAAACTCGCATATACCATATATACACTTAGACTTAAAACGGGAGGGGGAGGTCCTAATCAAGCCAACACCCCACAATTTGTCACGTTAACAGGAAGCCAACGACAATATTTTACTGTCATCTGTCCATTCAAACTGTAGCATGTATTTATATTTCTAATCAATATACAGCTTAAAGACTTCCTTCTGTTATTTACCAAAATGAGATTATTTCTTTAGAAGCCTTTTTGCAAACGAAATTGCATGATTGTTTCTATTACTTGGTAGATCGATGTGTCGTCTTATTGCCAGTCCCAGACTGCTTGAAAAAAGCGTAGCTCTACAATACCCAGTCTGTCCTCAAGGTTAGCAAATGAAAAGGACGGTGGATTATGCTTTTCCTACCTGTAAGGCTAATGCCGGGAATATGTTATACCCTTTCCAAAACCTAAAGCAAATCAGAATCAAAATCGAAACCAGAAAAAAATAGAAAGTAAAATCTCACATTTACAGATAAATGTAGTCAAAACAGAGTAACTAAGCCAATGGCTGAAAAGAGCATAAACTCTTTCGTTAGACCATTCTCTGTCATCATGAGAGAGAATGAGAGGTTTAAGAAAACAATTTTCTGAATCCGTGTTGGTTGTGTATCAATAAGTCATTTTCTTGAAGGTGATTCATAATGTTCGAGTACAGTATATGCTCCAAAATCCTACTGCAAATTGACGTCAGTGATACGGGTCTGTAATTCAATGGGTTACTATTTTCTTTCTTGAATATTGGTGTGACCTGTGCTACTGTCCAGTCTTTAGGAACAGACCTTTCCTCAAGTGAGCGGTTGCATATGATTGCTAAGAAATGCGCTATTGTGTCTGCATACTCCGCGAGGAACCTGATTGGTATACCATCTGGACCGGAAGACTTGAGTTTCTTAAGTGATTTGAGTTGTTTCGCAACATCTAAGATATCTACTTTTATGTCACTCATGCTAACAGCTGTTCTGGTTTCGAATTCTGGAATATTTACTTCGTCTTCTTTAGTGACGGAATTACGGAAAACTGTATTTAATAACTCCGCTTTAGTGGCACCACCATCGGTAACATTTCCATCGCTATCGCGCAGTGACGGTATTGACTGTTTTTTTCCACTGGTGTACTTTACATACGACCAGAATCTCTTTGGGTTTTCTACCATATTTTGAGACAATATTTCATTGTGAAAACTATTAAAAGCATCTCGCATTTGCGTTCCGCACTAAATTTCGAGCTTCCGTGAAACTTAGCCAGTCTTGGGGATTTTGCGTTCTTCTGAATTTGGCATGCTTGTTTCGTTGCTTCTCCAACAGTGTTCTGGCGTGTTTTGTGTACCGTGGTGGACCAGTCCCGTCTCTTATTATACGGTATGGCTCAAAATGGCTCTGAGCACTATGGGACTTAACATCTGTGGTCATCAGTCCCCTAGACTTAGAAGTACTTAAACCTAACCTAAGGACATCACACTCATCCATGCCCGAGGCAGGATTCGAACCTGCGACCGTAGCAGTAGCGCGGTTCCGGACTGAAGCGCCTAGAACCACTCGGCCACAACGTCCGGGTAATCCGGTTGTTTAAAATGAAGATTTATGCGATCTTGGGTTTAGGAAGATTTTTACCTAGCTCAACTGAGACAGGATAACATTGCCTTGCATAAAATTGTACTGCCACCATCCTAGTCGATCTTTTTTCAGGTAAGACGGTAAAGAATATTTTGGCGTTTATAGATAACCTGTTGACAGCTGCAAACCTGGGATTTTGAACAGATAAGCAGAAGCAGCAAATGACCAATTTACGCTTGGCAGGAGACGTGAAAACTTATGTAATGTACCCAAGGAACGCTCAATCATTCCATGAATTAAGGAGAGGCCTGGTACAGCGATATAGAAGGTAGTGTAGCTGCAGATATTGTTACGAGCATTTAAGTGGAGTGACAGAGTCAGAACGAATCTGACCAAAGTTCGTGAATAGACTACAGAGAATTATTGTTTACTTAACGAAGAGTAACAAAATAAATAGGGCCCTTCTGAAGGAAGAAATGTAGAGGGTGTCTGTCGCATTATCACGCAATTAGTTATAATGCTGCAAAAATGTACGCAGAGGCAGAACGTTGCTTGAGTGGCGTGGCAGACGATAGGAAACATTGACTTTTTTGTCAGACACAGATACTCACATGTCTGTGGCAAGCCTGGACGTCACACGCAAGAGACGGTTAAGCTCTCCACGATAGGCCTATATGTTACCTGGAGTTGGCAAAGATATGTGGTCGCTAGGATGAGTGATGTTAAATCTCCAAGTGAAAATATGTAAGTTTTGCTCCATGTAGATGAAGGCTACTGTGTAATCTTAGAACTAGCTTTCCTGTATAAGTATCACGCTAAAATAGAACTTGGGTAACACGCTGTGGAACTTGAGATAATATCGTTCCATCTGGTGAAACATGTTGTCAGTGACATACTGCCGCCAAGATCGTCTTCCATCAAAAATGAATCGGATAAACTGCGCTAACCAGGGCCGGCACGCCCCATTGGGACTATGATTAGAGCGATGCGACGCCTTCGACTGTGATAATAATTCCGATAAATAAACCTGTTGTCACACGCTCACTACCTCTGTGACTCCACGACGGACGACCATCTGGTTTTATGTTCCTATTGCCCTGTGAAGCATCCTGCGACGTCATCGTGACTTGCTATGAGGTCAGTAAAATCACGAGCTCTCGTGATCCTACTATAATATGTCGGCTAAGGTACAGGAGTTGTCTGCTGAACAGAACGACGTTTCCCTTACCAAACTGATCACCTTCCACATTGTATCTCAGGTACATACCCAATCCAGGAGTGGTCTATTCAATTAAGGATCGCTCCATGCCTACTAAGTTAAAGTGAAAGTGAGAAAAGGAGTCTAGACGCACAGTCTCTTGTCCAGATAGCTGATCAGTGGCTGGCGAATTAGGTGTGAACTGTCAGTGGATTCCTCAATGTGAAAGACGTAGTGACTGTTGTGCAGTGACTTTTTCTTCTTCGTTCCATCTTAATGCTACTATTGACAAGTGTGCTCTACTTACGTGAAAAGATACTTGGAAAGTTACGCAATGAAATATATTACTAATCCATGAGATAATCTCGAAACAAGTGGAGAAGGATGCAAGTAACTGGGGAGTTCTGTTTGTATAAACAAATTCTCAAAAATTAATATGAAATGCAAAGTAAACATCACTGTCATATGAAAACTGTTGATACACAAAAATTTCTGGACCTCATTATGATGGAATGCAGAGGGCAATATGTTAACGGTAAACACGAGCGCTTTCCATCAACAAACATTGCCATGTATGTTGGTGTACGAACGCATAAAAAAATTAATATAGGGCTCGGGTAGTGCAGCGAATATTGTAAATGGATGGCGGCTTCTGAACGATGTTTTACAAGACTGTGTGACGACGATTTTATTAATTAAGTTTATCATTAAGATCTCACAAATACGACGATTTTATTAATTAAGTTTATCATTAAGATCTCACAAATACCATCCTTTGATACTACAATTACTCTTTTAGACTTTCCCACCTTTTTTTTAATCATTTGCAGATATATATTTTTAAATTAACCTTTATATACTCACTTATTTGGTCACTACAATTAAAATGTATAAATAACGATTATTTGGTACTGATTCTTACGGGCCACCCTGTCTTAATCCACAGGACTGGGTTGAATGTAATTTTCACAGGGTGCCAGAGGAGGAGAAGATATTCCCATATACTCATCAAACGGGACACACTATGATGTCGTTTCATGCAATCCGCAATGTTACATATGGCATTGATAAAACACGCCCGAGGTTTTCGTATTAGCCCTATAGATAAAACGAACAGGACCTTTTCGTAGGAAATATAATGCAGTAACATTATTTACTTGATACGTTTTCGCTAGAGGCCGTAGTTTTCGTGTTCTTCAAGAAAAACATACAAACATCTTCGAACACCTCCACTCCCACAGTCAGCCCCTAGCCATGTTGTTCATGACACTCCCTCATGTTACTATACAAACATTTGCGACTGCACGAATTATTCCCGACATTTGACCTCTTTTGGTCTTCATTGACATTATTATTACGCCACCGGCATAATCGAGCTCTTACAAATTGTAAAATTGACGTTCGTACAATCTTTACCTGACAATTTTGTGAATTTTAACAGCATAAAAGAAACAATTACATCTGTTCAAACAAATTTCGGGCTTGCAGCCGGTCGTTCAATACTTCGCACGATATTTCAACTGGGCACCTGCCAGTCATCTTCAGGTGAGCCGTCGCAGATTAAAATTCACAACAATTACATCGTTGTAAGGGTTCAGTTTGGATCGAATTGTCAACGTAGTTACTTCTAGCATAAGATTTAGAAAAGTCGTTTTTCTTCCATTACCGTCACGAGCATGGTTAAATTAATAATGATGAGGGTATAGCCGACTATGCTGGTAGTGTAATAGCCAAATCAATAGAGACCAAGAGCCGCGCGGAGTGGCCGTGCGGTTTGAGGTGTCATGTCATGGACCGACCGGCCTCTCCCGCCGGAGGTTCGAGTCCTCCCTCGGGCATGGGTGTGTGTGTTGTTCTTAGCGTAAGCTATTTTAAGTAGTGTGTAAGTCTAGGGACCGATGACATAAGCAGTTTGGTTCCTTTGGACTCACACACATTTGAACATTTTTGAATAGAGACCAAGAAATGTCGAACATCGGGAATAGTTCACGTAGTCGGAAATTTTTTATACAGAGGTAGGAGGGAGTGCCACCTACAACATACCAGAAATCCTGACTGCTGAGGAATGAGTGCTGGCGTGGAGGTCCGTTTTAAGGTCACCTTTGTACGTTAAGTTCCTGCAAAAAGGCCCTGTTCTTTTTTCTGTAAAACTAACAGTTCGCAAGTACCGAGCGAGATAATATGAAAACCTCTTGTGTGAGTTTTGAAGGGCAGGTACAACACTGGGGACCGCATTAAACTACATCAGTAGAGGTAGCTGAGTCACCCTGCATTAGTGTTTCTCAAACTTCGTTTGTGACGAATTATTTACTCCTGCTCTCGAAGAGAAAGGTATAAATTTTCTAAAAACCAACCGCAATCAGTTTTAGACAACCTCTTATGGAAACAAAATCAACGATGTGGTACCGTCGTAATATTTCTGAACCTGGTACAGTTAATCCTTTAATTTCTAATGGGTGTAAGTACCGCACACACGTACATTAATTTAACAAACTACCTCCTTGCAGTTTTCGATACTTATGTGCCTTTTTTACATTAATAAAAATGAAATAAGTATATTCTTTGCCTTCTTGCAAGAATGGCTTGCAAATAGTCGTCTTAGCAAGCAGATCACGAAGTGTTCGAGATACTACAAATGTTAATTTTAAACACTAATTATCGTTTTTCTTCTGCCTCCGCAATTATAATTCACCAGTCACCTTCCAGTACGTGGCGGAGAATTCAACTGACACCTCTATCATTTTCATCGTCTCGTATTTCATTGTTGGATGTGATGTAGGAACAACAACAATTTTCTCTTATTTTCTTGTCCAGGTCATTACGCGATATGTACTTGGGAAGGAGTAAAATGCTGTCTTACTCTTTTTGGGTCGTACGCTCGTGGAGCAGAAAAACTTTCAGTGGTGCACAAAGCCTCTCTTGCAGCGGAGCTGTACGAACACTTCCGTAACGCGGCAGAGATTCCTACTTGAGCCAGTAACGAAACGTGTCGCCCTTTGTTGGATCTCTACCTGTGGCCCAGACTGACGTACAGTACGCAAGGTCTGCCTAAGGATGTGTGAAGAAAGCAGACTGCAGTCATACGAGCAGAAGGAATTGATAGGGAACCAGTAATTGAGAAGGCAGTGAGACATGTGCCGTGGCGCGCGCTGCCAAACAAACGCAACGGTCGGCTACGGCGCCTGCAACTTTTTAGTGCCGGCGCGTTCCGCCACCCGGCGCCAGAGGCGTTCTCGCCAAACATTCAGTCAGCCGCCAACTACGCACGCGCACGAGCCTTTTTCCGGCGTGGATGGTCGCACTATGCTATCGCCATCCACCAGTCAGGGATCGCCAACGGCCGCCAATCATCACTCCAGAATCAGCGGAGGAAGACTGGAGCCGACGTGTTAAATATGGGGAATGTTACTCGACACAATTAATGGTGCAAAGTCCTTATGCAGTTAAGATAAATTACATGCTTAAATTAGTGAAGTAAGCTACTTAGGTAATAATTGCGAGATCGCAAAGGCGAGAGAGAGAGAGAGAGGGAAAGAGGTTTCTGGTGTGGGAAACAGTACCTCACGAGAAGTAAATGGAAGGGTTAGGACGAATTCAGTGGCCACATAGGGAAAAGCATCATAACCCCTCCACACAGACAGTGAAAGATAACTGAAGTATAACAAAGTAATATAGCAAATAGACGATATGAAGCCTTAGACGTGTGATATTCGCTATTTTTGACTTCATTAAAACAGCAAATACGAGTAGTTAATACTTTCAGCCAGAAGGCAAATACTTGTTTGTAAATAATGATTAATGTATAATGAGGCGTCGCATGGCGACGGTGGAATTTTCTAAATAATGTAATTCGTCGTCTTTGGGCGGCAAACAGAAAAATACGGATAGATATGCGATCCTTCACTATTTTGTTCGCTGGAGAACAAATGAAGCCTTGAGCGCTAAAAAGACTTGTAATGTTTTTCTCAAGTAAGACGGACGCAGATCTGTGGCAGTCTGATCTAATTTTTTACTAAATGTATAGAAACGTGTTATGTCTAAGTTTGAGTGAAGTGTAAAGAACTGTTATAACTTACCGTGACGGCGCACGAGCGACTCAAAGAAGACAACGGCCATATAAAAGAGCGCTCAATGGACATGATACGGACTTAAAAATCTACCGTCATTGTAGTACTAAGCTTAAGGTACGATATATGTTTTAGTTTATGATAAATATTTGTTCTGGGAATACTGAATCATTTAGCAGTGCTCATTCCTATCATCTCCTCAGTATTATTTTCATTTTAATTATGCATTTTGCTAAGATTACAGACACGGAGATCAGCAGTCCAATGTGTGTGTTACATTGATAAAAAGAAAACTGTTTTATCGTATTTTTGCATCAGCTTTAATATTGAATTTCCTTTTGTGTAATGTTACAGTTGTTTTTGCGTCCTTAAGAACTTTCTGGTCCCTTAGGAAATTGTTTTGTCATAACAATAACTTCACAACCGGGTATGATCGTATCTACGATCATGAAGTAATTAGAAAGACGATAACGCAATTTCTTAATCTATAGCACGCTAGTTGAGACTGTCTCAAGCCACGCGAAACTGCAAGTAGAAACTATTCACATCCCATAATGCAATATTTTATGACAATGGTCAATCCATGATTCTTACGCCAATTGCGATTGATAAAACAGTAAGCTAAATCTCAATTTCCAACTTTCCATTGAATAACAACATCACTTTTATTTTGTAACATCACAGACGCTATGCCGTGTGAAGTACTGGGGCGATCTACGAGGAAAGGGAAACAAAATGCTAGGAATGGGGGTAAGAAGCAGACAGCTTCAGTAGAGATAGATGTTTGTGAGAAGCGGTCGCGGGCAGAGGCAGTCAGAGTGTTAGGTTGAAGTTTCTGGGCTGCAAGGTTCTGTTGATCTTATATTCAGACGTGGGTCTCAGTTGGTAGACCGAAGAACGACAGATAGTCATCGTCTTTTGTGCAAGGACTTTAACAAGGAGGCACATCAGCTGGGAAGATAAATTTGTGCTAAGATTCGGAATGAAATTTAGTGTTAATTATTCCTTCCGAATGCATATTCACCTTCTCCTCCTCACATCTCCTACACCTATAACAGCGAATTTACGTCAGACAAACAAGTCTCCCTCTCAGTTCGGTGAACAGACTGAATTGCCTGTAGCACGAACCACTGTCAATCAATCCCAGACAAAATCCACGCACGATACGGAACAGAGCTTACGTAACCAAGGGGGATGAAATGTTTGCTATTTCAAGAGGCACCGTATCGAAGAGTTACGCCGCATACAGGGAAAGTGGATAAACATCATGTGCTGGCTGGATGATCAAGTACACCTCATGGTACAATGTTTGTTCCCCAGGGGTGATGCTGCATTCCAAGAAGACAGGGCCGCTGTCGGCAGAAACTGCGTCGTCCATGTCTGTTTCTGCAAGCACGAGCAGGAGAATGAGTTGTTGCCTCTGCTCTGGGTCAAAAAATTGTTCAAATGGCTCTGAGCACTGTGGTACTTAACAGCTGAGGTCATCAGTCCCCTAGAACGTAGAACTACTTAAACCTAACTAACCTAAGGACATCACACACATCCAAGCCCGAGGCAGAATTCGAACATGCGACCGTAGCAGTCGCGCAGTTCCAGAATGAAGCGCCTAGAACCGCTCGGCCACCGCCACCGGCCCTCTGCCCTTGCCACCAAATTATATTGTTACTGAGCCTGTGTGGTCTACTTGGCAGAGAAAGCTTGGTATCTCGTATCGATACCACTTCGTGGCGTATCAAGGTTGGTAATAGAATGGCAAGTTTCTGTCTGATGGTGACAGTGGTGGCACGGGAAGTGCGGACCCAGTACTGCATGCCTGCTGAGCCACAAATCCAGTGGCTCTGTACTATGAGCGTCCTCTACCGCAGCATTATAGGACAGCTGGCGTCAGCCGCTCGGCCCACTTGCGCTTGGAACCTCATCGCGTTGACACCACCGTTTGTGCTAGTACAGTGAGTCTTTTCTTATTGACGTTCTGATAACTGGAATCTGTTTCTTGCTGCCGGCCGGTGTGGCCGTGCGGTTTAGACGCTTCAGTCCGGAACCGCGTGACCGCTACGGTCGCAGGTTCGAATCCTGCCTCGGGCATGGATGTGTGTGATGTCCTTAGGTTAGTTAGGTTTAATTAGTTGTAAGTTCTAGGCGACTGTTGACCGCAGAAGTTAAGTCGCATAGTGCTCAGAACCATTTGAACCATTTTTTTTTGTTTCTTGCTGCTTATTTGTAGCGTTTCTTCATAAGTGTGGAGTAATAAAAGCACTCCGTCTTCAGGCCACAAGTGGCCCATCGGGACCATCCGACCGCCATGTCATCCTCAGATGAGGATGCGGATAGGAGGGGCGTGTGGTCAGCACACCGTTCTCCCGGTCGTTATGATGGTTTTCAAATGGTTCAAATGGCTCTGAGCACTATGGGACTCAACTTCTCAGGTCATTAGTCCCCTAGAATTTAGAACTAGTTAAACCTAACTAACCTAAGGACATCACACACATCCATGCCCGAGGCAGGATTCGAACCTGCGACCGCAGCGGTCTCGCGGTTCCAGACTGCAGCGCCTAGAACCGCACAGCCACTTCGACCGGCTATGATGGTTTTCGTTGACCGGAGCCGCTACTATTCGGTCGAGTAGCTCCTCAATTGGCATCACGAGGCTGAGTACAGCCCGAAAAATGGCAACAGCTCATGGCGGCCCGGATGGTCACCCATCCAAGAGCCGACCACGCCCAACAGCGCTTAACTTCGGTGATCTGATGGGAACCGGTGTTTCCACTGCGGCAAGGCCGTTGCCTGTGGAGTAATACTATCAAGTAAATCTTCTGCTTAATATGTGAACTTGTTCGCTAATCATTTCTGCTGCTGTCTAGTTTTCTTACGACAGCTGCCACACCACTCTGTAACCCAGCTCTCCTCACTGTTGTATATGACTTTGTATACGTCATACACAACAACCTGGCGACAAGTATTAGAACCTACATGTGGCTGTCATCTTGTTTCCTTCTTCTTGTTCTGTCGTCTTTGATTGGTTTTGCTATTATTGCTTACCCAGTGTTTGCCTTGCTTGTGCTCTTTATGTTCTAGTTTTCGCAGTTGCTGCTTTTGGACTCCTTTTCGATTTCTACGAGCTGTTTTTGCTTTCCCTGTGCTTTTCACAGTTTGTCTTTTGCATTACTTCATAGATTGTGGCTACTCCACCACATGTGCCTTATGCGCTGCCTGCATTTGATCTAATAGCAATTACTCTGTTTCAGGGTCAACAAATGGTGTAATTACTTGAAGTGATGAATCGCAGATGACTTCGCGCAAGACACCAGACACAGCTGCAGCTCCACTGCGTGTACAACCTGCACTGCCTGCATATGTGCCGCCATTTCGTGAGTTTGACGAGCTGAAAGAAAACTGGTCACAGTGAGACGCCCACTAAACCCGCTGGGCAGAACAGGTAATTAGGATTGTGGAAAGGGCCAAATAAGGTTGTGGTCAGTTTCACCTTCTAATTGTAATTGATTGTAATTTAATAACACATTTACAACCAAAGCGGCACATAGCCGAAACTTAACCAAATGCAACTCTTTCACGACTAAAGGCCTCCAAACAAGAAATCTTAAAAATCAACAAGATAAAAATTCAGTTTAAATAGCAATAAAATAATTAAAAAAACGTATAACACATCTAGGTGGAAAGCCTCAAGGCAAAGTAGATAGAACAAACATATTCAAGGTGCAATACAAATGGCTGGAGCCACAATTAAGTATCAAAATTTAAAAAAAAAATTAGTATAATCTTTTAAAGGCAGAAGGCCGCAATGTTTGAGCTTGAAGAAAAATTTTAAGAACAAGTTGCAAGGCTTAAAGCCCACTGTTAATTTACCAAAATCTTTTAAAAAAATATAACCATAAGCCTTAAATTTTAAGTAGCTGAAAACAGATAATTAAACACCGGTGGGAAAGACAATAAAGACAACGGCACTCAGAAGTCTCCAGGGAGAGGCGGTCTGCCCTCGTTCACTTAGGTGAGACAGGTGGTGAGGCCAACTACACGTGATCCGTCGGAACCTAACCAGGGAACAGCCACGGACCGACTGACACAACGACTTGTTTGCCATCAATCAGTACACGAGAACTCAAACACAAAATGTTACGAACGTGATAATCCACAATGAAGTATGTATCAGCTGTCAAAATTACACACCATGTTGGACAGCGACAACTGGTGAGGAAAGGACACTGCCTGAAATTACGTTAGTGGCCAGGGCAGGTAACCGTAACACTAACGGCCACAAGGCAGAAAATTACGCTGGTGCACTCGAAATTTAGTCAACCAGTATAGTTAATTGCACAGCATGGCTGCTAAATTTCAGCAACAGAAACACTAGGAATTGCTCACAGGGAAACCTCTCCAATAGCGAACCGCCGAAACGAAACACCACAACATGAATGGATGTGGCTTGTGTTGTAACGGCGACCGGAACGGTCGCGGGGTTGAGGTGACGGAAAGCGCGGCGGGACCCGCGGAGCGGCCCACGAACAACAACACGACGGGAGAGGACGGACACGACCAACGAAGGACGGAACGGACAACGACAAGATAGAAACAACGGATTCACACGAAAACCTAACAACCACGTCCACTCGTACACAAAACAAGAAAGTAAATAAGCTGTCTAAGGCGAGGCGATGTGTCCGGAAACGTACGCAAGGTTACTGGCTGGCTGAGCTTTTTCTTTTTTTTTTCCCTTTATTGAGTTTCGATTCCCCCTAAAAGGGGACGGGCTGGCAGCAGCTTATTACGCCGCTCTTCAGCCTACAGAATTTGTTTTAAAAAGATGAAGATAATAAAAAATAATAACAGTTGGCGATAAAATCGGCGACTTAAAGGTAAAATTCTGGAGCTTAAAACATAAAACACAGGGTTGATGATGCTAATAAAATACACAGGAAGCAGAAAAATAATAGACAATTAAAAAACACGGCGGCAGTCTGGGTTCTGTTCGCAAGAGATATAAAATACACACCCAGCGACAGCATGATTTCTGTTCGCAACACTGTGGAAAGACGCACAACACTGAACACTCACGTAAACACTGCACTAAAAAGTTGGCACAAATATGACATACCACACCCGAGTGCCGGTGGGGGGAAACTGGTCAGATGACGGGAAAAAAAGAGGGGGAAGGAGAGGAAAAGTGAAGGGGGAGGGGGGAAAGGAGCCAATGGAAGGTGAGGATCCATAAGAGGGGTGGGGGGTGCTGAGCAGACGTGCCAGGGAGTGGGGAAGGCAGAGTGGTGGAGTACAAAAGGACTCGGGGGGGGGGGGGGGGGGAGGGGTTGGCTGAGCGAGAGGCAGGCGCTTAAATACTCTAACGGGGGGCGCCGCTATTGGCCGCTGGAACCACGTATTCTACTGTGGCGCCCTCACACTAGATGCAGGCCTAGAGGCGCGCGCCGCCACAGCTTACGGCGCTATGGTGCAGAGACCTCTAGCGGTCTTCGACGCCCATGACGTCTGGCGGGGATTCAAATTCCGCGGCGTGTGGTACCAGAGCTTGGGTAGTTGAAACCACTACTCAACTCTTACGTCCTACGTCGGTGAACCACAAAGCTCGTAGCGATCGGACAGCCCCCACACATACTCTGACACTGCGCAAGGACCGCCAGCGGACCCAGCCGACTGCACCGCGCGGAGATAGCTCCCCTGGTCCGTAGCAACCGACCGACTCACTGTAGACCCCCTGGCCAGAAACCACATCGCCGAAACCGAAGTTGGTACATGGCGCAAATATCGATACATATCACTGCTGCCAATCGTAGAAGGAAGAAGAACCACGACATAACCACAACAAGGGAGGGAAACCAAACACAGATACACAGTGAAGTTCATGAAAACGCATAGCTGAGAGTGAGCACGGCTCACACAGTATCTCGTACAGTTCAATGCACGCATCGCAGTGCATCATATACAAGGAACTGATAAACATTCTTATTTCTTGGCTAGGGTAGGAGTAACTGTGTATCACTTATGCAGCAAACTTCTTGTGCTGGCATAAGCTGGCGCCAGCAGAATGATCGGCAAAGATGTAGCGCGAAGATCGATGATAGGGGCTGGATCAAGAGCGCCTGTCACAAGAGAGGCCAGAGACACACCGACAAGCAGCACGCCGCCAACGCCCTCTTGACAGCGTGTACGAGCTTGTAGGCCGCAGCCGCTGACCGGAGGGCGCCAGCACTGACTCACAGACTACAATAGTAAAAAACGGTTAAGATGGCTCTGAGCACTGTGGGACTTAACATCTGAGGTCATCAGCCCCGTAGAACTGAGAACTACTTAAACCTAACTACGCTAAGGACATCACACACATCCATGCCTGAGGCAGGATTCGAACCTGCGACTGTAGCAGTCTCACGGTTCCAGACTGAAGCGCCTAGAACCGCTCGGCCACTCTGGCCGGCGGCTACGATAGTACATAGCGACCAGAATTGCGACAAGAGCAAGATTACCGATATTGTCTGCAAGAGGACTATTACTGAGGAGCTTGTACCACAACTCATGCACTCTATTCAAGTTAAGTAGCAGCTATCTGTTCATGTAAATAAAGAACCGCGTTAATCGATGTGTGCATTTGTGTTATAGAAAGAGGATATCAGCCACCAATAATAACATTCTCTCCCCTGCTTCCTATGATACAAGACAAGATGAGGATACTACGTTTTCGTTTTTCTGCCACTTCGCTCAGTGTGTTAGTAGAATATGAGGTCCTGTCGCACACGCTTGCCAAGTGTTGTGAGGGCTGGGTACAAGTGGTGGCTACCTGTTACAAATTTTTTTGTTGCGTAAGCAACAAGGACAGACATATTGTCAGTGGGTGACTGAGCTGCAAAGCCTTACTAGACAGCGTAGATTCAAAAGCGACTGTCACAAACATTAGAGTGATACAATGGTTCGTGATGCCATCACACACAATCTGGAACAGATTCTTATATACCTGGACCCTTCCACGCTACAGGTTCTGCAAATTACAGACTATCAGGATTCCTGCGAAAGTGCAGCAGACAGTTTTGATGTAACATAGTTTTCTCCCGTCGACAGCTGCGTCAAGCAGAACTTGCGACAGGCTCGCAAACAGCAGCCCAGTCCACCACCCACAACGCCAACGTCAACACGTGTCGAATCCAGCACAAGGTTTGAAGTCGTGCCCTAATTGTAATACGCACATGATCGCTGATCTTGCCCCTCGCCTGAAATGACTTTTTTTTTGCGGCAAATGGGGACCTGTACAGCCTGTGTACTTATGGAAGCTTAACGCAACCCCTTCTGTTACTCCATCATGCCAATATAACTCACAGAGACGGTGTGTAGTGTGTTTTCAGAGACCCATACTGTAGTTAGTGAAAAAACAAAAACAAAAACCGGAGCAATAGCATCTCAGGAAAAGTTCCCACTTTATATGCAGTGCTATGTGAGGACGACAAACTTTTTGTGTCTCTTAATATTGCTGGACAATCCGTCCAATTGCAACTTTATACTGGCGCTTCAACGACTTTCCTCAGTTGTACAATTTGCTAATTGCTTGGCAAAACGAAGTTGTGCACATCGCACCATACGCTGACGGAGTATAATGGCCAAGACATTCCTGTCTTATTCACTTTTACCTTTCCTCAAACTTCACGAAATGTGACAAAGACAGCGACGTTCAAAGTGCTTTCCTCTCGAGACAGTGCTATTATTTATGGTCTAGATTTCTCTGGTTGTCTGCAGCTCGTGGTCGTGCGGTAGCGTTCTCGCTTCCCGCACCCGGCGGTTGGTTGCTTGGGGAAGGAGACCAGACAGCGAGGTCATCGGTCTCATCGGAGTAGGGAAGGATGGGGAAGGAAGTCGGCCGTGCCCTTTCAGAGGAACCATCCCGGCATTTGCCTGGAGTGATTTAGGGAAATCACGGAAAACCTAAATCAGGATGGCCGGACGCGGGATTGAACCGTCTTCCTCCCGAATGCGAGTCCAGTGTCTAACCACTGCGCCACCTCGCTCGGTCCCGCGCCCTGGTTCCCGGGTTTGATTCCCGGCGGGGTCAGGGATTTTCTCTGCCTCGTGATGACTGGGTGTTGTGTGATGTCCTTAGGTTAGTTAGGTTTAAGTAGTTCTAAGTTCTAGGGGACTGATGACCATAGCTGTTAAGTCCCATAGTGCTCAGAGCCATTTGAACCATTTCTCTGGTTTGTTAGGGTTAAGCTGTCAGGACAATGTGCCTTCTGTTTCTCCCTTTGATCCTCGGGACACTGTTGCTAAAATTCGTGCAGAATTTCAGGATTTGTTTTCTGAGGGTTGAGGCAAAGTTAATAATTTTGTTGCCCATGTCACAATGAAGGACAATGCATAGCCAAGTTTTGTTAGAGCTCGTTCTGTTCTTCAGGCTGTTCTAGAATAGGTAGGTGGCTTTGCAACCATATATCTTGCAAGATTTTGGGGCTGTAGCACTGACTACCAGTCACTGGACGTCCCCTCTTGTTATTCTGAAGAAGCCGTTCGACAGACTCTGGTTGTGCATTCATTTTAAGAAAATCACTCACATTTGTCCTCTGCCACGCTCTGAGGAATTGATGGATAAATTGGGTGCCGGTCTTTACTTTTTCAAACGTGATCTGCGCGAAATTTACTTTCAGATACCTCTGCATGAGCAGTCACAACAAGTCTTTGTCATTAATTCTGATCTTGGTCTCTTCAAATTTTTGAGACCACCGTTTGGCAGTACTTTTGCACCCGCCGTATTTTAGCGATTTCTGCAGCAGTTGATTGCATAGGTTCCTATTTACTCGAATTATTTAGTTGAAATTGTCGTCTCAGGTCACACTCCTGAAGAACACATAAGCAAGCTTCGCATTCTGTTTCAAGTGTTGTCTGCAGCTGGTCTCAATTGTAACAGAAAAAAATGTGTGTCTTTTCACACTGAACTTGAGTGCTTGGGACACGTCATTAATAGCCAGAGTGTTCACCCACCGCAATCACATTTGCTTGCTATCCGTGACCTTTCACTACCGCGCAGTGCGTGGGATTTGAAGTCTGTGTTAGGGAGGTTCACGTATGACATCAAATTTATTCCTAACGCTACTCAAATAGAGGTTTCCTTGCACCATCTGTGCCAAAAGAATGTTGGCATTGTTTGCTTGCAAAATTATCAGACTACTTTCCAGAAGATGAAAGCTGCTTTGCTTAGTAATCGATGCCTTTTCTTATTTTGATCCAGCAGCTGTCGATGCTTCCTCTTTTGGCATTGGTGCAGTTCTGACAGATAAATTTGATAATGTTCAAAGGCTGATTGCCTTTGCTTCAAACCTGTTAAACAAAGCTCAGTGTAATTATTCACAAACAGAAAAAGAGGCTCTCGGCCTTGTCTATGATGTCACTAAGTTTCACCAGTATCTTTTTGGAAAAAATTCTACTTGTTGACTAACCATAAACCTCTGAAATCTTTATTTAGCCCTTTCCAGCCAGTCTCAATACCCCATAGCGCAGAAGTTCCAACGGTGTGATATTTTTTTGTTAAATTAGCAGTATGAGGTAGTATATCAAACCATTTCTAAGCGTGGCAGTTCAGATGCTCTCTCTCACCTCTTTGTTGCCCAGGTTCAACATTCGACGAGTCCTCTGCTTCTTGTTGCTACATTGATGCACAAGACACATTTGCTTTGCATAGCTTTCTGCTTAACCATCAGAAAATTGCCCAGGCCACAGAAGGGGATCTTCATATGCAAATTCTGTTACTCTGCATCCGCACCGGTTGGCCGCATTTCACCTGACATATTTGTAGCTCTGTGATTCGCCGATATTTTGCCCATTGGCACGTCTTTGCAGTTCACCAAGATGTCAAATGTTCAATGCACTCTTAACATCTAAATCAAATGTTCAAATATGTGTGAAATCTTATGGGACTTAACTCCTAAGATCATCAGTCCCTAAGCTTACACACTACTTAACCTAAATTATCCTAAAGACAAACACACACACCCATGCCCGAGGGAGGACTCGAACCTCCGCTGGGATCAGCCGCACATTCCATGACTGCAACGCCCTAGACCGCTTGGCTAATCCCGCGCGGCACCAAGATGTCATTTTGCTTCACACCGATAATGACAAGTCACATATAGCGGTTCCCCAAGCTTTCCTGCCTGACGTGCATCATTTGCTACACCAAGGTCACAGGGCCACCATTTTCGCCAAGTAGTTGGCATGATGTCAGTGCACTTGGGAAGATCTGGATGTTTTAAACTGAACAGGTGGCTTCTCATTCCAAGCCTGTCCTGAAAATCAGTCAGCTCCAACTCAGCAGTTCTTTGCATGGACAAACCTCAAGCAATTTGACAAAATTTGCACTTGGACTGCATGAGTTCTTACTGAAACGCACATTGGCTCTTCATCGTTGACACTTTCAGCAAATTTCCCATTCTGGTTCCTACGCATTCTGCTCTGGCTCGTTGAACAGTCCACTGCTTGTCGTCGAACTTTTGGCTTGATGGATTGCCTGAAGTCACAGTCAATGGACATCAATTTGTTGCCACCGGGTTTGAACACTTTTGCACCACCTCTGGCATATCTCTCACATCATGAGTACACAATTCCACATGGAATCTAACTTGCGAAGCTGGACGCTTTGTACGAACATTTAAGCTACAGATGGACAAACTTCATGCCTCCCACACATGACATTAAGCTCTGTTGCTCTTCCTATCTCTCTACCACTCCCAGCTTCACGACAGACCATCGCCGGCAGATCCGTTACATGAACAATGTCACCGCGCCTTGTATCAGTTGGTGCACCCGCTGCAGCAGGTGGCACCCATTCTGCCCAGAAAGGCAAAGCACCAACTAACGATTCACTCTTTTACAGACTGTTCGGTGGACGGAGGTGCTGCAAGCAAGGCACCATTGTACGTTTACTAGGACGTTCTTCGTTTCTCCTGTAGCGATTGAGAGGATTCTTGAGGCGCCCCCAGAATCAAATGCATCCCTGTCAATTGTGTGATCCTGCCATAGGCTTTGTGCTTTCAGATTCTGTGGCTATCTGGACGCAGCTGCATCTGGCTCCCGTGGGCCCCCCACCCTCAACAATGATCCCAGAGGCGACAGAAGTCGACGTCCTTTTACAGTTGTCGCCAGCCCGACAGACTTCCCAGAGGCTGTCACAAAGGCCTCGTCAGGTCCCTCTGGTGTCATGAAGAAGCCTCTGTCTTCGTTTACTCCTCTGTCTCTGGATGTAGGTGCGTCCCTCTACCCCGTGTTTCAGCTTGTGCTTTGGGCAGCATCGGTCTCAGTTTCGGCTCCCGTCTCCTCATTACCACCTGCGCCGAGCCCTGTCCCCGTTGTCGTTAGCTCATCTACACTACACGTCTATGGTGAGGAGGTTTGGTGAGGAGGGATGTGGTACCATGTATGTATATCGAAAGGTGTGTAATGGAATGGCAAGTTTCCATCTGACGCCAATAGTAGTCGCGCGGGATCTGGCGGACCCCATAGGGCAGTGGTTCCCAACAAAATTTTCTCGAGGACACTCTCATCGAGCATGATTGGTACTTTGTCACATCACAGTATCAGCTACCGAAAAAAAGCCAAATTAAGAGTCTTTATACGTTTTCTATTTTTGGTACTTAGAAAAAACATTGACATATTTATTATTGAAAAAATATTGAGCTTAAATCTTAGTTCAATTTAGCCATCATTGTTATTGTTAAATTTTTGATTATTGCTCAAAATCTTTGTCTTCAAATCTGGGTGTTTAGTATAATAAACTCCTTAAAAAAGTAAAAATTGAATATGAAGTGAAAATGACAGGGAAAAATTAAATCTGATGGTATTGGTCTTTCAAGTGTACTACACTTGAGATTCCATTGAGCAGATATGTATGAAAAATAAGAAAACACTAATTTCATACAAGGTATTATTTATTTAAAAAAATACAGTTACAACAGAGTACTCCATCAGTATACAGTTAGTTTTCAGTTCAGATGAGTTCCATCTGACCTATGAGTCCGTTATTTCTGAAATATTGGGTTCCAAACTTGAAACTTTCACTGAAATCCGACCGCATGTCAAACTGTTTTAATACTGTTTTAATACAGAATATTGAATATGTAAACAACACGGTCTCTGAATCCACTGGCAATAAGTTAACAATGGCCGATTGTCGCCTGAAATGAGAGTTTCTGTGTAAAGTGACTGTCAGTTGTCAGCTGCAAAGAGGCAGCGCGCGCAGTCTAACCGCATACAGAAGAACTATTTGCCTCTATCTAAATCTCTCCCCACTAAACCTCTCCCTACCTCCCTTCCCCCCCCCCCCCCCCCCCCCGAGTCCTTTTGTATTCCACTCCTCTGCCTACCGCACTCCCTGTCGCCCTGTCGCGTCTGCCCAGCGCCCCCCACCCCTCTTATGGGTCCTCATCCTCCATCAGCTCCTTTCCCGGCTCCCCCCCATTTTTTTATTTTCCCATCATCCAGTTTCTCCCCCCACCTGCTCTCGGCTATGGTATGTCACATTTGCCACCTTTTTAGTGCAGTGTTCCAGTGACTGTTCTGTGTTGTTCGTCTTTCTCGTGTTGCGAACAGAAACCATGCTGTAGCTGGGTGTGAATTTTATGTCTTTTGCGAACAGAAACCAGACTGCCGCCGTGTTTTTTTAATTGTCTGTCTATTGTTTTACCTGTCTGCTTTGTATATATTTTCTTAGCGTCATCATCCCCCTGTTCTTTGTTTTAAGTTCCACGATTTCTTTTCGCCATGTTACTCTTTAAGTCTCCGATTTTATCGCCAGTTTTTAATATTTATTCTCTTCATCTTTCTAACAAAGTCTGTAGGCTGAAGAGCGGCATACTAAGCTGCTGCCAGCTCACCCCCTTCGGGGGGGGGGGGGGGGGGGGGCAGGAAAAACAGGAGAAAAGAAAGCTCAGCCAGCCAGTCTAACCTCGAGTTCGTGTTTGTTAGGTTTCCATCTGACTCCGTTATTCGATCTTGCTGTTCGTTCTGTCCTTAGTTGGTCGTGTCCGTCCTCTCCCGCTGTGTTGTTGTTCGTGGGCCTCTCCGCGGGTCCCGCAGCGCTTTCCGTCATTTCAATACCGCGACCGTCCCTGTCGCAGTTACAACAATACGAAATATATTTAATATATTTTTTATTCTAATAGCATCTTCCTGACCGCTCTGGCACAGCTCGCGGACTCCTGGGGGTCCGCGGACCACCTGTTGGGAACCACTGCATAGGGCAAATCCACCAAGCCACACGTTCAGCAGCTCTGTACTGCGAGGGCGCTCTGCCACCACAATATAAGGCGACAGGTGGCAACTGCACACCCCACTTGCACTTGGAGCCTCATTGTGACGACACCATCATTCACGCTAGCACAGTGAGTGTCTTCCTTGTTGACGTGAAGCTGGAGTCCGTTTCTTGCAGCTTATTTTTGATGAGACTCCATATGCTTCGAGAAATACCAGTTAAGTAAATCTTCTGTTTACTAACTTGCTACCAAATCGTTTCCGCTTGTGTCCAGCTTTCCTGCAACTACAGTTGTCGCGCCACACAGTGGCCCACCTGTCCTTACTATTGTATACAACGAGTATGAAGTTGTACACTGCAGAAGTGTGCATGATTGCTATGCAAGTCCACAACCGTTACCTGCGCTTGCCACTATTTGGCAGGACGAATGGTCGCTCTGTAGTGAATTGGAGATAGGGATACTGAGTATGTAAATAATATTAACAACGTGAACATAGCTTTGTGCAAGGTGAAGCAAGGCGGCTACAACCTAATGGGAAAAATCAAATTGAAATCGGCAATTTCGCTACGGTTTTGATGAAGAGGAGAAGTTAAAGATGTAGTGGATTGTTATACGCGTAAAAAAAGAGTATTCTCACTTTGGAACTAAAAGTGGGACTTCGAATTTGTTGAAACAAAAGTGTAAGGCTTAAGGGTATATGGAACGCCCTATGCTTACAATTTTAAATTGAGCTAAAAGTTAGGAACATTTTCTCATTTGTTATTTGGACGATACTATTGATTTTTCACTGAACGCAGAGATATGTTCTGCTTTTATGCTGAATTATTAATTTTGAAAAAATAATGTATAGGTTTTCAGATATTTTATTTTTTGTAAATGTTAAAAAAAGTTACACATTTTAACAAGTATTTTAAAATTTACATCCATTAATACAAAATAATTCCACATATCTTTTAATTAAGATGTATTAGAAGGTCTTAAGGAACAACTACAGAAAATTTCATCTTTCTACTATAAATAAGCCCTGAGAAAATGTACCTTATACACAAAAAAACTAAAGTTACGGGGAAATTAGCTTCAAAGTTTTTACTTCAGTACAAGCCTGCTCCATAGCTTTTATTATCAGAATCGTCCAATAGCTTCCTCTTGATGGCTCTGTTATGCTATCTAGCCATCTTTGAATATACTTTTATGGCATTATCTGAAAACCTGAGCTGTTCCTTGTACAAACAAAGCATAGCTGTGGCAGTTCGTAGTCCTACACAGAGCCCCAACTTCTGCAGAACTTTGCACTTTGTTATATTGCCCTGATTGAATGATGAAACAGCATCATAAACGCCAAAGTGAAGTGTGTTTATACCCACAAATACAGTTTTAGGTAGTCTATTCCATATCACATGGTTCACACACTCATTTGGATTTTGAGTCCAGCCATGAAGACATTTCTTTAGTAGACTAATATCTGCGAGGTCTCGGAATATTGGTTTTATTTCATCCATTATGGCAGGTGGCAGGTGATTAGGGTGATTGTATTGTTTCTTAGTTACCTTGCCTCTGTTGTACTTGCACCAACTATCGTCTCCTTTTGGACATAGCCCATGTTGGGGATTCTCATTGTTTGAAGCTGTATGAAAAAACAGAGCCCAGACTGCTCTTCTCATTAATTCTGCATGTGCTGTATTCTGTCTTATTGCTAGACCATAGCACTTCTGAATATGATCTATTGTAGCATCTGTCAGTCGATTTTTCCCATCTAAAGTTTTTCCATCGCTCAATTTCTTGCCTTTCATGCTAGCCTTGAGCCGTCGAAGTCTTGATCCCATCCTTTTCTGAACATGGGCAACATACCCCAGTTTGGAAATTTTCACATCGTTATCATAGGGTCTCAGTTCCTCAATTTCTTTAAAAGCCTTTGAGTCACCATCTCCAAGATAATTTATGTATCTAACGTTGTACCATTTTACTGAGTGTTGATAAATACTTCTTACACCAGCAACTTCCATACCACCACTTGACCCATAGTAATTTGCCATGCACTCTTCTTCATGTTTATTTTTCATTTTCTCCTTGCATCTGCAATGCTTGGAAAGAATTGCCACATCAACTACCTTACCAGTGTCCACACATGTAGCTGTTACTACACCATTCAGCGATGTATGGCCTCTCTTCTGCAGCTTCCATCAAAAGCTATGGACAAGTCTCTGCTATTATTATTTTCAACAACTGCTTCCTCCACAGCATCTTTCATGTTTTCCTGTGCCACATCTTCTACAGCAGAGCCTATTGCAATTATGTGTTTGTTAAATTTTGAAGGTGGAGGAGGGAGGTTCATCACACCACACAACATGGCACCTGCAGCCCTGCCCTTTCCTATACACCGTAATCCATAAACCAGTCTAATGTTTATAGTTTACCTGTATCTGCAGTAACATGTGAGGAATTGAAGAAAGTAACACTGTGTTTGCAATAACTGCACATCAACTCTAATTCACAAGCAAGTCCTACATGTGTTTCAATGAAACACCACATTTTCCACATTGTTTGCAGCACACATTGTTCTCCAAACCTTCTGATAATAAAGAGACGTTACTTACCTCATATTTTGTAGTCCCAGCATTTAGTTTCTTGTATTCTTCTTCAATTCCAGCTAGTTCTCTTCTTGAAGCACTTTCCGGTGTAGTGGCAGCAGTATCACTCAATGTATCACTACCAGTGTTGAGGTTAGTCGCTACTGGGACATCAGATACTGATGAAGATGAATCAGATGAATTTTTAGTACACTTTACTTTCTTGCGCCAATGTACACGCTTTCTAAATACCTTCAGACTAGGTCTTGGCATGTTGAAGGAAAGAAAACTCAATGACTAGTCCACATACGACTTCCACAACAATGACATGGATGTACTCACAAAGGAAACAATACAAATGGTGCAGAAACTATTGTCAACTGTCTAGCAGTGTAGCCAACAGAAAAGCTAACTCTCTTGTGCTCAATTATATCTCTGGCTAGGCTGTCTATATCAGGTATATCTCGCGTCTCATAAACAAGGTGCGGAACATCGTGGGTCGAAATTATTTAAAAAAATTATTTAAAATAGTTCTATTCACGTCAACCAAATATTTTATACATGGTATTAAACGGGAGAGTCGAAATTTTTCGAAAATGCATTTACCCAAAAATCGATTTTTTCATCGAAAAACACATTCCGTATACCCTTAACGAAATAGTGCTACATTTTTTTAACACTAACAGAGAAGTTCTTGAAGTTCCCCCGAGTATGAAGGCATTACATCGAAAAAGAAACTCATCAGTCTTGTCAATAAAGTCATTTTGACCTCTCAAAGTTTCACGTGCAGATGGTTTTGTTGTAATGGTAAGTTCCCTATTCATGTGGGGGGACAAGTACCATGCTGCAATCTAAGAACTGCTCCTTCACAGAACTATTTCGACTCATTGGAAGGAATTCACCGTTATTATGTGGGAATCTCTTTATGGAACGGGTAAAGAATAGACTGGCTAAGTTATATAACAGTTTGGTTATGATAGGCATCTATTTTCACAGTCATAGTTGCAGAATGTAAATTAGAGATTCGAACTCCAGCAGTCGGAAATACAGGCCACGCGCTAAAGTGCAGGACCGTACCGAACATCTGAAAATGATTTAGAAAATTACAGTGTTGGGTTGGTGCAAAAGTTCGTATCGTTTTTACGTAAGTTTAATAAACACAAAAGATACAAAATGGTTCAAATGGCTCTGAGCACTATGGGACTCAACTGCTGAGGTCATTAGTCCCCTAGAACTTAGAACTAGTTAAACCTAACTAACCTAAGGACATCACAAACATCCATGCCCGAGGCAGGATTCGAACCTGCGACCGTAGCGGTCTTGCGGTTTCAGACTGCAGCGCCTTTAACCACACGGCCACTTCGGCCGGCAAAAGATACACGTGAGACAATCTTTAGTCATCAATAACATGTTTACAAACTGTCTGCTAACACTGGGGTAACTTTCCGGTTGTGCGATTGTAGAAATCACGTGGTTCTGAGGCGAAGAACTCATCGAGCAATGTTCGGGAGCACTTTCATCCGAAGAGGAAGTTCCTCGAAGACTGTTCCATAGACAGCGTGTAAGGTGAAAACCTGAGGGCGGAAGTTCAGGTGAATAAGTTGGGTGCGGAATGTCTTTCAATCCAACTACTGTATAGTGATTTTGTCAGTTTACCAAAAAAATGGCTCTGAGCACTATGGGACTTAACATCTGTGGTCATCAGTCCCCTAGAACTTAGAACTACTTAAACCTAACTAACCTAAGGACATCACACACATCAATGCCCGAGGCAGGATTCGAACCTGCGACCGTAGCAGTCGTGCGGTTCCGGACTGAGCGCCTAGAGCCGCTAGACCACCGCGGCCGGCGTCAGTTTACCAGAAAGCCGGCGGGCGTTATTGTAGAGTAGCATCGCTTCACGCAGTCGTCCTTGTCGTTGTTCTTGCATTGCATATGCATGCGTCTCAGTCGCTGACAGTAAATGTCAGCAATGACTGTTACACCTCAGGTAGGCAATTCGTAGTACATCACACCGTAACTGTTCCACCAGATGCGTATCATTCTTTCCTGTACGCGCGCAGGTCTAGTTGCTGCTTTGCTTTGGGCTCGGTCGTTCCTTTCTTTTCCGTATGTAAGCATAAAGACATTGTACATCGGGAGTGCTCATGCCGGCATAAAGTAAGCCATCTATACTGGATTAGTTTAATTACTATCCCAACCTCTACACTAACAAGCGGACCGCGCCTACTCTTGATCGTCAAAATTTTTAATGTGTGCAGGGCTTAGCCAGAAATTAAAGTGACCGAAGTTGGAGCTCTAGATGGCCAAGAATTCAGTAAAAAAAAATTAAAAAATAAAAAAATTCTGGCGCGGATAGAGTGAGGCATGAGGCTTTTGTGGTAATCCAATTTCCAGGAAACGGTTGGTGTGGCGGGAAGGCTACAGAACGATAATCTGAGGATCGTGGATTCGAGTCTTTCTGTGAGAACATTTCTTACTTTTGTTTTCAGTGTTTAAGTTCCTTACACTGTAAATAAACCGAAATAATGCTAAAAACATTGCATTTATTAATATTTTAATAAAAGGCATGACAAGGAAACCCAAAGGAAAATTTGGTGGGGGTTAGACGTCATTACTTCATCAAAATCTTGGAACCTTACAACAACAACCTTATACAAAAAAAATTATTCATGTGATGAAGTTTTACGTGAAGGAAACCAAATTTCTTCTTTTAACTGACTCGTGGAGAGGACAAAAAACTCCACGGCGAGTTTTTCAAGCTGATGGATTGGGATCATGCGCTATTAAAGTGATTCCTCCACCCACCCCCAAATGCACTCGTTAATGCTACCTTTTGATAGAAACACTTTGAAATAGCTCTTTTTCTCATCGAGAATGGGAAAGAAATCGCGTTCCGAGAAAGTCATCAATACATATCAAAATATACCCTATTGCCGATCACATCAAAATACATCGCCTTCCCGACGATTGATCAAATGATGTGCTACGAGTGGTCAGCTGGAACACAATGCGTCAAGAGGGAACGTTTTATGAATGTAAACCAAACACGTTCTTAAAAACCACCATGTAATTGTAAAAATGCAATGTTTGTAATATGTGCAAGATGCCAAGAAAAATACTGTTTCTCGTGTTTTTGCGATGAATATAACTCCAGCACGTGTAAATCATCGACTATTAAAATGATGAGAGTATCTAATTTTATATACGAAATACTAAATTCTCTTGTGTGCCTTACAATTCCTCTCTGCAAATTTGTTCGCAGTCCCGATTTATCATTGACCCTCCCTTTAAATGCATTTTACTGAAATATTAATGAATACACACACAGAGCATTGCCTAGGTTTACTTGCGATGTAAGGAAGTTAACCACCGAAAACAATAAAAAATTAAATAGCAATTTCGACAGAAGGACTCGACCCTAGGACCCTCGGATTGTATTCTTGCCACTGCGCCAACCGCTTGCTGTACGTAATGTTAACGAAAGAGACTCATCTCTCTCTCTCTCTCTCGATCTGCTCCAAAAATGCTATTTTGTTCTAAACGCTTGGTCGTCTGGAGCTTAAACTTCCGTTATTTCCATTTGTGGCCAAGCGCTGCGTACGTCATAAATCTGGACGAAATCGGCGATGACGGGTAGGCATGGCTCACTTGTAAGTGCTCGTAGGCACACCGGAAAGTATATTCCACTGTGTGAGGTATCAGAAAGATATTTGCTTACAACTAACAGTAGCTGTTGTAGATCTCTTTTACGACGATATAGGACATGCCTTAGTATTACAATTTCAGAACAACAAAAATAAAGTAATTCATGTATACAGGTATTTACAGGTCTAGTACGATGAGCACAGGACATGTAGTCGAACAGAACCTTATAATAGGAACCATCACGGCATTAACCCGACAGCCGGCCGGTGTGGCCGTGCGGTTCTAGGCGCTTCAGTCTGGAACTGCGTGACCGCTACGGTCGCAAGTTCGAATCCTGCCTCGGGCATGGATGTGTGTGATGTCCTTAGGTTAGTTAGGTTTAAGTAGTTTTAAGTTCTAGGGGACTGATGACGTCAGATGTTAAGTCCCATAGTGCTCTGAGCCATTAACCCGAAATACTTTAGGGAAACCACAGAAAACGTAAATCAGGATTGCTGTATGAGGACTGAAACCTCTCACCCCCCATCAATCCCGAACAGTAACTCATTCGCTTTACCTTTATCACCAAATACTGATTTACAAATAAATTATTTAATAAAGAAAATGTCTAATATTGCAGTGTTCATTTTTCAGTCCCAGTCACTGCATAAACTATACACATACATTGTTTGATAACACTGCACACACTATCGGCTGATGTCAGAATTATTTTGTGCACACCAGCTTCCCATTTGTCAGCCTGAAAAACTGAGTCAGCATCCCCGTATAACGACTGAGATGTTGAGCTCAGAAAGAGGATAACCTATCAGCATTATACAAAGCATAACACTGGGAGTACGCTTTTCAAGAAAAGGAAAAAATAGAGAAAAATACGGGTTAACAAGTTCCTTTTAACCACCTTTTTAAATAAGTCTGTTTAGCAATTACCTTTGGTAATGTATTGTTGAATTTTATTCCTCGGTAGAAAAAACTGTTTCCAGTTTTATGTTTATTCTTTCTTGGCACATGCAAGTTTATATTTTGTTCCACGCTCATGGACAGAGCTCTTTTTACAGTGTTTATCAATGTTATTTTTTTATGTGTGCAACTTCAGAACCCAAACTGTGAAGCTTATTCAAGTAACTCATTGATCTGTCTTTCATGACTGATTCTATTATTTTTGGCGATTATGACCGCAGAGAAAGGAGCCGGTGATTTTTATGTGTTCTGAATTACCTTTTCTTAGCAGAGATACAATTTCCCTTGTTTGAAGGACTCGTTTGTTATGTTTGTTAAGGGAGCTTATATATTCTCTGTGCACTGTTTCAGCGCTTTGTAACATCATCACGGAATCACGGTACACAGACTGTATGGCGGCTAATGAAGAAATATCAGACATTACATGTTGTGTTTCTGACTGCCATTTGCAGATCGTAATGTATGGATCTGCATATCTGCTAGCGACTGCAGACATGTGCTGCCAAAATTTTCAATTTCTTCATAAGTATATTGTCCAAAGTAAGTAAGGTGATCACCCTTCCTGAAACTCTGATGATCCACTGAGCGCAGCAGGGTGAGAAGTTCGCCATTCACTCGGTCTACACCATTAGTACACTACTGGCCATTAAAGTTGCTACACCACGAAGATGACGTGCTACAGACGAGAAATTTAAGCGACTGGAAGAAAATGCTGTGATATGCAAATGACAAGCTTTTCAGAGCATTCACACAAGGTTGGCGCCGGTGGTGACACCTACAGCGTACTGACATGAGGAACGTTCCCGATTTCTCATACACAAACAGCAGTTGACCGGAGTTGCCTGGTGAAACGTTATTGTGATGCCTCGTGTAAGGAGGAGAAATGCGTACCATCACGTTTCCGACTTTAATAAAGGTCCGATTGTAGCCTATCGCGATTGCGGTTTATTGTATCGCGACATTGCTGCTCGCGTTGGTCGAGATCCAATGACTGTTAGCAGAAAATGGAATCGGTGGGTTCAGGTGGGTAATACGGAACGCCGCGCTGGATCTCAACGGCCTTGTAATACTAGCAGTCGAGATGACAGGCATCTTATCCGCATGGCTGTAACGGATCGTGCTGCCACGTCTCGATCCCTGAGTCAACAGATGGGGAAGTTTGCAAGACAACAACCATCTGCACGAACAGTTCGACGACGTTTTCAGCAGCATGGACTATCAGTTCGGAGACCGTGGCTGCGGTTACCCTTGACGCTGCATCACAGACAGGAGCGCCTGCGATGATGTACTCAATGACGAACCTGGGTGCACAAATGGCAAAACGTCATTTTTTCGGATGAATCCCGGCTCTGTTTACAGCATCGTGATGGTCGCATCTGTGTTTTGCGACATCGCGGTGAACGCACAATGGAAGCGTGTATTCGTCATCGCCATAGTGGCGTATCACCCAGCAGGATGATATGGGGTGCCATTGGTTACACGTCTCGGTCACCTCTTGTTCGCATTGACGGCTCTTCAAACAGTGGACGTTACATGTTACATTTCAGTTGTGTTACCGAGCGAGGTGACGCAGTGGTTAGCACACTGGACTCGCATTCGGGAGGACGACGGTTCAATCCCGTCTCCGGCCATCCTGATTTAGGTTTTCCGTGATTTCCCTAAATCGCTTCAGGTAAATGCCGGGATGGTTCCTTTGAAAGGGCACGGCCGATTTCCTTCCCCATCCTTCCCTCACCCGAGCTTGCGCACCGTCTCTAATGACCTCGTTGTCGACGGGGCGTTAAACACTAATCTCCTCCTCCTCCTCAGGTGTGTTACGACCCGTGGCTCTACCCTTCATTCGATTCCTGCGAAACCCTACATTTCAGCAGGATAATGCACGACCGCATGTTGCAGGTCCTGTACGGGCCTTTCTGGATGCAGAAAATGTTCGACTGCTGCCCTGGCCAGCACAGTCTCCAGACCTCTCACCAATTGAAAACGTCTGGTAATGGTGGCCGAGCAACTGGCTCGTCACAATATGCCAGTTACTACTCTTGATGATCTGTGCTATCGTGTTGAAGCTGCGTGGGCAGCTGTACCTGTACACGCCATCCAAGCTCTGTTTGATTCAATGTATCAAGGCCGTTATTACGGCCAGAGGTGATTTTTCTGGGTACTGATTTCTCAGGGTCTATGCACCCAAGTTGCGTGAAAATGTAATCGCTTGTCAGTTCTAGTATAATATATTTGTCCTATGAATACCCGTTTATCATCTGCAGTTCTTCTTGGTGTAGCAGTTTTAATGGCCAGTAGTGTAACTTTGTGTTTTTCATTTCTGACCGCCCCCAGAATTGTTACCGGTGTGTTTCGCCGTATCTTTTACAAAAGTGAATCTGGAACAATTGGCGTCTTCATACGGGGTCCTACTCCCTTGCTCTTGCCTATCTACTACGTTGAACCACTGATAGCGAGGAAAAGTATAAAACACGGAGACACTATACCTATGACGACAACGTTAGCTCTGACACTTCGAATTCTTGCTACTGATCATAATTACTTCAGTTTGAAGTTGCAGTGCAAGGGTTCTTCTACACTGGTATGTAGCATCGATCCGTAAGTTTGGCAAGCTATGGTGAAATCTCAGGAAAGCTGCAGTAAGGTAAGTTGATGACTACTTAACGTTTCCATCTTCGGGAAACGAGACACCTATTTTATTCTTAACATTTACACTAAAAAAATAGACGCACCGTGAAGCAATTACCCGAATTTCCATGTTGGTATCCCCACCGCTGTGTGATTCCTTGGAGTGCTATTTCTTTTCGTAGGCGGACCCCTTTGGCTGTCACCCCCGGCACCCATACAGCACAATGGTACGACGATAATCTACACCCAGTTTGGTTGCTCTTCATGGGAAGCCTTCCTGGGCTTACATTTCAGAAAGGTCATGTACGCTCGCACATGGCGAAAGTTTCCATTGCCTGTCTACGTGCTTGCCAGACCGTACCTAGGCCAGCAAGGTCGTCGGATCTCTCCCCTGATGCGAACGCTTGCAGCGTTATGGACAGGGCCCTCCAACCATATGGGCATTTTAACGATTTAATTCTCCAGTTGGTCAGAATTTGGCAAGACGTCCCTCGGGAAGACATACAAGAAGTCTATCAGTTATTCCCAATCCGAATAACTTCTTACATAATGGCCAGAAGTGGATCAACTCGTTATTGACTTGCTCAATTTGTCAAGGTCTTTCTCTTGAGTAAATCACCCAATTTTTCTGACATTATGTTCATTTGTTTGTTTGAAAAAGAACATTACCGATTTTCGTCTCATTCGGATAATTCCATCGTGGAGCGTCCTTTTTTTGTCTTACAGTCTGTTTGAATGAGTACGAAAACTTAATCTTCTAGCAGTGGGATGTAGTAAAAAAAAAAAACACCGAACGAAGAATCAGAGGCATGCGTGACTTCGCCCCGGTGCTTGCTGCCTCTTGCCCCTCTGTGCACCAGCGCTTGCACCTAGGTGTAAGAGCACATTAATAAGCCATTAACATTTTCCCTTTCTGACCAACAAAGAAGAAAGCCGGCCGCGGTTGGCCGAGCGGTTCTAGGCGCTTCAGTCCGGAACCGCGTGTCTGCTACGGTGCAGGTTCGAATCCTGCCTCGGGTATGGATGTGTGTGATGTCCTTAGTTAGGTTTAAGTAGTTCTACTTTCGAGGGGACTGATGACCTCAAATGTTGAGTCCCATAGTACTCAGAGCCATTTCAACCATTTAAATTTGAACAAAGAAGAAATTTCTTTCCCTTGAGTAAAGTAACTGAACGTCTTAAGGGGACATCACTTGGCAGAAAGTACTGTAATGACAACACCAGCTGCTGCTTTCCTCGTTATGGTGTCGATTTTCAAATATGTGAGAGCTGTGAAGCACCACCAAACAAGAAACGTAATACCATGACACCATTTTTTTTTTTGTGCTTCGCAATACTTTTCGTTCACCCGAATTATGCAGTGCTTTCGTATGAGGTGTGACACGGGATTTCCTAGGCTACCTATATATTTAAGATAGTGCAAAAACTAGCAGCCACAGTGTTCCAAAATGTTCAAATGTGTGTGAAATCTTATGGGAGTTAACTGCTAAGGTCATCAGTCCCTAAGCTTACACACTACTTAACCTAAATTATCCTAAGGACAAACACACACACCCATGCCCGAGGGAGGACTCGAACGTCCGCCCGTACCAGTCAGACAGTCCATGACTGCAGCAGCCATAATGCCTCCAGTGACAAAAATGCTTTTTGTAAGCGTAAGAAAACATTTCCACCTTCTGACCGAACAATCCTTCCATAGAAAACCCCAGAAAACTAAAATTTGTAGGGTCTGTACATGTTTTGCAAGTGCAAAAATTAATTTTAGCGCTCCATATATGTGGAGCATTTTCCTAATCGTTGCGTGTGTGGTGCGTTTTTCTGTTCCTTTGGATTACTTTGGGGCAACGGTCGTAACGTCTGAAATTTCGTGTCTGTCTTTCTAGCACTACATCTGGTTCAGGGAACCTCGTTTGTTTAGGACATATTTTAAAGAAACAAAGATTTAAAGCCATACTTCACAGCATTTCTGACATGTGAAACGCTCCCGAGAGTCTGTATTTACGGCGGACGCCAGCAGCGGGCGAATGAAGTTGTTCATTAATTCCATCAAGGAGCGCTCGCCGCCCATCTGCGCGGTACACATCGTTCTCTCGAGCACATGCGCCCGGCGCGGCCCCGCGCCCTGTTTACGTTTCTTGGAAGTAAACGGCGCAGCGTACAAGCGCCTGCGCCTGCCCGGCTGTCGCACTCGTATCTGATGGAACCAGGCCGCGACCGACTCGTCTGGCGCAAACTTCTCTGGCTGTTGCACGGTGTCGCTGTAGCAGCGGGGATGCTAAATTTGCTGGCAAAGCGGCATCTGTCATTTCGTCATCACAGCAATGGTCATGACTGATTATTAAATACATACCAAATAAATAAGCCGCTCAAAGGAAACATCACTCTAACGGCCGGCCGCGGTGGTCTAGCGGTTCTAGGCGCGCAGTCCGGAACCGCGCGACTGCTACGGTCGCAGGTTCGAATCCTGCCTCGGACATGGATGTGTGTGATGTTCTTAGGTTAGTTAGGTTTAAGTGGTTCTAACAAGGGAACCTCCCCATCGCACTCCCCTCAGATTTAGTTATAAGTTGGCACAGTGGATAGGCCTTGAAAAACTGAACACAGATCAATCGAGAAAACAGGAAGAAGTTGCGTGGAACTATGAAAATAATAAGCAAAATATACAAACTGAGTAGTCCATGCTGAAGATAGGCAACATTAAGAAGAGAATCAGCTCAGTAGCGCCGTGGTCCTGTGGTTAACGTGAGCAGCTGCGGAAGGATAGGTCCTTGGTTCCAAGTCTTCCCTAGAGTGAAAATTTTAATTTTTTATTTTCAGACAAGTATCAAAGTTCAGGCACTCACACACAATGAACTTCGCTCTCCAAAATTCCAGGACATGTTCAGATTGGCTTGGACATATGCAGGATTTGACGGTCTACCCACGGAAAAATTTGAAAACGTTAAAAACATATGTTTTGACAGAGGACAGGGAAAACTGTGCGACTGTGAAACTGTTGCATACATTTGTTGCAGTTTATGTGACAAACTCTTATGTTTTCATCACTTTTTTGGGAGTGATTATCACATCCACAAGAAAACCTAAATCGGGGAAGGTAGAAGAATCTTTTTACCCATTCGCCAAGTGTACAAGTTAGGTGGGTCGAGAACATATTCCTGTCATGTGACGCACATGCCGTCACCAGTGTCGTATAGGATATATCAGACGTGTTTTCCTGTGGAGGAATCGGTTGACCTATGACCTTGCGATCAAATGTTTTCGGTTCCCATTGGAGAGGCACGTCCTTTCGTCTACTAATCGCACGGTTTTGGGGTGCGGTCGCAAAACACAGACACTAAACTTATTACAATGAACAGAGACGTCAATGAACGAACGGACAGATCATAACTGCGAAAATAAATAAATTAAACTTTTCACTCGATGGAAGACTTGAACCAAGGACCTCTCAATCCGCAACTGTTCACGCTAACCACGTGACCACGGCACTCCTGAGCTCACATTGTCCTTGATGTTGCCTATGTTGGGATGGTCTACTCAGTTTGTATATTTTGCTTATTTTTTTCATAGTTCCACACAACTTCTTCCTGTTTTCTCCATTGATCTGTGTTCAGTTTATCAAGGCCTATAAACTGTGCCAGCTTATAACTAAATCTGAGGGGGGTGCGATGGGAAGGTTCCCTTGTAAGTTCTAGGGGACTGATGACCACAGTAGTTAAGTCCCATAGTGCTCAGAGCCATTTGAACCATCACTCTAACGCTGTAACATAGACAATGGGCTCGATTCGTCTAGGAGGAGAGTCCACAAAATTTCTTCGGGAATGGCATGTCCAGCTGAAACCACTCAGTGATAAGTACCAACCGTAGAGCTATCAGACTTCGGGTGTGTCGATTGCTACTTATTATCCGTTCTTCCTGTCATGTCCAATTTCTTGGACATTGAGTTGGGTAGTAATAATACCAGTTTTTTAGATCACCTTGTTTAAGTAATACTTTATTAATTACAACAAAACTTCTCTTTGCTCGCCAGGCTAGGCTGTAGCTACGAAACTGCACACGTGGACTTGGGGGTTCAGAACGCATTAAACGAGACACGATTACTGAGCGACGAACTGAAACAAGTTCAGAATGGCCGTACTGGGACTTCCCCCAGTCATTAGAAAACACAAGTTCGTAGACACTTGTTGACATAGTCCCGATAGCGATGGCACGTAGGCAGCTCAAGAGAGACGGATGTCTCTTCACTCCCCGACGGCTGACAGGGGCTGTGTCACGGCAAGTAGGTAGCACAGCGACTTTTTCCGACAGCAACTTCCTGTAAGTGGTCAGGATCCGACTTCGAACTGAACTGTCCACTTGGCCTCTGGCAGTGCTATTTCAGGGCAGAGGCGGTGGTTCCTCGGAACAAAAAGAGAAACGGCTTCTTCCTGGAATCTCACTGGCGCTTCGTGATACCGCACTGCTGTACAGAATCTCTATGGTGATCGACACTTCTACATCTACATCTACATCCATACTCCGCAAGCCACCTGACGGTGTGTGGCGGAGGGTACCTTGAGTACCTCTATCGGTTCTCCCTTCTACTCCAGTCTCGTGTCGTTCGTGGAAATAAAGATTGTCGGTATGCCTCTGTGTGGGCTCTAATCTCTCTGATTTTATCCTCATGGTCTCTTCGCGAGATATACGTGGGAGGGAGCAATATACTGCTTGACTCTTCGGTGATGGTATGTTCTCGAAACTTTAACAAAGGCCCGTACCGAGCTACTCAGCGTCTCTCCTACAGAGTCTTCCACTGGAGTTTATCTATCATCTCTGTAACGCTTTCGCGATTACTAAATGATCCTGTAACGAAGCGCGCTGCTCTCCGTTGGATCTTCTCTATCTCTTCTATCAACCCTATCTGGTACGGATCCCACACTGCTGAGCAGTATTCAAGCAGTGGGCGAACAAACGTACTGTAACCTACTTCCTTTGTTTTCGGATTGCATTTCCTTAGGATTCTTCCAGTGAATCTCAGTCTGGCATCTGCTTTACCGACGGTCATCTTTATATGATCATTCCGTATTAAATCACTCCTAATGCGTACTCCCAGATAATTTATGGAATTAACTGCTTCCAGTTGCTGACCTGCTGTTTTGTAGCTAAATGATAAGGGATCTATCTTTCTATGTATTCGCAGCACATTACACTTGTCTACATTGAGATTCAATAGCCATTCCCTGCACCATGCGTCAATTCGCTGCAGATCCTCCTGCATTTCAGTACAATTTTCCATTGTTACAACCTCTCGATACACCACAGCATCATCTGCAAAATGCCTCAGTGAACTTCCGATGTCATCCACCAGGTCATTTATGTATATTGTGAATAGCTACGGTCCTATGACACTCCCCTGCGGCACACCTGAAATCACTCTTACTTCGGAAGACTTCTCTCCATTGAGAATGACATGCTGCGATCTGTTATCTAGGTAATGACCCCCGATACTCAGCGACACCGCTGTTCCGAATAGTCCCAAATGTTCTGCGACTATCGCAGTAAGTAGAGTTGGGACTATTTGGAAGAGCGGTGTCATCGAGTTTCATGAGTTGCGCAAGAAGTGTCGATCACCGCAGAGTTACTGACAACTGTCGCAGTGAGTCAAAATTAAATTTTGCGTCGAAATCAGCATGACAAACAATACCCATCGCAATGCATTAAAGCGTGTACCATCTTCCAGTCACTAAGCCAGCAACCAGCTTTTTGTTGAAAAAACTATGTTATTTCTTGTACACAATCTGAAGATGAGCCTGAAAAGGTTCAGAAACCGGAATGAATAAATACATTTCAAAAAAGTGCTTGCCTGCAGTTTTATGTATTTGCTTTGGAGTATGTTTACAGTTGCTTCACTCGCACACTGTGATGTACCTGTTACGCGTACTGCAACAGAATTGTGTCTGCGGGAGGCCCAGGACTTGTGCAATCCCTTGGCAATGCGCGACTCTTGTTCCGCCTTGGTATTAGTGCGGAGCGCCTTGTGTGGCTTACACTACTGCCCATTAAAATTGCTACACCAAGAAGATGACATGCTACAGACGAGAAATTTAACCGACAGGAAGAAGATGCTGTGATATGCAAATGATTAGCTTTTCAGAGCGTTCACATTAGGTTGACGCCGGTGGCGACACCTACAACGTGCTGACATGAGGAAAGTTTCCAACCGATTTCTCATCCACAAACAGCAGTTGACCGGTGTTGCCTGGTGAAACGTTATTGTGATGGCTCGTGTAACTAGGAGAAATGCGTACCATCACGTTTCCGACTTTGATTAAGGTCGGATTGTAGGCTATCGCGATTGTGGTTTATTGTATCGCGACATTGCCGCTCGCGTTGGTCGAGATCCAATGACTGTTAGCAGAATATGGAATCGGTGGCTTCAGGAGGGTAATACGGAACGCCGTGCTGGATCCCAACGGCCTCGTATCACTAGCAGCCGAGATGACAGGTATCTTATCCGTATGGCTGTAACGGATCGCGCAGCCACGACACGATCCCCGAGTCAACATATGGGGGCGTTTGCAAGACAACAACCATCTGCACGAACAGTTCGATGACGTTTGCAGCAGCATGGACTATCAGCTCGGAGACCATGGCTGCGGTTACCCTTGACGCTGCATCACAGACAGGAGCGCCTGCGATGGTGTACTCAACGACGAACCTGGGTGCACGAATGGCAAAACATTTTTTCGGATGAATCCAGGTTCTGTTTACAGCATCATGATGGTCGTATCCGTGTTTGGCGACATCGCAGTGAACGCACATTGGAAGCGTGTATTCGTCATCGCCATACTGGCGTATCACCTGGCGTGATGGTATGGGTATTGGTTACACGTCTCGGTCACCTCTTGTTAGCACTGACGGCACTTTGTACAGTAGACGTTACATTTCAGATGTGTTACGACCCGTAGCTCTACCCTTCATTCGATCCCTGCGAAACCCTACATTTCAGCAGGATAACGCACGACCGCATGTTGCAGGTCCTGTATGGGCCTTTCTGAATACAGAAAATGTTCGACTGCTGCCCTGGCCAGCACATTCTCCAGATCTCTCACCAATTGAAAACGTCTGGTCAGTGGTGGCCGAGCAATTGTCTCGTCGCAATACGCCAGTCACTACTCTTGGTGAACTGTGGTATCGTGTTGAAGCTGCATGGGCAGCTGTACCTATACACGCCATCCAAGCTCTGTTTGACTCAATGTCCAGGCGTATCAAGGCCGTTATTACGGCCAGAGGTGGTTGTTCTAGGTATTGATTTTTCAAGATTTATGCACACAAATTGCGTGAAAATGTAATCAGATGTCTGTTCTCGTACAATATATTTGTCCAATGAATACCCGTTCATCATCTGCATTCCTTCTCGGTGTAGCAGTTTTAATGGCCAGTAGTGTACTATTTGTAGTCCGCTCGTATATAGTTCGAAGACAAACGATGAAAGTTAACTGAAGGTAAGTTGTTCTGTGAGAAAGACAATAAGCGAAATCTTCGCTAACTGCTGCTGCAGAAACCTATCACAAGATCTGTTTTAGAATGACGATGAAATTTTTCTGCCATTTTGAACAATTATTTTCGCGAAAACCAGTGTTAAAGTATAATATTATATGAAAGATCGAAGTGCCTCTCATGCAGCGTGGCCTACGATGCCAGATCGAAAATATCACCATATGGAAGTCTGAATACCTCTCTCCATCTGAGTAGCATTATTTCTCTTTTCATAAATGTTTCTCGAAGACTTCACATGACCACGCGACTTGTGGGACACACACGGAAGAGAGCTCACTAGTAAATTGATCAGTGCACTTCATTAAAACAGACAGAGGTGACGTAATAGTAAATTGCTGGACTCGCATTTAGCCGGGATCTGGTTCAAATTCCCTTTCAGCCGTTCATTTATCGGTTGCCATACACAGCTTAAGGCAAATGTGAGGATGGTTCCTTTGAAAATGCCGATTTCCTTTGCCGTCCTGCGAGAACATGAGTATGGCCTTAGTCCGTTTTGAATTCGTCTTCGAATGCACGTAACACCCTGGTCTTCCTTCTCTATCTCGTTCGATTTTAGATACGGTACCTGTACTCTCTATTCTTTGAAGGAAAATATTCGAGCTACACTATGTGATCAAAAGTATCCGGACACCCCCAAAAACATATGCTTTTCATATTAGGTGCCTTGTGCTGCCACCTACTGTCAGGTACTCCACAACAGCGACCTTAGTAATCATTAGATAACGTGAGAGAGCAGAATGGGGCGTTCCGCGGAACTCACGGACTTCGAACATGATCAGGTGATTGGGTGTCACATGTGTCATACGTCTGTACTCGAGATTTTCACACTCCTAAACATCCCTAGGTCCACTGTTTCCGATGTGATAGTGAAGTGGAAACCTGAAGGGACACGTACAACAAAAAAGCGTACAGGCCGACCTCGTCTGTTGACAGAGAGTGCCACCAGTTGAAGAGGGTCCTAACGTGTAATAGGCAGACATCTGTCCAGTCCATCACACAGGAATTCCAAACTACATCAGGATCCACTGCAAGTACTATGATAGTTAGGCGGGAGGTGAGAAAACATAGATTTCTTGGTCGAGCAGCTGCTCATAAGCCACAAATCACGCCGGTAAATGCCAAACGACGCCTCGCTTGGTGTAAGGAGCGTAAACATTGGACGATTGAACGGTGGGAAATCGTTGTGTGGTGGGTTTGGCTAATGCCCAGTGAACGTCATCTGCCATCTTGTGTAGGGCCAACAGCAAAATTCGTAGGCGGTGGTGTTATGGTGTGCTCGCGTTTTTCTTCGAGGGGGCTTGCACCCACTGTGATTTTGCGTGGCACTATCACAGCACAGGCCTACACTGATGTTTTAAGCACCTTCTCGCTTCCCACTGTTGAAGACCAATTGGGGGATGGCGATTGTATCTTTCAACATGATCGAACACCTGTTTATAATGCACGGCCTGTGGCGGAGTGTTTACACGACAATAACGTCCCTGTAATGGATTGACCTGCACAGAGTCCTGACCTAAATCTTATGGAACACTTTTGGGATGTTTTGGAAAACCGACTTGGTGCCAGGCCTCACCTACAGACATCGATACCTCTCCTAAGTGCAGCACTCCGTAAAGAATGGGCTGCCATTCCCCAACAAACCCTCCAGCACCCGATTGAACCTATGCCTGCGAGAAGTGGAAGCTGTCATCAAGGATAAGGGTGTGCCAACACAGTATTGAATTCCAGCATTACCTATGGATGGCGCTACGAACTTGTAATTTTCAGTCAGGTGTTCGAATACTTTTGATCACATAGTGTATCGTATTCATGCTAGTCATTACAATCGACAGATGTTTCACAAAAAGTACAAAAGCTCATCCAGTATGGCATATGGTTTTCTTAGGCGATCGAGGGGCCTCGTCGTTCCTGGTGATAGGAGCACAAAACCCCTGAGTGGTGATAAGTGAGATACTAATCTTCGCAAAGAAGTTGTCTCATTTTTCTGGAAGATACAGGAGTACAAGAGACACTGAACTATTCTTCCAGCACAATGAAAAGGTTTATGGTGCTTACACAGCCGGTGAGATTGTGTTACCTGATGTTCATCGTCACCAAATTAATGTTGCGTGTTTCCTGCCATGTGAACGTCATCGTTTTGAATATCCTGCAGGTAACGACGGGGTCTGTGGTGCCATTAATCCCTTAATAACGAAATATATTTGTGTGTTAAAGAAGAAAAATAGAATTCATATTTTGCAACCGTTACTGAAGTGCTATAGGGTACACAAGATCATACAACGTAAGTTATAAATGTTTATGTCGCATATTTGGAACAACACGTGTTTGAGAAACTGAACACTTACAATACTTTATTTAATAAAAATTTCTTAGTTACGTTTTTGATGCTATATTCTACATCTACATCTACATCTACATGGATACTCTGCAAATGACATTTAAGTGCCTGGCAGAGGGTTCATCGAACCACCTTCACAATTCTCTATTGTTCCAATCTCGTATAGCGTGCGGAAAGAGTAAGCACCTATATCATTCCGTACGAGCTCTGATTTCCCTTATTTTATCGTGGTGATCGTTCCACCCTATATATCAACAAAATATTTTCGCATTCAGAGGAGAAAGCTGGTGATTGGAATTTCGTGAGAAGATTCCGTCGCAACGAAAAACGCCTTTCTTTCAATGATTTCCGGCCCAAATCCTGTATCATTTCTGTGACTCTCTCTCCCATATTTCGCGATAATACAAAACGTGCTGCCTTTCTTTGAACTTTTTCGATGAATTCCGCCAGTCCTACCTGGTAAAGATCCCACACCGCGCAGCAATATTCTAGAAGAGGATGGACAAGCATTGTGTAGGCAGTCTCCTTAGTAGGTCTGTTACATTTTCCAAGTGTCCTGCCAATAAAACGCAGCCTCTGGATAGCCTTCCCAACAACATTTTCTATGTGTTCTTTCCAATTTAAGTTGTTCGTAATTGTAATACCTAGCTATTTAGTTGAATTTACGGCTTTTAGATTAGACTGATTTATCGTGTAACGGAAGTTTAACGAGTTCCATTTAGCACTCATGTTGATGACCTCACACTTTTCGTTATTTAGGGTCAACTGCCAGCTTTCGCACCGTTCAGATGTTTTTTATAAATCGTTTTGCAGTTTGTTTTAATCTTCTGATGACTTTATTAGTCGTTAAACGACAGCGTCATCTGCAAACAACCGAAGACGGCTGCTCAGATTGTCTCCCAAATCATTTATATAGATAAGGAACAGCAAAGGGCCTATAACACTACCTTTGGGAACGCCTGAAATCACGTCTGTTTTACTCGATGACTTTCCGTCAATTACTACGAACTGTGACCTCTCTGACAGGAAATCGCAAATCGGGTCACATATCTGAGACGATATTCCATAAACACGCAATTTTACTACGAGCCGCTTGTGTGGTACAGTGTCAAAAGCCTTCCGGAAATCCAGGAATACGGAAACGATCTGAAATCCCTTGTCAATAGCACTCAGCACTTCATGTGAATAAAGAACTAGTTGTGTTTCACAGAAACGGTGTTTTCTAAACCCATGTTGAATATGTGTCAATAGACCGTTTCCTTCGAAGTAATTCATAATGTTCGAACACAATATATGTTCTAAAATCCTGCTGCATATCGACGTTAGCGATATGGGCCTGTAATTTAGTGGATTACTCCTACTACCTTTCTTGAATATTGGTGTGACCTGTGCAACTTTCCAGTCTTTGGGCACCGATCTTCCGTCGAGCGAGCGGTTGTATATGATTGTTAATTATGGAGCTAATTCATCAGCATACTCCGAAAGGAACCTAATTGGTATACAGTATGGACCAGAAGACTTGCTTTTATTAAGACATGATTTGAGTGCTTCACTACTCCGAGGATATTGATTTCTACGTTACTCATGTTGGCAGCTGTTCTCGACTCGAATTCTGGAATTTTTCCTTTGTCTTCTTTTGTGAAGGCATTTCGGAAGGCTTTGTTTAGTGAATCTGCTTTGGTAGCACTATCTTTGATAGTATCTCCATTGTTATCGCGCAGAGAAGGCATTGATTGTTTCTTACCGCTAACATACTTCACATACGACTAGAATCTCTTTGGATTTTCTGCCAGGTTTCGAGACAAAGTTTCGTTGTGGAAACTGTTATAGGCGTCTCACATTGAACTTCGCGCTAAGGTTTTAGCTTCTGTAAAGTATCGCCAATCTTGGGGATTTTGCGTAAGTTTAAATTTGGCATGTTTGTTTCGTTGCTTCTGCAACACTGTTCTAACCCGTTTTGTGTACCAAGGAGGTTCAGCTCCGTCGTTTGTTAGTTTATTTGGCATAAACCTCTCAATTGCTGCCGATACTATTTCTTTGAATTTAAGCCACATCTGGTCTACACTTATATTATTAATTTGGAATGAGTGGAGATTGTCTCTCAGGAAGGCGTCAAGTGAATTTTTATCTGCTTTTTTGAATAGGTATATTTTTCGCTAATTTTTGATAGGATTTACATGATAAAAAAAGAAAAACACGCGGTGGCATACATTTCGATAATTATATACAACGCAATATGGCATTATTCGTGAAATGCTTGGAAACAGTTTGTTCTCGTGTTTAGACACAGAGTAACGATTCACTTACTACACACTGTACTTTAATATTGTCATTGCATCTTGTATTCGTAACCAGTGGCCAATGGCCAACTGCGTCAGTTCGGTCAGACTTATATGGAAACTTTTTAAAATGATGTCGTCTTCTTTTCAGCTGTTTTATTTTACCACTGCAATTTCAACTTTAATCAAATTTAAAGATTAAAATTTTGACATATGGGTTTACACTTGAAAGTGACTTAATGCCGGAATTGCAACGGTAAAATACAACATTAGCAGCTGAATGGAAGACGACATCATTAAAAAATATATAGAGGCCGTAGTACCATGTTACAAGAAAGTAATTATATTTAATCTGTTTTACTGGACCCCGATGCTTCTTGCCTGCTTTTACATTGGATGACGGCCTGCTTTTCTTTTTTTGTCATTTCTTTTCCCTGCTTTCAGAGTGCATCCCCTATTCTGGATTTGAATTTTAGAATGTCATTTTGTTAATCACGAGGAATTTTTAAACTGTCACAGTCCATCTACGCAAGTCGTACACGATCTTTGAAATACCCATTTGGATTTCGCGGAACACAAAACTTTGAATCCCTCGCTACGAAAATAAACTCTTCAGAGTATTAGCAATCCACTAGAATTCCCACATTGCTACAAAACTGAAATCTAATCAGTCGAAACAGTGCTGAACTCAGGGCTTCATATGAATTAATGGAAACTTGCAATAAATTATATATGAGTAAATAATGAACTCAATGGATCATTGAAGTGTTCTGGCGTTACACATCAGTGGAGATATTGGATCTGATTTCACTTGATTTCATCTCTTGCATGTGCCCACGAGGCTACAAAAACGCCTACTGACGCGTTCTTTATGCAAACAAAAATTTTCGAATGCATCTGCATGTGTAACAACCTTGTTACATTATACTATAGAAGAAACAAATAATTTCCAGAACTGAACTTTTGTCTGTATCTAGTTGTAATGGTCCAAAAAAAAAGACTCGTTTGTGTGTCGTGAATAAAAGAGCGACAGAAATTCGTACCAGAAATACTAGAAAATGTCAGGAAATAGCAGCACATGTCAATGGTGTTGGCAACTCAGTGTTAAATCTGCACCTGTCTTCAGTGCGGCTCACAAACAATTAACCTACCATTTATAAGCGTCGCTGTGGTGTAAAGCGAATTCACGACTTTGGCACACACACTTCTCAGAACTTATCGTGTAACTCTCCTTTCAGTGTTGCTATTGGATGCTCAGAAAACGACACTGAAGAACCAAAGGAACTCGTAGACCTCCCTAATATCGTGTAGGGCTCCCGCGAGCACGCAGAAGTGCCGCAGCACGACGTGGCATGGACTCGACTAACCTCTGAAGTAGTTCTGAAGTGAATTGACACCATGAAGCCTGCAGGGCTGTTCATAAATCCGTAAGAGTACGAGGGGGTGGACATCTCTTCTGAACAGCACGTTGCAAGGCATCCCAGATGTGCTCAATAATGTTCGTGTCTGGGGAGTCTGGTGGCCAGCGGGAGTGTTTAAACGCAAAAGAGTGTTTCTGGAGCCACTCTGTAGCAATTCTGGACGTTTGGGGTGTCGCATTGTCCTGCTGGAATTGCCCAAGTCCGTCGAAATGCGCAGCGGATATGAATGGATGCAGGTGCTCAGACAGGATGCTTACGTACGTGTCACAAAGTCATCTAGACGTACAAGGGGTCTCAAATCACACCAGCTGCACACGTACCACACAATTACAGAGTCTCCACCAGCTTGAACAGTCCCCTGTTGACATGCAGTGTACATGGATCCGGGATATTGTCCCCATACCCGTACACGCCCATCCGCTTGATACAATTGAGACTCGTCCAACCAGGCGACGTTTTCCCAGTCGTCAACAGCCAATGTCGGTGTTGACGGGCCCAGGCGAGGCGTAAAGATTCCGGTCGTGCAGTCATCAAGGGTACACGAGTGGATCTTCAACTCCGAAAGCCCATATCGATGATACGTCGTTGAATAGTTCGCACGCTGACAGTTGCTGATTGCCCAGCATTGAAATCTGCAGCAATTTACGGATGCGTTGCGCTTCTGTCACGTTGAACGATTCTCTTCAGTCGTCATTGGTCCCATTCTTGCAGGATATTTTTCCGGCCGCAGCGATGTCGGAGATTTGTTGTTTTACAGGATTCCTAATATTCACGGTACACTCGTGAAATGGTCGGACGGGAAAGTCCCTACTTCATCGCTACGTCAGAAATGATGTGTTCCGTCGCTCGTGTGGCGACTATAAACCACTATCACACTCACTTAAAGCCGGCCAAGTGGCCGTGCGGTTCTGGCGCTGCAGTCTGGAACCGCGAGACCGCTACGGTCGCAGGTTCGAATCCTGCCTCGGGCATGGATGTGTGTGATGTCCTTAGGTTAGTTAGGTTTAACTAGTTCTAAGTTCTAGGGGACTAATGACCTCAGCAGTTGAGTCCCATAGTGCTCAGAGCCATTTGAACCATTTGAACCACACTCACTTAAATCTTGATTACCTGCCACTGTAGGAGCAGTAACCGATCTAACAACTGCGCCAGACACTTGTTGCCTTATATAGCCGTTGCTGACCGCAGCGCCGAATCCTGTCTGTTTACATATCTCCGTATTTGAAGACGCATGGCTATACCAGTTTCTTCAGTGTGTAATACAGCCGCACGAAACACTACAGAACGTGAATCATACAGCACAGATGGGAAAAGGTGGTGAAGATTCTTCGATTTTAAACCCTGTTTTCGTGGACTCTCTGCTCTGTAGGTGCCTTTTGATATTTGGGACAGTTGTCTTTCTATTGTAGATAACAGTCTTCTTTAATGTTCTGCGATCCCTATCAGTAAATTTATTTATTCCAGTTACTGTATTTAGTAGACGAGGTTTCCCACGAGCTCTGTATGCTGCCATGGAGCTAAGTACAGCAACTGCAGACTTTACTAGTAATTCGCGACTTCCACCATGAAGCACCGAGTAAGAGGGAAGCGACAATTTATCCCATTTGGTTGTCTGCATGGTCTGACGCCACGGAAAATCTAAGAAACATCACAGAATTACTGATCGCTCGCAACAGGTTTTTAGTATAACAGAATATCATTGTACACTCATGATATTCTTCACGGGTTTGCAATCGGATCATATCGTCGTCCAGACACAATATTTCGGCGGATCAGTTCGCCGCCATCTTCAGGTGAGTTACTGTTTTCTTTTTTTTTTTGCCTTTATTGAGTTTCGATTCCCCCTAAAGGGGGCGGGCTGGCAGCAGCTTATTACGCCGCTCTTCAGCCTACAGAATTTGTTTTAAAAAGATGAAGATAAGAAAAAATAATAACAGTTGGCGATAAAATCGGTGACTTACAGGTAAAATGGCAGAAAACGCTGGAGCTTAAAACATAAAACACAGGGTTGATGATGCTAATAAAATACACAGGAAGCAGAAAAATAATAGACAGACAATTAAAAAACACAGTGACAGTCTGGGTTCTGTTCGCAAGAGATATAAAATGCACACCCAGCGACAGCATGATTTCCGTTCGCACAACACTGAACACTCACTTAAACACTGCACTAAAAAGTTGGCACAAATATGACATACCACACCCGAGAGCAGGTGGGGGAAACTGGCCAGATGATGGGAAAAAAAGGAGGGGAAGGAGAGGAAAAGTGAAGTGGGAGGAGGGAAAGGAGCCAATGGAAGAGGAGGATCCAGAAGAGGGGTGATGGGTGCTGAGCAGACGTGCCAGGGAGTGGAGAAGGCAGAGAAGGGGAGTACAAAAGGACTCGGGGGGCGGGGAGAAAGGAGATAGGGTAGGCAAGGAGAAAACACAGGATGGAAGGGGGGAGGAAGAGGGAGCCCAGGGAAAGGATGGAGGAAAGGAGGGGGGTGAGGATCAGAGTTGATAGGAGGGATAAGTGGAGGGAGAGAGGGCACCATCCGGGAGGGGGAGTTGATGGAAGCCACCTTGGGAAAGGAGATGTAGGGTGTAGAGATGGAGGGTAGGGGGGATACAACAGTGAAGACGTGGCAGGGGAGAGGAGCAACCAGGGGGTGAGCGGGTTCAAGGTGGCGAGAGGTGTAGAGGATGTGGATATGTTTGAGGAAGAGGAGCAGATGGGGGAAAGGAATGAGATCATAGAGGATCCACGTGGGGGATGGGAGGCGTATACGGAAGGCGAGGTGGAGTGCATGATGCTCAAGGATCTGGAGGGACTTATAGAATTTGGGGGGGGGGGGGTAGATATCCAGGCAGGACTGGCATAACAGAGGATGGGACGGATTAAGGATTTGTAGGTGTGGAGGATGGTAGAGGGGTGCAACCGCCATGTCTGGCCAGAGAGGAGTTAGAGGAGTCGGAGGCGGTTGTGGGCTTTGAATTGGATGGAGCGGAGATGAGGGATCCAGGTGAGGTGACGGTCAATGGTGAGGCCAAGGTAGGTGAGGGTGGGGGTGAGGCGGACAGAACAGGCACAGACAGTAAGGAAGAAATCCAGGAGCCGGTAGCAGCGAGTGGTACAACCTACGATGATTGCCTGGGTCTTGGAAGGATTGATTTTCAGGAGCCACTGGTTACACCACGCAGCAAAAAGGTCAAGGTGATTCTGGAGAAGGCGTTGGGACCGTTGGAGGGTAGGAGCGAGGGCGAGGAATGCGGTGTCATCAGCATATTGCAAGAGGGGGGGGAGGGTTGGGGCATATCTGCCGTGTACAGGAGGTAGAGGAGAGGGGAGAGGACAGAGACCTGGGGCACACCCGCAGAGGGGTAGAAGGTGTGGGAATTGGCATGAGGGATGGTAACATAGGAGGGGCAGTGAGAAAGGAAGGAGGCCATCAGACGGATGTAGTTGATAGGAAGGGCGTAGGTTTGGAGTTTAAACAGGAGACCGGGATGCCAGACACGGTCGTAGGCGTTTTCGAGGTCAAGGGAGACAAAAATGGCGGAGCGACGGGAGTTAAGCTGGAGGGAGAGGAGATGAGTGAGGCAGAGGAGTTGGTCATCAGCAGAGAAGGAAGGTCGAAAGCCACATTGGGCGTTGGGGAGGAGGTGGTTTTGGTGGAGGTGGTGATGGATGCGCCAGGAAAATTCCAGGAACAACGACGGAAAACTTTATACACCACGGACAGAGCACCGCGCGTGCGCGAGATGATAGGCAGCGCCTCCTGGTGGCAAGTAGACACGCAGCGCGCCGGTGGGAGAAGACGGCGGAAACGAAAAGTCGCAACAGCACTAGTTAGAAGAATCCAGTGATCGAAAAGAAGACCGTTGTTTAATGTCGGACAAAATCGGATTCCATATCTTACTTAGAGGAAAACCTTTATCCCTGTTAATAATATTACTTGCTAATCGCCGCGCGGGCTTAGCCGAGAGGTCTTGGGCGCTACAGTCATGGACTGAGCGGCTGGTACCGGCGGAGGTTCGAGTACTCCATCGGGCATGGTTGTGTGTGTTTGTCCTTAGGATACTTTAGGTTAAGTTGTGTGTAAGCTTAGGGACTGATGACCTTAGCAGTTAAGTCCCATAACATTTCACACATATTTGAACATTTGAACATGCTAATCTAATTTCAGTGGATTCTTTAAGAACACATTCCCAATAGCGAGAAGCAGGAGAGATCAATTGTGTCTTGTCATACATCATCCTGTGTCCTTAGTTAAGGTAGTGTTTCGCCAATGCCGACTGCTCAGGCTGGAGCAACCGAGTGTGCCGATGATGTTCCACACACCGGTCCTGAATAGTTCGAATAGTTTGACCAATACACTTCTTTCCACAGTGACACGGAATTTGATAAACCACGTGCTTCCTGAAGCCCAAATTATCTTTAATTGAGCCAAGAAGGGCTCTAGTCTTGGTCTCCGGCGTAAAAACACTTTTAATATCGTATTTTCTTAAAATCCTTGAAATTTTGGATGATATACTTCCCGGGAATGTGGTGTATAAAGGTCTCCGTCGTTGTGGCTGGAATTCAGTTCCGGCGAGGCAGTGCACGAGCATTAACTCACCTGGAGGTGGCGGCCAGCTAGTCCGCCGAAAATGTGTGGACGATGACATGATCCGACTGCAAACCCGTGAAGAATATCAGCAGTTATTACGCCGGGAAAGTCTACGAAATCATTGTACACTCATGTTCAGAAAAAAAAAAACAGAGCACCATGAACGACTTGAGATAGGACTTCCATATTCACAGGTCATGTACATTGGTATATTCTGCAGAAACGATTAGTATTTCAGTCACGTCGGTTCAGCATGTGTCCTGTTGCCTAGCAGCCACACGGCTTGCCATGGGCCCTGATAACTTGTTCCATGCGTGATAGAATCAGCGCGCGTAGGACGCGAGTGGAATCCTGCGGTATAGCCGTCCAAGCTGCATTCGCCTGGTTCCAAAGTTCATCTGAGGTTGTTGGCATGGGGTCACAGCACTCCACCCATTTTTTCACCATATCCCACACTTTTGCGATTGGTGACAAATTCGGTAATCTGGCGGGACAGAGCACAAGGCTGTCTTGCCGAGAAATGGCATCTGGGGTCTTGTATAGAAAGGGCTTGGCTACGGATCGCACAATTTCAGTCACGTGGGTCCCACTGGTCACAGTGCCCTGGAACGCAGCAACTGTGACTTTTGGTTGTACCCAATAGTGCCCCACACCATAAGGCCTTATGGCTGTATGTCCAAAAATGTAGTAGTAGGAAAACAGCATTGATTTATACAACGAAATATGATGCCGAGCCTATTTCAAATTGTAATGATTCCGATCTGTCTTTTAACGTTCGTGTTCGAAGGTGGGCCCGAACGTACCAATTTCATAGATTATACGGACCCATTTTTAGTTAATAACTGGTCACGTATTCGTTCCATTGAAAAATATTTTGAATCCTTTCAGGCTAACAAGCTTATAGTGAGGTCGTTGTCCGAGTGTCATTTGCAGTATAATGGCTGGGCGGGCCGCGTGGTACGCTGGTATAACCAGGCCTTTCGGTCCAAGGTGGTGCGTAAAAAACAATTATATCTCTATGGTGACACAAATATTGGCAAGTCCACTTTGATTGAAAAAATCGTGTCTCGCAACCAACATGTATATCATCCTTTTTGTTCCGAGTATTTACAGCTAATGTCTACCCTGATTCGCTTTCTACTGGGGCCCCCAATAGGTGGTCACCCGCAGAGGATGGCCCTGCAGCTCCGAGTAAGTGCGCTGGCATGCGCGACAGCGGCATCTCCCATCCGTCGTCAAAGTGATGTTGTGTACGCACAGCCGAAGGCCATCCTAGAAAACGACCTCACGGGTAGTGAGGTCTCCCAATCAGGGTAGAACAAAATATGGGCTTGTTCACAAGTTGTCGAAGGAAAAAGCAACAAACAGAAACTGGATTCGTATGGAAACACGTACCTTGTAGTGTCCCAGTCCCCAGTGATGTCATTACATACACCATTGCCATCTGGCATGTTTTACACATACGTCAAAAGTAGGCGGTGAAGTGGACGACGCGCACCTAACCGACGCCGTACTAAACGGCGACGAACTGTCACGAAGTGTTACGCTGTTCCACTGTTGCGCCAGAGCCAAGGAGGTTGCAGGTCCGCCCTGCAATAGCATTCGGATGAAGTATCGGTCTTCTCGGGGGTGATGTGAGTGGTGCTACGTGCCCCAACTCTTCCTGTTCTTAGGCCATCCGTGCACCATTCTGCATACACCTGCTGCACTCCAGGATGATGTAGGAGGTAGGAGACGAGAAACTGGCAGAAGTGAAGCTGTGAGGGCGGGGCGTGAGTCGTGCTTGGGTAGCTCAGTTGGTAGAGCACTTGCCCGCGAAGGGCAAAGGTTTCGAGTTCGAGTCTCGGTCCGGCACACAGTTTTAATCTGCCAGGAAGTTTCACCTGTTGCACTGTCGAAACACTTCTTCCAACACGTACAACAATTTTTCGGATGGATGCATCATATTCTCTCGTGACAATAATGCGTTCTCTTTGAAACTTACTGATTTGAAGGTACGGTTCGCGCATACGTCTGCGAGGCAGCCTGCATGTCTGCTCAAGTCACACTGGTCCTTATAGCGACAACGAGAACCACAGGAACGTTTTACTGGGAGATGGTGTTGCGCCACGATATCGATGTTGACCTTGAACCCGCGCGCCTACATGATTCGAATGCTTATCATTTCTGCGGAACATACTTATGTACATGACCTGTGAATAGACCGTCCTATCTCTAGTCAATGAAGGCACTCTCTTTTTCCTGCATTTGAGTGCACAAAGAACATTAAACCAAACACTGGAAATAGTGTTTTATACTGTGGTTTTTGCATAACTATGCCCAATGTCAATACAATACAGTATCTCAATTACATACCAGTTAACTTCCATAACATCCTTCCTCATTTCGTGTCTGATTGTCATCACTTTTTCAATAGGCAATTGATGTTTTGATATCGTGATCAGTAAGCAGGTGTTTACGCGATACTGTGATTCTCTTGAAAAATGACACACGACTATAATCACATGCATTTTAGTATTCTGATGTAAAATTATCGGGGTATCTACGGGGTATTACGAACAGTTATTAATCCGACTGCATCGATGTGAACACACACTTCACGGCTGGCACAGTCGGGCTCAAACTAGCGTGCGGTCACTTATTGCTAATTGCAGTTATTATCGGGCAGCATAATGAGGGAGCTCTGCCCATTGTTACGTGGGGTAATAAGTATCAACATTAAAATACTAATTAGCGAGGAAAGATAAGCGTGATAACTAATTATAAAGTGCTCATATCTCATTAACAAACTGAGATAGCATGCACGCTGCTAAAACTGAGGACAGATTGTGGCATAAAATTTTATCTTAATTAATAGCCACGTAAATGAAAGAATTCATGAGCTATCTGTTACGAGCGATAAAGGTACGGGTTTGTATATCAATCACTGCTCTGTTTTTTGGGAACTACATTACCGTTTATGGTTATCTATATTTCTATTATGCTTGATTTCCTTTATTCGTCAATGTGAATGCCATGAGGTAGCTTGAAACAGTTACAAAACGTGTAGTCTGAAACAACGGTCGCAGGTTAGAATCCTGCCTCGGGCATGGATGTGTGTGATGTCCTTAGGTTTCCAGAATGAGATTTTCACTCTGCAGCGGAGTGTGCGCTGATATGAAACTTCCTGGCAGATTAAAACTGTGTGCCCGACCGAGACTCGAACTCGGGACCTTTGCCTTTCTAAAGGCAAAGGTCCTTAAGTTTGTTAGGTTTAAGTAGTTCTAAGTTCTATGGGACTGATGACCTCAGAAGTTAAGTCCCATAGTGCTCAAAGGACTGATGACCTCAGAAGTTAAGTTCCATAGTGCTCAGAGCCATTTGCTACGTCGTCCTACACCATCACCCCTTCCTGCCGGTTTACTTCTTGACTGATCTGCCTCCACCCATTCCGTTAACAAGTTGTTTCCATTTTATGAATCCTTCCTCTAATGTTTCATTTATGCAGTACATAGCAAATTCTTGTCTTGTAATGTTGATCAGCGAATGTACATTCTTTAAGTTTCCTCACGAATTCCATTTCCGCTGACTGTATTGTTCTTTTCTCTTTCTTTGTTAATAAACGAGATTCGCAATTAAGGTAAACCATAATTCTGTAAAATTTTAGCTTTGTAACCTTTCTTGTTTCCCCACCCACTGTTTTGTGTGTTGTGGCACATTCCATTTTAGACTTATTTAATTTATTACTGTCACTGTTTTCATATTCATAAGTAATATCGCCCCCCTCCCTCCCATGAACCATGGACCTTGCCGTTGGTGGGGAGGCTTGCGTGCCTCAGCGATGCAGATGGCCGTACCGTAGGTGCAACCACAACGGAGGGGTATCTGTTGAGAGGCCAGACAAACGTGTGGTTCACTGAAGAGGTGCAGCAGCCTTTTCAGTAGTTGCAGGGGCAACAGTCTGGATGATTGACTGATCTGGCCTTGTAACACCAACCGAAACGGCATTGCTGTGCTGGTACTGCGAACGGCTGAATGCAAGGGGAAACTACAGCCCCAATTTTTCCTGAGGGCATGCAGCTTTACTGTATGGTTAAATGATGATGGCGTCCTCTTGGGTAAAATATTCCGGAGGTAAAATAGTCCCCCATTCGGATCTCCGGGCGGGAACTACTCGAGAGGACGTCGTTATCGGGAGAAAGAAAACTGGCGTTCTACGGATCGGAGCGTGGAATGTCAGATCCCTTAATAGGGCAGGTAGGTTAGAAAACTTAAAAAGGGAAATGGATAGGTTAAAGTTAGATATAGTGGGAATTAGTGAGGTTCGGTGGCAGGAGGAACAAGACTTTCGGTCAGGTGAATACAGGGTTATAAATACAAAATCAAATAGGGGTAATGCAGGAGTAGGTTTAATAATGAATAAAAAATAGGAGTCCGGGTTAGCTACTACAAACAGCATAGTGAACGCATTATTGTGGCGAAGATAGACAAGAAGCCCACACATACTACAATAGTACAAGTTTATATGCCAACTAGCTCTGCAGATGATGAAGAAATTGATGAAATGTATGATGAGATAAAAGAAATTATTCAGGTAGTGAAGGGAGACGAAAATTCCACAGTAGGAAATGGAAGAGAAGGAAACATAGTAGGAGAATATGGATTGGGGGAAAGAAATGAAAGAGGAAGCCGTCTGGTAGAATTTTGCACAGAGCATAACCTAATCATAGCTAACACTCGGTTCAAGAATCATAAAAGAAGGTTGTACACATGGAAGAATCCTGGAAACACTAGAAGGTATCGGATAGATTATATAATGGTAAGACAGAGATTTAGGAACCAGGTAATAAATTGTAAGATATTTCCAGGGGCAGATGTGGACTCTATTGGTTATGAGCAGTAGATTAAACTGAAGAAACTGCAAAAAGGTGGAAATTTAAGGAGATGTGATCTGGACAAACTGATTAAACCAGAGGTTGTACAGAGTTTAAGGGAGAGCATAAGGGAACAATTGTCACAAACGGGGGAAAGAAATACAGTAGAAGAAGAATGGGTAGCTCTGAGGGATGAAGTAGTGAAGGCAGCAGAGGATCAAGTAGGTAAAAAGACGAGGGCTAGTAGAAATCCTTGGGTAACAGAAGGAATATTGAATTTAATTGATGAAAGGAGAAAATATAAAAATGCAGTAAATGAAGCAGGCAAAAATGAGGTAGACAGGAAATGCAAACTGGTTAAGCAGGGATGGCTAGAGGACAAATGTAAGGACGTAGAGGCTCATCTCACTAGGGGTAAGATAGATACTGCCTACAGGAAAATTAAAGAGACCTTTGGGGAAAAGAGAACCACTCGTATGAAAATCAAGGGCTCAGATGGAAACCCAGTTCTAAGCAAAGACGGGAAAGCAGAAAGGTGGAAGGAGTATATAGAGGGTCCATACAAGGGCGACGTACCTGCAGACAATACTCTGGAAATGAAAGAGAATGTAGATGAAGACGAAATGGGAGATACAATACTGCGTGAAGAGTTTGACAGAGTACTGAAAGACCTGAGTCGAAACAAGGCCCCGGGAGTAGACAACATTCCATTAGAACTACTGGCGGCCTTGGGAGAGCCAGTCCTGACAAAACTCTACAATCTGGTGAGCAAGATGTATGAGACAGGCGAAATACCCTCAGACTTCAAGAAGAATATAATAATTCCAATCCCAAAGAAAGCAGGTGTTGACAGACGTGAAAATTACCGAACAATCAGTTTAATAAGGCACAGCTGCATAATATTAACGCAAATTCTTTACAGACGAATGAAAAAACTAGTAGAAGCCGACCTTGGAGAAGATCAGTTTGGATTCCGTAGAAACACTGGAATACGTGAGGCAATACTGGCCTTACGACTTATTAAGGAAAGGCAAATCAACGTTTCTAGCATTTGTAGGCTTAGAGAAAGCTTTTGACAATGTTTCTCTTTCAGATACTAAAGGTGGCAGGGGTAAAATACAGGGAGCGAAAGGCTATTTACAATTTGTACAGAAACCAGATGGCAGTTATAAGAGTCGAGGGGCATGAAAGGGAAGCAGTGGTTGGGAAGGGAGTGAGACAGGGTTATAGCCTATCCCCGATGTTATTCAATCTGCATATTCAGCAACCAGTAAAGGAAACAAAAGAAAAATTCGGAGTAGGTATTATAATCCATGGAGAAGAAATAAAAACTTTGAGGTTCGCCGATGACATTGTAATTCTGTCAGAAACAGCAAAGGACTTGGAAAAGCAGTTGAAGGGAATGGACAGTGTCTTGAAAGGGCGATATAAGATGAACATCAACAAAAGTAAAACGAGGATAATGGAATGTAGTCGAATTAAATCGGGTGTTGCTGAGGGAATTAGATTAGGAAATGAGACACTTAAAGTAGTAAAGGAATTTTGCTATTTCGGGAGCAAAATAACTGATGATGGTCGAAGTAGAGAGGATACAAAATGTAGACTGGCAACGGCAAGAAAAGCGTTTCTGAAGAAGAGAAATTTGTTAACATCGAGTATAGATTTAAGTGCCAGGAAGTCGTTTCTGAAAGAATTTGTATGGAATGTAGCCATGTATGGAAGTGAAACATGGACGATAAATAGTTTGGACAAGAAGAGAATAGAAGCTTTCGAAATGTGGTGCTACAGAAGGATGCTGAAGATTAGATGGGTAGATCACATAACTAATGAGGAGGTATTGAATAGAATTGGGGAGAAGAGGAGTTTGTGGCACACCTTGACAAGAAGAAGGGAGCGGTTGGTAGGACATGTTCTGAGGCATCAAGGGATCACAAATTTAGCACTGGAGGGCAGCGTGGAGTGTGAAAATCATAGAGGGAGACCAAGAGATGAATACACTAAGCAGATTCAGAAGGACGTAGGTTGCAGTAAGTACTGGGAGATGAAGAAGCTTGCACAGGATAGAGTAGCATGGAGAGCTGCATCAAACCAGTCTCAGGACTGCAGACCACAACAACAACGACAACAACAACATCAACAATATCGCAGCCTACCATCTGTTTTATTGGCTGTTCACTTAGTACTATTTTAGAGTGAACTGGACGTTTCCCATTAAAGGGCATTATTTGAGATTTTCACAAATAATTTTAAATTACTATTGTGTCTGGTATCAAAAGTATCCAAATCTTAATATTTATGGCACAGCTACATACGAAACATGGCAACAGAATTTCTTACTTTTAAAAATTTATTTTAATAATAATTTAGAAGTCAATTAGATTAAAGTATTTACAATAATTTGTAATTATCGTTCTTTGAACGTCCATATTCACACTACAAATGTATTACTTCTCTGCAGCCTCCTATCAATTCTCCTGATCAAACAGAAGTCTATCTACTACACTGTAGCATCAATCAAAATACACAAGTCATTCATATTAAGAGATAATACGGCCATTTTTCGACAAGAATGGCACTCGTACATATCAAAGATGTGGAAATACAGGATGTAACAGATATAAGCGCAGATATTTTTTATATTGGTGCCTTAATATGTACACATCAGTGTGTTCATTGTTTTTTCTTTGCATCTAACATACTTACCACAAACACGTAACAATTTACTACCTGATATTTTCTGCATGGGCTTAACTGCATCGCTAAGTGGACTATGCCTGCCAATATGGGCTAACCTTTTTGCGTACACGTGTTCAACACTTCAAGACCTGACCTGCTGTCCAGGAGAGAATAGCGTTAATAGCTTGTTCTTGGCACATACCCTTGGAGGTACTAACCAACCTGAAAACATACTACCCCTAATAGTTATAATTATTAGTCTGAAAAGGAAGTAAATACTGAAATAATGTTGCTCAGTATGCTGTTGTCAGTCACCAATAAAAATATCTGCTTTCATTCTCATTACACTCTGTGATACACCCTGTTAAACCCACAGGACAGGGCAGGTAGTTTAAGTTGTGGAAAGGGGACAAAATGAGCGGCTGTCAGTTGCACTCGAACCTACAACCTTTTATTTGATAAAACATTACAAAACCCAAGAATTTTTTTAAAAAAACAGCCTTAGTTTTGGAACTTAATTAGCAGCTGAATGCGCCGTATAATCTCATGCCTTAAGGGCAAGACCACTTTAATTTAAAAACGGCTCAAAGCCAATGACTTAAAGCTCAACCAAATCAGAAATTTAAAAGGCAAATCCTTATCTTAAAACAGTTCCTTAATTAGACTGAAGGCCTGAAGAACCTGACACTTTAAGAGCAAGCAACTTAAATTCGAAATCTTCTGAAGGCCCAGCACTTCAGACTCAAAAACAATAATTTTTAAAATGCCGAAGACTTTACATAAAACAGTTCTTAATTTAGGCTGAAGGCCGAAATCATCTAACCCCTTAAGGCCAAAACAGCCTTAATCTAAAAATCGGCTAGAAGCCATACAAGTACAAACAACAAGAACTAACAAGCAAATGCAAGACGCCCAAGGGCGCTCAGAAGTTCCAAGAGTCAGCCTGGAATTCAAACACTAACGCTCGCTTAGGTGAGACAGGCAGTGGGGACAACCATTGTCGATCTAGCGACAATCCAACCGACAGACAGCCAACAGACCCACCGACAAGTTAACCTCCGCATCACCCGACCAGCACACAACAAGGAGTTCAATGGAACAAAGTAGAAGGTATTGGCGCCCACAACCAATTATACATTGAGCTGTCAAACTACACACCGTGCTGGACAGCGACAACACGATGAAGAAAATACACCACCTGAATTTACGTCAACAGCCAGGGCAGGTAACCGGAACGTTAATGGCCACAAGATTCTGTTGGTGCACTTCAAATAACCAAGTACAGTTAAACTCCACCAGAGGGTGGCTAAAATTTGCCAACTTCAAAACACACGTTTTTGCTCACAGGAATATCCCAACAGCCGACAACGGACTCCAAACGACACAATGTGAACAGTCGTGACTTGCTGGTAGATTAAGTCAAAACTCAACTTTCATGTCCAGGATCGGTGAGCCACGAACCTCGTAGCAATGGGAACAGCACCACACACTCCAACTCTACATAGAGGCTGCCAGCGGGCCCGGCCAAACAGCGCGCCGTGGAGATTTCCTCACTGCTCCACGCCAACCAACCAAATGCCCGCACACAGCCCAGCCAGAAACTATAAGCGCCAGCCCAAAGATAGTCCAAGGTGCGAATATCGATACACACCGCCGCTGTCACCTTCGGAAAGAGAGGATAACAGCATAATTGTGATAACCGCGGGAGACTAAACACAGAATAGCAACCAAGGTTTAATCGAGTGCGTAGCATGTGCCAGCTATGGCTCACTCTACAGAATTGGAATGAGGCGATTCCAAAGGATTGATGAAATGTTTCGCTCATTGACAACAGTGAAAGTTAGTTAATGATGTTGTTGCATTATAGACTACCTTTACTTTTGCCATTTAAAGACGTTTCTGAGCCAAGTTTTCTTTCTCGATCATAAGTACATTTGGCTTTCATTTAATTTCGTTCAAGTAATGGAAAACCGAGACAAAATGCTGATACATCCATTAATAGCGGCTATTTGGCAAACAAATACCGAAATGAATTTTAAGAGTTGCCAAATTGGGCAGGTCTGGAAAGAAATCTCGATGACCACACATCAGCAGCCATCGACAGCGGATATCACAGACACTAGACCCGTCTGACGTTCGCCATTCTTTGTAAATCGCTTAGTCCACTTTTAACAAAGAACGACTTGTTTGGGCACTCAAATGCAGATTCCATCAACAGTGGAATTAAGCAGGGCAAACGGACGTTCACGGATTAACGCATAAGCGTCGCAAGTGTATCTGCCAAAAATATCAACTGTCTTATTCAGGCTCCACCATTCAGAGGCATGATCGTCTTACATAAATGCATCATGGGGTATAAAAAATTTCAGAATCTACAACGGGCAAAATATTACGAATCGCTTAAGTATACGAAATGACTGAAGAGGTTGATATGCAACTGCAGAACTTACAGAATCATTAAGCCGGCAGTTCTCGCAGCGCCCCACTGGCGCGGAGCGATGCCCCTTGGCACATTACGCGAAAGGGCCGCAACACAGAAACGAGAGAAATTATAGGTAATATGGAAGTTTACCCACAATTATTCATCTTATGTCCCATTCGCAAATAAAACAGAGAAGGAGGGAACAGATAGAGGTACCAGAAGTACATTGGTTTTAAACAGAATTACAATACACCATATTGGTCCCCACTCTTTTGACTACAAAACCCTATTTTTAAACGTAACCTCTGTTTAGTGCGACGGCCTTACGCCAGCTTAGTGGGAGGGCATCCCATGCCCCCATGGTACCACCCTCTGGCCGACACTTTGTCCAAGCAGAATGTATCCTTCATTGGGCTACACAGATGGAAGTCGGAAGGTACGAGATCCAAGCTGTAGGGCGAATGAAGAAGAACAATCCAATGAAGTTTTGTGAGATCGTCACGGACGCGCAGGCTTGTGTGAACTTTGGATTGTCTTGGAGAAGGAGAAGTCCATTGTCCGTAGGTTCGAATTGCAGGAGTCACAGCTGTGTTCAAGTAGTCGACATGCACAAGATCGTACAGGTTTGCATTACCTTGTTGCGACTCACCGTGCTTTTGTTCACTGCCAGGTCTTCGGAGACATCTCTAGGCATTTGTTTGCATTACTATGGTCTGGTTTTCCTTAAAAAGGAACTCAATGACAGCTCTCTGCGTCTAACACACTTCCGTCACAGACGCCATTTTGTAGGTAATGTATGGCGCTGCCACCCATCGGAACTTCACGAAACTGTAGGAACTGAAGCAGGAGTATTCCACGATGTCCCACAATAAATTTCTCATTTTTTCAACCGCTAATGTCTGTGAAAAACAAAGTATTACATTAATTATCAAACGGCCCTCGAAGATGCGGATACCACATCAAAAACACCAAGGTGTCGGAGTTTAGCCCTCGGTATGAGTCCGTGTCGCCTGGCCACCAAGAGCTGTTGCGGGACGATTTGATTCACGGATGCAGTTATACGGCTCCTTCCGTCTACAGCGATTTTACGACTATGACGAGTGGGGCCTGAAGATGGCATCAATGTAATGCCGAAACTGGTAGCACATAGAAGTTCATAAAATAAAATAAACTTCTACAAATCATACGGCTGTTGGTAAATTGTTGCATCAAGCAGTATTGAGAGAAGTCACTGGGAATACAGTGCAGTCCGTGGTCGATACCCAAAGCTGTGTTAGTGATGACAGCCTCAGGGTCTCCACTTTACTGACTCCTCTTTCCGTTCTGATAGAACAGTTTTTATATGTGTGACAAATAGAATACCCTCACAGGGATATGTTTTGCCTCCCGCCCCGAAAAGATCGCTCCGCCATTGAATTCTACAATGACCCGCGCGAGGATGTGACGCAAACAGAAACGGAAATCAGTGCCACTACCGCTTGAAATCAGCCAGTAATGAGTACGCCAGTAAATTCTGCTCCATGTAAGTGCTGGAGATGCAGTCCCTACTTTTAAGACGGAGATATCTTTCTTCCACTGATTTCGCTACCTTTTCTCCTGACCGCCCTCGTTTCGTCACATTCAGTAAACGACAGATTCTGTTGGGAGAAGTTTCTACCACTGTAGTAAAATACAAGCAAGTGGCTGACTCGGTTCGTTCAGTGAAGTTAAATCATCCAGCGGCCAGTAATAAACTTAGTCCAGACGCCTTTTCCGTAAGGGCTGGAGAAGAACAAGCTGATAATAATTTCAGAGCAGGCGAGGCAGAGAATGTCGAATTGTGCTAAATCTACCAGATATAATCTCAGTTCGAAAGTGAACCACTGTAGACCTGAAGCCATAAAACGGCTCCAGTCAGCGGCGAGCGCGCGTAGTCTCTCCTTTAGGCAAACGTAAATGAGGTTGTGTAGCGGTGCGGTTTTGTATTCGAAATGATGCGCAAGTCTTTTCTTCGATAATATTGACTTTTAGCGATGTTAGAGGCAGTAATTTCGAGCTTTTTCTGCAACATTTTTGATTTGAAAAGAAAAAAGAGTTCTTAAAATATAATTTCGGTTTCCTTTTTCACCGTTGTCTTACCTCATCTGCTGTGCTCTTTAGATCATAAGTTCATTCATGTTCTCAAAATCCTGCCACTCCTAGTTAAAATCAACTCCGGATATACTTGAATATTTGTGAATCCGGTTTAAAAACTCCCGAGGTGACGTAGATTATGCTGGGAGAAGTAACGTAATACTAGACAGATGGTGCCGAAAACGAAATGGATGACAAATGTTGAACATGTAATGTCGCTAGATGACCTACTGACATACCTCACTGCACACTCAACAGTTCAGCATGTCGATACTACCCTCGGCGCTAGGGAGCTGCCTCTGCTAGCTTACTCTGTTTCCGTTCTTGGATTGTCCGATATGATCTGCTAGCGCTCATGGTTGTAGTAACACAAGACTACGATGAGTCTGTTTACACTTAACGAGCTTGTAGATGTGCGTCTCTGTTATGGTGCTGCTAATGCCAGTGTAGCAAGATGTATTTGACGAGTGCGTGAATGGATGACTGAGATATTCAACACTTGCATCTAAGCAGACGATACAAATTCCGAACACCGAATGTGACCTGTTGTAAACGCAGAAATTGCAGAATTATTGTCCTCGTTGTAGCTAAGCAATGTTGTTCTTATTTTTTGTTTATTTCCTTTTGTCTTTTTTTCAGCTACCGGCATAACTCTGAAGCTTATACTCATTTACTTGTGAAGCAGTAGATAGGTATCTGTTGTACTATTACTTCCAATAAACTCCGCCTATAGAACTCGAACCCTGAGTACCATGCGCTAAAGTCGTGCACTTAGGCCCGGAGCCACACCAGCGTAAATACTTGGATTGTGGTGGCCAGATAGGGCAACTGCGGCACGTACTGAGAGGTATGCCATCTGGTCACGCCACGTGTTCAAGATTTGTCATCCACTTTCAGTGTAGTGCCCAATATTTTCGGCCCCATGTGTCCTGCATTAAGTTACGTATCTCATAAATGCCTACGGCGCTTCAGGGCTTTCTAAACTTTAATAAGAATCACTTTGTATAGGATAAGACACTTGATAGGCCAATCTGAAAAAAGGAATAGTACTTCAAGGCTGGCATAACTTTCGAAAGAGGAACTAAGGGCTTTAATCTGAAGTGTTTCAGAGTAGCTCAAACTTGAATGCAGAGTACCAAAACGGAACAATGAACGTGATCGATTAGTAAGTAGCGCCTTGTATACTCGATTCGTGCAGAACAAATATTTGTAACCTACGCTGCTTGGAAACCTATTAATCAATGAGTTGATGTGGTGGAGAAAGTGAATTCCGACTATACCGTTTCTGCAACCGTATATCTGTGGAAACCTTACAGAAGGTAACAGCAATAGCGATGAGTAATGGTATGTCATAGCCCCTGAGTAGAATGCAAAGTAAGTGAATGCAGCAGCCGGCCGGTGTGGCCGTGCGGTTCTAGGCGCTTTAGTCTGGAACCACGTGACCGCAACGGTCGCAGGTTCGAATCCTGCATGGATGTGTCTGATGTCCTTAGGTTAGTTAGATTTAAGTAGTTCTAAGTTCTAGGGGACTGATGACCACAGATGTTAAGTCCCATAATGCTCAGAGCCATTTTTTTGAATGCAGCACGTTTTTGTGAAGCAATTTAGGCATACCTATTCATAGTCGTGGGGCACAATAAAAGCATATATGGGAAGTAATAAATTCACAAATGCCAAATTTAATATAAGCGTGATATAATGATCAAGAAAGACTACAACGTGAGCTACCCTTTATGACCGATTACAGTGTACTATATCAAACATTTTGAGCATACCACATTTAGATCGTCGCAGAAAGCAAAATTCCATGTAATACTACACAGTTTCAGATCTTGATTTTCCAATTGAGGGAAGATAGTCATAAGTCACTTAAAACTAAGGAAGTTTGAACTAGAATTAGATACTGGCAATCATGTACTCTGGTGAAATCGGGTACCAGAGAATTGATTAGATTCATCGCAAGCGTTCAAATTAAAAATGAACTCGAGAAATGACCTCACTTTAAAGCCTTTAAGGGTACGCACGCTCCAGAAGCGCAGACAGAATGTGACTGCTTTAAGCGGACATCGACCTCAGCAAATACTGTGCTGCAGCAGATAGAACGCTGCCATTTCGTTACACATAACACAAGAGTCTAGAACACGACGAGCAACGTCTTAACACGCTCCATTACCCCATCCCTTCTTCATATCAGTGTTTCCCATATGTTCCTTTCTCCACCGATTCTGCGTAGAACCTCCTCATTCCTTACCAGATCAGTCCGCCTAATTTTCAACATTATTCTGTAACACCACATCTCAAATGCTTCGATTCTCTTCTTATCCATTTTTTGCCCTACTCATGATTCACAGTTATACTGTAAGTAGGCTGTTTAGGTTTACGTATTGGTAATACCACGTACCGCTCTGTATGAAAATCATTGGCTATGCTGTGTGCAGTCTGTGGCTAGTTTGCATTGTTGTCTGCCATTGTAGTGTTGGGCAGCTGGATGTGAACAGCGCGTAGCGTTGCGCAGTTGGAGGTGAGCCGCCAGCAGTGGTGGATGTGGGGAGTGAGATGGCGGAGTTTTGAGAGCGGATGATCTGGACAGAGACAGTAAATTTGTAAGACTGGATGTCATGAACTGCTATATATATTATGACCTTTGAACACTGTTAAGGTAAATACATTGTTTGTTCTCTATCAAAATTTTTCCATTTGCTAATTATGCCTATCAGTAGTTAGTGCCTTCAGTAGTTAGAATCTTTTATTTAGCTAGCAGTAGTGGCGCTCGCTGTATTGCAGTAGCTTGAGTAACGAAGATTTTTGTGAGGTAAGTGATTTGTGAAAGGTATAGTTTAATGTTAGTCAGGGCCATCCTTTTGTGGGGATTATTGAAAGTCAGATTGCGTTGCGCTAAAAATATTGTGTGTCATTTTAGTGTTGATCAGGATAAGTAAAGAGCAAAATGCGAAATGTGTGGGTACGTTCAGTTCTGCACAGCTGTTTGAAAATCAAATAACGAAGGGGCTTACCAGCACAGTAATTCATTAATTTTTCTAAGGGGACGTTACAATACAAGTCTCTAAATGTATATTCACAGAAATTTCTTCCTCAAATTAAGGCCTATGATTGACACCAGTACACTTCTCTTGGCCACGAGGGCAAAGCATGTCAGGCATTCCAACTGAGAGGATAGATGTGCATAGACACAGAAATTTCAGCCTCTCGAAATTTAAGTTAAGGACCTAGAGACGTATTCCCTACAGCTTCTGAGACTGATTAACCAATTAGATGCTAAGGTTATCCAACTTGAAAATAATGTAAAGGACTAAACTGTAGAGGTTGACAGAGTTGAATAGAAACTAGAGGACCTACATGTAAAGGTTGGTATAATTAGGCGGGATATATACAAGGCACAACCAGTGGAGGAGTTTGCTTAGCTTATAACAAGATGTTGACTAAGCATAAGGTTATTATGGCATAGCAGACTGTTCGAGAAAAGCTACTGCGGGTAAAGTTGGGACATTTGGATCGAGAGCAAATACCGAGAGAAACATTTAAAACGGTTACTGAATTTTTCGATGAACTTACAAAATGACGACAAGGCTGCTGATTTCATTAAATGCCAGAGCGATAATAGGATAGACAAAATATTCAGTTTCAGTAATGAAAAACAATACATGTTGTGCACGCAGCATAAGTTTAAAAGGAAAAACAATACGGATAGGTGATAGGGAATTTCGAAGAACACCTAGTCTAATGAGTATCATTTTCCTAAACCCAGCAAAATTTGTAAATCATTCCCCCAAAGATCTGGAGATATTCAGCGAAATACTGCAAAAGACTTATGTACGTAGGAAAGTGGGAAACCAATGCAGTGCAAAATACAGAACCATTATAAAACGTACATTACATGCTTGATATAGCATCAGTGATGATATTGAATCCAGCATGAGACAGTCAGTAATCGACCTCTGCAGTATATATACTATGACGACCACAATAAGCTGATAGAGAGACTGCAACTGCTCATGACATCCGCTGCTTCTAGTAATACCGCTCATTCGAATGAGATTGTTTCAATAATTTCAGAGCTTAGAGAGAGAGGTGTTACTGAACAAGAATGGAAGCAGTTGTTTGACAACTGCACAAACCAGCATGCAAAACATACCCAGGTAGGTATGTTATGATTAAAGGTCTGGATGGCTTATGACAGGCTGATTTTGTAGATATGACGGTAGTTGACGGGTGTGAATAATGGATTCAAATAATTTTAATGGTCGTTGATACATACTCTAAATTCGCCTTGGCGCTACCTCTTAAAATAAAAACAAGGGATGCTGCACAGGTGTTCGAGCATTTGTCGCAAACAGGGATGAATCGGTGTCGTGACAACCTTCAAGCCGATCACAGTGGAGAGTTTTGCAATAGGTATGTCAATACCATGATGCAGAAGTATGGAATATATGCGCCGCCATATTGGCGGGTGACCTTGAACGAGGTTCGCTCGGCAGCCGCAGCTTTAACAGAGCGCGATCCGCTGGAAAACTCAGCTTCCGGTGCGCCATGTTGGATTATCAGCGCGCGACTTCCTGCCGCGCCCAGTCTTATCAGTAGTAACTTCCTCAGTACAGGCAGCTGCACGCTCATTTGACTCGAGGCCGCCGCACAGAGCACACAGCCATGCCGTACAGGAGGAGAAGATACACACGAAGATCAAGATTGCCTGTGTACAAGACTGTGGATACATTTAGTCTTATTCCTAATAATGTAGCACAAGAAGAGCTACTAAATGGACCTATTACTTTTGTAGGAGCTAAGATTCATTTTTATTGTTAAAACTAGACATTCACCCACCTGAAGATGAGTATCATGGTACATCTGAGCAGAACAATAAAAGGTCAAATGTGGATGCATTGTAATACCTGTGGTTCTTACAAATGGACAGATGTCCTCCCAGAAATAATTGCACAGCTTAATGAAACCAAACATAGTACAATGATAATGAGGGCAATCGATGTTCATAATAATAGACTCATGGATATGGTATACTATCGTAAAACGCTGGATTCACATAAACAGAAGTCAGTGTAGGTGATTTGGTACGTATCTCAAAACACAAGACAGAATTTGAGAATTCATACTAACCCACACAACTGGTCGAGTGAGCTATTCACAGTTTCCAAAGTGCAGAGAACAAATCCCAGAATTTACATCTTGAAGTATGGCAGTGATACTGGAATTTTATGATGCCTTTACATAGGGGAATTTCAGCAGAGCTGAGAACCTCAGGCATTCCTTATAGAGCATGACATAAGATGTCGAGGGAATAGAGCACTACTTAAATGACGTGATTTTCCTGCAACACATAACAGGTGGACTGATGCTGACGATTTGCTGTATAATGAGGTGCCCAGAGCTCAACCAGCACAGTAGCATAAATTACATGATAGGAGTCATATTACTGAAGATGCTGGTATTCTAGACAATTTCTAGTTGAACTGCACATTCAGGGGTATAACTACTGTGGGCCTGGTACAAAGCTTCAAAAACTATTGGCTGGTGTTGACAAGGGGATCAACCTGCTTGATGAGGCGCGTTTGGAACACGACATTGCATACCCAAAACATAAAGATTTTCCATGACACCACACTGCAGATCGAATTTTGCCTGATAAAGCCAAGGCAATATGTGCAAGAAAGGATATCAGCATGGAACAGCGCATTGCGGAATTTGCTGTTTATAAAACCATACATGGTAAAATTAAGTTATGTCTGGGTGTGAGTTTTAGCAAGTTATGAATGCCGGGATTCTTTCAATGAAGAAGATGATAACGATGATAAGAAGAAGCTAGAGCAGCGGTGTTTAAATAGCTGTATCCTGACAGCGATGTATGTGGCTAAAAGCGCTTTGAAGCATACAAAAGACCAAGTGGAATGATCACCTTCCTCATTCCTGCCCTCGAAGGTCTCTCGGGGACGGGTTCACTGGTTGGTAGTGCTGTGATTATTGTAAGAACAGTCAAGAACGCTCAAACTCTCAGGAGCAGCTAGAGGGAGCAAGAAGACATAACCGGATGATGCAAACAGCAACCATCGGAAAATGACTATACCTGAAACCATACAAGAAGAGACAAGGTCTCTTCATAAATAGAAAAAAAGCCCATTAGTTATTCTACTGGATGGAGCACTTACAAATACAGGTCTGCTCAAATTAGTTACGGAAAAATTCAGTATTACAAGATTCCACGGTGTTTTTATGTCATACGAAGACTATGTGAAAATCCGGAGAATGTGGAAATGTGAATTTAGATGTTGCTTGGGGGCCCGGATCTCACTGGGTGGCGTATGTTAAGAAAAAAACAAAAAATGTGCACTATTTTGATTCATTCGGAGACCTGCAACCACCAGAAACGTTACAGCGATATTTCGCTGACAAAAACCATGTGTTCTGCAATTTTCATCGCTACCAAGTCTTTAATCCTTACCTGTGGGGACATCTGTGCTTCATGTTCTCCTAACGTCTATGAAGCAACATGTATATAAGGAGGTGCAGTAAGCACCCACTCGTCAGTTGAGGTTCAGATGCTATATTATATATTCTGACATTAAAAAACGATCGTCAGTATTTCGCGTGAGTTATTTGCCACCGATTGTTTTAAGCAACATAGAATGGAGTATTGCGCTAACTGGACTGGAGTCATGTAACAGCATTCTAACTACGACAGATGCTAACAATAAATTTCATCTGGAAAATAATAATAGAAAAGACATTCTGGTGTTAGTACCTGGTCTGTACGATATTGACGATTTAAATAATGTTTAAAGGCAGCCTGGGAAACGGATTTTGCTATGTGAAAACATCAATATAGTTCAATCTGAAACATGTAACGACTGACTTTAGCCAGAAAGGTTCAATAGGACAGCTACTGGGATTCAGAAACGGACAGGTTTTGAAGAAGGATCCTAATAAAGTTTACAAATCAGAGCAGGCAGTGGATATACTTCCTGTCAGCACAATCCGTGTCGAGTGTAGCATTGCAACAAACTTCTACCTCAACAATAGATTGGTTCATACAATTTACGGATTCTAGCCTTTAGTTGTAACTGATATAAGATAGTTGAGTCCCCTACCAACACTAAATACCTCCAGTAAGAGTTCAGACATTGGACTATTTGGAACAGCACATTGTGGATGAAGATAATCAATTTGCTGACCTTTGTGGCGAGGAAATCCTTGTGCAGCCACATCTAAAGAAGGAACGGCAGTGGCCCCAGCTGGGTGGAGACCTGTTTACGACAGCGACCTTCAACTTGCTTGCAGCTATCAGATTCCCTTCATCTACATATTACCAACGAAGATGTGATAGGTGTATGGTATAAAACAACCGCTCTCAAATCACAGCATGGCACTTCATAACAGAACTCCAAGATGAAAACACATAAAAAACAACGAGTTTCGTAGATCAGTCTATCTGAAACCTCTCAATCACATGGTTTGACATAACTAACCCGATGGAATGTGATGAGCGTATTGTATGTCAGGAATATTTCTCGCATAAATCTTATGCTTCCACCACATCTAACATTAACGATGAAATTAGGATTGTCGTCCATCACCAGGTCGCTTTAATCCTCCCATGCAAGAGATTCATATACCTGGAGGGGGAATTTAAGAAAAAGGATTGTACTGCTGCAATGGGAAAACTTTCAAGTAATGCTTTAGTGTTCCTATTTCACGAGATGCAGTATCAACCTAAAGGAGTCAAGATTGACTGTACACTTAATGTGGGTATAACATCAACTATGAAAAGATACTTCTTTCCTTTTCCCTCGGATTTGAGCACTTTAGAAAATGCAGTACGTGAGCCATGCTCCGGCTCGTGTTTGTGCCGTTGATAGGTTGGCGTCGTGTAATCGGATTGTGACCTTTCATTATCTCAGTGCGTTCACTGGTGCCACTACGTTTCCTCGCTTTGTCTGTCCGTGAGTGGCAGCAGCGGTGTTTATCGATAGCGAGTACTGTGGTACTATCTTTGGAGCGACCTCTAGTATTTCCGAGTCGTCGTGTGTCGGAGTTGAGTTGGGACGGAGCAGCAGTGAGGTCCGGACAGCTTCAGTACTCGCCGAGGAAGCTGGCGATACATGCACTGCCTGATGGAAGCATGTGGTCAAGAGAGTACACGACCACGTCGAGGTCCGGATTCAGCGAGTTTACGTTGAATGGATCGTTATATTCGAGTAGTGCAACTTTCATTTGTGTGTGTATCCGTCCGTCGAAGTGACCTCTTACCATAAAGCTGTCAGTTGGAGGTTTTATACTCCGACGTATCCCTTGCCTGACTTGATTGGCAACAACCGATGGTTGGTCGTTCGGTCGGTCGTCTCAGTGGACGACGTGTATCTGGTCTTTCGACCATTTCTGTGTTCTTAACGTAACAGAAGAAATACTTCAGTTGATTGATGAGAGGAGGAAGTACAAACATGTTCCGGGAAAGTCAGGAATACAGAAATACAAGTTGCTGAGGAATGGCAAATGGTTCAAATGGCTCTGAGCACTATGGGACTCAACAGCTGAGGTCATTAGTCCCCTAGAACTTAGAACTAGTTAAACCTAACTAACCTAAGGACATCACAAACATCCATGCCCGAATCAGGATTCGAACCTGCGACCGTAGCGGTCTCGCGGTTCCAGACTGCAGCGCCTTTAACCGCACGGCCACTTCGGCCGGCGCTGAGAAATGAAATAAATAGGAAGTGCAGGGAAGCTAAGACGAAATGGCTGCAGGAAAAATGTGAAGCCATCGAAAAAGATATGATTGTCGGAAGGACAGACTCAGCATAGAGGAAAGTCAAAACAACCTTTGGTGACATTAAAAGCAACGGTGGTAACATTAAGAGTGCAACGTGAATTCCACTGTTAAATGCAGAGGAGAGAGCAGATAGGTGGAAAGAATACATTGAAAGCCTCTATGAGGGTGAAGATTTGTCTGATGTGATAGAAAAAGACACAGGAGTCGATTTAGAAGAGATGGAGGATCCAGTATTAGAATCGGAATTTAAAAGAGCTTTGGAGGACTTACGGTCAAATAAGGCAGAAGGTATAGATAACATTCCATCAGAATTTCTGAAATCATTGGGGGAAGTGGCAACAAAACGACTATTCACGTTGGTGTGTAGAATATATGAGTCTGGCGACATACCATCTGACTTTCGGAAAAGCATCATCCACACAATTCCGAAGACGGCAAGAGCTGCCAAGTGCGAGAATTATCGCACAATCAGCTTAACAGCTCATGCATCAAAGCTGCTTACAAGAATAATATACAGAAGAATGGAAAAGAAAATTGAGAATGCGCTAGGTGACGATCAGTTTGGCTTTAGGAAAAGTAAAGGGACGAGAGAGGCAATTCTGACGTTACGGCTAATAATGGAAACAAGGCTAAAGAAAAATCAGGACACTTTCATAGGATTTGTCGACCTGGAAAAAGCGTTCGACAATATAAAATGGTGCAAGCTGTTCGAGATTCTGAAAAAAGTAGGGGTAAGCTATAGGGAGAGACGGGTCATATACAATATGTACAACAACCAAGAGGGAATAATAAGAGTGGACGATCAAGAACGAAGTGCTCGCATTAAGAAGGGTGTAAGACAAGGCTGTAGCCTTTCGCCCCTACTCTTCAATCCGTACATCGAGGAAGCAATGATGGAAATAAAAGAAAGGTTCAGGAGTGGAATTAAAATACAAAGTGAAAGGATAACAATGATACGATTCGCTGATGACAATGCTATCCAGAGTGAAAGTGAAGAAGAATTAAATGATCTGCTAAACGGAATGAACAGTCTAATGAGTACACAGTATGGTTTGAGAGTAAATCGGAGAAAGACGAAGGTAATGAGAAGTAGTAGAAATGAGAACAGCGAGAAACTTAACATCAGGATTGATGGTCACGAAGTCAATGAAGTTAAGGTATTCTGCTGCCTAGGCAATGACGGACGGAGCAAGGAGGACATCAAAAGCAGACTCGCTATGGCAAAAAAGGCATTTCTGGCCAAGAGAAGTCTACTAATATCAAATACCGGCCTTAATTTGAGGAAGAAATTTCTGAGGATGTACTTCTGGGGTACAGCATTGTATGGTAGTGAAACATGGACTGTGGGAAAACCGGAACAGAAGAGAATCGAAGCATTTGAGATGTGGTGCTGTAGACGAATGTTGAAAATTAGGTGGACTGATAAGGTAAGGAATGAGGAGGTTCTACGCAGAATCGGGGAGGAAAGGAATATGCGGAAAACACTGATAAGGAGAAGGGACAGGATGATAGGACATCTGCTAAGACATGAGGGAATGACACATGGTACTAGAGGGAGCTGTAGAGGGCAAAAACTGTAGAGGAAGACAGAGATTGGAATACGTCAAGCAAATAATTGAGGACGTAGGTTGCAAGTGCTACTCTGAGATGAAGAGGTTAGCACAGGAAAGGAATTCGTGGTGGGCCGCATCAAACCAGTCAGTAGACTGATGACAAAAAAAAAGCGTTCATATCTAAATGCAATTCGTCTTTTTGCTGTACAGTGACTGTTTTAGCATTGTTTGTGTTTTTTGTGGAATTATCTCTTGCGGTTACATGTGCATCTAGTCAGATTTTGAATAGGCAGTTTGGTTTTAACCCTGTCTGTGTACTAGGATTTGGTGGAGCCAACTTGTGTAATTAAATGCTTGTCATCTGACGATGTTAACTGTTATTCTATCGTGGTATTGGTTATCGCATCATAGGTGGATTTTGTGAGTGTGTTGGTCGGCGTTTAAGCTGTCCCTAGTTTGAGTTGCCATCCTGTTAGGTGAGCATAACTCTTGGCTGCCTGTCTCACCGCTACTACCCGTACTAAGGACATGAAGTGTTTTCCGGATCGAGTGTGTCGGGAGTTGGGTTGGGACGGAGCAGCAGAGAGGTCTGGTGTATTTCTTCATTAATTTCCGTTCATAGAAGCTTTTCGACTACCCCGTGCTACCGACAGCAAGCAGACAGACGTGAACTTGTTCAATTGGAAACGCCCGGATTCATCATACTTGCGTTTCAGACCAACAGAAGACAGAGAATAGCAAATGTTTTCAGTATTTCAGGTTAAGTACTTAAACAGCATACTGACGGCAAATACAGAAGCATTGCAAGCTCACTCTGCAGATCACCTTTTACGAAATGATCAAATAAAAGACTTTTTTCCGAGGTCAGAATTTGTCCGTTTAAGTACGGCTCAATGTTGTTGCAGGTCATGCGAACTGCATGGACCTGTACATTGTGTGGAAATCGTCTAAAAGATTCCGAGACACAGTATGTGGTTTTTTTAATTATTTAATATTCTGTACGAAAGCATTTCATTTGCATCCCTCGAGAAGTCGAGTCTATTAGGTGATTAATGAAAATCTCACTTCCTGCCCCTTGCTCACAGGCAGCTAGGGCGACATTCCAAAAATCGCCGGGAGTATTTGGCGTGGACTAGTTTTCTTGCATGATCCACTTCGTTTTCATTCTACGTTTGCAAAGGGGCTGTGGTCTAGTGCAGAAAGATGCCAGTCGAAAGAAGAAATCTCATTCTATTCTACTAAACATCCTTGCAACATGGTCGACTTGTGCATTGCAGCCTAAACCCGCATAAAACAAATACACTCGTTAGAATGTAATTGTCGTGTTGATGGAACCATAAAATACACGTAACGGGACTATAGCGGGCAAGTGGTTCACGGGAACATGTTCAGCTTCTTATTGCCACAGATGACTCGCGAATATACTGGGGATCTAAATGAAGACCATCAGGCCTGTATACGGTCGTTGACTGAAATTCACTGTAGAAAACATTGATTCGTCGCTAAACGTTACATTCCACAGGTCACGGCAGATACTTCCGACAGAAAATGTTAATCGAAAGGGCCGACGATCATCACCTGCACACATTTGTACTGTAGTCCAGACTCCCGAAGAATCCATCAAACGATGCCAACTGACCCAGAACGTGCTATAGTTTTTCTCAGTTGCACCATGTTTAAAAATCGTTTTCACTGTGATGTATTTACAGGTCTGTTATTCAGAGCGGGTGCTGCAACAGGCCGACATCCAGTTTTTACAAGCTTACTGGATTCTCAAGTATCGGGATATCGTTTTATGCACCGTCACACAGCGTGGACGCCTTACTGGCGTATCACCTGGCGTGACGGTATAGGGTGCCATTGGTTACACGTCTCGGTCACCTGTTGTTCGCATTGACTGCACTTTGAACAGTGGACGTTACAATTCATATGTGTTACGACCCGTGGCTCTACCCTTCATTCGATCCCTGCGAAACCGTACATTTCAGCAGGATAATGCACGACGACATGTTGTGGGGTCCTACACGGGCCTTTCTGGATACAGAAAATATTCGACTGCTTGATCATGTTCTGTCATGCAATGAGACATATACCTCACCACGTTAGATTGTCAGTGAATGTAGCAGAGCGTAGCCATCACATGTAAGCATAACGTCTAACACGATATGTTACTCAAGAATGACGTCCCCATTGGGATAAGGTGATCCTACAGGCAATTGTCCAGAGAGGTTTAAGTCATCAAGCGTTACTTTTTGAAAATGTATTGTGTGCTTTATTAATTTCAAGTAGAGCATTGACGCAAGGATTACAGTGATACTTTCTGTAATAGTAACATAGTAATTTAATAATACAGACAAGAATAATAAGGTAAGCAATTACAGATACTTAAAAGACAAATAATTTCATATCATCAGTCAGGCAGTCTGTTACCATTAACTAACTATGCACAGACATATGTAGTAGAGGTATTCCGGTACGAGGAGAGATAACGGCCATGCTGACGCCTCACGCAGTTGCATATGGTATATTCAAGGTCTCTGTGGCACCTGATACCTTGGCAACACATCTGACGCACTTGCTCAAGATACATCCAAGGTCATGTTGTAAGCTGGTATCCATTATATATCAAGATTAACCCCACGTCTAAGGTCACGCTAAGATCTTGGTTAATTGCGTGACATTAAAATGGCAAGAAAATGAATGTCAGCCCTTGCGTGACATAAAAATGGCAAGAAAATGAATGTGAGCCATTCATTGAGAGGGTTCAGACTCCTAAATAAGGGACATCCATCCCCCTTCTCTGCCTAGATCAATTACAAGAAAGGATTTCTTTCCTCGTCGATTTTATGGAGAACCTCCACATTCGTTACCTTCATCAGTTCACCAAATTTTAAACATTCTTCTGTAGCACCAAATCACAAATGTTTCCATTCTCTTCTTTTCCGATTTTCCCATAGTCTATGTTTCACTATAATACAATGTGCTTCAAACGTACACTACTGCCCATTAAAATTGCTACACCACGAAGATGACGTGCTACAGACGCGAAATTAAAGGTCGGATTGTAGCCTATCGCGATTGCGGTTCATCGTATCGCGACATTACTGCTCGCGTTGGTCGAGATCCAATGACTGTTAGCAGAATATGGAATCGGTGGGTTCAGGAGGGTAATACGGAACGCCGTGCTGGAACCCGACGGCCTCGTATCACTAGCAGTCGAGATGACAGGCAACTTATCGGCATGGCTGTTACGGATCGTGCAGCCTCGTCTCGATACCTGCGTCAACAGATGGGGACGTTTGCAAGACAACAACCATCTGTACGAACAGATCGACGACGTTTGTAGCAGCATCGACAATCAGCTCAGAGACCATGGCTGTGATTTCCCTTGACGCTGCATCACACACAGGAGCGCCTGCGATGGTGTACTCAACGACGAACCTGGGTGCACGAATGGCAAAACGTCATTTTTTCGGATGAATCCCGGTTCTGTTTACAGCATCATGATGGTTGCATCCGTGTTTGGCGACCTCGCGGTGAACGCTCATTGGAAGCTTTACTGGCGTATCACCCGGCGTGACGGTATTGGGTGCCATTGGTTACACGTCTCGGTCACCTCTTTGAACAATGGACGTTACATTTCAGATGTGTTACGACCCGTGGCTCTACCCTTCATTCGATCCCTACGAAACCCTACATTTCAGCAGGATAATGCACGACCACATGTTGCGGGTCCTATACGGACCTTTCTGGATACAGAAAATATTCGACTGCTGCCCTGCCCAGTACATTCTCCAGATCTCTCACGAATTGAAAACGTCTGGTCAATGGTAGTCGAGCAACTAGCTCGTCACAATATGCCAGTCACTACTCTTGATGAACTGTGGTTTCGTGTTGAAGTTGCGTGGGCGGCTGTACCTGTAAACGCCATCCAAACTCTGTTTGACTCAATGCCCAGGCGTATCAAGGCCGTTATTACGGCCAGAGGTGGTTGTTCTGGGTACTGATTTCTCAGGATATATGTACTCAAATTGCGTGAAAATGTAATCACATGTCAGTTCTAGTATAATATATTTGTCCAATGTATACCCGTTTATCATCTGCATTTCTTCATGGTGTAGCAATTTTAATGGCCAGTAGTGTACATTTTCAGAAATTTCTTCCCACGTTAAGGCCTCTGCTTGATAGTACCGGAATTTTCTTGGCCACGAATGCCCTTTTCACCAGTGCTAGTCAGCTTTTTATGTCATCATTGTTACGTCCATTTGCTGCCTACATAGTAGGATTCCTCAGCTTCATCTACTTCGTCATCACCAATCCTGATGTTAAGCTTCTCGCTGTTCTCATTTATGCTCGTTCTGATTATTTTCGTTTCTCTTTGATTTACTCTCATTCCATATTTTGTACTCATTCGACCGTTCATTCTGTGCAGCGGATCCTGTAATTCTTCTTCACTTCCACTGAGGATAGCAATGTCGTCGGCGAAACTCATTGATATCCTTTCATCTTGAATTTTAATCCCACTCTTGAACATTTTTTTGTTTACGTCATTGCTTCATCGATATATTGATTGAACAATAGGTACTAAAGACTACATCCCTGTTTTACACCATCCGAGGACTTGGTTCTTAATGTCCACTCTTATTGTTCCTTAATGGATCGATAAATATTGCATATTACTCGTCTTTCGCTATAGCTTATCCCTATTTTCTCAAAATGCCGAACATCTTGCACCATTTTAGATTGCTTTTCTAGGTCGACAAATCCGATTTTTTTTCTTTAGTCTTGCTTCCAGTATCAATAGCAACTGCCTCGCTGGTCCCTTTATCTTTCTTAAAGGCAAACTGATCGTCTTCTAAGACATCCACAAATTTCTTATTCATTCTTCTGCAAGTTTTTCTTGTCAGCAACTTGGATGCATAAGCTGTTAAGCTGATTGTGCGATAACTCTCGCACTTGTCTTCTCTTACAGTCTTCGGAACCGTGTGGATCGCCAAACTGATACATTTTACACGTCAGCGTGAATAGTTGTTTTTTTGACACATTTGATATTAGAAATTTCGATGGAATGTTATCTATCCCTTCTGCCTTATTTGATGTTAAGTCTTCCAAAACTGTTTTAAATTCTGATTCTAATACCATATCCCCTGTCTGTTCTTTATCGACTCCTGTTTCTCCTTCTATCACGCCATCAGGCAAGTCTCCCCCCTCATAGCGGCCTCCGGTATACTCCTTCCACCTACCATCGTTCTTCTCTTCACCTACCATTGTACTCTTAATGTTACCACTCTTACGGTTAATTCAACCGAAGATTGATTTGACTTTTCTGTTTCCTTAGTCAATCATTCCAACAAACATGTTTTTTGGTTTCTTCACATTTTTCGATCAGCTAACTGACATGTACTTCTGACCTTCCCGGAACATTTTTGTACTTCCTTCTTTCGTCGATCAACTGAAGTATTTCTTCTGTTACCCATGCTTTCTTTACAGTTACCTTCTTTGTACCTATGTTTTTATTTCCAGCTTCTGTGATCGCCGTTTATAGAGATGTCCATTCCTCTTCAACTGAACTGCCTACTGAGCTATTCCTTATCGCAGGACGTATAGCCTCAGAGAACTTAAAGAGAATCTCTTCATTTCTTAGTACTTCCGTATCCCACCTGTTCGAGCATTGATACTTACTGAATATCTCTTAAACTTCAACCCACTTTTCGTCACTACTAAATTCTGATCTCGTCCTATAACTCAACTATTAACTCTTATTACATATCTCTCTAGTTCCCAAGAAGATTTCCAGAAACGTGCCGTTATTGAAATCATTGCATCACAACTCGGCAGTCGTCCATCAGTGTACTTTTCCTTCTCCATTCTCCTAAAATTCTTTCCACAACTACTTAACTGGTGGGTTCGTATGATATCTGCATGGCAGGTAGCAACCTTTATAGATGCTCCACGTTCGTTGAAGCTGAATACATAAACCATGAAAGTGCCCTTGTCTTGTATATTGGAGATACTTTGACGCCCATGTACATTAAATTCTTGGTTTTTATTTCGTTAACACTGATTGATTCAAACTTTATCCATTTCCACAGACGTGTAATTTTGCGGTAACCTACTGTACTGCATCACAATGCTGTCGGGCTTAGATAACTTGTAAACATTTATGCCGCTGAGCATGTCTCTGATCTGAAACATTTTTGTCAGCGAGGACTGCCCATACTGTCTCGAAGTTAGGTCTTTTTGCTTAACCTGGCAAGGTGTTTTGCTCAGGATTTTTCTGATTATCTTTTTTTCTCGTACAATTTCTTTCATTAGGAAACTTCAGTAATGCATACGTTGCGGTTTGTACGTTCTGATATACAGTTGCCGGCACCTGTCTATAATCTGTGTTCTTCCTTCTGTTGCGATACTCCATGCAGTCTTTGCAGCCAGTTTTAGTGTATTTATCAAGTTTTGCGTGACAAGGGTGGAACATTTTATCTAGCGATCTGTTTAACCTAGGTCGCCTTTTGTAGGTGATTTCGTCAGACGATCCCTGGATACACCAACAACATACCTTTCCAAATGAATCACCCCATGTTTTTTTAATTTGTGTTCTATATATTTTCTATCAATGGGTATGATTTATGCAACATAGCACATTTTGGACAGCGTCAGTGTGTTGACGTGATCAGTCCTTCGAGTGATATTCCATTTCCTTGCAATCAGAGCACACCTTGCTTTATCTGCTATTTCTTTGGAAATGACGTCAATTACTTCCTTAGTTTCACACCGAAGATTCTCATTTCAGCACATTCGGTAACGGGATGTAGCGTGGTATGTGTGCTTTCATTAAGCCACAAGAGCTGTGTTCTTAATTTCCCATATCTGCCCCATAATGAATGTTCACAAGCCGGCCGCGGTGGTCTAGCGGTTCTAGGCGCTCAGTCCGGAACCGCGCGACTGCTACGGTCGGAGGTTCGAATCCTGCCTCGGGCATGAATGTGTGTGATGTCCTTAGGTTAGTTAGGTGTAAGTAGTTCTAAGTTCTAGGGGACTGATGACCACAGATGTTAAGTCCCATGGTGCTCAGAGCCAATATTTACAACGAAACATGCATTAGGTCTGAGATTATCACGATGTCTTTGGGTTCCTACAAGGAAACACGCATTTTCTCTGAGATTTTCACGATGTCTTTGGGTTCCTTAAGTATTTTGCTAACAACAATAGCGTCGGCATTGACAGTGAACCACAATGCACCAGCGTGTACTCGTGGTATAGTAATGGTTCTAAAGAGATTGTAGAGTGACAGTGTACGATCGTGGTATCATAAGAAAACTGAGGACCCGCCAGCGCCAGCCATAGGGAGCAAGAAAAAAAATCTGAAGAAGGCTTTAACATAATATTGTAACAAATAAGCCCTCGGTCACAAGTTTAAGTCAAAATTGACCTGGTTATGGCGACGAGTTAAAACAGTGTTTTAGAATTACATTGTCATCCAATAGGGTGTCATTTAGCCCTAGACACACAGGGAGACGACTGCCATGTAGCGGATACTGTGGACTGCTGATGAATGTCATATATTGGTAAGGTGCAGTATTTCTGTCTAGTGGAATTTTTGAATGAGTATTAAATCTGCCTAAGAATTGGATAGTTATCTTTGATTATTTCTTGGGATGAAGCGTTTGTCATTTTTTTTAAAAAAAAAGTGGGAACAAATTTGCAGGATGTTCAAGTGGTGATTTATTCTTGTGTTTTACGTGGTTTCTGTCTAAGTTGATCTGAAACTAATATCAGGTTGACAGTTTTGCAGACTGGGCTAGTTAGCCATATTGTATACTGACCCAGGCCCTGGTTGTCCGACCATCCAACGGAGTGTTCCGGTGTGCCTCACCAACCGGCCGACTTGACGACGGGAGAGAAAGCGAAAGCGGTTCTGTGCAGAGGCCGGCAGTGGTGCTTCATTGGAACCGCTGTTCTGTGTCGAGTGGCTGTTGGGGGGGTCGTCGGTCACTTAAGTTCTTTTGCTTATTGCGATGCTCTATGCCGTGGATCTTCATAATTTTCCGTTCCTCGTTAAATCAGCCCTTGCCTGCCTTCCCATCCCGGAATCACCCCTCAAAATTGTGCAAATAGGAAGGTTTCAAGCCATCAGACAGTTACTACGTTTCACTAAGTTAATCACTATCGCAAGTTTAGTTCAGCACAGCCATATATTTATATATTTCAAATTGTTACCAATTTACCAAATGTTTAAACCCCTACAGGCCTGCTTGCTATCACTACAGTGACCTAGTTACGTTGAAGCGGGGCATTTACTTTCTTAAATTGTTTTGGAAGAATTGTAAAGTATCTTGATCTATTTCTGTTAAAGTTTTTTTTTAGCTTTTGTAACAGGGAATATTTTAAGCCTTCTAGGGCCCTGTATTGATCTTGACCTTGTTGCAATACTTTAAAATTTAAAGACAGTTTCTAAGCCTTCTGTCGCTTGGCGATTATTGGTTTTGATCGTGTTGTAAATTTTTAAAGAGAGAATTTTAAATTAAGTCCTAAGCATTCTGGCGCTCTGTGGTTATTGATGTTGATCTTGTTGTAATTTTTTTTAAATAAAGAGGGAGAAGTTTTTAATCCTTCTGGCGCTCTGTGATTATTGGATATTGTTAACCGGCTTTTCACTTCATTCCATTGCAAGGAAAATTTTAAATGTTTTCACGATATAAATCCAGCTATTCTCAATCACACTGCTGTTACGGTCGCAGGTTCGAATCCTGCTTCGGGCATGGGTGTATGTGATGTCCTTAGGTTAGTTAAGTTTAAGTAGTTCTAAGTTCTAGGGGACTGATGACCACAGCAGTTGAGTCCCATAGCGCTCAGAGCCATTTGAACCATCAACCACAACTGATGTTGAACCTAGGGCTCGGCCTTTCCATAAATTTCCGCCGCCACCAACGGAATATCATTTCATATATATTTTCATAATGTATATCTCATTTGGTTTAACTTGTCTTATGTCTAAAGAAAGAGGGAGAGATCTACTGAAAAGAAAAGCCACTAACTTGTCGACCTTCCACTTTACGGTTCTCGAGACAAATAAAACCAAAACCAATGGAAGACTAAAAGAGTACCACTTAAACCATTTCTCCTAATGGGACTGCAGCCATTTTTAAGTAAATTTTGTGAAGAAGGTGACCGATGCGGCGTGTGTTACCAGTACGTACTGAATATTGTTTGGCATGTATGCGCTCTGGCCCTAACAGTCTCTAGCCAAGCGAAATCTTAAATATTAGGATTAAATGTATAATTTGTGTCTTATCACTGATTGATAGTATTACACAGGTTTTAGGAATGCTCATCTTCGGTATTGTGGAACACAACTCTTCTAATGAACAAGTGCTCATAAATTTTAAGGTATGCATTTTAGAGCACTTTTTTCTTGTTTTGGTCCATATTAACACTTCCCAAAATATGGAAAGCAAAGAGCTTGCAGTATAACAGATTTGCTTCACTGTATCGAAGACGAAAAATTACTTTAAACTGTATGCGTTTACGCCATTAATTATGATACACCCTGTATTAATGACGTCATGACTTTTCTGTAATCACTCCAAAGCGTGACCACCTTCCGTTGATATTCACAATTTTTCACCAATTTTCTGCCACTTTTCAAGATCTTCAACCAAAGACATGCACAAACGCAAGCGTAAACAACTACTTCTGTGCGATATTTAAACAAATTGCAAATATCCCCACTAAACAATTTCCGCAAAGCATCACTTAACAACAAATATACTTCTTTTATACACCCTCAGCAAGCACTGTAACGTATGAACTCGCCACGCTATTGCTACTTATAATTCGTTACAACTTTGCCGATTTCCTCTCAGTATTCCAAAGACATATACGTAAATACAAGACTGAACAATGACCACAGGCCGATATTTAAACAAATATACTGATAGCTACATTAAACAATAGTACACTGCAACAAATATGTACCAAGACTACGAGTAACTTCTTGCCTGTACGTTTGTTTTAAAAACAATGATATCGTTATGAGTTTCGTCATAGAGCGCTATGCCAATATAGGACTTGTAAATAATGATGGAAAAATTTGACTACGTAGGCCCACAACACATTGCTAAATTGACAGCTTAAAGTATTAACAACAGCACTGGCATTGGATAGGTAAAGTACGTACTTTATTTTAAAAGCAAGCTACAAATGAGATGTGGACATGCCCCAGAACCCAGTGCCGCCAGACACCAGCTACCATCCACCATCTCCCCGCAGCCTCCGGGCAGGGCCGACCACACTCTGCGAGATGCCTCTGTGTCTCGAATGCATATATCACAACAGTTTCCAGTAGTGGAAGTTCAGTTTGCTAGACTCGCGGAAATCACGCACCTTGGCTGCTATCAACGGTCAGTCGACGCCTACACAACCGATAGATGAGAGGGAGTGAGACAGAGAACGGTCACCTTTTGTCACACCAGCGACGACTACCTGCCCTGAGTCCCGTCTCGAGCTGCGACAAAGCCAACAGCCCGTATCCTGTCGAAGCAGCCAGGAGAGAAGAATGCAAGCTGTACTAACAGCTCTAATAATTTTAATTACATTTACCTCTAATTTCCTGAAATATTTCCGGTGGTGCTGTTATTAAAATCGTTACATTACGCGTGTACTGTTCCTTCACCGTTTTCCTAAAACTCATTCAACAACTACGATATTGGTGGGTTCTTATGATATCCGCATGACAGCAAACAGAGGCTACAGACACTCCTTCATGTTGAAGACGAATATATAAACCGCGCAAGTGTTCTTCTCTTGAAACTGTAAATGCTTTGACAACCTTATACATTAATTTATTGGTGTTTATTTCGTTAACACTCATTCATTTAAACTTACGCATTTCCAGAGGCTTGTAATTTTGAAGTAACGTCCTGTTTGGTGTATGGATGTGCCCCTCATACAGCTGTACCGGCAGTATCGATGACTTGTGAGTTTTGTTTTATGGCTACACAGTGCTGTCGGGATTAGATCATTTATAAACATTTATGCCGATGAGTTTGTTTGTGAACTGACAAATTTGTCGGTGAAATCTCTTATGTCTAGAAATCCTGCATAGTTCGCTAGACAAGCAATTAAAAAACTTGTATTAATGACTTTTATTACAGCAAAACAAGATACAACTACTTAATTTTGACAGCAAAGGGCGACATACAAAATAACCAATCTTCTTCAGAATAGAGAAACACAAGTCTGTGCAACATAGAGAGTACTAATGGTACAGACTACGATGCGTCAGCTAACGAAGTGGCTAAAAGCTGGCCGCTTTGATCGAGCGGTCCTAGGCGCGTCAGTCCGCTGCTACTACGGTCGCAGGCTCGAATCCTGCATGGATGTGTTTGATGTCCCTAGGCTAGTTTGGTTTAAGTAGAACTAAGTCTAGCGGGCTGATGACCTCAGATGTTCAAATGGTTCAAATGGCTCTGAGCACTATGCGACTTAACATCTGAGGTCATCAGTCCCCTAGAACTTAGAACTACTTAAACCTAACTAACCTAAGTACATCACACACATCAATGCCCGAGGCAGGATTCGAACCTGAGACCGAAGAAGTCGCGCGGTTCCGGACTGCAGCGCCTAGAACCACGTGGTCACTGCGGTCGGCTCCTCAGATGTTAAGTCGCATTGTGCTTAGAGCCATTTGAACCAGTTTTTCAAGTGGCTAATGTTGAAGCTGCTATCGAAGTGGGCTGCCACCAGTCTTCATACTCAGGGGCCACTGCTGTCGCGTTGTCGTCCTGGAGGGAGGTCGGTCAGTGTGCGATTGACTGACCTCTTCTCACATCCGTCTCTTCTCTGTCGCCCCTGACTGGCGTCCCGGCGCTGTCTTTACGCCGCAACAAAATCTGATTATACTGTCTCCCACTTTTAGTATTTGTGTAATCCGCCAAGGAGTTTTCTTCTGAATGTTGCCGAGTATCGTCTTCCTCGTCTACCTTCCATTAGGAATTTTCTCTAATATATAGGTTGCAGTTTGTAAGATCTGAGATTTAGTTACAGGCATTTGACTGTAGTCAGTATTCTTTTTTTCTGTCGCAATACCCCAAGCAATCCCTGATTAATTAAACCGACGTGTAGGCAATTTCACTGTATTTATTAGATTTTTCATGACAAGACCTGACCTTTTTATCACACAATCTGCTTAAATTAGACCATTATCTGCAGGTGATTTCGTCAGCTGATTGCTCGCTACTCGAATAACATACCTTAGCAAATGAAACAACCTGTGTTATTTTATTACTTGCGCTATATATTTTTTGTCTATGGGTATGATTTTTTCAACAGGACAGGATCCGTGTGTTGATATGGTCTATCCTTCGAACCATAAACAATTTCCTATATTATTTGCAATGAGAGCGCTCTTACTTTTTCTTGTATATGTTTTCCCTTAGTTTCGCATGCAACACTCTCATTTGAACACATTCGGTACAGCGATGTAGTGTTGGAAGTGTGCTTTCATTAGGCCACAAGAGCTGTGTTATTACATAGTTTCTCATATTTGACTTCGCAGTTTCCTTGAAGACATCCATTACGTCCGAGGGTTTCAAGACGTCTTTTGATTCCGTGAAAGGGTCCTGTAGCCACCTTTCATTAGTCCGGTAGCCCATTTTCATTACCATTTCTCTTTCTTTTCCTTGTTTCTCTATTCTCTTTACTCTCATAGTAGTGTGATTGAATGAATGTGGTTGTGTGTCACGTTGCTAGACGGTGGCGTAGTCTGCTGCAAAAAGTCTGCGATTGTTGTTGTTGTGGTCTTCAGTCCCGAGACTGGTTTGATGCAGCTCTCCATGCTACTCTATCCTGTGCAAGCTTCTTCATCTCCCAGTACCTACTGCAACCTACATCCTTCTGAATCTGCTTAGTGTATTCATCTCTTGGTCTCCCTCTACGATTTTTACCCTCCACGCTGCCCTCCAGTACTAAATTGGTGATCCCTTGATGCCTCAGAACATGTCCTACCAACCGATCCCTTCTTCTGGTCAAGTTGTGCCACAAACTTCTCTTCTCCCCAATCCTATTCAATACTTCCTCATTAGTTATGTGATCTACCCATCTAATCTTCAGCATTCTTCTGTAGCACCCCATTTCAAAAGCTTCTATTCTCTTCTTGTCCAAACTATTTACCGTCCATGTTTCACTTCCATACATGGCTACACTCCATACAAATACTTTCAGAAATGACTTCCTGACACTTAAATCTATACTCGATGTTAACAAATTTCTCTTCTTCAGAAACGCTTTCCTTGCCATTGCCAGTCTACATTTTATATCCTCTCTACTTCGTCCATCATCAGTTATTTTGCTCCCCAAATAGCAAAACTCCTTTACTACTTTAAGTGTCTCATTTCCTAATCTAATACCCTCAGCATCACCCGACTAAACTCGACTACATTCCATTATCCTCGTTTTGCTTTTGTTGATGTTCATCTTATATCCTCCCTTCAAGACACCATCCATTCCGTTCAACAGCTCTTCCAAGTCCTTTGCTGTCTCTGACAGAATTACAATGTCATCGGCGAACCTCAAAGTTTTTATTTCTTCTCCATGGATTTTAATACCTACTCCAAATTTTTCTTTTGTTTCCTTTACTGCTTGCTCAATATAGAGATTGAATAACATCGGGGAGAGGCTACAACCCTGTCTTACTCCCTTCCCAACCACTGCTTCCCTTTCATGTCCCTCAACTCTTATAACTGCCATCTGGTTTCTGTACAAGTTGTAAATAGCCTTTCGCTCCCTGTATTTTACCCCTGCCACCTTTAGAATTTGAAAGAGAGTATCCCAGTCAACATTGTCAAAAGCTTTCTCTAAGTCTACAAATGCTAGAAACGTAGGTTTGCCTTTCCTTAATCTTTCTTCTAAGATAAGTCGTAAGGTCAGTATTGCCTCACGTGTTCCAGTATTTCTACGGAATCCAAACTGATCTTCCCCGAGGTCGGCTTCTACTAGTTTTTCCATTCGTCTGTAAAGAATTCGTGTTAGTACTTTGCAGCTGTGGCTTATTAAACTGATTGTTCGGTAATTTTCACATCTGTCAACACCTGCTTTCTTTGGGATTGGAACTATTATATTCTTCTTGAAGTCTGAGGGTATTTCGCCTGTTTCATACATCTTGCTCACCAGATGGTAGAGTTTTGTCAGGACTGGCTCTCCCAAGGCCGTCAGTAGTTCCAATGGAATGTTGTCTACTCCGGGGGCCTTGTTTCGACTCCAGTCCTTCAGTGCTCTGTCAAACTCTTCACGCAGTATCATATCTCCCATTTCATCTTCATCTACATCCTCTTCCAATTCCATAATATTGTCCTCAAGTGCATCGCCCTTGTATAGACTCTCTATATACTCCTTCCACCTTTCTGCTTTCCCTTCTTTGCTTAGAACTGGGTTTCCATCTGAGCTCTTGATGTTCATACATGTGGTTCTCTTATCTCCAAAGGTCTCTTTAATTTTCCTGTAGGCAGTATCTATCTTACCCCTAGTGAGATAAGCCTCTACATCCTTACATTTTTCCTCTAGCCATCCCTGCTTAGCCATTTTGCACTTCCTGTCGATCTCATTTTTGAGACGTTTGTATTCCTTTTTGCCTGCTTCATTTACTGCATTTTTATATTTTCTCCTTTCATCAATTAAATTCAATATTTCTTCTGTTACCCAAGGATTTCTACTAACCCTCTTCTTTTTACCTACTTGATCGTCTGCTGCCTTCCCTACTTCATCCCTCAGAGCTACCCATTCTTCTTCTACTGTATTTCTTTCCCCCATTCCTTTCAATTGTTCCCTTAAGCTCTCCCTGAAACTCTGTACAACCTCTGGTTCTTTCAGTCTATCCAGGTCCCATCTCCTTAAATTCCCACCTGTTTGTAGTTTCTCCAGTTTTAATCTACAGCTCATAACCAATAGATTGTGGTCAGAGTCCACATCTGCCCCTGGAAATGTCTTACAATTTAAAACCTGGTTCCTAAATCTCTGTCTTACCATTATATAATCTATCTGATACCTTTTAGTATCTTCAGGGTTCTTCCATGTATACAACCTTGTATCATTATTCTTAAACCATGTGTTAGCTATGATTAAGTTGTGCTCTGTGCAAAATTCTATCAGGCGGCTTCCTCTTTCATTTCTTAGCCCCAATCCATATTCACCTACTACGTTTCCTTCTCTCCCTTTTCCTACACTCGAATTCCAGTCACCCATGACTATTAAATTTTCGTCTCCCTTCACTATCTGAATAATTTCTTTTATTTCATCATACATTTCTTCAATTTCTTCATGATCTGCAGAGCTAGTTGGCATATAAACTTGTACTACTGTAGTAGGTGTGGGCTTCGTATCTATCTTGGCCACAATAATGCGTTCACTATGCTGTTTGTAGTAGCTTACCCGCATTCCTATTTTCCTATTCATTATTAAACCTACTCCTGCATTACCCCTATTTGATTTTGTGTTTATAACCCTGTAGTCACCTGACCAGAAGTCTTGTTCCTCCTGCCACCGAACTTCACTAATTCCCACTATATCTAACTTCAACCTATCCATTTCCCTTTTTAAATTTTGTAACCTACCTGCCCGATTAAGGGATCTGACATTACACGCTCCGATCCGTAGAACGCCAGTTTTATTTCTCCTGATAACGACATCCTCTTGAGCAGTCCCCGCCCGGAGATCCGAATGGGGGACTATTTTACCTCCGGAATATTTTACCCAAGAGGACGCCATCATCATTTAATCATACAGTAAAGCTGCATGCCCTCGGGAAAAATTACGGCCGTAGTTTCCCCTTGCTTTCAGCCGTTCGCAGTACCAGCACAGCAAGGCCGTTTTGGTTATTGTTACAAGGCCAGATCAGTCAATCATCCAGACTGTTGCCCTTGCAACTACTGAAAAGGCTGCTGCCCCTCTTCAGGAACCACACGTTTGTCTGGCCTCTCAACAGATACCCCTCCGTTGTGGTTGTACCTACGGTACGGCTATCTGTATCGCTGAGGCACGCAAGCCTCCCCACCAACGGCAAGGTCCATGGTTCTGCGATAGTCGTACAGATTCAGCAGCAGTTGCACAGAATAGCCAACTCTCGTAGTGGTCAAGTCGGCAAAGAGGTTTCCGCTACTTGTGAGAAATCCACCTGCGTTAGGTTGGTGGCGGAAATGGCATCTTGGGGTTTTCCGGTCCACGCGGAGCGTGGAAGAGGCTGGAGAAGCGGGAGGCAGTCTGCCGCCGGGACGGGAAGCGTCCACAGCTGTGCTCCAGTCGAAGAAGGGTGAGTTAGACTGACCGCGTGGCGCGTTGTTACTTGGCGAGGGGAGAGCTGTTAGCCTTTGGTCTCGCTTTTCAAATCTGGAAGATTGATTTGCCTTGTCGCAGCAAGGAATGCAAAACTTTGGCAGATTTTTCTTTTAGCAAATTTCTGTAGCAGACTTTTATCCGCCAGAAGAGCGCCATACAAAGGTGTCGATAAGAAGTGAGCACTCTCTTCTGTATGAATGTCTGTTTGCCTTCAGCTGTGCCTGTATAAGCTTTCACCTTTCTAAATATTTAGAGCCTTGCCTTCTCGTAAATTTTCCTTACTTTCCGTGTCTTTCGTCCGTGGGGAGCCAACCACGTGGTAGAACATTATAGTTGTTGGGCTACCGGCATCACTAACTGTCCGTTCGCATGATTGTTTTTGAAAACGTTAACATGATTGTATGATGTGATATTGTTGGAATTTGGCACTATACGTAGAAATTGTGCCTCCACAAACCACGTGTTATCAGGAATCGTGTACATGCCTCACATCCTTAGTTTAGGAATAAATGATTTTATCTACAATTTTCTCTTGTGTTCCGAGATTACGTTTTTACACCTAAGCCACTCACCTCGTAGCTTTCCCATTAGCACATCCAATGCGTTTCCTTATGCACAGGTCCAGTGATTAGTCTCCTCTTGTATTTTATAACAAATGCTTTAGATTAAGTCATATTTTCAGGTGTGTTGCTGGGAGCTGATCTTATGCAGTGTTCATGCATTTTCTATTTTATTTTAAATGTTTGATTGTCGTGAACAGCGCACGGGCAATACTATTAATTACATCGTATCCACTGTGAGCGACCTCACAACGTATGCATTTTTGTGAGTTTTTGGTCTGTGATCAAATTAATTTATTTTCCGACTCGACCAAATCTTTGATTAGTTGTATGGTTTGAGTCGGTGGCGACCCTATTCTTCTCACGTTGATTTCATAAGCAATAAGTATTTCCATTCCCAATAATAAGGAATAACCCGTAGTAACCGGTTAGTTACATCCGTAAGTATTTTCGTAATAAGATGAGGGTGGGCACTGATGATGAACCATAATGTACTATACTCCTGGTATGTAGGTGTTGATATACGTATTAGTTGCTCTAGAGAGATTCATAAAGGGTAACGTTGTTTGACAGATGTACGATAATATGTCTGTTTATTTGCATATTGGAATTTGTTTGGTAGCAGTAAATCAATTATGCTTGTGGAAATCTGAAATTCTGGAACGCACTCCTTAGGTACTGATTATTGACACCTATCGAAGGCTTTTTCTAGACAGATGTTAAGTAGCCCTAATGTTTGCACCTGATGCTGTCATGAGAAGAAGGTTGTGTCTCTTAAGGAACAAATTCCATCTATGATGCCTTCGTTACTTACACTAGTTGTATGTTCAGGCCCGAGGATGCCTGGAAGGATTTTTAATCTTGTAGCTGTGACACAAAATACGATTTTCGAGTCTGCACAATACCGTTATCGGCCTAAAATCAGTTATTGTAGTTTCTTTTTTCTTGGAAACTATTACGATAATTCTGCGTTCTTTTTCAGATTATAAGTGTCAACAGGGTTGTTCCTCCCACGCTACTTTGCTAAACTCTTATCTGATGATCACTCAGAAAGTATCATAAAATTCATAGTAGACAATATCTACTCTGAGGAACAGGGTGAAAAGTATTTAAACCGACAAACTCTGGGAGGTTGTAGGGGACATCAAAACAAATATTTTTCCCAAATGTCATTTTTTTCTGTGAGGAGTATTTTAACCGGTAGAGGAAGATTTCTCGCGCGGCAAATTAATTAAACCAACAAACACTTTTCCATTTTTTTAAGACCAAGAGACAACACATTAACACAACCAAGTTTCACTTACAGTACATTTTCAAAAATGCCTCTATTGACACGTAAACAAAGGTTACACCGTCGGATCATGGTCTGTCTGACACGGGCAGAAACCCCAGGAATATCCCGAATTGTTCCTGCTGCTGCTACTATCCGGGCAATCAGATCCTCTTCTGATGTAACAGGAGTTGCGTAAGCAAGGTTGCGCATCTGTCCCCACACAAAAAAGTCCAGAGGGTACATATCTGGTGTTCGAGCCGGCCATGGTACAGGACCACCTCTGCCAATCCACGTTTCTGGGAACCGTCGGTCCAGGAATGTGCCGGCGCCCCGTCATGTTGGAACCACATGCGTTGTCTTGTAGGGAGCGGGACGTCTTCCAGCAATTCTGGCAATGCTCTGGCCAGAAAATTGTAATAGTGCCTGCCATTTAATGGCCTAGGTAGCAGATGCGGCCAAATTAAACAGTCCCCAACAACACCGACCCACACATTAACGAAGAACCGCACTTGATGAGCGCTAGTAACTGTGGCATGTGGATTGTCCTCACTCCAAATGCGATTTGTGCATGTTGAAGATTCCATCACGTCCTAACGTTGCTTCATCAGTAAACAACACAGAGGATGGAAAAATAGGATGCATTTCACACTGTTCCAGGTACCACTGCGAAAACTGTGCACTGGTTCCAGGTTGTGGACACGCTGTAAGTGAAATGGTCGTAACAATTGCCCTCGAAGGACTGTTCTTACATTCGTCTGATTTGTACTCATGTTACGTGCAATTGCACGAGTGCTGATTGAAGGATCCCGCTCCACATGCTGCAAGACAGCTTCCTCAAATTGCAGCGTTCTTATTGTGCGACGGCGTCCCTGTCCAGGTAATCTGCTAAATGACCAGGTCTCACGCAGACGTTGGTACACAGCAGCAACGTCGTATGATGTGGGATACGGCGATTAGGATATTGTTGTTGATAAACACGCTGTGCAGCTCGTCCGTTGTGGTGCGCTACGTAGTACGCACCAACCTTATCACTGTACTCACTCCAGGTGTATCGCTCCATTAGTAAACAGAGACAATGCACTACTACACTGGTGCACAGCAGTTGCCTACAACTGAGGAGGCCGGCCGCGGTGGTAAAGCGGTTCTAGGCGCGCAGTCCGGAACCACGCGACTGCTACGGTCGCAGGTTCGAATCCTGCCTCGGGCATGGATGTGTGTGATGTCCTTAGGTTAGTTAGGTTTAAGTAGTTCTAAGTTCTAGGGGACTGATGACCACAGTAGTTAAGTCCCATAGTGCTCAGAGCCATTTGAACCATTTTTTACAACTGAGGAGCGTAATACGGCCTCTAACAACTGAAGAGCGTAATACGGCCTCCACCGGTTTAAATAATCCTCATAGGAAAAAATGACATTAGGCAAAAGTATTTGTTTTGATGTCCCCTACAACCTCTCAGAGTTTGTCGGTTTAAATACTTTTCACCCTGTATAAGCATTTTGGAGTGATTTTTATTGTCTTGTGTTTCTTCTTCTGATTACGTTTCTGACAAAGTAGTATAAACTTCGTGTGATACAATCTTGTCACAGTTATGCTGTTTTTGTATCATCAGATGTTTGTGGTCCATACAGCTTTTGGAAATGATCTTTTATTCTCTCCCAGCTAAAATATTCTTTCCCGTCTGCAGATAGCATTCGTTCACTTGTAACATTGCAAAAGCTTCACTAATCTGGTAGGTGCCTCTTACACCCATTTTCTCTTCTACACACATCAAAAAAAGTTTTGCATCACCTCGGTTCCGAGAGTCCCGGAACCTGTACAGGAAATTGGAATGGAGAGCAACATAAACATCATTTCCGCCCTTTTTGCTGCTCATGAAAACCACGCAATGCATGCTGTACCACCATACAGCGAGACCTCCAGAGGTGGTGGTCCTGATTTCTGTACACACTGGTACCTCTAATACCCAGTAGCACGTCCTCTCGCATTGATGCATGACTGTATTCGTAGTGGCATACTATCCACAAGTTCATCAATTCACTGTTGGTTCAGATTGTCCCACTCCTCAACGGCGATTCTTGCAGCTCCCCTCGTCGGAGATTCGAGTCCTCCCTCGGGCATAGGTGTGTATGTCGTCCATAGCGTAAGTTAGTTAAAGTTAGATTAAGTAACGTGTAGGCTTAGGGACCGATGACCTAAGTAGTTTGGTCCCTTAAGACCTTACCACAAATTTCCAACTTTTCAACTGCGATTCGGCGTAGATCCATCACAATGGTTCGTGGGTCACATCGTCCGTAAACAGCACTTTTCAATCTGTCCCTGACATGTTCGATAGGGCCCATGTCTGTAGAACATGATGGCCACTCTAGTCGAGCGATTCCGTTATCCTGAAGGAAGTCAATCATAAGATGCGCACGATGGGGGCGTCCATGAAGACAAATGCCTCGCCAATATGCTGCCGATATGGTTGCACTATCGCTCGAAGGATAGCGTTCACGTATCGTACAGCCGTTACGGCGCCTTCCATGACCACCAGCGGCGTACGTCGGCCCCACATAATGCCACCCTAAAACAGCAGGGAACCTCCACCTTGGTGAACTCGCTGGACAGCGTGTCAGGCGTTCAGCCTGACCGGATTGCCTCCAAACACGTCTCCGACTATTGTCTGGTTGAAGGCATGTGTGACACTCAACGGAGAAGAAAACATGATGCCAATCCTGAGCGGTAAATTCGGCAAGTTGTTGGACCCATCTATTACGTGCTGCATGGTGTCGTGGTTGCAAAGATGGACCTCGCCATGGACGTCGGGAGTGAAGTTGCGCATCATGCAGCCTATTGCGCACAGTTTGAGTCCTAACACGACGACCTATGGCTGCACGAAAAGCATTATTCAATATGATGGCGTTGCTGTCATGGTTCCTACGAGCCATAAGCCGTAGGTAGCGGCCAGCCATTGCAGTAGTAGCCCTTGGGCGGGCTGAGCGAGGCATGTCATTGACAGTTCCTGTCTCTCTGTATCTTGATGTCCGAACAACATCGCTTTGGTTCACTACGTGACGCCTGGACACTTCCCCTGTTGAGAGCCCTTCCTGGCACAGAGTAACAATGCGATCGAACCACGGTATTGGCCGTGTAGGCATGGCTTAACTACAGACAACACGAGCCGTGAACCTTCTTCTTGGTGGGATGACTGGAACTGATAGGCTGTCGGACCCCCTCCGTCAGATATGCGCTTCTCATGCATGGCTGTTTACATCTTTGAGCGGCTTTAGTAACATCTCTGAACAGTCAAAGGGACTGTGTCTGTGGTACAATATCCACTGTCAACGTCTATCTTCAGGAGTTCTGGGAACCGGGGTGATGCAAAACTTTTTTGATGTGTATAGCTTGTTTCCTGGTGTTCTATAATTTTTTTTGTTTCTTTTTGTTTTTATCGATTGCTCGATGTTCCCCATTATCTATTTTGCGCTCGCTATTCATGAGTTTAGAGCGGCGTTCAATAAGTAATGTAATTTTTTTTTCTCCGACAATTTCAGTTGAAAAACTGCGGAATTTTTTGACGGACATCGTAAACATTCACGCTTCAGCCACTATAGTTTCATGAAGTTCAGGTTGGTGGCTTTCAAAATGGCGTCAGTAACAGGGGTGCGTTCCAAACATACAGATGAGTTTCGTTTGGCTGAAAAACAGAACATTGCCAATGTTCATAGGCGCTTGCTGAATGTCTGCGGATACCTGACAGTGAAAAAAACCACGGTGACTCGTTGGACGAGGGGTCAGTCGTAACTGCAACAATTTAGGTTGAAATCAACAGTCGAGATCGCAATAATATTTGTTTATTTACCGCTTTCGGCTTATGGCTCGGCTTATGTTAAAGCTTTGAACATAGCTGCAAAGGTTCAGTGACGGTGTCAGAATTATATTGGAACAAATAAGCCCTCGGTCACAAATATTAAGTCAAACTTGACCTGGTTCCGACGCTACTATGAGCGTCGTCTTCAGAATTAAACTAACTGTACTAAAACATTAGGTATATAGTACATTAATAAAATTAAAGTTTGTACTGACTCGAAAAGATGTAGTACTTACAAGTCACATATTAAAAAAGATCTAAGCCGGAAAGGCGACGTCATGAACACTTGTGAGATGGCAAGCCGCTAAGGGCTGCTCGTACTGTGAGCAAGGGTTGCAACAGGACTGAGGTGCCCGCTTTAGAAAGTGTGGGCAAGTAAACATGGTGTTGCTACGAGCGCCATCTAGTAGCCGCAGAAACAACTAGGCTACTGTACATTCAAAATTAGACACATGAAATTGTGATGCAGCTGATTCAGGCATAACGTAAGCATTAATAATAACAGGATGAAGTTACATATTTATCTGCTTTATATAGAGATACATTTTGTAACGTAAAAACGTTAGTTATGACATACAAGAAAACAGAAAAGATGTCACAGGAAAACAACATTTCGGTAAACTGCATGAGGAAATCTGAATCAAAAATCAAGCAATGGCTTTATACAGTCAAGAAAGTTTTTATTTCGCAGCTGCAGCTGTTCGTTGAGAATGAGGTCATCATGACGAGTGAGATGTTTGATAATCTCCAATTCCTCTAAGACATCTAACCCACGCCCCTTCTTTTCGGTATGCAGAATATTGTTATCGCCTATGGCTTTAGGCACGTGCCCAGTAATTAAGAGACGATCGACAAAGGATGAATTTAGGGGACTGGTGCCGTTCTTTCTCAAAAGATATTCTTTATATCTGATGGTGAAAGCATGTCCGGTTTGCCCTATATAATAGGAGGAGCAGGTATCGCAGATGATCTTATAAACACCAGAACTTTCTGTAGGGGAGCGAATGGATTTCAAATTATGAATGAAGTTTCTCTTTAGATTATTATTAGTAGAGAAGGCAACATTGCAATTGTATTTGTTGCGAAGCATGCGCTGAATCTGATAGGAAATGGGTCCTATGAAAGGAATAGAAAAATGTTTTTTTGGGTTAATTTCAGTGCATGAGGTGTTGAGCGTGGTTGTTCTTGCAGTTTTCGTTTTTAGGATATCGTCCACTAAGTTAGGCGTATATTCAATATTGACTGCTACGGTTTTAAGTAAATTAATCTCCTCATTAAACTTTTCTGTTGAAAGTGGTATGGAGGTGGCTCGGTGGACGGCAGAGTGAAACAAGGCCATTTTTTGAGACTGTGGATGAAAAGAGGAAGCGGGCACGATTTGGTCGGTATACGTTTCTTTCCGAAAAATATTGAAAGTGATGTTATTGTCTTCCATTGTAAGCGTCAAGTCTAAATAATTTAATTGGCCATGAAATCACAAGCGCGGGAAAAGATTGCAAGTAACCAAGAGATCACTTCGACGGAAGGCAACACAATGGGCTGCGGCAACACACTTTCGATGGAAAACCAATAGCCATCAGCCTCTCGTGGAACGGAGCCTTTGGTCACTACCCGCACAACCGGCCAACCGTCGTCTCGACCGCTTCAAGTCGGATCCGCAACTTCCTCACAGCGCTATCCAAAAGATACTAGTACGCTGCGAAAATTTGGCCCACCGGCTGTACCACTGGACGACCAGAGCAGAAGCCAACCAGAGGAAGTCGCCCGGAAGAGAAATCGATACGATCGTACACGGCTCAGTATATTTCTAGAACATTGAAATTAAAAAGCGGGAAAGATGTATGTTCTGAATGATTTTCTGGGGCCATCAGGAGATTTATGTGAAAACCAGGACTGTGCCGCCAATATTGGGATCTGGTCAGCCTACCCCTTTTGTTTGGCTACTGCCAAGTACAGCATGTACTACAACTGTAACAATTGTAAATACGCTGTTTAGGTTTTCGTGTCGGTAACGCCACGTAGCGCTCTGTATGAAAATCACAGACTGCACACAGCAGAGTCAGTGATTTTCATACAGAGCGCTACGTGGCGTTACCAACATAAAAACCTAAACAGCCTTACTGTGATGAATGATCAGGACTGTCTTTATGGATAGTGGACAATTTTTACTTTTGACTAACAGTGTATCAATAATAGTGTGCATTTGTTAACGTTAATATAAAAAATTAACAAATATGTATTGGGCACAGCTCAAAACAATTTGTAAAATTTTTTGTGGGAAGCGTTGGTGCTATGTAAGTAGGCTGTTTAGGTTTTTATGTTGGTAACGCCAAGTAGCGCTCGGTATGAATATCACTGACTTCGCTGTGCGCAGTCTGTGGATGGTTGGCATTGTTGGAATATTCGCTATTGTAGTGTTGGGTGAGGTGAGCCGCCAGCAGTGGTGAGTGTGGAGAGAGAGATACCAGAGTTTTGAGAACGGACGATCTGGACGTGTGTCCTCCAGAAAAAGGAAAATTGTAGAGACGGTTGTCATTAATTGATAGTTATATATGAAGACTTTTGAACATTATTAAGTTAAATACATTGTTTGTTCTGTATCAAAATCTTTCCTTTGAACTATGCCTATCAGTGTTGTATTGTATTGTATGTTAACAGGGGGCCTAGAAACGGCGGAGAGGCTCCGTCCCCGCCGCAGCCGCAGTGGTCCACAACTCCACGACGGCTACCGCAGTACACTTCAACCCTCCGCCGCCCCACACTGAACCCAGGGTTTTTGTGCGGATCGGCCCCCTGTGGTCCCCCCCAAGGAACGTCTCACACCAGACGAGTGTAACCCCTATGTTTGCGTGGTAGAGTTACGGTGATGTACGCGTACGTGGAGAACTTGTTTGCGCAGCAATCGCCGACATAGTGTAGCTGAGGCGGAATAAGGGGAACCAGTCCGCATTCGCCGTGGCAGATGGAAAACCGCCTAAAACCATCCACAGTCTGGCCGGCTCACCGGACCTCGACGCAAGTCCGCCGGGCGGATTCGTGCCGGGGACCAGGCGCTCCTTCCCACTCTGGGAAGCCGTGCGTTAGACTTCACAGCCAACGGGGCGGGCCATGCCTATCAGTAGTTAGTGCCTTCAGTAGAATCTTTTATTTAGCCGGCACTAATGGCGCTGGCTGTATTGCAGTAATTCGAGTAACGAAGATTTTTGTGAGGTGAGTGATTCATGAAAGGTATAGGTTATTGTTAGTCAGGGCCATTCCTTTGTAGGGATTATTGAAAGTCAGATTACGTTGCGCTAAAAATATTGTGTGTCCGTTTAGTGATGATCAGAATAAGTAAAGAGAGAAATGTCTGAGTACGTTCAGTTTTACTCAGCTGTCTCTGTATCAAATAACGTAGATTAATCATGTTTATCTGTGAGACCTCGAAAGTTCTAGTTGACGATAGAGTTGGGCAACACGATTCTTTTTCCCGATTCGATTCCTACGATTCAATTTCACATTGCGAATCGATTCCTACGATTCGTTCACGGTTCTTTCACGATTCATTCTAGTCTGCGATGGCACGACTCTTACGGAATGCAAAAAGTTCTACATCTTACTCACAGATGGCAGGATATGTCTGAAATTGTCAACGGGGCTGGAATCGAACTTTGTCATGATAAGATATGCCAGAAATAGTTTATTTATGAGTAAACATGCATATGACGTTACAAGTGTGATTCTCGATTTATATGTGTAATGCCTTAATTGATGAAAGGTCACGTTTGATTTGATTGCATCTATTGTTTTATTTCAGTACGCCAGGAAAGAGGAGTCGGTTTGTGCGAAAGGTGGTGCAAAATTACGTGGTATGCCAGTTTGGTTTTGCGGCCCACTAACTTCGTTTGTTCTTCGTTCCGAGCTTCCTTTGTTCACACGCATCCTCCACTTGACTGTCATCTGGCGGTCGTAATCATTCGGCACGACTCGGCATGATTCGGAAGTTGCCTTCGAAGCATTGCGTACGAAGAATAGATGAATCGTTGGAACTTGGAATCGTCACGACTCGGAAACACGCAATTGTTCTTTCGATTCTTTTGAACGACGAGTCGTCCGTATCACGATTCGATTCTTACAATTCTTTATTTAAGAGTCGTTCAAATCAACGACTCATTCACGTATCGCCACAATTCTAGTTGGCAACAATGTTCCAGGTTTTGCGTCTAGTAAAATTAAAAGGTTCTGTTTTGCCGCCAGTATTTCTCATGCAAACGCCACCCACCACCTTCCTTTGCGTAGTGTGTGAACTGCAGTCTTACGTCAGCCTCACTGATCTGCCGCGGCAAGTCGCAGACGAAGTGGGATGACTCGATTCGGCCGCTTAATTCTGTCTTTAACACGACGGTGAATGAGACTACAAGGACCCCTCCCATCAAAATTATGTTTGCACTTCCTTTTAATTCGTCACTTTCCAATTAATGACTTTCTTTCTAACGATAACGATCTGAAGGTCATTAAGAATAATAGTGAATCTGCAAGAAATAACATCAGGCGTGCACAACAGAGGGAGGCTGCCCGGTATAAGAAGGGCAAAGGTCCGACCTCGCTTCAGCCGGGAGATTGAGTCTACTTCAAGATGATTACAGGTATATAACGTTAATTCATTACCGTGATCGCTTTAAGAAACACATTGACTGCCAATCGTGGACTTCATTGAAAAATGTGTAGGAGAGAATGGAGTACTGCTGAAAGCCAGTCTTCCGACGGCAGACTAGTAAAGTGCTCATAACGCTGGGGACGGGAGCCTGCTGGTACAGCACGCGAGGTTGGCACAGCAGCGGGGTGAGGTCGGCTGTTGGAAGCCGCGGGCCGCTCTGGCCGGCTGCCTGGTACAACAAAGCGTAGTGCCGTGGCGCGCCGCGCTGGCCGGATAGCCCTGATAAAACTTAATTGCCTTTTTGCTTTCTCATTCCGCTAAATAAAGTTCCTTATCTAATGAAAACTGAAATTAAAGTTGGGACGCCAGCCATTACGGCCCTGGATCATCGCGGGCCGCGCAGCCTGCGGAGAAGCCGCGCCCGCCGCGTAATTATCGGGAGGAAGGAACGGAAAAAATGTCCTGCAGATACGGCGTCGTTCTGGGCAGGCACTGCCACGGCTTCTGCTGATACATCTGTCCTTTCAGAACCGTTAAACTTTGCTCCTATTTCTGCTTTACGGTTAAAGCACAGTTTTGCGAACAGTGAAAGTCCCATTTCTTTTATCGTTCCAAAGAAGAGTGCCCACAAGAAAGGTTTAGACCTTCTTTAAACTGAAAGCTGACCTATGATAATCCTTGTGTTACTGTTTTTAAGTTCGTGCACAGCGCAGCATATTATCCTGGTACACTCAGAAGACAAAAGTCGTGGGATAGCGATATGTACATACTACACAGATGGCGGTGGTATCGCGTACACAAGGTATAAAAGGACAGTGCATTGGCTGAACTGTCATCTCGGAGAGGGGATTCACGTGAAAAGGTGTCGAACGTGATTACGACCGCACGATGGGAATTAACAGGCTGGCCATTAAAATTGCTACACCAAGAAGAAATGCAGATGATAAACAGGTATTCATTGGACAAATATAGTATAATAGAAATGACATGTGATTACATTTTCACGCAATTTGGGTGCATAGATCCTGAGAAATCAGCACCCAGAACAACCACCTCCGGCCGTAATAACGGCCTTGATACGCCTGGGCATTGAGTCAAACAGAGCTTGGATGGCGTGTAGAGGTACAGCTGCCCATGCAACTTCAACACGATACCACAGTTCATCAAGAGCAGTGACTGGCGTATTGTGACGAACCAGTAGCTCGGCCACCATTGACCAGACGTTTTCAATTGGTGAGAGATCTGGAGAATGTGCTGGCCAGGGAAGCAGTCGAACTTTTTCTGTATCCAGAAAGGCACGTACAGGACCTGCAACATGCGGTCGTGCATTATCCTGCTCAAATGTAGGGTTTCGCAGGGATCGAATGAAGAGTAGAGCCACGGGTCGTAACACATCTGAAATGTAAAGTCCACTGTTCAAAGTGCCGTTAATGCGAACAAGAGGTGACCGAGACGTGTAACCAATGGCACGCCATACCATCACGCCGGGTGATACGTCAGTATGGCGATGACGAATACACGCTTCCAATGTGCGTTCACCGCTATGACGCCAACCACATATGCGACCATCATAATGCTGTAAACGGAACCTGGATTCGTCCGAAACATGACGTTTTGCCATTCGTGCAACCAGGTTCGTCGTTGAGTACACCATCGCAAGAGCTCCTGTCTGTGATGCAGCGTCAAGGGTAACCGCAGCCATGGTCTCCGGGCTGATAGTCCATGCTGCTGGAAACGTCGTCGAACTGTTCGTGCAGATGGTTGTTGTCTTGCAAACGTCCCGATCTGTTGACTCAGGGATCGAGACGTGGCTGCACGATCCGTTACAGCAATGCGGATAAGATGCCTGTCATCTCGAATGCTAGTGATACGAGGCCGTTGGGATCCAGCACGGCGTTCCTATTACTCTCCTGAACCCACCGATTCCATATTCTGCCGAAAGTCCAACGCGAGCAGCAATGTAGCGATAGTATAAAGCGCAATCGCGATAGGGTACAATCGGACCTTTATCAATGTCGGAAACGTGATGATACGCATTTCTCCTCTTTACACGAGGCATCACAACGTTTCACCAGGCGACGCCGGTCAACTGCTGTTTGTGTATGAGAAATCGGTTGGAAACTTTCTTCATGTTAGCACGTTGTAGGTGACGCCACCGTCGCCAACCATGTGTGAATGCTTTGAAAAGCTAATCATTTGCATATCACAGCATCTTCTTCCTGTCGGCTAAATTTCGCGCCTGCAGCACGTCATCTTCGTGGTGTAGCAATTTTAATGGCCAGCAGTGTAGTTGATGCTGGGCGCACCAAAATTGACGCGTTGCCTCTCACCACGTAAACGCAGTGATCATTGGCCTTCACTTAACGACCGAGAGCAGCGGCGTTTGCATAGAGTTTTCGGTGCTGAAAGACAAGTAACAGCGCACGATATAACCGCAGAAGTTAATGAGAGACGTACGACGAACGTGTCCGGTAGAACAATGCGATGAAATTAGGCGTTAATGGGCTATGACAGCAGACGACCGACGTGAGTGCCTCTGCTAAGATAACGACATAGTCTGCTGTGCCTCTCCTGGGCTCGTGACCGTATCGCATGGACTCTGCACGACCGGAGAACCGTGGCTTCACGAAATGAGTCCCAATTTCAGCTCGTAAGAGCCGATGGTACGGTTAGAGTGTGGTGTAGACCTCACGAGGTCATGGACCCAAGATGTCAACAAGGCACTGTTCAAAATGGTAGCTGCTCCATAATGGTGTGGATTGTGTTTACATGGAATGGACTGGGTATTCTGGTCCAACGGAACCGATCACTGATTGGAAAAAGGTTACGTTCGGCTACTTGAAGACTATCTGCAGCCATTCATGGACTTCGAGTTTCCAAACAACGATGCACCATGTCACTGAGCCGTAATTATCTGCGATTTGTTTTAAGATCATTCTAGACAATATAAGTAAATAATCTGGTCATCCAGATCGCGCTGTATGAATTCCTTCGAATCTTCATGGGGCATATTGGAGAAGCCAGTTGATGCACAAAATCCTGCACCGGCAAACGCTTTGGCAGTCATGGACGGCTACAGAGACGGCACGGCTAAATATTTCAGCAGGGACTTCCAACGACTTGTTGAATCCATGCCACTCCGAGCTGCTGAACTACTCCGGGAGAAAGAAGGTCCGACACGATATTAGTAGGTATGCCATGATTTTTGTAACCTCAGTGTACGTTTCAGATACTTTCAAAAATCAGATTTATAGACTGATTACATCTCAGAAGAGAAGAGCTGGGCCTGCAGTTGAGTAGCTCAAGTGGAAAGGAACACACCGGCCCGTGTGACCGAGCGGTTCTAGGCCCTTCAGTCTGGTACCGCGAGACCGCAACGGTGGCAGCTTCGAATCCCGCCTCGGGAATGGATGTGTGTGATGTCCTTAGGTTAGTCAGGTTTAAGTAGTTCTAAGTTCTAGGTGACTGATGACCTCAGATGTTAAGTTCCATAGCGCTCAGAGCCATTTGAACCATTTTTAGAAGAGGTGGCAGGAACAACAACGCATGTGGTATAATACTGGACGTCTCATCCTGAAATTATCTTTAATACTTAGTCTCGGTAGCTCCTTATACCTCCTGGTTTTCAGAAGGACTTCAGATATCAACAACTATATTTATGGTAAGCACGTGCGACAAGTAACAGATTGTGGAAGTGCACGCAACCACTATAAGGACCGTGTCTAGTAAAGCACTGCTATTTCACATAAATCTTCAGCATAAGGACAGCTTTACCTCAAGCCAGGAATTGAAACGTCTCGCCACGAATGGAAAACACCCAATAGTATAAGAACTTCACATGGCATCTGTCGTGACTCATTTTACAAATGAGGAATAACCGATTCGCTGACTGCAGTGAACCTCGTCATACTGTTAACCAAGTTGGCACCGAATGCCGCCTTACGGAACATCCTGGGTTGTTATAAACTGCACCTATCAAGCTCAGACACTCGTAGGGTTGTCTGGCAACTTTTTCACTGCCAAGCGAGCTACCTTCTTTATGGTATCGGTGTGACGTTTCAGTAGCTTTACAACAGGTACGTGGACGTACAACCACATGCTATCGGTTTATAACAGATTAACATGGATAACAAGCCTTCAGAATTCCACAGCCAGTGCACTAGAGGAGGAAACTAAGAAAGGTTCTCAATATACCAAATTCTAACACAGAATCACACATGTATTTTTGGACAGGATGTGGTGACATAAGCTGACGAAGCACCACTACCGTGTACTGTATGTAGTTATACCCATCTTGACGCTGCTCAACCACTCCTCGCAGAAGCGGTGTTGGGTGTAATTGTGGAATGGCTTTACTTTAGCGCTGTTGAGCAAGAGAAACGCGAAACATTAGTTCCATATATACGCCTTTTTCTTGTTGACCATTTAGTTAGTCATTATTGATACGAGGCGCTATAAACCATAAACCTTCTTATATTGCTGTATCTTCCTTTCCCCTAGCTTCGTATCTTGGTTTCTATGAAACAATTCGAGCAACCTTGCGGCGCTACTGTGTTCTGTTTAGTTCAGTAAGTGGTTCGCTCCTTCAAAGCATTACAATTCAATTTTAATTTAGTTCAAAATGGTGCAAATGGCTCTGGGCACTATGGGACTTAACTTTTGGGGTCATCAGTCCCCTAGAACTTAGAACTACTTGAACCTAACTAACCTAAGGACATCACACACATCCATGCCCGAAGCAGGATTCGAACCTGCGACCGCAGCGGTCGCGCGGTTCCAGACTGCAGCCCCTAGAACCGCTTTAATTTACTAGTGAACTAGTAGTGCTATTAATGCCAGTAACAAAATCAATAGCAGCAATGCTATATACTTGTATTTCCAACACAATAATGTTACAGGAGGAAATAGTTACTTTAGCTTGTAGATACTAAAAGCAAGTTTGTAAGTAGTTATATTTAACAGAACAAAAGTAGACAGATTGGTGTGAATACCATTGCTAAGTGTATAAAAATTATTACTTTATTTTTTAAAGTAGCAAACCTGTGTGTGTAGCAGCGGTAAATAAATAAAAGTTTTTATCAACTTATCTCGTGAGATGCAATTTATGAATAATTTCTTTGCTGTCCAATAATGATTAGTGCCACTTTATTTCCTCATAATTCATCTACCCTTGTAATTTTGATCATCTTCATTTTCATCGGGTTTTTAATGTTCCTTGTTTCTTTTTTCTGGCTTTGAAGTTGTATAAAATCCACTTGTTTGCAAATGAAAGATTAAAAACATCTCTACCGTAAACATAAAACGGAAGTGTACTTTCTTTGTATGGACCAGTTTTCTGGTGCCCACCTATCTTTGCTATACAGAGTGATCTCTCTTCCTGGGCAACAAGCTTGTTTCTCTCCACCACTGTATCATTACTGCCAGTAGTTGTTTGTTATCCTCTCCTATTCGATTTGTTTTCTTTGGGCCCAGTAAAGTTAAAAATTGATTAAAAATAAGTAAATGATACCAAAAGCTATTGTCAACTGATTATAACTTCAGAAAGAAGGGGAAGGATGGTTATTCAGAATTTACACAAATCTTGTGTCGTAAGTTGAAATCACAACACGTGTCGGTGGCCCAATAAATGGGATAAGTTCTGAATATGTGGGATACATCTGAGCAAATTTTCAAAAGTTATTCAGATAATTTAAGTGACATGACTCTCGCTTTTAGCTGTATCTGTTTGTTGTGCTGTTGCAGTTTCATCTTCTATACCACTTTTTAATCATAACATTTAGTATCATGTTATGGTATAAAAGCAGGTTAAAAATAAAATTCTTGTCCACTTTTGACAGTAATATTGTAACTGGTTGCTATTAACGACCCGAGTAGGTTTGTTATTCACACGGAGGTTGAAGTGAGCCAACTTTGCCCTATATTGACTGACTGCAACCTAAACGTAAATAACAAATCTACTCACATAATTGATGACAACCGTTGGCTATATTGTCCTCAAGGATGAAACAGCCCTGCAAGAACGTTATTTCAGATCTGTTCCTATAGAATAATATAACATTAAATCTCATTCCTGAAAATGGAACAGAAGACGAAATTGCAATATTCCAATAAAATAGTTACACCTAAAAACGAACGTGACATGATTTAAAACCTTCATAAAAGCTGCGGACCAATACCACAAGAAGTAATTGAAGTGTACACTACTGGCCATTAAAATTGCTCCACCACGAAGATGACGTGCTACAGATGCGAAATTTAACCAACAGGAAGAAGATGCTGTGATATGCAGATGATTAGCTTTTCAGAGCATTCACACAAGGTTGGCGCCGGTGGCGACACCTACAACGTGCTGACATGAGGAAAGTTTCCAACAGATTTCTCACACACAAGCAGCAGTTGACCGGCGTTGTCTGGTGAAACGTTGTTGTGATGCCTCGTGTAAAGAGGAGAAATGCGTACCATCACGTTTCCGACTTTGATAAAGGTCGGATTGTAGCCTATCCGATTGCGGTTTATCGTATCGCGACATTGCTGCTCGCGTTGGTCGAGTCCAATGACTTTTAGCAGAATATGGAATCGCTGGGTTCAGAAGGGTAACACGGAACGTCGTGCTGGATCCCAACGGCCTCATATCACTAGCAGCCGAGATGGCAGGCATCTTATCCGCACGGCTATGTCGGATCGTGCAGCCACGTCTCGATCCTGAGTCAACAGATGGGGACGTTTGCAAGACAACAACCATCAGCACGAACAGTTCGACTACGATTGCAGCGGCATGGACTATCAACTCGGAGACTATGGCTGCAGTTACCCTTGACGCTGCATCACAGGCAGGAGCGTCTGCGATGGTGTACTCAACGACAAACCTGGGTGCACGAATGGCAAAATCCAGGTTCTGTTTACAGCATTATGATGGTCGCATCCGTGTTTGGCGACATCGCGGTGAACGCACATTGGAAGCGTGTATTCGTCTTCGCGGTACTGGCGTATCACCCGGCGTGATGGTATGGGGTGCCATTGGTTACACGTCTCGGTCACCTCTTGTTCGCATTGTCGGCATTTTAAAGAGTGGACGTTACATTTGAGATGTGTTACAACTCGTGGCTCTACCCTTCATTCTACCCCTACGAAACCCTACATTTGAGCAGGATAATGCACGACCGCATGTTGCAGGTCCTGTACGGGCCTTTCTGGATACAGAAAATGCTCGACTGCTGCCCTGGAGAGCACATTCTCCAGATCTCTCACCAATTGAAAACGTCTGGTCAATGGTTGCCGAGCAACTGTCTCGTCTCAATAATCCAGTCACTACTCTTGATGAACTGTGGTATCGTGTTGAAGCTGCATGGGCAGCTGTACCTGTACACGCCATCCAAGCTCTGTTTGACTCAATGCCCAGGCGTATCGCGGCCGTTATTACGGCCAGAGGTGGTTGTTCTGGGTACTGATTTCTCTTGATCTATGCACCCAAATTGCGTGAAAATGTTATCACATGCCAGTTCTAGTATAATATTTGTGTCCAATGAATACCCGTTTATCATCTGCATTTCTTCTTGGCGTAGAAATTTTAATGGCCAGTAGTGTAGTTTGTAATTGGTTTATATGAGTACTCACATTCTCCAGAGAGATGTTATATGATAATACAATTTTCCGAGAGTCTGAACGGAAATGCTCCAAAGTTAGCCCTCAACTTACTTTCTTACAGTGTATTGGAAGATGTGCCGATGATTCTACGTCAGGGGCTGGCGGAAAATTTCGCACGTTAGGGACTGAGACGCGACACTTCCACTGACGATGGACTGCGGTTATCCCATTCCAGGAGGAGATCAATTCCCAGATACGACGTCGACGGATTTTTGGAGGGCTTACGTGAAGGGCCACCGAGCTGCGATGGCATCGCCGGCACTTTCAATGCCCTCGATTATCGCAGTTACTGAAACCGCACTCCCATCTGCTGGGATACCAGGTCGCGCACAATGGACTGCATTGATTCACTGTTCGGCGTATTGAGCCTAATGTTTTCAGAAACTTCTTACAAAAAGAATTGTGTTCAGTATAGGCACAGATGTTTAACAATACTGCGACAATAGTGTACGTATTTGAATAGAACGATATTAGTGGAGCTACAGCTACCGCACAGAGAGAAAAGGTAATGACACACAATTTCATTGACTGAAAGAGTAGCTTATGTGCGACTAATTTCGTTATTAAGCTCAATTTAAGACGCCAACGTACATTTCTTTTGCCGATTTTCTCTTAAAAACGTACTGCGTTATAAAGTCCGAAGATTTGCTAGATGCAGCTCCAGATACATACATTAATTTAAACTGTCTGTTTACGCTATATTAAGCTCCATTAAATCACTCAACTACTTTTTTAACTACGAAAATTTTCAGTCAGAATGTCGCAGTTTTCAAAGTTAATGATGTACTGACTGCAAAGTTCCGACACGCTTGTCACTCAAACAGGATTCTTGCAAAGTGACGGTGTATTTGTGAGCCACATACAAACGCAAAAACAAAACATGCTTTTTGTTCTCAACTACATTAAGTTACTTCCAAAGAGTAATTTAGCTTTTTTTGACGATCCGCATATCAATGGAAAAGAACGATTATAAAGAGCGCTGCACTGCGAAATGCTTTCATACACATTTAGTATTATCACTGTCGAATGGCTTGTTCCTAACTGCATTAATTTTGAAACTGCATTAATGTTGGAAGCACATACAACGGCAAAAAATTATAACACAATTGAGAGCACAGCCGCACTTCACGCTTAAATCTGTTTGACGGTAATTCATACACGCGACAGAACGTGAACAAAGAGTTTACTCGATGGACGATGGAGGTCCGTAAATTGCAAATACATCCAAAAAATACAGTCTCTAAAGGTGGTACTGCTCGCAAATAAACTGCTGTCCGAACGACATTGTTTGCCAATACATGCGATGGTTAGATATTTATATTTACGGTATTCAAATCTAATAAAATGCCTGAAAATATTGAGGCAGCGCGATGTTACGGTACTGGTTCCACTTCGAATTTTTCGTTGGTACGTTTTTTATCGGATACCACACTTTTTGACAACGTTCTCGTCTGCTTTCAGAGTTGTTACCTTTCTAAAACAGCAAATTTTATTATTCGAAGTTCACGCACTTTTCCCCCAAACTGAATGTCAACAGTGCAGCGGAAGAGAAAGAGTATATGTAACGAGAGTTTGGACAAACTGTGTTTTGCGGCATTATATATCAAGATTATCTGTTCACCAAAACAAACCAGACACAAATATACATACATATAGTAAACCGGATGATGACTTCTTTGTTTGTAAATAGTAAAACAAAAGTTAATGATAATCTGTTGCAACTCAAGCGACCAACCACAAATCAGGCAGCGGTTTCTGAAGACGCACAATTTTAAACTATGACAGCCTTATTGGTGTTGCTCAGAACATTGTTAGTTGAGTTGCAGATGTAATTAGTAGCCTACATTTACTAGAGGTGTGTGTATTTGATGTCTGAGATAGGCATTCTACTCCATTATACGGCTGAAGGAAGTTAACAATGAAAGATTCGTTGAGCAACAGAAAAAATAAATCACTTTATCCATGAAGGAATGAAATATAAAAAACTTTCAGCAAAGGTCACTTAGAAATTAAATAAAGAGCAAGTGCAACGAAGTTAATGCGAAATGATACAAGAAAAGTATGAAGAATTCGAAAAGCAAATGGCTATCGGAAGGTCAAACTTACATAATTATAGAGCCTCAAATTTATTTTAAGGGAATTTAAAACGAAAGGGTTCAAGTTTAAGAGCGTAAAAATAATTTCACTGGTTAATTCGGACGAGAGAAACGGGGGAAGGTGAGCGTTGAGCGTCTCTACGAAGGAGGGGAACCAATTGAAAGCATTTAGAAGAGGAAATGAGTGTCGTTTTGGAAATTATAAGAGATCACGAGTTACAGAAGTTAACATTTCGTAAGATCATTGAGAAAATTTTTACATCTGCATCTACATATATACCCCGCTAGCCACCACGCGGTGTGTGGCGGAGGGCACAATTCGCGCCCAAGTCATATTTCCCCTTCCGTCTGTTCCACTTGCGGATCGCGCGAGGGAAAAACGACTGTCTTAACGCCTCAGTACAAGCTCTTATTTCCCTTATCTTTGAATCGTGATCATTGCTCGATTTGAACGTTAGTGATAATATATGCTCTACATCCTCGGTAAAGATCAGATTTCGGAATTTAGTGAGCAGCCCCTTCTGTTTAGCGCGCCGTCTATCTGCAAGTGTGTCCCACTTCGAACTTTCTATGAGATTTGTAACGCTCTCGCGATGGCTAAATGTACCAGTCAAGAATCTTGCCGCTCTACTTTGGCCCTTCTCAATCTCTTGAATCAGACCCAACTGGTAAGAGTCCCATACAGACGACTGGACGAACGAACGTATTTTCTTGAACGCGACTGCTACGGTCGCAGGTTCGAATCCTGCCTCGGGGATGGATGTGTGTGATGTCCTTAGGTTAGTTAGGTTTAAGTAGTTCTAACTACTAGGGGACTGATGACCTCAGATGTTAAGTCCCGTAGTGCTCAGAGCCATTTGAACCGTTGTTGAAGGACTGCATCGCTTCAGGATTCTACCAATAAACCGCAATATAGAATTCGCCTTATCTGTTACTTGTGTAATCTGATCATTCCATTTGAGATCATTTCGAATAGTCACACCCAGACACTTGACGGATGTTACCGCTTCCAAAGACTGGGCATTTATTTTTTACTCGTGCATTAATGGTGATTTTCGCCTTGTTATACGCAGTAGGTTACACTTACTAATATTGAGAGGAAACTGCCAGTCATTACACCACGAATTTATTTTCTTCAAATTATCATTGATTTGTTCACAACTTTCGTGTGATACTACTTTCCTGTTGACTACAGCATCATGATCAAACAGTCTAATGCCGATGTTAATACCATCAACCAGATCGTTTGTGTAAATTGTAAAAAGCAGAGGACCTATTACGCTGCCCTGGGGCACACCTGAAGTTACGCTTATTTCTGTTGAAGTCACCCCGTTCAGGACGACATACTGCTCCCTGTCTGTTAGAAAACTTTCTATCCAACCGCATATGTCATCGGATAGACCGTAAGCGCTCACTTTTTGTAGCAAGCGACAGTGCGGGACTTAGTCGAACGCCTTTCGAAAGTCGAGAAATATGGCATCAGCCTGGGAGCCGGTATCGAGAGCCTGTCGTGTATCATGCACAAAGAGGGCCAGTTGTGTCTCGCATTACCGTTGTTTCCTAAAACCGTGCTGGTTTCTGCAGATGAGCTTCTCAGAGTCTAGAAAGGTCATTATATATGTTCCATGATTCTACAACAAATCGATGTCAGTGAAATTGGCCGGTAATTATGTGCATCCGATTTTCTACCCTTTTTGTAGACTGCTATGACGTGGGCCTTCATCCAGTCCCGCGGAACTTTCCGCCGTTCCAATGATCTATGATAAATTACGGATTAGAATGGTGCTATGTTTGTAGCATAGTCAAGATAAAATCTTACGGGGATACCGTCTGGGGCAGATGCCTTTCCGGCGTCTAAGGATCTTAACTGTTTTATAATTCCAGATACACTAAACACCATGTCAGCCATCCTTTCGTTTGTCCGATAACTGAAAGGGGGAATGGTGCTGCAGTCCTCTATCGTAAACGAGTTTTTGAAAGCTAGGTTTAGAATTTCGGCCTTCTGTTTAACATCATCAGTTACATTACCCTTAGTGTCAGCAAGAGAAGGTATTGAATTATTTGTAGCGTTCATAGGTTTTACGTACGACCAAAATTTTTTGAGGTTACTTTTAGAATCTACAGATAAAATATTGCTTTCAAATTCGTTAAAAGAATCACTTATTGTCCTTCCGACAGCTGCTTTCATTTTGCATAACTTCTGTTTGTCAGTGACTACGTTTAGAACGACTGTGCAAAATTCTCCGCTTTCTCAGCAACTTCCTAATATGTTTGTTGTACCAAGGGTGATCCTTTCCCTCCCCTATACTTTTGCTAGACACATACTTCTTTACCTGAAGCTGAAGTTCGTATGTGGATTCGATAAAACTGGGGAAATGCAGTCGGAGTTCCATACAATGCCTAAGGCTACAGCCACAGTGGCACCGATATCGGTGCCGGCCGCTGTGACCGAGCGGTTCTAGGCGCTTGAGTCCGGAACCGCGCTGCTGCCCCGGTCGCAGGTTCGAATCCTGCCTCGGGCACAGATGCGTGTCATGTCCTTAGGTTAGTTAGGTTTAAGTAGTTCTAAGTCTAGGGGACTAATGGCCTCAAATGTTAAGTCCCATGGTGCTTAGAGCCATTCGAACGATATCGGTGGTTTCCGCCGACGACCGACATCGTCCGAAGGCGGCCGATCTTTCCGAATCAGTACAGCAATACGTGCATGATCACGATATAGTCGATCTCACCACCTGAAGTTACAGACTCTGGACGACAATCAGCGAAATGCAAATCAGTTTGTTTTCTTCGCTCAAATTGGCCGGCGTTCTCACGCACGAAAGATAGTATCTGAAATTCCGTAAGTTTTGTCCAAGAAATGAGTCTGTGGCATCCTGAGGATGAAAAGTTTCGTAATCGAGATATCGTTTGGAGTCTATAGTCTGAAGCTAATTCACTGGAAATCACAAGTAGGTTAAATATTTATCTAAAAATTTAGGTGTAAACTATAACCTCAATAATAATTTGTTCAAGTGAGGAGGGTGGCATAACTCGTGCTTAATGTCACCGTAGTAGACCCCTTTTGGATTGTGGTAGTTGAGTATTAGCTCTCTACAAATTATTATTACTGCTTCCTGTCCTTTTTATGTCTGCTGTAAGAGGTGGTTTGCGGAATTGGCAGCTCAAGGGGCGTGGCACACGTACGGATTGCGACTGGGTGGCGCCGGTCGGAAAGCAGGCGTTAACGCTAATGCCAACCTCTGTACCAGGAGCAATTGTCCCTTGTGGTTCCACAGCCCATCTTTCTGCCGCAGGGAGTGAGCCGTGTACGTCATCTGTTTGAAAATCGTCTAAACATTTTTCTGTGTTTTATCGACTTTTTGACTGTCTGTTAAATAAAAAGGAGAGAACGGATATGCAGAAAGAGTACACTGAAGGCCTCTGCGAGGGGGAAGACTTGTCTTATGACGTGATAGAAGAAGAAACAGGAGTCGATATAGAAGAGATAGGGGATCCAGTATTAGAATCATAATTCCAAAGAGCTTTTGAAGACTTAAGACCAAATGAGGAAGAAATGATGGATAACATTGGATCAGAATTTTTAAAATCATCGGAGAAAGGCAACAAACGATTATCCATATTGGGTAGAAAGTATGAGTCTGGCGATATTCCATCTCACTTTCGAAAAAACATCATTCACATAATTCCGAAGACTGCAACGACCGACAAGGCAACGGCCTTGCCGCAGTGGATACATCGGTTCCCCTGAGATCACCGAAGTTAAGCGCTGTCGGGTGTGGCCGGCGCATGGATGGGTGACCATCCAGCCGCCATGCGCTGTTGCCATTTTTCGAGGTGCGAACTGAGGAGCTACTCGACCGAATGGTAGCGGCTTCGGTCAAGAATACCATCATAACGACCGGGAGAGTGGTGTGCTGACCCCACACCCCTTCCATCCGCATCCTCCTTGAGGATGACACGGCGGTCGGATGGTCCCGGTAGGCCAATCATGGCCTGAAGGCGGAGTGTGCAACAGTGAGAATCATTGCGCAATCAGTATAACAACTCAAGCATCCAGGTTGCTGACAAAAATGGAAAAGAAAATAGATGATGTGTTGGAGGACGATCGGTTTGGCTTTAGGAAAGATACAGCAGAGAGGCAATTCTGGCATTGCAGCTGATACTGGAAGCAAGACTGAAGAAAAATCAAGACACGTTCATAGGACTTGTCGATTTGGAAAAAGCGTTCGACAATGTCAGATGGTGCAAGATGTTTGAAATTCTGATAAAAATTGTAATAAGCTATAGGGAAAGATGGGTAATATTCAGTATGTACTCAGAACGAATGGCTGAGGTTGCAGAACGAAGAGCTGGTACTAAAAATGGTATAGTACAGGGATTTAGTCTTTCGTCCCTGCTGTTCAATCTATATATCGAAGAAGCTATGACGGAAAGACAAGAAAGGTTCAACAGTGGAATTAAAATTCAAGGTTATAAGGACATCAATGATAAGATTCGTTGATGTCATTACTATCCTGAATCAAAATGAAAAGGATTTACTGGATTTGCTGAATGGAATGAGCAGTCTAATGAGTAAAGAATATGGACAGGGAGTAAAGCGAAGAAAGACGAAAGCAATGAGAAGTAGCAGAAATGAGAACAGCAACAAACTTAACATCAAGAATGATGATCACAAAGTAGAAGAAGTTAAGGAATGCGGCTAACCAGGCAACAAAATAACCCATGGCGGACGGAGCAAGGAGGATATAAAAAGCAGGCTAGTACAGACAAAGAAGGCAATTATGGCCAAGAGGAGCCTGCTAGTAGCAAGCGCATGTGTTAATTTGAGGAAGAAATTTCTGAGAATGTACGTTTGGAGCACAGCATTGTACGGTAGTAAAACATGGACTATGGAAAACCGGAACAGAAGAGAATCGAAGCATTTGAGATGTGACGCTACAGAAGAATGTAGAAAATTAGATGGTCCGAAAATATGATGTGATGATGTACGTTGCAGAATGGGCGAGGAAAGGAATATATGGAAAACACTGACAACAAGAAGGGACAGGATGATACGAAATGCGTTAAGACACCAGGGAATAATATTATTGATTGGCGACTCCATGTTGTCTTGTGCACTACGACCAGATAACAGGTATACTTGAAAAAAATATATATACGACCAATGCTGTCTCTTTTTTCAAGTACACCAGGGAATAACTTCCTTAGAACTAAAGGAAACTGCAGAGGATGAAAACTGTAGTGGAAGACAGAAATTGGAACACATATATCAAATAATTCAGGTTGCAAGTACCACTCTGAGATGAAAAGATTGACACAGGAGAGGAGTTCGCGGCGGGCTGCATCAAACCAGTGAGAAGACTTGATTTATAAAAGAAAAAACGGCTGTGGAGCTTCTCATTCAAGTTAATGAAATCTTGCAACCTCTTTTTTTCTTTTTTTTTTCTGAGTCAACAGACATCTGACTGATTCGATGTGATCCACCACGAATTTCTCTTTTGTGCCAACTTCTTCATCTCAAGGTAGCACATGCTTCCCACGTTCTAAATTGATTGTTTCATGTATTCCAATCTTAATCTCCCCCTGCAGCTTTTACCCCCTAACGCTGCCCTGGTACCATGGAAGTAATTTCCTTTTGTCTTAAGACGTGCTCCGTCATCCTATCATTTCTTCTTGTCAATGTATTCCACATGTTGCTCTCCTCATCGATACTGTAAAGAACCTCGTCATTCCTTATCTTACCAGTCAGCCAGATTTTCGACATCTTTCTGTAGAACTCCTCTTTACCATTTTTCCTGTAGGTCGTGGTTCACTATCATACAATGTTGTTACGCAAACGTACATTCTTGGAAATTTCTTAATCGGATTGAGGCCGATGTTTGATACCAGCAGACTTTTCTTGGCCAGGCATGTCCTCTTTGTCTGTGCTGATCTGCTTTTAACGTGCTCCTTGCTTCGTCAGTCACTCGTTATTTTGTTTCCAAGACGACAGAATTCTTTAACATCGTCTACTTCTTGGTCATCGATTTAGATGGTAATCTAATTGCAAATATCATTTCTACTACTGCTAATCACTTTCGTCTTTCTTTGGTTTATTCTCAGTCCATATTCTATACTCATTACACTGTTCATTTCATTCAACATGTCCTTCATTTCTTCTTCACTTTTGCTCAAGATAGCAATGTCATCAGCGAATCTTATCACCGATATCCTTTCACTCCCAATTTTAATCCCATTTTTCTTTTACATTCGTCATTGCTTCTGCGGTGTATAAATTAAACAGTCGTGGCGACAGATTGTATCCCTATCTTACAACCTTTTCAATCCTAACACTTTGATGTGCACCTCCTATTGTAATAACTCCCTGATAATTTTTATATATATTGTAAATTACCTACGTAAATTATTCCTATTTTATTTCGAACATCTTGAATCATTTTACACTGTAGAACTCTCTTTCTATTCCACAAACCCTATAAACGGGTCTTGATCTTTTTCCTAGCGCTTGCTTCCATTATCGAGCGAAACATGAGAGCTGCTTCTCCTGTGCAGTTATCTTTCCGAAAGCCATCACCTTGACACCCACCGCTAACAACTACTAAGGAACGGAGACGTTTTCGGACAGAAATAATCACAGGCAATGAGGGACGACTTTAAACACAGTGCACACGTAATACAAGTGGAGCCGTATTCAAAACGAAACATACGTGAAGGTCGACATCGTATTCTCAGTAAGAATTTGCCATCCTCGGCTACTAATGCATTTTTTAAATATGTTATTCGGTCTCGCTGCGCCAAACTGCTGAGGAGTCCTTGAGGAATATTGCCCACTCCTCTCTAAAGGTCGTTTTCTGTTCTTCATCAGTTCGGGGAGTGGGTGTTCCTTGAGAAGCACGTCTGCGACAACTCACCAGTCCTGCTTGGGCGGGCATTGTCGTCCATAAACAGAAATTCGTGATCTATCTCACTCCTAAACAGATGGATATGATCCAGAATAATCTCCCTGAAATCCCGCTCTGCTACAAGGGTACCTCGCACAAAGATGTGCAGCGGTGAGCGGTGTTGCCTGCCCACAACACAACATTCTGTGGTGTGTAACGTGCTCACTACTCACTCCACACTAACTGGAAGCCAGGGTTACTTGCCACAGAGAAGCGGGACTCGTTGGAGAATATCACTCTGGACTACTGTTGCTGACACCAACCATTAAGCTCCCTACACCAACGAACTCTGTCTCGACGACGCCGTGGTTGAAATGGGACGCATTTAATAGCCTTCCGAGCATACAAAACACCCTGATTTCCGGCCTAGAGACGGGTACTGGTTGCAAGATCTGCAACGATCTGCCTAGGAGTCAGGTGCGTGTTCCTTTTCGCCACTAGGACTACGTATTGGTCCTGATGTATTGTGGCAGTCCATCTACGACCACCGTCTTGCTTTTGCATAGCACTTATATTTCCACTTTCAGCAGCGTTTTTGGATTTCGGGTTGACGCTTTACATATACCCATTGCTGTGGCCACAGTAGTGACACTTTGACTGCTTCACGCAGTCCAACTGCTCGTCCACGGTCATAGGCACTCAAATGATGTCTTGCAGACACATTGCCCTATCACACGTGATATCGCGCTAATAGCCTTCATTAAACGCAGTACTGCATGAACCGTCGAATGGATAGAGAATATATTAAAAAACTAAAACCCCGCCTCGATTGTGAAAAAAGCACCTAGTGTTAAGTGTTAACCCAGGTTTCGGCGTAGATAACTACACCTTCTTCAGAACAACAATAAAACCAACAAGTGCCTAAGGCGACCTTTGTCAATGATTAAAAGAACACCAAAGCTATACATTTATAAACGAAAAATAAAAGGGAAACACAAACAAACCATATTTACAAAGTCACTTAAGTGAGCGACAGTTTGTAGCTGCAGTTTATGGCGGGTCATGGCCCATCCAACATAGGCCGGTGTGAGGTGGAGCGTACACCATTAAGTTAAGTAGTGGTTTTGACTTTGTACATGTGTACTGTTTGTGTTTCCCTTTTCTTTTTCGTTTATAAATGTATCATTGACAAAGGTCTTCTTAGGCACTTGTGGGTTTTATTGTTGTTCTGAAGAAGGTGTAGTTGTCTACGCCGAAACCTGGGTTAACATGTAACACTAGGTGCTTTTTTCGCAATCGAGGCGGGGTTTTAGTTTTTTAATATATTAACCAACGATTGCTGACGCGCTGTGATGTTGAAGGTTCTGCATAGAGAATGTTGGTGCACAGATTTCGCTGCAGTTAACACGTCCCGCCTCCTTCATTTCCTTTCACTATCACTGGTCGGGTGTTCGGTAGAAATTGTAGGTTGTTCAGTAGCAGTTGGCAGTTGTTTCTTAGAATGCGTTAGTTGTTTCTTAGCAGTTGTCAAGCAGTGCACAACGAAGACTGTTCCACATTCTCTGGGCGACAATCGCCAAGTAGCGCTGCCAGCCGAGCCCTGAGCAAGCATGGTGTGTGACCCTCTTTCGCTTGATTCACTTATAAACCTTTTGTGCATATTATGAGCTGTGTGTTTTGCGTAGACGAAGCATCTCCATGACCCTCTATGACGTATCGAATCTTTATATATAATTCTACTGTACGTGTGTATGTCACTGAACTCCTGCTAAACGGCTGGACCGATTTGAATGAATTTTTTTGTGTGCGTTTGGGTGGCGCCCTGGATGGTTTAGATTCACAAATCATCCCGGCAGATGGCGCTGCGGTCGGTATCTAGGTTATTTATCTATACTGCAGCTAAACAGCTGGATCGACTTCAATGAATTTTTGTGTATGCATTCAAGTGAGGGCCCGGAAAATTTACATTCTTAAATCAGCACGGTAGGTGGCGGTGCATTTTTGTGCGCAATATTGAGCGAATTATATTCAGATATAAATTACGTGCATAGGATTTCGTTTATATTTCGACATTTTAATTTGAGTCTATTATATTATGTGTGTTTCGTTATTTTAGCATTTTAATTTTTTTGTACAGTGTCTTTTGATATTTTAAGTGTCGCATTTCAGTGAATATTAAGTGTATTATATTCACATATAAGTTACGTACATAAAACAATGGCACGTCTTCGTGGACGAGGAGGAAATATTGGTCGACGGTCTCGGAATTCAAAATTAGCCCAGAACCGTCGGTTAAATAGATCGGCAGAAGATCAATTGACGGACAATGAAAATTTAAGAAACCAGGCTGCAATCAGACGTGCTAATGAAAGTCAAGAGCAACGCAACGAACGCCTTCGAGCTAATGCATTGAGACAAAGACTGGCCCGTCAACGAGTCACCGACACATTCAGAACACGTGAACAACAGCGTTTGCAAGTGTATCGCGCATTGACACGTGCATCACTTCTTCGCCTTGCGTTTGAATATGAGTCGGACATCGAGTATTCGTCACATTCACAAATTGTAATCGGTGCTATGAACAAACAACGCCAACACTGTCACGCACTCAAATACAAAGGTGAATCGGCCGGTTTCTGCTGCACGTCTGGAAAAGTTGTATTGTCACCATTGAATTCGCCGCCAGAACCATTGAAAACACTGTTGGCTGGAGTTACATCTCAATCTAAATTGTTTTTGCGTAAAATTCGCAAATTCAATTCGTGCTTTCAAATGACGTCATTTGGAGCAACAAAAATCGTTCAGAATGAGGATGGTCGCAATTTTCGATCAACGTTTAAGATTCGAGGCCAAGTGTATCATCAAATTGGTTCTTTAATGCCGATGCCTGATACCGATTCAAAAGTTCTGCAAATCTTCTTCATGGGTGATGAGGAGCAGCAAATAAACACACGCTGCCAGTACAACCATATCGAGCACATGGAGGAGCAAGAAATTGTGGCTATTTTAGAACCGTTTTTACAGAATCATAACCAGTTGGTCCAGTTGTTCAATACCGTCTCAAACAGACTGCAAAACGACAACTATATGATCGTCATCAAAGCAGACAAAGTACCATCTGGGCAGCACGCGGGTCGATATAGTGCACCGACCATTAATGAAGTTGCAGTTGTTATGGTTGGCGACGCATTTGAACGTCGAGATATACGAATCCAAGGCAGAGATAACACAGTGCATACGATTGAAGACAGTCATCGCTCTTACGACGCTTTGCAATATCCATTGATATTTTGGGAACAAGAAGATGGATATCATTTAAATATCAAACAATGAAATCCAGCAACAGGTACAATCTACACATGTCACTACCTAATATTTTATTTTTATGGACGATTAATTTCTTTTGTCATAATTATATTTTTACTTTGTAGGTGCAGGAACCAGCAAGAAAGTGAGCGCGATGAACTTCTATGCATATCGGTTGATGATTCGTGCCAATGAAGACAATAATATTCTCCGATGCCGCCAGCTGTTACATCAATATATCGTTGATATGTATGCGAAAATTGAAAGCGAGCGATTACGATACATCGGGTATAATCAAGCGAAACTTCGAGCTGAGGAATACATTCATTTGCGTGATGCTGTTGTTGGTAAGGTAGATGTAATAACTAATATCAACGACATCGGTACTTCATATATTCTTCCATCATCATATATTGGTAGCCCAAGTCACATGCAAGAAAATATTCAAGACGCCATGACTTTTGTGCGCGCGTACGGACGACCAGATCTGTTCATTACATTTACGTGTAATCCAAAATGGGATGAAATTAAAATTGCGTTATTGTCAGGTCAAACTGCAATAGATCGACACGATATCACTGTACGTGTCTTCAGACAAAAGTTAAAATCGTTGATGAACTTGATTATACATTCCTCTGTATTTGGCAAAACACGTTGCTGGCTGTATTTTGTTGAATGGCAAAAACGAGGTTTGCCACACGCGCATGTTTTGATTTGGCTGGTCGACAAAATACAGTCTGAAGAAATTGATAAAATTATCTCATCAGAAATCCCGGATCGGAATATCGATCAAGAATTGTATGAGATTGTTACCGCTAACATGATCCATGGTCCATGCGGTGCTATAAACATGACGGCAACGTGCATGGACAATGGAAAATGTAGGAAACGTTTTCCAAAAAATTGTATAAATGATACAATCACTAATATCGATGGTTATCCATTGTATCGTCGTAGAGACACTGACCATGGCGGTCAATCACATCAGTTACGCATGTGAAACGGTACAACAGTTGACATTGACAATCACTGGGTGGATCCGTATTCACCACTGCTGTGTAAAATCTACAAAGCACACATAAACATTGAGCTCTGCAGTTCGGTGAGGTCCATAAAATATATATGCAAATACGTCCATAAGGGCAGTGATATGGCTGTATTTGCTGTTCACAATGTTAACGAAACCGATGAAATAATACGGCATCAAATGGGCAGATACATCAGCAGCAGTGAAGCAGTTTGGCGTATTTTGGGTTTTCCGATACACGAAAGAGACCCTGCTGTTATACATTTGGCCGTGCACCTTGAAAATGGACAGCGTGTTTATTTCACGGAAGAGACTGTTCTACAACGTGCATCAATTGCCCCAAAAACCACATTAACTGAGTTTTTCGAACTATGCAACCGACCGGGTATTCCTGGTCAATTCGCAAAGACATTAATGTATACTAATGTGCCACGATATTTCACATGGAACAAACAGTCAGAACAGTGGGAACCACGAAAGCGAGGTGTTCCGGTTGAAGGATACAACGGCATATTTATGGGAAATACATTAGGCCGATTATACACAGTCCATCCAAAGCAACGCGAATGTTTCTTCTTGCGTTTATTGTTGGTTAATATTCTTGGACCGACGCCCTTCCAATACTTGCGAACAGTCAATGGCATTTTGTACGACACATATCATTATGTGTGTCGCCAATTACATTTGCTGGAAGATGACAACCATTGGGATATTACACTTGCAAATGCAGCATTGAGTTCCTCTCCTCATCAAATTCGCCAATTATTCGCCATATTATTGACGACGTGTTTTCCATCTCAAGCTTCTGTCCTCTGGGACAAGTATAAAGATTCCATGAGCGACTACATTCTGCATCGCATTCGGATCGCTGACCAACATCCCAATATCGATTTTTCGCCGGAAATATATAACGAGGCGCTAATAAAGATTCACGATATTTGCATTCTGATTTCGAATATGCCACTCATTCATTTTGGTATGCCCTCGCCTAACCGCCCAGCAACAGACATAATTAAATGCGAGATTCAGCGCGAACAACAATTCAATACGGTCTCTTTAAGTACTTTCGTTGAAAACAATGAGCAACTACTCACTGATGAACAAAAGAATGTATACGATCGAATTAATTTGTCAATTGCAGCAGAACAAGGTGGATTCTTTTTTTTTGGACGCACCAGGTGGCACTGGAAAAACGTTTCTCATCTCACTAATACTTGCGCGCATTCGATCACAAAATCATGTTGCGTTAGCAATTGCTTCATCACGTATTGCACCCACTTTGCTTGATGGCGGACGGACTGCACATTTAGCACTCAAGTTGCCGTTGAACATTCACACCCAGATGCAGTGTGCAACATAAAAAAAGCATTCCGGTATGGCTAAAGTTTTGCAAAAATGCAACATTATTATCTGAGATGAATGCACTATGGCGCACAAGCATTCACTTGAAGCTCTCGATAGAACGATGAAAGATCTAAATAATAACACCAGGCTTTTCGGTGGTGCCTTACTGCTGCTGTCCGGTGATGTTAGACAGACATTGCCGGTCATTCCACGCGCTACATATGCGGATGAAATTAACGCATGTATAAAACAATCTTATCTATGGCGCAACGTCAGTACATTACGTCTTAACACAAATATACGTTTTCAAGTGCAATACGATCCATTGGCACTATCATTCTCCGAGCAATTCCTCAACATTGGAAATGGAACAATGCCACTGCATGGAGACACACAATGCATCAAATTGCCAACAATTTCTGCAACATGGTAAATACGAAAGGTGCTTTGATGGAAAGCATATTTCCGGGTTTACAAGCTAATTTTATTAATCATGCGTGGCTTCAAGAACGAGCTATTTAACAGCAAAAAATATCGATGTTTGCGCTATTAACTTCAAAATACAACAGTCATTGCCCTGGATTTACCAGGAATACCACCACGTAACTTGCGATTAAAAATTGACTCACCTATCATTTTGTTTCGGAATTTAAATGCACCTGCTCTATGCAACGGTACAAGATTAGTCATTAAACAAATTATGGGCAATGTTCTTGAAGCTACAATGCTGAACGTCAAATTTGAAGGTGAAGTTGTTATCCTGCCACGAATCCCAATGATCCCTTCAGACTCACCCATTCCATTCAGACGTATGCAATTTCCAATTCGCTTGGCATTTGCCATAACTATTAATGAGTCACAAGGTCAGACAACGACAATTTGTGGGCTGGATCTAGAAAATCCGGTCTTTTCACATGGCCAATTATATGTGGCGTGTTCTCGCGTTGGAAAACTGTCAAGTTTATTCATTTATACTCCTCAGGAATTGACTAAAAATATTGTTCATCAACTTGCATTAAGGTAAAATTAAACAAACATTATTGATTACAACGAATTGTTTTTAGAAAAATTGATGTTATTCCAAAATAAAGAATAATGAAATTACTATGTTATTTGTCTTTCATTTCATACTTTGTTAATATCCTAATCGCTTGAAATATCATGCTGGACAACGTCTGTCGGGTCCGCTAGTTTAGGTATAAATCACTTTTACGTTCTTCAGACATCTACACTACTGGCCATTAAAATTGCTACACCACGAAGATGACGTGCTACAGACGAGCATTCACACAAGGTTGGCGCCGGTGGCGACACCTACAACGTGCTGACATGAGGAAAGTTTACTACCGATTTCTCATACACAAACAGCAGTTGACCGGCGTTGCCTGGTGAAACGTTGTTGTGATGCCTCGTGTAAGGAGGAGAAATGCGAACCATCAAGTTTTCGACTTTGATAAAGGTCGGATTGTAACTTATCGCGATTGCGGTTTATCGTATCGCGACATTGCTGCTCGCGTTTGTCGAGATCCAATGACTGTTAGCAGAATAAGGAATCGGTGGGTTCAGGAGGGTAATACGGAACGCCGTGCGGATCCCAACGGCCTCGTATCACTAGCAGTCGACATGACAGGCATCTTATCCGCATGACTGTAACGGATCGTGCAGACACGTCTAGATTCCTGGGTCAACAGATGGGGACGTTCGCAAGACAACAACCATCAGAACGAACAGTTCGATGACGTTTGCAGCAGCATGGACTATCACCTCGGAGACTATGGCTGCAGTTACCCTTGTCGCTGCATCAGAGACAGGAGCGCCTGCGATGGTGTACTCAACGACGAACCCGGGTGCACGAATGGCAAAACATTTTTTTTGATGAATCCAGGTTCTGTTTACAGCATTGTGATGGTCGCATCAGTGTTTGGCGACATAGCAGTGAACGCACATTGGAAGCGTTTATTCGTCATCGCCATACTGGCGTATCACCCGGCGTGATGGTATGGGGTGCCATTGATTACACGTCTCGGGCATCTCTTGTTCGCATTGACGGCACTTTGATCACTGGACGTTTCATTTCATGTGTGTTACGACCCGTGGCTCTACCCGTCGTTCGATCCCTGCGAAACCCTACATTTGAGCAGGATAATGCACGACCGCATGGTGCAGGTCCTGTACGGGCCTTTCCGGATACAGAAAATGTTCGACTACTGCCCTGGCCAGCAGGGTCTCCAGATCTCTCACCAACTGAAAAAGTCTGGTCAATGGTGGCCGAGCAACTGGGTCGTCACAATACTGCAGTCACTACTGTTGATGAACTGTGGTATAGTGTTGATGCTGTATGGGCAGCTGTACCTGTACACGCTATCCAAGCTCTGTTTGACTCAATGCCCAGGCGTATCAAGGCCGTTATTATGGCCAGAGGTGGTTGTTCTGGGTACTGATTTCTCAGGATCTATGCACCCAAATTGCGTGAAAATGAAATCACATGTCAGTTCTAGAATAATATGTTTGTCCAATGAATACCCGTTTATCATCTGCATTTCTTCTTAGTGTAGCAATTTCAATGGCCAGTAGCGTATGTTAGCGACTGAACAGTACCGACAGCGCCATCAATACTGGTATAGCGGTTATTTTCCGTACACACACAAAATTGACACTGTACATCCCCGAGAAGTACCCAGCAGCTCGCGGTCTCCTCGAGCCTTAATGCCAGAACTGTTTCTCGCTGGAGAGCACTCGTCCGCCCGCCTCTCGCCGGCAGATGGAGAGCGGGAGGCGGCGTCGCGCGCAGGCGGCTGTTTCTGCCGCGCGTTGACAGCTGACAGTCGGCCGTGATTGCCAGGGCTGCCACTTGCCAGGGCTGCCACTGCTCGAGTCGCGCCGTGTCGCTTCCACTCTCCACTCAGAGCTCGCGCGCTACCAGACTCGGAGGCGGAGGAGCCGAGTGCGCCAGCAGTCGATCAAAATACCAATATAAGGCGGGGCTGGCGGGCGGAGAGGGAGCGAAAGGGCGCGGCATTTGCAGCACGTGGCGGCCACGTGGCAAATGTCGAGCCTGCTGTTCCTAGCCTGCGAGGCACGTCGAGCCGTGCAGCCTGCAGCGTACTACGTCATCAGAAGAGCAACCGTAACACTGCGAAGCATATCCAGAATGCCTCTGACGCTCAAAGGAATTTTGTTCGAAAAGGTGGCACCCGCGCGTCCAAGGACAAGGTGTTGGTAGTGGAATACACACTCGTTTGCCTCAGTCGGCCAAGAACTCTTGCTGCTGAGCTGCGTTGAAATCAATGTGTCTGTTCCGAAAACCTTCTGGTGCCAGGTGAAGAGCGTAATCAGGTTTCTTCTTGCAAACGGAAACGCGCCGTTCCACAAAACGGTGGGGAGATGATGTGATGTCTAGTACTGTTAAATGATATCGCGAGTTTGTTCACGACGAACGAAGGAGTGAGAGTCGCTCAAACGTTATGAAACGTCCCCTTTGGAAAATTATAAATTACTGTGCTGGTAAACCTCATACGTTATTTAATTTTCAAATGGCTGAGCAAAACAGGACGTGCTCAGACATTTCTCTGATGGTTCAGATGGCTCTGAGCACTATGGGACTTAACTTCTGAGGTCATCAGTCCCCTAGAACTTAGAACTACTTAAACCTAACTAACCTAAGGACGTCACACACATCCATGCCCGAGGCAGGATTCGAACCTGCGACCGTAGCGGTCGCACGGTTTCAGACTGTAGCGCCTAGAGCCGCTCGGCTACACCGGCCGGCGACATTTCTCTCTTTTCTTATTCTGATCATCACTAAACTGACACACAATATTTTTAGCGAAACGCAATTTGAATTTCAATAATCCCTACAAAAGAATGGCCCTGACTAACAATAACCTATACCTTTCATGAATCACTCACCTCACAAAAATCTTCGTTACTCGAACTAGTGGAATACAGCGAGCGCCAATACTGCCAGCTAAATAAAAGATTCTAACTACCGAAGGCACTAACTACTGATAGGCATAGTCAGCAAATGAAAGATATTGTTAGAGAAAAAACAATGATTTACCTTCATAATGCTCAATATATATATATATATATATATATATATATATATATATATATATATATATATATATATATATCAGTTCATTACATCCAATCTTACGAATTTCCTTTTTCTGACGGACACAAGTCCAGATCGTCCGCTCTCAAAATTCTGTCATCTCTGTCCCCACATCCACCACTGCTGGCGGCTCACCTCCAACTGCACAACGCTACGCAATGTTCACATCCAACTGCCCAACGCTACAATAGCGAATATTCCAACAATGCCAACCCGCCACAGACTGCACACAGCACAGCAGTGATTTTCATACAGAGCGCTACGTGGCGTTACCAACATAAAAACCTAAACAGCCTACTTACATAGTGCCCAATACAAATTTGAAAAAAATTTCCATAATTACAGTAACAAAGATATCAAATGCACACACTTATTGATGCACTGTTGGTCAAAAGCAAAAAATGTTCTCATAGAGACAGACCTGATCATTCATCCCAGTAGTAACTGCAGTTTTTTTTTCTCAAAGTCTGAGCAGTAAAAGAAAATGCACACGGAAGTAGAGGATTTCCATGCAGCCTTGAAAAAGTAGTGTTGTCCTTCCAACGGAAAGACAGTGCTGACTCTTGACTTACAGACAGGTAATGGGCCACAACAGAACAAACCCACAGCAGAGTCAGTCGAAGTTTTGAAGAATATTGGTAGGTGGGTCATCACAGAGCAGACCCACTGTAGTCCTGGTAGAGATTATGGTATTGGTGGGCCACCAGAGGTGCAGACCCACTGCAGTCCTTCTAGAAATAATGGTATTGGTGGGCCATCAAAGGTGTAGACCCACTGTAGTCCTTGAAGAGATGGCCAGCAGCCATCTGTTGTGACTGTGCAGTTGCACGATCACCATCGAAGAGTCTTGCGGACAATATAGCAAGTCCATAAACCACCACTTGTGCACTCACAAACGTTTTGGAATTGTCCTTAGAACCAGCAGTGCTGTTAACCAGTGCCTTGCTGAACTATCAACACATGTGCGAGCACTAACAGTCCCTTTTTTTCCACATATTGTGCATATACTATGAGAAACAGAAACGTGTGCAGTGAAATGAAAATACTTAATCTGAAGAAATGGCGTCTATACAATTACAAACTTACGACATGAGAATACAATTACAAAGGTGCAAAATACATAATTACAGAATATAATAATACAGATAACATTTGTAGTTATACAGGCTTTACAAAAGAACAGAAATAAACATATACATCAGTCTTACAGGAATTATGACACAAGTAAATAAATAACAAAAATGAGAAGAGCATTCGAAAGATTAACTTCACACATGAGCATTAAAACAGAACAGAGGCGTTACCAACATAAAAACCTAAACAGCCTACTTACAACGTGACTGATGAGATGGCGAACAAGATCGACGAAAGGATTCGTGACGATCGTGGAATGACTTTGGACGAAATGAAGGCGATGTTTCCAGAGATCTGTCGGTCTCCGGCAGTTGTGGCAGAGCGCTTCTAGGCGCTTCAGTCTGGAACCGCGCGATCGCTACGGTCGCAGGTTCGAATCCTGCCTCGGGCGTGGATGTGTGTGGTGATGTTCTTAGGTTAGTTAGGTTTAGGTAGTTCTAAGTTCTAGGGTACTGATGACCTCAGATGTTATGTCCCATAGTGCTCAGAGCCATTTGAACATTTTTCTGTCGGTCTGTTATGTCTTAAATCGTTAATGCACCAATTGGTTCTCGAAACTGTGGGCGAGATAGGTACGGAAACAGCTCGCAGATCAACACAAACAGCAAAATCTCATCTTCACGGGGATTTCTCAAGCGTTTCGAACTGGATGATGATCGCTTCCTTGACTATTGCGCTGGGTGACGAAACATGGGTGGCCCACAGCACCCCTGAGCCGAAATACGACCCCTATACAGTGACGACAACCCTCCTCGTGATCAGCGAAAAAAATAAAAACTTTTGTTTCGCCAGAATAAAATGAGGCTTCTGTCTTTTGCGACCACAAAGGGATTCTCCTCATTGTTTTTTTGCTGCAGGGGAAAAAAAATTAATGCTTCGTGGTTCTGTGAAACCAAATAAAACTATGGAGGGCAATACAGAACAAAAGAAGAGGAATCTTATGAAGTGAGTGTAATTGTTGCATGACAATGCACTTGTCCACGCAGTCAACACCACAAAGCCACTCTTGGACCATTCAGTTGAGACATCAGCGACCACCCTGCTCACAGTCCTAATCTGGCGCATTCAGTTTTTTTAATCTTCTCAACTGTCTGAAGTTGTTTGTGTGTGGAAAATTGTTTTCTAACTATTGTGAGGTCCAGACTGGCGTCAAACAATGAGCAGGAGATTTCTTTGACGAAGGTATCTGAATCCTCATCCTCCAGCTCACAAAGCGCTTTGAAATCGAAAGCGACTGTGTCAAGAAATAGTGTTTGATGTACATCTATGAATTCCTAGATATTTTTACAAATTTACTTTCTTTTCAACTATTAAACAGTCAGTGGAAAAATGCTTCTGTCTGAACACAGAAAAATACGATTATCTCCCTGTTTATTTAAAATAGTTCAAATGGCTCTGTGCACTATCGGACTTAACATCTGAGGTCATCAGTCCCGTAGAACTTAGAACTACTTAAACCTAACTAACCTAAGGACATCACACACATCCATGTCCGAAGCAGGATTCGAACCTGCGACCGTAGCGATCGCGCGGTTCCAGACTGTAGCATCTAGAACCGCTCGGCCACTCCGGCCGGCTTGATTTAAAAGATTCTGACTGAAAACTGGGGTAACAGCTGCCTCTTTGCAATTCTAAAGCATCAAGAAGGCGCTAACATGCGCGCCAGTGGAAAGTGAGGGCAGCGCTACACCTCCAGGAGGACAGAGTTCAGCGCCCACTGTTAACGCTGCTTTAACCTGCCGCCCATCAATGGCCGGCCCAGTTCGGTCGCAGTCTTCAAGGGCTTCAGTATCAAGTAATGAGAAGACGTTACTGCTTAGCATGCGTTCTGCGAGTAGTAATACGGGATACAGTACCTGCATGTAGGAAGCAAAGGAAGCACAGGAATCAAGAGAAGTTAACTTTATTTTCTTTTTAGAAAAGAAGAGTTCATTTTATTTTCAAGTGATTTTTTCACATGATTTTGGATTCCTGCCACCGCCCATCGCAACTTCTCTCCATCCTTCTTTGCGTCGGTGCTCACGTTCATAGTAGCCGACACAACAGCCTGTCTTCCTTCCTCAGCATCTTTAAAAACTTCTCCAAAAAAATTTTCGCGCAGTTTTTCAACTCACAAGATCCCATAACTGCAACTCATTTTCACTCAATAGTCCATCGCTATAAGTCGCTCCTACCCATCCACTCCCATTTGCCTTATCTCACTCACTCATTCGGCTCAACTCTTCGTCATGTTCCCTTTGTGTCTCTCTGTCGCCTCCTGTGTCACAGCCACAGTCCCTTTCGATCTGCCCTACTACTAAAGTCTCGTCTCACTATCACTGTCTTTCTCTTGCTCTCTCTTACTGTTAATGCTTCATTTCTTTCTTCAATGCCACTGCTGAAGCATCTCACTGTCACAATCTCACTCTTCCTCCTTGTCATTGTCATAGGTTATGTCTCTCGTTATCACTGGCTCTGACCCACTTTTATTTTCTCTTTATATTCTCTCTCTCCCCCCCCCCCCCACTCCCAAACCACCCACATTCCCCCACCCACGCCTCTGGCACTGGTCTTATTTACTCGTTTCCTAGCACTGTTCTCTCACTGTCAACTATGTTCCACTGCCACAAGGTCCCTTATTTCTCTCACGCTGCCATTGCCTTCTCCCCTCTTTCTTTAACACAATCACTGTCTACTATCTCCAGTATTATTACTTTTCCGTCTCTTTGCACTGCCGCTGTCCTCATCTCTCACAGCATAAAATGGTGTGAATATGTTTTCATGCCAAAATTTTTGGGAAAATTTACAAACGTGCTGAGGAAGGTAGATTGACGCAGCTGGTACTCCACTTTTCAGTTAGAGTCTTTTAAATAAACAGGAACATATTCACATTTTTTGCGCTTCAATAGCAGCATTTTCACGCTGCGCTGCGCCAGGACATGTAAATCTTTTTTTTTTTTTTTTTTGTCATCAGTCTACTGACTGGTATTGATGTGGCCCGCCACGAATTCTTTCCTGTGCTAACCTCTTCATCTCAGAGTAGCATTTGCAACCTACGTCCTCAATTATTTGCTTGACGTATTCCAATCTCTGTCTTCCTCTACAGTTTTTGCCCTCTACAGCTCCCTCTAGTACCATGGAAGTCATTCCCTCATGTCTTAGCAGATGTCCCCATCCTGTCCCTTCTCCTTATCAGTGTTTTCCACATATTCCTTTCCTCTCCGATTCTGCGTAGAACCTCCTCATTCCTTACCATATCAGTCCACCTAATTTTCAACATTCATCTATAGCACCACATCTCAAATGCTTCGATTCTCTTCTGTTCCGGTTTTCCCACAGTCCATGTTTCACTACCTTACAATGCTGTACTCCAGACGTACATCCTCAGAAATTTCTTCCTCAAATGTTAATCATATGAAAGGAAATTTATTGGTTAGTAAAATTTAGTTTTTCGTTACTTCAACTTCACAACTAATTTTATACTTCAGACTGTATTTTACGTGTCAAAACATTTGTATCTGATTCAGTACTATAACATGGGGTTCCCAGATGATAACGGAGACACTTTGCAGCATATTTCTCCTCCCTACGTTACTTTATAAAGTAGTTTTCGTCTCACCCAGTATTTTACGTATGTTATTGTACATATAAAAGCAGGGTAACTTTGAATTTCTGCATGACAGGAAGGGATAAAGATATACTGAAAATTTCAGGTTTGTGCGAGATCGTCGTGATCTTAGGAATACATCGTCCAAATTACCGCCATTGGTGTGCATAACCATCTCGGAATCCGCGGCTGGAATTTGTGTCTAAAAAACAAGTTTTTGGGACGTTTCTTGATAACGGATAAAGTTTCTAGATAAATGCCTACACACTATATCTTTAAAATTTGACCACTTTGCTGCTGTTATTTATTATATACTTTTCCATCACACTGGATTTCACGTGTAGAAGCAGGTTAAATCTGAATCTCTGTATCTTGGAAATGGATGAAGGTATCAAGAAAATTTTCAAGACTATTCGAGATCGAAACCTGAGGAACATGTGTGTAAAAAAAAATCAGTCTTTTGCTATGCATAGCCGTCTTGGAACCTTCTGCTGGATATTGTTCTGCAGGTGACGGGGAAAGTATTGTAAAACACACATTTATTGTGATTTTCCGAGGAAATGCCCATGAACTAATGATGCCTCCGTGAGTCTCGTTAAGCCCACCATAGACCACTTCCAATGCAAAAAGAACCTGCCGATTTGTTCCATTTGCCTAATCAGAAGGAAGTATGTAATACTCGTATTTTGACCCTGTACTGTATCATAGTGGCGCTAAGACGATCCTTCTGTTCAGAATAAAAATGTTCCCTAGCCCAAGAGTTATCCAAAACATCTAACCCTACCTTTTTATCACCAACAGAACTCGAGGTATGAGTGCCGGAAAATACCGTTCTTATGCCCTGCGTTTTGGAACGTATTAGGTAATCATGCTGTCGCATGGATACCGATTGAGCACTCTTGATTTCTGAACATATCTCATAGGTATGTACTAACGGATGTATTGTTACGCCGACCATACCACAATGTCCCTATCCATCCCTACGGAATCGTCCTCTTGGCCACTGAAGACGTATGAGTCGCTGTCCAGGTAACAGGGGCGGACGTTGGGACAGTCTCTTCGTAATCCTAGTAAATGGTTGTGATCGAAGTCTACTAAGACAGTGACTTTCCTGTAATGTCAGGTGTTTTCCACCATCCACAGGAAATAAAATTTTAACGAGTCCAGGCGAAAAGCAGCATTTTGTTAGTAATGGTAGCAGGAGGTGTGCAGAACTATAGCCCTATATCTCTAACGTCCATCAGTTGTAGAATTTTGGAACACGTATTATGTTCAAGTATAAGGACTTTTCTGGAAACTAGAAATCTACTCTGTAGGAATCAGCGTGGGTTTCGAAAAAGACGATCGTGCGAAACCCAGCTTGCGCTAGTCGTCCACGAGACTCAGAGGGCCATAGACACGGGTTCCCAAGTAGATGCTGTGTTTCTTGACTTCCGCAAGGAGTTTGATACAGTTCCCCACAGTCATTTAATGAACAAAGTAAGACCATATGGAGTATCAGACTAATTGTGTGACTAGATTGAAGAGTTCCTAGATAACAGAACGCAGCATGTCATTCTCAATGGAGAGAAGTCATCCGAAGTAAGAGTGATTTCAGGTGTGCCGCGGGGGAGTGTCGTAGGACCGTTGCTATTCACAATATATATATATATATATATATATATATATATATATATATATATATATATATATGACCTTGTCGATAACATCAGAAGTTCACTGAGGCTTTTTGCGGATGATGCTGTAGTATATCGAGAGGTTGTAACAATGGAAAATAGTACTGGATGCTGGAGGATCTGCAACGAATTGACACATGGTGCAGGGAGTGGCAATTGAATCTCAATATAGACAAGTGTAATGTGCTGCGAATACACAGAAAGATTCTTTATCATTTAGCTACAATATAGCACGTCAGCAACTGGAAGCAGTTAATTCCATACATTATCTGGGAGTAGGCATCAGGAGTGATTTAAAATGGAATGACCTTGTGAAATTAATCTTAGGTACAGCAGATGCCAGACTGAGATTCATTGGAAGAATCCTTAGGAAATGCAGTCCGAAAACAAAGGAAGTAGGTTACAGTACACTTTTCGCCCACTGCTTGAATACTGCTCACCGGTGTGGGATCCGTACCAGATAGGGTTGATAGAAGAGATAGAGAAGATCTAGAGGAGAGCAGCGCCCTTCGTTACAGGATCATTTAGTAATCGCGAAAGCGTTACGGAGATGATAGATAAACTGCAGTGGAAGACTCAGCAGGAGAGACGCTCAGTAGCTCCGTACGAGCTTTTCTTGAAGCTTCGAGAACATGTCTTCACCGAGGAGTCAAGCAGTATATTGCTCCGTCATACGTATATCTCGCGAAGAGACCATGAGGATAAAATCAGAGAGATTAGAGCCCACACAGAGGCATACCGACAATCTTTCTTTCCACGAGCGACACGAGATTGGAACAGAAGGGAGAAGCGATAGAGGTACTCAAAAGCACCATTGGCCACACACCACCAGGTGGCTTGCGGAGTGTAGATGTAGATGTAGATGAAGCAGAGAGTGAAAGTTTCTGCCTCCTGCTCCTGAAGTTCATTGGGTGCAATGGGTGCAAGCTTAAATGTTAAAACAAAGTTCTTGGGGGGGGGGGGGGGGGGCGGAGCTTCGAGATCGGCCATTGGGGGAAGCCAATGGCAGTCTTCGCGTGTGTGGGAGGTTTAGGAGTTGATAGAGGGGGTTGTGAAATTAAGATGATGTTTAAGGAGTGCTGAGTGCGTCAGGTCAGGAGTGAATGACCCTCAGTGATCAAGTTCGAAAATCCTAGCTGTGCAGTTCTAAATCATAGACCACACACTGGCCAGGGAAGCGCCGTAAACGGCATCAAGAAGACGCTGACCCACGCTTCAATGGAAAGAGCGGGCAGCGCCACACCTCCCGAAAGACAGAGTTCAGCGACAGGTGTCAACGTTGATTTAACAAGACGCCCATCTCCGCTCCGCCCAGCTCGGTCGTAATCTTCGAGAGCATAAGTACGGAGGGTAATAGGAAGATGTTAATTAATTAATTATTTAAAACAGTCTTAATAGCATTTATTATTATTATTATTGTTATTATACCACCAACCGGTTTCAACCCGACGTACGGGTCATCTTCTGGGTGTTTACACTGTGAAATCATAGATATCCGTCAGAAAGACTCTATTATACAACAGCTAAAATTACGGAAATTTAAAATATCTTACCCACTGGTCGACTGCTGGTGGTGTCACACCTGTCTACATAACGGCAGGAAACTATGCGAGACTAACCTTTCGTATGGGCTTAAATAGCGAACTGAGATCACGTGAATAGACGGCAACACTCCCAGCGGCGACCAACGGCATTTAATACAGTTTATTATATGTAATTGCTAGTCACCTTAGTTTAACATAAATTTAAGTGACAGTAAATAACAGGAAACGGAACGATTCCATTTAAAAAGAGTTGCAATTATAGTGTTAATTATAAAGTAATAACAAATGTTCCGTAGTCAAGTCGTAAAATTCGTAAAAGTGTATTACATAATGTGCCATAATGTAAAGTAAAAAAAATTGTGCCACACAAACACTGGTGTCGTCTTGTATTATAATATATCTATTCGTACATTTACGTAGAAAACATTTGAGTCAATTTACTACAGCGGCTAATTTGGAAGGAGTACAACGCCCTCTACTCCTTGGTGGTGAGGACGCCGTTGCCATGGATTATAAAGCGTATATCAGGCGCCCTCTAGTCTGTGTAGCGAGGACGCCGTCGTCATTGTAGCAGCTGGTGTAGATGGCGTTGTAGTCCTTGCATATTAACCGTTTTAGTAAATTGACTCAAATGTTTTCTACGTAAATGTACGAATAGATATATTATAATACAAGACGACACCAGTTTTTGTGTGTCACAAATTGTTTTACTTTATATTGTGGCACATAATGTAATACACTTTTACGAATTTTACGAGTTGACTACGGAACATTTGTTATTATTTTATAATTAGCACTATAATTGTAACTATTTTTAAATGGAACGGTTACGTTTTCTGTTGTTTACTGTCACTCAAATTCATATTAAACTAAGGTGACTAGTAATTACATATAATAAACTGTATTAAATGCCGTTTATCGCCGCTGGGGGGTGTTGCCGTCTATTCACATGATCTCAGTATGCTATTTAAGCCCATACGAAAGGTTAGTGTCGCAATCCCTCCAAAACCCAGGCGATCATTGTAGGCAAAACCACCCCTTCCTTCCGCCTCCTTGATTTCTACATCACCATCTATGGCCGTCCTATCGCCCTCACTCCCACCCTTAAGTACCTTGGCGTCACCCTCGACCGTCGCCTCTCCTGGACTCCCCATCTCCAGACAATCCAAGCCAAGGCACGTTCCCGCCTCCGTCTCCTCAAGCTCCTTTCCGGCCGTACGTGGGGTCTGGACCCCTTCACCATCCTCCACACCTATACATCCCTCATCCGCCCTATCCTTTGTTATGCCCATCCGGCTTGGATCTCCGCCCCCCCTCCCTTTTATAAATCCCTCCAAATCCTTGAACGCCATGCTCTCCGCCTCGCCTATCGCATCCGTCTCCCCTCCCCCACGCGGATCCTGTACGATCTCATCCCCTTCCCCCACCTCCTCCTTTTCCTTGAAAGGATACGGATCCTGTACACCTCCCGTAAACTTGATCCTCCTCACCCGCTCGTCTCCCCGATCCTCTCCCACCCCCGCCCGCTGCCGCGCCTGTATTCCCACGTCCCGCCCGGTCTCCATCTGTCCACCCTCCTTACCCTCTCCCAAGGTGGCTTCCGCCAGCTCCCTCTCCCTGATGATGTCCTCGTCGCCTCCATCTACCCCTCCTATCTACTTTGACCCTGCCCCGCCCCCCACTTCCCGTGTCCTTTCCTTTCGGCACCCTCCCTCCCTTCTCTTCTCTTCCCTTCTTTTTCCATCTCCCCGTCCCCTCCCTTCCCCCTCTTCCCCCGGGCTTCCTCTCCCCCTTCCTCCCTCCTCCCTATCTCCCCTGCCCCTCTCGCTCTCCCACTCCCCTTCCTCCTCCTCCTCTCTTGGCAGGTCCCCGGACTCGCACACGCATAGTGAACATTTGCGCGCCGGAGATCGTCGCCTTCTGTGTCTCATGTGTGTGACGTCGTATAGTGTTTTTGGTGTCCGCCGTCCCACTCCTACGTTCACTTGTGCCGTCGGACTCATCAGTGTTTTGTGCGCCGTGCCAACGTGTTTTCAGTGTTGTTATCGTCACATGTGAACGACTTCGTGTTTTTTGTGTCTCTGTGACCTCTCTCTTTTGCCCGTCACTTTGTTCATTGTCATTCACCATTTTTTATACTCTTGTAAAACGCTATGGCTGAAGAGCGGTGTAGTGTGCCGCTGCCAGCCTACCTGAGTTGTACAGGTTTTAAAATAACAATAAAGTAAAAAAAAAAAAGTTAGTGTCGCATAGTTCCCTGCCGTTATGTAGACAGGAGTGACACCACTAGCATACGACCAATGGGTAAGATATTTTAAATTTCCGTAATTTTGGCTGTTGTATAATAGAGTCTTTCTTACGGATATCTATAATTTCACAGTGTAAACGCCCAGAAGATGAACCCTACGTCGGGTTGAAACCGGTTGGCCGTATAATAATAATAAATGCGATTAAGACTGTTTTTGAATAATTGATTAATCATACTAATCGCTGCTTCGTCTCCACAACCATGTTGTCCAAAAAAGATGTTACTTAACCTACGTTCTGCGAGAAGTAATGGAGAATAGAGTCATTGTATGTAGGTGACAAAGAAAGTTTTGTTTCTTCCCTTAAGAGAAATACAAATTTTTACTAATCTGCTAGTTTAATGTGCAGATTATTTTGTATTCCTGCTGCTGGCATTGCAGCTTCTCTCCTTCTATGTTTCTGGCCGTGCTGAATCCCAAAGCATCCGATACAACAGGACCAGAGCTCGGTAGTGAAATTCTGTCGGATTTCTGAGTGTTGCAGCCCAGAGAGTGTGCGTACACGCCCAGCAGGTAGAGCCCGCATACACCGCGCATCAACTAGTTGTAGGTGGCGTTTCATGTATGTGCCAGACCTGGCGAAGCCTAATTGAAGGAAGTAAACCCCTTTTATTATTGTGGAAATTTGTTTTTGTGTGTCTTTTCCCCCTTCTGAGTTATAACTGTATCCGTATTTCGTTTTGGTACAGATGATCGGCAGGAGATTTTAGAACACTGCTGGAGGAGCAGTAGTGACGCGTTTCAGTCTAGAGATGTAGTGTGAGGCTCTTTCTAAAACAGGTTGCATTGCTACAGGCGTGACACCACAGAAGCCCCAAGGACGAACAGTAAGGACCATTTTACCAGCTTCCTGCAGCATTCAGACACTTCAAAGTCTACATCTATACTTCGACAACATATGCCACCGTTTTCAGGAGCATACGTGCTGTACCCGAATCATTTTCTACTCCTTCCGTCAGAAATGTGTTCAACTTCAAGATCAATTTAAATTCTAATTCCTCCAATTGACGTACCTTGATCATTAAGGAAGATGTATGATGGGAAATACATAGCTTGACGACTATTTTTTAAAAAAATATCATATATTTCAAAACAATTGTTTAGTTTCTGAGAGTCAAAATCTCGTTAGTAAAACAAAAGACTTGCATTGTGATCAAAATACAAGATTGATTTCGTTAGGTATTGAAAATATTTATAGGAACGTACCAGTGCAAACTATTGTGGATATTTTACGAAAACGTTTAATCTTTTTAAAAAAAGACATCTCCGTTGAGCGGATTACTCCCTTCATGAACCTAATTCAATTTTTGGTAAAATATAACTTTTTCGACTTCAGTGGCAGTTGCATCAGCTACCCGGCGGTCTTGTAATGGGTAACCATTAGCAAGTATTTTTGCAGAGATATACATCAATTTATTAGAAGAAATTTTTTAAAAATTTTCAGCCGCGTCTCCTCCAAAGCAAATATGAATGTAATGTATCATTTTTCTACTAATAATAGTTAAAAATAATATTATTCATAATTTGAAGCCGATACATTATCCCCCACAAAACTCAGGTGCCTCTACAATTAGCTGTGGCTCATGTCCAACCTATTAAATAGGGAAAACAGGAAGAGCAATTTCTATTATATACAAAGAACATCTATTAGGCAAAAAGGTACAAACATATATAACTCGTTCTTTGCCGATGATTTATTAATTAGAGGCCATAAGCCTAAAGAAGTTCTGCACACACAGAAGAAAGGCTCCAGATTTAATGTTCTTGAAGAGTTAGAAATTTCCAAACACCTTTCTTTGAATGGTGGTTTCATTCTAAATGAACAAGTGCAAATACGTAATAGTAACCCTTTTAAATGGCATGAAGCCGTTACACAGAAATATCTAAAGTTGACTCCCCCTTTTTCTCAGGGTAGATTCTGAAATATCGTTTTCCTACCCCTTTTTCATTCATTACATTATAGTTTTTCCGTAGAAAATGTACCTAATATTTGCTGTTACACTGTCGTACATAATCTTTCACTTTGCATAAGCCGGCCGGAGTGACCGAGCGGTTCTAAGCGCTTCAGTCTGGAACCGCGCGCCCGCTACGGTCGCACGTTCGAATCCTGCCTCGGGCATGGATGTGTGTGATGTCCTTAGGTTAGTTAGGTTTAAATAGTTCTAAGTTGTAGGGTACTGATGACCTCAGAAGTTAAGTCCCATAGTGCTCAGAGCCATCTGAACCAACTTTGCATAATACTGGCTATTAATATGTCACATAAACACTTATAATAGTTTTTTTTTAATTAAGCAGCTGGTATTCTAACATTCTGCGTGGTGTCTGTTTATTCTATATCGTGACTCCCTACCACTTTCGCGCAACGACGCTCTGACCGTGTTTTTTAGGGAATTGACTAGTTTGAACCTGAGACCTGTTGCTGGTAAGGAGACGCCAGACCACACATGACATGTAGAGTTCAGAAGAGTTCAGTGAGACTAGCAATGATATAACCAAATACTTAATTATTTCAGCGTCAGCTCCACTGCACTCCCTGTAAAAGAATCTTAATACTAACTAAATTTAGTGGGAGGGGTTCAAGGCTTTCCTATTTTTAGTTAGCTGGTAAAATAACGCCGAAAAAGCAGTTAAGTTTACCATTGGAAATTTTATTCTGCTCACAAAACATTGTTTATAAATTGCACTATTGATAAAAGGAAACGTTTTAATACAGAACGGTAAAAACCAACTGCGTTCAACAAAAATGTGAACGAATATTCCCTGAATGGGTTTCCAAGTTCTACAATGGATCGAAGGATGACCTATGCAATATCACATCTATAATCTAGGTTTAAATTAAGTCTCACAAAAGAGAAAACTATCAAAATGGTCTACAGTGACCCTCAATTATCTTTAATTACTTATCTAACGTCGTAAATTAAAGTGGCTGATGTGGCTTCTCAATAACTATATAACAGAAAAATCATCGCGTTTCAGATTTTTACTTCAAGTGGCAAATGTGAACACCATGAGCTGTAATTGGCGATCGACACTAGTATTACGCAAAAAGGGGGTGTAACAGGTGAGACTTCTGCAGTTCTGAGTGAAGCTTTATGCGCTGTTATGCGGCATCGCGTGCGTTCATTACCTTGTCGGTGTTCGTCACGGGGTGGGGGCCAGCACAGCTCCGCTCACCTTGCCGTCTCGGAAGCAACTCTCTCCTAACTTCTCCTTACTACAATCTACCGAAGTTGGTTTAAAAAAACTATCTGGCTGTGTTTTCATCTGACCAATCAGGGTCTCAATGTTAACCTTAAGCTCTGCCTACAAAAATTCTGTCTATCCAATGAGAAACGTTATACTTTTCGTGGTGGGGCAATGTTTTTAAAGTTTGAAGCGTAACAGAGACGCGATAAAGTCTCACGCTAAAACTTGCAGCTGGTGTGGTCCTTTTAGTGTTATCGTAAGATCTATACTGTTCTTCTGGAGGGCTCTAGCTTTTAACATGGGCTGGGGGGTGGTCCTAGCGGTTAGCTGGCGACGTGGGTGTCCGTCCCTTATCGTGGGGCCTTCTCGCTTAACGCGGTTCTGCTCTCGGCTTCTGTTCTCGTTTCTCCCCTCGGAACTGCGTCTGTCTCACGGTGGGAAGGTATGACATGCATTTAGGCATTCTTGTGTTAGTCTGTGGTATTCCATTTGCTCACTCGTTACTCGTATTACTTTGGTTAATTTAATGTCACGATTTATTCGGAGCTATGTGACATACTACTGGATTTGCTTATCATGTCAGTGTTTTCATGGAAGGTGTTGGATTTGCCTGACACCTTACAGTATTTTCTACTGTTACTACATCGCGTGACTAGTTTCGTCTCCTGGCAACTTCGGTATGTGAGCCTCTCAGGCTGATTCCCTCTCCAGTGACTCGTTCTTCCTCTTGCAGCCTTAACGGAGTGTACTGTGCTACGACATGTAACTGTAATTTTCTGGGAATTACCAGCTGTACGTCAGTTTTAATTACCTTAATTTTATAGGATTTTAACACTTACTTGTTAAGGAATTATTTTTAAGTGACAAGAGCATTATTGCTCTTAAATTTGTTCGTCACTTCCTACATGTGAATAAATCTTCTTAAAAATCGATTTGGAACAAAACTGTTTATTCCTTAGTATTTCTCTGTGTTAATGTTTATCATAATCTTTTTGGGTAGTTGTGGATTTTCGGCGAAGACACCCATAGTCGGTGTCAAATTCTGGCACAAGCAAAATTTTGTTGCAACATGATGGGTGTTTTATACTTATCAAATTCTTCTACGGTTGCTGTCTCGGGATCATGTTTAAAACTGTGTCGACGCATATTTAAATCTGGGTATCCGATTCTCACTGAATTTTTCTGGGCACGTCTGTGTTTGCCCTGGCATTGGCTAATCAAAGTAGTGGCCAATCAGTCACGTTTGGGGGCGTGGGTTGGGGGTTAGCGGAGTCAGAGGGCAGCGTTTATCGTTGCCAGATTTTCCATTCTCTTCTTCTCCTATGATATTACGCAGCATTGCCAGATTTCTCCCTCCAGTCATCCTTCCACGCCTCTAATGTGGCAGTCCAGGATGGCGGAACAAGCCCACTTGTCCTAAGTATAAAATGACAGAAAGTTAAAAAATCAGCATACTTATCCTAGATTTAAAGTGGCTGTAAATTCAAAAAGTCAATTGTGCTAACGGGAAAAATCAAATAGCCCAGATCCTATAATTTCAAAATGATGGGAAATTGAAATAACCTACGTGTGCTACGTTCAAAATCGAAGATGGTGGAACTACGCCAGTTGTCCTAAGTCTAGTGTGTGTGTAAACTCCTAAGGGACCAAACTGCTCAGGTCATCGGTCCCTAGACTTACACACTACTTAAACTAAGTTACGCTAAGAACGACACACACACCCATGCCCAAGGGAGGACTCGAACCTCCGGCGGGAGGAGTGGCGCAGTCTGTGATATGTTGCCTCAAACCGCACGGCCCTTGTGTAGAATGGCGCGCCAGGTAGCCCTTTTAAGATGGTGGAAAATTCGAACGGGTCACTTCTTTTAAGTTTAAAATGGTGATCATATGTTCCATATTCAAACAACTGTAATGGGAGGTGGACAAATGACGCCATGGAACAAGTAGAGTCAACGTGTCCACGTATAGTGGAAAACACAGTGCTTGAAGAGTACGGGACGGCTTCGGCCACTTGTGGTTAGGAAACGGCACCTGTTCCAGGTGGTGATGGTTTTGTCGGTTGTACTAAAATATCTTGGCTACAATTTCAATCTCATTTTCAGATGGAGTGTGATACAACTTATACCTTCCGTTCGCCCTTCATTTGAAACTGCGCTATAAATGTTGACTTAACTCTTGCAGCAAACGTTGTACCATTTACTTTATTGTCCGCAGCTCGTGGTCGTGCGGTAGCGTTCTCGCTTCCCGCGCCCGGGTTCGCGGGTTCGATTCCCGGCGGGGTCAGGGGTTTTCTCTGCCTAGTGATGACTGGGTGTTGTGTGATGTCCTTAGGTTCGTTAGGTTTAAGTAGTTCTACGTTCTAGGGGACTGATGACCATAGCTGTTAAGTCCCATAGTGCTCAGAGCCATTTGAACCATTTACTTTATTCATTGATGCACAATAATAGATTAAAATTGAGGCTCAGTATAAGGCAAATCATTACCTGCGGAAAGTTCTCTGTAATTTGTTTTTGCCCCCAGACAGTTTTGTCGCTGCTCTCCACCGAGAAAAACCTAGCTTTGTCCAATACAGACATTTGTCATTTCGACGAAAATGTACATTTTGTATAATGCCTCATAATTTTTTAGTATCTTTGTATTTTTATCTTCTCCTGTGTAACGTTTACAATTATGATATGGAGATGGGCGAAAAGACAGGTATGGAAAAAAAATCAGCAGCGCCATATAATAATAAAAAAAGGAGATAAAAGCCAGCAGCATGAGGCGTAAATAAAGCATCAAACCCAATTATCGAGTTCTGTGCTAATGCAGTGGACTCACAGCGGAAATTAGCGTCCAGTAAAGGAGTTTCGCGAATGTAGTCCGGGACTGCCCATCCGCCGCCAAATGGACCCAAGTCGCTGCGACTACATAATAATCAGTTCGGAGCGGAAACGAGTTCGCCCCTAACAAATCCGCTCTGGTAATGCAACTATTGGGCGCTTTTTTATCAGTGCAGGATCCCCGTTACTATGGAGCACTAACAAACTGTCGCACGGACTTCAATAGATGTGGCAATTAGCTGAAGGTAATTTTTTAAATGCAGAATGGGCGATTGTGTGTCTTTTGCGAAACTCAGAAACGGGACTAAGATCAAGAAAGAAAGAGAGACTTTAGCATACGATTTTCAAAGCTCCTTAGCTCCATATTTAAAAACCTTATTCAGCAATGAGGCAGAAAATAAGACTAGTGGACTATTAGTGATACATCAGGTTATTAGATTTTTCCGTGTCCCTTCGTATCATATTGCTCCGTGCGTTTTGCGTAGTAAATGCTGTTTGATGTAATGGCGTAGAAGGCGCAGACATGTACGTCTTTATGATTATGGGCTGCTTTATACCAACCATCCTTCCTCTATCGCAAGCAGAATATTTTAGGTGACATTATAAAGGGTGTTACAAAAAGGTACGGCCAAACTTTCAGGAAACATTCCTCACACACAAAGAAAGAAAATATGTTATGTGGACATGTGTCCGGAAACGCTTACTTTCCATGTTAGAGCTCATTTTATTACTGCTCTTCAAATCTCATTAATCATGGAATGGAAACACACAGCAACAGAACGTACCAGCATGACTTCAAACACTTTGTTACAGGAAATGTTCAAAATGTCCTCCGTTAGCGAGGATACATGCATCCACCCTCCGTCGCATGGAATCCCTGATGCGCTGATGCAGCCCTGGAGAATGGCGTATTGTATCACAGCCGTCCACAATACGAGCACGAGTCTCTACGTTTGGTAGCGGGGTTGCGTAGACGAGAGCTATCAAATGCCCCCACAAATGAAAGTCAAGAGGGTGGAGGCCATGGAATTGGTCCGCCTCTACCAATCCATCGGTCACCGAATCTGTTGTTGAGAAGCGTACGAACACCTCGACTGAAATGTGCAGGAGCTCCATCGTGCATGAATCACATGTTGTGTCGTACTTGTAAAGTAGGCACATGTTCTAGCAGCACAGGTAGGGTATCCCGTATGAAATCATGATAACGTGCTCCATTGAGCGTAGGTGGAAGAACATGGGGCCCAATCAAGACATCACCAACAATGCCTGCCCAAACGTTCACAGAAAATCTGTGTTGATGACGTGATTGCACAACTGCGTGCGGATTCTCGTCAGCCCACACATGTTGATTGTGAAAATTTACAATTTGATCACGTTTGAATGAAGCCTCATCCGTAAAGAGAACATTTGCACTGAAATGAGGATTGACACATTGTTGGATGAACCATTCGCAGAAGTGTACCCGTGGAGGCCAAATAGCTGCTGATAGTGCTGCACACGCTGTACATGGTACGGAAACAACTGGTTCTCCCGTAGCACTATCCATTCTGTGACGTGGTCAACGTTACCTTGTACAGCAGCAACTTCTCTGACGCTGACATTAGGGTTATCGTCAACTGCATGAAGAATTGCCTCGTCCATTGCAGGTGTCCTCGTCGTTCTAGGTCTTCCCCAGTCGCAAGTCATAGGATGTGCCAAAATTGTATACATTCGAATCTGATTTATCAGACTGTTCACATAATTTATAATCTGGTTCGGTTTCCTATCCAGACGTGATATTTGCCCTGTCATTTTTCTCTCCATTATCGACTTGTTCTTCCCGATTTTGTTCGATTCCCGCTATCTACAACGACTCAAGCTCTTTCTGCTTTTCTGCCAAAGTTTTGTGGAACGATCTGAGTAGTTCTTGCAGCGCGTCGAACTTTTCATCAGGTGTACTTATCCACATTTCCCTCTTTTTTCTATAACTTGTATTAGCCGTATATTGTCGGTTAATCCTATGGTGTCGATCAGTCTTACGGGTTACAGTAGGATTTGTATTATCCTGCTGAAAATCTTTTTTGTCTGTGCAGAGTCAAACATCTGCACCATATTCAAGTGGTTCATTACTAGGTAATGCTGAGAATTCATCCTCATCGTCAGTGTCAATCCACTCTATCTCGTCCCAACATGTCAGTTGTGACGTCCTCCCTACTTGCAGTATCTGTACGGATACTTGTGATGATCTTTCTGCCGCTCCTGTTCCCAATTCCGATTCTTGTACGTCACACATTAAGCGATTTATTGCTGTGGTCGTCTTGTCATCCGTTTCTGCAGAAAGTGTATTATCTACCTGAACTCCTGCAGTACCGAAAGTCAGTCAATCCTCACGCTTCCCAGGATTTGGTGGTCGTAACTCAACCTCCATCTGTTATTCGTTTCTCCGGTAATTAACCGAAGTATTTGCTTGTGGCTGCGTTCTCGCACCATCTCCCCATCTGATTTCTGTCCATGGATCTCGCGATCTCTGATTAAAATCAGTCTTTCCGTTATCTCGTGTTCTCCAGTTCCATTCCTATTTTCGTCTATATTCTGCCTGTTCCAACCACTATTAAAACCAAATACATTACGCTGTGGTCTAGTGTTTCCACTACTCCCATTTCTGTAATTATTCCCATTTCGTCCAGAATTCGATCCCAATACCGGCCTACCATTGCTACCATTATTGTTATTCTCCTTACTATTTCAAAATTATTCTGTCCTGAATCGCGACGTCTTTGAGCGTCGTTTTCATACATGGATTCTGTCTCATAACACCTTCGAGTTTCTACATCATCACCCCCATGTCCTATCAAGGCTTGTTGATACTTCATTGGCAGTTTCATAGAATATGACTGCTGTTTTCTCAAGCGAATTTTCGAATGAGACATTTTGTAGTAATCCATATTTTATTCTCATCTGAGCCTCAGGTGACCAATGTCTTGCTATAAAGGCAGCTCCAAAAGAATCATACGAATCGCCAGTTCCTGCTATCTTCTGCATAGTTTCAGCAACACTTCCCTCCATATGTGCGCAAATGAAATCTAGCTTATGTTTCAATGGCCAATGTGTTGGTAGTCCTACTTTAAATTGGTCAATAAATGTGCGGGGGTGGAGAATATTTGCATCTTCCATACAGTGCTGGTATTTCCGCACTGTAAGAAAGTGGTTATCATCAAAACCTCTCGCTTTTCTCTGTGATGTACCTTCTCGGTTTTGAAGAGTGGGATTCTGTCCTGGGTTTGCATCAAATCTACGCAAACGTGTGTAACTTCGTTCATTCCGTGACATTTGTGCCATAGAATCACTTGCAGATCTCATTGCGCAATATGCGTGCATAACGCCCGCTCCCGGCTCTGTATCTTGACGTGTGAGCAATTCTGGCTCGTTAGACGCCGTAGTGAAACCCATCGGTATTCGTCCTACAGGTTGTGGCGTTGCGTAACGCGTCTCTATGGTTTTATCAGCATATGTCACGCTTTGTGCTTGAAGTGCAGAACCTTGCTCTTGTATTCCTGATTGACCCGTTATTCTTTCTTGAACAAGTGGTCGCAATCCACACTGTTCCCTTCGGTTACCGTGCTGTTCTGGCATACGCTGATATCCCGTTCACGATTTGCAGTTTCGGACTGACATCCACATGAGCCTTTCCATCTTATGTCACATCTAATTTCTCGTACGCTTTCTATCGTATTGTCGGCAACTTTTCATTTTGCAGTCTTTACAATAGTATCTACCGACACTAAAGAAGAGTATGTCGTCGTCTGCGACTCCTCACTTACGCTTTCTACGTCGATCGAACATAAAACTTCCGATCTCAGCCGTTGAAATTGGTGTTCGTTTTTCTCTTGTATTTCTAAAATACCAGCATCGAATTTTTTAATGCTGCTTTTGTCGTTCTTTTGTGAGACGTGGTCTCAGCAATAACATGTTTCGCTTTCGGCGTCGCTTTGATGGCAAAAGCTTCGATCTGTTGTTTAATCTTTTTGACACTTTGTTGCGTAACTTCACGCAACGTAACCCTGTCTGTTTGGACAGGGTCAATGTCTGTTTTCAATTGTTTGTGCCCTGTAACGAGCGTTTGAAGCGTGATTCGCGCTTCCTTAGCTTCAGTTCGCATTTGATCTAATTGACTTTTTTTTATTTCCTTGTTGATTTCTTTCACCCCCAGTGTTATGCGCCCTTCTATTCGCTTTTCTGATTCCTGAGATTGTTGTAATGAACGCTGCAACATTCCAAATATGTTGGTATTTTCATCTACACCATTTTCGCCTGTTGCCATCTGATGTAACCGTTCCCTATCTCGTTTTATGTGAACCGTTTCCTTCTCTTCCGAACATAGTGTAGGAGCACTAACACTCGTTCTTTCATGCAACTGCAAGCCTGGCTGATTCAGTATGATTATTTTTGGTTCAATATGCTGAAAATTACTATCTACAGACTCAGCGTCTGATTCATTTGCAACGCCGTTCTCATCTCCATTGTATGGACCAGATGGAACATCGTGTGTTGTATTTTCGGCCTCACTCAGTATTTCTACATATTTTGTCTCGTGTTGTTCACGCAGATCTACTTGTTGCGTGTCCAACTCGATCCTATCAAGATCTTCCATGACTTCTCTTTATCGTAATCTATTATTTTCTGTCATTTTTGAGCGATCCAGTAAGCGTTGGTGTTCGCGAATATTCCGAACCTGACTACACATTAACATCTGATCAGATGACTTGATTCTACCACAAAATATCATCCACGCTCCTATATCCCATATTTGAACTCATTTCCTCATCTTTTATTTAGCCTTTAAGTTACTAGAGTTGAGTCAGAACTCAACACAACCTAATTCAACGATGTGTTGCGCCAGCAAATAAGAAATACATGAATACAGTTCGATCTACACTTACTACGCAGTTGAGTCACATTTATAATTTAAATTTTCTTTCCACTTGGTGCCAGCTTATTGTTTCGGAGGATTATGTGTTTTGTGCCTATCAAAAGCAAACCCCCAATTTATCAAAATGCTGTAATTTCGAATCCTGGCAAGGTAGCCATTTGTGAACATCTGAACTGTCTTCTCAAGCTCAGGGTGTTAAACATTCTAGATAAATATGAACCTGGCCTTGTCTTGCAGCTAATATTAGGTGCAAGTGGAAATGCTGCTGTCACATAACTACAATGCATAAATTAATAAAAGTGAAAGGTTTGGATCTATTCTAGAAAGACAAAACAGCTGTTCCCTTTTTCATTCTACATATAGTTTATCACTGTGCTTTCAGGGTTCAAGTGATACACAAGAATCATGTTCAACTACTTCCAACATTCAATAACAAAATATCTACCTCTTAGACATGTTGATTTGGCGGTTATTAAATTTGTTATCTATACATATGAAAGATTTTATCACAGGTAAGAATGATTAAAAATCTTCATCGGCTAACTTACATCTATGATGGTGTAGCTGGTCAATGCACTGAGTTGGTGGAGAATAATTTTACTTTTTATACCAATAAAAACCCTCATATACTCAATGTGAGGGTAGGTTAGTATCCTAGTTTTAGATATTCAATGGTCAAAGCATACGCAAGTTGGAGTGAGCAAAATCTTGACTCAACATTTACTGTGGCCTAATGCACAATGGTACTTTACCAAGTGGGATATGCAATAGCATTGTCTCTGTGCTGGATCTGAAAAGCTAATTTCCTCCTCTGGCCTTGACTGAACTCACTCAGTCTCAACTCTCTTGCATTCCGTAGAACATTAATTTTTCCCTAGTCTAAATAATGGCTGTTGCTCACTTGCTACGGTTTGGAACAACGTGCACAATTTCTTTGCCCACAAAAATTCCCGCAGGAATAATTAACTACCTCTTTGCTATCTGTCACCATGATATGAGAAGCACATCATCCACACTTCACAGAAGCAAAGCTCTCAATACCCTCGCTAATTTTCCACACACTTGTGTGGTCCGTCACGAGACGAGAGAGATTTCTTAGACATTTTAGTTCTCAAAATGCTTTTATATAATGGGGAGCTCCCCACAGTGTTGCATCTTAGAGAGCCTGTATAGGGAGAGAGTGGCCAACCGGACGACACGGCGGCCATTTTTCTGCCAAACTGCAGGCGGGACTTTTGAATGGCCAGTAGTGGTGTAGTGGAGTACACACTCACCGAATCAAAAGCACAAGACAATATGGTGAAATCATTCGTTAAATGCCTTTGTTTATAAGAATAATGTGTTATAATAATTTTCACACAGCCAATTTACAGGTCTGTTTTCAAATTTAACTATGTATATTGCAAGTTGTTTTATATGTAGTAAAAAGCAAGAACGACTTACTTCGCATAGATAAGAGTACTTGGTTGGTTTCCACAAGCCTCCTGTTTGATTTATGTCAGCCCTGTTGACTGCGACTGCCCACTGCTTTCGTCTTTCTTGGTTCAAATGGCTCTGAGCACTATGCGACTTAACTTCTGAGGTCATCAGTCGCCTAGAACTTAGAACCAATTAAATCTAACTAACCTAAGGAGATCACACACATCCATTCCCGAGGCAGGATTCGAACCTGCGGCCGTAGCAGTCGCTCGGTCCCAAATTGTAGCGTCTAGAACTTCTTTCTTCATTGCGTGGAAATGCTAACATGCGAAATCCACCTTCGCCTCTATTGGAACAACCAAATGTAACACAACCTGGCATCGTTTACGAACATCTGCAGAACGAATTACAGATGATAAAAACAATACTGTACAATTACTAACGTTTTTACTTCAAACATGCAGGCCTACCGACTTCATCACAAAACGCTTCATTATTTCAACTCGTATTTAAGATCGCAAACGCTAATTACGTACTAAAAACGATATGCAACTAAATCTAACATGCACACACAACACATAACAAGTCTCTCAATAATTCAAATACCTTTTAATCGTTTCCAAAAGTCCTCTGAACTTCAATTCAACTCAAAAGCACGGCGAACATAGGAAGCGCGAGAGACGTTTGGCGCCATTTTTCTGCCAAAGCAAATCAACCAATCACGGGCAACTTCACCTATGGCCACTCTCCCCCTATACAGGCTCTCTATTGCATCTGAGTTTCCCAGTGTGGCTTCAGCCAATCACCGTATCATTAGAGGTGAATTTTATTTTTCTTGCCTGGTCGCTGCCTAGCCCTGTTAAAGCCATCCAGCCACTTACCCTCAGTCGTGGCCGCATTTACGTTAAAAGGAATAAAGTATTGTTCTGGCCTTATCCCTTTCTGAACTGAAGCTCACCGTTCTCTTGTCAAGTGACCGAGCAAGGTGGCGCAGTGGTTAGACACTGGACTCGCATTCGGGAGGACGACGGTTCAATCCCGCGTCCGGCCATCCTGATTTAGGTTTTCCGTGATTTCCCTAAATCACCCCCACTCCCCCTGAACCATGGACCTTGCCGTTGGTGGGGAGGCTTGCGTGCCTCATCGATACAGATAGCCGCACCGTAGGTACAACCACAACGGAGGGGTATCTGTTGAGAGGCCAGACAAACGTGTGGTTCCTGAAGAGGGGCAGCAGCCTTTTCAGTAGTTGCAAGGGCAACAGTCTGGATGATTGACTGATCTGGCCTTGTAACAATAACCAAAACGGCTTTGCTGTGCTGGTACTGCGAACGGCTGAAAGCAAGGGGAAACTACGGCCGTAATTTTTCCCGAGGGCATGCAGCTTTACTGTATGATTAAATGATGATGGCGTCCTCTTGGGTAAAATATTCCGGAGGTAAAATAGTCCCCCATTCGGATCTCCGGGCGGGGACTACTCAAGAGGATGTCGTTATCAGGAGAAAGAAAACTGGCGTTCTACGGATCGGAGCGTGGAATGTCAGATCCCTTAATCGGGCAGGTAGGTTAGAAAATTTAAAAAGGGAAATGGATAGGTTAAAGTTAGATATAGTGGGAATTAGTGAAGTTCGGTGGCAGGAGGAACAAGACTTCTGGTCAGGTGACTACAGGGTTATAAACACAAAGTCCAATAGGGGTAATGTAGGAGTAGGTTTAATAATGAATAGGAAAATAGGAATGCGGGTAAGCTACTACAAACAGCATAGTGAACGCATTATTGTGGCCAAGATAGATACGAAGCCCACACCTACTACAGTAGTACAAGTTTATATGCCAACTAGCTCTGCAGATGACGAAGAAATTGAAGAAATGTATGATGAAATAAAAGAAATTATTCAGATAGTGAAGGGAGACGAAAATTTAATAGTCATGGGTGACTGGAATTCGTCAGTAGGAAAAGGGAGAGAAGGAAACGTAGTAGGTGAATATGGATTGGGGCTAAGAAATGAAAGAGGAAGCCGCCTGATAGAATTATGCACAGAGCACAACTTAATCATAGCTAACACTTGGTTTAAGAATCATGATAGAAGGTTGTATACATGGAAGAACCCTGGAGATACTAAAAGGTATCAGATAGATTATATAATGGTAAGACAGAGATTTAGGAACCAGGTTTTAAATTGTAAGACATTTCCAGGGGCAGATGTGGACTCTGACCACATTCTATTGGTTATGACCTGTAGATTAAAACTGAAGAAACTGCAAAAAGGTGGGAATTTAAGGAGATGGGACCTGGATAAACTGAAAGAACCAGAGGTTGTACAGAGTTTCAGGGAGAGCATAAGGGAACAATTGATAAGAATGGGGGAAAGAAATACAGTAGAAGAATAATGGGTAGCTCTGAGGGATGAAGTAGTGAAGGCAGCAGACGATCAAGTAGGTAAAAAGAAGAGGGTTAGTAGAAATCCTTGGGTAACAGAAGAAATATTGAATTTAATTGATGAAAGGAGAAAATATAAAAATGCAGTAAATGAAGCAGGCAAAAAGGAATACAAACGTCTCAAAAATGAGATCGACAGGAAGTGCAAAATGGCTAAGCAGGGATGGCTAGAGGACAAATCTAAGGATGTAGAGATACTGCGTGAAGAGTTTGACAGAGCACTGAAGGACCTGAGTCGAAACAAGGCCCCCGGAGTAGACAACATTCCATTGGAACTACTGACGGCCTTGGGAGAGCCAGTCCTGACAAAACTCTACCATCTGGTGAGCAAGATGTATGAAACAGGCGAAATACCCTCAGACTTCAAGAAGAATATAATAATTCCAATCCCAAAGAAAGCAGGTGTTGACAGATGTGAAAATTACCGAACAATCAGTTTAATAAGCCACAGCTGCAAAGTACTAACACGAATTCTTTACAGACGAATGGAAAAGCTAGTAGAAGCCGTCCTCGGGGAAGATCAGTTTGGATTCCGTAGAAATACTGGAACACGTGAGGCAATACTGACCTTACGACTTATCTTAGAAGAAAGATTAAGGAAAGGCAAACCTACGTTTCTCGCATTTGTAGACTTAGAGAAAGCTTTTGACAATGTTGACTGGAATACTCTCTTTCAACTTCTAAAGGTGGCAGGGGTAAAATACAGGGAGCGAAAGGCTATTTACAACTTGTACAGAAACCAGATAGCAGTTATAAGAGTTGAGGGACATGAAAGGGAAGCAGTGGTTGGGAAGGGAGTAAGACAGGGTTGTAGCCTCTCCCCGATGTTATTCAATCTCTATATTGAGCAAGCAGTAAAGGAAACAAAAGAAAAATTTGGAGTAGGTATTAAAATCCACGGAGAAGAAATAAAAACTTTGAGGTTCGCCGATGACATTGTAATCCTGGCAGAGACAGCAAAGGACTTGGAAGAGCAGTTGAACGGAATGGATGGTGTCTTGAAGGGAGGATATAAGATGAACATCAACAAAAGCAAAACGAGGATAATGGAATGTAGTCGAGTTAAGTCGGGTGATGCTGAGGGTATTAGATTAGGAAATGAGACACTTGAAGTAGTAAAGGAGTTTTGCTATTTGGGGAGCAAAATAACTGATGATGGACGAAGTAGAGAGGATATAAAATGTAGACTGGCAATGGCAAGGAAAGCGTTTCTGAAGAAGAGAAATTTGTTAACATCGAGTATAGATTTAAGTGTCAGGAAGTTATTTCTGAAAGTATTTGTATGGAGTGTAGCCATGTATGGAAGTGAAACATGGACGGTAAATAGTTTGGACAAGAAGAGAGTAGAAGCTTTTGAAATGTGGTGCTACAGAAGAATGCTGAAGATTAGATGGGTAGATCACATAACTAATGAGGAAGTATTGAATAGGATTGGGGAGAAGAGAAGTTTGTGGCACAACTTGACCAGAAGAAGGGATCGGTTGGTAGGACATGTTCTGAGGCATCAAGGGATCACCAATTTAGTATTGGAGGGCAGCGTGGAGGGTAAAAATCGTAGAGGGAGACCAAGAGATGAATACACTAAGCAGATTCAGAAGGATGTAGGTTGCAGTAGGTACTGGGAGATGAAGAAGCTTGCACAGGATAGAGTAGCATGGAGAGCTGCATCAAACCAGTCTCAGGACTGAAGACCACAACAACAACAACAACCCTAAATCACTCCAGGCAAATGCCGGGATGGTTCCTCTGAAAGGGCACGGCCGACTTCCTTCCCTCATCCGATGAGACCGATGACCACGCTATCTGGTCTCCTTCCCCAAACAACCAACCAACCATCTTGTCAAGTGATGTTTTCCGATGCCATTAACCACCTACTCGGTTTGTCTCCAAATTGTGTTTCACTTTAATTTACTTATTTATGCATGCCCCTGTCCTTATTGGTAGATATTTTTTTGTTAGTTTTTGGTACATGAGATTATTGCAATTGCTTTTTGTAGATATAATTATTATTTTTTGAGGATGTCATACTGTATCGTACTGTCATTATGGATCAAGCTCATGTAAGGTCCGTAAAATCTGGATGCCTTACAAGCACACTGTTCATAGTATATTGCTGAACATGGAGCTCCACAGTAGACCGCCCTACGTATTCACATGTTAACCCAATGACATCGTCAATAACAACTGCAGAAAGTATGGGACCATTGGAATATGTCCTTCGATCTCTTGGTGAATCACATATATGCTACACTAGGTCGCTGGTCGTCACCACAAACGCTGTCATTGAAGTGAATGTCAGCTCGAAACGTGCAGTGTGCCATGGTCTCAGGTTGTTGGGAGTAGTATTATGTATGGGAGACATTCTTCTGCGCTTGCATGGGACCTGTGGTAGTAATCAAAGACACGCTGCATCCTTTCATGCTTGATGTCTTCCCCGACAGCGATGTCACGTTTCAGCACTGTAATTGTTCGTGTCTTGGAGCAGGAACCATGCTACAGTGGTTTGAGTCGCATTATAGTGAACTCACATTGATGTCTCGGCGACTAAATTCGCCTGATGTAAATCCTATGGAACCCATCTGGGTCGCTACCGGGAACCGTCATAGCGTGCGCAAATCAGCGGCCCATTATTTAAGGGAATTAAATGACCTGTGCGTAGACATATAATGCCACATACCTCCACAAACTTGTCAGCATACTGTCTGATCCCTGATATGCAGAATCAGTGATGTACTCGTATTTTGTTCCAAAGACAGACAAACAAGCTATTAAGCACATTTTGGCTTGTCACTGTTTCATCTGAAATGACAGATATTTCGAGTAAACAGCCACAGGAGTTTCTCGCAGGGACGAATGAATATGACATTTTTTCTTTCATATTCCATTTTGCTGAAGAGATGGGGACTTCAGTTGATATACTATTGCTGTGCAGGATAACTATTTGTTCTCTTTACTTTGAATTTAATTTCTAACAGCCGTATTTGATTAGACACAATTATTATGATCAGTTTCGAAGCTGTGATGTGGTTCATCAACAAGTACTTAAAACATTACTACAAGATCAGTACAGTTATCGATTGAAAGTGGGGCGTTTTATTTGTGATGCCTTTATTCGCTTTCTTGAAGATACGATCAGTGATAACAGTTACTTTTGGGTGGCCTGGTATTTCATCTGAATCCGTCTAGATCACACTCGTAACACTGATTGCCCATCATATTAGTTAGATTTAAGTTAAAGAATCGACTAGATAGTTGAAGCCATTTTGTTATTATTATGTGCAATGGATAACTCGAATGAAACATATGGGCAGGAAGAATGTGACATTCTGTACGATATTCGACTTTCTAGCTCACTGAATTACTTCTGATTCATTGGCTCCCTCTCAGTTTCAGAATCTCATTTAGGTGTCGTGCACGTTAATATTATGGCGGCGTCATAGGGGGCGCATTAGGAAATGAGGAGGTGTCATGTGGGGTACGCTTTGAGTAGTACGATATTCGATAACCACAAAATTAATTAAATAAACATACTATTATCAAAAGCACTTCTCTGTGTATCAACATTATACATTAACAGGATCGAGAGGTACATGGTTCAGGAGATACTTGGACTCTGAATTGGAACTTTCCATAAATGGTCCTTTAATAAGCACTTGAGTAAAGCAAATCAGTAAAACAATTGAGGACACGGGAAAAGAGAGCAGAGACGACTCAGATCATTTACATATGAAAACATGCTGAAGCCCAACAACATTTACTCCTTAATTTACAATTATAGTAATGACCAGAGAGCTATCGAGAGTGACAGGGACGTGCATTGGACCTGGGGAGCTTTCTCCACAACTGATACGCAAACGGGGATAAAAATCCTTAAATCAGCACCAGGAAGAATTTCCCCACATAAATACGTAATCTATCTACAATCCGAGGAAAACCATGTAGCAAATAACTGTAGAGTACTTCGAGAGGTTAGTGGTCAAACGTTACCCTATAAGAGACAAAGACACGACGTGAAGGTATTCGAAAATCATATCTCATAAATAAACGCACAAAATATTAAATAATGAAAACCCTTTGTCAAATAAGACATTAACAATAATTTATCATAATATGGTAAAACTACATATTCAGTCGTTCTCCTATTAGAACAAAGGGCATCATTTCAAGTACCGTACACACATGATACATGAAATTATGCGGAAGTGTGCTAATAAAACATCAAGACTGAAATAAATGAAATTAACTGTCGTCAAAAGTTAACAAGTAACACCAGTACCTTCGTCAGTGTATCAGTGTAGCGCTAATACAAGAGCCCAATACTTACGGCGCCCAACGGAAGAAGCAGAATGCCGGAAAGTATCCCTTTTTGTTCAGCCCACTCTGTGACCAGTGGTGGAGAATGTTACTCTTAGCAGCACCCGAATGCGCTAGCCTACCTCTCGCCCCATCACTGATTGAAAAACTCTCTACTTTCTACCTTTTCCATCTACTGTCTTAAGTTCGTAGTACAAACCCTCCTCTGTATGAGCTCGGGCCTTGCTTGAGGCATTTTCAAAATACGGAAATAAATCGGGCTGTGCAGAGTTGATGTAACAAAACAAAACCGCTCCTCCGTGTTCTAGAGGCTACGTGGAGCTGCAACAGAGTGGAATGACAGAGCTAATAGGAGGGTAAATAAGAGGGTGGTCAGTGTCAAATTTGCCGGTAATGTAGGATATTGGAAATTATTCATTATGGAAGACAAGGGTGAGGGATTTTATAAGTTGTTAAGGGACGGTGTTATGATGATCCGTCCATTGGGAAAAGAGTACCCCATTCGGATATGCGGGAGGATACTGCCAAGGGGGAGGTGACCATGAGAAAAAGACTGAATAACCAGCGAAAGGGTAATATGCTACGAATCGGGGTGTGAAATGTTAGAAGTTTGAACGTGGTAGAGGAACAAGAAAATGTGAGAAAGGAAATCTTACGGCATAAAGTAGGTATAGCGAGGGTCAGCGTTGTGAAACAGAAAGAAGACAAGATTTTCTGGTGCGGGGTACATACGGTAATATCAACAGCAACAGATAATTGTATAACGGCAGTATGATTCTTTATAAATAGAAAGGAAGGGCAGAGAGTGAGTTACTGTGAACAGTTCAGTGATAGTGTTGTTCTCAGTAGAATCGACAGCAAACCAACACCGACAATAATAATTCAGGTATACATGTCAACGATGCAAGCAGAAGATGAAGAGACAGAAAGAGTATATGAGGATAGTGAACGGGTAACTTAGTAGGTAAAAAGAAATCAAAATCTCATAATCCTGGGATATTGAATCGCGGCTGACGGAGAATTAGGGGAAACTGCGGGTTTGGCAGTAGGAATGAGAGAGAATAAAGACTAATTGAGATCTGCAATAAATTTCAGCTGGTAGTATCGATTAACCTGCTCAAGGAACAGAATAGAAGGAGCAATACATGGAAAAGGCCGGGAGATACGGAAACAAAATTTTGAAAATTTGTTTTGAGTTCCTGAAAGACCCAACTGCTGAGCTAATCAGTCCCTAGGCTTACACACTACTTAATCTAACTTAAACCAACTTACGCTAATGACAGCACACGAGGGAGGACTCGAACTTCCGACATTGGGAGCAGCGCGAACCATGGCAAGGCGCCCAAGATCGCACGGCTACCTCGATCGGCAAAACGGAAAGATCCCACTTACGTTCTATAATGGTCACGCCCATTCCGAAATCAGGTATTCGATCGTAAGGTGTATCCAGGAGCAGCTAGAGATTGATCACATTTTAGTAACGATGAAGAGTAGGCTGAAGTTTAAGAGACTAGTCACGAAAAACGAGTGCGGAAAGCAGTGGCACACGGAACTACTAAGGTGTGAAGTTAGAATATAGATACTCCCATAACTAATGGTTAAGTAGATATTTCCGTTGAAGAGAATGGACGGCTCTAGAAACGCCAGTCACAGAAGTTGGGAAGAAAAACTTAGGTGCAAGAAAGGTAACTGCGATGAAACTATGGCTAACAACAGATGTACGTCAGTCGATTGATGAAAGAAGGAAGTACAACAATGTTCAATGTAATTTGACAATGCAGAAATACAAGTCAGTTAGAAGTGAAATAATTAGGAAGTGCCGGGTAGCCAAGGCGAAGTGGTTGCATGAAAAAGGTGAAGAAATCGAAAAAGAAATGATCATCGGAAGGAATGACAAAGGATGTAGAAAAGTCAAATCAGACTTCGATGAAATTAAAAGCCAGGACAGTACCGTTAAGAGTGCAATGGAAATTCCACATTTAAATGAAGACGAGAGGGCGGCTATGTGGAAACAGTACATTGAAGGCTTGAATGAGGAGGAGAACTTGCTGATAATGTGACAGAAAAAGAAACAGGAGTCGACAGGGAAGAGGTAGGGGATGCAGTACTAGAGTCGGAATTTAAAAGAGCTTTGGACGGCTTAGGATCAAATAAGGCAGAAGGGATTGGTAAAATTCCCCGCGGAATTCCAAAAACCATCGGGGGAAGTTGAAACAAAACGACTATTCGCGTTGATGTGTAGAAGGTGACAGGATATCAACAATAAGATTAGCTAGTGATATTGTTTTCCTGCATGAAACTGACGCTATACCATCAGACTTACGGGAAAACAGTGTCCACACAATTCCGAAGATAGCAAGAGCCGGTAAGTGTTAGAATTATCGCACGGTGAGCTTATCAGTTTATGCATCCAAGATGCTGACAAAAATAATAAACAGAAGAATGGAAAAGACAATGGTGGACCTGTTAGACGATGATCAATTTGGCTTTAGGAAAGGAAAAGGCACCAGAGAGGCAGTTCTGAAATTGCGGTTGATACTGGAAGTAAGACCGAAGAAAAGACACGTTCACAGTATTAGTCGACCTGGAAAATCCGTTCGACAATGTAAAATGAAGCAAGATGTTCGAAATTTTGAGACAAACAACGTAAGCTATAGAAAAAGATGGGTAAGATATTTATAAAACTGGAAGACCAATAGCGAAGTGCTCGGATTAAAAAAGGGTATAAGACAGGGATTTAGCCTTTCGCCCCTACTTTTCAATCTGTTCATCGATGAAGTAATGACGGAAATAAAGGAAAAGTTCAAGAGTAAGATTAAAATTCGACGTCAAACGATATTACAACACTACTACAACGTTTGTTATATCATTATGCAGTTTACCTAGTGACGATAAGATTTTAGCCCTGTCACAAGGAAGCCAAATATAACACTTACTTCTCAATAGATAGTACTGTAACGGGAAAAGCCAAATACAACACTATACTGCGCCGTTTGTTACACTAGCACAACGTGTATTAGCAAATATGGTATTTAAGTAAGTTGACCGTGAGTTACCTAATGGATTTGTATTATTGAACCTGAATTTAATATAACATTAGAAATCAGGAAGCTAAAAATTGGAATTTGGAAAAGTTCTTAAGTAACTAAGTTTAGTCACATGAAATAAAATACGGTCGCCAGTCTAATTACGCATAGTAATATGAAACATTACTTTTCAAGAAACTGTATTAAATTTTGGTAAGCTACCATTACTTCTTTCACAGAGAAGTGCAATGAAACTCTACTCTGACCATATAAGTGATACTGTGAATACCAGCAGTTATAAATAGTATGTGCAAGCTCTCACAGGAACATTTGACACTTTATCTCTTCTCAATAGTAATACTTTATCATATATAAGTTATCTCATCATCAAATGTTGTGGAAGACACTACTAAACTCTAATTGCACATGGGCATAGTCCTGTTTCAATAGTTACTTTTCATATAGTGCAAAGATAATTACAAGTCACTTGCAATAGGATTTTTATGCTCCTTAAGAAGTAATATTGCTTCTATTTTTTATGAATAAGGGCAATTACAATAACTATATCTTCAGTAAACAAAATTGTTGGTGGGGTATCTCAAACTGACTTTCCAATTTTCATCACACGTAGTACACAAAATTCAAAATCAACTCCAACTGCAATTAATATATTCATTATTCAAGCAGGTTTATTCATGAAACTTCCTGGCAGATTAAAACTGTGTGCCCGACCGAGACTCGAACTCTGGACCTTTGCCTTTCGCGGGCAAGTGCTCTACCATATGAGCTACCGAAGCACGACTCACGCCGGGTACTCACAGCTTTACTTCTGCCAGTATCTCGTCTCCTACCTTCCAAACTTTACAGAAGCTCTCCTGCGAAACTCGCAGAACTAGCACTCCTGAAAGAAAGGATGTGCGGAGACATGGCTTAGCCACAGCCTGGGGGATGTTTTAGCCCGCGGCAACCACTTTTTGGCGCGCGCCAACTCACTTCCGTTGCAAATGGGAAATACTTTTGCTTTTCATTTTATACAATGCCATTCCCTAGGTATGAACCAGCTTGTACATAGTTGTAAACAAACCTCTTTTAAAAAATCTTAATATTTAAATACATTAACATGTCAACACAAAAGCCACATATTTATATAACTACTTCCTCCAATTAATGCAAAGAATTTAAACAGTAAAGAGAAAATATTTTACACAACGTTCCACTTCATTACAATAGGTCATAGGCATTACATAGTGAAAATTACATTCTTGACACTAACCAGAATTAATCAGTACAAAATATTTACAATATTAATTATGGTGATACAATGTCAATGATAAAATTCACTGATGATTTTTCTATTCTCAATGGAGATGAAGCAAAATTACAAGATCTGTTGGATGGAATAAACAGTGTAAATATGTACAGAATATGGATTCAGAATAAACTGATAGAAAATCAAAGTAATGAGAGGTAGCGGAAATGACAATAGCGAGTAACTTAACATCAGGATTCGCGATCACAAAGCAGACTAAGTTAAGGAATTCCGATACCTAGGCAGTAAAATAACACTTGATAATCGGAACAAGAAGGACATAAAAAGCAGAGCAGCGCTGGCAAACGTATCATTCCTGGCCAAGAGAAGTCTACCAGCCTTAATTCGATTAAGAAGTTTCTGAGAATGTGCGTTTGGAGCACAGTATTATATGACAGTGAAACATGAACTATGGAAACACCGGAACAGAAGAGAATCGAAGAATTAAGATGTGATGCTACTGACGAATGTTGAAAATCAGACTGATAAGGTAAGGAACGAGAAACGCAGAAACGGCGAGGAAAGGAATATATGGAAAACACTGCCAATATGAAGGGACAGGATGATAGGACATCTGTTTAGATATCTGGCAATAACTTCCATAGTACTAAAGGGACCTGTAGAGTGTAAAAACTGTAGATGAAGTCAGAGATTGGTATACATCCCAGCAAATAAGTGAGGACGTAGGTTCCAAGTGCTACTGTCAGAAGTAAAGGGTTGTGCAGGAGAGGAATGCGTGGCGGGCCGCATCAAACCAGTCAGAAGACTTAAAAGAAAAAAGAAAAGGTGGGAAAGTAAAAGGATCCGTAAGGCTAGGTGGAGTGTGTGGCATTCTAGGATCTTTAGAGCGAGGTAGAAATTGGGGAAAGGTGAAATCCATGCCTCATTTGTATAGCAGAAGATGGGTCCGATCAGGGATTTATAGTTGTGGAGGATTGTGAAAGGCCGATATTCGGCTGCTTAGTAGTTTCAGATGTTTTAGCCTGTTACGGCTTTCCTGTTGAATGGTTAGTAGATGAGATTTTCATGTTAGTTGGCGAGATGTGATTGAATGGTAAGGTACAGAACTTGGTCATCCTAAGAGAAGCTATGACAGAAGCGACGTTGGTTGACAGGAATCACTAGCTCGTGGTTTAGGTTTTTATGGATGAGTGGATTCGAAGATCTTACTAAACACTGACATGAGTCCGATGGGATGGTAGAAGGATTCGAGAGATTTCTCAGGATAGAAACCTTTGTGGAACATTACACAGAGCGGGCATTCTTTCAAGTGTCTGCAGTTAATGCAGACGTAACCCGGTGCAGTGTTGCGATTTTCAGGGAGCAACGTGGTATGTGGTCTAGGTACTGAAAGCTAGACGTAAGAGGTGGAAGTATTGGTACGCTTATGGACTGCTGGGAGTAAGGCGTAATCGAAGCGGGAGTAATGAGGTTCAAATGATCAAATGGCTCTGAGCACTATGGGACTTAACTTCTTAGATCATCAGTCCCCTAGAACTTAGAACTACTTAAACCTAACTAACCTACGGACGTCATACACATCCATGCCCGAGGTAGGATTCGAACCTGCAACCGTAGCGGTCGCGCGGTTCCAAACTGTAGCGTCTAGAACCGCTCGGCCACTCCGGCCGGCTGTAATGAGGTAATGTGCAGGTGTCACATAGGTAGGATCCAAAGTGGTTGCCTTAGCTCGAGTTGTTAGGTGAAGAATGATTATTGTGCGGGTGGAGGTAGGAGGAAACAGAGTTGTTGAAGGTGAAACGATTTCCAGAACGTGGAAGATTTTATGCTTAGTGTGATGTTGATACATGGTTTGGATCAAACCCAGCGTTTATTTTGGAAGCTTTATAGAGCGCCTTTGTAACTTATTGTTGTTGTTGTTGTTTTTTTGGGAAGGAGACCAGACAGCGAGGTCATCGGTCTCATCGGTTTAGGGAAGGACGGGGAAGGAAGTCGGCCGTGCCCTTTGAAAGGAGCCATCCCGGAATTTGCCTGGAGCGATTTAGGGAAATCACGGAAAACCTAAATCAGGATGGCCGGACGCGGCTTTGTAACTGCTGGTAACGTGCAAGTGTGTCTGGACACGGATCTGCAGGAATGATAGACATAATCTACGGGACTTGTTAAGGAGAAGAATAGATCGTGTAGAGAGTGTGGGACCGTGGGGATAGAAGGTTTGGGATGTGGTCAGTTACGGCATTTGACAATGTCTTTTGGAGAAAGATGGCCACGTGGTGGATATCACTGTAGTGTTGGAAGGGTAACTGGTGACTGCCGACTTGGGTACCGGTTGTAATGCCCCAAAATTGAAAAGTAGTGTGAGTGGTATACGTATGTGGCATTACGTACGTAAGTCACCTCAACTTATTATTAATTTCAATTTCGAAATAGAAAAAAAGATTTGTTAATTTTATTTGTATTTACTTCTGAAAATGTTGTCAAAATTATGTTGTAGAAAGAGCGTATGCATCGGAGCCTGTGGCAGCCAGAGATGTCACACAACAGCGACGATAGCAGCAGCGTGGTGCGCGGCAAAGACATCGACTGATGGGCAGCTGGCCGCTATTGAAGAGTAACGAAAGCATCTAATAATGAAAGTTGTGAAAAAGAGACAATTAACGTGACATGTTTGTTTGTTCAAAAATTCTGGTTCTTGGTTTTGTCCCTTGTTTCAAGAGGAGTTACCGTTGAGATCTCGTGTAGAGACATCGGGGAGTTAGTCACCATTGAGGTCACGGTGTAACGTCAGTCAGTTCGTGACACTCAGGAAGTGTAACCCTACTTGGAGTTGACGGTCGAGTGATTTAATGTCGGATTTGGGCTTCTAAAGTTGAACCCGTGATGGAGTTATGGCCTATATGGAAAGTTATATGTAATTATTGCGCGAGGTGTATTGTTCGCAATCGCTAGTGGGATGTGCGATGATATTTGGAGTTTGCTTTAAAAGAGTAACGCGTTGTGAGACACGCTAAGAGATTGGTTTATCTCTCGTTTTCATGTGATTAGTGATAGTGTAAAGTTTGGTCGAGCTAACCTTGGAGTTACTCGCAATCAGGCGTTGCGTATCTCGTGCTAAGGGGAGGTTCTTTTCAGTCTTGATTGTGTGTATTTTGTATCACCTTCATGCGAAGACTTTGTGAGTGACTGATTCAAAAATGGTTCAAATGGCTCTGAGCACTATGGGACTTACCTTCTAAGGTCATCAGTCCCCTAGACTTAGAACCTAACTAACCTAAGGACATCACACACATCCATGCCCGAGGTAGGATTCGAACCTGCGACCGTAGTGGTCGCGCGGTTCCAGACTGTAGCGCCTACAACCGCTCGCCCATTCCGGCTGGCGAGTGATTGGTTTAATAAGGGCCAGCACAAAGGTACATGTGCCGTTGCCGCTTCTGTAATAAGGATTTGCTAAAGCTTTGGCGTGAATGTGCGACTGTATTGGTTTTAATTATGGGGAAGTCCTAAGGTAATAGAATCCCCGGCTGAAAGAACTCTCAAATTGAAGTGCGGCCTGTGATTGTCGTGTAATTATTGTCTGAACGGACGTCCTAGTTTGATTAATGTAAACGGGAGAATCAATCTGTGTCAGATACTTTGTGACACGCGTGAATTGGTGTCGTAGTAATTTTCCACTGACAGAACCAAGACCTATTAAATGAGTAGAGCACGATGATTGTCTCTTTGAAGTTGTGAGTGCTGAGTGTTTTAAATTTGGTGTAGAGGGACCGCATATGTCAACGCCTGAGGAGGGAGAGATTTGCTTTGATTTGAGTGAATATTAATGATACTTGAAAGTGGCGATGGCGCTTAGGTTTTTTGTTTCTTTTTTTTTACTAGCTTCCGGTTAGTGGGGAAGTAGTTTACCACCAGCACCTACGCATGACGAAACTTTGCGGAGACGCTGAAAATTAAGAAAAGGCTAAAAAAACGATGCTCAGGCCCTGTGCATGATAAAGGAAAAATTGATGTCTCGTGTTATCATTTCTCCCCATATTACATAACTTGAACATAGGATAACAGAATCTTTGAATCAGAAAAAATAAAAAGTTTAAAAATTACGTAGTGAGTCAAAACGGTAAAGTAAAAGCAGGGCAAAGAATATTAAAGTGAAAGATAAGTCACACTGAGAGTTTGTTACGATTATTACGTAAAGTTCGGCTTAAAGTATATGAAAGAGGGTTTGTCTATCTGTTTAAGTGATAAAAAGTGGAAAAGTTAAGTGATGGGGAATTAATAAACTATGAAGGTTGTAGCACAAACCATTATCATTGATAGAGTGCAAATAGCATTATCCATTGAGTGTGTTGGTAAAAAGAAATAAGCAAGGATAGAGCTGCAGTGCAGTGACTGTATAGGATTAAAAATCTCTGACTAGCAACGCTCAGTCAACACGTAAAATTATATCGCAGGCGTGTTCTTACGAAAATTAAACTAACTGAAACTGGTGGCTAAGAAAGTTCAGTCTAGATTGATTGCTTCAGTGGGGTTCTATTAAGAGGAAAGCTTAAATTCCACGTTGGATAGTTTTCAAGCTGGGAAAAAGATAAGATAAATCCAAGGTATCAGCGTTGGAGTGTTGGCTTACGTAAGCGAAGTTTCCGATCACGTTGCTGTGAAGTGTGGTACATCGCAGTGAGTTGGTTTTAATTGACTTAAGTAGCACATCCTAATCAGACTTGGAGTTTCTGCTCGATTCCATCGACGATTACTTTTGGTGCTGGCTTGCTGGTCGAACCTGTAAAATCTTGTGATAGTCAGATGCGTTAGCTAAAATTTTCAATCTGGAGCTAACACTAGCCGATAAAACCAGAACCCGTTTGTACTAGTGCTGGTCCAATTGCATCTTCGGCGGTAGCTATTGTGCGAGTGGTAAGCATTTGGTTAAACTTGCCATCCTCACAACTACTAGCAGATAGCTGATACAGTACAAGGCGTCGCGGAATTCTATGGTGTCGCTACGTTTTTTAATGCACTTGTCACCTCTGTGTATCAGTGGCATCCCACCCAGGTTTGACACAGTGATAAATACACTACTGTTGTTGTTGTTGTGGTCTTCAGTCCTGAGACTGGTTTGATGCAGCTCTCCATGCTACTCTATCCTGTGCAAGCTTTTTCATCTCCCAGTACCTACTGCAACATACATCCTTCTGAATCTGCTTAGTGTATTCATCTCTCGGTCTCCCTCTACGATATTTACCCTCCACGCTGCCCTCCAATACTAAATTGGTGATCCCTTGATGCCTCAGAACATGTCCTACCAACCAATCCCTTCTTCTGATCAAGTTGTGCCACAAACTTCTCTTCTCCCCAATCCTATTCAGTACCTCCTCATTAGTTATGTGATCTACCCACCTTATCTTCAGCATTCTTCTGTAGCACCACATTTCGAAAGCTTCTATTCTCTTCTTGTCCAAACTATTTATCGTCCATGTTTCACTTCCATACATGGCTACACTCCATACGAATACTTCCAGAAATGACTTCCTGACACTTAAATCAATACTGGATGCTAACAAATTTCTCTTCTTCAGAAACGCTTTCCTTGCCATTGCCAGCCTACATTTTATATCCTCTCTACTTCGTCCATCATCAGTTATTTTGCTCCCCAAATAGCAAAACTTATTTACTACTTTAAGTGCCTCATTTCCTAATCTAATTCCCTCAGCATCACCCGACTTAATTAGACTACATTCCATTATCCTCGTTTTGCTTTTGTTGATGTTCATCTTATATCCTCCTTTCAAGACACTGCCCATTCCATTCAACTGCTCTTCCAAGTCCTTTGCTGTCTCTGACAGAATTACAATGTCATCGGCGAACCTCAAAGTTTTTATTTCTTCTCCATGAATTTTAATACCTACCCCGAATTTTTCTTTTGTTTCCTTTACTGCTTGCTCAATATACAGATTGAACAACATCGGGGAGAGGCTACAACCCTGTCTTACTCCCTTCCCAACCACTGCTTCCCTTTCATGTCCCTCGACTCTTATAACTGCCATCTGGTTTCTGTACAAATTGTAAATAGCCTTTCGCTCCCTGTATTTTACCCCTGCCACCTTTAGAATTTGAAAGAGAGTATTCCAGTCAACATTGTCAAAAGCTTTCTCTAAGTCTACAAATGCTAGAAACGTAGGTTTGCCTTTCCTTAATCTTTCTTCTAAGATAAGTCGTAAGGTCAGTATTGCCTCACGTGTTCCAGTGTTTCTACGGAATCCAAACTGATCTTCCCCGAGGTTGGCTTCTACTAGTTTTTCCATTCGTCTGTAAAGAATTCGTGTTAGTATTTTGCAGCTGTGACTTATTAAGCTGATAGTTCGGTAATTTTCACATCTGTCAACACCTGCTTTCTTTGGGATTGGAATTATTATATTCTTCTTGAAGTCTGAGGGTATTTCGCCTGTTTCATACATCTTGCTCACCAGATGGTAGAGTTGTGTCATGACTGGCTCTCCCACGGCCGTCAGTAGTTCCAATGGAATATTGTCTACTCCGGAGGCCTTGTTTCGACTCAGGTCTTTCAGTGCTCTGTCAAACTCTTCACGCAGTATCGTATCTCCCATTTCATCTTCATCTACATCCTCTTCCATTTCCATAATATTGTCCTCAAGTACATCGCCCTTGTATAGACCCTCTATATACTCCTTACACCTTTCTGCTTTCCCTTCTTTGCTTAGAACTGGGTTTCCATCTGAGCTCTTTATTCATACAGGTGGTTCTCTTTTCTCCAAAGGTCTCTTTAATTTTCCTGTAGGCAGCATCTATCTTACCCCTAGTGATATGCGCCTCTACATCCTTACATTTGTCCTCTAGCCATCCATGCTTAGCCATTTTGCACTTCCTGTCGGTCTCATTTTTGAGACGTTTGTATTCCTTTTTGTCTGTTTCATTTACTATGTTTTTATATTTTCTCCTTTCATCAATTAAATTCAATATTTCTTCTGTTACCCAAGGATTTATATTAGCCCTCGTATTTTCATCTACTTGATCCTCTGCTGCCGTCACTATTTCATTCCTCAAAGCTACCCATTCTTCTTCTACTGTATTCCTTTGCCCTATTCCTGTCAATTGTTCCCTTATGCTCTCCCTGAAACTCTGTACAACCTCTGGTTCTTTCAGTTTATCCAGGTCCCATCTCCTTAAATTCCCACATTTTTGCAGTTTTAATCTACAGGTCATAACCAATAGATTGTGGTCAGAGTCCATATCTGCCCCTGAAATGTCTTACAATTTAAAACCTGGTTCCTAAATCTCTGTCTTACCATTATATAATCTATCTGATACCTTTTAGTATCTCCAGGGTTCTTCCATGTATACAACCTTCTTTCATGATTCTTAAACCAAGTGTTAGTTATGATTATGTTGTGCTCTGTGCAAAATTCTACCAGGCGGCTTCCTCTTTCATTTCTGTCCCCCAATCCATATTCACCTACTATGTTTCCCTCTCTCCCTTTTCCTACACTCGAATTCCAGTCACCCATGACTATTAAATTTTCGTCTCCCTTCACAATCTGAATAATTTCTTTTATTTCATCATACATTTCTTCAATTTCTTCGTCATCTGCAGAGCTAGTTGGCATATAAACTTGTACTACTGTAGTAGGTGTGGGCTTCGTGTCTATCTTGGCCACAATAATGCGTTCACTATGCTGTTTGTAGTAGCTTACCCGCATTCCTATTTTCCTATTCATTATTAAACCTACTCCTGCATTACCTCTATTTGATTTTGTGTTTATAACCCTGTAGTCACCTGACCAGAAGTCTTGTTCCTCCTGCCACCGAACTTCACTAATTCCCACTATATCTAACTTCAACCTATCCATTTCCCTTTTTAAATTTTCTAACCTACCTGCCCGATTAAGGGATCTGACATTCCACGCTCCGATCCGTAGAACGCCAGTTTTCTTTCTCCTGATAACGACATCCTCTTGAGTAGTCCCCGCCCGGAGATGCGAATGGGGGACTATTTTACCTCCGGAATATTTTACCCAAGAGGACGCCATCATCATGTAATCATACGGTAAAGCTGCATGCCCTCGGGAAAAATTACGGCTGTAGTTTCCCCTTGCTTTCAGCCGTTCGCAGTACCAGCACAGCAAGGCCGTTTTGGTTATTGTTACAAGGCCAGATCAGTCTATCATCCAGACTGTCGCCCTTGCAACTACTGAAAAGGCTGCTGCCCCTCTTCAGGAACCACACGTTTGTCTGGCCTCTCAACAGATACCCCTCCGTTGTGGTTGCACCTACGGTACGGCTATCTGTATCGCTGAGGCACGCAAGCCTCCCCACCAACGGCAAGGTCCATGGTTCATGGGGGGAAAAATACACTACTGGCCATTAAAATTGTTGCACCAGGAAGAAATGCAGATGATAAACGAATACTCATGGGAAAAATATACTAGAACTGACATGTGATTACATATTCATGCAATTTGGGTGCATAGATGCTGAGAAATTAGTACCCACAACAACCACCCGTGGTCTTGATACGCCTGGGCGTTGAGTCAAACAGAGCTTGAATGGCATGTATAGGTACAGTTACCCATGCAGCTTCAACACGATACCACAGTTCATCAAGAGTAGTGACTGGCGTATTGTGACGAGCCAGTTGCTCGGCCACCATTCACCAGATATTTTCCATTGGTGAGAGACCTGGGGAATGTGCTGGCCAGGGCAGCAGTCGAACATTTTCTGTGTCCAGAAAGACCCGTACAGAACCTGCAACATGCAGTCGTGCATTATCCTGCTGAAATGTAGTGCTTCTCAGGGATCGAATGAAGAGTAGAGCCACGGGTCGTAACACATCTGAAATGTAACGTCCACTGTTCAAAGTGCCGTCAATGCGAACAAGAGGTGACCGAGATGTGTAACCAATGGCACCCCCTACCATCACGCCGGATGATACGCCAGTAGGGCGATGACGACTACACGCTTCGAATGTGCGTTCACCGCGATGTCGCCAAACACGGATGCGACCATCATGATGCTGTAAACAGAACCTGGATTCATCCGAAACATGACGTTTTGCCATTCGTGCACCCAAGTTCGTCGTTGAGTACACCATCGCAGGCGCTCCTGTCTGTGATGCAGCGTCAAGGGTGACCACAGCCATGGTCTCTGAGTTGATTGGCGATGCTGCTACAAACGTCGTCAATCTGTTCGTGCAGATGGTTGTTGTCTTGCAAACGTACCCATCTGTTGACTCAGGGATCAAGACGTGGCTGCACGATCCGTTACAGCCATGCGGATAAGATGCCTGTCATCTCGACTGCTAGTGATACGAGGCCGTTGGTATCCAGCACGGCGTTCCTTATTACCCTCCTGAACCCAGCGATTCCAAATTCTGCTAACAGTCATTGGATCTCGACTAACGGGAGCTGCAATGTCGCGATACTATACACCCGCAAACGCGCTAGGCTACAATCCGACCTTTATCAAAGTCGGAAACGTGATGGTACGCATTTCCCCTCCTTACACGAAGCATCACAACAACGTTTCACCAGGCAACGCCGGCCAACTGCTGTTTGTGTATGAGAAATCGGTTGGAATCTTTCCTCGTGTCAGCCCGTTGTAAGTGTCGCCACCGGCGCCAACCTTGCGTGAATGCTTTGAAAAGCTAGTCATTAGCATACCACAGCATCTTCTTTCTGTCGGTTAAATTTCGCGTCTGTAGCACGTCATCTTCGTGGTGTATCAATTTTAATGGCCAGTAGTGTAGTAGTCGCTTTAGCAGGTGTTGTTGGCTTGCGCAGTAAATATAATTTAGTAGACACACCACCACCGAGGATCAGTACACGGTATTTTCCCTGTAGGCATTCCAGATGGTATAGGAGTAGTCCTGCGGGTATTTAGGGGACAGTGACTACGACAGGTAAGTGGTCTCTTCAAATTGGGTCGAAGGCTTCCACAGCAATGCGGCCAAGGAGTTCAGGAGATGCGAGAATGACTTCTATGGTGGAATTGCTTTCGCGGCAAGCGTGCTGTGGGATAGGGACAATGTCGCCTTGTAGACGGAGTCTGCACTGCCAAACTGGACGAAAAGGTGTTGATCGCATTCTGTGATTGACACTGAACAGGCGGTAGCTATAGGCGAGAAGTATTTTCGACACTGTAATGTGAAAGACTGGCACGTCCTGTAAAATTGTAGCTGGATGTTCAAATGAAGTTTTGAACAAATTTCAAGCCTGATTTAAGTTTCAAATTTTCTAATTTTAATCCCTGGAAACACTGTCAGAGTTGGAAAAATCGTTACTGTCACGGTAGAGCGTTCACACTTTCAGCAGGAGTTTTTTCGAAGCATTTCTAACTCGCACGTGTTAGGTGTGAAGTAGACACATAGCCTAAGCAAATACTAAATGTGCAATGAACTGTTTTTTAAAGTTCATTTAGTGCAGGTCGATTGTCCTTGACATCTGTCATACTTGTCACTTGAAAAATAAATTAACAGTGAGCTATAGTGGTGGATGTGAAATTAACGCACCTGCATCTTAGGACCTGCGTCACGACGTCCTTAAGAGATAGCTGAAAGATACTAAGAAAGATAGTGTGCATTCATTGCAAAGTGAAGATATGCTTCTCTTTAGAAACACACCATGCAGACAAATGGGAGCATATTCGATAAGGCCACCTAGTATTAAAGTGATTAGACTAGGTGATTCAGTTGAACGTATTGACAAGCGAATTCCTCTAATGCTATGAGGATGCTTACACAAAACGTGAGACATGAGTATTAAAGATGTTCGAAATAATAGTACAGAAATGGTAGTCCAGTTATTGTTGAGGTCTTCAGTCCGAAGATTGGTTTGATGCAGCTTTCTGTCCTATGCAAGCCTCTTCATCTCTGCATAACTACCGTGACTCACATCCATTTGAGCCTCCTTGCTGTTTTCAAGCCTTAATCCCCCTTTGCAGTTTTTTACCTCCCACACATCCTTATAAATTTTTTTATATGTGAAATTTCGTCATTTTTTTTACTTTGCTGCTGTAGGTACACTTTTCTTCCTAAGTAAGACAGACTCTTCGATGAATTTTGCACAGCATGTAAACAATACTTACAGGTGTATGAAACTCTAGAATTTATTTAATTTATGAAAAAATGGACGAGGTGTTACATTTTAAACTTGATGTCTAGAAAAAAACTCAAATTTTATTGTTAATTGTCTCAATTTTCGCCACAATTTTTAATAGACTCGGAAAATTCTAGTTTCATTCATTTGAAAGTACGGTTTGTATGCTGTGCAAAATTCATCGAAAATGTCTCTTACTTATGAAGAAAAGTGTACCTTAGCAACAAATGCAGCCAATAGTAAGAGAAAAAAATGATGAAATTTCACTTGTAAAAAAATTTTGTTATTTTTTTGAACTGAATCCTTCCTGGTCATGCCGACAAAGTTTTATGAATTTGTAAAATTATAGACGATGGAAATTAAAATGTCCTGTGGTGCCTCTCTTGCTCCAAGTCGGCCTGTTTGACGTCCTACCCCCTTAAAATAACCGGTAACACTGCATGTCATCACAAAATTGTTCTATGTTCAGAGTAACACTGCGTTCATCACAAAATTGCTCTATGTTCAGATCAAGACTTAACACAATAAATGCAAATTCATCAGAAAAAAACCTAACTCCGGCCGGACAGGCGTTGAAGGCTCAATGGTACCAACCGACCGCCGTGTCATTCTCAGCCCTTTGGCGTCACCGGATGCGGAATGGAGGGCCATATGGTCAGGACATCTCTCTCCCGGCCGTTGACAGCTTTCGTGAGCGGTGCAATCTACTTGTCAGTCGAGTACTTGCTGAATTGCCTTCACAAGTGCTGAGTGCACCCCGCTTCCCAACAGCACTTGGCGGTCTTGGACGGTGACCCATCCAAGTGCTAGCCAAGCCCGACAGCGCCTAACTTCGGTGATCTGACGGGAATAGGTGTTACCACTGTGGCAAGGCCGTTGTCTAAATCTGTCAGCCACTCGGTGAAATAGTTCTAAATTTCGACTACTGATAATGTAACCGAAATCCTTTGTGGTTCCAAATGATATGTGACAACGTTTTATTTTCAAAATTTTACATTTTACTGGCACACTACAGCTAGCGACAGTAATTCACTGCCTTTATGCAGCGCTGCAGAGTACGATAGCACCGAGTGAGAGGCTGTTCCTGACATTGTCACTGATGACGAATGTAATATACGGCGCAGTCGTGAGTCACTGGAACTGGAAGATGCACGAGAGCCGTGAGAAAAGATCTGGTTCACAGTCGATACATGAGGGGCCACAGAGGTTCCATCGCGAATCTCGCAATATTGTTCACTACATATTACTAATCGAAGTCCACTTTTGGCATAGCAAGCACCTGGAGGAGCTTAGGGGTCATTGAAGCTATAATACAGCAACATCACTATGCTGTAAACCAGTTAAATCAGTAGTCAAACATATACAGGACTATTACAAATGATTGAAGCGATTTCATAAATTCACTGTAGCTTCATTCATTGACATATGGTCACGACACACTACAGATACGTAGAAAAACTCAGTTTTGTTCGGCTGAAGCCGCACTTCAGGTTTCTGCCGCCAGAGCGCTCGAGAGCGCAGTGAGACAAAATGGCGACAGGAGCCGAGAAAGCGTATGTCGTGCTTGAAATGCACTCACATCAGTCTTCATAACAGTGCAACGACACTTCAGGACGAAGTTCAACAAAGATCCACCAACTGCTAACTCCATTCGGCGATGGTATGCGCAGTTTAAAGCTTCTGGATGCCTCTGTATGGGGAAATCAACGGGTCGGTCTGCAGTGAGCGAAGAAACGGTTGAACGCGTGCGGGCAAGTTTCACGTGTAGCCCGCGGAAGTCGACGAATAAAGCAAGCAGGGAGCTAAACGTACCACAGCTGACGGTTTGGAAAATCTTACGGAAAAGGCTAAAGCAGAAGCCTTGCCGTTTACAATTACTACAAGCCCTGACACCCGATGAAAAAGTCAAACGCTTTGAATTTTCGGCGCGGTTGCAACAGCTCATGGAAGAGGATGCGTTCAGTGCGAAACTTGTTTTCAGTGATGAAGCAACATTTTTTCTTAATGGTGAAGTGAACAGACACAATGTGCGAATATGGGCGGTAGACATTTCCTCACGCATTCGTGCAGCAAATTCGCAATTCACCAAAAGTTAACGTGTTTTGTGCAATCTCACGGTTTAAAGTTTACGGTCCCTTTTTCTTCTGCGAAAAAAACGTTACAGGACACGTGTATCTGGACATGCTGGAAAATTGGCTCATGCCACAACTGGAGACAGACAGCGCCGACTTCATCTTTCAACAGGATGGTGCTTCACCGCACTTCCATCATGATGTTCGGCATTTCTTAAACAGGAGATTGGAAAACCGATGGATCGGTCGTGGTGGAGATCATGATCAGCAATTCGTGTCATGGCCTCCACGCTCTCCCGACTTAACCCCATGCGATTACTTTCTGTGGGGTTATGTGAAAGATTCAGTGTTTAAACCTCCTCTACCAAAAAACGTGCCAGAACTGCGAGCTCGCATCAACGATGCTTTCGAACTCATTGATGGGAACATGCTGCGCCGAGTGTGGGAGGAACTTGATTATCGGCTTGATGTCTGCCGAATCACTAAAGGAGCACATATCGAACATTTGTGAATGCCTAAAAAAACTTTTTGAGTTTTTGTATGTGTGTGCAAAGCATTGTGAAAATATCTCAAATACTAAAGCTATTGTAGAGATGTGAAATCGCTTCAATCATTTGTAATAACCATGTATTGTTAATCTACTGACGATGTAGGAATGGCTACGACGTTTAGCAAAGAATGCAAGAGATTTAGTTGGGGCACCAGTCTTGCCAGTCGGCGATAGGACATACTCAGAGTCTGCTCTTTTGTGACAGTCGACAAATGGCTCTGAGCACTATGGGACTTAACTTCTGAGGTCATCAGTCCCCTAGAACGTAGAACTACTTAAACCTAACTAGCCTAACGACATCACACACATCCATGCCCGAGGCAGGATTCGAACCTGCGACCGTAGCGGACAGTCGACAGTATGATGCACTCAGAGCTTGTTGTTCTACGACAGTCGATTTTACCATGTTGTCGAATTATTAAACTTCTTTGAGTCGTTTCAGGCTATTTAATTGTAATTGTTTTCCTGTGTTCAGTAATAAATGCATTGTAATGGCATCCCAAGACTTATTTCAAGTAAATTATCTACCTCTACGTCCATTTATAATCGTAGATGATCTGCTTGCATCCTCTAAAGAATCCAGTGGATTAGAAGAACGGCTTCGAGGGCCAACACCAACGAGAGATTCACCGAAAACAGGTGGGAGGAAATCCTGCGTGACGATAAATTAAGATAATCCAGCTAAGGATTTACCTTAACTACTGAAGAGTGAGGCATGACCATTTATACTGAACGTCATCTACACTAGTTTCTATGGACTCGTCGCCCCTGGTAGCTGAGTGGTCAGTGAGACAGAATGTCGATCCTAAGGGCCCTGGTTCGATTCCGGACTGGGTCGGAGATATTTCTCCGCTCAGGGACTGGGTGTTGTGTCGTCATGATCATCATCATTTCATCCCCATCGACGTACAAGTTGCCAAAGTGGCGTGAAATCGAACGACTTGCACCAGCCGAACGCTCTACCCGACGGGAGGCCCTAGTCACACGGTATATATACACTACTGGCCATTAAAATTGCTACATCACGAAGATGACGTGCTACATGCGCGAAATTTAACCAACAGGAAGAAGATGCTGTGATATATAAATGATTAGCTTTTCAGAGCATTCACACAAGGTTGGAGCCGGTGGCGACACTTACAACGTGTTAGCAAGAGGAAAGTTTCCAACCGATTTCTCATATACAAACAGCAGTTGACAGGCGTTTCCTGGTGAAATGTTGTTGTGATGCCTCGTGTAAGAAGGAGAAATGCGTACCATCACGTTTCCGACTTTGATAAAGGTCAGATTGTAGCCTATCGCGACTGCGGTTTATCGTATCGCGACATTGCTGTTCGCGTTGGTCGAGATCCAATGACGGTTAGCAGAATATGGAATCGGAGGGTTCAGTAGCGTAATACGGAAGGCCACGCTGCACCCCATCGGCCTCGTATCACTAGCAGTCGAGATGACAGACATCTTATCCGCATGGCTGTAACCCATCGTGCAGCCACGTCTCGATCCTGAGTCAGCAGATGGGGACGTTTGCAAGACAACAATCATCTGCACGAACAGTTCGAGGACGTTTGCAGCATGGTGGACTATCAGCTCGGAGACCATGGCTGCGGTTACCCTTGACGCTGCATCACAGACAGGAGCGCCTACGATGGTGTACTCAACGACGATCTTGGGTGCACGAATGGCAAAATGTATCCAGGTTGTGTTTACAGCATCATGATGGTCTCATCCGTGTTTGACGACATCGCGGTGAACGCACATTCGAAGCCTGCTGTCGTCATCGCCCTACTGGCGTATTAGCCGGCGTGATGGTATGGGGTGCCATTGGTTACTTCTCAGGTCATCAGTCCCCTAGAACTTAGAACTACTTAAACCTAACCAACCTAATGACAACACACATATCCATGCCCGATGCATTATTCGAACCTGCGACCGTAGCGGTCGCGCGGTTTCGGACTGTAGCGACTAGAGCCGCTCGGCCACCCCTGCCGGCTTTTCTCTGTCATTACATATAACAGGAAATGTCCTGACTACTAATAACTCACCAACGCCCAGCTCAAGCCTCTACGGATTTGGAGTTGGTGTTGATCTTGTACTGTAGACATCGTTTAAGTAGGAATTTTTCAAATTTTTTAAAGAATAAAACATTATTAAAGAACTACTAGATCATTTTTAAAACTACATCTATGAAAACTGGTATTTGACTTCTTGGTTGGAAATAACAATATACGTGTTTCAGTATTTTTGGACATACAACCCTCCCAAACGTGTGAAATAGAACCTGACTGTTTCACTGAGTCATTGTCCAGAGGCCAACCGCTAAGGATACGAACTTGAAACTTGGAAAGGGTGTTGATCTTTTTAGACATCATTTAGTCTACATTTACATTACTTGGATACTCTGAAAATCACATTTAAGTGCCTGGAAGAGGGTTCATCGAACCACCTTCACAATTCTATATTATTCCAATCTCGTATAGTGCGCGGAAAGAATGAACACTTATATCTCTCCGTACGAGCTGTTATTTCCCTAATTTTATCGTGGTGATAGTTCCTCCCTATGTAGATCGGTGTCAACAAAATATTTTCGCATTCGGAGGAGAAAGCTGGTGATTTGAATTTCGTGAGAAGATTCCATCGCAACGAAAAACGCCTTTCTTTTAACGATTTCCAGCCCAAATCCTGTTCATTTCTGTGACACTGTCTCGCGATAATACAAAACGTGTTGCCTTTCTTTGAACTTTTTCGATGTACTCCGTCAATCCTATCTAGTAAAGATCCCGCACCGCGCAGCAGTATTCTAAAAGAGGACAGACAAGCATAGTTTAGGCGGTCTTCTTAGTGGATCTGTTACATTTTCTAAGTGTCCTGCCAATAAAACGCAGCCTTTGGTTAGCCTTCCCCACAATTCTATGTGTTCTTTCCAATTAAAGTTGTTCGTAATTGTAATACCTAGGTATTTAGTTGAAATTACGGCTTTTAGATTAGACTGATTTATTGTGTAACCGAAGTTAAACGAGTTCCTTTTGGCAATCGTGTGGATGACCTCACTCTTTTCGTTACTTAGGGTCAACTGCCACTTTCCGGACCATTCAGATATTTTTTCTAAATCGTTAGGTTCAAATGGCTCTGAGCGCTATGGGACCTAACATCTGAGGTCATCAGTCCCCTAGAACTTAGAACTACTTAAACCTAACTAGCCTAAGCACATCACACACATCCATGCCCGAGGCAGGATTCGAACCTGCGACCGTAGCGGTCGCGCGGTTCCAGACTGAAGCGCCTAGAACCGCTCGGCCACACCGGCCGCCTAAATTCTTAGGATTTTTCGTGATACCGTCCTTAAAAGGTGAAGCAGGGGACGCTAGGTCTTTTGAAAATATGCGGCTGTTAAGGTAATTTTGAAGCTGTAAGTACGAATATTGATTTTTGGTTTCTCCGACAGACATAAAAAAAAGATGTCAGTATTTTTGGAAAGTCAGCCACTGATGTAAAATATTTCTTGTTTTGAGCGGACACAAGGCCGCTGTCTGTAAACCAGCGTTGGCTGCCGTCGATATGCTTCTGGCTAATGCTCAAAGTTGTGGCGACGTCGGGCCGCTGGGGACGAGACTTGCTACACCTTCGGTACCGCTGGAATCCCCTGAAGACCCGTGTGTCGCTGCATCTTCTGATACATAACACCTGACCGGTCCGTCCTCACTGGAAAGTGAGTGTCAGATTGTGGTGGGTTCTCGTGTTAATGGGCGGAAGGCGAAAGAGGAAGCAGATCGCGTGGCCGGCTCCCTACGCCTTAGAGACAGGTACGAGATGCTGTCCAGTGTTGATGGTAACTCTGAACCAGCACAGGATGCCTCTATTGTTGCGCCAGTGGCTGATTTTACTGCCCAGTTAAGACAAGTGCATAGGGTGGGTATGTTTGTTACTGAGAGCTCCAATGTTAGGTGCGTGATGGAGTGTGTCAGGGAATTAGCAGGCAAGATGGGAAAGAATGCCAGTGTGCACTCGATAGGAGGTGCTATCCAAAATTTTCGGGACTGGTGCTCCCATCTGTTGAAAACCTAAAGGTCATCATCGCCTTTGAAGTAGTTCCCATCCGCACGTACACACCGGTCCCACCGCTTCTGTCACTGGTCAAACCTTTTCTGGAAGTTCTGTTCTTTGAGGGTATTTATCACCGTAAATGATACTTCTTGAATCCTCTCTAGAGAGTCGAACCGACGGCCTTTCAACTTGAGTTTTAGTTTTGGGAATAGCGCGAAGTCACAAGGTGCCAAATCTGGCGAGTATGATGGGTGGGGTACAACCGCCATTTTGTTTTTTGCCAAAATGTTGTTTTGAGCAAGGGCGTGTGGTAGGACGCGTTGCCGTGACGCAGCCAAAGTTTGGGCTGTCGTCGCCGCATGTTTTCACGGAGCCATGGCAAAACGTCACAGTAGTATGCGGAATTCACTGTTTGGTTGGGTGGGGCGAATTCTTTGTGCACAATTCCCTTGGTATCAAAGAAAGCGATGATCATGCTCTTCACTTTTCTCTTCACCTGTCTCCCTTTTTTGGGTCTTGGAGAGCCTGGGCTCTTCCATTGAGGCTATTGTTGCTTTGTCTCTGGGTCATAACCGTAAGTCCAGCTCTCGTAGCCAGTGATAACCCATGACAAGAAGGCTGGATCATCCGATGCGGTCTGATGAAGGTCCGTGCACAAATTTTGCCCAATTCATCAGTCAACATTCGTGACATGTCTCATAACCAATACCCACTTCATCCGTGTTGTGTCGGTATCTGGGCCGACACCGTGAAGTTGAGATGGCTGAAAATGCACGCTAGACTAACGCAGACGGGCGTGATGTACTGGAACAGGATACGTAATTAATGTTAGGAAGAAAAGTACGGAGCAGGATTAATACTTATCTTTAATATCATTGTGGTACATCGATCTTGACGATACGCAGGAGACTTTAAGTTCAATCACTGTATGGCTAATGGCGCCTTGCTAGTTCGTAGCCATTAACTTAGCTGATGGCTATTCTGTCTCTCGGCTAATGAGAGAGAAAGGCTTCGTACATCTGGTCGGTAGCTAGGTTCTCGTACAACTGGGGCGAGTGCTCTCTCGTATCACGAGACCTGCCTTGGTGGCGGCGCTAGGTCTGCGATTACACAGTGGCGACACGCGGGTCCGACATGTACTAAATGGACCGCGGCCGATTTAAGCTACCACCTAGCAAGTGTGGTGTCTGGCGGTGACACCACATTCCTCCCCCGCAAATCGGCGAACGGTCGTGTGATAAGGCTTCCGCCCGCCGTGGGGAGGACCACATGTTGACGTATGCGATGAGGTGGGGAGCCTAACAACAGGCGAGGCTGTGCCACCCGCACCCGGCCATCCGGTCCGAGGGGAGCTAGGAAACGCCTGAAAAACTAGTCCAGGGTGCACGTCAACATGCGGTGTATGCGCCCGTAAAGAGACAGGAGGTACCGAAGGGTCGACCTCCATTGCGTCGGGGTAGCCGACGCGCGATGACGTCATGTGGTCCGGAGCGGGCGGGAGTTCCATGGCGGAGGACAGCTGGTCACGGGAAGCGATCGGCGGCGCGTGACCCTGGGAGGCGCTTGGCGGCTGCAGCGAAGCGTCTAATGCGGGCGACGCCGGCGGGAGAACAGGCGGCGGCGGCGGCGGCTGCTGCTGCTGCGGCGGCGCGTCGCCATGGGGCAAAATGGAAGGCATCGTCGGTAACACCTGGGGATGAGGCGAGCCAGTAGATGGGTCCCCAGGGCGCTGACCGGACGGCACCGTCGCTGAAAGCAGACGGGGAGCGGCAGAACCCGAGCGACGACAGAGGCGCAGCTGATTGAGATGCCGACGCACCTCACCAGAGGCCCCCAAAACCAAATACATCGCGCGGCCGAGGCAGCGAAGAATGCGCCCTGCGAGCCAACGCCGTGAACCTCGATAGTTGCGATAAAATACAACGTCGCCTGGAGCAAAAGCAGGAGTCTGCCGCTGCACAGGAACCTGATGCGGCGGATGCAGCAAAGACATCAAGGTGCGATGAGGACGACCGTGGAGCAACTCAGCCGGCGAGCGACCATCTCGGGGCTGAGAGCGATACGAAGACAAAAAGAGCAACAATGCGTCCTCCCGAGAATGCGACTCTTTCAATTTCAACATCTGTGACTTGAAAGTCCGGACCAATCTTTCAGCTGCACCGTTGGACTGAGGCGAAAACGGCGCGGATGTCAGATGTTGAATACCATTGGCCTGGCAGAATGACTGAAATTCTGCGGACATGAATTGTGGGCCATTGTCGGAAACAATAGTCTGCGGAAGACCTTCAATGCAAAAGATAGCAGACAACGCTTGGATGGTGGCGGAGGACGTCGTGGAAGACATCCGGACAACAAAAGGAAAATTACTGAAGGCGTCGACCAGAACCAACCATCGAGCATTCCAGAATGGACCAGCAAAATCAATGTGCAAGCGTTGCCAAGGGGAAGTGGCTTTTGGCCACGCAAAGACTTTCCGCGGCGGTGCGGACTGTTGTTCGGCACACGCCGGCACGAAGAACACATATTCGTAATCGCAGCATCGATTCCGAACCAAGTACAGTGCTGACGAGCAAGTTGTTTCGTTCGCACTATACACCAATGGCCTTGGTGAAGAAGCCGTAAAACAGAGGACTGTAACGAACGTGGGACCACGACTCTGGACTGATCATTATCAGAACGCAACAACAAAACACCACGTCGAACAAAAAGTCTCTCCTTGTGAGCAAAAAATCGGCGAACCAACGGATCCTCGATCCGAGACTTTGACAAAGGCCTTTGCGTAGCAACAAAACGTAAAACAGTAGCAAGGACAGGGTCAGCAGCTGTGGCTGTAGCGACACGACGAAAATCAATCGGAAACGATTCGACCACTTCATCGGTGTCCGAATCAATGAACATGCAAGCAAGTTCGGAAGAATCGAATGCTTTATCCTCAGCAACAGGCAAACGGGACAACGCATCGGCGTTTCCGTGCTTAGCAGTGGACCGATACAAGATATCGTAGCGGTACTGCGAGAGGAAAATAGACCAGCGAATGAATTTCTGCGCTGTACGTGGAGGTACAGGCTTGGTCGGATGAAAAAGCGATGTCAAAGGTTTGTGGTCTGTGATGATGGTAAAGTGACGACCATACAAGAAATCATGGAACTTAGTAACACCAAACACGAGAGCCAAAGCTTCTTTCTCTATCTGTGAATAATTTCTTTGCGCAGACGAGAGCAATTTGGACGCAAAGGCAATAGGGCGATCATGGGAGCCAACTTTGTGCGCAAGCACAGCACCGATCCCGAAATCCGATGCATCTACCATCAACAAAAGGGGTTTCTGGGGATCGAATGGCGTAAGGCAAGTATTAGAAAGCAACGCCGATTTCAACTGGCGAAAGGCGCGTTCACATTCCGTCGTCCAGACGAACGGAACACCTTTGCGGCGTAAGCGATGAAGCGGAGCTGAAATGGAAGAGGCATTGCGCACATATTTATTGTAATAATTAATTTTACCCAACACACTCTGTAGCTGTTTCATATTGTGAGGGGAAGGCAATTCTTGTATGGCACGGAGGTGCTCTGGACTCGGATGTATGCCTTGGGCATTAATGACATGTCCCAGGTATGGTAAGTCACGAGCAAAAAACACACATTTGTCCTTCCTCACGCGAAGACCATTTTGCCGCAAGACCTGAAATAATGTTCGTAAATTCGCAAGATGATCTTCTTCTGTCTGTCCGGAGATCACTATATCGTCCAGGTAGTTTGCTGCAGTAGGGACCGACGCACAAATAGTTTGTAAATATTGCTGAAACAAGGCAGGGGCGGATGCACACCCGAATGGCAGTCTTTTGAAGCGGTACAATCCAAGATGCGTGTTAACCACCAATACGCGCTGGGATTCGTCGTCCACCGGTATTTGCAAGTACGCATCGGCTAGGTCCAACTTTGAAAAATATTTTCCCGGGCACAGTTTAGCAAAAAGATCTTCCGGGCGGGGCAAAGGAAAAGTAGCAGTCACTAGCTGTGGATTCACTGTGGCCTTGAAGTCCACGCAAAGTCTCAATTGTCCGGAAGGTTTTGGCAAAATTACTAAGGGTGAGGCCCAGAGAGAAGCTTGCACACGTTCAATGACACCCTGTGATTCGAGATCGTGTAACGTTCTGGCGACCTCATCAAGCAATGCGTGGGGAACATTGCGCGCCCTGAAAACAATTTCGGTTGCGCGTTTACCTTCAGTTCTAAATGTGCTTCATAGTTTTTAGCGCAACCTAAGCCCGGTGCAAAAATGTCTGCAAATTCGTCACACAGCCGAGAAACACTGTCTGTAGGCACAGTCTGATTCACTGATAGGACCTGATTTACAATAGACATGTTAAACAACTGAAATAAATCTAGACCAAACAAGTTCACTGCAGAAGAAGAACGAAGAACGTAAAATGACACAAGTTTTGTTTGTCCCTTGTATGTTGCAAGAAGGCTGCACTGTCCTAACACAGGAATGTTCTGTCCGGAATATGTAGTGAGCTTAACATTTGCGGAACGCAACGGAGGTTTGCCCAGTTGTATGTACGTGTCATGATTGAGCAATGAAACTGCAGCTCCGGTATCGAGCTGGAATGGTATCACTTTGCCTTCAAAGCCTAAGTCCACAAAAAGTTTATTGTTCTGCTGACGACAAGAGCGACTGTTTTGTGCAATTGGAACAGACACTGGTACAGAATCACTTGCTAATTGACGTGATTTCCGGCGACGTCGACGCACAGTTTTTGTGGGACGAACACAGTCACTGTTAGAGAAAGTGTCACTGGACGGAGCGGAATTAACGACATGAATGTCCATAGGCGAAGGTCCACGAGCCTGAGTGTCCTTGGTTCGATTCCGGCGCGAAGCAAAGGGCCTGGAATGATTGTGATTGTCTGATCTGAGCGTTTTCTGGCAAACACTTTGAACATGTCCTTTCTTATTGCAGAAAAAGCAAATAGCTTGGCGTGACGGGCAATGTTCACGCGAATGTCTAGTAGCACACCGCGGGCATGATTTCACTGCATTTGTGTGCTGGCGCGGCACACCTGGCTTAGCACGCGGCGGTCGCTGTGTCGACGTGCGCAAGGCCCGGTTACCGGGCCGCGCAGCGCGTCCAGCGGGCCGGTTAATGTTACACACGGCTGGCGAAGTTTCAAAAGATTCCTGAGCACAGTCAAGTGTGTCCTGTCTATCCAATATGTCTATCACTTGTTGAAGGGAGGGATTAACTAGTTTCAAAATTTGCTCCCGTATGCGAACATCAGAAACGTTCTGTGCAATTGCATCACGCACCATTGTATCTGAATAAGAAAGACCACAGTCACATTCAAAGGCACAGTCCCTAGTAAGTCCTTGCAATGTTGCTACGTCGCGTCGGGGAAACAATTTCACTATCACACGGTATGTGGACACACCGACACAAGAAAGCAAAAACGGCTGCCGCTCATTACCTTGAATTCTGTAGGCAGCGAGGTGGAACGCCAACTGGCGGGACCACTCGTGCCAGGTTTCCTGGTTCGGGTCGTAGGGCCTAAAAGGCGGTGCAACGGCAGGTTGTGGCTGCGGTAGCGGTGAAGCGGCGGCGGCCGCATCGGTGTGCAGCGCACGTTGACCCTGGACGAGCTGTCCAAGGGCATCCAATAACGCCTGCGTCTGCTGATTCTGCAAGCGATAAAATTCGGACAGTACATCTGGAGAATGTGGCGAAGCCATGACACAATTAAATGTAAGCAATCAGAAAGAACTCTTATCTCGTCGCCAATGTTGTGTCGGTATCTGGGCCGACACCGTGAAGTTGAGATGGCTGAAAATGCACGCTAGACTAACGCAGACGGGCGTGATGTACTGGAACAGGATACGTAATTAATGTTAGGAAGAAAAGTACGGAGCAGGATTAATACTTATCTTTAATATCATTGTGGTACATCGATCTTGACGATACACAGGAGACTTTAAGTTCAATCACTGTATGGCTAATGGCGCCTTGCTAGTTCGTAGCCATTAACTTAGCTGATGGCTATTCTGTCTCTCGGCTAATGAGAGAGAAAGGCTTCGTACATTTGGTCGGTAGCTAGGTTCTCGTACAACTGGGGCGAGTGCTCTCTCGTATCACGAGACCTGCCTTGGTGGTGGCGCTAGGTCTGCGATTACACAGTGGCGACACGCGGGTCCGACATGTACTAAATGGACCGCGGCCGATTTAAGCTACCACCTAGCAAGTGTGGTGTCTGGCGGTGACACCACAATCCGCATGGTCTTGAATGGTTCGACGTCGATCCGCATTAAACAGTTGTTGAAGTGTGGCAACAATGTCTCGCGTTGGGCGGCTAATGGGCCTTCCGGTGTGAGCATCATCTTCGACGTCTGTACGTCTGTACGACCGGCCCTGAACCGAGCATGCACCTCAAACACACGTGTACAGCTCACTCTCTGTCCCCCAAACACTCGTTGAATCACTGCAAGGATCTCCGTAACACTTTTTCCGAGAATTCGCACAGTATTTGATACACACGCGCTGTTCTGTTCGCAGGTCCATCGGAAAATCGCTACACACTAAACACAGAGTATTACGGAAATCACTGTGGATACACAATAAGTCCTTCCAGCTGAATGCCACTCCGCACACTGACTTATCAGATATGCAGCTCTCGCTACCTAGCGGTGCAAAGATCTACTACACCTACTTTCCAGCACCAGTCCCGAAAATTTAGGATTCCACCTCGTATATTTGCCTGGAGATCCCGTGATGTAGAAGAGGTCCTGCTGGCGGCTGTCGAGCGCACTGGGTGGAATCGGCCTGCATGTAGTAGCACATGTTGACGTGAATGACGCCTGCCGCTTGGGTTTTGAGGGAATTCTCGGCTCGTTTCGGTGGATGGCTGATTCGATGTAGGCAACTAGCAGCGCATCCGGGGAGCATGCTAAGCTGTATATTTGTAGCATCGTACTCAGAGTTGACCGCGGTCCTCTGATTTGGAGCAGAGTGGAAGGTCTAAACCACTGTATCGGATGCGAATTTCTCGGCCTCCGCTATCGGGTACAGAAATGTAGGGTAATAGAGCAGGCTTGCACTACACGCAGGAAGCGGGTACGTAGCGGAGTACGTGTGGCGTGCATATGTGGCTTTTTTAGCTTAGAGAAACCCTCTCTTGGGATTAAAGGCAATTTGCCTGATAAATTAGCCACAGTGTCCTCAGAGAACGTTCGTCTTCACAGATCAGAGACAGAAAAGGTTAATATGATTTTTTACCGCCAGAACATAGAAGGGAAGGTCCCAGAATTAGTATCACTTAAAGATTATAATGCAGAGATAGTATTAGGAACAGAAAATTGGTTGAATCTAGACGTCATGACAACGAAATCCTAGGTTCAGATTGGAATATTAATCATAAGGATAGGTTAGTCTCCAATGGTGGCGGCGTGTTTATTGCAGTAGAGAATTCTATATAATCTAGTGAGGTTATCATTGATTCCGCTTGTGAATTAATCTGGGCGAATTTAAGTACCAAAGATCCGTCAAAGATGGTAATTGGATACTTTTTAGACCGCCTGCGTCAGGGTCTCTGGTGGTAGACGCTTCAGTCAGAAATTTCCTTATTATGTCATTGTAATAGCGGGTGACTTCAACCTGCCAGGTATGGACTGGGAGTGACATGCTACCAAAACTGGTGCCAGAGACAGAGATTCCTGTGACATTGTTCTGGATGTCTCGTCGCAAAATTACTTTTAGAATACACTTAGAGAGGGTAACGTCTTAGACTTCCTGGCAACAAACAGACTCGAACTTAATAAATCACTTAACGCAGAGGACGGTATCAGTGATCGTAAGGCTGTGATAGTATCGTTCTTGTGAAACACAAATAGCTCCTTACTCGCATGAGGTGTTATTATTGACAAGGGATTTCAGATCGATTCCGCATTTCTGGATTTCCGGAAGGCTTCTGACACTGTACCACACAAGCGGGTTGTAGTGAAATTGCGTGCTTATGGAATATCGTCTCAGTTATGTAACTGGATTCGTGATTTCCTGTCATAGAGGCGTAGTAACTGACGGAAAATCATCGAGTAAAACAAAGGTGATTTCTGGAGATTCCCAAGGTAGTGTTATGGGCCCTTTGCAGTTCCTTATCTACTTAGACGATTTGTGAGACAATCTGAGCGGCCGTCTTAGGTCGTTTGCAGATGACGCTCTTGTTTATCGACTAGTAAAGTCATCAGAAGACCAATACAAATTGCAAAACGATTTAGAAAACATATCTGTATGGTGCGAAAATAGGCAATTGACCCGGTGTGAGGTCATCCACATGAGTGCTAAAAGAAGTCCGTTAAATTTCGGTTACACGATAAATCAGTCAAATCTAAAGGTCGCAAATTCAAGTAAATATCTAAGAATTACAGTTGAGAACAACTTAAATTGGAAGGAACACATTGAAAATGTTGTGGTTAAGGCTAACCAAAGACTGCGTTTTATTGCCAGGACACTTAGAAAATGTAACAGATCCACTAAGGACAATGCCTACACTACCGTTGTCCGTCCTCTTTTAGAATACTGCTGCGCGGTGTGAGATCCTTACCAGGTCGGATTGACGGAGTACATCGAAAAAGTTCAAAGAAGGGCAGTACGTTTTGTATTATTACGAAATATGGGAGAGAGTGTCACTGAAATGTTAGAGGATTTGGGGTGGACGTCACTAGAACAAAGGTGCTTTTCGTTGCGGCGGAATGTTCTCACGAAATTCCAATCACCAACTTTCTCCTCCGTATGCGAAACTATTTTGTTGACACCGACCTACATAGGGAGAAACGATCGCCATGATAAAATAAAGGAAATCAGAGCTCGTACGGAGAGATATAAGTGTTCGTTCTTTCCGCGAGCTATACGAGATGGAATAATAGAGAATTGTGGAGGTGGTTCGGTGAACCCTCTGCCAGCCACTTAAATGTGATTTTCAGAGTATCCGTGTAGATGTAGATATAGACGACGACGAGTCTGAGAAATAGTATTAAGAAGTGTACGAAGATAGTTTTGCTTAGCAAGAGTCTCAGGATACAAATTTCAGAGTATCTGATCAGTCAGCATCAAATTTTCGGTGATGAAGACGAAGATGTGGAAAACAAATGGAAAAAATTCAAAGAAGTCGTAGAATATTCCCTAGCCATGTTCCGACTAAGATCTTAAGGGATGGGATATATCAACCATTGTTTAATAGCCGTTTTAGAAAACTACTACGTAAACAAAGAAAACTTCATCTCAAAGAGAAGCAAAAACCTAGCTGGAAAACATAAACTGAACGAAGCGAAAAAAAGCGTAAGGAGAGCAATGAAAGACGCATTCAATGACTTAGAACGTAAAACTTCGTCAAACGATCTGAGTGAAAACCCTCAGACGTTTTGCTCGTATATAAAATCAGTAAGTTGGTAAAAATCATCTTTCCATTCACTCAGTGACCATACTATCACCGAAACGGAAGATAAGAGAGAGAAGGCCGAAATATTGAATTCGTTCTTCTGAAATTTTTTCACCGCGGAAGGTCGTAACACGGTCTCTCCTTTCAATCGTTGTACGAACGTCGAAATGGCGGATATTGAGATAACCCATCGCGGAATAGAAAAACTACTACAGTCGGTCAGTAGTGGGAAAGCGTCAAGACCAGGGGAGGTATCTATAAGATTTTACAAAGAATGCGAAAGCACTTGCTTCCGTTCTAGCAGTAATTTGTCGTAGGTCCTTGAGCAACGAGGAGTACCTAGCGACTGGAAGAAAGCGCAGGTCATTCCGGCTTTTAAGAAGGGCCGTAGGACAGATGAGCGCAATTATAGACGTTAATCTGTTGTAGGATTATGGAATGTGCTGAAACGTTACTTTGTAACTGAATAAAAAGTATCCCCAATTTTAATGAACACCTGAAAATGTTATATATAAACTGAAAAAAAAAACGATGCACTAATGAGATGGAGTACTTTTCATTATTCATGAATTATTTTGTAAACAAGTATCTATGAGTTAAAATGTGTAAAGAAAACTCTGTAAAATAAAGTGTAGTAAAGTACCTTCGTTAGCCTAGTGACATAAGAAAGCGGAACGTAACTAGCTCTCTCTCTCTCTCGCTCTGTTCTCTCTCTCTCTCTCTCTCTCTCTCTCTCTCTCTCTCTCTTTCGTCCGATATCGAAATAAGCTGTGTAAGTGTTACTTGTACGCTTTTGTTGAATAACTATCTTAATTTGATGCCACGTGGCCGTGTTTAATTTGAAGATCCATTTCCTTGCTATTCATGCTATATATGATTCAATTAGGCAGTTTTTTAGTCTAGTTTCAGACTGCAACAAAGAGAAGTTTCTGGCGCATTGTTTGGTGGCCACAGCCGAGCACTGCTAATGTTCATTCGCCGTTTAATCCATGACATTATAACTAATACGTCCCTGAGATCGTCTTTTACCGATATTTATCTCTCAAAATCCGGGCAATGTTATTATGCGACCCGCCTAATATTCATATCGATCATTGGCCTCCAAACAATGTCATCTACCAACGCACTCGCCAGCCTGATCTAATGACGATGCTGGAGAGCAAGATTCAGCTTAATTAAAAAAGGGAGTAAAATTTTTCTATACAGTGTATATCATTTCAATGGTTTTGACTCCAGCGAAACAAGAAACGTTCATGTAGTGTTCTCAACTAGTGCTTACCAACTATTCAGTGCTTTCTTAAAATTCATGTTTACTCGCAGAGATAAAATCCATTATCATTTCATTTTAATTAATTAGTTCATATCTATCTAAACAAACAATAATCATATAAAAATATCTTATTTTTTATTATTATTTTTTTAATTGAAAAACGCTAGAGAGTTTTACCTTAAGAATTATGACGTTCTTGGAGAAGAAAAGTCTCCTCTATAACAACCAACATGGATTCCGCAAACAAATATAACTCAGCTCTCACTGTTGCTCCATGAGATGCACAATGCCGTAGACAATGGCGTGCAGATTGGTGCCGTGTTCCTGGACTTCTGTAAGGCATTTGACACCGTCGCGCACTCCCATTTAGTGAAAAAAAAAAACCATGAGCTTAAGGTGTCGGACTGATTTGCGAGTGGATTCAAGACTTCCTTGCAGACAGAACTCAACACGTCGCTTCTAACGGAACAAAAACCGACAGATGTGAAGGTAATTTCTGCAGTATCCCAGAGAAGTGTGACAGGACCGTTACTGTTTACAGTATATGTATATAAATGATCTAGTAGAAAGCGTCGGATGCTCTCTAAGACTGTTCGCAGATGATAACAAAGTAGCAGTGCCGGAAGATCGTAACGATTTGCAGAATGGCCTGGTAAGACATTTACAAAATTGTTAGAATATATATAAAAAATAATAAAAATAAACATTTAACTGTATTATTATTATTATTATTTCATTATTGTATGAATGTTTGTAGATTATGTATAAAAGGAAATAACAATTTTTCATTTTTATGTTTGTGCAATATTTATGTATTTACATGTCACAAATAACGTTTGTGGTCGGCGAATGTATGTATCGAAGCAGACAATGACAATTCAAAGAAATAACAAAGATGCATATTAAATTGCCTGTAAATAGTGGAGGTAAAAACATTAATCTCTCTGTCTTCTTGTAACCGTTAAAGTTGTAAGAGCATGTGGCGCTCGCTTGAATACTCAGGTAGCCTTCGTTTGTCCTTTGATTGAGAAAGACGCCATTGGAGGCTGATATTTGTAAAAGGTGTGTACGTTCAATTTATGATGATTTGCTGAATTTAGAAATTGTTAAAATTATTACCTGAAATAATTTATTGTTAGCTTTCCCAAGATTTCATTCCACATTCTTATCAGTTTCCAGCATATTAAATTTTTCATGACGCAGAACCGTGCAGCGATCGCAGGAGCCGCTGCCGCGGCAAATTCAAATTAAACTGAATGAAACCAGTTTTCCCGCAATATAGCGGGCAGGGAACAGTACATTAAAATTATCTCTTTCAGTTTCCTGGAGACTTCAGAGGGAAACTGTGGATTTTATTATGTAATTTTCAGGTGGACATGGGCAGCTGCTATTATGTTATCAGTTTCGTAAATAATTCATGAGTGATAAAATTTTAGTTGTGTATGATCAAAGACTGCTGTGCAAAACCTGTTCTGGCTAATAATATAATAATCAAATTTAGTTTTTTTTAGTTTCATGCTCTCATGTTAGTCGTGGCAGTAAAAGTGTTCATATCTTAAAAAAAAAAAAAATCTGCTGCAGCTTTTACGTTTAGTGAACATAACATACTGTAACTTCCGTACAGGTAATAAGAGTAATTTTCTGTGCATTCAAGAGATGAAAGTAGCGAAGGGCATTTTTTTATTGCATAATTAGTTACAGTAATGGTACCATGTTCCAAATCTAACAAGCCAGATCAGTGTTGTGCAAAAATAGTTTGCAAATTAAAGATCGTACGCCCACAGCATGAAATCTTTCAGTGCTGTGCGTATCCCCACATAACAGGTCAAAGTGCATAAAGTTAAAATATTTTCAGCTGCGGGTACTAATAGTGAGAATCGTATTTTATCTGTCATACTCGAAACAATGAGCAATATAAAATTAAGTAAAATTTTATGCCATATAAACTGCATCTAAAGTAAAAAGGGTGTGTGGTGGAGAATACGCGACAGCTTCCAGAGAATTGATGAATGGTGCAGGCTGTAGCAGTTGACCCTAAACGGAAATAAATGTAACACACTGCGTGCACATAGGAAAAGAAATCCAGTACTGTATAGCTATCCAGTACTGACAGCGCGAACTGCTGGAAACAGTGTCTTCCATAAAATATGTAGGAGTAACTATCCAGAGCGACCTTGAGCGGAATGACCACATAAAACAAATAGTGAGAGACGCAGATGCGAGATACAGATTCATGGAATCTTAAGGAAATGTAGCTCACCCACGACGGAAGTGGATTATGAGGCGCTTGTTCGACCGATTTTTCAGTATCGTTCATCTAACAGGGATCCCTACCAGATAGGACTGATAGAAGAGATGGAGCAGTGAAGAGCAGCACGTTTCCTCAAGGGGTCACTTACTCGGCGCGAGAGCGTTACGGAGATGCACAACGAACTCCACAAGCCGACGTGACGACAGAGGCGTTGTGCATCATGGAGATACTTACTGTTGAAATTTCGAGAGAGAACTTCCCGGGAAGCATCGGACAATTTATTACTTCCCCGCATATACGTTTCGCGTAATGACCATGAGGAGAAAATTCGGGAAATTAGACAAAATGCAGAGGCTTACCGTCAATCATTATTCCCAAGGGCTATTATCGAGTGATACAGCGGTCGAGGGCTCAGTTAATGGTAAAATGTACCCTCCGCCACACACCATTAGATGGCTTTCAGAGTATGATGTAGATGCAGCTGAATGTATTTTGAAAATAAATCATTATTAAAGTTCAAGTAAAGCAATTTAAAAGCTACATCCTTGAAAACTGGTATTTGACTTCTTGGTTGGAAATAAAAAAAGATACATGATTCACTGTTTTTGGGAATTCAACCCCTGAAATAGGGGATGAAAACTTTTATGAAAATATTTCATTATGGAAGTATTTTTAAAGCTACATATAAGAAAATTTATGTTTGGCTTCTCGATTTGAAATAAGAAAAAGAAACTATTTCAGTGTTTCAGAAAATTCAAACCCTAAGGGGGTAAAATATGGTATGAAAGATTTCACGGAAGTATTTAATTAAGCAAGTATTTTTGAAACTTAATTGCTGAAAATTTGCATTTGGGTTCTCGGTTAAAAATTAAAAAAAAAAAAAAAAACGTGTTTCAGTGTTTCTTTGGAACCCAAGCTCTAAAAGGATGAAACAGAGCATGAAATTTTTTATAAATATATTTCATTACGTTTAAACATAATTAATGCTAAATCTATGACTTGGTATTGACTTTTAAAGTATTTGACTTTTAAAGAAGTATGTCTTAGGGAATGAGAGATTTAATGGAAATATCATCACAAGAACTCAAAAGTTGGATTAACGAAGACATCTGACTCCAGCTACCAGAATCGATTTTTTGTCGTAGGACATTTGGAAAAGAGAATGTTTCCATGACAATTAGCTTGCAAAGTTTATAAGATGTTCCAATTTATGAACAACATAAAAATTCGATTAAAGAAAAACAAAGAAAGTTTGTGCAGATAATACATTCTATGCGAGCGAATCCACGAGCGCTAAGTTAGTAGTGCTACGTTATACGTTAAGACAAGTCTTTGTTAAACTTTGTTACCGAAAACCTCGAAATTTCAAAAAATGTGTGTGAAATCTTATGGGACTAAGGTCATCAGTCCCTAAGCTTACGCACTGCTTAACCTAAATTATCCTAAGGACTTACACACACACACACCCATGCCCGAGGGAGGACTCGAACCTCCGCCGGGACCAGCCACACACTCCATGACTGCAGCGCCATAGACCGCACGGCTAATCCCACGCTGCTCGAAAATTTGCTAACCATTTTGGTTCAGATTTCTATATGATACTGTAATAAAAGTTCGGATGGAGATAGGATACATAGTTTCATTTATCTCGACCACCCTAAATAACTGTTTGTCCAGATGCAAATTACAAAATGGTCCAAGCAAATGTTCTTTAGCCGTCGGGCGGGGGGGGGGGGGGGGGAGGGGGGGAGGGAGGACATCAATCAGTATGATTGCCTTCGTTCCTGTATTTTTTATTCGGTAATTCGTTTCCTCTCCTAAAGACCTATTCAAACATGTATCACGGTGTACCATTCACTGAAACACAACGTTATTGATTATATAACACAACAATGACTTTGACGCTCCCAGCGCTTAGTGCAGGTACTCGGGGTAATGGAACACACCCACGTGCTGACGTTGACAGAGGACAATTGTAAACTGAGCCGTGCACGGCTCGTGTTCATGCCATTTATTGTTTGTCATCTTCTATTACGGTACTGCCGCCTCGTTTTCTTATTCCATTTACTGGCGTACCATCTGTGGAGCGACCGATAGTATCTCCGGGCAGTCGTGTGTCTCGCTGTCAGTTCGGGGCGGACCAGCAGTGCAGTCGGGACGCAGCAACAGTGAAGTCGGGGAAGGAGCGCCGGTGAGGCGCGGACAGCCAGTGCTGTCCAACGGCGGGAGACTGGAGCGGGACGACCGTTGGTTGGTCGTTCGGTTGGTCGTCTCATCGACCGACGTATGTTTGGTCCTTCCACCGTTTCCGGGCCTGACAGTTAGTCGGTTGGTGTGGAGCAGCGGGGAAATCTCCACGGCGCGTAGTTTGGCTGGGGACCGCTGGCGGCGTCTACACGCGGTCGGAGTGTGTGGTGCTGTTCCCATTGTTACGAGGTCCGTGGCTCGCCTGCCCTGGAGAAGAAAGTTGAGTTTTGACTTAATCTACCGGCAAGTCACGACTGTTGACATCGTGTCGTTTAGATTGCGTTGTCGGCTGTTGGGACATTCCCGCGAGCAACAACGAGCGTGTTCGAGTTGGCGAAGGTTTAGCCACCGTACGGTGGAGTCTCACTGTATTTCGTTATTTGCAATTGGAGTGCACCAGCGGAATCTTCTACCTTGTGGCCGTTAACGTTCCGGTTACCTGCCCTGGCCGTTGACGTAAATTCGGGCAGTGTATTTTCCTCATCGTGTTGTCGCTGTCCAGCACAGTGTGTAGTTTGACGGCTCAATGTATAATTGGTTGTGGGCGCCAATACTTTCTACGTTCTTCCATTGAACTACCTGTTCTTTGCTGGTAGGGTGGAGCGGAAGTTATCTTGTCGGTGGGTCCGTTAACTGTCTGTCGGTTGGGTTGTCGTCGGATCGAGAATGGTTGGGCCGACTGCCTGTGTCATCTAAGCGAGCGTTAGTATTTCAATTCCAGGCCGAACCTCGGAAACTTCTGAGCTCCGTTGAGTGTACTGCCTTTTCTTATTTGTTCTTGTTTTTTGTATTTGTATGGCTTCTAGCCGATTTTTGAATTAAGGTTGTTTTGCCCTTAAGGCGTAAGATTGTTTGGGCCTTCAGCCTAATTAAAGAACTGTTTTAAGGTAAGGCCTTTGGCCTTTTAAAAATTTATTTTGGTTTGAGTCTTAAGTTACTGGATTTCAGCCGATTTTAAATTAATGTGGTCGTGGCCTTAAGGCATGAGATTGTATGGCGTATTCAGCTGGTTATTAAGTTCTAAAAATTAATGCTGTTTTTTTTTAATTTTCTTGGCTCTTGGAATGTTTGGTCAAACAAATAAAGTTGTATGTTAGAATGTAACTGGCAGCCGCTTATTTTAGCCCCTTTCCACAATTTAAACTACCTGTCCTGTCCTGCGGGTTTATCAGGGCGTATCTACAGTTAACACTATTTTCCTGTGAATTATCTACTTTGTATGTTATAGTAACACTGTAATTATTACTCTTTTCCTGGTTATATTACTCACTCACCTTCTCGATTTGAACCACTAAGAACAAAGTCACAGTCTGTGTTATTCTAGTAATTTCTAATTCAATTGTTAGCTTTCTGCAGTAATCTTATACTTGTTAACACTGTTTTCTTGTGCTGGTAACATTGGCCTTGTAAGTCATCGTCTTACCTTCTCCAATGTGAACTGTACAGTGCACTGCCGGCCGAAGTGGCCGTGCGGTTAAAGGCGCTGCAGTCTGGAACCGCAAGACCGCTACGGTCGCAGGTTCGAATCCTGCCTCGGACATGGATGTTTGTGATGTCCTTAGGTTAGTTAGGTTTAAGTAGTTCTAAGTTCTAGGGGACTAATGACCTCAGCAGTTGAGTCCCATAGTGCTCAGAGCCATTTTGTACAGTGCACTAACTATTTTTCCTCATTTAATAAGGAGAGTAGCTGTTTTTACAGTCGTCACTCAGTCTCACAACGGATACTTCCTGCTCCCCACTCTCTCCGTATGCGCGCCTGTTTCCGCGTTTTGTTCTAGGGAAGTGCAACCGGCCTTGAACTCCATGGTTTCTCTAGTCCCCTACCTACCTGTGTGCGCCTCCCTCATACTCTGTCGCATCCTCCTCGCATACCTCAGGACACCGGCTCTACCAAAGCCCAGACCAGCCGCTGTCCCGACTTGCAAAAACGTGCAATCGTTACGGGCTCACCTGACAGAACTCATCTGCATATTTCGGGACCTCTTACTTTCATGGCTGAGCCCGATTATTCGTTCCAGCTCTGTAAGCCCCGATGACTGTATCTTTCTGAGACATGACAGGTGACACGGACGGGGTGTCGGTATGGCTGCATAATACGTATGCAGTTATTCCCAAATGTCGTGTTCACGTACAAAACACGAGGACAAACACTCCAAATACATGTTCATTGAAAGTGAGACCCTCAACGGAAGGTGTCTTATCTGTGTAATATAGTGTCTTATCTGTGTAATATACTACTCATCCGGAGCTGGACAGCTCTCTAGCTTTCAATCCGCAGTCTCAGATGACCACATAATTATTGTAACCGTAGACGCGAACATAAATTTTCTACACAACAGTCCTTCAGTTTCAGAATAGAAGCGTTTACTTTCTTGTCCAGATCTACACTGCTCCCACATGGGCAAATCCATCATACAGTAGACCCGCATAGTTCCATTGATTATTTTCGAAAGTAAGTCCCCAAACAGAGTAATTCGCAATGGTGAAAGTCTCTGCACGTGTCTTATGTGCACACGATGTAATATTCATGACGTACAATGTGCAAGAAACAAATTGCACGAGGCCACGTTCAGATATTTTAGGGGCATTATTATGTCTGAAATTACAGTTGACGCCTATCATATCTCTTGGCAGGGAATGAAGGAAATAACTTTGACATAAATTGCGAAGTAACTATTTTCACTGAGAGAGTCAATAATTTGCACGATGATCACGCTGCGATAAAAGCTATAAGGAGAAAACTTGCACCATGGCATACCGGTCAACTCAAACACCTCATGATGTCAGAGACGCAGCACACAGGAAATATAAACGGCACCCGATCTCAGAGAATCATCACTCCTACAAGCGACTGTGCAACAGAATTGTTCAGTCGGTGTGAAATGCAAAATTCAGATATGCCAACTCGATAGAGGACTTTCACAGGTCCTCCGTCTTGTGGAGAAATCAACAAAGCCTAGAACCAGACAAAAGTCAATCTGCTGTTGAACGTTTGGTTCCTACTGAGGTTCTAAATGAGTATTTTGCCACGCCTACATCTCTGTTTGATTACCAACGCACGAGGGCACAAACCGTCGGCTCTTGTGTTATCAGTAGTTGGTACGAAATGCCGGTAAGTCTTGAAATTGTGTGGAAGTCAACAGCGCTAATTCGTTCGGCAGCTGCAGGCCACGACAATATTACAATACAAATGATCAGTTTCCTCGTCGATCCATAACTCCCCACGATAATGTTAACCATTTTCTGACCTTCAACATCTTCCCAGTAGCCTTGAAAAAGGGACTCATAAAACCTCTACTCAAAAAGGAATCTGTCCAATAACCTTCCGACTACAGGCCCATTTGTATTCCACTAGTAATATCTAAGGCTTTAGGCCACACAGTTCATAATCAACAAACCCATTACTTAACATAAAACATTCTTGTGGATGAAAACCAGTCTAGTTTCCGCAAAAATCGTGGCACGATGCCTCCTCTCATAAAAGTGACTGACGAACTGCAACAAGTTGTGGACAAGTAAGAGGCGAGTATTGGGTGCTTTTTGAATTTGAGAAAAGCTGTCGGCACTATCGACTTTGAAATTTTCCGTACTTGCTGAACTCTAAAGTCAAAACTTTTCTTCAACTTCTGTACAAGTTCGACTCATAGCTTACCTACCGCATGTTATCTCCCATTGCAAATATCATTTATACGCTGACGACTTTCAGTTATACCTAAGAGCAAGCGAAAGAAATCTGCGCAGAGCCACCCAGAATGTAAATCCTGATTTACGAGTACATGCGTTCTCACAGTGGGTGCAGAACGTACGTTTGAAACCTAAACCGTCTAAGACGCAAGCAATCTTATTCGCCCACAAAAGACTTATTACTACTCAGTTCAGAGAATCTCTTTTACCCTTAATCCTAAACAGCACAGAAATAACCTTCTCCTCTCCTGAACCACCACCTTAACTGAACTGAACACAAAACTGCAGTTTGTAAGAAGGTGGCAGCATCATTTCATTCATTACACCAACATAAAAAACGTTTCCTCTCGGGTTTTAAAATAAATTCGTAGAGTCACTAATACTCCCTCTCCTTGACTATTGTGATCCTATGCTCTAAGGACTTTCGTATGATAGCTCCTGTCAGTTGTAACTGGCGATGTATGCTTGTGGGCGATACATTTGTGACGTATGCTGTTTCGACCATCACACCTGCCTATAAAGAATTACCATGGCTACGTGCCAATAAGTGTGGAGATTATCATGCCCTGCATTTGTTGTATCGTCTTCTTAATCGTTGCACCCCATCCTATTCATCTTCAACCCTTACACTACTGTCTGAACAACCAGCACAAATACACGTTCTCAAGGAAGTAAAATCTTCTCTGTACCAGTGCACAACATTGCCATGTTCTCTAAATCATTTTCCGTATCAGGAACCAGACTTTGGAAAAATAAAAATGGCTCTGAGCACTATGGGACTTAACATCTGAGGTCATCAGTCCCCTAGAACTACTTAAACCTAACTAACATAAGGACATCACACACGTACATGCCTGAGGCAGGACCCGAACCTGCGAACGTAGCGGTCGCGCGGTTCGAGACTGAAGTGCCTAGAACCGCTCGGCCACATCGGCCGGCTTGGAAAATTATTCCTAAACATATTAGACAAGCTAAAAGCCTTTCCATCTTCAAAAAACAGCTAATGGACAATCTTCTTTCACAACAGCTATCTCTTCTGCAGCTCACTCTCGTCAATCCTCCCTCCCCCTCCATTTTTCCCTCCCCTTGTCTACAGAGTTCTCCATTGAAATTCTCTTCTTTCGTAGCATGCACTGTCACTTCCACTTCAATGGCCTCTTTCACTATCCCAAATACCAAACAAGGCTTCAAAAGTGTTAAGCTATTCAATATCATTCTTGATGCCTCAATTATTTTATTATGATTATTATTAATGATATTATTTTTATTATTATTATTGTCAAATACTACTTTTTCTTAATAATGTAAACTATTATTATTCAGTTTTTTATGTAACAACTTATCAATATCATTCTTAATTCCGTATTTTATCCTAGTTATTTGTCCCACTATTGTTATTATTTTAGCTAATTATTACTTTTATTAATAACGCAGATTATTATTACTGTGATTATTTTGTAATTTTTTGTGTTTACTGTCCCTTGTCATGATAAATAAGCAACAAATAAATACATCTTAACAATAACTTCTGGTGTAAATTTGGATGTAAATAACAACTTAGTCACAGATAAGCAGATGCATACCATCCTGTTAGTGTTAAGACATTATTATAAGTAATACAGAGCAGGTGGTCGTAAAAGTAACTAATATTTAGGGTAAGAGCAGCGTGGACTAACGTGCACATTGAACTCTCCTCTGAAAAGGCAAAGAACAAACTAAGTTCAAAATCGAAAAATAGAGCTATGCTAAAAAATAATAGTGAAAATGTTAATAAAGGAGATCACTCAATGAGAATAGGACCTTTCCGCAAGTTAGTAATAGTATGACTACTGCTGCCTTTGATAATATAACATGTCGATATTGCACTCCTTGCTTCATTGCTGGCTTCGGGAACTTTTGGAAGCGGGGTGCGCCTTTACTGTGAGGGACCACTGTCCTCATGTATAGTGATAACACTGTCCGAGCTCCTGGGGGTCTTGCACCGCGGATATGTAATGTACAGAATTTAGTAGAAAATGCATTACGTCGGTCTGCGGGAGAAAAGTATCTCATCAACTCCGCGGAAATGCGCGAGGGATTAAGTAAGGAATTTATGGTTGATGCAGTGTCGCGTTGGTTATCAGTAATTACCTTGAAGACAACTAATGTGGCTACAGTGCTAATTTGAAAAAAAATCATTAAATGTTAAACGACACTTGTGAACGCAGTCATTGTTACGAAATTACGTCCCGTAACTCAAATTTTACTGTTATCATTTTAAGGTGACATTTTCCATGTTTTAATTGAATAACATTATTATCTGAGAAGCATAAGACAAACGTATTCGTTTTAGGCCCATGGTAAGGTTATTTTCGTAGCGAAAGTAATGCACTTGAGTTTGGGGAAAGGCTTTTAACAAAGAGAGGAGTGAGGAGTTTTACATTGGACATACCATGCGGCGACGACTCCTTTTTCGGTGAAGAACGGGGAAGTTGTGTGCAGTAATGAGAATTAACTCTGAGCAGTAGGGCTACGAGTCTACGTGAGGGGAAAGCGAGAGCCAATAAAAAGTGTGTGAAGAGGACTTCGACTGAAGTGAAGCAGCACAGCAACCAGAAGTCGCAGAAGCAAATTAAGTGCTGCAATAATGCCAACTGCTCGTAGTTTGAAACTGCTGCTGTATGCGAAACTTTTCAATTATTTGGCGTGTGACGAAATTCGAGCAGAGGAAATTAGTTATTGGTTGTGTTTTATACTTCGAACTTTCTAGTACACAAATGTCCTCAGAAAAGGAACAGGTATGATAGTTAAGTGTTGCAGGAGTGCCGTTCAATAGGGAGGAAGGAAAGGTGGAGGTAATGGAGGCAATTAATTTTCAGAATAGATAGTTCTCAATATTTAACGGATATAATGAGAAGAGGCGATAATAAGTTAGCGAACCGTGGAAATTAAATTTGAAAAAAGGTGAAAAAGAAGATTAATGAGGAAAAGATCACGAAAATTAGTGAGGATATGCTTTAATTTCAGAAAGAAATCGAAGGAAGGTAGATAAGTTAGACGCAGTGCATCTAGCAATAAAACAAGCAGAAGGATGTAAAGAAACGAAAAACACTCCAGAATGTTAGATACAATCGGAGTCACAGCTACAAGCAACATCAGACACCAAACTGTAGGCCGTTGTACCCAATGTGAGAGAATGTGAAGAGAAAATCGCGGGTGAAGTAAATTCAGTGGTTAAGAATGTTAGAGAAGTAACGGTGGAGAGATATGAAGTGAGACAAAAAGAGATACACAAGGACACAGGGAATTAGATGCGAAACGCAACTATTTTTCCAGAATGTTCGACGCCTATTTAGGAGTAGTTGGAAGTACCATCAGAGGACGTGAGAAATAAAGAATCGATAGACATGGAACAAACAGAGGTATTAAGCCCAAAAAAATGACATGAAAACGGGAAGAACTAGAGGAAACGCTAACTTGCTTCTCACAAAGACACCGGTGACGACTTTGCCTAATGGCTCAGTAGTGAGTCGTTGAAATGGGGCGTGGTACACGAACCATGTGAAGAGATCTTGTTTGAAGATCGATACGTTGAGGAACCACAGGCGTTCTGGCGTGAAACTGAGAATTTCCTTAATTAAATATGAGTTACTAAAGCCCACTCTTGGCACAACAAGCAGTAGGAGGATACTAAGAGGTATCAAAGCTTTCATAAAACAATACCACTATGCCGTAAACTAGTGGAATCAGTAGAAAATTGAATATTGCTGAGCTACCGACGCTGTAGAATAGTTACAAAGTTTTACGAAGAATGCAAGAGATTTCGGCTTCGTGCTGGTATCACCAGTCGGCAACAGGATAAACTCATAGTCTATTCTTTTGTGACAGTCGAAAGTATGGCATACTATGAAGTTATTCTTCTGCGATAGACGATTTTACGACGTTCTCGCATTTCATTAACTTTTTTAACTGAATCGTTTCGTACTATTTAATTGTCACTGTTCAAGTGTGTTCACTAACAAATGCATTGTAATGGCATCCCGGACTTATTTCATCTAAATTAGCTACCCGTGCGCCCACTTACAATCACAGATCATCGGCTTGCATCTTTTGACGAACCCAGTGAGCTAGAAGAACTGCTTTAACGGACAACATCAACAAGAGATTCACCGAAAACACTTAGGAGATAATTCTACATACTGACTCATTAAGCCAAGCCAGGGAAGGAGATAGCTTAACTAGCGCAGTCTGGGGAGGGAAAGCATGACCAGTTATATTTTACGTCACGTATACTAACTTCTACAAGCTCGTAGTTAAACTGAGAAACGTTTATGGATGTTTAACACCGCGAGATCTTGAAGACTGAATTAGAATTCAACACGGTACGAAACTACTCTAAGCCCGAACAGGCTCAACACACGAAAATTACAAAGACTACCAAACCTCAGATTTAAGTGTTGACCCCAGGTCAACAATAATAACACTATCCACTGAAACACCACACGAAATATTTCAAAGCATCACAACCATCGCCTTCGAAAACTTGTAAGTTGTTGAACGTGTGTGGTTAGATTACTGGCCATAACAGAATAGATCCTGTGTGTTCAGCTGCATCCAAAAAGCTGTGAACGAGGCAAAATGGGCGCCCACTTTTATAAACATGGTCACTCTACCCCAGGAAATTCCAAGAACTCATGTCATTCACTTACCAAAGAAACCAGTAGTTCTATTTGCATCATGTTATACAAGAATCCAAATTTAAAACCAGATGCGATAAAAGAACCGTACTAAAAACCTGATTTGATTACACTTACCAGGTTGTTAAGTATAAGAAGATGAATAATTACATATTTCAGTTGCAGTTACCAATTTTCAGTCTTTGCTCATTCAGCCTTGAGTAATTACCGTACCCATTTGTATGACATGTCTGTTTTGTAGGAAATAACCTGCTCTTTTCAGTGCTGCCATCTAAATCATTGTATCTTTAACAACATTTAAACTACGAGCGAAACGATGCCTAATTCTGAATAATTAAAACTGACAGTCAAACATATAAAACTTATAGTCTGAATGTAGTAGGTGAAGCAGTACACGTTTTCCAACACATACTGCCATGCAGGAAGTGTAACTGTTTTTGTTTATTAATTGGGCTAGGTCTCAGATAGATTATATAACGGTAAGACAGATATTCAGGAATCAGGTTTTAAATTGTAAGACACTTCCAGTGGCAGATGTGGACTCTGACCACAATCTATTGGTTATGTACTGTAGATTAAAACTGAAGAAACTGCAAAAAGGTGGGAATTTAAGGAGATGGGACCTGGATAAACTGAAAGAACCAGAGGTTGTACAGAGTTTCAGGGAGAGCATAAGGGAACAATTGACAGAAATAGGGCAAAGAATTACAGTAGAAGAAGAATGGGTAGCTTTGAGGAATGAAATAGTGAAGGCAGCAGAGGATCAAGTAGATGAAAAGACGAGGGCTAATATAAATCCTTGGGTAACAGAAGAGATATTGAATTTAATTGATGAAACGAGAAAATATAAAAACATAGTAAACGAAACAGACAAAAAGGAATACAAACGTCTTAAAAATGAGATGGCAGGAAGTGCAAAATGGCTAAGCAGGGATGGCTAGAGGACAAATGTAAGGATGTAGAGGCGCATATCACTAGGGGTAAGATAGATGCTGCCTACAGGAAAATTAAAGAGACCTTTGGAGAAAAGAGAACCACTTGCATGAATATCAAGAGCTCAGATGGAAACCAAGTTCTAAGCAAAGAAGGGAAAGCAGAAAGGTGGAAGGAGTATATAGAGTCTATACAAGGGCGATGTTCTTGAGGACAATATTATAGAAATGGAATGTAGATGAAGATGAAATGGGAGATACGGTACTGCGTGAAAAGTTTGACTGAGCACTGAAAGACGTGAGTCGAAATAAGGCCCGGGGAGTAGACAACATTTCATTAGAACTACTGACAGCCTTGGGAGAGACCAGCCTAACAAAACTCTACCATATACTGAGCAAGATGTATGAGACAGGCGAAATACCCTCAGACTTCAAGTAGAATATAATAATTCCAATCCCAAAGAAAGCAAAGGTTGACAGATGTGAAAATTACCGAACTATCAGTTTAATAAGCCGCGGCTGCAAAATACTAGCACGAATTCTTTACAGACGAATGTAAGAACTGGTAGAAGCCGACCTCGGGGAATATCAGTTTGGATTTCGTAGAAATGTTGGAACATGTGAGGCAATACTGTGTAAGTAGGCTGTTTAGGTTTTCTTATACAGCACAGCCAGTGATTTTCATAGAGAGCGCTACATGGCGTTACCAATAAGAAAACCTAAACAGCCTGCTTACAACTGACCCTACGACTTACCTTAGAAAATAGATTAAGGAAATTCAAACCTACGTTTCTAGCATTCGTAGATTTAGAGAAAGCTTTTGACAATGTTGACTGGAATACTCTCTTTCAAATTCTGAAGGTGGCAGGGTTAAAATACAGGGAGCGAAAAGCTATTTACAATTTGTACAGAAACCAGATGGCAGTTTTAAGAAGCGTCGAGTGGCATGAAAGGGAAGCAGTGGTTGGGAAGGGAGTGACACAGGGTTGTAGCCTCTCCCCGATGTTATTCAATCTGTATATTGAACAAGTCGTAAAGGAAACAAAAATAAAATTCGGAGTAGGAATTAAAATCCATGGAGAAGAAATAAAAACGTTGAGGTTCGCCGATGACATTGTAATTCTGTCAGAGGCAGCAAAGGACCTGGAAGAGCAGCTGAACGGAATGGACAGCGTTTTGAGAGGAGGATATAACATAAACATCAACAAAAGCAAAACTAGGATAACGGAATGTAGTCGAATTAAATCGGATGATGCTGCGGGAATTTGATTAGGAAATGAGACGTTTAAAGTAGTAAATGAGTTTTGCTATTTGGGGAGCAAAATAACTGATGATGGTCGAAGCAGAGAGGATATAAAATATAGCGTTTCTGAAGAAGAGAAATTTATTAACATCGAGTATAGATTTAAGTGTCAGGAAGTCGTTCCTGAGCGTATTTGCATGTAGTGTAGCCATGTATGGAAGTGAAACATGGACGATAAATAGTTTAGACAAGAAGAGAATGGAAGCTTTCGAAATGTTATGCTATAGAAGAATGCTGAAGATTAGATGGGTAGATCACATAACTAATGAGGAGGTATTGAATAGAATTGGAGAGAAGAGAAATTTGTGGCACAATTTGACTAGAAGAAGGGATCGAATGGTAGGGCACATTCTGAGACATCAAGGGATCACCAATTTAATATTGGAGGGCAGCGTGGAGAGTAAAAATCGTAGAGGGAGACCAAGAGATGAATACACTAAGCAGATTCAGAAGGATGTAGGTTGCAGTAGGTACTGGAAGATGAAGAAGCTTGCACAGGATAGAGTAGCATGGAGAGCTGCATCAAACCAGTCTCTGGACCGAAGACCACAACAACAACAAATTGTGCTAACTATAGTTGAATATCTGACGAAACTGATTCCACATATCACTTGATAGTCTTAATCTATATACCAATTGTATCTTCTCTCTCTCTCTCCTCTTTAAGATAGGTCGTCTTCCCTCACTGAAAATACTATGGTTCGCACTTCGCCTGCGCAAATGCAGATAAAGCTATACAGTTCTTTGTGCGTGCTGCCAGGGCGTACATGACGTCATATCCAGGTCCGTGCAAAGTTTGAGGGATCTGCACGCTGTCAGTGCCTCACCTCACGGGGCCACCGTGTATGCCTGCGAGCTGTCGGTGCCCCGCCGGCCGTCCGGCCTCTGCACTGCGGCAGGCATGAACTAAATGCCTGGCATGGCCAAAACCATTCAACTCTGGTCACCTTATAGCACGTTCTGTCACAGCCACCACAGAGGGGCCATATTGTCTGTCACCTGGTCAGTCAGTCATCCAGACTGTTACTCCCACAACAACTGAAAAGGCTGCTGCCCTTCTTCAGGAACCACTTGTTCAAATAAACCCATTTTTTCCCTTATGACCACCAATGCTGGTATTATGCCGCGGCTTTGCAAAAACTTCCCAAACTCTCGACACTTACAAATACTCCACGTCTTACCCCAACGCACCTTCAATCGCCCCCTCCCCCGTCTCAGAAAATGAAATCGGCTCCGATGTTTGTACGTCTTACTCACTACAATTCGTCTCAATCTATCCCACTTCACAACCCCCCCTCCTCCCTCTCCTAATCCCTTACCCCTTCCCCTTTTCATACAATAGCCTTCCCCAACCACTAAACCTTTCCTCCCTTCCCGCCTTCCTACTATCCACCTACCTCCATTTTCATAGATACTACCCAAAAGTGTATTTCTTTACTCCCAAATACACACACACACACACACACACACACACACGCACACACAGACACACACACACACACACACACACACACACACACACACACACACGGAGTCGAACACCTAAAACAGTGAACTTTTCTCTCCCCGCAGTAGTTTTCCCCAGTTTAAGTCCTTCAGATGTTTAACGAAAATGCAGAGTTTCTTTTTAATGAACACATCACTGTCCTTCTCAACGTGCTTTAATTCGTGTTTTTTTTATCTTTATGTGTGACTCTATGATTCTAATCTTTTAAAAAAGGAGAATAACGTTGCCGTTTACGCAGATAACGTAATACAGTTATCTTTTCGGAAATTTTAAAAACATTTTTAAATCTGCATCGTTATATTTTGTTGCAAGTCTTTATTTATATTGTAAAGGGTTTGAGCTGAAGAGTAGGATATTGCACAGCTGACAGCCACTTCCCGTCCATGTGGGACGAGGCAGCTTAAATAACAATTAAAAAAAAAATTAGTCGGCCGACACACCATTCCCCTCCTATCATTTTCCTCCCCACATTGCACATTCTGTTTTATTTTTAATTATTCAGGTTCATTAGTATTAATTAGTTTCTTGATACCAATATATTTCCATTTTTAATATGGGACATGAAGAGGGATGGGGTAAATTCAAGGGAACTTTAGTAAGAGCGGTGGAAGGAATATGTGGGAGATGGGAGGACAAGCAACAAAAAGAGATGCGAAAAAACACACTGGTGGAATGATAAAACAAAGGAGAAGAATAATAGAGACTTCAGGGTATGGTTCCAAAAGAGAACAGCAGTGACAAGAGAAGAGTATCAGGCAAGAAAGAAAGAAGCAAAAAGAGTGGTGGCGGAGGAAAGAAGAAAGTGGATGGAATAGTGGACCAGAATGATGGAGGAGGATAGTGAGGTTCAAAAAAGGTGTTATATAGAACGATTAAAAGTAAGAGGCAGAACGGTGCGACAGATTATACACGAATAGTGAACAAAAGTGGAGAAGATGTAGAGAATAAGGGGTAACATCAAGAATATGTGGAAGAGGTACTTTGAAAAACTCCTGAAGCTGAATGGAGACCTGGATGAGAAGGAAAAAGCCGAGGAGAGAAAAGAGGAGGAACAGCAAATAGGAGGGAAGTGGAAGAGGCATTGAGCAAGAAGAAGGGAGAGAAGTCAACAGGTCTGGATGAGGGAAGTGTAGAGATAGTGAGAGCAGCAGGAGAGGTGGGGATACAATGGCTATATCGAGTAATGAAAATTGTGTGGAGACAGAAGATGATCCCAGAAGACTGAAAGAAGGGAATAATTGTCCAGATCTTTAAGAAGGAAAATAGAAAAGAGTGTAATAAATATTGGGGGATAACATTGATGAGTCATTGTGCAAATATTTTTGAAAAAATTTTGAAAGCTCGAATTCGGGCAAAATCAGAAGGGAGAATGAGAGAGTAGAAACATGGCTTCAGAACAGGAAGGTCCACGGTGGCTCTAATTTTTGCTGTAAGACAACTGCAGGAACAGCACTATGAATATGGAATCGATCTACTAATGACCTACCTGGACACTGAAAAAGCGTATGATAGTGTACGTAGAAACAAAGTGTGGAAATCCCTGGAGAACAGAGAAGTAGCAAAACAGATTATTTCGAGGATAAGGGAAATGTACCATGGAAGTGTGAGCTGTGTGAAAGTGGGAGGAGAGAGATCATCTTGGATTGAACAGAAGAATTTCTTGAGGCAGGTAATTGCACTTTCACCATTACTCTTCATTGTAGTGATGGATGCTGCAATGACTACAGTAGCACAAATAACTGGTGGAAGGAACATGAAAGCTACGGTGTTTGCAGATGATTTGATGATTTGGGGAAATGAGGAGGAGCAAGTATAAGAGCAGTTTGAGGTATGGGAACGAACAGTACGAGAACATGGGATGAAATTTAGTATAAGTAAGAGTGAGATGATTATCACAACAAGAAAGAAGGAGAGAGGAACAACTGGAATGACAATTGGTGGGGAACGATTGAGGAGAGTGGAGAGTTTGAAGTACTTAGGAAGCCTGATACAGGAAGATGGAAAAAACGACAGCGAAATATACGAGCGGGGGAGAAAAGCAGAAGCTAAAAAAAGGTTCAAATGGCTCTGAGCACTATGGGACTTAACACCTGCGGTCATCAGTCCCTTGGACTTAGAACTACTTAAACTTAACTAACGTAAGAACATCACACTCATCCATGCCCGAGGCAGGATTCGAACCTTCCACCGTAGCAGCAGCGCGGTTCCAGACTGAAGCGCCTAGAGCCGCTCTGCCACAGCGGCCGGCTAAAGCAGAAGCAGTTCGGAAGAGTGTCAGAAGCATGATATGGAGCAAGGATGTACCCCAAGTCAGTGAAAAGGTTACACACCGCTCATACTACGTCCTGATCCTGACATATGCGTCAGCAACCTGGCCTATGAACGGAAGAGAGAAAAGCAAAGTACAAGCTAGTGAGATGAAATTTTGAGAAACAGTATTGGAGTGACAAAGATAGACAGGTTAAGAAATGAGACGATCAGAGAGTTAATGAAGGTGGAACCATTACAGGAAGAGATAGAGAAGGCTGAGATAGTATGGACACGTTAAGAAAATGAAGGAGCAGAGAATACCCAGGAGGATACACGAGATGAAACTGGAAGGAAAGAGACCAAGAGGAACACCGAGAGACAGATGGCTGAAAGGAGTAGAGGAATGCGTCCAGAAGAAAGGAGAAGACTGGACCAAGGTAAAGACGGAGAGATGGTGGCAGGACGATGAAGAGGCCTATATTCCACACAGACCCGGCCGAAGGCTGGAAATTGTCCAAGATGATGATGATGATGAATATGTGACATGTACAAGTAATCACAACTTTGACGTAGAAAGATTTCATGCGGTGACGTACACATCATTCCCAAACTGTATTTATGACTATTACATTAATGCTTATATACACTGATCAGCCAGAAGATTATGAGCACCAACCTACTACCGATATGAAGTCCAGGCGACAGCAACGTCACCTGGCAATGACTTACTGCTGGTCAGCCACACTCAAGGTGCACGTAGCATCAATGAGCGTGCTGTCCATGTGTAGAATGGGGAACGGGCGCAATCTGAGTTTGACGGAGGCAGATTGTGATGGGCCGGCGACACGGCACAAGCATTTCGGAAACCGCACGACTCTTCGGATGTTCCAGGAGTGTTGTGGTGAGTGTATTCAACACATGGCGCAACCTAGGTGAAACCACGTCCGCATGTCGTGGCGTGGGTGGCCGCCCCTCATTACATATATCGGACGTCGTAGGCTGGGCAGACTGGTAAAACAGGACAGGCGGCGAACTATGGCGGAACTAACATCAGACCACTGCTGGGCAGAGTACAAGTGTGACTGAACATACAGTGCACCGAATACTCCTAACAATGGGGCTCAGCAGCCGGCGAGCCATGCGTGTGCTAATCTTGACACCACGTCATCGGCAACTACGACTGAAATGGGCACGTGACCATGGGCACTGGACGTCGGCGCAGTGGCAGAGCGTTGCGTTTCCTTCTTCCTCGTGCCGATGGGAGGGCGCGAATTTGTCGTCTTCCAGGGGAACAGCTCTTTGACACTTGTACTGTGAGGCGGAGACAAGCTGGCGGCGGCTCCATTATGCTCTGGGAAACATTCACGTGGGCATCCATGGGTCCAGTTGAGCTCGTACAAGACACCATGACGGCCAAGGAGTATCGTACACAGGTTGCATGCCACATACACTCCCTCATAACGATCGTGTTTCCCGACGGCAGCGGCATTTTTCAACAAGACATCTACATCTACATTTATACTCCGCAAGCCACCCAATGGTGTGTGGCGGAGGGCACTTTACGTGCCACTGTCGTTACCTCCCTTCCTGTTCCAGTCGCGTATGGTTCGCGGGAAGATCGACTGCCGGAAAGCCTCCGTGCGCGCTCGAATCTCTCTAATTTTACATTCGTGATCTCCTCGGGAGGTATAAGTAGGGGGAAGCAAAATATGTTCGATACCTCATCCAGAAACGCAGCCTCTCGAAACCTGAACAGCAAGCTACACCGCGATGCAGAGCGCCTCTCTTGCAGAGTCTGCCACTTGAGTTTGCTAAACATCTCCGTAACGCTATCATGCTTACCAAATAGCCCTGTGACGAAACGCGCCGCTCTTCTTTGGATCTTCTCTATCTCCTACGTCAACCCGACCTGGTACAGATGGCACACTGATGAGCAATACTCAAGTATAGGTCGAACGAGTGTTTTGTAAGCCACCTCCTTTGCTGATGGACTACATTTTCTAAGGACTCTCCCAATGAATCTCAACCTGGCACCCGCCTTACCAACAGTTAATTTTATATGATCGTTCCACTTCATATCGTTCCGCACGCACACTCCCAGATATTTTACAGAAGTAACCGCTACCAGTGTTTGTTCCGCAACCATATAATCATACAATGTATTCCCAATACACTACATTTGTCTATGTGAAGGGTCAGTTGCTACTCCCTGCACCAAGTGCCTTCCGCTGCAGATCTTCCTGCATTTCGCTGCAATTTTCTAATGCTGCAACTTCTCTGTATACTACAGTATCATCCGCGGAAAGCCGCATGGGACTTCTGACACTATCTACTAGATCATTTATATATATTGTGAAAACCAATGGTCCCTTAACACTCCCCTGTGGCACGCCAGAGGTTACTTTAACGTCTGTAGACGTCTCTCCATTGAGAACAACATGCTGCGTTCTGTTTGCTAAAAACTCTTCAATCCAGCCACACTATGTTTATCAGGCGACAGTGCGGGACTGTATCGAACGCCTTCCGGAAGTCAAGGAAAATGGCATCTACCTGGGAGCGCCATGTCACAAGCATAGGAATGTGATGGTGTGGTTCGAGGAAAACAGTGGCGAGTTCCATTTGATGTGCTGGCCCCCAACTCGCCAGACCTAAACCCGATCGATTGGGATATGATTGAACGTGACGTCAGAGCTCATCGCTCCTCCCCCCGAAATTTACGGGAATTGGGTGACTTGTTTATGAAGAAATGGTGTCAGCTCTTTCCAGCGACGTACCAAGGCCTTATTGCTTCCTGCCAAGACACGTTGCCGCTGTTAGCCGTGCCAAAAGTGGACATACCGGCTATTAGGTAGGTGGTAATGATGTTGACCAGTGGTGATAACTGTACTGATTTTGTATTAACGTCTTAGGTGCCTCGCGATGAAGTTATCAATTTCGAAATTGATCGTAATAGAGGATCAAATACAGCTGTCTGGAATTAATTTCAAAATAAAAAGAAGAAAAGCAGTTGTTCTGCGCAACAACTACATAAAATGAACAGCGGCTGTTGATAACCCATAACAAATTGCTGTTAGGCTTATACAGTTCGACAACAGACTTCAGTGAAGCGCGCAAACTGTGAAGTTGAAAACGTTTGAAGAAGAGAAGTTTCAGATCCAACACAAATTTCATATACAGACACACAGACGCAGACAACCGTATAGTTTCCAATTCAGCCGCTTAGTGTATGAGATCTTCGAAGCATTGTCACCTCGCTGAGCTACCATTAGCCAAACAATATGATGTTTCCCTCCTACTGCGTCCTGTGAGCAGTTTGAAGGCGCCAGCAGACACATGTGGGATCGTCTACAACACTTTATGATGCACAAGGCTAAAGCTGGAATTTTGAATTGTTTAGAATTAGGCTGGGAACTGATAATATTGTGAAGAATAATGATAAAACCAGTGATTACCCTTGGCTTCACTAACTCTACCCATGACTTAAGCTAAGTTTGCTACCTCCATTCAGTAATGTTCTGAAATTCTCAGGCCACACCTATACAGGCAGCGCAGCTTTGGACTTATCTAGGCAGTCTCACAGCGTTGTATCGACTGCCTCTCATTACTCACTCTGCACCCACCTATTAACCACGCTCTACAGCCCCTTGCATGATAACTTCTTACCTCATTGTTATCAATTCATTAACTGTCGGATCGCCAGACCAGGGTTATATCTACTGTCCCTGATATTAGACCAGCCCTATGTGAGATTAAGAGTTGTTGAGTTCATATTCCACCACCGTTTCATCGCCTCTGGCACCTTATCTAGAAAGTTCCTGGCTCTTGTGATGCCGGCTTCTGCGGTCACGACAGCTGACATCATTATCTCATTTCCAGATCCGGCTAACTCAGGGTGGCACTTCTGTCGACAATAGTATTTGAAACAGGGCTCAGGCATCAGTTGAGTCCAGAACACCCTGTGTATGACCACAGCCATTTGGCAGTGCCTTAAGCAAAGTGTTATCTCCGAGTACACAGAAGCCACTAGTTTCTCTCAGCCGTGGCTCTGTCTTCGCTGGTTTCTAACTAACACTTACCATTGTAAATCTTAGAGGTGTGATTACGTTGCGTGTGATGACATCCTTCCCTAGGAAAAGTTTGTACAGTGCCCAAGGAAAGTAAAGGCTCACTCTTTGGAAACGTCGTAATTGTCTCCCAGTTCGACGCAGAACTTTGAAATTTGGCTCAAAGATGGCCGCAACCTTCCTCTTTAAAGGTGCGAAAGGCCGGTTCCCCTCAACGGTACCCTTGGACTCAGACGTTCGTGTGAGCTGCCAGGTAGACTAATAATGTTAAATTGGCACCAAATTCCAACACAATTCTGCTTCGCGTCACTGTGGACGTGTCATACGATGTGAAGGTTGTCACCCCGTAGTTTGATGTCTCTGCAACGGAGAACAGAACCGTGATGCCTAACGTTGAAATCACGCGTGTTTGTTATGGGTGACCGAGGAAAACGTTTCACACACAGCGCTCCCAGAATCGACGCGAAAAAGGCCTAGGAGGTGGCATAAAGTATGGTATCGAACAGAGATAGCGTTTCCACTTCAAAGTTGGCAACGCGAATCGATACCGAAGACATTAGCGACGACGTATGGCAGGCGCTCCTCAAGACCACGCCTCCCTAACAGCCTTTCAGCGCCCTCACGCTGAGGTAAATATATTTATATGTTTTTACGATGCCATTATGGCCTTATCACTTTAGGACATGGTGTAAAAAAGACCTGAGGATGGTCATTACGGACTGAAACCGGTCGTCGTCTAAAGAATTCATATTGTGATCAAAGAGTGAAATAAAAAACGTTTGACAGTATTGGAGCTCTGTATACAGTAACATGTCTCAGTTGGTGAAATATAGTGTCGAGCATGCCAGATCTCGCCCAGTTCGAGACCTCAGCTACAACAGTCATCATCATCGATTAAAATGACTTCTTTAGTGGTTCAAATGGCTCTGAGCACTATGGGACTTAACATCTATGGACTTCTTTAATGTTGCAGTTGGAGTTCCAAGAGAACAGTTTGTTAATTAGTACATCAAGTGATGCTACGCTAGTCTATGACAGTTGTAAATTATCCAGTAATCCTGTGGCAACGAAGTGTGTCGACGTTAAGTTTATTGGTTTGCGTAATAAAGTGAATTTACGTAATAAAGTGAAGTAATATTTCATGTGTTCTAGTTTGATCGGCCTACTCACACAGGAATCATAGAACCCACAGTTCTGGCTGGATGAAAGTAGTTCCGGCCGGTCACAACATAAATGGCGTCAATGAAACCATTTCTTTCCTAGGGGCGTTTATTTTCACATATTTCTAATCACATGCTTTTCAACGACTGATGACAACAGTTGTCTAATTCAGTGCTCAGTGGTGCCGACCCTTAACTTGTTATCTACCTAGTAAGTTACAATTCGGCAGTTAAAAATTCAATAAATGCTATAAGTACATTGAGCAACTTTAGATGAGACCTGAAGTGGCTCTCAAAAAAAGACAGTGATAGTAGGTGTAAAAGCTGCAGTGCTCGGTATTGTGATTAGAGCTCGCAGTCGCAACATGATTTTTGAAGTTTTACTGGTAATGTAAATGTAGTGGGACTAAGGCCTGCCGTCGCGTAGGCCGTTCGCCGTGTGCAAGTCGATTTCACGCCACTTCGGCGACTTGCACGTCGATGAGGATGAAATGATGATGATTAGGACAACACAACACGCAGTCCCTGAGCGGAAAAAAAAATCTCCTCCCAGCAAGGATTCGAACCCGGGCCCTTAGAACTGACATTCTGTCACGCAGGCCGCTTTTTTTTCCCCATTTTGTTCAGTATAGTTCGTTGCGTTTGGTCTGTCCGCACGTCACATGACGTCCGTTCAAGTTGATCGTTGATTCCTTTACTCAGTTTTTTTTCTACTACCGAGGACACTCTGAGCTACCGCGCCGGCACACACAGTATAGGGTGTTGGCGTCTCCTGTTGAAGTAATGTTTCGTGGTAGGAGGAAGTCTGGAAACTGCTATTCCAAGGCGGAAAGCTCCAGGGTTAGAGACTTTGCACGACCACATTCGATAGCGATGTTACTCGACATACATCACGTTGCCAGTGGGTAACACAGCCATACATTAATTAAACGAATGTGGCAATTTTTCACTGAGGCTGTGTTTATTTAATGAACGCGGCATTTTTACACTTACACTTAATTTATTAAATGAATGCGGTACCTTTCCATTTGGGATTTATTTATTTGATGAGTGCGGCAGTGTTTCACCTAGGGCGAATTTATTTAAACTTCTTTAACGTTTCACGACTACTTTGGTCTTATTTACTCCATGTTTATTCGTGTTATCCAGTTCTTATCTCGAGAATGGTGCCATACGTGCAAAACTGGCAGCACATTCACATTATGTACTTCATTTCGTTCTATTTTGCAAATTTAACTGCACTTGATAGTTTGACAAACAGTTTGTAACGTCCCCACAGAAAATACCCTCTACCACGCACCAGTTAATCATTGTCAATCAAACCATCCACATTCATTCACTTTGGAAAAGTATCTGATCTGATTTTCTCGTAACATATGCGGCGACAGCTAGACGACGCCAAAGTATTTTCTAGCGTGTTTATTCTTTGAAATAACAGCGATGCATATATGCATTCTCCATGGTTGTTAGAGTGGTAACTAGGACAGCTTCTGGAGTAGGGATTGAGGGATTGACGTATTTCTGAGAATTACATATTCTGATTTTCTTCTCGCTAAATCGAGCGAATTAACTTTTGTGCCACTAGCGGTTTGTTTGAATAGAAAGAGAGTGTAAACGGAAAATAATTAAGACGTGCAATCACCGGAGATCTGGACATGTAACGGAGATGGATTTAATACACAATTTCCTTCATAAATAAGGTTTGTGACTTTTCTTCCGGAGTGAATGAACGAATGAATTTTTTCTGAACCATTTGATGATCACGTTGGCCCTGTAATTAGTGGGGAAGTTTCAGCTGTGTCGAAGAGAGCCTGCAATCACTGAGTCTGTGTTAAATTGTCAAAAAAGGCTTCGTACACATCTGGAATTCGCAATCTTTCGTAAAAGGAACAAATTGTCCACACGATTGATTCTCCCGACTGAATACAGTGTTTAACAGTAACAATAAATGTAAAGATCTCTTACAGCAAGCCAGCCGCTGATTACCAAGACGAAGGACTCCACCAAAGATCCTATTTGGCTGATTTCACGTAATGAAATATTGTAATAAAAACTGTACATAGATAAAGGAGAGAAAGAGAGAGAGCGAATGAAAATAGAGATAATACTAATAATCCTCCATTAGTCTTACTTTTCGCCTGTCTTATCACGGATCAGCCAAGACACGGGAGGCCCTTACATTACTGTATAGATTTATGTGTGAAGGTGAAAGGTTCTTAAAGGCAACAGATACACGTCTATACAGACAAGACATTACACAAAGTTAGCGGCTAGCTGCATTCATCATCTATTCATAGAGGAAGAGACGACTACTTATTATTATCTTGTTAAAAGTTGGTGCTCATAATGGAGGAATCTGCAAAGATATAATGCTGCAGCCAAACCATGGAGGCAAAAATGAGACGTCAAAACCTGAAGCCAGCTTCCACCTTCCTTGCCCCTAAACATTACCCTGAGGCGTTTTCATTCTGTCCAGAACAGGAATCGCAGAACACACCGAGTTTACGAACCACTAGACAAAATTTCCGGTCAGATATGCCACAACATTGAACAGACTTCATCAGTTCCTTTGTTAGAAAGTGTTTTGTCATATGTATAAAATACAGATTTCTCAAAAAAAGCAAATGAATATTGAATGTGTAAAATGATAGTTGTCGGCGTTAATTTGCTTCATTGGTTGAAATATTAGGAAGAGAAAGAGTCTTCTGGTAACCCACAATGATTGCTTTTTTAATCACATATTCTTTTGGACTTCAAACGATCAGCATGTTTACTTTCGTAACACTTGTCTGAATCCCTCACAAGCACTTCATTCATAGTCGATGGTTGTTGTTTCTGCTTAATCAAATTTTGTATGTCAGTCGCATCTTTCACGTGTTTATCTCTAAATCAAGTTTAGAACAGTCAGGTCTAAAAGTAAGTCGACATTGTTCGTATGACAAAGGGTTTGGATGATTTTTTTTTTCTTTGAGCACAACAGATGTAACTTTCAAATATTAAGTTCTTCTTATAAATGTAGCCATTCGCTATTATGAATGCCCTAAAGTAATTTGCGTCCTCTCATTGTCCGTATATGTAGATGCACACTGGATGCGGTTTATCGTTTAAGTTTGTTTGGTCTAGCGTTATGTTCTTCTCTGGTCTCCGCATGTGCTTTCCACGTAGTTGCCAACGCCTTTTTAAGAGTAATAAGACGTCTGTTGGTAATGTCAAGAATGTTCGTTGACATACCTGAACCTCCTGTATTTGTCCTTCTCCATTAGTACGCGCCTTGTAGAAACAGGAAAAATTTATGACATGACTTATCATGTTGACTTTTTAGTCTTCGCATCACGAGATTTAAACTGATAATCCCAGTCAGGTGAATTCTGAGTATCGTAGGAACGCTGACTGAATTCCTTCATTGATCCATTCCTTTCTCTAAACGGAGCCTTCTGAAAACATCTCAATCGTAAACACGTACAATTATCCTCACCTGCAAGGAGTAAAGTGTAAAGTGATACGGTGCGTAATCTTTTTGAAGTAAAATAAAAAGTTCCAACACTTTTCTTTTCCTTGTATTCTGCACGAGACTGAAATGTTCATTTTCATTCTCCGAAGTTTCACTTAAGAAATAACTTTCTGCTCATCTCACCAAGAAAAATTCCTTTTCCACCATACTTTTGATGAACAGTGTGGCGCAGTTTTATATTGGTTGTTTCTGAATTACTAAACAAAAGTACAGTTCGAAATTGGTATACAATGAGTGAGTGATTAGCAAGTAATTTTAGAATGCCAGTAACAGAAGATACAGCATTATAAGATGAAACGTAAACAGAGAAGAAGAAATATCTAAGTAGGAAATGGATTTGATCGTTATTCATCAGCACCGATTGTAAGTTGAGCGTTTGTCTCAAGTACACCAAAAATTTAGCACAAATATTCGAACACATTGGCTCGTTTATTTTCAAAATCCAACGTTGCCACGTTCCATTCCTATAAGATATTACATAAATTTTAAATTTTGATGGAACTTGATCGTTATTCGCGTGTGCCCTTTATATATACATGATATTTCTTATTACGCACATTTATGTACAAGATCGTATCTGATAAGAACGTTGTACCAAATTTGATTTCCTGTATAATGGATGAAAGAATAAATAAATAAATAATGTAGTAGCTGCGTGGCATCCTAGTATTACTATTATTTTATCACAAAGGCTGGTGTAGACTTATGTACTTTGAAAACTTCAAAATGGAATTGAAAGATAAAACAAACACGTCATTCCTGAAAAACTCAGACAGACAGGTCCTGGCAAGAAATATTCTGGAAAATGAAGCAAATAGGCTACTATTAAAAACTTAAGATAGTTTAGAGTTAAAAACCAAGTGTAATATTACATGCTATTAGTACAGTCTTTATTAAAATATATCTGAAACACCTCTTTAATAAGCATGCACATGTTACAGAGGTTAGGCTATCATTACTTAAAACTGAGTTACGTATAATGTGAACCAAAATATCTGTTTTACATGTTATAGGCTACCGAGACCTTTCGTTTATTCAAAATACGGTCTTCTGCAATAACTGGTACAACAATTATTAGTTTAAATGCTCATTAATACCATCAGAAGCACCTATTGGTTAGATTTATTGAATTACAAATTGCTGGAACATGCTTTCAAAAATAAGCTTATCGTTTGCTGCTTTTACTGGATACACACTGAATGACACTTAATACGTAAGTTTTCAAACTGAAAAGATTTGTAAACTACAGTGACACTGACGGACTGACAGTCTAATGAAACAAGAACTCAATTCTACATGGAGATACACTTCTATGCAGTTCTGTTTCCTCGTCATTTCAAGATTCTTTCACTTTGTTGATATTCATAGGTCCTGATAGCATGCCTTGCTTCAGTCTTTCCTCATTGGACACGTATATGGGCTGGCAAGGAAAATAGGCTAGTTTTGTTTACAAACGCGAACATTAACCATGTTGTGTATATGATTTGAAAGTTGCAAATGTAACGAGTAAGAATCAGTGCTAGTAACCAAACAAGCATTGTCTTTGTCCTTGGAGTTCTCGCTTCAGTGTCTACCTACGCAAACGCAATAAAAGAGGATTTAAACGGATTACGAAAGAATGTTTTTCACATTACATACTTCTGTTCTTAGTTATCTGAAATGTATAAACGAAAGTTACATTTTCGAGGTAAAATGACTGGCATTACTGGATAAAGTACGTATTTAAGAGCAGATCAAGTTTGAAAATGTTTTCCTAGCAGTATATTATTGGCGTAAGCACTTTAATATGTCCTATTTAAAACAACTGTCTCGCGCACACGACAGAAATTACGAACAAAAACAGTCATAAACCATCTCCATGTAACCAATAGTCTGCTAATGTTTTGGAGAATGTAACATGGTGGCGCTGACTTCAAAACAACGTACAGCGTATGTCTATAGCGCCAGCTCCCGTTATTTATATCTCCATGAACAAAACACTATTTGCAACACTTAATTAATTGTACACAGATTTCTCCGGTATCCAAAAAACCCTTACTTCTCAATCCCAGTCCTCTTTCTCTCTCTCTCTCTCTCTCTCTCACTCACTCTCTCTCTCTCTCTCTCTCTCTCTCTCTCTCTCTCTCTCTCTCTCTCGCACACACACACACACACACACATTACACATACAAACACACACATACAAACGCGTGGACGCACAGAGGCAAATTAAATAAGCGGCCACCCCCCTCCCACCAGTAAAAGCATCACAAAAAGCCGCACCAAACATTTCAAATTAGCGCCACACTGGAGCGAAACAAAACGACGAACAAGTAAGCGGCGCCAACAAGAAGCAATTCTCGATGAGTGTGGCGACATAAATTGTCCCTAAACCTCGTTTTTCTGTTTGTAGAAGTGCGACACCAGGTGGAGGTGAAGTCACAGGGGTGGGAAAAACAGTGCATTCAACTACAATAACAAGTTGTGGAATACGAAGGACAACCTAAGTGCAGAACATGCACCAGCGTGCATATGGCATGCGGTCACAGTATAAAAAACAAATAAAACCAGCACAGTTCCATCTTCACAGGTATTATAGTTTCAGGCGAAAAATGAAAAAAAAAAATGCAGATGTAAACAGAAAACCAAACATGAACATATTTTTTGCAGATATAAAATGAGATCCACTGAAGGTGAACATAGCTGTCGAAACGAGATTTGCATAAAGAAGAGAAAAAAGAAATATATAGTATTTTGGACAAAAGGGTGGCCGTACGGTTCTAGGCGCTGCAGTCTGGAACCGCGAGACCGCTACGGTCGCAGGTTCGAATCCTGCCTCGGGCATGGATGTGTGTGATGTCCTTAGGTTAGTTAGGTTTAACTAGTTCTAAGTTCTAGGAGACTAATGACCTCAGAAGTTGAGTCCCATAGTGCTCAGAACCATTTGAATCATTTGGACAAAAGGGAGTTTTAAAAAACTAAGTTTAATTTCCAAACGTAGAAAAAAAATGTCAATAACAGATTGAAAAACCAACAAGATGTTGGTCTTATACAATTTCCCCAAAAGCGGCAGCAACCACAATGCTGAGCGCTCTAAATCCACAAACACAATATCATACACATTCACACATTTATAAACAAACTCACACACACAAATCCATAATAAAGAGGATTATCATAGGATCACCTAACGCCATCCACATTACGTTAATAGCTTCAGATAACAGACTTCCAGTCACACAAATCTTTGTGTAAATTTGAAACTTGGAAGTCGAAAAAGAAGAATGTGACAAATATTGTCATTTAAGATAGATTGCTAATCATAGCACAGCTCATATTAATGAACCAGAGTGGCACTAATACTCCATAGAGAAGAACAATAGAGTGGTTTGCGACTGATATGGGACAGCAAATAAAACGCACTCCGACCTGGACGTTCTGCACTTCTCGAACTTTGTCATTGTAATAAATCGCAAAAATGAATAAGCCAGTCATGGTCAGCAACCATTGCAGCTGCGGTTCAAACTACCATCAGGGGCATATTATCATTGAGTAGCGAAGACATTCCAGCTGCTTATGGCCATAATTAGACTAACCTGAGTTTCCACCATAGCGACGCATAATGCCCCAGACACCTCACCCGCTAATGTGATGTCGTCAGTCATACGACCACACCGCCGCCTGAGGATCGATCCGCCGGATGCGATTCTCTCGATAAACGGAACTGAATAACGGCTGTATTAACCAAAGAGTACACAGCTAGTCGCAGTACTTATGCTCGCTGCGAGGTGCCACTAGGCCACTTCATGTGCAGCAGGAGAGTAGTGCAATTGTGCCAGCCTACAGTTCGTAGCCGCGCTCAGTGGTCAGCCAGCGCCGATGTTAGTCATCGTCTGCAGCTCAGTCATTGCTGCCATCAAGTCTTTGTAGCTCCGTTCCAAGTTAGTCTTCAAATTCACCGGATTTGACATTCAAGATTACGAGAGATTAATTCGTCACTGCAAGATTTGTGACTTGTAAATTACGTCATTCTACAGACGCTTAGTCTAGTCTAGTCTTCTACAATTGTCAACCAACTGATCATGGACTACAGCAAAGTTAAGTAATAAATACTTTCTTATTTTGTACTCCTGCTAGTGTTTTCCTGATGTAGCTACCAAGCAGTCTTGGCATAGAAGAACCCACGTTTCCACCTCCTTGGCTACCTCACATTTACCACCTCATGTTGATGGACTCGATTATGGTGGAAGATCAAGAGCCATCAGCTAAAGTTCCATTAATTTAGAAAGGATGAAAATACAGATCTCTGCTTGGCGACGGAGGCTCGTGTGAAACCAAATCTGAGAGCTAACACTGAATATTACGCAAAGAATGGACTAACGGCTGGATCGCAGCGCCGCCACATACACTATGTGATCAAAAGTATCCGGCTACCTCCAAAAACATACGTTTTTCATATTAGGTGCATTGTGCTGCCACCTGTTGCCAGGTATTCCGTATCAGCGACCTCAGTAGTCATTAGACATCGTTAGAGAGCAGAATAGGTCGTTTCGAGGAACTCACGGACTTCGAACGGAGTCAGGTGATTGGGTGTCACTTTTGTAATACATCTGTTCGCGAGATTTCCACACGCCTAAACATCCCTAGGTTCTTTGTTTCCGATGCGATAGTGAAGTGGAAACTTGAAGAGACGCGTACAGCACAAAAGCGTGCAGGCCGACCTCGTCTGTTGACTGACAGAGAGCGCCGACAGTTGAAGAGGGTCGTAATGTGCAATGGCAGACATCTATCCACACCATCACACAGGAATTCAAAACTGCATCAGGAGCCACTGCAAGTACTATGACAGTTGGGCGGAAGGTGAGAAAACTTGGATTTCATAGTCGAACGGCTGCTCATAAGCCACACATCACGCCGATAAATGCCAAACGACGCCTCGCTTGGTGTAAGGAGAGTAAGCATTGGACGGCTGAACAGTGGAAAAACGTTGTGTGGAGTGACGAATCACGGTGCACAATGTGGCAGGGTGTGGGTATGCCGAATGCGCGGTGACTGTCATCTGCCAGCGTGTGTAGTGGCTCTGAGCACTATGGAACTTAACTTCTGAGGTCATCAGTCCCCTAGAACTTAGAACTACTTAAACCTAACCAACCTAAGGTCATCACACACACCCATGCCCGAGGCAGGATTCGAACCTGCGAGCGTAGCAGCAGCGCGGTTCCGGACTGAAGCGCCTAGAACCGCTCGGTCACAACGGCCGGCGTGTGTAGTGTCAACAGTAAAATTCGGAGGCGGTGGTGTTATGGTCTGGTCGTGTTTTTCATGGAGGGGGCTTGCACCCCTTGTTGTTTTGCGTGGCACTATCACAGCACAGGCCTACATTGATGTTTTAAGCATCTTTTTGCTTCCCAGTGTTGAAGAGCAATTCGGGGATGGAGATTGCACATTTCAACACTGTCGAGCACATGTTCATAATGCACAGCCTGTGGCTGAGTGGTTACACGATAATATCATCCCTGTAATGGACTGGCCAGCACAGGGTCCTGACCGGAATCCTATAGAACACCTACGGGATGTTTTGAACCCCGACTTCGTGCCGGCCTCACCGAGCGACATCAGTACCTCTCCTCAGTGCAGAACTCCGCGAAGAATAGGCTGCCATTGCCCAAGAAACGTTCCATCACCTGATTTAACGTATGCCTGTGAGAGTGGAAGTTGTCATCAAGGCTTAGGGTGGGCCAACACCATGTTGAATTCCAGTATTACCGATGAAGGGCTCGACGAACTTGTAAGTCATTTTCAGGCAGGTTTCCAGATACTTTAGATTACATAGTGCATATGAAGAACTATCTCAGTAAATATGCAGTGCAATCCCATCTAGAAGGCTCATCGAAATAAATGCAGCCGCGATGGAGACGACACAAGGAGCCATCCTCACCTTCGTCGCAGTACAGTTCGCCGTGAGGACACCTTTAAATCGATAATGCAAGAGATCTTCTTCGTGAGAGAGGCAATCTATCCGTGGCCGGCGACCTAAATCCAAAGCATGCAGCGTGAAGCTCTCTGACGACCACCAACAGTGGGCGAAGACTACTATTTGCCGACAAAACTCGTGCCCATATTTGTGGTTCAGATGAGAAGACGTGCTCTCCTATCAGAGGATGGTTGGATGTTCTTGACATCGCTATCATAAAACAAATAAATAGGGTTATGAAGAGAGAGCGATGAAAAACTACTGTTATACTTAGTCTAAAGACTAGTTCTGAGATGGTCAAAAAGTGCAAAATGATTATGCAGGAACTGTTAGAGGACAAATCCAAGCCTGTGTGAACAGGCGTAAAGATAGATGTCACTTACAGAAAAATTAGAGAGATCTTCGGGAAGAACGGAAGTAGTAGTATGAACGTCAAGAGCTCAGACTGCAAGCCAGTGCTAAAGAAGGAAGGGTAGAATTCGTTTCTATTTTGGTTACTTCTATTTATGTGTCACAACTTGTGAAAGAGAAGAAGGCTGACAGGTGGAACGAATATATCGAACTGATATACAAGGAAAATGAACTTGATGGCAGTATTGCAGAAAGGGTTCAGAAAGTAGATGAGGATGAGATAGGAGATGTCAAATTACGATAAGAGTTTGGCAGAACTCTTAAAGAATCAAGATGAAGCAAGGAACCGCAGAAGCGCTGAGATCCTTCAGAGAATTTTCCATTGCAAAATTATTCCACGACCTCTGCAGGATCTATCACGCAGGATAAATACCCTCAGACTTCAATAATAATTTAATAATTTCAAATCCAAACAAGGAAGGTGTTGACAAATGCAAGTATTAACGAACCATCAATTTCATAAGTCATGGTTGCGAAATAATGAGATGAATTATTTACAGAAGAATGGAAAAAATCGAAGAAACCACCCACTGTGGAGATAAGTTGGCAGAAGAAATAAAAGCTCTCATATTTGCTTATGACATTACAATCCTTTCAGTGACAGCGAATGGTTAGAAGTTGAATGGAATGAATAATGTTTTGAAAAAACGTTATGAAATGAATATAAAAAAAAGCAAAACAAGGGTAAACTAATGTAATCGAACTGTATCAAGGTGATGACGACAGAATTATATGAGGAAATGAGATACTAAAATATACAGAGATTAATTAATAACAACATTTCGTTGCATTCCTGCTATATTCTGGCAAGTCTCTCAATTCAATACCCCCTCCTTGTGTATTTCGCTATGCTCCGTAAATCCGTTGACGTGGTCATTCCAAGAATGTCGTGCTCCACCGCGTTTACGTCTGCCAAGTAGTTTCCATTCAAAAAATTTCTCTGGTCATCGATGATCTGGCGTTATGAACAGACGTCCATACCACTTTAAAGATTTTCTTTCAATTTTGTGTATCAGTGTTTCATCTGCCTTCATTCGAGCTCTCACTTCGTCATTAGTTTTCTTTTCGGCTCTCGATATTTTGGTACTCCTTCGTAAATAATCCATTTCCACAGCTGTTACTCTTCTTTTGAGGCAGCATTTAAAATCCATAGTTCTGCCCCACAGCATAGAACAGATTCAACCATTAGCCTACCCACTCTTTTCTTGTTGTTATGAGAAATGTTCTTGTCCAATCAAAAAGAATTCATACATCTTATTACTTTTCGGCTTTGTTGTATCCTGAATTTTGTTTCTGCAGTACCGAGACCATTTCTGTCAATATATGCCCCTAGATATTTAAATTTTTCTACCTGTTTTATAACTGCTCCATCATTGATGTAAACTTCAAATTTAGTGTCGCTATTCACTACCAGATATTCGGTTTTTTTAAGATTCATTTGTAGTCCTCATTTATTAAATTTCTGATATAAAAGCCGTATCATAAATTCAAGATCGACTTAATCTTGTGCTGGAACAACTTGATCATCAGCAGAACTTACTGAAAACACCTATACATCATTAATAATAATTCCGACTCCTCCATATGTGTTCGTCCTCTTTCGGAGAGCCACTTATACATATGAATTGAACAACAGCAACTTTGTCTCAGCTCTTCTGTGACACTATTAATTCCTGATAATTTTGACTCTCTTTTAATCTGTACCTTATCATCTCAGTACATTTCAATAATAATCTGTAAAAAATAGTCATCCATATCGGAATCTTTCAAAGCTTCCCAGGGTTTTGCTTAAGGAACCGTGTCACAGGCTTTAGCTAAATCTACAAAGGCGATGTGTAACTCCTTGCTTACTGCAATAAATTTATCCACTAGCTGTTGTAAAATAAAGAGGCTATCTTTACAGGATCTGTTCTGTCTGAACCCACTGTGGTCTTCTCCAATATGGTGTCCAAGATTCTGTCTTATTTTCTCATACATAATTTTACCAAAAAGCAGCTCATCGTGCAGTTCACACTGATGCCTCTGTAGCAATTAGTGTCTTTTCTATTTACATGCTTGAAAATGGAGACTATGTACGGTCTTTTTCATTCTGTTGGAACTTCAGTCCGTTGACAGCAGTTGTTCATAATGCGTAGTACTTTTTTCTTTAGATGGTGTCCTCCAGCTTTCCATAATTCCACAGGAATATTTCCCGGTCCAGGTGATACGCCATTCTTCAGTTCAGCTAATGAGCCATGTACTTCTTCCGTCGTGATGGTCATATTTCGAACTGTTTGTTCAGTCCTACTTTCTTCGTCTCTAGTGTACTGGGGTCTGTCTTCAGTTAGATCTGTATAATGCTTTTCACATCCGCTTAAAGAAATTACATTGTTTACTGTTTCGTTTAATGGTGTTTTCTTCTTACCAATGATTGTTCTCTATCTTCTTTCATTTGTGATCCAACTATTAAACTCTCAATTTGGATGCGTTTCTGTTCCCACATCTTGTTCTTTCCTGATTTAATTTTGTTTCTTAAGTCCTGAATTTTTTTGTCTTGTAATTTTGTCTGAATGACGTGATTGAGTTGATAACCATTTCTATATAAATTTTTGTTTTCCAAATCAACTTCGTAAGGTCGTCCATGGAGGATTCCGTTTGTCTACCCCCTTACTCCCAGTCCCCAGAACATCTCGAGCAATTTTCGTAATTCCTTTTTAATATTCTCATATTCCCTTTCAACATTGTCATCTTCTGGCACCATTTTTAGTTCACGCTCCATCCTCCCTTGAAATAAATCCTTTATGCTGAATTGCATTAGGAGAAAAAGCTTATACTGTGTCTGTTCCAGTTTTTCTTCATTGCTCTGGATAGTCAGCTGTCCAGTTTTTGATGGTCTTCTTCCAAATGGGTATGTCATCTTTGATGAAGCTAGGTAGTGATCAGACCCACAGTTGGCTTCTCCCAAAGCTCAACAGTTTTGAATTACCATTTTGGATCTTCGTTTAGTAATTACGCAATTAATTAATGATTTCTGCTATAATGAGAGTCTTTCCCACGTATATCTGTGAATATGTTTATGTGAAAAATGTGTGTTCAAAATTCTTAATTTATACTGGTTACAGAATTCTATAGGATTTTCTCCAGAACTGTTAACAGCATTTTCTCCGTGTATTCCTATCACTGCACCATTCACCTGTGAGCCCACTCTTGCATTAAAACCTCCTGCTGTTATTAATTCTTGATGAGTTTTAACTTGGTTGAGTAGACCTCCTAATTTCTGGTACAAATGATCTTTGGTTTGCTGTGGCATATCAGCATTCGGTGCATATACTCCTATTATAACCTTCAATTCCATGCAACGTTATGGTGGCTGTGACAATTCTTTCATACAAAAATGTGTAGTCCTGGATGTAAGCGTTCAGAGTTTTGTTAATTAGAATGGAAACCCCCGCTTTTGCTCGTTAATGTCTATCATCTCCCGACCAAAAGTGAATAACATTTCCAAATTTCTCATTTCCTTGCCCCTTTCTTCTAGTTTCAGACAAAAGCAATTATTTCCATATCAGCTGACATAGTTCATTCTCTATTTCAGTGTATTTATTTGTCATGCTCTGAACGTTCCATGAACCCATACTCAGTGTCCGTTTACTTACCATTAATTATCGTAATGTTTTTCCATCCAAGTTCCACGACTTCGCTTTAGATTCTCGAGCCTTAGAGAGTTGCTATATCGACCCGGAGGGTATTACGTTGCGAGGCCCGACGGTGTCTTTCACTTTTATTCTTTAGTCTTAGCGTAGGGAAAGGGATCTCTTTAGGCGCAGTGAAGCCAACCAACCCTCCTAGGGGAGTGAACCCTGATACCAAATCCTGGCCCCCCAGGTTGGGGGTTGGGTCAATGGGCCAGCACCGCATTAACCATAAAAGCTCTCTAAGTTTTGCAATTTCGTGAGCGAAATAACGTATCATGGACAGAGTTGAGAGGATAAAAATGAATACTGGCAATAGCAGCAATAAAGTTTCTCACGAAGAGAAGTCTATTAACATCGAATATAAATTTAACTGTTAGAAAGTCTTTTCTGAAAGTATCAGTCTGGAGTGTAGGCTCGTACAGAATTGAAACACGAACGGTGGATAGTTCAAGAAGAAAACAGAAGCTCTGACATGTGGTGATACAAAAAGATGCTGAAGATTAAATGGGTAAATGGAATCTCTAATGAAAAGGTATTAGATTAAGAGCGGAAAAGAGAATTTTATAGCAATAATTAATAAAAAGAAGGGGTCGATTGATTGAGTCAGTGTACAGCCCAGTTTTTGACATACGCCTATGAATGTCCAAATGATCCACATCGGTTGGACTGGCTGACACTCAGATTGCTCCGCATAGACTCATATGCGTTTCATGAAAAAAGTATCGTGCAAAGGAAAACTAATGGGACGGGGGTGGATGCTACATCTTTCAAAAGATAACAAACAGGATGTTTACCTAAGTATGGAATGGAACATTGGTCCACATTATTCTCTGTTTTCACACAGTTCAGGGTCTGTTCAATCAGAAGAAATGCGGAGAACAAGACCATTATCAAATGTTAACGTAGTTCAGTGGTGCTTAACATGTAGGAATCATGGCAAAGATTGAACAATCCAGGGGAATGGGACAAGACGGTAATCTGAATATGAATTGTGGGAAGATAAACCTGCGTTGGTTGTATAGTGGTTACCAGAATCCACCAGAAGACTGAAAGACTATATATGCAACTAACAGTTCCTATTGAGTCATAATCAACCTTTAATCACTCATTAAAAGCGTTGGATTCTAATACTAACGGCGTACCTACAAATGCACGTTAATTGTCGTACCCTGTTCTCCCAAGCTGCACTTTCTCACCACGTTCGGCATTCATATGTTTTGTGGCGGTGTTCGTAGCGACAAACAATTCGCGGTAGAAACGGCTTACGAAGTCACCGCCACACTTTTAATAGCGGGCCGACCGGTCCGCTGGAACAGTGAACAGAAAGATGAAAACCCAAACACTCTGATTAAATAAAAGTCGGTACTTATCTTTATTGACGAAGATACAGAAACACAATAGTGAACTCCGTGTCTACAGAAATCTGTCTAGTTCGAGTCGGAGCGGCTAGGTCAGCGTCGGCTGACGACAAACAACAACTCTGCTGCGATGAACACACAACTGACTAGCAAGTACACAATTCGGTGGCGAGTATACAACTGAGCGGCGAATACAGAACTGTCCTAGCGCTCGCGACTCCAGCGCTTAAGAACCCAGAAGCCAGCGGTGGCGCGCGCAGACTTGCGGCGATTTCCTGTCTCGCTGGCGCTGCTTATGCGGACGGCGTCCGGACTTTGATGCTGCCAACCTTTTGGCAGCGGGCTCGGGTGGCATTACTGGCTAGGATATAACAATATGCATGAAGCGTAACAGGTACCGCAACCTGCCGCATTCTGCGACTTACCAGCCCTCCAACCGCTCTCCTGGTGAAGTCTGTGAGTCATATCCCAAGCTGAAGAATGTTCTCTTCTCAGTCTCGAACAAAATATCTAATTTCTCTCTACCAATACTGTCTTTGCTCTCTGCTCTTCAGGGCTGCACTGTTCTCATGCGCCAGTGAAAAATGGACTGCAAATTGCCGGCCCGCGATCTCTTTGTATGGAAAGGAGGTAGTTGTCTTGCTAACAAAGGCTCTACAACTTCAACCAATCGTTAACACCCATGTTTGCAGTTCTTAGACAGTCCTAAGTTACTCTCCCACTCTTTAGCTAGTTCGATGTTTTAGTTAATGGAGCTCTCTTACAACTTTTTAAGCCAGAGTTTATTCACCTCAGAGGAAGCAGTGACAGAAAGTCATCCCAGTGATTTACAAAGAGAAAAGAATTAATGTTCACAAAGCAGCCAGGTCACTTCTCACCAAACTCCAAGATGTTTTTTTCATACGGACTCCACTCGCCTACCATTGCCGGAAGGTGACGTTGAGGCACAAGTTCTTCTAAAGTTTGTCTTTCCCAGAGGTCCCCGTTCATAAAAACTGAGACTCTCCGCAAGTGTAGGCGTTCATCATGCCACCTTAACTATTTCCGTGAATGCAGGATTGGCCCCCAGGTCGTACAGAGCACAAAACATTGTTCAGAAACTACAGGAAGTCAACTGGTCACGCCAGTCCCGACAAAGGCTGGGCCACTGTCTGGTATCTGCTCTTGTCAGTCTCTCACCTGGTACTTTCCTCTGAAAAGCAAGTCGCAACCCCAGGGGCGGTTCCTTTGAACACCGGGTCACTGGCCTGGACTACTACGTATGGCTTGGCTCATCATGTACCCAACTGAACTACAAAGAATTACATGCAAAACCGAGGTCATGAAGAATAAGGATTTAATATCGGGGTAAAGAAACATTCGCGCGCTCGGACTTCGCAACACAATTCCTCACACATTAGCAATAATAAAATATCTGCCAAAAAATTTCGTCCTGCACATATTTCTGGCAGTAAACCGACATAAAGACTGGCAATCCGGCAAAAGTGTAATCACAGGTATGGTAATTACCTCTGTCAGCATATAGTAATAGTGCTGCGTGCAATTGGTGCAGTGGGTAGCATTTTGGGTAAATATGCAGGAGGTCGACGATTCGCCTCTGGGTCGAGGCGTATCTGCTTTTATTTGCTGACTGTATTCTGCTTGGTACGGTATGTGACGTATTAATCGTTGCAGAGTGATTACAGTGGGGCTGTTTCCATGGGTTAGCTTTTAAGGAAATCTTTTGTGCGTCGTGGGCGTGATTGCTTCGCATCTCAGCATTTAATAGATTCTAAACCTGTTTTCTGTGTATCCTCCCCCAGTGACCCCATCGATTATTATCAACTGTTTTTCTTGCCAGGTGCAGGTTCATTACATTTCGTTAGGGTCTTACGTCACCAGCAGGGCTAGCAACGTGGTTTGCAAATAATCATGTCTTTCAACACTGAGTCTGATAAGCGCAGTCTGTTTAGTATCTCCTTGAGTTATTATTACTATTATTATTATTAGAATTATTATCGATGGAAATGTGGAAACATCGTGTCCATTACCGTTAGGGAAACAAGTTTGCTGGGACGTCCCGCTGTGACAAATGATGTGTTTATGCTGTATGCGCCGTTCATCAGACAGGAACTAGTCGCTAGCGGAGTAACGCACCCGTAACCGATTCCATGCACATCCGTGAACGTATCGTATCTTCGACGTGTGTTATTCTAAAACAGTGTGGCGAACGTATGGCATACACAGACGATGAGTATGTGGGTATGCTTGAAGTCCTTGGTGCTTCTGTTCATCGGACTGCTGTTGCTGCTCGTGAATATGCTGATAGACATTGTGGTCGACGTCAACCAGATAAAAATGTGTTTCCTCGTCTGGAGCTTCACCTTCGGGAGACAGGAGCTCTCCTTCCACGAGCAAGTGACAGAAGTCGTTCATGGACTCACCATACTCCAGCTAATGACGGTGCTATTCTGGGGGTCATTCACCAAGAACCACAGAGAAGCCTACATATCAGAGCAAGGCAGCTGCGTGCCTCGCAGCGCACGCTCGTTGACGGGCTGCACGAGCATGGGGCTGCACCCCTATCATTATTCTTTAACGCAACACCTGCATCATGCAGACCACCGTCTGTGGCTGCAGTTCTGTGTCCAACAACAACAGGAAGCCAACGACGACTTCATAAACGCTGTAATATGGTCGCACGAAGCATCGTTCACCCGTCAGGGTGTCTTCAATATACACAGTGCCCACCATTTGTGTGATGTTAACTCGCACGTCGTCCGCGACCGTGGATATCAAGTTCACTTTGGGGTCAACGTCTGGGCCGCAATATTTCATGCTTGAGGCCCTACTTGTTGCCTGACAGGCTACCTGCATGAAAGTACCATGCATTCCTCTCAGACTATTTGCCTGATGCGCTGGAAGATGTTCCATTTCATGTTTGGCAGAGGTGGTGGTACATCTCCACACTTAGGAATTAATGTGCGACTTTATTAAGACAGAACATTTCCAAGGAAATTCGCTGGATTTCTTCCTGTGGAGACACTTGTAGGACCCCGTGTATTCTACTCCGCCGACACATGTGAAAGAACTGACAGTGGATGTTCGTGCTGCTCTTGTACCTATGGACGCAACGATGTTGCGAAGCGTCCAGAGCTGTATGATCCAGCGGGCCGCGCAATGTTTGGACGTGCAGGGGAGATCACTTTGAGCATCTGTATTCTTCTGTAAACGTCATGTCGTCATTAATAAGGAAATTATTATTGTCACTGGTCACTAATGTGTTACAACTGAGCAGATGTTGAGTTATTTAGCCGTGCAATCTATTTTAACATCTCGAAACTGATATTGTTTTTGTAGTTATTCTGTCGTATGACAGATCATTTGCTTAAACTGTCTATTCCTGACTTGTATGATCACGTTTTTGTTACGTTCACCGTTACAAAACACTGTACTATGTAGATGTCGGATAATTTTTTGAGTTTTTAGTACTTCCTAGTCGAAATCGGAAACTTGTGGAAAATTTATGAAAGGTTTAGATTTTGATGCTGAATATGTATTTCATTTAGTGTTACATGTCTGATTTTGCTTGATGTAAAATTCCTGCGTTATTTCATCAGCGTAGTTGTTCTTTTAGGTCAAGAATAATGCTAGAACGTCTGACACAAAGGTACTGATGGGCTACAGAAGTACATCTTGTCGCGAGGGTGTCGTTCCTCTAATGAGTTTCATTTCTGTTCAAAAGTGCTTATTATGTAATTGAAATTTTATGCGAAATTTTTTTTCAGCATCATTTGAAATAATTGACTAGAATATCTACATCTACAACTACGTGATTACTTTGCTATTCACAATAAAGTTCCTGTTAGAGGGTTCAGGGAACCACCTTCAAGCTGTCTCTCTACCGTTGATTGAAATTTCATGAGAAGATCCCGTCGCAACGAAAAACGCCTTTGTTTTAATGATTGCCACTCCAATTCACGTATCATGTCTATGGCACAATCTCTTCTGTTCCGCGATAATACAAAACGAACTACCCTTCTTTGAACTTTTTCTATATCATCCGTCATTCATACCTGATGCGGATTCCATACCGCACAGCAATACTCCACAATAGGGCGGACAAGCGTGGTGTAAGCAGTCGCTTTAGCAGATCTGTTGCATCTTCTAAGTGTTCTGCCAATGAATCGCAGTCTTTGGTTTGCCCTACCCACAACATTATCTGTATGATCGTTTCAATTTTTGCTATTTGTAATTGTAATCTATAAGTATTTAGCTGAATTTACAACCTTCAGATTTGTGTGACTTATCGCGTAATTCCAATTTAGCGCATGTCTTTTGGTACTGATGTGAATAACTTCACACTTTTCTTTATTCAGAGTCCACTGGCACTTTTCGCACCATTCAAGATATCTTATCTAAATCATTTTGCAATTCGTTTTGGTCATTTGATGACTTTGCAAGATGGCAAATGACAGCATCATCTGCAGACAATCTAAGAGGGCTACTGAGATTGTCTTGTATGTCGTTAATGTAGGTCAGGAGCAATAGAGGGCTTCTAACACTGCCTTGGGGAACACTGGATACTATTTCTGTTTTAATCGATGACTTTCCGTCTATTACTACTACCTGTGACCTTTCTCACAGGAAATCACTGATCAATTCGCACAACTTAGGCGCAGTTTGGTTAGAAGACCGTTGTGAGGAACGGTGTCGAAAGCCTTCTGGAAATCTAAAAATATGGAATCAGTTTGACATCCCCTGTCGATAGCAATCATTACGACATGAGTATAAAGAGCTAGTTGTGTTTCAGAAGAACGATATTTTCTTGATCCTTGCTGACTATGTGTCAAATCGTTTTCTTCGAGGTAACACATGTTCGAACACAATATATGTTCCAAAACCCTACTGCAAATCGACGTTAGTGATATGGGCCCATAATTCAGGGATTAGTCTTATTTTTATAAGTTTAAAGTTACTTCGTTTACACATTTCGTAGCTCTGAGGGATCGCATGGTTAACGAAAAGGACGAGGAAGGGCAAGGAATTGGCCTGGCGAGCCGGCCACGGTGGCCGTGCGGTTCTAGGCGCTTCAGTCCGGAACCCCGCGACTGCTACGACCGCAGGTTCGAATCCTGCCTCGGGCATGGATGTGTGTGATGTCCTTAAGTTAGTTAGGTTTAAGTAGTTCTGAGTTCTAGGGGACTGATGGCCTCAGATGTTAAGTCCCATAGTGCTCAGAGCCATTTGAACCATTAGGACGTGCGACTGGTGACAAAAGTGTAAAGATTCAGACGAACAGTTTTGAATAACCGGACATAACCACACTATGTCCGCACATTTCTGCATTCATAACACTATGAACATTAAAATCGTTGCATAAAACAATGAGTATAGATGGAATCGTGTTGATATGTATTCGTTTAAATCTCTACTATATGAAGTCTGGTGACTTACCCAAAATTTAGATAACAGTTTTACAGTCGAAATACTTATATCAGTTATATCGGAAGACACAGTTCTAATTTAACAGAAGGAGATCAGTAATAGGCCTAACGCTCGTATCCGTCGAGATGGGATGCTTTAATTGCAGTTTTCGTGACAGTTGTATTACAGGGCCTCACGACATAACACCTCATACACAGACACTAATTCGATGTCAAACATCCTTATCGCCTTTGATGGCTGGTAACGCACTCTGCCTGCTCACCGCATTAAAACTAGCCCCCTGTCACTCTGTTAGCTGAGCGGGGCTACACCCGAAAAGGGGACGTGTTCTGACACGACCTGCAGTCCAGTTATCTGGCTGGCGCGTCCGTCACAAACGATCGCTCATATTGTGGCGCGACGGGGCATTCTGTCATTAATTATGCGGCGGCACTGATTAATATTTAGCGCTCACCTCATATAAAATTCGGCCTTTCGCAAACTGTTCTCGTTACACACGTGTCAATTCTGAAAACAACTGAAAGGCAGCCACACACATATTTGTCGATTCCACTATTCGATAGAACTGTCACATGGAGTTGTCGGCTGTCGAACATTACGTGCCCTACGTCGACAGTGGGGTAGTCAAGTAATAAGCTTTGCTGACAACGAGCATAGGAAGCTGTTAGAACCTAGGCTGGCGTCGGCCACATGTTTGCGGCTGACACTTGGGTGCGCACATATTCACACTATTGCGCAGAAGTGGAAGCAGTAAGTGTAAAATATGCGCAATGTAGGTTTCATAACACAGCATTAACAATTCGAGAAGAAACTGGTATTGTAAACGCAAATGAAAAATACTGACTTCTTGGAGACAGTTTCCACTTTATGTAAAACACAAGTCTTTAAAGTGCCTATTACGCATGCGTTTTTCTGTTATCGTACTTTTTTTTACATTTGTATTCTGTAGTATTCGTGCTGATGGCAGAAATTTTGTATTTTCCTGCAGAAAATTGAAATTCGCGAGCAAGTCTAATATTTTAAACTCCAGTAGTGAACAAAATACTTCTTCATATTCTTGGATTGTTATTTTAACATCTGCGAATAGTAATGTACTTAGATTGGTGCGTGAAATCCCTGGGCTAGGAGGACAGAGCGGATGCGGTTATATTTGTGGAAAGGGGCCAAAATAATTTACTGTCAGTTGCACTAAACATATAAACTTTATTCCTTAAAACACACAATCACACAGCAAGAATGAAAACTATCATGGTTTTAACGAAAGACTTCCTTTGATTTAATTTAGATCGGCTGAAGGCCACATCGAAAATTCAAGGCACAAGACCTAAGCAGGGAATTGAGTACAGGAGTTGTTCTGGAGGTTTCACTTCTTTAGAAAAGGATTTTTTATCTTCAATATAAATAGGCTGAAGGCCGTAGCTTAAATCTCGGCTGAAGGCCACACATTAATCAAGAACAGTGTTACGGCTTAAGGCCGAGACAAAGATTTTCAAAGTTTAATCTAAATAGGCTGAAAACTCGGCCGAATCTGGCATATAAACAAAACAATTTAACGGCTTAAGTCCTAGGAAGAGGAGCTTTCAATTTGAAAAGGCTGAAGGCCCTATCTTAAAATATTTCGCGTAAAACTCGGCTGAAGGCCTCATACTACAGAATAACAATCATATGACTTAAGGGCAATACAAGGATTTTAAATTTTTAATTTAAGACAGATTAAAACTCGGCTGATGGCTGCACACCATGCAGAAAACAATTTTGCGCCTTAAGGCCTAAAGGGAAGAGCTTCTAAATTTCAACTAAAATAGGGTAAAGGCTTTATCCCAAAATGCTTCACATAACTCTTGGCTGAAGGCCACATGCGAAACCCAACAATCTCATGGCTTAAAGCACAGACAAAGAAATTTCCAATTTTTAATTTAAGATGAAAAACTCGGCTGAAGGCCACATAAAAATTAGAAAATATTTCTTATAGCTTAATGCCTAGACAAAATTTTTCAACTGAACGTTGTACCAACTGAAAACTCGGCCGATGGTCACATACCAACTTGAAACCAATTTACAGCTTAAGGCCTAGCCATAAAGAATTTTCAATTTTAATTTTGAAAGGCTGAAACTCAGCTGAAGGCCACATACTAAACAAGAAACAATTTTTTACAGCTGAAGGCCTAAGAAGAAAAGCCTTGCAATTTTAATAAGCTAAAACTCGGCTGGAGGCTACACAGAGTACTTGAGACTAAAAAGGAAATCACTATGTAAAATACAAGGAGCGGCGCTCAGAAGGTACAAGGATCGGCCTGGGAAGGTAACAGTAACGCACGTTTAGGTGAGACAGGCAGCCACATTGACAACATCTTAATCGGAAGGCAACCCAACCGAAAGCCAGCCGACGAACCAACCAACAAGATCAGTTCTGCTCCGCCCGACCAGTAAAACGACAACAAGCTGTCAATACCACATCGTTCTGGATACTGGTGCCCAATCCAGCCAAGTCAGAATAAACGCCCAAAACTACCAACAACAACTCAGCTGTCGAACTACACGCCGTGCTGGACAGCATCAACACGACGAGGAAACTACACTGCCAAAAACTATGTCAATGACCACAGCAGGTCACCGGAATGTCAACGGCCACAAGGCAGAAGATAATGCTGGAACACTTCATTAATGAAGGAGTGAATTAAATTAAGTTAAACACCACACAGGACGATGGCTGCAATTCTAGCCGACTTCAATGCACAGACATTGTTGCTCACAGGAAACTCCCAGAAAGTGATAACCAGGATCAAACGAAGAGATGTGATAGCAGTTGAGGCGTGATAGTAGGTTAAGTGAACTGTGGGACTACGTCGATCGGGCTCTTCGCGTCGAGGATCCTAAACAGAGAAACCTGGCACAGTTGCCACAGCACTGGTGTCGAATGGCTCCACATCTCTGTCGGTACTTTTCAGAACCGCACTGACTCTCTTCCTGCACGTTTCGCACTGCAAAAGCTGGTTAATGAGGCTTATGACAGGTGTTCACATTAATGTGATTGGACGGCATATAATGAGAGTGGCTTCCCACTTCAAGACAAAAAAATACATACATCGTGAAACGAAAATAGTAACTAAACAGGAGAGCAAAACAACAGATGAGATAAAAATCTAAGTGGTAGATAGGGATGTTCCCTTTCACCCACATTGTCTCGGAATTAAATAAGACAAACACACAGAGTCGTGCGCCGCTCGTGTTCATGCCATTTATTGTTTATCTTCTATTACGGTACTACCACCTCGTTTTCTTATTCCTTTCACTGGCGTCACTAACTTCCTGCCTTACTTACGCATGAGTGGCAGCAGCAGCGCTTATCGATAAGTGCACTGTCGTACCATCTCTGAAGCGACCAATAGCATTTCTGGGTCGTCGTGTGTCTGGAAGTCAGCTGGAGGCTGACCAGGACTAACTGTGTTGCTCTCCAAGAAACGCATTTCACTGACGATCATTCTCGAACTTCTTGAGGTTACTGTGTATTTTTTTCTGAACAAGGAAAACCGCGATTTCCGAATCGGAGTTTGACGGTAATAGTTGATGCTATGGTCTTCAGGGCTTGGGTCACTCAGAAATATCATTGTATTTTGTGCAGACGGTATACCAGCAAGTTACAATGCATCTTTTCGCGTGCAGTACTCATACTGTACAATTGGAACTCTTCTCCGATAAATCAAAGCATACCTACAGCATACATCAGTGGTAGATAAGGAATAATACTGTTATCTATCAAAAACGTGTGTGGTTGTTGCAGTCCCTGTGCGATTACTGTACAGGAGTTTCATCACCTTAAAGTTTCATCCACGTCTTCGATCTGTATCGCACCCCACAAAACACATTTCACTGATCATCATTGGCGAACAGGAATGTAGGTTCTACCTGTAACAATCGTTAACCAGCCTCGAACAAAGATCGTAAATTACACTAAAATATGGGTGAGAGTTCTTTTAAACTTTCGTTTCTTTTGAAAGGTGAGTGGAAGTTCTGTTTGATTTTGTGGAAGACTGGACTCGAGATAAGCTTTGATGCTGCATGTATGAAATATTTCACATCTGAGTGCATTGTGGTCAGAGAGCAGAACCGTTGTATCTTGTTAAAAATATTCTATATTCCTGATGAAACAAGTAACAGACAAAAGAGTCCTGGCATATGTTTGATGGTATGTATGGCCATGAACAGTTGCATTGTGTGTAGCCAGAAACTTGAATGTTTGTGCGTTCTGAGGGTGGCTTGGGGCTGTGTATTGCTGAAAATAGCCTGTGTGGGTATTTCAGAGAGGAGCTGTCACTCGATGCATTTCCACTCGGTGCTCTTCTATGCTGCCGCATCCCTGATGACAAAAACAGCTTCATATCAGTAAGACCGGTATGTGATAGACTTCATTGCAGAGGTCGATGGATGCTCTCTCAAATGTTGGTGGGTATGACCGACATTTCATAGCTGTTATCCAGTAACAAAACCTTAGTTTCAGTAAGGCCTCAAGACTACGTCTGCGTAGGTGGGATCCTATATTTGGACGTCCTGCGTGTTCCAACAGGCCAGAGGTAGACATCGTGATACCACTGCACTGGGTGAAGACGGCGGAGTTGAGACCGCATGTTGGCATGCGGAGCACAGACTGGTCGTGCCGTTAGAGCCATACCACAGTAGCAACTCGAGTCTGCAGGACATGAAGGTAAAGGCATGTGGCAGCTGAGGAAATCTGTTGGTACTGCGGCCAGACCGCGACACATTTCAAACTAAATGACATGACATCCAATCTAGTGGTGCACTGTACGAATGGGCGCTGATGTGGGCAGGTGCCATGGTCTGTCGGCAGTTACATGGCGGCTGTGGTGGTTGGAGGATGGTGTAGCGGCAGCAGTGGCGCCAGCGAGTAGCGCTCACACAAATACACCACCACAGCGGGCTTCGTGCAAGTGTCAGCGTTTGAGCAAATCAAATGCAAGTGAATACCTTTCTTGCCCTACACACACGCACTCCAGTGGCAGTTGTTTGATGACCACGCTTATTGTGGCAATGGGCCACAGTATGCAGTTTTGAACTTTGGCAAAATTATCTAGTTCTCACAGATATGTAGATTGCGCCAGCTGGCCTCCCACATATTTTAAACTTGGTTCAAAATGGTTCAAATGGCTCTGAGCACTATGGGACTTAACTGCTGTGGTCATCAGCCCCCTAGAACTTACAACTACTTAAACCTAACTAACCTAAGTACATCACACACATCCATGCCCGAGGCAGGATTCGAACCTGCGACCGTAGCGGTCACGCGGTTCCAGACTGTAGCGCCTAGATCCGCACGGCCACTCCGGCCGGCTTAAACTTGGGGTAAGTGAATTTTTTTTAATTTTTCGCCATTTTAAACTTAGGAAAAGGGGACATTACTGGATTTCCTATCATTTTCATCTAGGTCATGTGGAATTTTTTTTATTATTAAACTTGGGAGTAGTGAGTTCTTTGGTTCCAAACTTAGACGGGCAAGTGTTTAAATATCGAAACATGCAGGCTGCACAGTTTGTGAACTTATGACAAGTACACTATTAGCACAAGTGAACCATAACATAGGAGCGGCGAAAACCAACAATTTTTTTTTTAAAATTCCCTGCTATTTTACTTTTGGGAAAAGTGGTCTCACTGCCATACAGACTGGTCGAGTATCCCAGGGTCCACCACTTTGAATTCTGGTATCGCAGGGCTGGGGAAATTAACAGTCATGCAGGCAGCCTGTATTTCTCACAAATACGATCGTTGTACATTTTGAATCGTCATTCTACATTTAGGACAGGATTCTGAACACGATACCTGGCAACAATGCAAACTACACCGGTAATAGTACAACTATACTATTTACGTACACCGGCCATGATATCGACCGACCAGGAACTAATATGACAAGAATCCCGTACTTGGTTAGATCAAAGAAGAATGAGACGCTGGTGTCAACCTCGGCCATGACCAGTAGTTTCTGAATCAACTTCTAGGGAAAGTTTTACTTACATACCGAGGCACATTCAGGCCCATTTTTTATCACAATTCCTGCAGACCAAAGGGATGAGGCATTGCCATTTTGAGTGATCGTCCGCCATGTTGGCAGATTTTAGGTAAGTGAAACACTGTTATGTCTGTAGGTTACTTAATATTTCAACTTCTAGGTGCCAGCTGGACAAATGTTGGCTTTGTGTACTTTATTTAATGATCAGGTACGGTATCTACTTATATCAGGTACTTAAGACGTTAGAGTATATTTCATATTTAGAATTCTAATTCACCTAGAAAAAGGGTAGAGCGAGTAGTTACATTCGAACAAAAGTGATTGTCTGTTATCAGTTCGTATCTGACCGGAGACAATCAAGAGGTCTCGAAGGAAGCGCGTCTGCCATGAAATTAGAAACCAGGATTTTTTTCTAATAAATGTCCATTTCCATCTTTATATTGAAACCTTCCCGTCTCCCCTATACCTCTTTTGTTACTCAATAACCGTCTCCTCTATATCTCATTTGTTACTGAACCTTCCCTTCTTCAATAACCTACAAAACCTTCGCTTAGGATTTCTACCTCTTGCTTAATAATAATTACAAATAAGATCTTCTCTTTGAAATTAATTCTCTTTCTAAATCTTTGCGTACAAATTTAAATGCTGCTTATTAAAAGTTATTTTCTGATTATTTCGATGAAACATAGAATGTGTCGGCGTCGTGGCCCTCAGTCGTTACCTGCTAACCCAAAACTGTTCCTTACCTTTTTTACTGTTACTGGATCGCCATCTGACTGCTACATAGAACTGCGACGTGAATATACTTACTCTGTTTTACTATACTCTATTAGCAGCTGGTGGGCTTTCATAATAAGTGGACAGCCACTTATTATGAAAGCCCACCAGCAGCTAATAGAGGTATTTATGTATTTATTACCAAAGCTGACGTTATTCTTTAATTAATTTGACTAAGTTACGTAAGTCACAGTTAAACTTTTTCTTGACAACAATAAAATTTTGCAAAGTTTTACGTTGATGGTTTTTTTGGGATGGATTATAGTCAGAAATGCAATATTTCCGGCAAAAATTAATTATATTCTGAACGAAATGATTTTACAAACGTTCAAATGGGACTTACTTTTTGCAATAATTTACAACTAGCATTGCACAAACATACCTTCAGTAGTCTTGAGTTTCTCAAAAAAATAATTCAATAATATTAGTGCCTCTTATGATAATAGTTAGCTGATGTCTCTTATAAATCATAGCTGGTGGCTGGCATGCACACCACTCCTCTCAACCTCTCGCTTCAGACCTACTACCGACTCGCTTCACATCTCGCTTACTACTGACTTCCTACGAACGCTAAAGTGCGGTCTCTCCCGCCAACAATGCTTTCTGGTGCAGACAATCCCTGCTACCATTACGAAATGTATCAATGCGCGGTCTTTCCAGCTCTTTTCTTAAAATGTATCCATACACGGTCTCTCCCGCCCTTTTTAAAATTATATCAATGTGCGGTCTCTCTTGCCAACAATACTTTGTTGCAGACATTCCGTGCCACCACAGTTATTTCCGACATGACAAATATTATTTATTCCTACTTAATCCTATTAATAAAATATAAACATCTTTCATAAATTGTGGTTTGGCAATAGACAATAGAAATATACACATCTTACATAACCCTCTACTGGGTTTCCATAAAATTTTACTACGTCGTTAAGTCATTTGGACTTGACATAAGGTGAAAATTTGATTATAGAAATATGTGTAGTAATAAGTAAGTTTATGATAGAATATTTCTTTCAACAAAGCAAATACATATTATTGTCATAAGAATTTGGTTTTCTATGTCTAACAAAGAGAATATTCAAAAGAGTATACATCAAAATATACAAATAATATGAGTCAGCAAGTTGGAAGTGTACATCAGGTAGTAAAATTTATTTATATCTCTAATAGTAACGGATGGCAAAAATTAGAACATAGTTTATGTTTCATTATAAATTGGCATATATTACTACCATATTTAAGGAAGAGAAATAAAAAGGAATTGTACAGCATGGCCAAAGCACTGGCAACTGTCTGTGAATGCACTCAAAAGTCCGTTTCTTTCCCTCACGTAGCACAACACCAGGTTTCGCCATGTGATTCCGTCGTCTCTTTGATCCATAGTTTTAGTGTAACCAAACACTAAGTTAATCGTCGAATTGCCTGATTTGCCGCAGCTACATCAGTTCCAACTCCAATTGTCCATTAGTAGTGATGGTGTGCATCTTGGTATGCAAGCACCTATTGACGTACATCATGACTGTGCTGTGCATCTTGGTATGGCGACACCTCATAGAAAACATCGTAGACTGAAGTAACGTGGTTCACTATTCACTTTGTTTGTGCTTCATAACCATGAGGATGCACAGGAACTAAGGTACAGGTATAATCATTTTGTCAAAAGTTTCACGGATATGGTTGATGCCGTTATTACCAAATTTTACATCATCTCTTTCCTCTGTGCTCATAAAAATTATTTATATTACGTTTAAAAAGACGAAATATGTCACCTTGTGTGACTGTAGAAAAAGTTTATAGTTTTAAGCAATTACAGAAAAAACACATTTTCCATCTTTAGTGAATTTAGCCAACAGTACATATGACATTACGTTACAGACAATAACATGCACAAATATTCCTGTAAGTGGAATGTAGTAGTACATTTAGGCATCAACATTTTAAATAAAATAGACAAGTACTTTTATACAAACTATGTCACTTTCTGTGACTTCAGTATGTTCGGTAATGTGGTCGTCAGTTACGAGTCATATTGTCAGTCGACTATATATTATCTTTGAGTTGTGTAGCACACATCTTCATGGTTATTTAAGAGAAAACATTTGTATATTGCGCAGAGTGGAGTGATCTGTTTTTCCTATGTATGTATTTGATGTAAAAGATATCATGTTCAATGTAGAAAAAAAAAATCGAATAGCGAAGTACATATAGTAAGCGGTTTAATGTGGTCTCTCCATCCGTAGTGCTGCATTGCGCTATGCCACCATTACTAAATTATATTCCTTACATATTAACATTTTCATTCCCCTCTCTCCTTTGTACCTCATGTCATCTCTCTGCATAGCCTATAATAAAATATTCATTGTTAATAATCGCCAGCGAACGGCATGACTTCAATATCCCTCTGCATTACCTATAATAAAATATTCATGGTTAATAATTGTCAGCGCACGGCATGACTTCAACATCTCTCTGCATCTGGAAAATGGCGTCAGCTCTCGGCATGACCTGTAAAGCATTTACCCATATTTCTCCATATTCAATACTTAAATTATAATTAAAACTACGTTTATTTTCGTGAGCTATGACAACAATGCTGCATGCACGGCTTAAAGAATACATGTAATTGCTACTACTGTATGAAAATCATTTGTACGTGTTATACATTTACATTGAAAGTACTCCTGTTAATTGCTTCACTTACCTTACATAATGTGAAATAAATGTTCTGCGAGAACGCTTCTAAGACTGCTATTAATATTCAGTGTATTTATTTACGGTCGAGTCGAGGTGACCTGTTGTGCACGTAAATAACCCATTAGTAGCTCACTGTGTTCCGGCTTGCTGGGATGTGTCAAAAACCTCATTGTTATACTCTGTCTATATGTATCCCTGTAAGAAGGTTTTTCTGTTTTAAGAATTTCTTTGTGTTTGACATATGATGGTTTCCTCTCGATCTTTTTGTTCTGAGTGTTTCAATGTGTATTACATCAGCGTGTGGAGTATCTCGAATTCCGTACGGTCCTGCATATAGAAGTTCAAATTTTTTGCATCGGTTCTTCCATTTATGTGACGGATAATGGGTGCAATATGTGATATTGTTGATGATTTAGCTTTCTGACAAATCTTGCAGGATGCTACAACTTTGCGAATGTGTTTTTCCATATTACTGAAGTGACAATTTTGTCGAAGAATTAGAAAGCATTTCCTAGCTCCGTAATGTGCATAGCTTAGGTGCGTATACCATATCAATTTGTTTCTGATCCCTTCTGGAATGCATAAAAGCCAATTGTTGCCGTCTGGGTATCAGCGAATAAACAGAATATTTTGATGTATGGTGTAATTATGTCTGATTTTTGCGTTGCTCTTGTCTCGCCAAAGAGTTACAATCTCTTTTAGTGTTTCATCTTTCTGCTGTTCTCTCTCTATGTCCTGTAATGCTGATGATATAAAGTTTTCCAAAGCTACTTGTTTGATATACATAATACTACGGTTGTTGCTGCAGAAGGTATTTTCTTTCTCTAGTCGTTTATGGTGTACAGATCTCGATAGTGCGTCGGCAACATCAACGTTCTGCATGCCTGGAATGTGTACAGTAGGGAAGTCGAACTCTTGTAGATATAGTTTCCAACGGCTTAATCTATCATGCATGAGTTTTGCTGATAATAAAAACTGGATTGCTCGGTGATCGGTATATACCGTGGTGTGTCTTCCATACAGATAATGACGGAATCTTTTAAATGCCCATAATACGCATAGCGTCTCTGATTCTGTTACAGAATAATTGCGAACTGCTGGAGAAAGCATCCTGCTTGCAAATGCAATGTGTTTAATGATTGTCTTACCTTCCTCCTCTACTTCCTGCAAAATATGAACTCCTAGTGTTGTAGTTGAACCATCTTTTGCAATGGAAAAGTTTTGTGTTGGATCAGGATGTGATAACAAAAGTGCCCTTAGTAACGCTTCTTTCAAATTCTCGAATTCAGCTTCAACGTCTTCATTCCATGACCAAATTGTGTTTTTACTTGTGAGCTGGTACAGCAAGGTTGTGTCTAATGCTTCATAATGAATGAATTTTCTAAAATAATTAATAAGACCTAAAAAGCTCCGTAGTTTATTCTTATTTGTTGGCACGTCGATATCTTTCAATGGTTGCAATTTGTCAGAGTCTGGTGCGATACCTGTTTGTGAAATGATATGACCTAGAAATTTTATTGATTCATTTCCAAATTCAGATTTACGGAGGTTTATAGTTGCACCGTTCTGCTCGAATGTATTCAGTAATTGTTGAAGAGTGTGGTTGTGCTGTTACCAGTTTTCTGCTGCGATTAGAATGTCATCTACATATGTAGTAATTTTGTTTTTAAGGTCCTGTGGGAGAATTGTATTCATGCCTCGTATAAAGGCTGCAAACGAAATCGTGAGTCCAAACGGAAGTTTGCAAAATTGGTAACATTCACCAAAGCAACGGAATGCAGTATATTTTCGGCAATTTGGATGCAACTGGATTTGCCAAAATCCTGATTTGCGATCGAGGGTGGTATATATAGAGGTGTCATGAGACTTTTGCAGTAACTCTTCTAACGGCTGTGGTCGGTCAGTTTCTGTAATGATTATTTTATTAACCTGACGTGAATCTAAAACTAAACGGAGTGATCCATCCTTCTTTTCAACGATTTGTAATGGATTTATATATTGGCTTGCTGCTCGTTCAATTTAACCCTGATCAATCACTTCTCGTAACTCTTTCTTAACTGCTTCTGTGTGTATATGCGGGATTGGGTAGTGTTTTGCTTTGAAAGTCTTGTGTGGCTTCACCTGAAACTCGTACATAAATCCTATCATCGTTCCTGGAACATTGTTAAAAACTGTTTTAGGTTGCACAAGAATATTTTCTAATTCTGTGTGCTCTGTGTCGTCTTTGGCTATACTGTCTCCAACCCTGCTTGTAATTGTCTCTAATACATTATACTCCTGTTCCTCTGCCATGTCGTTATTATGTGTATTCGTGTATAGTGTGAGATAACAATCGTTATCTCTAGAATCCCCCCTCCCCCCCCCCCCCCCCCCATGAACCATGGACCTTGCCGTTGGTGGGGAGGCTTGCATGCCTCAGCGATACAGATGGCCGTACCGTAGGTGCAACCACAACGGAGGGGTATCTGTTGAGAGGCCAGACAAAATGTGGTTCCTGAAGAGGGGCAGCAGCCTTTTCAGTAGTTGCAGGGGCAACAGTCTGGATGATTGACTGATCTGGCCTTGTAACATTAACCAAAACGGCCTTGCTGTGCTGGTACTGCGAACGGCTGAAAGCAAGGGGAAACTACAGCCGTAATTTTTCCCGAAGACATGCAGCTTTACTGTATGATTACATGATGATGGCGTCCTCTTGGGTAAAATATTCCGGAGGTAAAATAGTCCCCCATTCGGATCTCCGGGCGGGGACTACTCAAAAGGACGTCGTTATCAGGAGAAAGAAAACTGGCATTCTACGGATCGGAGCGTGGAATGTCAGATCCCTTAATCGGGCAGGTAGGTTAGAAAATTTAAAAAGGGAAATGGATAGGTTAAAGTTAGATATAGTGGGAATTAGTGAGGTTCGGTGGCAGGAGGAGCAAGACTTTTGGTCAGGTGATTACAGGGTTATAAATACAAAATCAAATAGGGGTAATGCAGGAGTAGGTTTAATAACGAATAAAAAAATAGGAGTGCGGGTTAGCTACTACAAACAGCATAGTGAACGCATTATTGTGGCCAAGATAGACACAAAGCCCATGCCTACTACAGTAGTACAAGTTTATATGCCAACTAGCTCTGCAGATGATGAAGAAATAGATGAAATGTATGAAGAGATAAAACACTTTATTCAGGTAGTGAAGGGAGACGAAAATTTAATAGTCATGGGTGACTGGAATTCATCAGTAGGAAAAGGGAGAGAAGGAAACATAGTAGGTGAATATGGATTGGGGGGAAGAAATGAAAGAGGAAGCCGCCTTGTAGAATTTTGCACAGAGCATAACTTAATCATAGCTAACACTTGGTTCAAGAATCATGAAAGAAGGTTGTATACCTGGAAGAATCCTGGAGATACTAAAAGGTATCAGATAGATTACATAATCGTAAGACAGAGATTTAGGAACCAGGTTTTAAATTGTAAGACATTTCCAGGGGCAGATGTGGATTCTGACCACAATCTATTTGTTATGAACTGCAGATTGAAACTGAAGAAACTGCAAAAAGGTGGGAATTTAAGGAGATGGGACCTGGATAAACTGAAAGAACCAGAGGTTGTACAGAGTTTCAGGGAGAGCATAAGGGAACAATTGACAGGAATGGGGGAAAGAAATACAGTAGAAGAAGAATGGGTATCTCTGGGGGATGAAGTAGTGAAGGCAGCAGAGGATCAAGTAGGTAAAAAGACGAGGGCTAATAGAAATCCTTGGGTAACAGAAGAAATATTGAATTTAATTGATGAAAGGAGAAAATATATAATAATGCAGTAAATGAAGCAGGCAAAAAGGAGTACAAACGTCTCAAAAATGAGATCGACAGGAAGTGCAAAATGGCTAAGCAGGGATGGCTAGAAGACAAATGTAAGGATGTAGAGGCTTGTCTCACAAGGGGTAAGACAGGTACTGCCTACAGGAAAATTAGAGAGACCTTAGGAGAGAAGAGAACCACTTGTATGGATATCAAGAGCTCAGATGGCAACCCAGTTCTAAGCAAAGAAGGGAAGGCAGAAAGTTGGAAGGAGTATATAGAGGGTTTATACAAGGGCGATGTACTTGAGGACAATATTATGGAAATGGAAGAGGATGTAGATGAAGATGAAATGGGAGATAAGATAATGCGTGAAGAGTTTGACAGAGCACTGAAAGACCTGAGTCGAAACAAGGCCCCGGGAGTAGACGACATTCCATTAGAACTACTGATGACCTTGGGAGAGCCAGTCCTGACAAAACTCTACCATCTGGTGAGCAAGATGTATAAGACAGGCGAAATACCCACAGACTTCAAGAAGAATATAATAATTCCAATCCCAAAGAAAGCAGGTGTTGACAGATGTGAAAATTACCGAATTATCAGTTTAATAAGTCACAGCTGCAAAATACTAACGCGAATTCTTTACAGACGAATGGAAAAACTGGTAGAAGCGGACCTCGGGGAAGCTCAGTTTGGATTCCGTAGAAATGTTGTAACACGTGAGGCAATACTAACCTTACGACTTATCTTAGAAGAAAGATTAAGAAAAGGCAAACCTACATTTCTAGCATTTGTAGACTTAGAGAAAGCTTTTGACAACGTTAACTGGAATACTGTCTTTCAAATTCTGAAGATGGCAGGGGTAAAATACAGGGAGCGAAAGGCTATTTACAATTTTTACAGAAACCAGATAGCAGTTATAAGAGTCGAGGGGCATGAAAGGGAAGCAGTGGTTGGGAAAGGAGTGAGACAGGGTTGTAGCCTCTCCCCGATGTTATTCAATCTGTATATTGAGCAAGCAGTAAAGGAAACAAAAGAAAAATTCGGAGTAGGTATTAAAATCCATGGAGAAGAAATAAAAACTTTGAGGTTCGCCGATGACATTGTAATTCTGTCAGAGACAGCAAAGGACTTGGAAGAGCAGTTGAATGGAATGGCCAGTGTCTTGAAAGGAGGATATAAGATGAACATCAACAAAAGCAAAACGAGGATAATGGAATGTAGTCAAATTAAATCGGGTGATGCTGAGGGGATTAGATTAGTAAATGAGACACTTAAAGTAGTAAAGGAGTTTTGCTATTTAGGGAGTAAAATAACTGATGATGGTCGAAGTAGAGAGGATATAAAATGTAGACTGGCAATGGCAAGGAAATCGTTTCTGAAGAAGAGAAATTTGTTAATATCGAGTATAGATTTAAGTATCAGGAAGTCGTTTCTGAAAGTATTTGTATGGAGTGTAGTCTTGTATGGAAGTGAAACGTGGACGATAACCAGTTTGGACAAGAAGAGAATAGAAGCTTTCAAAATCTGGTGCTACAGAAGAATGCTGAAGATAAGGTGGGTAGATCACGTAACTAATGAGGAGGTACTGAATAGGATTGGGGAGAAGAGAAGTTTGTGGCACAACTTGACTAGAAGAAGGGATCGGTTGGTAGGACATGTTTTGAGGCATCAAGGGATCACAAATTTAGCATTGGAAGGCAGTGTGGAAGGTAAAAATCGTAGAGGGAGACCAAGAGATCAATACACTAAGCAGATTCAGAAGGATGTAGGCTGCAGTAGATACTGGGAGATGAAGAAGCTTGCACAGGATAGAGTAGAATGGAGAGCTGCATCAAACCAGTCTCAGGACTGAAGACCACAACAACAACAAAATCTTTAGAATCTGCAATAATTTCGGTCCTGTGCATATTTTGTTCTTCTGAGGATACTGTGTTTTGAAATCTCAATACCACTTCACTGTCTTCCTTCTGTAATGTTAGGTATGATGATTTAAAGTCAATCTTTGCGTCTTACTGTACGAGAAAATTCATTCCTAATATTATATCAGTTGTTAAATGTGGAACTATCCAACAATTTCTGTGGAAAGTTTGCCCTGCAAAAACAAACGTTAATTGTGTCTATCTTTTGACTTCAATGCTTTTTCCTGGAAATGCTCCCTTAACTTTAGTATCGTTTAACGGGAATACTGGGTAATCATTATTGCTATTGCATCTGTCAAATGTGTCTTCGTTAATTACGCACATTGGCGAGCCTGAACCAATTATTGCTAAAATGTTTTGGGACTTTAAATTTATCTGGATTATTGGGTGGCTTATAGTTTTCTGCATCATCGGATTTTCGTGTAACAATGTGTCTCGCATGTCGTCGAATGTAATGGCATTCTCTATCGTTATCTTCTCTCTGTCCTTATCCATAGTGCCATCATTTAGAGATTCATCACAGGCTATCTCTAGTCATAAATGTTCAGACATTTCATTTTCTGTCGGGGAGTGTTGTGTGTTTTCTATGAGCTGTACTGTTCTACCGTTTTGATTACTAGCGGTAGGTGGCGGATGAAATCTTGTGTCTCGTACATTCATATGATGACTTGGTTGTTGTGCACTCTTTGAATTTCTATGAAAATTATCATTGTAGAATGTCCTTTGCAGTCAGTGTTAGTTTTCTCTCCCTCTGTCGTTATAACTGTCGTTATACGGCGAGGCACGCGTGTTTATCTGAAAAGGCTGTCTTTGTTCGTTTTGCGTATTTTGCGGCTGACCCGTGTAATTGCTTGCACCTGTCCCATTTTCTGGGCCAAGAGTCATGTGGAAGTTTGACCGGTTCGTCATTTCCTGTCGTATATGTGTCGTGTTATTTGGATGGCTTTGTTGCTGTCTTGGATTGTAGTGTACATTGTTGTTATACAGCTGTTCATTAAATCCCTGTATGTATTCTCGATTAAAATTTTCATTTTCGCTGCAAAAGTATTTATTATGATTGTTACTGCCAAATCGTGTTTACTCAAAATTAGCATTGCTTGTCTGGTTTGCGTTATGTCGTGAAAAGTTCTTGTTAAAAAACGCATAATTTGCCTGGTGTACCTCTAGCAATTGCAGCCTGTCTCTAAATGCGTACACGCTGTCCTTTTGCTGGCCTGTTAATAATGACACTTTTAATGCTCAGGGGAGTTTTGAAATACACAGCTGTATTAATGTGGATTGACTGTATGGCTCATTGAGGTATTGGTTCTGTTCAACCATATTCTCGAAAAATTGTGTGATTGTTGGGAAAGTAGAATTCTCGAAATTTGGCAGACTATTTAGCCGATCTTTAATGCTCCTCTGTGTGGTATCTGACCAATACGCTGCTAGAAATGCTTCCTGGAATGCCTCTAATGAAAAACACTGTTTAGCAATTGGTCACATTCTTCTCGCTGGTTCCCCTTCAAGAAAACTAATAAAAAATTCTAGCTTATGTTGAACTGGCCGTGACGGTGGGAGTGCCGCATTGAATTGTTGGATCCATTCCAGTGGATGTATTTGCGTCCTGTCATTTTTAAATGTTTTAAATTTTCTCACTGAAAGGAAATGCTTGTGGTCGAAACCGTCATGTCTTTGTGTGTACTTATTATGGTAATGTTGTGAATATGAATTTATGTGTCTTTCTGCCTGGTTAAGATCTCTTACTCTCTGAAGTCTACCGGCAATATATGTACTGTGCATCTGATGCATGTCGTAATGGTGTGTGTTCTGTTGTTTGTAGTTGTTTCTTGTGTGTCACCTATCCCTTGCTGTAAAGAATTGATTTTCTGATGTAACAAATTATTACGTGTTTCTAAATCTACGGTTGTTTGTTCCACATTTTTAATTTGCGTATCTTTACTATTAGAAATTGTTGAACTGAGACTGGTGTAGTGTTATCTGATTTACTGTCATTGTTAGTATCTAACCGGTCTATTCTTGTAGTGAGTTCGTTGATCTTTTCTGTCAATTCGTTTCGTAGTTTACGATTAATTTTGGTTACTTTCTTAAAATCTGATTTCAAATTTTCTGACTCTTGATTGATTTCTATGTGTTCTATTTTGTCAGTTAGTGTTAGAACTTCTTCTGTTAATTTATCCCTAATATTCTGGTTTTCAGTGTCAGTAGAAATTTTCGCCTCAATTGTGTGTGATTGGATTTCCGTGAGCCTCTCCTGTATTTGAATATTTGTCTCCTTAGCCGTTTCGATTTCTTCTGAAATCGAGTGTATGTGATTGTCCACGTAAGTTTTTCCCTGAGCAAACACTTTCTTTTTGTCGTCCTCTCGCTGTTTAGTAATTGGTTGTAATAGTTCTTTTCGTTCTTTATCCTGCAATCGCAGCAGCTTGCGATGATGTATCAAACAGTTTTCTGTGTGATTGTTAAAACGTTCATCAATGTGAGCGTTTTGTTTACAAAAGTTCTCTGTCAATGTTTCTCGTAGGCTAACTGCGAATGCTTCTTGTTTATCTGTTATTTCTTGAATCTTAGCATGTAATTCTTGGTTTGATTGTGAACATTTTTCAGCGACTGCCTGAATTTCTACCTTGATTTCGTTTTTTAGGTCTGCTGATTCTTGTGCCCTTCTGTTAAAGTTTTGATTCATGTCTTGTCTCATTTGTAGCAAAAATGCCATTATTGGATCCGTTTTGGATTGACTTCTGTGTGTATTTGTATTCGTTGTTAAAGGTTGTACATCTCTGATCATTTGAACATCCTCAGACGATTGTAATCGTGCACCTCTTCCGTGGTTTCGGAATTTTTGTCAATAAAACTGTGATATCTGCTACGCAGATTGTGTAGCTGTGTACCGTTTGAATCCGTTTCGGCACGTAATGGAGTGACATTAGTTGACTGCATTATAGTGGTTTCGTTACTGAAACTATTATGTATGCTACGCGTAAATTGTGGCTGTATAGCGTCTGTTGTATTTAAAAACAAATTATTTTGCACTAATGTCTCATTATCAGTTGGCATTTCTGAAGTTGATTGTTCGTCAAAAGATTCCATGTCATTACTACTCTCGAATGTCTGTTTCACTATCGCGTTTTTCACACGTATTATTTCTGTCTATTCCTGAAAAGAATTTCTCGTCAGTATTTGCTACACTTTTACCGCTTTGAGAATGAGTAATTACCCTGCGGGACATTGCCTATAATTAACACACGCAACAAAATATAGCACTGTTCAAAGCGGATTCAACACTAAACAAACACTTTGCAACGGAGAATCAATAGAGCAAACAGAATTGCCAATGGTCTGTGAATTAAAGGTATACAGTTTAGTATAAGCGTTGCGCCACTTAACACTAGCTTATTCATACAATTTCCAGAGTCAGTATATTCATTTTCACAGTAGATTCACTAAAGAGTCTTATTGATTGGATGTCGCCAAGTGAAACCTTCCCGTCTCCTCTATACCTCTTTTGTTACTCAATAACCGTCTCCTCTATACCTTATTTGTTACTCAACCTTCCCTTCTACAATAACCTATGAAACCTTCGCTTAGGATTTCTACCTCTTGCTTAATAATAACAAATGAAATCTTCTCTTTGAAATTAAATCTCTTTCTCAATCTTCGCATACGAATTTAAATGCTGCTTTTAAAAGTTATTTTCTGATTATTTCGACGAAACATAGAATGTGTCGTCGTCATGGCCCTCAGTCGTTACCTGCTAACCCAAAACTGTTCCTTACCTTTTTTACTGTTACTGGATCGCCATCTGACTGCTACATCGAACTGCGACATGAGTATAGTTACTCTGTTTTACTATACTCTATTAGCTGCTGGTGGGCTTTCATAATAAGTGGCTGTATTTATTACCAAAGCTGACGTTATTCTTTAATAGCAAAGCTGACGTTATTCTTTAATTAATTTGACTAAGTTATGTAAGTCATAAAACTTTCTGGCAGATTAAAACTGTGTGCCGGACCGAGACTCGAACTCAGGACCTTTGCCTTTCGCGGGCAAGTGCTCTACCAACTGAGCTGCCCAAGTACGACTCACGCCCCGTCCTCACAGCTTTACTTCTGCCAGTACCTCGTCTCGTACCTTCCAAACTTTACAGAAGCTGTCCTGCGAACCTTGCAGAACTAGCACTCCTGAAAGAAAGTATATTGCGGAGACATGGCTTAGCCACAGCCTGGGGGATGTTTCTAGAATAAAATGTTCACTCTACAGCTGAGTGTGCGCTGATATGAAACTTCCTGGCAGATTACTTTTTCTTGACAACAGTAAAATTTTGCAAAGTTTTACGTTGATGGTTTTCTTGGGATGGATTATATTCAGAAATGCAATATTGCTGACAATTATTAATTATATTCTGAACGAAATGATTTTACAAACGTTCAAATGGGGCTTTCTTTTCACAATAATCTTACAACTAGGATTGCACAAACATACCTTCAGTAGTCTTGAGTTTCTCAAAAAAAATAATTCAATAATATTAGTGCCTCTTATGATAATAGTTAGCTGATGTCTCTGTACATCCGTTTATAATCTCTTGTAAATCATAGCTAGTGGCTAGCATGCACGCCGCTCCCCTCAACCTCTCGCTTCAGACCTGCTACCGACTCGCTTCACTTCTCGCTTACTACTGACTTCCTACGAACGCTAAAGTGCGGTCTCTCCCGCCAACAATGCTTTCTGGTGCAGACAATCCCTGCTACCACTGCAAAATGTATCAATGCGCGGTCATTCCCGCTCTTTACTTAAAATGTATCCATACGCGGTCTCTCCCGCCCTTTTTAAAATTATATCAATGTGCGGTCTCTCTTGCCAACAATACTTTGGTGCAGACATTCCGTGCCACCACAATTATTTCCAACATGACAAATATTAATTATTCCTACTTAATCCTATTAATAAAATATAAACATCTTTCATAAATTGTGGTTTGACAATAGACAATAGACATATACACGTCTTACAACATCAACGTCTGGTAACTTACGCAAATACGCCGATTTAATCCTACTCTAATACCAAAATTCGTGGTAGAGCGACGCAGTTTATTTTATTTGTTATCACTCGATAGGTGTTACGAGCTAAAGGAAACGTAATCAGTTTATCGTTCTGATTTGTCCCGAAGTTTACAGAATATTTCGTAACTGTAGGCCAGATATTAAAGGGAAAACCGTTTCGGTTTGTCTCTGTATACGCTGTATTGCCGACCAAAAACGACAGAAATGCCGAGACCTCAGCTTGTGCCTTTCATTTCGCCACCTGTGCTCGTTGTTAAATCGCTTCTACTGTGTGTTCTCTTTGCTTACGAATTCCCCTTCCCCCCTCTCTCTCTCTTTTTTTTACCGATGCGCTGCTGAAATCGCGATGGACAGTGTTTCCAATTTCCTATATGAATGCAATTCCTTTCAGTCGGATAACATCGACAGCGAGGTAAACAGTATCGTTGTAAGCCCGCGGAATTTCCGCCGCTTTCCATTCAGACGTCAGAGGCAGCGCGTCGCACGAGAGGCCTCCCCCTCCCCCATCCCCCCTCCCCCTTAACCCCTCCGCCACTAGTGGAGCGCGTTCCACCGCTTTTAATCGCCCGGTTCTCGCTTTGTGTGTGGCGGCAACCCGCTTATTCATTTGTCCGCGTCCTTTAGCCGTCTAACCGGCTGCGTCGCGGGTTCTGTAGTGCCATCGTTGCTGTCGGTGGCTTTTGTTAAACAGATTACGAATCCCACTCCCTTCCCACAAACCACACGGAAAGATTTGCTGTACTCACCTGTATAACAGAGGAAGTAATGTCAGAGGTAACATTTAGCTTTGGCCGTGATTCTGCATAGTGACTTGAGACTTCCTTCTGGCGTTCGATAATAAATTGCGGCCCAAAAAACTGAGTGGAAGGTGCTGTAAAAGCTCTAAAATGGAAGCATATTTGTTATTCAGCGTAGGTGATTTAATATAGCTCAGTATAAAAAACGTTGTTAAATCTCAAACAAGTTCACACATCTGTGGCGCGTAAATTGAATCACAACACATTCTGTTAAATTTAAATTCTGTTTTATCATTGTTTAAAGCGTGATCAAGTAATTGTAACACCTGTTGTCTTAAATCTTTATAGCCAAAACTGTACTGATTGTAGAGGATCTAGAACTAAACAATTCGTAATCAGGAATTAATGATCACGAACAATCGTGTGTTGTACCACGAGACGCCCAGCTTCCTGTGGCATTCTTGATCGACTATTGACTCCTGTTACAACTGTCAGGCCACAGAGCAGCGAATTTACGTAATTATTTAGCACATATCCTCCGTATACTCATCACGGACTATTAAATTGCGCCCTGGGGTATTATTCAATTAAGAAATTTCAGCTGTTTCTCAGCGCTGTTACCTCTAATATCTATATCGCTCGTCTTTGTAGTGGTGCGAATATTAAACCAAATCTTCCATTGTAGAGAAATTTTTAAAAGAGAGTTCGGTATGGTTGTTTTTATTTTGTTATCCTGAAATTTGGTTTCTCTGCCATTCACGGGTCTCTAGACGTTACGTTGGTGCTGCTGAGAGCCTTTGGGTGTAGTAAGATGTCTGTTGTGGTCTACCAACACAAGTACATGGATAGCGTAACGATAGGGACAAGAAAGGAGGCACGAAGGGCGCTAAAACAGAAATAACAATCATCCATTTATTGCATCATTACACACACACATCATGATATATGAGACATTATGATTTCCATACTCAATCAATAAACAATATGTATCACAAAGGGCACACACAATGGAGTTTAAAAAATTACAATTGCGCCTCAACTCCGCTATGACAAACTGTGTGCATAATGAAGGCCGAACAATTTTACCAATGTAAGAAATAGAAAAAAATACTAGCATAAAATTAACGAAAATGCCTTGAAGGAAATGTTTATGAGAAGAACACGACGGGTCCGCAAGGGAGGAGGCAACACAATACTCAACTCAGGTGCACCAAACAAACAACGGACACCAGGCCGCGCCAGCAACGGACACGTAAGGCACGCAACTACTCTCTCCGTTGCGGTTCCGCGCGTTCCACCCAAGTAATAGCTACCTGAAACATTTTAATACTTGGAACAGTACACCAGTGATCAGAAATTTAACAAAAAAACAGTATAATGACATAAAATTACAATAATTTATGAAAATCACATCATATGACTATGAGCTTAAGGTCTTCCGGTAATAGATTAAATTTCTCTGTACCCAAGTTACACTTACCGGAACAAGAATTATATCATTTAAGTGATAATATTATTTTAAAATAATATACAGTAGAGGACCAAGAATGGCCCGATCAGTACACCCCAGTGAAGCAGTTCACACAAATGGTACTCCATGGCTCCGAGCACACAGCCCCATACAAAATGCAACACAACCACAGCGACCCGGCGTACTACCAGAACCATCAGGCAGTAAACCAAAATCGTACTAAGCCAAAACAAGGACCGACCTTTAAAAATAACGAGACCTAGCCCGGGCCGGACAACAGACCAAATCCCGGGAAATCCATAAGAAACCTCAGCCAACTTAATACCAAAACAACAATTTATGAACACTATGCAAAACACAAGACCTCTCAGTCCAAAGGCTTCCGTTTAGTCACGAAGGTGGCTCCGACACGCCTGATGAGGTGTCAAGCGTCGTACGGAGTGCCGAATCAAGCTTAACCTTCGTTGACGGAAAGCGGAAGCACCACAAGACCAGATAAACTCCAATCTAACTGCGCAAGGCAAACGCTAAGGAGTGCCACTCGAAGATTATGCACTTGACGATCAAATCATAAAGCACCCAGACTAACGTGCCGCTGAACGGCGCACTTCCATCACCAGCGTCTAGTAGAGTACGGAGAGCAGCGTAGCCCATCGATATACATCCATGGGACGGTAAACGAGGATAGCAATCCCAGCGACGGAGAGACAGGAGGACGAAATGACATCCCGCTGCACATAGAAGATATTTCAAACTCAGGCTCGACCTACTACAACAGGCGAGATTTTGCTCCCCTTGCGAATCAAGTTAAACGGCACACCACGCCGCTGTTCACACTATTAACCGTAAAATCGCGGTCCGGTCTTCCCATCGGGCCCCACTCGGCGTCCAGACGCAAACAACCCCAGCCGAGCCGAACTGTCTCCACGCCAAGGCAGCCACCTCTTCCTTCCTCACACGCCTCCAACTAAGCCCCAGCCAGCGATCACACACGGAAACAACCGCCTAACGCCAAAGCGCCATCTGGGTGAAAACTCAGCATTAGGATCGATACGGACTTGGAAATAAGCGAGCTCCGTAACCAAGTCTTTCGATAAAATTCTGTCATGGTTGTTGAAAACTTCACCCTTTGCCCTTTTAACGACCATACGCATTTCATTTAGCATCTCTGAATAAATTGCCCTATGCTTTGTTTTACACTTATTGTCCATTAGCCACCGCTTCTTTAGAATTTTTTCCACGCAAACTGTATTCTACAGAGGATCCCTCCCAGCACGAACTGTTCTAGAAGGTGCGTGTCTGTCTCGTTCTTGATCAACTTTCCCCTTCATTTTGAGCCACAATTTCTCTACATGATCCAGCCCACAGTTAATATTTTGAATTCCTCCGTCAGACACCAATACTTCTTAATTTCGTTTACTGAACATATACAGGGCTTTTCAAAGCCTTTGCGACAAACGCCTAGGAGTGGCGGATTACAGTATGGGGGACAACTTTTGTTAGAGCGAAATTGTTCGCTAACGTTTCCTAGCACTACTAGGCGTCGTTTAAGACTGGTGGTGCCACTGAGAGGCGGCAGCGTGTGGACACCTGGAGGCGTTCCTATGCAGTGCGTGTTGCCTATCATCCAAACATCCGCTCTGCGTGAAAGGCGGTAGGCTGGGCAAAATTCAAGTTCCTGATTCGCTACTAAAATATCTTTCTCAGCTTACAGATGCCCATTCTCATTATTTTTTTGTTGGCAATCACTAAGTCAGTTTACTAGGCTAGGTAGTGTGCTGCACAAGTCCCTGATAGATCGGTGAGACCTCCTTGTCCCAGGGTGGGTGAATGCTGAAGGACGCCTAGCATCGCTGGCAGGCATCAACGAACATTTCCTCTCTAACAAAAGTTGTTGCACATATGCCGACGTACCACCTCTAGTGCCGGCCGCGATGGTCTAGCGGTTCAGGCGCTCAGTCCGGAACCGCGCGACTGCTACGGTCGCAGGTTCGAATCCTGCCTCGGGCATGGATGTGTGTGATGTTCTTAGGTTAGTTAGGTTTAAGTAGTTCTAAGTTCTAGGGGACTGATGACCACAGATGTTAAGTCCCATAGTACTCAGAGCCATTTGAACCATTTTGAACCACCTCTAGTTTTCCGTTGCAAAGACCTTTAATCACCTCGTATATTCTTCTTGTTTTGTTTCCCTTTGTACTTTGAAAAATACTGCTGTTGCAAATGCGTCTTCATTGAATTGACGCATGCCGATTTTGGCACAGGGAAACTAGAGCCCAGGTAGACAACGGAAAGTAAGCTTATTAAAATGAGGGCAAAACTTCAACTCTCCTTCTTCGGAGCGTAATGACACGGCACAATTAATAGTTTCCAACTAAATCTCTGTCTTTGAAATGTGAGGAAAGGAAGTGTAAGTCCGTGGTCTTCCCCCACGGAAAGCTGAATCACAATTACTAGAATCAGTGTATTGGCTCATGTGAAGCTGAGATTCTGAGTACACAACACTTTCTCAGGCTATACAGGGTGTCCCATTTATCTTGACCATCCTAAATAACTGTTTAACTGTTTGTCCAGATGCAAATTACAAAATGCCTCAAGCTAATGTTTCTTGCTTACTGTAAAGTTTTGAAGGTAGGAGACGAGATACTGGCATAAGTAAAGCTGTGAGGACGGGGCGTAAGTCGTGCTTGGGTAGGTCAGGGAGTATTATCTTGAACTAAGTTATCTCAGCAAAAAGCTTTTAAACTCCCAAAACGTTTCAGCAAAGGTGATTTTAGCTGAAAGACGGAAACAAGAAAGGAAAAGTGACACAGAAACTAAATATTCCGGAATAGCATGGAATGTGGTCTGGAAAAACATCAGCAGTGATGTTCTTTCGTCTGACGTGAGAACACCGTGGTACAAAGTAGTCAATAACATCATCAGCACTAATGAGCGTCTCTTTGCCAACGGTTTAAGTGACACTAACCTCTGCAGCAAATGCAACCTCGTTGATAGTGGCCTCAACGTTACACATGTGGAGATCGGATTATCAACTGGAGGTGGACCAGGGAGAAAATTGCTCAAATAACAGGAACTTCTGCAAACAATGTACCGACTAACATTTTCTTCAGACCAGAGGAAAGTTACTACCGTCAGACAAAAAATAACGCAGTGATTTGGTTAATGGGCAAATATACAGGTTAAGTTTTTAACAATATTCGGAGCGATGAACATATTGAATACAAAATGTACATGGAAAATGAATTAGAGAAAATACTTAAATATCAGAATCACAATAAGAAATATGGTAACATGCTCCGGACTGTCTTCAACAGAATTGGTATAGGTTAGGAGCTGGATTCCTAGTAGAGACGGAATGGGTTGGGTCACGTTCCCGACCGTAACCTCACCTGCAAGTCACCCATGAAAAATAAATCAGTAGTACAGCAGATACAAGAATATGACGACAAACATCTGGTTTCTGACATAAAGGAAGATATTGAACTCCCTATGGATGCATTTAGAAGGCTGGAACTGACAAAAATAACAAGGCAGTGAAGGATTTTGCGATGTCGCTGTTCGGGACTGCTCTTCTGTCCACGTAATTTACCCTGGAAGGAACACACATCAAGGATTTACCGAATGATTAATTTGAGTCTGGGAAATGATGATGAGGAACCTCAGGCCGTAGAAGAAGAAAATGTGCATGTTGAACTGCCACCAGTTGAAGGTGACAGTGAACGTACTAAATTGTGCTACTGCTAAAGACTCATTCTTTGAATGCTGTAATTTATGACTGCAATTATCTGTCACCTTATTTATGTCATTTCATTGTAGCCATTTTTGTTACTGTTTTTTTGGAATAAAAAAAAGTTGGTAGAGCACTTGCCCGCTAAAGGCAAAAGTCCCAAGTTTGAGTCTCCGTCTGGGACACGGTTTTAATCTGCCAGGAAGTTTCAAATGTTCATTAGCTGTCAGGGGGATATCAATCAGCATGATTGCCTTCGTTGTAGCTTTGTTTTTTACACAGATATGAACAGTGGTATGACTTTTTGAAATGGCACCCAGTATTTTTCATTCGGTAATTAATTTCCTCTCCAAAAGACCTAATCAAAAATACATCACAGTGTACCATTCACTGAAACACAACAGTATTAATTACATACCACAACATTGACGTTGACGCTCCCAGCGCTTAGTGAAGGTACTCGGGGTAATGGAACACATCCACGTGCTGACGTTGACAGAGGACAAATGTAAACATAAGCAGAATGCACAGCCCGTCATTCCGTAAACCATCGACAGCTGGAGAGTTGTGTGAGTAGAATGTACACCAACGGAGAGAAGGTAGAAATGCTACTCATCTATGGGGAATTTAAGTTAGCAGAACAGTAATTGCAATACTGTTTTCTTATGTATGAGTACATTTAGTACAGTGATTTAGTCCTTTTAAATACTGTTGTGTAAGGCAGGGATACAGTAAAGGCTGTCCTTCCTACAAACTGCATCGAGATAATGTTTTGTTGTTGTTGTTAAGGCAGGCGAAATGTTACGCAGGTAGCGGAACCGTACAGAAAGCGATATCCTGACAATAACCAACCTTCCTGACGGATGTTTTCTCGTTTTGTTGCGACGCTTCTGGAAACGGGATGTTTCGACCCACGACAACGCATTCGTCGAAGCACTCGCACAGACAAAGCTGCCGAAGTTACTTTTCTCGCTTCCGTTGCTATGAATCCACATGTGAGCACACGACAGCTTGAACACGAGACTGGCATTTCTAAAACCAATCTGCGTCGTATTCTTACACGTCACCGGTTCCATCCTTACCATGTACACATACATCAATAATTGCATGGAAACGATTTCCACAATCGTGTAGAGTTCTGTCAGTAGGCACAGCAGCAAATCCTCGCCAAACCGAACTTCTTCTCCAATGTTTTATTTACCGATAAATATTCCTTCTCAAACAAAAGACAGGTAAATACAAGGAACATGCATTATTGGTCCAGCGACAACCCACGATGGCTTAGACAGATGGCACATCAGCGTCAATGGAGAGTTAACGTCTTTTGTGGGATGCGTGGTACTACAATTATTGGTCCTTATTTCATCAATGACAGTCTAAACGGAACACCGTATGCCAACTTCCTCAGACGAAGTCTTCTTCCTCTTCTGGATGAACTGCCGGTACGAACCAGAATGCTTATGTGGTATCAACATGATTGATGTCCACCACATAATACCTTGCGTGCACGTCATGTTCTGAACCGAAAGAATTCTGCCAGATGGAATTGTCGAGTAGGAGCAGTTACTTAGCCAGCTAGGTCTCCTGATTTAAATCCTCTGAACTTTTTTCTTTGGGGATGCATTAAAGACGTTGTCTATCGCAATATTCCAACAACTCCAGAGGCCATGGAGGAACGTATCGTGCTTGCTTGTCATTCTCTTCAGCAGGCAACACTGGAAGCAGTAAATAATTCCTTCATTCAACGAGTGCACTAGTGTATCGGTGTCCAGGCTCACCACTCTGAACACCTTTGAATGTTCTAATCCCGGGAAATGGTACAGGAGAGTCTAAGTCAATATTGTGTTATGTTTTTACTTGATTTTACATTTGTTTTCTGACAACTCCAGCAAATGGACGAGTTTGTAGTCCTAGGCTCAAAGTCAATGTTGTGTTTTAGTGAATGGTACACTGTGATACATTTTTGAATGTGTCTTTAGGAGAGGAAATGAATCAGCGGATAAAAAAAAACAGTGTGCCATTTCAAAAAGTCATACCGCTGTTCATATCTTTGTAAAAAACAAAGCTATAATGAAGGCAGTCATGCTGATTGATGTCCCCCTGACGGCTAATGAGACAGTTTGTAATTTGCATCTGGACAAACCATTATTTAGGGTGGTCAAGATAAATGGGAAACCCTGTATATTAAAGTCCACACTGCAGAGGCCAAGTTTCTGCATAGCTGGAGGACAACTGCTGGTGCTCCACGTAGTGCCGGAGATAAAGATTCCTAGATGGTAAGACAGAGATTTAGAAACCAGGTTTTAAATTGTAAGACATTTCCAGTGGCAGATGAGGACTCTGACCACAATCTATTGGTTATGTACTGTAGATTAAAACTGAAGAAACTGCAAAACGGTGGGAATTTAAGGAGATGGGACCTGGATAAACTGAAAGAACCAGAGGTTGTACAGAGTTTCAGGGAGAGCATAAGGGAACAATTGACAGGAATAGGGCAAAGAAATACAGTAGAAGAAGAATGGGTAGCTTTGAGGAATGAAATAGTGACGGCAGCAGAGGATCAAGTAGATGAAAATACGAGGGCTAATATAAATCCTTGGGTAACAGAAGAGATATTGAATTTAATTGATGAAAGGAGAAAATATAAAAACATAGTAAATGAAACAGACAAAAAGGAATACAAACGTCTCAAAAATGAGACCGACAGGAAGTGCAAAATGGCTAAGCATGAATGGCTAGAGGACAAATGTAAGGATGTAGAGGCGCATATCACTAGGGGTAAGATAGATGCTGCCTACAGGAAAATTAAAGAGACCTTTGGAGAAAAGAGAACCACTTGTATGAATATCAAGAGCTCAGATGGAAACCCAGTTCTAAGCAAAGAAGGGAAAGCAGAAAGGTGTAAGGAGTGTATAGAGGGTCTATACAAGGGCGATGTACTTGTGGACAATATTATGGAAATGGAAGAGGGTGTTGATGAAGATGAAATGGGAGATATGATACTGCGTGAAGAGTTTGACAGAGCACTGAAAGACCTGAGTCGAAACAAGGCCCCGGGAGTAGACAACATTCCATTAGAACTACTGACGGCCTTGGGAGAGCCAGTCCTGAGAAAACTCTACCATCTGGTGAGCAAGATGTATGGGACAGGCGAAATACCGTCAGACTTCAAGAAGAATATAATAATTCCAATCCCAAAGAAAGCAGGTGTTGACACATGTGAAAATTACCGAACTATCAGTTTAATAAGTCACGGCTGCAAAATACTAACGCGTATTCTTTACAGACGAATGGAAAAACTGGTAGAAGCCGACCTCGGGGAAGATCAATTTGGATTCCGTAGAAATATTGGTACACTTGAGGTAATACTGACCTTAAGACTTATCTTAGAAAAAGATTAAGGAAAGGTAAACCTACGTTCCTAGCATTTGTAGACTTAGAGAAAGCTTTTGACAATGTTGACTGAAATACTCTCTTTCAAATTCTTAAGGTGGCAGTGTTAAAATACAGGGAACGAAAAGCTATTTACAATTTGTACAGAAATCAGATCGCAGGTGCAAGAGTCGAGGGACATGAAAGGGAAGCAGTGGTTGGGACGGGAGTGAGACAGGGTTGTAGCCTCTCCCCGATGTTATTCAATCTCTATATTGAGCAAGCAGTGAAGGAAACAGAAGAAAAATTTGGAGTAGGTATTAAAATCCATGGAGAAGAAATAAAAACTCTGAGGTTCGCCGACGACATTGTAATTCTGTCAGAGGCAGCAAAGGACTTGGAAAAGCAGCTGAACGGAATTGATAGTGTCTTGAAAGGAGGATATAAGATGAACATCAACAAAAGCAAAACAAGGATAATGGAATGTAGTCGAATTAAATCGGTTGATGCAGAGGGAATTAGATTAGGAAATGAGACACTTAAAGTAGTAAGGGTGTTTTGCTATTTGGGGAGCAAAATAACTGATGATGGTCGAAGTATAGAGGATATAAAATGTAGACTGGCAATGGCAAGGAAAGAATTTCTGAAGAAGAGAAATTTGTTAACATCGAGTATTGGTTTAAGTGTCAGAAAGTCGTTTCTGAAAGTATTTGTATGGAGTGTAGCCATGTATGGAAGTGAAACATGGACGATAAATAGTTTGGACAAGAAGAGAATAGAAGATTTCGAAATATGGTGTGGTGCTACAGAAGAATGCTGAAGATTAGATGGGTAGATCACATAACTAATGAGGAAGCATTGAATAGGATTGGGGAGAAGAGAAGTTTGTAGCACAACTTGACTAGAAGAAGGGACCGGTTGGTAGGACATGTTCTGAGGCATCAAGGGATCACCAGTTAGAGGGCAGCGTGGAGGATAGAAATCGTAGAGGGAGAGAAAGAGATGAATACACTAAGCAGATTCAGAAGGATGTAGGTTGCAGAAGGTACTGGGAGATGAAGAAGCTTGCACAGGATAAAGTAGCATGGAGAGCTGCATCAAACCAGTCTCAGGACTGAAGACCACAACAACAATAGGTGGCTGGCTGATGTCGGTCGGCAGGCGGCGGGATGACCCCTGGAGTGCTTCTGATTGAGGAAACGCAGCACCAGTGTGCATAACGTCCCAGAGGGCTCGTCCGTAGGAAACCGGTTAGTCGTAGGCGTATACCGGGGTAAATACTGTTAAGGCACTAGGATATCGGTAGATATATTTCCGTGCTCGTGACCCTGCACAAACGAGTAGCTCTGAGCCGTGGTAAAAATTGTTGTTTTGAAGAACGCGCTGCAGCGCGTAGTGAGAAGCAGTGGTCCTCCGTTTCTGGCGGTGGTGCCGCTGTGGCAGCTTTGGTGTCTCCCTCTAGTGGGAAAGGGGAAAGGTCGCAGGTTCACGTGCATTTAAGGGGCGCTATGAGCTCGCCAGGGGTGAGTCTGGGGACAGTCTGGGTCAGTCTCTCGTCCCCAGCTTGCTAGTCTGTCTCTCGTCCGCATTTGTGAGGCAGTTATCGTCCGTCTGTCGTCCGGATCGTTAGTATGTCTTTCGTTCGGATCAGCCTTTAAAGCCGGCACAATGAGAGTCTTTCCATTCCGCCAGTAAGAGAACTCAGCGAGTGGTCGCCCGGTCGGGGCTGAGTTCCTGCATCTGAGTCTGCGCGTTAGGCCGCCAGTCTGCTGGAGTTGCTCAGGCAATGGTCATTGGCGGTGGGGTCGATCGGTTGGTCGGTTGCGCACTGAGACACAAGAGGGGAGGGTGAGGGGGGGGGGGGTTGTTTGGGGGAAGAGACCAAACTGCGAGGTCATCGGTCTCATCGGATTAGGGACGAACGGGGAAGGAAGTCGGCCGTGCCCTTTCAAAGAAACCATCACGGCATTTGCCGAGACACAAGATGACTTGTCCGTCTTGAGCGTCGGCGCATGTGAGGTCGCCACGTGAGTCCAGTGGACCGCGGCGTACAGCGAGGGGTAGTGACTTCGCGGTCGACAAGAGAGCAACAGGAGTCAACCCACGACATCAGTCTGGCCGGTGCGAGCTGCGACGCCCTGTTGTAACTGGTTCTACGAGCGCTTCTGGGTCCCTTCAGTTACCATCTTGTGAAGCTTGGTTCGTTCCTTTCCTGGTGCAGGGATGTCGTTTTGCCAGTGGGCGTGTTTTCCCTGTATGGTTGGGTCCGAGCTAGTATTTCCGCCGTCGTGTGTCTGGAAGTGAGTAGGAGACGCACCAGCAGAGCAGTCGCGACGGAGCAGCAGTCGCGGACGGAGCAGCAGGCAGTCGGTCGATTGGTGCGGACCAGGAAAGACGGGAGATCGGCGCACCTTTCTGCGTCCGTTGAAGCGGCTGGCAGCGGACGGTTCGGGAGAGCGATTTGGGGATGCTGCGCCAGGTCTTCTCGAGAAATCGCAGTTTAAAAGTAGTAATTGGTGATATGTTGTGTGATTTACTCTTGTTAAATTTTACTTGTTTTCTTGGTCAGTCTCTCGTCCCCAGCTTGCTCGTCTGTCTCTCGTCCGCTTTTGTCCGCGGTCCACTGGACTCACTTGGCGACCTCACATGCGCCGACGCTCAAGACGGACAAGTCATCCTGTCGTTCGGAGCTGCCTCTGTCATGTTTGTCGGTTTTGGTGTGTTAACGAAGTTATTGCTTGGAGTGTAACGGCCTAAAACTTGAAATATGTTTTGATCTTGCCTATCATCTTGAGAGGCAGTATCTGTGTACTGGAGAGCATCTTAATTCGTTTGGCCAACCTTGTAGACTTTTATATAAGATTGCATTTTATGGGCTTTTATTTAAATGATCATTTTAGTATATACGTATGTCACCCTTTCACCGTAAGACTTTTCTTAGAAGTTAAAATCAAGTTGCACCTTTGGTGGCAAGTTTATCTTTTAATTTTAGTGTTTTTTACCATTTCCATCCCTCCTACGGAGTTCAAATGGCTCTGAGCACTATGTGACTTAACAGCTGTGGTCATCAGTCCCCTAGAACTTAGAACTACTTAAACCTAACTAACCTAAGGACATCACACACATCCATGCCCGAGGCAGGATTCGAACCTGCGACCGTAGCAGTCGCGCGGTTCCGGACTGCGCGCCTAGAACCGCGAGACCACCGCGGCTGTCTCCTACGCAGTGAATAATTTGTGTGCTTGTGTGAATTGTTAAAACTTTTAGTTTAAAGTTATCTGGTCTTTTGCAGATTTGCACCAGTGTAGTCTTTCAGGGGTTGTTGCGAGCGGTCGTGAATACGGCCGTGTCAAAAGGGAGTGGCAAGATCCCTTAGCCAGAAAGCTCATACACACAAAAATTTGTTTCTTTCTCCCTCTGAATAAATTGTAACTTGATATTGAGAGAGCGCTTTCTCATTATAATTTTAAATCTGTTTCTTTAAAAAAATGCTTTTGGGCACTATTAAAGTGAATAAAATTCCCATTTCTTAAAAGGAATTTGATTATGATTTCATCAGTTACTCCGTGGCAACTACTTCCACGCTTATATAGTGTGATTAAATGTGTTAATCGCTTGTAAATAAAATAATTTCTTACGAATATTTTTTGAAAATAAACCACGATTCAAGCTCGGAAGTACAGCGGCAGTATTCCCCAATGTAGCCCCTGCAAATTGTGGTACGGGTCATCTACGATGCACTCAGGTTGTACTAGAGGGCTATGAGCCCCGACATAGCGTCTCTGCCCCATGTAGAAGTGAGGTGGTGACACTTCTCTGTGTCCCAGAAGGAGGTTGTGCCACTGCCGGTGGGAAAGTGGAGAAACTGAAGGCCGCTGACAACATCTTTGGGATTGTGTGCCTGAGCCACTGGAAGGCAGGTATTCTGGGTCCTGTGGCCTGTGGCTCAGTGGCTGTGGCAGCTGGTGCTCCTGTTCGATACTCCTGGTCGTCGATGGGGCAACCTGGAATAGAAAATTATGGGGATTTTTCTGTCTGTTCATCCAGTGGCCTGTGAGAGTGCACCTGGTTAAAATGCTTCCTGCAGTGGAAACCATCAGGTATTTGTACTTCGATTCTTGCTCTGCCCAGAAGGTGTGTGAAAAAATAGTGGTCAAACTGTATCCTGAAGAGCATAGCGATGACAGCATGAATCGTGTGTGTGGGGGGGGGGGGGGGGGGGGGGGAAGGATATCAATAGGATAGACAATTTGTGGAGAGGAGCAATAGTAGGCCAGAAATGAAGTGCGTGCCCCATCGATGTTGCAATGGCGCACATTTGCCAGTAGTGTTTTCATAGTTCGAGTGAAATTTCCGCCAATCCATTGGAAGGAGGGTGTATATAGCAGTGCCGTTCTCTACACAAAAAGTTATTCAGCTCTGCTGACATGAATTGAGGACTCTTATCTGCTAGAATGATTTCTGGGATATCTTAAATCGAAAAGACGCAACATTAGACCTGGATGGTTTTCGTTGATGACATTGACTTCATCAGTGAAAAATATGGAAACCTGCAGCCGGATATCAGGATATCACGATCATCCAAGAGTTGCCCAGAACGGACCGTGCAAAATCTGGATGATTGCGAGACCACGGGGATATCGTGTCAAACCAAGGAAACAACAAACCTAGTGCTGCTGCATCCTAGCTTTGCCATGTCATGCATACCTCAGCCATGCATTATATATCTTTGATAATGTACCTCCAAAAGACGTGTCGACTAGTCAACCGTTTGGTGAGGACCATACCCCAACTGCCTTCGAGACATAATGTCAAGACGTGGCTTTCGAATGCTTGTGGACTGACCACTCTGATGTGGTTGCTATCTCCTTCAAACAGGAGGTCTCATGTGAGAGTGGACAGCTCATGTCTGCAAGTCCAGGTATTCAAGAGTTTTGCAGTCCATTCTTCATGAACAGCTTGACTTCTTAAAAGACCGGTTTCTCTAGTGACCCACAGGCGATTACTGTGGCCTCTTTGGGCGTGCTGACCACCTTGGCTTCGGTATCAGTGCTTCAAGCAGACTTCAGAAGCTGCATCAGCGCCTTTTCTAAGTAGAAGACATGATAGGATGTCTTGTGTCAACACTTTGCGCTGGAAACAGGTACTGTATATCATGGCGGTACCCCAAAATGAATAGTGCCGATCTCTGCTGGCGGTGGGCGGTCCTGGTCTGAATATTAGCATGGGCATGGAACAGTGATAACATAGGTTTATGACCCGTTAACAGAACAAATCAGCGTTCATACACATAATTGTGAAATTTCCTCACCGCAAAGGTGGTTGCTAAGGCTTCTTTCTCGATTTTGCTCTAATTTCGTTGTGCTTGCTGTAACATCTTGGAAACAAATACAGTCCGGCTTTGCGTGAAAGACTCGCCACGAAGCCGTAGTCAGATGTAACTGCTACCGTTTTCAGGGGCTTGGAAGCATCGTATCCCATGAGTCATGTTGCGTAGAGTGTAGAGCCTGCTTGAGGTCTCGAAAAGTCTTGGCACAAGTGGAGGATCATTGGCACTAAACATTCCTGTGAAGGAGCTGATGTAGTGGTTCGGCAACAGACGCTACATGGAAAATGAATTTTTTGTAATAATGGTTTATTTAACATAATGCGGATATGAATAGTTTAGCATCTGTGAGGGCCGGTAGTTTTTATATGGCCTTGATATAATACAGAATAGTGTCTCCCTGTGAGCTGAAAACATGTCCCAGATATTCCTCTTGTAGTACGATCAAACAATTCTTTCCTTATTGCTCTTCAAACTAGCCTGTTGGAGCACACCAAACATGGAATCCTAACTAATTGCGAGATCATGTACATTTTTATCAGTGAAAAGATATCATCCAAACAAGTTACCATTACCCAGACGTCCGAAGTGAGGTGTTGCAGACAGCGTTCGAATATGGCTGATGCACTGGCGATGATATACCGAAAAAGACCATATGGTACATTGATGACCGAGATGTTTTTTGAGGCTTCGTTCAATGGAAGGTGCAAGCAAGCGTCCAGTAAGTCAATTTCTGCAAAAATTATATCACGAACTTTAGGACTAGGGTACGTGTTGATGACAAAATGGGCTTTGGTAGTTGGTTTAAAATCTCCCCAAATCTTCAATGATCCATTCTGTTTCTCAACGATCACCGTAGGGATGGCCCATTCACTGTTTGTAATGGGGGTAAGAATTACTCCCTCCTGTAAGCATTGCAACTCAAGACGAAGCTTCTGATGCAGAGTAAAAGGAACATTCCGTGCCTTACATGATTCGAGTGTCGCCAAAGAACGCAAAGAGACAAGCACTTCAAAGTCGGTGAAGCCCGTTGATGGATGTGATCAAATAAAGGATCATTTTGCGCCTGGGTCCTGCAGAAAGGAGCTTCAGATGGCTTGTTGGAACTCAAAATAGTGCAGCTGGCATTAAAGTGTTACAAAAAATTACTGCATGAACACAATTTCTGGGTGCATAGGCAGTTCATCCACCAACGTCAAGTTTGGCTGAGAGGGACATGATCAGTGGGGTGGGCTGGCTTTTGGGGGGAGGGGGGGGGGGGTTGTATGGCTGAGGCTGGAACTGGCTAGTCGATAAGATGGCAAACGCCTGCAGTGAGTCCTGCAGTGCAGCTAAGAAACCTGATTGACTGTTCAAATGCCATAGTGAGGGGCAGCCAGGTAGCTAAGGGTGTGTCACTGAGCTTTAAGTGGTCGTTCTGGAGTCCTTCATCTGAAGAGTGGATCAGGATCACATCCCTCACCAACGATTCTTCTGCGCAAGGCTCTTTCCACTGTGGATTTGAACACTGCAAACGGCAATCTCTAGAAAGGCCTTCGAACTGGGCTACCCACTCCATACACAACTACACGGTTCTTTTTATGGCAGATGAAAAAATTCTCACATGCAGCTGCTACGTGCACTTGGGAATAAAAATAGTACAACAAACAGGGTTTCTAACATTCATAACGCAAAGCATGAGGTTCGGCCTCAGCTCTGAGCTGCTGCAACAAGTGATAAGCTTACACTGCTTCTTAGGTCAAAATGAAATGCGCACTGCTGGACGTTACCTGATATCCCATTCAGGACAGCTCGTGTACTTGGGCTATGGCTTCACTTTTTGTGAAACACTTGTAATGGTGGGGGATTCTCTCCGGCATCACTTTACCAGCGAGTCAGCGTGAGACAGCCGTGTTGAGATATCTGGTAGCTTCTTGGTGAAGGCAGCCATTTCCACTAACATCAACTCCTGAGCCTGTTGCACGTTTTGGAACTCACACCATCCACCTGGGCGTAGCACAAGCGTGCAGAATGTGTCCACAGAGAATCTCACTGCCAAGTGATGCGGCCTACGCCAGTTCTTGATGTACAGAAATTAAAGTCTAGGTAAGCAATGAAAGGCAACTTCACTAGAATGAACATAAAATTTCAAAATATCTTCTGCAGAGCGTACTTACACAAGTAATAGTTCCCAGTTAAGTCTCTGTCTTCGTAATAAGAGAAGTAAGTCCAGTCGACTGCCCATCACGGAAAACTGAATCAATTATTACAGTCAACGTATCGATTCGCGGGGAAATGATGTCTCAGTGCACAACACTGTGCTGGGCCAAATACCAAAACATTAGCATATCTCGAGGACAACTGCTGTTTGCTTCACATTGCCCCGGGGGTGAAGATTTCCGGTTGGTGAGCTGACGGCGATCGACGGCTCGTGAGATGACTCCTAAAGAGTTCTGGACGAGGAATCTCGGTAGCGGTTGGCGTACCTGCCCGGAGAGCTGGTCTGTGGAGAAATGGCTAGTAGCTGTGCACCAGCCAAATACTATTCAGGTGCTAGCATACTGTGAGACTATTTCTGAGCTGCGGCGCTGCAGAAGCGAGTAGATCTACGCCGCTTGTGCCGTCTCGTAGCGATTCCACTGCCGTCTGACGGCAAGACATACAGGGCTATTACAAATGATTGAAGCGATTTCATAAATTCACTGTAGCTCCATTCATTGACATATGGTCACGACACACTGCAGATACGTAGAAAAACTCATAAAGTTTTGTTCGGCTGAAGCCGCACTTCGTACTTCAGGTTTCTGCCGCCAGAGCGCTCGAGAGCGCAGTGAGACAAAATGGCGACAGGAGCCGAGAAAGCGTATGTCGTGCTTGAAATGCACTCACATCAGTCAGTCATAATAGTGCAACGACACTTCAGGACGAAGTTCAACAAAGATCCACCAACTGCTAACTCCATTCGGCGATGGTATGCGCAGTTTAAAGCTTCTGGATGCCTCTGTAAGGGGAAATCAACGGGTCGGCCTGCAGTGAGCGAAGAAACTGTTGAACGCGTGCGGGCAAGTTTCACGCGTAGCCCGCGGAAGTCGACGAATAAAGCAAGCAGGGAGCTAAACGTACCACAGCCGACGGTTTGGAAAATCTTACGGAAAAGGCTAAAGCAGAAGCCTTACCGTTTACAATTGCTACAAGCCCTGACACCCGATGACAAAGTCAAACGCTTTGAATTTTCGGCGCGGTTGCAACAGCTCATGGAAGAGGATGCGTTCAGTTCGAAACTTGTTTTCAGTGATGAAGCAACATTTTTTCTTAATGGTGAAGTGAACAACGTGCGAATCTGGGCGGTAGAGAATCCTCACACATTCGTGCAGCAAGTTCGCAATTCACCAAAAGGTAACGTGTTTTGTGCAATCTCACGGTTTAAAGTTTACGGCCCCTTTTTCTTCTGCGAAAAAAACGTTACAGGACACGTGTCTCTGGACATGCTGGAAAATTGGCTCATGCCACAACTGGAGACCGATAGCGCCGACTTCATCATTCAACAGGATGGTGCTCCACCGCACTTCCATCATGATGTTCGGCATTTCTTAAACAGGAGATTGGAAAACCGATGGATCGGTCGTGGTGGAGATCATGATCAGCAATTCATGTCATGGCCTCCACACTCTCCCGACTTAACCCCATGCGATTTCTTTCTGTGGGGTTATGTGAAAGATTCAGTGTTTAAACCTCCTCTACCAAGAAACGTGCCAGAACTGCGAGCTCGCATCAACGATGCTTTCGAACTCATTGATGGGGACATGCTGCGCCGAGTGTGGGAGGAACTTGATTATCGGCTTGATGTCTGCCGAATCACTAAAGGGGCACATATCGAACATTTGTGAATGCCTAAACAAACTTTTTGAGTTTTTGTATGTGTGTGCAAAGCATTGTGAAAATATCTCAAATAATAAAGTTATTGTAGAGCTGTGAAATCGCTTCAATCATTTGTAATAACCCTGTATATTCGGAACTGCAGTGGGATGATCGCCAATGTAGCCCCCGTGACGTGTGGTAGAGGCCACCCGCAATGTAGTGCCGTTACGCTGGAGGGCTATGAGCCCCGACATAGCAATGATCGCACACCAATTTCAACATAATTCTCTGAAAGACGTTATGTCTATTTCTTCTCGTTACGTGTAGCATATTTCCATTATGATGGGCTTCTGAACGATGTGTTCTAAGCAACTTTTTTAAAAGGTGTTTAGTATTATTTTCAGGATGTGTCGTGACTCCCACCACTTAAAAGCGTAGTTTATCACAATTGAAGGTTTGAAGAATAAAGCCTCTCCTGCTTGACAGAATAAATGGAAAATGTACGTAATAGCGAAAACAGCTTTTCTCTACACTTTTCAGTCAAATCTAGGGGTGAGTCTGGTGGGCAACGGAAGAACACAATTATAAGTTTCTGTGACTCTTGATACTGAGTCTGGCCCTGAAGATCTCCCTTACAACTTCAATTTCTTTCTTAGCATTTGCTTTTTTACTGCAACATATACACCACCTCCAATTATCATTAACCTACGCTTTTGACATACTCTTACATTTAGCCTTACGCGAAAATTTTCACTGCTGTTTATTTAGTGTTTCAGCCAGCTACCGGTACCTAATATTAAACGAGCTACGCTGCTTTTTAGGAGTGCTTCAGATTGTGGCACCTTGTTGCTAACACTTCGCAGACTTCATGGAGAGGAACAAATTCTTAAAAAAAACTTTTTTGGCCACCCCACAAATAGTTTCAACTCTCTGGACAGCAGCCTCCGACATGCAGTTCATTATTAAACCATTTAGGAATAATGCACATTTCTCTCTGCTATGGCAGAAATATAGGAAAATGCAGGCTACCTTGTCTCAGAATCTTCGAGGTATCTGGTTCAAGCCTTTCACTCGACTCAGAGCCAGGCGCCATTATCATTTCCCTGCACTCAGTTTTGAACATTGTGGACTTCCGAGTGTAGAAGACTGGCGGAAGTGCTGAATACAGCTAGGCTCTTGTTCTTCTGCACATTTGTCGCTTTGCCGCGTCGTTTCGAGGACTGATCGAGGCCCTCTGGTCCGGAGCCGTCAGAGAGTTCGTCGTTCTGTGGTGAGACCGGCTGTGGATTCCTCGACCTATGCTACTATCTCTCCATATCGTCTCTCTGAGTGAAAGTGTGGGACAACGCTGAAGATTGCTCACCCAACAGGAACGCTAAGATCTGCGAGTGCTACACGCCATCTGAGAAAAGTAGACCACGTAGCGGCTCAGGGTTTCACATTTCTCCTTCGCTTCCTTCCATGCTGTACACAAGAAAGCACACTCAGCACTGGTTCAGCACCTCTAACAGGGATTGACACGGTACAGATTCTTCACATCATACACTTCATATCAGACCGCAGGATGACAGCGGCAAGTCACCGCCACTATGTCCCTCCCTGGGACAAGAGGGAATCCAGAAGACGCGATGTTCTCTACGCTCACGGCTTATGGGTGCGATTGCTTTGTACTTCTACTACAAACTTATACAGTTTAGACACAGTTAAAGTTTGAGTTATCCCAGTGGTGTTTATTTCGCTGATTTCTTCGATGTACTTAGGTTTGAAAAACTGGAGAAGCAGGAACAGAACAATCTGAATCTGTTGAAAAGGCAACAAAAAAAGGGGGTTGTATGAATAATTGTGGAAAATGTGAGCAAAGACTGACAATTTTTGCAGTGAAAAGGAATTTCTCAGATATGACATAGAATACTGGAAGTCGAGTAGTACTTAATCACTGAAGGATAATACAACCAAAATGAGAAAGAGGGGAACTCTCTCCGCTGTCCCACTGAAAGTGCTTTATTAATTTTCTTCACCTCTCCTAATAAACGTAACAACGATTTCCTGTTATTAAAACGCTTTGTGGCGGCGAAATATATTATTTGTAGGGAAATATTAGCAATAGGAAAGTATTAATGTGTATGGAAATTACAGCTCCAGAATTTAATAACCAGACCCCGTATATTGTGCAAAAAAATGCTAATTAAACTGTCTCTTTCGCTATAAAATATCTCTCACATTGCACAAAATCGTTTTCGGACTTTCAGCTTACATATCTCACTGCGCAGACCGAAGACTTTACGATGGCACTATAGACTTCGTACATTTCAAGAGGAGAGAAATGCTTCATTGGCACATAGGTTGCGCCCTGAGCAGAGTGCTAAGAAGACACTGTGTTGAAACTGTGCTGAAACCAACGAGGGCGCGAATATTTTGGCGCTGCTATGGACCTAAGTCCGCCGCTTGCCGTAGAAGGAGTTTACCTATAAAATCCCTTCCACATGCCGTCATGTGTACACAGAAACTACGAAACGAATCACTGGCACCAGAATTGAGGAATACAAGAGTAATTTTCGTCTGATCAACATACATAAATCGTCAGGAGAAGATCCTGCTGTGGGACTAGGAAACCATTAATTTCGTTCCTCCGACAGTATGGTTTTACAAAGGTCCATTCACTACTATGCTGGAATTTTCAAACAGGCCATAGGAATTCGAAAACACAAAAAAAAACTTTAACAGAAAAGCGGAAGGACTGAAATTATATAATTTGTTGGCCACAGTACTGAACTCCTCTAACAATGACAATGACAATGACAGCGGCAAGTCACCGCCACTATGTCCCTCCCTGGGACAAGAGGGAATCCAGAAGACGCGATGTTCTCTACGCTCACGGCTTATGGGTGCGATTGCTTTGTACTTCTACTACAAACTTATACAGTTTAGACACAGTTAAAGTTTGAGTTATCCCAGTGGTGTTTATTTCGCTGATTTCTTCGATGTACTTAGGTTTGAAAAACTGGAGAAGCAGGAACAGAACAACTCCTCTAACAATGGAAAATGGAGGGTAGAATAATGACAATATTATGAAAAGGAAAGATTGCTACTCATCATATAGCGGAGATGTTGAGTACCAGACAAGCACAACAACAAGGCTACATGTAAGCTTTCCGCTAGATGGACTTATTTTGGAATAGACAGCATACACACACACACACACACACACACACACACACACACACACACACACACACACACACATTAAAGCAGATGCAAAAATGACTGCGGTCTTTGGCTGCCGAGGCTACACTACAAGCCGGCCGGTGTGACCGTGCGGTTCTAGGCGCTTCAGTCTGGAACGGCGCGACCGCTACGGTCGCAGGTTCGAATCCCGCCTCGGGCATGGATGTGTGTGATGTCCTTAGGTTGGTTAGGTTTAAGTAGTTCTAAGTGACTGATGACCTCAGATGTTAAGTCCCATAGTACTCAGAGCCATTTGAGTTAGACTACAAGCAACTGCTCAAGATGGGAGGAGCAGTCAAGGTGGTGGAGTTACAGAGGTGGGTGGAATGAGGAGGGGGAAGGAGAGCAAGGTACGAACAGGGAACGGTAAATTGCTGCTTGTGGGTGCATACAGGGTAGAGCAGCTAGGTGCAGTTGGGTGGTTAGTTAGGCGGTAGGAGGGGGGGGGGGAAGTAGAAAAGGAGAGAAGTAAACAGATTGTGGATGCGCTTGTGGAATGTAAGGCTGAGTAATGGGAACAGGGAGGGAATAGGTGGGTGAAGGACAATGATTGACGAGTTTCTTGATTCAAAAAAACTTTTCCAACAACTGTATGTTGTGGTTTATTTTATTGTCCATCTCAAATGCCACCAGTTTCGGCAACGTAATATTGCCGCCTTCAATCCTCTGCATGATAAAGGAGTATACATGTAGTGACATAAATGTGTACAGTTCAAGTTTACAATTGACAGGTATTCATAATGGCGCTTAAACTTAAAAATAATGGAAATATTTACGTTAAATCAAATCTATGTGTACGTCCAGCACAAATATGCTACAACATATGTAAATATTTGTTAAAAGCTTTAAGCCAAACCTCTCTATATATCTAGCACAATAGGTTAAAGCTTGTGTACACATTTTGTTATTCATAAAACTATTTTACATGGCAGATTTACTAGGGAGCACGTAAAATCATTACAAATGTCAGCACTAGACAGCATACAATCAAGAGTTCTGTACAAACAAAGCGCGTAATTTTTATTTTTTTTAGTAATCAAATCCTACAAAATTCTTTTAGATGAGGGATCGCATAGTGTATATGAGTCCCAATCGTTCATTTAAAGTAAAGTGTCACATAATAAGGTATGAATTACAATAGTTTGCGTATTTACAGCCCAGGCAGTATCACGGATGGTAAGACAAGCGCTTGTCATAGTATCAAAAATAACTTGACACAAAACCCAATGGCAATCGACATATTGAGAGAAAATAGGATGCATAGCGAACACTACGAATGTTGACAACTAACTGGTGGCCTAAGTTATACAGTAACTCGGAATAAAAGATATCATTGGTTTCATTTATATCCCTGAACAGGCATTGGTTTTTTCTTGACCAGTTGCAAGCACTCTAAAAAAGAGTGAGGTGTATGTTGTGCCTTGCTGCCTCAGGCCACAAGCCAGGGTTGAAAACAAAATTCAGTGCCTGTACATAGAAAGAGTGAAATAAAATTATCCTGATTCTCCAGTTACAAGTGGACATTCAATTACACACTCATCCACACATGGTAGATTATGGATTATGGACAGTGGATAACATAGTTTGCAATGCAACAAATTAGAAAAAAATAAAATCAACAAACGATGGTTCCCTACGCAATCATTTTCCCAGCTAGGAGTTGTTTTAGACTATCCACTAGACTAATTGAATGTAGATTAACTATTCCAGATAACAATTTCATAAAGGGCGCTTCATTCAGTGGTTGCGTATGAATGACTTTTCGTGAAACTGCACAAGAGTTCTTGTTGCTGTCTACATTGTATACAGCCGCTTCTACTATTTATCCATTATTTCATCCCTTGAACCATCTACCCTTTACTGGCACTTTATGCGTTTAGGTTGATTATAGCACTTAACTGAAACATATTATTTTGTTGTAGCTGGTATTTCGAAGTGATTCATCTATTCCGTTCTTTGAAATTTGGATATAGTCTGGCAGTTAGAAAAGTGACTATTTTTCTCTCTTAGTTTCTGAAACAATTCGGCAATTGGATCTGCATTTAATCGGTGAACATGTTACGTCAAAGAAATGACAAGGCATGTTTCGTCATTTCTTTGACGTAACATGTTCACCGACACGGGGTTTTCAAGGTTGTTGACCTTGATATAGTCGGAACGCTGAGTGAGACATGTAGTTTCGTAGCAACACACTGTATTCAAGTCGTACAATCTCTGTCATAACTTTAGTACCGTTTCGGCTAGAATAACCCCTACTGATATTGGCACGTCAGAGTCTAGTCGAACGTAATTATTGGGGATTATTGTAGTAAATTTACATTGTTAGCTTGGGAACTTTTCTTTCGATGGTAGGTGAAACTTCCACTTAGCAATATTTGTATATCTCTACATTATTTAAGCCCTTACATGTCGCACCACTGTTTCCGATATTATACAGTTCTTTTCCTGTATGTTTTGTTGCCTAAGACTTACTATAATGCAATAATTGTTTTCTTCAAGCATACTGTCTAACTTTCATATGAACTTGCAGATCTATCCGTTTTATAGGAGTTTACTCCTACAGTAGACGGCGTTTAATAGTGATCATGTTTTTAGATTATTGGTATCTTTTACGCTAGTTTTACACTTAGGACAATGGACTATTTAGTGTTTCCTTGGTCTTTTAGACCCAAACTGACACAGTCGCCAATTCACTTGTGGGAATTCGGTATGTCTCGACCACGCCTGACGATTACTTTTGAGTTAACAGTCAGTCGTTCAGTAGTCTTCTTCTACAGAAGTGTTCACCATAACGTCTCGTGATCTGCACGAAATACACCACGCGGAGTTTGTGTACGACTTCAAATATTCACACGCGAATGTCTCCTTAAATACTCACAATGCTCAAATTTTCAAAATGGTCAACACTGTTGTCACTTTTCTTCAACTACACGAGAACCGATTAAATGCGCGGATTTCTTCATTTTGGTACAAATTTGTTTAACATAGGTGTTCACTAGAAGAAGGCTCCAAGTGATTATATCGACTCATAGATCTGAAGCACCAAGTCCTACTCAGACGCACAGGAAATGCTGAATTCTTATTAGCTAGTATGTTAAGCAGGCAATCAAATCATCTCGAGGACGTCTACACTTTCGGTATTTCTATTGTCAGCCAATCAGATTCCAACACGTAATTTAGACAAGAAATTTCGTAATTCCTAAACTAGATAAAATCTAGTGGAACAAAATACGATTCCTTACCACAAAATAAGTTACTAATAAATTTAATACTCAACGCCCCTTCTGGCTGTCCTTTTAGAAAATCAGCCTCACAAATTCCCCTATTATACAACAACTTCTTCATACTTACATTTACATGGTTTTAACAAAATATCATATCACATTATCACTTTACGTACGTCCTCTATTCACTCTCTCAGTCTCTCCGAAACACCCACACAACCAAAGCATAATGAAGTAATAATTTTCCATTGTAGTGACAATTACGTCAGAAATCTGTGGCAATGAAATTAAAGAAAATTCCATAACATGAGATTATATGAACCTATCCTTTTGGTTGTCGTTGCAGTTGATACTATAGATGAATTCATTACAGAATCATGGGAGGCCTCATCTCCTTGTACGCACTGCTAAATATCTAGGGATAACTCTCGATAAGCACCTCAGCTAGAAGCCGCATATACGTGACGTCTGGGGGAAAGCGCATGGACATTTGAAGTCACTATATGCCCTACTACACCCAGAATCAACGCTTCTTACACATTGCAGAATTACTCTATTTCTGCGGGAAAGCACATGCACGTTTTGCCCAACTAAACTCAGAATCAACGCTTCTTCCACACTGCACAATTACGCTATATCTGGAACTGATACGACCAGTGCTAGAATACGCGTCTTCCATGTGGGGGAACGCAGCCGATACACACTTACGTCGGGTCAAAGGGGTGCAAGGGAGAACTCTGCGACTCGCCCTGCACTTTCGGCGAGACTACCGACCAGGCCTTGTATGAGGAAACAGGGATCCCCATGATACGGGATCGCATAAAACAAGCTGTCCGACGGTATTACGAAGCGTCGCGGCAGTCTGACAATCGGCTCATTTCAGGTCTGGGGTACCAGCAGCACCGACAACAGACTATCAGGTGGCTCGACGTGCTTCAGCAGTGAGATAGGCGATAATACAAACGCCTCAATGCTTCAGACGCAAAGAGGAAAAACACAGGAGTTAGAGCAATAAAACACACTCAGAGAGAATACAGGAACAGTTACAAAAACTTAGCCTGTACAAAAACAGACAGTAAGGGCTGTCCTTACTGGAAAAGAGCAGGTGCCCGGCCCAGCAGCAAGCATGAGCTCAACGGGCGTGAGAAACAAGATATCCTCTCCTCCCGGCTCCACGGCAAACTACGTTTTCAATGCAAAGTGACATCTCGTAATAATGCGCTACATCACATCGTGTAGCCAACAGCCGTGATACGTGATACCGAGGCCAACGGATGTCCTGCCTGAGATTTTAACTCTCAGAGACAACGCAGGTATCTGACAAGGCATTTTTGGCGATTTCCTAGTACAGGTACACTACTGGCCATTAAAATTGCTACACCAAGAGGAAATGCAGATGATAAACGGGTATTCATTGGACAAATATTTTCACGCAATTTGGGTGTATAGATCCTGAGAAATCAGTACCCAGAACAACCACCTCTGGCCGTAATAACGGCCTTGATACGCCTGGGCATTGAGTCAAACAGAGCTTGGATGGCGTGTACAGGTACAGCCGCCCATGCAGCTTCAACACGATGTCACAGTTCATCAAGAGTATTGTGACGAGCCAGTTGCTCGGCCACCATTGACAAGACGTTTTCAATCTGGAGAATGTGCTAGCCAGGGCAGCAGTCGAACATTTTCTGTATCTAGAAAGGCCCGAACAGGACCTGCAACATGCGGTCGTGCACTACCCTGTTGAAATGTAAGGTTACGCAAGGATCGAATGAAGGGTAGAGCCACAGGTCGTAACTCCTCTGAAATGTAACGTCTACTGTTCGAAGTGCCGTCAATGCGAACAAGAGATGACCGAGACGTGTAACCAATGGCACCCTGTACCATCACGCCGGGTGATACACCAGTATGGCGATGACGAATACATGCTCCCAATGTGCGTTCAGCGTGATGTCGCCAAACGCGGTTGGGACCATCATGATTGTAAACAGAACCTAGATTCATCGGAAAAAATGACGTTTTGCCATTCGTGCAACCAGGTTCGTCGTTGAGTACACCATCGCAGTTGCTCCTGTCTGTGATGCAGCGTCAAGGGTAACCGCACCCGTGGTCTCCTAGCTGAAAGTCCATGCTGCTGCAACGTCGTCGAACTGTTCGTGCAGATGGTTGTTGTCTTGCAAACGTCCCCAGCTGTTGACTCAGGGATCGAGACATGGCTGCACGATCCGTTACAGCCATGCGGGTAAGATGCCTGTCATCTCGACTGTTAGTGATACGAGGCCGTTGGGATCCAGTACGGCGTTCCGCATTACCCTCCTGAACCCACCGCTTCCATATTCTGCTAACAGTCATTGGATCTCGATCAACGCGAGCAGCAATGTCACGATACGATAAATCGCAATCGCGATAGGCTACAATCCGACCTTTATCAAAGTCGGAAACGTGATGGTACGCATTTCTCCTCCTTAAACGAGGCATCACAACAACGTTTCACCAGACAACGCCGGTCAACTGTTTGTGTATGAGAAATCGGTTGGAAACTTTCCTCATGTCAGCACGTTGTAGGAGCCAACCTGGTGTGATTGATCTGAAAAGCTAATCATTTGCATATCACAGCATCTTCTTCCTGTCGGTTAAATTTCGCGTCTGTAGCACGTCATCTTCGTGGTGTAGCAATTTTAATGGCGAGAAGTGTACTTTTTCGTTGCTTTTCTGCGAGGTTTTCAGTGATCACAGTGTCATCCCAAGTGTAGGTCCGTATTTGACTATATTGCAAACTAGTACAGATACTTTTTCCCAGATGAATATAGAATGCAAGGAATCGAGGGAGTGAAAACCGGTGCAAAAAAACAAGCCACATATCTAGAATTTCACCAAGGAAGAGTCCTACCACCATCTTCGGAGGCATATAGTTTTGAACCATCAGATCTTGTTGACAGAGTTGTAACTCATCCTAGGGCACGGAACAAAGTCCGGCCGTGAAAAAATGACGGCACTGTTTCTCTTCCACTGTCGGACCAATTTCCGGGGATGCAATGTCCCTCCACTGCAAGGATAAGGACCACCTTCCATTCCAATCAAGTTCCATCCCCAAATAGCTCTCGTATTGCGCCATACAAATGCTAAAGATGGCCTTCTTCTCATTAAGAGCGTTCGCACCGGGTTCCAAAGAACTATATGAATCCACTTCTTATTACATCCAGCAAGAGAATAATGGCGCTGTTACAACGCCCTTCATAATGGAGATCGACTTACATCTATGTCGCGTTTCCAGAGAGACATTCTCGTCACAGAATTAATGTCACTTTCTGCAGACAGCCGCTCTTCGAAGGCTTGTCTACAGACGGTACAGTACCCAGATTCACGGTTGTGACCTCCTATTGTTTCACAATGCGAAATCGTACTTTTATGCAGTCTCCTACTCAGTCACCAATAATTCGATTTGGGGCAAAAGTCCTCAACGAAATTCGCTCTTCTACATGAAGGACTTCTTCTGCTGCATCATTTTCAGTACAAAGTTTCTGTTTCCTCTGCTAAAACTGCTTGTGTTTTGGGAAATCTGTGATCACTCCTTGTTTATAACAATGTGTTTATTAACCAATAAAATCTGGATACGAAGGTTTGGCGACTGCTGATTTCTATTTTCTAGCGTTTGTTGCTGTTTCAATTTTATATCTTCGACACAGATCTGAAAGACGGAAAGTAAACAGCAAAAAAGTGGGTTGTGATCCTCACTATCAGTAAAAATCCCGTTTTTAGTTTCCTTGGAGTAGAATCTAATTTAATTACAGGTCACATAATATCTTAACAGTCTTTAAGAAGCAGTTTAAAGTACGCAGATCAAATTATTTATAGAGCGGACTCGTTCCAGTAGAAAATGATTAAACTTCTCACTGAAGTGACACTTCATCTTAGTAGAATAATGATACCCCGCGCAGTTCACATTAAATACCCTTCGTCTGCACTCATCGGTTCGCTAAAGAGAACTTTTCCCGCGCACCCATGCATCCTCCAAAGAGGCACTCAGGCTTCCGCGCCACCCTTCAGGAATTTTTATTCAAGTCTTTTTCGAAGTTGTGTTCTTGCAGATTTATGGGCGAGAAAGAAGAGCAATTTTATGATATAGAAGGCAAACGGCTACAGAAGGGTGATTTATATCTCCTGAGCATGGCAGGCGGCCGATTAAGTGCCTTCTCCGATGCGGGGAGGAAGAGCGACCAGAAAGTCTGTCGAACGGTTTTCAGCCACCAGTGTATCGCTATTTTGGCGAGCTTCAGGTAAGTATGAAAGCGCTTTTGAGATCTGTAATTGAATAATGTGAGAGGCGCTGCACAGCACACGGTGTCTTGAACGCAGCGGGCGTTACAGATACTTTTCTTTTAGTTTAAATATTATCAACAGCAGACGAAGATAGTGTCCTAAAACGCAAATATAAAAAAGAATGACACCGCGCATCCCACACAAGATGCCGAAAGGGTTGCGGAATGACATAAAGAATTGTCCAAAACTTGTAATAAGTAAGGAGGGTTACGAAGCCCCAGACATGTACAGTTCCAGGAGAAACTAACGTAAACTGAACGGGTCACAGAGCAGTTAGTAGAGAATTTAAGTACGAATAGACGGCAGCACCGTGTAGCGATCTCTCTGAACGAGAGCTCCGTTGGCACTCCAACACATTCATGGGGAAGAATTCTGCTGTGGTCTGGAGATGGCTGGTGATCTGCGATTTATCTCACCGATGCATCTCACACTTTATCCTCATCTTTCAGACCCGTACACTTCCCTGGCCAGTCCATGCAGTGAATAACTACTGCCGCAAGAAATGCATATACCAGCAGCTATCAGAGGAGCTCGAACGTACAGTCATTAGTATGCAGCGAAAGCAATCCAGGACCAACTGCGCATCTGAAAAGAATAAAACATCCTGATACCTATACATGAAATGCGAAGCCTGTAATTCTAAGGCTATACAAATCTATATCATCCGTTTTTTAAGTGTGTATGCTATATTCGTTGTGCATACACGCTACTTGATGAGACTGTCATGCTATGTGTTGCCGTTGATATAAGCCTTTGAAACGCATGGAATCATTTTTCATCTTATCCTTGAAATTTGATGTATTGGAAAATGTTTTTAACAATACTAGCTTTGCTAGTGGTCAATAGGTCAGTAGTTGCTAGCGAGGAGTGTGGACATCTAACGGAGTGCTATATCGGCAATATCAAGAGGATAATCTGTGCAGAGAAGACACCCATACCATTACCCGAGAGATGTATTACGATTAATCGAATGTGAATTTGATTACTGATGAAGCTGGGCGCGCTGGTAACGTCTTTTTACGTGTCAACAGCTCAATACCACTCTGAAGAACTGCTATGCCTCAGTTAGGCCCATTAAAATTGCTACACCACGAAGACGACGTGCTACGGACACGAAATTTAACCGACAGGAAGAAGATGCTGTGATATGCAAATGATTAGCATTTCAGAGCATTCACACAAGTTTGGCGCCGGTGGCGACACCTACAACGTGCTGACATGAGGAAAGTTTCCAACCGATTTCTCATCCACAAACAGCAGTTGACCGGCGTTGCCTGGTGAAACGTTATTTTGATGGCTCGTGTAACTAGGAGAAATGCGTACCATCACGTTTCCGACTTTGATTAAGGTCGGATTGTAGGCTATCGCGATTGTGGTTTATTGTATCGCGACATTGCCGCTCGCGTTGGTCGAGATCCAATGACTGTTAGCAGAATATGGAATCGGTGGCTTCAGGAGGGTAATACGGAACGCCGTGCTGGATCCCAACGGCCTCGTATCACTAGCAGTCGAGATGATAGGCATCTTATCCGCATGCCTGTAACGGATCGTGCAGACACGTCTCGATCCCTGTATCAAAAGATGGGGACGTTTCCAAGACAACAACCATCTGCACGAACAGTTCGACGACGTTTGCAGTAGCATGGACTATCAGCTCGGAGACCATGGCTGCGGTTACCCTTGACGCTGCATCATAGATGGGAGCGCCTGCGATGGTGAACTCAACGACGAACCTGGGTGCACGAATGGCAAAACGTCATTTTTTCGGATGAATCCAGTTTCTGTTTACAGCATCATTGTGGTCGCATCCGTGTTTGGCGATACCACGGTGAACGCACATTGGAAGCGTGTATTCGTCATCGCCATACTGGCGTATACCCGGCGTGATGGTATGGGGTGCCATTGGTTACACGTCTCAGTCACTTGTTCTCATTGACGGCATTTTGGACAGTGGACGTTAAATTTCAGATGTGTTACGACCCGTGGCTCTACCCTTCATTCGATCCCTGCGAAACCCCAAGTTTCACCAGGATAATGCACGATCGCGTGTTGCAGGTCCTGCACGGGCCTTTCTCAATACAGAAAATGTTCTACTGCTGCCCTTGCCAGCACATTCTCCAGATCTATCACCGATTGAAAACGTCTGGTCAATGGTAGCCGAGCAACTGGCTCGCCACAAGACGCCAGTCACTACTCTTGATGAACTGTGGAATCGTGATGAAACTCCATGGGCAGCTGTACTTGTACACGCTATCCAAGCTCTAACTCAATGCCCAGGCGTATCAAGGCCGTTATTAGGAGCAGGGGTGGTTGTTCTGGGTACTGATTTCTCAGGATCTATGCACCCAAACTGCGTGAAAATGTAATCACATGTCCGTTCTAGTCTAATATATTTGTCCAATGAATACCCGTTTATCATCTGCATTTCTTCTTGGTGTAGCAATTTTAACGGCCAGTAGTGTATATATCATTCGTTTTTTAAGTGTGTATGCTATATTCGTTATGCATACACGCTACTTGATGAGACTGTCATGTGCTGCCGTTGATATAAGCCTTTGACACGCATGGAATCATTTATCATCTTATCCTTGAAATTTGTTGTATTGGAAAATGTTTTTAAACAACACTTATTTTGCTAGTGGTCAGTAGGTCAGTAGTTGCTAGCGAAGAGTGTGGACATCTAACGGAGTGCTATATCGGCAATATCAAGAGGATAATATGTGCAGAGAAGACACCCATACCATTACTCGAGAGATGTATTACGATTAATCAAATGTGAATTTGGATACTGATGAAGCTGGAGGCGCTGGCAACGTCTTTTATACGTGTCAACAGCTCAATACCACTCAGAAGAACTGCTATACCTCAGTTAGGCCCCCGTCAGGTATCTAGATTGCTCACTCAGTGACCTCACACACATTACAATGTACAAGATAGTGCTTCAAATGAACTTAATTTGCGTTTTGTCCGTTTGAAATATCTTATTCCGATCAATATCTGTTACTCTGTCCTGAATTACAATCATGGTAATGAGCCATTCTTGTTTCAGTTTTTAACCGCCTGAAAAGTTGGTTAAAATCCATTTATATAATAACTGGCTCAAAATTATATAAAATGTCGTGTTGCATTGAACTTGCCAACTTTTTCAGTGAAATTACGATGTATTTTTTGCCACTTCATGGCAGGTACACACATGGCACTGCTAAAATTATTTATAATCCGTTTAGTACGATTTTGATCATATGGATACAGTGTGATTGTACTGACACAACTGTAAATCTAAATGTGTCTTATTCTTTTGATGTTACTGTTAGTTTTCATTTTGCCTTGACGTTGCTGCGTTGTAAGTTAACAGGAGATATCGATCCGTGTTACAAAGACTTGTGCACTTTTAAACCAAATTTTTATGAAAAGTATTTTACAAAATTTGTATTCTTTATTTTTTTATGTTTTGTGTGCAGTACTTTGTAGGGAATAATTTTATACTATTTTTATGCCCTGCTGCCTCATTATGAAATGGTAAAAGTCAAAGTTGTAACCAGTCCAGATGATAGTTTCATCGTATTAGGCAATTAACTTTCGGGTGAGAAATAGAATCGAATGTGTTTCGCTCTGCTGCAATAATTGCAATTAACATCAGACAGTTCGTCACGAGATTTAAATTTCGATACAGGCTAGTGTCAACGTTAACAGGTCATTCTTATGATACGCCAACTGTGTAATTCAATAGACATTTCGAAATTAATTCATACATTATTTTATACATTACCTGAGAGATGTTTCACTTCAATCGCTTTTGTTTATTGTTATCACAAAACAGTTGTGACGTAAAGACAGGACTCAGCATTGTAGAAACCACTGTAGAAGCCTTTTTCCACTATCGTCAGATGATTGGAACACATGAATTACTAAATAAAATCAACTCTATCGGAGGTGAGTAAAAAGATCTAACTTACACATTAAAACCAACTATTAGCCAGAATTCCATGCAAGGAAGACTCAGAACTTTTGTACAGGAAAACAAAATTATTGTCACTGTCAACATACAGACGTTGGCCGGCCACTGTGGCCGAGCGGTTCTAGGCGCTTCAGTCTGGAACCGTGCGACCACTATGGTCGCAGATTCGAATCCTGCCTCGGGCATGGATGTGTGTGCTGTTATTAAGTTAGTTAGGTTTAAGTAGTTCTAAGTTCTAGGGGCTGCCGCGCGGGATTAGCCGAGCGGTCTCAGGCGCTGCAGTCATGGACTGTGCGGCTGGTCCCGGCGGAGGTTCGAGTCATCCCTTGAGCATGGGTGTGTGTGTTGGTCCTTAGGATAATTTAGGTTAAGTAGTGTGTAAGCTTAGTGACTGATGACCTTAGCAGTTAAGTCCCATAATATTTCACACACATTTGAAAATTTTTCTAGGGGACTAATGACCTCAGATGTTAAGTCCCATAGTGCCCAGAGCCATTTGAACATACAGACGTTATCTGTAACGGTAAAATTCATTATACCGACGGATTCTTACGACAGCCTCTAAATTCTTATATTTGTACTACAAAAACATGTTTTCATGCTACTAATCCCGTTGATTCAGGTAGATATCGTATGAACAAAGAAAAACATGCAGTTAAACTCACAAAAAGTAATTTCAGTATTTCGGGCATTGATTTATTAATGCTTAATAGTAACTATTGCTCGATAATAGTTATCATATTCCTACCTTAAGCCTCTTTCCTCCCGAAATTTATTGCGCCAGCAAGGCATATGTACTTGTAAACGCACAAGCTCCAACGAAAAATGATCCCGCCGAAAGCAAAGTTGAGACATTCTGGTCATAACTTGAACGGAGCCTCTCGCAGTTCCCTCAGTGTCATACTAAAATCCCACGTGAAGACTTCACCGAAGACGTAAACACAGATGGTGTACCCCAGAATTTGATAATGTCCTGGAATTGCACGCCCTATTCTGGAAAAATTGGTATAGCTGCCAAAGTCCGGAGATATGGTAGAACTTCTTAGAAATACGGAAGAAAACAAAATTAGACGAATTACACGCATGCATCAGTTCAACAGACTCCAGGAAATTCATAACGACTTCAAACAAAAATGCACTTCAGATTTATACAAGACATTTAGGCAAGAACTATCGAACTAGAGAGCACATGGTATTTGATTCTGTCGCTCAGATAGAACACACGAGATGAACAGAAAGGCTAATTGTGAGATCTCGAGACATTACATCGAGAAGCTACAGAACCGTGAACTACATTCAGCAGTCTTACTGATCCATTCCAATCAAAGATTCAGCCAGGATGATATACGTAAAATAATATTACACTTCGTAAATACACTCCTGGAAATTGAAATAAGAACACCGTGAATTCATTGTCCCAGGAAGGGGAAACTTTATTGACACATTCCTGGGGTCAGATACATCACATGATCACACTGACAGAACCACAGGCACATAGACACAGGAACAGAGCATGCACAATGTCGGCACTAGTACAGTGTATATCCACCTTTCGCAGCAATGCAGGCTGCTATTCTCCCATGGAGACGATCGTAGAGATGCTGGATGTAGTCCTGTGAAACGGCTTGCCATGCCATTTCCACCTGGCGCCTCAGTTGGACCAGTGTTCGTGCTGGACGTGCAGACCGCGTGAGACGACGCTTCATCCAGTCCCAAACATGCTCAATGGGGGACAGATCCGGAGATCTTGCTGGCCAGGGTAGTTGACTTACACCTTCTAGAGCACGTTGGGTGGCACGGGATACATGCGGACGTGCATTGTCCTGTTGGAACAGCAAGTTCCCTTGCCAGTCTAGGAATGGTAGAACGATGGGTTCGATGACGGTTTGGATGTACCGTGTACTATTCAGTGTCCCCTCGACGATCACCAGTGGTGTACGGCCAGTGTAGGAGATCGCTCCCCACACCATGATGCCGGGTGTTGGCCCTGTGTGCCTCGGTCGTATGCAGTCCTGATTGTGGCGCTCACCTGCACGGCGCCAAACACGCATACGACCATCATTGGCACCAAGACAGAAGCGACTCTCATCGCTGAAGACGACACGTCTCCATTCGTCCCTCCATTCACGCCTGTCGCGACACCACTGGAGGCGGGCTGCACGATGTTGGGGCGTGAGCGGAAGACGGCCTAACGGTGTGCGGGACCGTAGCCCAGCTTCATGGAGACGGTTGCGAATGGTCCTCGCCGATACCCCAGGAGCAACAGTGTCCCTAATTTGCTGGGAAGTGGCGATGCGGTCCCCTACGGCACTGCGTAGGATCCTACGGTCTTGGCGTGCATCCGTGCGTCGCTGCGGTCCGGTCCCAGGTCGACGGGCACGTGCACCTTCCGCCGACCACTGGCGACAACATCGATGTACTGTGGAGACCTCACGCCCCACGTGTTGAGCAATTCGGCGGTACGTCCACCCGGCCTCCCGCATGCCCACTATACGCCCTCGCTCAAAGTCCGTCAACTGCACATACGGTTCACGTCCACGCTGTCGCGGCATGCTACCAGTGTTAAAGACTGCGATGGAGCTCCGTATGCCACGGCAAACTGGCTGACACTGACGGCGGCGGTGCACAAATGGTGCGCAGCTAGCGCCATTCGACGGCCAACACCGCGGTTCCTGGTGTGTCCGCTGTGCCGTGCGTGTGATCATTGCTTGTACAGCCCTCTCGCAGTGTCCGGAGCAAGTATGGTGGGTCTGACACACCGGTGTCAATGTGTTCTTTTTTCCATTTCCAGGAGTGTATTTGTTAAAAGACATCATAGTTGCCGTTTATATGATATCTTTATTATTACGATTGCAATTTCGGCCCTAGGGCCATTTTCAAGTAACACTGCAAAAGTTACATTCTGTCACAATATAAGACTACCTGACATGAGCACATGTCGTCGTCAAAATGCAGCATTTTGACTGCGCGAGTCCCACAAGATCCGATGAGTACTACACTTATTGCATCGTAAAATGTTGTTGAATATGTGCTGTATTGTCAATATTACCAACGTTCTAATAATCTTTCACAAATAAAACTCTGACACACTTTTTTTTGCAGAGGAGTACTGGATCATTTAAAACTGTCTTTCATTAGCAAAGCAACACTTGATGCTCTAATTAACAAACTGTTCTCTTGAGGTACAATGTTCAACGTTTACTAAATTACGAATTCATCCAAAATTTTAACAACCCGTGCTATGATGTTTGCTCGTTCAGATGAGGGCGATGATATACTGAGAGGGATGCGTGGTCTTCTGAAGTGCCTCCGATTGGTTGTTGCGATCTGTAGCGAGCATTCGCTAATGTCTCTGACACTGATTACGAAAGTACAGCTTCTTCTCTACTGCCGGCCGGAATGGCCGAGCGGTTCTAGGCGCTACAGACTGGAACCGCGCGACCACTACGGTGCAGGATCGAATCCTGCCTCGGGCATGGATGTGTGTGATGTCCTTAGTTAGGTTTAAGTAGTTCTAAGTTCTAGGGGACTGATGACCTCAGAAGTTAAGTCCCATAGTGCTCAGAGCCATTTTTCCACTCTACTGAAGAGTGTCTCCATACACTTAACAGTAACATTTTTGGTTGTTTTCCAATTAATATTTGCATTGGGACACAATAATACTTTTTAATCATTATTTTATTCTATTCAGTTAAGGCGACCGTATATTTTTACCATGTTTCTACATTCCAGGAATCCATGGTTCATCGCTAATTTAATGCAATGGAGGCACTTTCATCAGTGCCACCACACCACCGAACTGAGATCTCTCCACATCTGAGACAGCACGGCTCTAATGCACTGCTTTTCGCAATCACGGAATCGAGTGCACGTTCGCCTGAGTGCGTACACATTTCGTTCAGTCCATGCTTCTGGCGGAATCTAGTGGTTCATTTGCATTACATTCTCCCCTGCCTCGCCAGTTTCGACTTTTTCCCGGCTGAGTTCAGTTTTTGGGTGATGGTACAGGCCGCAGGATGAGGCTGTCACGAAGCGGACGGAAATTGCGAAAATGTCGCAGACGTTCAACACATGTCGCTGCACGCTGACTCGTATTATATAAAATAAATGCAGTTCCGACAGGACGTCACGTGTGTGCGCATTGTGACAGGAGCGGATGTGGGACGCGTGCAGGACAAGCCGACACGCCCGCTGCACGCGAAAATGGCAGGCGGGCGCGACTGGACGGCTGGATGGGTGGATGGCTGCCCGGCGCAGGAAGCGAGCTGGCGACCTCAGCCGCCAGTTACACTGCGCTGCCAGCACTGCTCGCTGCCGTGGGCTGGCCGTAATCACAGCTGGGGGCGGGGGATGCCGCCAGGTGCCGCGCCTGGCATGCGTCACGCATGTCTGAGGTCAGCCGCAATCTGTAGTCTCTGCTGCACTTCGCGACCGTTGGGAAATTTAACTCAGACTCACAGCGAATACTGGCACACATACGTCAAATTTCACGTAGCTAATCTACACTATTGGCCATTAAAATTGCTACACCACAAAGATGACGTGCTACAGACGCGAAATTTAACCGACAGGAAGAAGATGCTGTGATATGGGAATGATTAGCTTTTCAGAGCATTCATACAAGATTGGCGCCAGTGGCGACACCTACAACGTGCTGACATGAGGAAAGTTTCCAACCGATTTCTCATACACAAACACCAGTTGACCGGCGTTGCCTGGTGAAACGTTATTGTGATGGCTCCTGTAAGGAGGAGAAATGCGTACCATCACGTTTCCGACTTTGATAAAGGTCGGGTTGTAGCCTATCGCGATTGCGGTTTATCGTATCGCGATATTGCTGCTCGCGTTGGTCGAGATCCAATGACTGTTAGCAGAATATGGAATCGGTGGGTTCAGGACGGTAATACGGAACACCGTGCTGGATCGCAACGGCCTCGTATCACTACCAGTCGAGATGACAGGCATCTTATCCGCATGATTGTAACGGATCGTGCAGCCACGTCACGATCCCTGAGTCAGCAGATGGGGACGTTTGCAAGACAACAACCATCTGCACGAACACTTCGACGGCGTTTGCAGAAGCATTCACCATCAGCTCGGAGACCGTGGCTGCGGTTACCCTTGACGCTGCATCACAGGCAGGAGCGCCTGCGATGGTGTACTCAACGACGAACCTGGGTGCACGAATGGGAAAGCGTCATTTTTCGGATGAATCCAGGTTCTGTTTACAGCACCATGATGGTCGCAACCGTGTTTGGCGACATCGCGGCGAACGCACATTGGAAGCGTGTACTCGTCATCGCCATACTGGCGTATCACCTGGGGTAATAGAATGGGGTGCCATGGGTTACACGTCTCGGTCACCTCTTGTTCCCATTGACGGCACTTTGGACAGTGGACGTTCCATTTCAGATGTGTTACGACCCGTGGCTCTATCCTTCATTCGATCCCTGCGGAACCCTACATTTCAGCAGGATAATGCACGACCGCATGTTGCAGGTCCTGTACTGGCCTTTCTGGATACAGAAAATGTTCGACTGCTGCCCAGGCCAGCACATTCTCCAGATCTCTCACAACTGAGAACGTCTGGTTAATGGTGGCCGAGCAACTGGCTCGTCACAATACGCCAGTCACTACGCTTAATGAACTGTGGTATCGTGTTGAAGTTGCATGGGTAGCTGTACCTGTACACGCCATCCAAGCTCTGTTTGACTCAATGCCCAGGCGTATCAAGGCCGTTATTACAGCCAGAGGTGGTTGTTCTAGGTACTGATTTCTCAGGATCTATGCACCGAAATTGCGTGAAAATGTAATCACATGTCAGTTGTAGTATAATTGTCCAATGAATACCCATTTATCATCTGCATTTCTTCTTGGTGTAGCAATTTTAATAGCTAGTAGTGTAATTGACTTTGTACACCTGTTAGGGGCAGCAGCATTTAAACAAAAACAAAATTTGATGCTCCACCCGCAAGAAGTATAAATCCACATATATCAAGACAACAAAGGAATTAAAGACGTTAACTGCCGGTGGCCATTTATTTATATCAATGAGGCAAGTTGAAAATTTGTGGCAGACCGGGAGTGGAAATCACGTCTCCGCTTATTAAGCACATGCGCTGACCGCAACGCCGTTCGGACAGTGAGGTCACGACAACCGCATCGACCCCTATCGTCAGCCCCAAATTCTCAGCTTACGCCACACACTACTGATATATTACCACTTGCCCATTATACTCAATACCTTCGGCATTCCGCCTATTAACGTACGAGTCTGAGCTTGTTGCGCATCCACACTAATTTGATCATTCACTGTCCTCGCATTAATTAGACAGTGAAGCGCCAAAGAAACTTGTATAGGTATGCGCATTCAAATACAGAGATATGTAAACGAGGCAGAATACGGCGCTGCGGTCGGCAATGCCTATTTAAGAATACATGTGACTTGTGCTGTTGTTAGATCGTTTATTGCCGCTGCAACGTCAAATTATCAAGATTTAAGTGAGTTTCAACGTGGCGTTACAGATAGCGCACGAGCGATGGTACACAGCATCTCCGAGGTAGCGATGAAATGGGGATTTTCCCGAACGATCATTTCACGAGTGTACAGTGAATATCAGGAATCCGGTAAAACATCAAATCTCCGATATCGCTGCGGCCGGAAAAAGATCCTGCAAGAACGGGACTAACGACAATTGAAGGGAATCGTTCAACGTGACAGAAGTGCAACCCTTCTCCGAATTGCTGCAAATTTCAATGCCGGGCCATCAGCGAGTGTCAAAGTGTGTACCATTCAATGAAACATCATCGATATGGGCTTTCGGAGCCGAAGGCCCACTCGTGTACCCTTGATGACTGCACGACACAAAGCTTTACGCCTCGTCTGGGTTCGTAAACACCGACATTGGACTGTTGATGACTGGAAACATGTTGCCTGGTCAGTCGAGTCTCGTTTAAAATTAGTTGAGCACCCCACAAACCAAACATCATCATCATCGTTTCAAATTGTATCGAGTGGATGAAAGTGTACAGGTATGGAGACTACCTCATGAATCCATGGACCCTTCCTGTCAACAGGCAACTGTTCAAGTTGGTGGAGTCTCTGTAATAGTGTGGGGCGTATGCAGATGGAGTGATATGGGACCCTTGATATGTCTAGATACGACTCTGACAGGTGACACGTATATAAGCAGCCTGTCTGATCACATGATCCGTCCATTGTGTATTCCGACCTATTTCGGTAATTCCAGCAGGACAATGCGACACCCCACACGTTCAGATATGCTATAGAGTGTCTCCAGAAACAGTCTTCTGAGTTTATACACCTCCGCTGGCCACCAAACTGTCTAGACATGAACATTATTGAGCATATCTGGGCTGTCTTGATCGTGCCGTGCAGAAAAGATTTGCACTGCGTCTCACTCTTACGGATTAATGGACAGCCCTGCAGGATTCATGGCGTCAGTTCCCTCCAGCATTATTTCTGACGTTAGTCGGGTCCATGCTACGTCATGTTGCGGCGCTTCTGCGTACTCGCGGGTGCCCTGCACGATATTAGGATGGTGTACCATTTTCTTTGGCTCTTCAGAGTGTAAAATTCACATTTATCAAAATCAATATTTATTTACACCTTGATTATGTCTCTCTTAAGGCCAAGCCTAAAGCAATGTTCGTATTTTTATCATGACTTCAAGATGCATCTGTAAACCGCATTAACAGTGATGCATGATCTTAGGAGCTTCCATGAATAATGAGATAGTACTTAAAAACTAATTGTTTTCTGAACATATTTTTCACATCATTAGGATCCGCTCTAGAACCAAGAACTTTGCCATCGATGACGTGCCTTCCGTGTCTCAACAATATAGATAGCAGTACCGTAGTTGCAGCTATGTCGGAGGAGCATCTGTTGGTAAGTCAGAGTTCGATGATGCAGCGTTTTCAGTAGTTACAGGGGCAACAGTCTGAATGGTTCACCGTTTTGGTTTGTTATGGCTACTGCGAATGGCTTAAAGCAAGGAGAAACTGCAGGTGTTATAATTCCTGAAGACGTCAGCTCCACTCTAGGACTTAATTGTCATGACATGCTGTTGCGTTAAATATTCCAGAGGTGGGTTAGGGAAATTAAAAAGAGAAAAAGGAAAAGTTAGATATAGTGGCAGTTAGAGAAGTGTGGTGGCAAGATGAACAGGATTTCTAGTCAGAGTAGTACAGAGCTACCAATACAAGATCGATTAGAGAAAATTCTGGAGTAGGTCTGATAATGAGTAACCAAATAGAAAGATGGATAAGCTACTATGAACAGCATAGTGTACACACTGAGATAGCCAAGTTAGATATAAAACAAACACTCACCACTGTAATATACGTTTACAGACCTACTAACTCCACAGGATAGACTAGCATGGACAGGAGCATAAATAAATCTTCGGACTGAAGATCACAACGGCAACACCATGGCTAGAACACATCAGTGTGTCATTAGTCTCCGATTTTGAGACGTAGTTTCGGAACATGTCAGGCTAATCTGTTGATGTCTGCCCGTTCGCTTTGGCACCTGTCTTGGGGAGGCGGGGAACGTAAATGCGGCAGCAGCGGCAGTTCGCTGCTTCAAGTGTGCGAAGTACATAATTCGAAGGAAGTTGTACAGAACAGAACGTGGAATTGACGTCCATAGAACAAGCGGTGTCCTCTGATTTCCGTTAATGACCAGTACGTACTCGTTGCACTCCTTCTGGTTAGCCCTCTGTGGGCCAAATCTACATATACAGGATAATTCAGCGGCTCCTACCAATGTATTTTATGCAACCCACATTACACCTGTACCACGAACGGTATCAAGATAGGCGACAGCCACATACTCGATGTATAAGTTCCTCTCAGTGGTCTGGGGGACCACCAGTAAACGGAACCATACTGTAGAAAAAAAAGTGAGGATTGCCCATGACTTACATGGTGTTTCTGGATCAAGATATACCTTACTTCTGCCATACTTATCCAAGTGTCTCCCGTCTTGCTTTGTGTAATTAGCGGTATTGTCACACAGTTTTTGGTTGTCTCTGAAAATTTATTCCATTTATTGTACTAAATCTTTCGTAAAAGTTTCAGATACTTTGCTTCATTATGTGCGTTTCACCGTCAGAAACAACGAAATTAACAGGAGATATCAAAACGGAATGTGTGGAGGTAACAACTTTCTAGCATATAACTCAAAGATTAGATTCATAAATCACCCACCGTGTTAACGTGCTGAAGTAGTTTCATAAACAAAATTTGTATAATACGTCAAAGATGTCTTCGTATACTTTACGATTTATTTTGCGACATTTTGACAATGTGCTTCACATCACCAGAGTGAACTGACCAACAACATTGTCTGAACTGGCCAACAACATTGTTCTAACATGTTGGGTGGTATGAAAAGACACCGCTAGGGGAACTGAATCAGCTTGTATGTCGGAATCCTACCGTAGAAAAAGTGAAGATTTCCCATTGGTTTATACAGGGTATTTGTAAATTCTCGTTAAAAGCTCTTAGGACTTGAAGATGGGAGTGAGTACATAATATTTTGAATAGGGGTCACGACCAGAAACGTACCATTTCTGTTCTACTACAGTTTCAATTCAGATCTTTAACTGGTCCACCTCTGTTTGAAGACTGAACTAGGGATAACTCAGTATGTCGGAATCCTACCGTAGAAAAAATGAGGATTTCCCATTGGTTTATACAGGGTATTCGTAAATTCCCGTTAAAAGCTTTTAGGACTTGAAGATGGGAGTGAGTACATAATATTTTGAATAGGGGTCACAACCAGAAACGTATCGTTTCTGTTCTACTACAGTTTCAATTCAGACCTTTAACTGGTCCACCTCTGTTTTAAGACTGAACTAGGGATAACTCAGTACAGCTATTAGCTAACAATTCAAAAAATGTTCAGATGTGTGTGAAATCTTATGGGACTTAATTGCTGAGGTCATCAGTCCCTAAGCTTACACACTACTTGACCTAAATTATCCTAAGGACGAACACACACACCCATGCTCGAGGGAGGACTCGAACCTCCGCCGGGACTAGCCAGCTAACAATTCGAAAGGGAGCATAACATCCATTTAATACCTAAGCACATTTGTTTGTATTAACAGTTGTGTTTACATTATTCTAAAAGAAAAAAGAAATCAGCACACTTTATATGCAGTACAGTACTGATGCAATACAACAGCGTGTCGATGTGGTGACCACCAACATTGTTACAGACGTTGTATCTACGGAGCATATTCTGGTACACACTCTCCATTCCACCTGGTGTCTCTTTGCCAACAGATCTTCCTCTATGTCTGCAGCAGTCTCGTAAATTAAACTTGGCATACGACCCCAAATGATGTAGCCCACAGGAGTTAAATCCGCCGATCGCGGCGGCTACGCGATTGGACCACCTCAACCTAACCATCTTTCGCCATATCGTCTGTTGAGATGCCTCTAACCACCGGCCGATGTGGCCGAGCGGTTCTAGGCACTTCAGTCTGGAACCGCGCGACCACTACGGTCGCAGGTTCGAATCCTGCCTCGGGTATGGATGTGTGTGATGTCCTTAGGTTAGTTCTAAGTCTAGGGGACTGATGACCTCAGATGGTAAGTCCCATAGTGCTCAGAGCCATTTGAACCATTTGTCTCCGACCTCACGTGAGAAGTGACGTGGTGCAGCATCATGCTGAAACCACATTTCCTGGCGGACGTTCAATGGCGCAGCTTCCAAGAACAGGTCCAATACGTTTTGTAGGAAGATCAAGTAAGCAGGCCAAGTTAGCTTCAGTGGAAGAAAGTATGACACAAGCACATGACCGTCCAGAATACCTGCTCACACGTTAATACCAAGCTGATGCTAAAGTTCCTGAACATGTGTTTTCGCCTACATCTACATCTACATGGATAGTCTGCAAATCACCTTTAAGTGTCTGGTAGAAGGTTCATCGAACCATCTTCATACTAATTCTCTATTATTCCAATCTCGGACAACGTGCGGAAAAAGTGAACACCTTTATCTTTCCGTGCGGCTCTGACTTCCCCTATTTTATTATGACGATCGATTCTCCTTATGTGGGTCGGCGTGAACAAAATATTTTCACATTCTGAGGAGAAAGTTGGTGATTGAAATTTCGTGAGAAGTTTCCGCCACAACGAAAAACGCCGTTGTTTCAATGATGTCCACCCCAAATCCTGCATAATTTCAGTGACAATCTCTCCCCTATTTCGTGATAACACAAAACGTGCTGCCCTTCTTTGAGCTTTCTCGATATACTCTGACAATCGTATCTGGTAAGGATCCTGAACCGCGCAGCAGTATTCTAAAAGAGGACGGACATGTGTAATGTAGGCTGTCTCCTTAGTTGCTCTGTTACATATTGCAAGTGTACTGCCAACAAAACGCAGTCTTTGGTTAGCCTTCCGCACAAAATTTTCTATCTGTTCCTTCCAATTTAAGTTGTTGCTAATTGTAATTCCTAGGTATTTAGTTGAGTTGACGGCTTTTAGATTTGACTGATTTATCGTGTAACCGAAGTTAAACGGATTCCTTTTAGCCTTCATGTAGATGACCTCACACTTTTCGTTATTTAGGGTCAATTGCCAATTTTTGCACCATACAGGTGTCATTTCTAAGTCATTTTGCAATTTTTTGCTCTTCTGATGACTTTTCTAGTAGGTAAACGACAGCATCATCTGCAAACAACCTAAGACTGTAATATTTCTGGCTTTGCAGCCATCATATTTGTCTACAAGAAGCTCTTTTTAGAGCAGTTGAGAAGGCAGCTGTGACAAGATGACGTAATGTGGTGTGAGGTACCGATGGCAGATGGTTTGTTCGGTACAAGGATCGTGAGAAAGACCGCCTAAATTGTGGTCCTTCTCCGCGACTGGTTGCTGCGATCCGAAGTTTTGCACCAAAATGGTAATCTTCTATTATTAATATGTGAAAAATTAAACAGCGTATTTACTTGAATTTCAAATTAAAGCATTTCTCAATAGTGTGCTATCATTCCATTATTTCTCAAGTATTAGTGACGAGCAGAATAATAAACAACTGACAAACGAAAATTCAGACGAAGCAGTTCAGTAATCTTCGGATAGCGCCTAACTTGGATAGCGAGCGAAGTGGTTCGGCTGTAACGTCAGAGCTGGTTCGGCAGTGCCGGAGCACAGACATGTTGTTCGCCGCGGTCCGTCTTAGTTAAGACTTTATTAGCAGTATATGGTTAGTTGGAACTTATAGTTGAGAACAATGTGACAGTTACTACGGAAATTTGCAGTTCATTAATTTGCTGAAAAATGGAAATCATTTGTGACTCTAAAGTGGAACATAATTGCGCAGTTTCCCGTGTTCTGCTAATAAAAAGCGAGTGGCATCTCTTACAATCAAAATGATTGGAAATTTAATCATTGCTAAAACAGCAGCTCCTCGCAAAGATTTCTTACAGCCTCCAGATAACGTATTCACGACCTACGTGCTGTTTTCTGCGCTAGGGACAATAAATGTTGAAGACTGCAGGTTGGTGAACTTTTATTAGAACTCATGCATTCCAATCTGGGCGGTGGAAACAAATAGGAACAAAGCGTGTACTGCAGTCTTAGTACAAATGACATCAGTGACACGTCATCTGTGGTAACACAGGAGTGGTATGAAAGAGAGAAATATTTTTGAGGGAAAGGGTTTATCATGCCCACGTATATACCGCTTTCTCTGACTCTTCTCTTTTTCAACTTGCCGTAAGACGTCTGCTCAGATTGTCTCCTAAATGGTTTATATAGATAAGGAAAAGGAAGGGCCTATAACACTACCTTGGGGAACGCCTCAAATCATTACTCTTTTACTCGATTACTTTCCGTCAGTTACTGCGAACTGTGACCTCTCTCACGGGAAATCACGAATCCAGTCACGTAACTGAGATGATATTCCATAAGCACGCAATTTCCCTACAAGCCGCGTGTGTGGTACAGTGTCAAAAGCCTTTTGCAAATCTAGAAATACGGAATGATTTTGAAGTCTCTTGTCAATAGCACACAACACTTCGTGTGAGTAAAGGGCTAGTTGTTTCACAAGAAAGATGTTCTCTAAATCCGTGTTGTCTTTGTGTAAAGAGATCGTTTCCTTCGAGGTAATTTTTAATGTTTGGACAGAATGTATGTTCTACCAAATTACGTTAATGATATGGGGGTGTACTTTAGTGGATTAAACCTAGTACCTTTCTCGAATTTTGGTGTGACCTGTGTAACTTCCAAGTCTTTGTCTGCACAAACATAGTGTTTCGCGAATTCAGAACGAAGTCTCTCGTGAACTTACATTAATTTGTGGAGAGAACTCGACTTGGAAACAGGAGGTGTGTCGATGCAGCGATGCAGAAACCACATGCAACAGGCAACGCATTGTGGAAAATCGGCTGGACCCGTAGCGCTATACCTTTTGTAAGTGGTTCGGATGTAATTGTTGCTCGCCCAGAATGTCCCAGGCGACACTGTGATTAACACCCGTTGCACGCGCAATTGTTCGAGTACTATTTGATGGTTTTTTTTCAACGCGATGCAGTATATCTTCTTCAAATTCGAGCGTATGACGATGTCGTAAAGCATCACAGTCCTGTCTCCTCACGGTGAAGGTACCTAATCCTCAAAGCCGCAGCATAACTTTGGCAAAGAGTTTGTACTACGGCGTGTTACGTTGCGGAAAATGCTCGTCATAGAGCCGACTACCAGCTCTTCCGTTACCTCGAGCTTCATCATACACAAGGAGCATGTCTGTGTATTCCGAAAACGTGTACAGAACCATATTTACCGCATGGAAGACGCACAGACATTAAACAGGTGTCGCAACAAGGCAGACTTTAAGTGACAACAGGTGACCATCTGATGTAGTACACGTCATCCTGTCTACCTCGTTATACAGGGTGGTCCACTGATAGTGACCGGGCTAAATATCTCACGAAATAAGCATCAAACGAAAAAACTACAAAGAACGAAACTCGTCAAGCTTGAAGGGGGAAACCAGATGGCACTATGGTTGGCCCGCTATATGGTGCTGCCATAGGTCAAACGGATATCAACTGCGTTTTTTAAACAGGAACACCCATTAGTTATTACATATTAGTGTAGTACGTAAAGAAATATGAATGTTTTAGTGGGACCACTTTTTTCGCTTTGTGATGGATGGCACTGTAATAGTCACAAACGTATAAGTACGTGGTATCACGTAACATTCCGCCAGTGCGGTGCTTCATGATACATTACCCGTGTTAAAATGGACCGTTTACCAATTGCAGAAAAGGTCGATATCGTGTTGATGTATGGCTATTGAGATCAAAATGACCAACGGGCGTCTGCTATGTATGCTGATCGGTATCCTGGACGACATTATCCAAGTGTTCGGACCGTTCGCCGGATAGTTACGTTATTTAAGGAAACAGGAAGTGTTCAGCGACATGTGAAACGTCAACCACGACCTGCATATGATGCCCAAGTAGGTGGTTTAGCTGCTGTCGCGGCTAATCCGTACATCAGTAGCAGACAAATTGCGTGAGAATCGGGAATCTCAAAAACATCGGTGTTGAGAATGCTACATCAACATCGATTGCACCCGTACCATTATTTCTAAGCGCCAGGAATTGCATGGCGACGACTTTGAACGTCGTGTACAGTTCTGCCACTGAGCACAAGAGAAATTACGGGACGATGACAGATTTTTTTGCACGCGTTCTATTTAGCGACGAAGCGTCATTCACCAACAGCGGTAACGTAAACCGACATAATATGCACTATTGCACAACGGAAAATACACGACGGCTGCGACAAGTGGAACATCAATGGTTCAAATGGCTCTGAGCACTATGGGACTCAACTGCTGAGGTCATTAGTCCCCTAGAACTTAGAACTAGTTAAACCTAACTAACCTAAGGACATCATAAACATCCATGCCCGAGGCAGGATTCGAACCTGCGGCCGTAGCGGTCTTGCGGTTCCAGACTGCAGCGCCTTTAACCGCACGGCCACTTCGGCCGGCTAGTGGAACATCAGTATCCTTGGCGGGTTAATGTATGGTGCAGCATTATGGGAGGAATGATACTTGGCCCCCATTTTATCGATGGCAATCTAAATGATGCAATGTATGCTGATTTCCTACGTAATGTTCTACCGATGTTACTACAACATATTTCACTGCATGACAGAATGGCGATCTACTTCCAACATGATGGATGTGCGGCTCATAGCTCGCGTGCGGTTGAAGCGGTATTGAATAGCATATTTCGTGATAGGTGGATTGGTCGTCGAAGCACTGTACCATGGCCCGCACGTTTACCGGATCTGACGTTCCCGGATTTCTTTCTGTGGGGAAAGTTGAAGGATATTTGCTATCGTGATCCACCGACAACGCCTGACAACATGCGTCAGCGCATTGTCAATGCATGTGGGAACATTACGGAAAGCGAACTACTCGCTATTGAGAGGAATGTCGTTACACGTATTTCCAAATGCATTGAGGTTGACGGACACCATTTTGAGAATTTATTGCATTAATGCGGTATTTACAGGTAATGTCTCTGAGCACTATGGGACTTAACATCTTAGGTCATCAGTCCCCTAGAACTTAGAACTACTTAAACCTAACTTCGCACCACAAAATAAAGTAGGTCCATGAATAAGAACAAATTGAGTAGTTTTACCAACTCCTCTTACTTCGTTCTTTTTACCCTTCGCAGAAGATGTCGAAGCACCCAGAGTGCCGTCCACATTGACAAGTGATTTGTAAACCAGCATTCGCCGGCGACGACGAAAACAACGAGTTTGGTGTTTTAGCTCTGTGGGGCACTCTGGGATGCTCTCTGGGCTGCCCAATAGATGTCGAGCTCAGTCTCTGATTGGTTGTCTTGTTTTTGGCGCGCGATACAAATTTCGTTGGAGCAACACGCTACCTAGTATTACTAGGAGCGTGTTGCTGGAAAACTCACTTCCGGTGCGATTGCGTAAGCTGATAGGAGTCCACATCCGCTGCGTGCGCCAGGACTGATGCTATAAATAGCACACTGTTCTGTCTAGCGCATTCACTCGGTTTGAGTGAATATCCAGTGAGGCACTGCTTCTTACAATGATGCGTAAACGTTGTTTTCGTCGTCGCCGGCGAATGCTGGACATCACACAAACCCATGCCCGAGGCAGGTTCGAACCTGCGACCGTAGCAGTCCCGCGGTTCCGGACTGCAGCGCCTAGAACCGCATGGCCACCGGGGCCGGCAGGTAATGTAACAGCATGCGTTCTCGGAAATGATAAGTTCACAAAGGTACATGTATCACATTGGAACAACCGAAATAAAATGTTCAAATTTACCTACGTTCTGTATTTTAACTTAAAAACGTACCTGATACCAACTGTTCGTCTAAAATTGTGAGCCGTATGTTTGTGACTATTACAGCGCCATATATCATAAAGCGAAAAAAGTGGTCCAACTAAAACATTCATATTTCTTTACGTACTACACCAATATGTAATAAAAAATGGGGGGTTCCCATTTTAGAAAAAGCTCAGTTGATGTACGTTTGACCTATGGCAGCGCCATCTAGCGGGCCAACCATAGCGCCATCTGGTTTCCCTCTTCAAGCTAGACGAGTTTAGTTCTTTGTAGTTTTTTCGTTTGGCGCTTAATTCGTGAGATATTTGGCTCGGTCACAATCAATGGACCACCCTGTATACCAGGACAAACATCTTTGAGACTTCCTATTTCTCTCAGCAGTCGTGGACGGGGATTGCACATGTGAACTGAAACCGTCAAAGAGTGGCAACGATACATTTCTGGGCGTGGAACCCTACTCAGAATATCATGTACTCCCTCCCGTCTAAAAGTCCTAGAAGTCTGTAACGGAAATTTCCGAGCACCCTGTATACTGGAGGGTTACTATTTTAGTTCTCAATTTTGATATCCCTCGTTAATTTAGTTGTTTCCATCGGTGAAACATACTTTATTAGGCAACTTTTCTGAATCATTTACGAAAGATGAGAGATTATAAACGGAATAAACTTAGAGACATCCAAAATCTGTATGGCTACACAGATAAATACGCAATGAAAGACTGGAGACACTCGAATAAATGTGGCAGAAGAAAGATATTTTTTGGTCCAAAGGTACTATGTAACTGACGGTCAGTCCTTATTTGTATTTTTTACAGTATTATTCCGTTTGCTAACAGCGACCCAAAACTCTGAGAGGGAACTTACATTGATTACATTTCTATTATATGAACGTGTGGTGTCTGTTCTTTCAGAAGTGTCCGAAAGAACGATCACCGCAGATTCATATCACATGATAGGCCTAGCTTGGCACTGAATCCACCTTCTTCAGTGCGGCTGCACAAATATGTCCGACCTCCTGTGGGAATCTCGGAAGAGCGAATATGGAGGACCTATATATGGACTACGGAAGGGAGTGTGGATCTTCCGTGAGGCAACCCGAAGTAGTCGGTGCAGTTGCCATAACACTATGCCCCGGCTACCCCACCTGCCTAGTAAGCAGGAGATTCCGGGTTCGAATCCTAGTCCACTACGTATCTTTACTTGTCGCTTGTTCATTCACCATTAAGATTTTAAAGGCACAAGGACGCTACATAAATCCCCACTCACTCATGAGGAGGAGGAAACAAAGCTGAAAACAAAGGAATGGAAGGAAGGAATGAAGATGTAAATCTGGATTTGAGCCCTCGTCCCCCTCGATGCGTTGCGTTGCTTGACAGCCGATTGGCTAAAATAAAAGTATCTGAATTACGTGTGTAACAGGCAATGGCTAAAGGTAAATGTTATTACTTTCTTCCTGGATGAAGTTTCATCAAAATGGGTATGGCTGCTACTCAACGATGGTGTACGCTAACGAAGCCGTAAAAACTCTCTCCTTTAGCACTATTCAATTTAGTCTTTGCGGATAATTTATAGCTCATAGTTCTCTGTGGTGATCTCCGACCATGCACGACGCACAAAGGACCAAATAAGAAGACTGTATTCATTCTTGAATCAGGAAATGTCTATTTAGCCCATCAAATAAGGGAATGTCTACACAATAGCAACTTATACCCTATTTGTACCGCCTCCTTTTTGCTATCTCTATGTAAGAGGTATCGATATGCGAAAGATTCAATGTTGCGTCTTTCTCAGACTTTACGTGATACAGCTACGCCTTACACTGCCTGCAAGAGGTCAGTAACGCGGCGCAGCATCGAATCTTGTGTACGTCGTTTCGCCAGTCGAAACGTTTGCTGTAAAATTTCGTGGCGCAAGGTATCTTCCACCGTCAACTGCCAAATGTGTTTATTAAATTTCTCTGAGTGCTTCTTTCATTCGCAGGTCATTAAAGTTAACGTGCTTTTTCATTGGTGTTAAAAGTCGAGCTCCTGCATTCCTATACACATGTGCGCATTTACAGCCAGTGATTTCTGCTTATGTCATTTATACCGCATTGCTAACGGGCAGCCGGCTGGAGTGGCCGAGCGGTTCTAGGTGTTTCAGTCTGGAACCGCGTGACCGCTATGGTCGCAGGTTCGAATCCTGCCTCGGGCATGGATGCATGTGATGTCCTTAAGTTGGTTAGGTTTAAGTAGTTCTAAGTTCTATGGGACTGGTGACCTCAGATGTTAAGTCCCATAGTGCTCAGAGCCATTTTTGAGCTAATAGGCAAATTTTCTCTTTTCCTCCCATGATAAAAACCTGCTGCCTTCTTAAAAAGAACTGCAGTCTTCCAGGAACCACCCCATTTTGCAGCAACATTGCCTGTTTATTCTCTATTTCCCTCAAAACTGACGCAGATAGCTTACATCGTAGAATGAAAAACTCTCGATCTGATTTAGTCACCACCGTATAGAACGGCAGTCAAAATAAAGAGCACAATGAACATCCATGATTCGTATAGTGTTCAACAATATTTAGCCTGTACCTGGCCTTGTCTTTATGTACTACATCTGTACTCTGCAAACAACTGTGAAGCGCATGGCAGAGGGCAGGGCCCCTGTACCAATCATTGAGTTTTCTACCGCTTTCCATTTACGTATGGAGCACGTGCACAATGACTGCTTAAATGCTTCCGTGCGTGTTGTAATTAATCTAATCTTATCATCGCGATCGTTACGGGACATGTCATTGGGGAATATTCCAGGAGTCATAATTTAAAGCCAGTTCTTGGAACTTTGTACGTAGGCTTTCTCAGGATGGTTTACGCTTGTCTTCAAGAGCCTGCCAGTTCCGTTCCCTCAGCGTCTCTGTCACAGTCTCTCACGTGTCAGACAAACCTGTGACCATTCGTGCTGCCCTTCTCTGTATACGTTCAATACCCGCCTTCAGTGTACTTGTCACGGGCCCCACACACTTCAGCAATATTCTAAAATGGGTCGCACGAGTGAGCAGTCTCACTTGTAGATTGATTGCATTTTCCCCGTATTCTGCCAATAAACCGAAGTCTGCAGTCACTTTTACCCGTGACTGAGCCTATGTGATCATTCCATTCCATATCCCTACAAATTGTTACTCCCAGGTACTAGTTTGAGTTGGCTGATTCCAACTGTGACTCACTGGTATTATAGTCATAGCGTACTACTTTCTTTAATTTGTAAAGTCCACAGTTATTGTAACGAGATTATCTAAAATCGTTGCCGAGAGCTTCGGACAAATTAGTCATGCAAGACTGAACTTACTTCGTCAAATATCATCGTGGAGAAATTATACATTTGTTATAAAGTACGCCTGAAAGAAGCACAAATCTGATTCAGTTATCCCCATGGGTCATATGACAGAGAGCTCAGGGGGAAAATAATAATTTGAAGAAGAATGTAGAGAGATCAAACTTCTTCAGCAGGGAAGAACCCAATATTTCTGTTTACAGTGAAACATATTTTGAACCTATTTATATGCTGTAAGATATTAACACAGTGTACATGGAAGACTACTCACTCGGCATGTGAACAGCCACTTGTATTCTTTGTCTTAAGTGTATTACTGTTTTGACGGATAATGCTGCTGTTAAGAGCACCACCCATAGATACCGAGGTGGTTGGGTTCTTGCCTCTGTCTCTCGCGCAGTTTTAGCCAGATGAGAACTTTCAGTGTCGATGACATATCGATGCTGGATGTTACGCTGAACATTAATAGGACCAGTTTGATCGTATGTATCTGATGTGTCATTTCTACACGCAAGTTAAACTAACAGAACAGAATTATTAGCGAGAAATCCGTTACAGTCAGGTGTCTACATGGGACTTTTTTACGGCTTGCAGTTTTTTGACAGCGTCTGCATTATTCAATGCGTCTGCGCAGTTTAGAATTAACCGATAGGATCTCGTTATTACGTGTGGTATTCCCCACTGACTGTGAAGGGTTCCTATATTAATCTGCCACGAACGTTATCACCTGCGCTGTGCTGGTGGTTTATCTGACAATTGCTGTTCTTAATCATAGCACAAGACTCATTTCGTGAGCGGATAGACATGATTTTAGTGTACTGCAGCCCAAATGATGATGGAGAGGAGGCTGCATGGTTGCACCTAGGCGCGTTTGTAGGCGACACTGCGTTTATGAGAAAGAACTCCTAGTGTCGTAAATGGTGGATCAGGGGAGATCAAGGTTTGCTCATACGCTTAACCGGAAATAACGCATAGTGAAGGCTGCTGAAGAATACAATATCGTAGTGTCAGAGCATGATGCGTCACAGTGGTATGTGATACATGTCATTGCACGTCATGGACGGACATTTTTTTTAAATTTAAATCTTAGATTCCGTAGTACCAAACTGACAGGCAAATCTCTGTGGTAATAAACAAAAAAAATTACATGAACCCCATACAGACGAGGTGCTGAGCACTCCACCACATAACACAGGACATTACTTAAATTTTAACCAGGAACAAATGTTTCATAAGCTAATTCTTTAATTTAGATTTGAAAGGTGGAGAATTACTGCTAAGATTATTTATTCCTTGCTGTAGCTCACCGGAAGTGTAAGCAGCAGAATATTGCTCGTCTTCTGCGACAGATTGAAGGAGATGCGATCCAAATGCGCACCGGATTTCTGCCCAGTATAAACTAAGTGAAATCTGTTAATTATTGGAACTAAGCTGACATTCTTAACAACAAATGGCATTAAAGAAAATGTGTGTCGAGAGGCCAGTGTCAAAATTCCCGGACTCATGATTTGGGGTCGATAAGAGGTTCACCGACTTACGCCACATTTTGCTAAAACTGCCAATTTCTGAGCCAAAATTATATCTGCGAATGGCAAGAGTTACTCCATAATATAACACCATAAGTCATATGTGTATGGAAATAAGTAAAATAAACTAATTTCGTGTTGGATTGCCACTTATTGCGGATACTGTTCAAACGGCAGACATACTTTCATTCATTTTTTTATAATATCCTGAACATGTGCTTCCCATGACAGCTTACCATTTATATGAACACCTTGGAAACTGGACTGCTCAGACTCACTAATTATATGCCCATTCTGCATATTTGGAGTGTCAGTTTTAGCCGAACTGTAAGACACTGTAGAAACCTATCTGTCGCTTACCATCAATTTATTTTCTATACCCATGAACTTTAACTTCACTATTTGATACATTGCCTACGTTGCACTTAATATCAGGCGCCTCCTCACAATCTTCCTCATTACTGTGGAGAATGACATTTTGCTTTCTGTTCATAAATGTGAGAAAAAACAACTTGAGCTAATCCTCCTATTTCCTAACTTATACAAAAATATTTTGTAGTCAACACAATAAAACTCATTAGCTTATCAAAGAGAAGGTCTAGCATCCACAACGTTTTGTTTAAACCGTCCAGTTCTCCACAAAAAAAAGAATACAGATTTTCAGTTGTTACACCACTTCTAAAACCAAACTGTACGTCTAACAGCAAGTTATGTGAACTGAAATGATCAATTACCATTATATATAGAGCTTTTCAATAACTTTTACCAACACCGATGGCACAAAAATAGATCTAAAATAGTCTAATTTTTTCAAGCGGTTTCACTATTGACTACTTTAATTGTTAAGGAAACTGACCATTCCAAAAGGAAAATCTGAAATATGGCTAAGGACTGTGCCAACTTGTGCAGTACAGTGCTTTAGTGTGCTACTAGGTAACCCATGTCAGTTATCATGGAAGAGTATTTCAGAAAGCGATCTTAGAAAAGAATTTTCTAAGAAAATTACGTGAAATCTTATAGAAACTAAGGATTTATGCAATTCACCTACTATATTTATAAAGTGATTGTTAAATAATGTACATACAGCTGACCCATCAGAGAGAAAAACATTTTTACTACATATTCACTTTACATTCTCGACTTTGTGCAACTGGCCAGACGCTTCCTTCATGACTGACAATTTTAATTTATTCTGGGAATTAGTTATTTTCTTCGCATACCTCATGCTTTTTAACTTCTTAATAACATTTTAAGCATCTTATAGTGCAGTTTGTAATGGACTACTGCTTCTCTATTGTGACTGATATAAACCCCACTTTATTCTACGTGATATTTTTATTCCACTAGTCAGCTACCCAAGTTGCCTGTTAGTCTTGTACCCTTTTTTAATCGTTCTAATAGGAAGCAGTTTTTAAAGAGCACGAGAAATGTATTGAGGAAAACATTGTATCTATCACCTGTGTTGTCTCCACTGCACTCCCTGCCGCTGTTGTTCTTTAACATTAGAAGTACCGGACTTTGCCATACCCCTTGAAGTACCATGTGGATCATTTTTGACACAAAGTAGGAAACCGCAGTTTTATTGGTATCTGGATGGTGTTTTGGGTGTTGTCATGTTAACAACACGTTCAGGAAAGATAGTTTGGTCTTAAAAATGAATTGTACACTGTCAAAAATAAATTTTTAGAAGTTTTTTATTGTAAATTTTACGGAAAAAATTCCTCAGTCTTTCGTCAAACATCATTAAAACAAGCAAGATAAACATTGTCACAAAAAAAATGGTTCAAATGGCTCTGAGCACTATGGGACTCAACTGCTGTGGTCATAATTCCCCTAGAACTTAGAACTACTTAAACCTAACTAACCTAAGGACATCACACACATCCATGCCCGAGGCAGGATTCGAACCTGCGACCGTAGCGGTCGTGCGGTTCCAGACTGTAGCGCCTTTAACCGCTCGGCCACTCCGGCCGGCAAACAATGTCACATTGCTTTTCTTTAAAGAAAGATTCAAGCAGAGTCCAAACATATTGTTTTATATGAGTATTAATACTAATTTTACTTTTGTAGGCAAATAAGGTAAGTTCCGAGTATTTGTAAATGATTCTAAAATGCAGCATGTGACTAAAATGCTACTCGTGTTTTCTTGTTTATTTCAATCAAGTAACAACAACATAAGAACAAACAATTTCACATAAGAATTATAAATATTTGGAAATGTTTAAGGACAAAGGAGTGGACAGAATTTTTGTAAGCTGGGATTGGCTAAGAGTTCTGACATCGACTCCACCTTTAGTTCCATTACAAAACTTTTCGTTTGTGTAAATTTCTCCTCAGAATTCTCAATGACCTGACGTCCAACACGCATATTACTCAGAATAATGACTTTTCTTGTCTTTTTCGCTTGATATACTGTGAGAAGATTGTTGCTCGAGTTGTATAAGTGGTCCATTTCGCACCGGTACCGAATGCCTGCAAGGCGTGATTGACTCCTATCTGCAGTTTGTAGGGGCCATCAAGCTCATCTGCTACTCTGAGGATTAAGTCTCGCCGTGAGGCAAGTAACTTAATTTGTTCCTTTTAGTTTCAGCTCGTGTCACGACATTCATGAATGTTCCGGTTAGAAAATCCGCTCAGAAAGCAGTGCTTGTCAGCATCACACAAAAGCCTGTATTTTATCCCGTACTTATCAGACTTACTTGGCATGTACGTGAGCACTTGCAGGGATACAGCTGCTCCCTGACAGCCATATTGTACCAGGCAAAGCAATTCTCAGTAAATAGATTTCTATATTTCTGAACCAAGGCAAAATTTATCAGTTTCCTTGAGTTCTTTCCTTAATGACATAGAATCAAACCTAAGATAACTGCTTAGTCCAAATCTGTTTCTTGATGCGGTTCTCTCAAAGAAAATAGCCCCCCCCCCCCCACCGTAATGCTCCATAAATCTTTATATACTGAAGAGCCAAAGAAACTGTTATAGGCAAACGTATTCAAATACGTAGACATGTAAACAGAACACGGCGCTGCGGTCGGCAAGACAATAGTCTGGCGCAGTTGTTAGATTGATTACTGCTGCCACAATGGCTGATTACCAAGAGTTAAGTGAGTTTAAACGTGGTGTTACAATCGGTGCACGAGCGATGGGACACAGCATCTCCGAAATAGCAATGAAGTGGGGATTTTCCCGTACGACAATTTTACGAGTGTACCGTGAATATCCGGAATCCGGTAAAATATCAAATCTCCCACATCGCTGCGGCCGGAAAAAGATCCTGCAAGAACGGAACTAATGACGGCTGAATAGAACTGTTCAACGTGACAGAAGCGCAAGTCTTCCCCAAACTGCTGCATATTTCAATTCAGGGCCCCCGACAGGTGTCAACGTGTGAAACATTCAACGAAAGATCGTCGATATCGACTTTCGGAGCCGAAGGCCCATTCTTGTACCCTTGATCACTGCACGACACAAAGCCTTACGCCCTACCCGATCCCGTCAACACCGACATTGGACATTGATGACTGAATACATGTTGCCTGGTCGGACGAGTCTCGTTTCAAGTTGTGTCGAGCGGATGGAAGTGTACGGGTATGGAGACAACCTCGTGAATCCATCAAGCTAGTGGAAGCTCTCTAATGGTGTGGGGCGTGTGCAGTTGGAGTGATATGGAACTCCTGATACGAATAGATACGACTGTGACAGGTGACACGTATTAAAGCATCCTGTCCGATCACCTGCATCCATTCATGTCCATTGTGCATTCCGACGGAGTTGGGCAGTTCCAGCAGGACAATGCGACATCCCACTTGTCTAGAATTGCTACAGAGTGGCTCCAGGAACACTCTTTTGATTTGAAACATTTCCGCTGGCCACCAAACTCCCCAGACACGAACACTATTGAGCATATCTGGGATGCCTGGCATCGTGCTGGACGCAGATAAAGACACAGCAGTGACCATTTTTTCAGGAAAAAAGATGACTAGAATTAGACACATTTTGCGCACCCTGCTGTTGCTGACATTCCGGCAGCTTCCTTACAAAACATAACTGGAAGATAAAGATGAACGTGAATGTTTGAGTAGGGACCAATATTCTGTCTCAAACATTGCAGTGAACAATTTTGCTTAGATAGAATTGCCGAATCGCCACACGTGACGTGACAACATTATTATGTTGTTGGTTTTATGTTCAAGCTCTGTAGAGTCCTGTAGAAGTCATGTAACTGTCTTTTCGATTCTAATTTTAATATCAAAGTTTTTTCTACTCAAATGTATAGCATTATGTCTTCCAAAAAGTCTTACAATGCTCCACTTTACGACTTGGATGGGTTAAAGTGATTTAAACACGAGAAACCATACATGATTCATTTATCTCAAGTAGTGAGGTAAAGTGGATCAGTATCGTAGAATTTTGTTTGTTTGTAACCGTGTTCTCTAAAAATATTATTTTGGGGGCGTTCAAATGGTTCAAATGGCTCTGAGCACTATGGGACTCAACTTCCGAGGTCATCAGTCCCCTAGAACTTAGAACTACTTAAACCTTACTAACCTAAGGACGTCACACACATCCATGCCTGAGGCGGGATTCGAACCTGCGACGGTAGCGGTCGGGCGGTTCCAGACTGTAGCGCCTAGAACCGTTCGGCCACTCCGGCCGGCCTTTTGGGGGGCGTCTGTAAGATAATAAATGTAAAATAACAGATATTTTTCAGATTCTCATTAACTGTAAGAAAATTTCAAATTTTGATCTACTTCATCCCAGATTACGGTACGACAGCAAACCAACAACGCCAGCCATGTGGTATGTGTACGCAGAACCTCCCCCACTGTCTGCTTCATCTATTCTCCTGGTACGATGGGTGGTCTCTCTCCTGCTCGATCGTAGTTCTGTATTGAACACCTACCTATAGTTTTCGTTTCTGTGTCGTTTTTCACTGAGTAATGTCAGCGAAAGCTGTCCTCGTCTATATGCTTATTAATTCCAGTTTCATAATATATCAATATTTTTAGTACTCTTCACTCCCCTCTTATTAGAGATGTGATATTTTCCCACCTTTCCCTGTATCCAACAAATGAGGGAACCACTACATGTAGGGACATTGCCGAAGCCTTATATGACTGAATAAACAATTTAAAATCTCGGCAGCCTGTTAACATTTACCTATCCCGAAAACGTGAGCAGGTTTATTTTCCCCGTCTGCGATTGCAAGAACTGTGGTGAATAGCAGGGTGAGGTAGCCACAGTTTTTTGTTTTTTTTCAGTGCACACACAGCTGCTCTTTTCGCTTCAAAGAGTAACCAACGTTATACACCAGAAAGTTCACTCTAAACCTCGCTGCGATTCATCGTTGACACACAGGCAGCGCAGGTCTGGCGCCTGACATGTCTCACCGAAGAGGACAGCATACAGAGTTTCAGCAGCTAATAACTGTACCATCAGATGACCACTTTGTCTGGTATTCCCGTAGCATGTGTTTCTTTTACTACCTGGCAAAGCGAGACTCTTGAAAATGTGTTCTGTTTGTCATGGGACACAAAAGTAATATTTGTTTCTCAGTGCTGAGGCTTTTGGAACTCGTCACGAATAGCGAGTTCTGTCAGGCAGCATATTAAAAATCAGTCTTTCACGTATTAGTGTGCAGATACGCTCGGCAAGTAGACGCTTGGCGCATACTGGATTGCTTTTAGTAAGACCGTTAGCAGGACCTCGTAACTGTTACACGGTGGATATTGGATGTTTATTCGTTTATTGAAATTGGTGTTTCTACTTCCATCGCGTCCAGTGAGTTAACCGTCTGTAATGGGTAGTAACTGTGAACCAATTACATATTTCTGGAAAGTCTAGTGGACAGGTCCTTTAACTCCTGAAAATGGGTAGCCAATAGTCATTGTTTCCTAGCTTTGAGGCGCAATATTAGTTACTATTGTGTCATCCGACCCAGATTTCATTTCGGGAATGGCTTTACACGTATTAAACGTGGCGGGCGAGACTGCAATAGTAACAGCGACAGGCGTTCGATGAGCTGTCCTTGTGAGGTGTGTTCGTTCTGCACTGGTGCCACTCCTTCGCTTCCTGGCAATCTTTAATGGAATACTGGATTTTCCCCAAGCCTCCTCCGCAGTGGAATCTGTCATATCATGCCGAACGTTTTTGCAGAGGCTTCTGGCCTGGCCAAAATCTAAGAGTTGCCCACAACGTCAGTAGATGCCGTTCCATGGTACGAACACAACGGGGACAATAGATTGTGCCAGGAAGCATCTTCACGTGGGGACACCTAATGAGTGGAAAACATTGCAGGTTCAGGAACAAGACGTGTCAGTAATGCAAAAACCGACTATCTGTTACAATATGGCTGGCTGGCTGAAACCCCAAGTGTTAGACAACTTTCATCAGTTTATGAAGTCTCAGTGGCAAATAGGGTCACTAACGTTAGGTGGAGGATGGAAATTAATCATCAATTCTAGCATACCACATAATGTTAACACTAATTTTCGTACCTCCACTTTATTAACACAAAACATTTTGCAACTGTGTCCATTTAACACAGACTTAGTACAGTCGTACTGTAAAACGCACACTGACAAGCACGCGCGCACACACACACACACACACACACACACACACACACGTGCGAGCGCGCGCTTAATGAAATTTGTCATAAATAATAAATCTCTTCTTAAAAACATCAGCTCAGTTCACAGAATCAATACTAGAAGTAAGAATAATCCTCACAAAGATTTAGAATCAGTTGGTTTTATGCACAAATGTGTCCCATATTCAGGGACACACATCTTCAGTGACTTCCAGCAGATATAAAAAGTTCAATTTAAGAGGAGCTTAAAGGATTTATTTGTGACCAATTCCTTCTGTCCTCTAGCACTAAACATTGACAAAAAAACTATATGCAATTCAAAACTTATAATAGGTTTCCAGCCAGTATATGCCTAAAATATGACGACAAGCTGATAGAAGAAGGTGGCAGTGTTAAACTCTGGGAATTACAATTTGATAAAAATTTAACTGGGAGGAGCGTACCGCAGTATCGCTGAAGCGCCTAAACAAATCTCTATTTTCTATGCGAATGTTGTCAGACATGTTGTTGTTGTGGTCTTCAGTCCTGAGACTGGTTTGATGCAGTTCTCCATGCTACTCTATCCTGTGCAAGCTTCTTCATCTCCCAGTACCTACTGCAGCCTACATCCTTCTGAATCTGCTTAGTGTATTCATCTCTTGGTCTTCCTCCTCGATTTTTACCCTCCACGCTGCCCTCCAATACTAAATTGGTGATACCTCGATGTCTCAGAACATGTCCTACCAACCGATCCCTTCTTCTAGTCAAGTTGTGCCACAAGCTCCTCTTCTCCCCAGCGTGCTGTGCTTACTTTCATTCCATAATGTCATCCGTGGTTGTTTTCTGGGGTAACTCATGAAACCAAGCTAAAGTTTTCCGAGCCCAAAAGGTAAAATACGAATTATTTTTGGGATGAACTCAAGAACGTCTTGCAGACTATTTAAGGAACTGCGGATGCAACTACTGCTCTTCAATATATTTATTTCTTAATGAAACTTTTCATTAAAAAGTCATTAAAAGTTCATGGAATCAACACTAGAAATTAGAATTACTTTCATAAAGATTTAAATTCACTTACTGTGGTTCAGAAAGGTATCCACCATTCAGCAATACACATCTTCAAATACCATGCCAGCTGCCATAAAAAGTTTAACTGATAATAGAGTTCAGAGTGAGAAGAGTCTAAAGGAGTTATTTGTGGCCAACTCCTTCTGTTCGACTGATAAATTTTTTAGCAAAAGCGATTGATGCGTGTATGTTATTAATAATATCACATAATATGAATTTTGCGTACAATCTGACTTCTGTACACATTATGTGCCATAATGCGATCATTGTAAATAGGTGCTGTAAAATGTTCTTATTTTAATTTTTTTACATTTAATGTAATCCTCTCCCTCGTTTACGAATTACTTCCTAGCGCCGACTGATGTTTGTATGTAATTAACAATGTGAAATAATGTGACGGTTGTACAGTTTCAGTGTAATAATATCACAAATGCAAACAAATGTTGTAAAGTGATTTTATCTCTGATGATGTCATTTTTACTTCAGTGTATTGTACATTTACATGTTTTGTGACAAATTTATTATGCGGCTGGTCCCGACGGAGGTTCGAGTCCTCCCTCAGGCATGGTGTATGTGTTTGTCCTTAGGATAATTTAGGTTAAGTGGTATGTAAGTTTAGGGACTGATGACCTTAGCAGTTAAGTCCCATACGATTTCACACACATTTGAACATTTGAACATTTGACAAATGTATTATTACCATTGAAACGAAAAAGATGTTTAAGGTGAGTTTGACTTACTCCCCAGCCATTATCATCATTCCAGTTAGGGGCTGCGTAAGATACCACTTTGTAAATGTATATGGAGTATTTTTGTTATATGACGTTTTGTAAATCCTTGAGGACCTCATCCCTTCGGATCTGTGGAGCGTAGGTGTCTTGTGCTGTCGGCTGATCGCCCAGAGTATTAGCATTTTCTTTTCTTGGAAGTCTCGTAGCTCCCAGCAGCTTTCCAGCTTTCACAGAAATCTGCTGCGTGACAATTCTGTCGTCGCTTTGTCCCTGTCGGCCTGCCTCTTCCGGGCCTGTGACGCCGCCTGCTTCTTCTGGCTCCCGGCGGCTTCCGGGCTGTGTCGATCATTATCTCGACGCTGCGACCTCGCAGGCAGCTCTGAACAAGAGAATTCGCGGAATCGAGAACAAAACTCTGCAAGCGTCGTTGCTGGGTTTGGCATCCTGGAGGGTGAAAAAGTGAAGGTTAGCATTTTACGTCGTAGGACTTTAGACACGGGCATAAAATATAGTAGAATATTATTTGGCTTGTGACATGTGAAACGTACTGTGGATTTTAAAGTAAACCGTTCGATTGAATTCATCTTTGCTTAGCGCCTCTGGACCTGGGGGAGGGGGGGGGGGGGGGAGAGAATTCACTGTTGAAACATCGTTCCCAGGGAACGCTCTTGTTGCAATTTTAGCATACTTCTGGTGGGCTGCTTCTGTATCCCTCTGTACATAGCTGTATTTTATCAGATAAAATTCACAACAACTGTAATTCTTAACTGTCACTCTCCACCTTACACGCTAAAAGAAAACATATTTATGGTTCATTCTGTTACAATAAGGCGATGTATTAGCCGTAGGAGAGATGAGCCGAGGATTACGCAATATTATTAAGAGTGTATGTAAAATCAGTAACACCGATTTCGAATAAATCTATAACGAGATGAAAATATCAAAAACAATGATGGTTCCAATCACGGACAGTGTAGACATACGCTTGGCCACACACTGAGTGGCCACGCGGGATTAGCCGAGCGGTCTTAGGCGCTGCAGTCATGGACTGTGCGGCTAGTCCCGGCGGAGGTTCGAGTCCTCCCTCGGACATGAGTGTGTGTGTTTGTCCTTAGGATAATTTAGGTTAAGTAATGTGTAAGCTTAGGGACTGATGACCTTAGCAGTTAAGTCCCATAAGATTTCACACACATTTCAACATTTTTTTGAACACATTGCGTGACCACACGTTAGTGCAAGTGCAAGCCTCACGAACTCATACATTAATTGTAACTATAGAAGGCACTGAAAAACGCGCTGAGGAAAGCAAAAGAAATAATACGTGAAAAAAGTATCTCCATGTGGGCCACTACATGACTCAAATTACTTATTGACCATTACACACGTTAAGATTCATATGCAGAGCCTGCAGATTCAAGTGCGGAGTCCCGTAAAACCAATCAATCAAACTTCCGCAACAGCAATATGCCCAGAGTGTGGCTTTCATTCTGACACGATTACGCAGCAGACTTTGAAGTCAGGGCAGTCATAGCACGGACACATCAGTTTGAAAAGATAAGACCGCATTAGCTTAAGTCCTTATTTATAGGCACTACCGGTTTCGCAGCATTTTAGCTGCATCGTCAGGTCATGTTCTGGTCGGGAAAAGAGAGTCGGTTGATCCAATTTCATAGTCAGAAATTTATTGATAAGTAGCGTACGTCAGACATAAAATAATATATAAAATTCCCGTGATACCATGAGTAACTATCTGGTGTGCTAGTGGGATGCCCATTTACCGAAGTAGTAATCATAGCACAGACCGTATATACTATGTGATCAAAAGTATCCGGACACCTGGCTGAAAATGACTTACAAGTTCGTGGCTCTCTCTATCGGTAATGCTGGAATTCAATATGGTGTTGGCCCACCCTTAGCCTTTATGACAGCTTCCACTTTCGCAGACATACGTTCAATAAGGTTGTGGAAGGTTTCTTAGGGAATGGCAGCTCATTCTTCACGGAGTGCTGCACTGAGGAGAGGTATCGATGTCGGTCGGTGAGGCCTGGCACGAAGTCGGCGTTCCAAAACATCCCAAAGGTGTTCTATAAGTTTCAGGTCAGGACTCAGTGCAGGCATGTCCATTACAGGGATGCTATTGTCGTGTAACCACTCCGCCACAGGCCGTACGTTATGAACAGGTGCTCTATCGTGTTGGAAGATGCAATCGCCATCCCCGAAATGCTCTTTAACAGTGGCAAGCAGTAAGGTGCTTAAAACATCAATTTAGGCCTGGGCTATTGTCGTGACACGTGAAACAACAAGGTGTGCAAGTCCCCTCCATGAAAAACACGACCACACCATAACATCACCGCCTCCGGATTTTACTGTTGGCGCTACACACGCTGGCAGATGACGTTCACCGGGCATTCTCCATACCCACACCATGCCATGATTCGTCACTCCACACAACGTTTTTCCACTGCTCAATCGTCTAACGTTCACACTCCTTACACCAAGCGAGGCGTCGTTCGTTTGGCATTTACCGGCGCGATGCGTGGCTATGAACAGCCGCTCGACCATGAGATCCAAGTTTACTCAACTCCCGCGTAACTGTCATAGTACTAGCAGTGAATCCTGAGCAGTTCGGAATTCCTGTGTGATGGTCTGGATAGATGTCTGCCTATTACACATTACGACGCTGTTCAATTGTCGGCGGTCTCTGTCAGTCAACAGACGAGGTCGGCCTGTATGCTTTTGTGCTGTACGTGTCCCTTCACGTTTCCACTTCACTATCACATCCCAAACAGTGGTTCTAGGGATGTTTAGGAGTGTGGAAATTCCGCGTACAGGCGTATGACACAAGTGGCACCCAATCACCTGACCACGTTCGAAGTCCATGAGTTCCGCGGAGCGCCCCATTCTACTCTCTCGCGATGTCTGATGATACTGAGGTCGCTGATATGGAGTACCTGGCAGTAGGTGGCAGCACAATGCACCTAATATGAAAACGTATGTTTTTTTGGAGTGTCCGGATACTTTTGATCATGGAACTTATGTGAAATTTGGGCAGCTAATGGTCCATCATTTACCCACAGCAAGCTCGCGCATTGGATTGTGTAGTAACAGGCGGCATGCCAAGACGCAACTGGCAACAGTGTACTGCACTGTGAAACTACCCTGTAGTTTTTGATGAGGCCGTATATTTTGACTGCATTGACTTAGAAGCTTGCATCTTTTACACCGCCAAATTTCAACTTGATACACCCATGCGTTCCTGAGAAAAACGGGGCCTAACAGTCGGACGGACAGATAGACACAGACCACAATGTGATTCTCTGAGGGTTCCGCATTTACTGAATAAGGTGCGGAACCTTAAAAAGAAAACATTTAAAAAAAAGTTACATGCACGTTTGGCTGACTGTGCACATTTACATACAATGTTCGTGATAATCTATTACATAGACGCTAGCTAGAATGAGGAATATTCAGAGTTTAAATGGTACAATATTTTTACAGGTTGACATTTAATATCTTAACATATTTTCACAATCTGTGACAACCAGGACATGATATTGATACTCTAATTTGGCCTATATATTCAATTCTTCTCTGAAATCGAATACAATCCCTTGCCATCTCTTCTCAAGGTCCAGGGAGTACCATTTGATATGCTAAAGTACTTGCTAGAATTACGTCAGCTGTTCCGGAATCTGCGATATGTACATTTTGCGGATGTCTTTTAACTGATGGAATGTTTTCATATGCAACTTCCTGTTCTACAATTGAGTCTTACACTTTAGTGTCTTCGACAGCCATTTCAGTATACTCCAGTTAATAATTGATGTTCTCGAAGTTCCCCTTAGTATGTGTAACAAACGATTGCTATGCTTTCGGCTACCTGGTATTGGCTGCTTCTCGGCAACATAAAAACCAGTCGTTGTGATGGTTTCGGCTACTTTTCAGAGTCACCCAACCACCCACTTTTGCCGCTTAAGGCAGAAAGCAGATAAAAAATAATAGTTTTAGGAATCTTGATGGTGTAACGATAAGAAAATAGATATTGCTGCATGTATATTTATGACCAGAAAATAATTCTTTCTTTATGCTTGCTTGACTTAGTTTTAATAACACACAGATTAATTTTTAACTTGTATTTTAAATCTAAAGGTACATCCAAATTATGTCATCTTTTATTCGACCAGTAATTTGACAAATACAAAGAAGATTTTGATATGGTCCTACTCAATTATAGATTTATCGTTAAGTATGAATGGGAGTGAGAGGGCTGGGCCAAGTTCTGGTGGGATCGAGCAATACAGGCTCCGACAGAGGTAGCGAGTGGCGCGCCTCATAATAGGCAACTCTCTCAATCAAAATACGCCCCCAAGGTACAATGTTCGTTGGGTACAAGATCACGGTTGGGTGCGGAACGTCGGAAACCAATGTCGGCCCTGCAATGATCATAAATACCGACGTTTCTTGTCTTCCCAAACCTCAGTTCTGAAGAATGTATATAAAAGGATATACCAAAATTATGGTCACTACGCAATCAAACCAACAACCGGGGCACAATTCTCAATAATGATAGGTTAATGCTCAGACCTGTTGCATTTTCCAATAGTAGTTTATATGCTTCCTTTTTGGCAATTGTTTTCACTATATATATATATATATATATATATATATATATATATATATATATATATATATATATTTCATTTTCTGACTTAATCTGTTGCATTTTGATTTTTCTTTAGCACACAGAGGCGGATTAACCAAACTTAAAGGAGTAATTTCTTTACTACAGAATGGTTAAAGACTGTCTGATACATTGGTTCTCCTTCTTAACCCCTGTAGAACAACATTACTCTTGGAAACCAAGCCTAATTTGTCCGTATCTGTATTTGGGGGTATTGTGGTCAATAATGTCCTAGAGTGAGAAAAATATGTTTCTGCAGCTTTAATATAACACTCCTGTCAATACATATGTCATCCCTGTTGAAGTCCCGTTAACAGTTTCCTCCACATAGATTACAGGCAAATATGTAAAACTATAGACAGACAGAATATAGATTATAATCTTTTCTCAGTTTCGATTGTATTTAAGGATTATCTGTACGCCAGTCAACTTTAGGATTTTTTATTACCACAGCAGACAGATCATAAAACACTATTAAACACAATAAAGTAATTTGTTTGTTAGTTTGCACCACGTAGAAGCAACTGGCACACACCACAGTGGATCACATCGTAAATACTGTTGGCATCTGAACCACTTAGACAGTATTCTACAGGGTCATGTACACCACCCTTTACATATTTGTACATTGCAGCTTCCGCTCTGGTAACATCATGTTATTTAACCAAAGAAGAAGTAAAAGTTCGTGTAAATGAATATTAGGTCACTTTATAAAATCCATAATATAGCTATCAATATCTTCATTTACCGTAGGGTTGTGATTAGACATATGCGAGTATATTGTTCCACATGTTTACTCCTCAATTGGAGTACATCCACATTAAAAAGTCTCCTTAGAAGTTGCTTTGCACCCAGAGGTCGTGGTCTGATATTAGTTGAAGATTCCCACTTCGTTAAAAATCGCAGCCAAATCTTGTGTTATAGCGAGATCCACAAAGTAACAGTCATCTGCACGAAGCTGCTAAAATATCCTAAGCAGCTGATACATCAGAACATCCATTTTAACATCAGCAAATTCCACTTCGTTTTGGATAGTCACAGGATTTTTATATTTCCTCAAAAAGTTTTCCGATTTTTTGAAATATGCCTCTTGCTGTCACATTGTCGTTCCCATAAAGGAGAAATCGCGTCTTCTTCGTGATACAGTATCTCTCAGAGATGAATTTGGAGAATTTACCACGTAGATAATAGATAATAAATGCAGCACTTATTTTCTTCTCTAACACTATAGACTGTCCCTTCTCTAACTGTTCTTAACAGTCCACTTGATCACGGATTTTAACCACCATAATATTGTCACGAAACAGTTTCGTACCGTTTTCTGTGTAATTTATGTTACCAATGTGGGTGACGCGCTTGTCCAGGTTTCATCATCATGCAATTTTTTAAAATTTACTACCTACTGCCAGCTTCAATTTTTTTTTAAGTCTCCCACATACCACAATATTCAGTGCTTAAATTTCCCGACTTACATTTCCCACCAATGTTTTTATTTCCCCCCACCACCATCTTGATGATGCCATTTGAAAAGGACATGGCTTGTGATATCACAATGATGATGTCATAGATAAGGGGCGTGGATTGTGACGTCATGGGTAGGTCATTGACGTGGGTCACGTGTTGTCGCAAATGGAAACAAAGTAGGCCGCAGTTCCCATAGCCACACCACCCAATCTCCGACCAGCTTGACCGAAGGAACCGCAGCAACGCACGTGTTTCCAGAGCCCAAAGATTTTACTGCGTCAGGTATATCGAGTGTCTGGATATCTTTGCATCAACAAATATTTCAACAGCTAAATACTGACGTAGAGTTGCAAGCGCGATAACAGTGAGATGAAAGTTTGTTCCCACTTATAGAAGTAACTCAGCTAACTTTCAAAGTAGTTGTGTCTTGCTCCTGACATTCGACAAGAAGTTATTACTCAGGAAAGCGAAAGCAAGAACATACAAAAATCGTCCTCTGTTTAGCTGTCGGGAAACAGAGTTGAAAGGACGATCGAGGTACTCACAGCAGCATCACAGGTGGCGAGACTGCGAATGTATCCTGCTGCTGCCCAGTGTCTAGATACGTGTACGAGATCTGAAGATGTACGCGCTCATGGCCACGTACAAGTGTGTCGTACAAAGAAAGCACCCAAGGAAATCTGGTGTGGTGTCCCAAGGAACTGAACTTCAGAGAAGGGGTAAGTGAATGAAGATCTGCTCAGCCTGAGACGCACCACCCCTTAATGTAGCCACCTAAACAGAGATATTTCCGTTGAGCTGCCTCCAGCCGCCCCCATCGGTCCCTCTATGATTTTCTAAATATCAGTCTGACTATCTCTAAGACTCAGCTTCCGTTCATTGGGCCATCGAATTGCAGACATATTAACGCCAGAAGATGGACAACACTAAATAAAATTAGACGAGGATGTCTTCCGTTCACTTACATATACCACACACAGCGATCATGGAGAGTACTGGTAAAAAGGCGATAACACCAAGTTACTCAAACTGCTTTGGAAAGACTGTCAAGAAGGACAAACCAGTATACTTATATCCCGTAATTAACATGTGATACAATAAGTGTGAACCTTGTGGAAAATAAGAATCTCATTGGTGCAAGCTCAAACCTGTCTATATATTAATCTTCCAAAATGATTCACAGAGTTTACGTTACTACGCTGGAAAGAATATATCGAGTGTAGTGAAACGCACGATCAGTTTGATTGCTAGTGGTTAGCAAAGTTGGAATTGTAATTTAATTTAATGAAATGTACCCCCAGCAGAGCTTCTGGGTGCAGGTACTGCACTGCCTCACCATTTATCAACAAACCTTCCAAACCCTGAACTAAGCTTAATATCATATAGAATTAAATAATCTGGGGAAGTTCCATTTCCTCTCACCTGAATTTTTATTGCCTAATCGTACATATATGTACTGACTCAATGCCGATTAAAGCAAATACCAGTTCACAATAAACTTGATAACTTCATCATGTACAACTATTCTCAAACGAAACTACTGGGAGAGTTTTTCTAACACCAGTCAGATCTCTAACGTGTCTCAAACTTGAATCACTTTTCTTCCCTTTCTCCCCAAAGTCACGAAATAAAGAACAGACGCACATCACAGATAGCTCAGTGCAATGCACTGCTAAACATGGATGTAAAAAAGAAGGTAGATGGCACTGTAGACGTATACTATGCGTTGTTTTGAAGCCAGAGTGGGCGGGGCCGTGCTCCATTTTAAGCAGCCCATAACATTAGCAGACTAGTGTTTGTGATTTCTTCTTGTTCATTATTTCTTTTATGTGCACGCAACAACCGTTTTAAACAATGAAAATTACAATACATAAATACCACGGTGCCAGAAAGACAATTTCAAACGTTTTTTCTATTGTTGAATGCGTATTTGTAATACAACACAACTGGTGTCGTAAAGGTAGCTTGCTTTTGTTGATATATTTCGATTAAACAAGAAGAGAAGAAAGTGATGTGAAAAGTATACTTTCATAATCCATTTAATTCCACTTTTACTGTATTTGTATCGACAGCAAATGAAGATGGAACTCCGAAACCATTGCTTGTTTGCTTTTTGGTACTACTTCTTGTTCGGTACATTTTCAGCTTTCTGTTCTTATGCGCAACATTTTTAATTTTCTCGTTTGCAAAAAACTTACCTTCGTGTTCTTTGCTAGCTGATAAATGTGTGCAATGAGGAAAGAACAAAGGCATGGTATCGTATCTTGTGTATGTCAACAAAGTCAATGATTACTGAAATGCCAAAGAAACAGAACTAACTACATAGAGGTATTCCTCCATCCAGAACAGAGTTCTTGTTTTATAAGATTGTTAGCGCATTAGTTTCACTGTAGTTTACACATCTGCTCACTTCAAAATCTTACCTACGATGTGTCACTCAGTGTGTGACCAACAACAGCAATTTACATTATTAAAAAACCATATGAATTTTTAAACATATGCCAGCATTGTGCCACACTACAAATGTGAATAATGAAATGGTCTCCAACGCTAAGACCCCGTAAATTGGATATTTTGCTTTGATATGTATGTAAGTCGTTTTCTTTTAGTAATGATAGCCTAATCTGTGTGACATATAGGCATACCTTTCCAGCAATAACCTATTTGCTTCTTTTTATGGAATATTTTTCGCCAGAAAGTTTGCCAGTTTTTCAGAAACAACAAAACTTATTACAGTTGGGATGTATGCCCACTTTGACCAACTGCGTCATGTTACTTTTGACTTTCGTTTTGAGGTTTCTAATGGATATAAGTCTGTACCCTCGTTTCTGATACACCAACAGTTAGATAGTTACTTTCATGTTCCATGTATCACTTGTACGATAAATCGTAATGATGCGGAACGAGACATTTTATATTAACATCAATTTTTTGTAAATATGCCTGCATGACTCGTTTGAAAAATGTCTTTTCCTGTAAGCTGGTTCATTGTCTTTAAAACACATAAAATAGCTATCAAGTCCTTATTTAATACTCAGACACTATTCATGCAATTTTAGTGACTGTCTGCAACAAGTTCACATCCAGCACGCCCAAAAACAGCCAGAAGATATTTAGTCCGTCCTGATATTCTAAACGACCTAAAGGGTCACTGATCCACAACTACTTGCGAGATAAAAGTCATTCGTTCACTCTAGTCTTCTTTGTACAGAAGTGCTCACTATAATGTCTCGTAATTTGTACGAAACACGCCACACGGAGTTTTATGTACGACTTGAAAGGTTCACACGCGAAATCTCTTAAAATACATCAGTCACAAAACTCAAACTTTCTCAAAATACTCAAGACTGTAATCGCTTTACATCAACTACACGACAACCGATAAAACGCGCGGATTTCTTCCTTTTTGTGGAAACTTGCACAGCGCGTTTTAACATAGGTGTTTACTAGACGATGGCTCCCTAGCGACTACATCGACAGATATATATGAGGCACAAAGCCTCACTCAAACGCGCGGAAAATGCTGAATTCCTATTAGCTAGTATGTTAAGTAGCAAATCAGAACATCTACAGCACTGCCATACTCGCGGTATTTCTAATGTCATCCAATCAGATTTCCACACGTAATTTAGACTAGAAATCTCATAGTTCTGAAACTAGAAAAAATTTAATGAAAACAAAATACGGCTCTTTTCCACAAAGTAAATCACTAATAAGTTTAATACTCGACGCCCGTTCTGGCTGCCTTTTACAAAATCAGTCTCACTCGGACATACGTTACAAATTCCCCTATGACACAATCACCTTCTCACGTTTACATATGAACAGTCTTAATAAAATATAACATTTTCACCCTACATATGTCCTCCACCCACTTTCTTAGCCTCTCCAAAAGACTCACACATCCAAAACAGAATAAAACAATAATGTTTCAAAGTACTGTTAATTACGACAGAAAATCTGTGGTAATGACACGAAAGAAATTTTCAGAAAATAAGATTGCATGAACATATCCTCTTAGTTGTAGTTTCAATTTACACTATAGACGAATACATTACAGTCCCTAACTAAGTTTTTGTTGTGTGTTTTAGATAAAAGTTTATATCTCTTGAAGTATTGCTTTGAAATTTTAGCAGTATGGTTCAGATATCCATAGAATTTGGTACACTAAGTAAGACAAATATCGATTAGATTTTAGAGTACGACTTCAGATTCGTAGAGAGCATGTGTAACGTATAGCACGCAGCATTAGTCAAGTACACTGCTCGCGTCAGCTGCGCGAGCGTGATAACCAACGTTTCGTCTCCTCCCGGCTTCTGGGCAAGCTACGTTTTCCAATGCAACGTGACAATACGTAATAATTTGCTACATTACGCGCTGTTTGTGCTACAAACAGACGTAATGCGGGGTAATGAATCTCATTTTTTTTCTTCTGGTGCTCTAATTATGTACATCAACGTTCCTGTTGAAGTGCTGTGGATTATTTGCAACAAACTTCACGAGGAAATAACCATTCTGTGAAATGCATAAACTGGTACTCACACACCGAGCAGCAGGCAGGCTCGACGGAAATTCACGTAAGATTTCGACCAAAGCCTTCTTCAGAAAACAAGCAAGGCACGCACGCACACACACAAATACACTCCTGGAAATTGAAATAAGAACACCGTGAATTCATTGTCCCAGGAAGGGGAAACTTTATTGACACATTCCTGGGGTCAGATACATCACATGATCACACTGACAGAACCACAGGCACATAGACACAGGCAACAGAGCATGCACAATGTCGGCACTAGTACAGTGTATATCCACCTTTCGCAGCAATGCAGGCTGCTATTCTCCCATGGAGACGATCGTAGAGATGCTGGATGTAGTCCTGTGGAACGGCTTGCCATGCCATTTCCACCTGGTGCCTCAGTTGGACCAGCGTTCGTGCTGGACGTGCAGACCGCGTGAGACGACGCTTCATTCAGTCCCAAACATGCTCAATGGGGGACAGATCCGGAGATCTTGCTGGCCAGGGTAGTTGACTTACACCTTCTAGAGCACGTTGGGTGGCACAGGATACATGCGGACGTGCATTGTCCTGTTGGAACAGCAAGTTCCCTTGCCGGTCTAGGAATGGTAGAACGATGGGTTCGATGACGGTTTGGATGTACCGTGCACTATTCAGTGTCCCCTCGACGATCACCAGTGGTGTACGGCCAGTGTAGAAGATCGCTCCCCACACCATGATGCCGGGTGTTGGCCCTGTGTGCCTCGGTCGTATGCAGTCCTGATTGTGGCGCTCACCCGCACGGCGCCAAACACGCATACGACCATCATTGGCACCAAGGCAGAAGCGACTCTCAACGCTGAAGACGACACGTCTCCATTCGTCCCTCCATTCACGCCTGTCGCGACACCGCTGGAGGCGGGCTGCACGATGTTGGGGCGTGAGTGGAAGACGGCCTAACGGTGTGCGGGACCGTAGCCCAGCTTCATGGAGACGGTTGCGAATGGTCCTCGCCGATACCCCAGGAGCAACAGTGTCCCTAATATGCTGGGAAGTGGCGGTACGGTCCCCTACGGCACTGCGTAGGATCCTACGGTCTTGGCGTGCATCCGTGCGTCGCTGCGGTCCGGTCCCAGGTCGACGGGCACGTGCACCTTCCGCCGACCACTGGCGACAACATCGATGTACTGTGGAGACCTCACGCCCCACGTGTTGAGCAATTCGGCGGTACGTCCATCCGGCCTCCTGCATGCCCACTATACGCCCTCGCTCAAAGTCCGTCAACTGCACATACGGTTCACGTCCACGCTGTCGCGGCATGCTACCAGTGTTAAAGACTGCGATGGAGCTCCGTATGCCACGGCAAACTGGCTGACACTGACGGCGGCGGTGCACAAATGCTGCGCAGCTAGCGCCATTCGACGGCCAACACCGCGGTTCCTGGTGTGTCCGCTGTGCCGTGCGTGTGATCATTGCTTGTACAGCCCTCTCGCAGTGTCCGGAGCAAGTATGGTGGGTCTGACACACCGGTGTCAATGTGTTCTTTTTTCCATTTCCAGGAGTGTATATATGTCTCCTATTGCTCTAGCCAGAATCTTTTTGAAAGAAGGAGAAAGTGTGAAGAGTGAATAACTATCGGCAGAACGAATTTAGGGCGTGAGATGCTGCACAAACAACCAGCGCTGACCCGTACCCGTGTGTCGTGAGGGGACGAGACCGTCGATGCAGTGGGGCTCGGATCTCGGAGCGTTTGCAGTTTTGAAGGCAATGATTGAAGTGTTGGCAGAAGAGCCAACACCGTGTTGCTAGAGGAGGCCGAAAGGCACGCTTTTAAGCTCACGCAGATTGGCGTGAGGTCTGGAACAAGGTAAAGTAATTATCCTATAAAGAAAAGAACGTAGTTCTTGGAATACTTAACTTTAATCCACAATTGGAGAACATCGCTCTTGTTTAGACATTATTACAATCTGAATATTAACTGGTAATGGCGCCTTGCTAGGTCGTAGCAAATGACGTAGCTGAAGGCTAAGCTAACTATCGTCTCGGCAAATGAGAGCGTATATGTCAGTGTAGCATCGCTGGCAAAGTCTGCTGTAAAACTGGGGCGAGTGCTAGGAAGTCTCTCTAGACCTGCCGTGTGGCGGCGCTCGGTCTGCAATCACTGAACCACCTAGCAAGTGTGGTGTCTGGCGGTGACACCACAATGATAAACACAGAAAGAGTAAAAGTAAACAACGCAACGATAATTCATGCATATAAAAGAAAGTATTGTTTACACATCGCCTCTTATGAATGAAATGCGATTCCTTTACGCCTCAGATTACGAGACGGTCTAAATAAATTCTCAAATTCTGAAGTTGAGCAAACGTTTGCGAGCTAGTTGAGTTTAACACATACGTGGTAGAATCATGTTATGAGAAGAAAATCATGTTATAGAAACGTATGTTCAAAATAGTTTTCGTAAGAACACTCCATTGAATAAAGACATTTGTTATCAACGACAAATAGCACGTTCTACTTATAGGAGCCGTTTCATAAAGAGCATACTATTAGAAGAAAAGCCGAAGTTGATCAAACCTGTTAAAACAAATCATTAAGCTACGTCTGTTAATGGTAGAATTATTGAATCCTTTAAGATATTTAAAAACTGCTGGCATTTGACATAAGAGAAACTGCACAGTAATTGTGTAGGGTTACATGCAGTACAAAAGCAAAAATACGTTATATGTTTCTAAATACGCTTGCATTGAGACACGTTCCTTTCCTTGTAACTTTCGTCTGCTGCACGAATAACTTCCGTCTGCTGCACGAAAAATTAGAGCCAAACCCGATGCATGCATCAGTCAGCGCTTAGAAATTCTAAAGGTAACGTAGTTATGCCACGTTATCCCTATTTCTTCGAATATTTTATCAGTTAATAAACAGCTATTCACGGGTCTCCCTCGCTCGCTGCCCTATTACGATTCTAAACTGGCGCCAGTGATACTGCATACGGTATTTCCAGTCTAGTAAAGTACGTCTGCACGTTATGCGTCTCTGTCGCATAGCGAATATGAAAAATATGTACGGATGTACCACCAAGGCCCCGAAAGGAGAAATCTTAAACAAACCTAATAGATCTCCTTCCATTCTTCTCCATTATGAAAATTACTTTTAGAAATAAAAAAAGAAAGAAAACTGTGACACACACACATACACACACGCTGGACAGCGGAAGTGTATACACTCAGAAGAGTGTTCCTGGAGCCACTCTGTATCAATTCTGGACGGGTGGAATGCTGCATTGTCCTGGTGGAATTGCCGAAGTCTGACGGAATGCAACATAGACGTGAATGGATGCATCTAATGAGACAGGATGCTTACTTACGTGTCACCTTTCAGAGTCGTATTTAGACTAACAGGGGTCCGATACCACTCCAACTGCAGACGCCCCACAGCTTTACAGAGCCTCCACCAGCTTGAACAGTCCCCTGCTAACATGCAGGATCCATAACGGTACACGTCCAACTGCTCGGTACAACTTGAAACGAGATTCGTCCGACCAGGCAACGTGTTTTCAGTCATAAACAAACAGTCCAAATTCGGCGTTGATGGGCGCAGGAGAGGCGTAAAGCTTTGTGTCATGCTGTCGTCAAGGGTATGCGAATGGCCCTTCGACTCCGAAAGCCCTTACCAATGATGTTTCGTTCAATGTGTCGCATGCTGACACTTGTTGATGGTCCAGCATTGAAATATGTAGCAGTTTGCGGAAGGGTTGCACTTCTGTCACGTTGAACGATTCTCTTTAGTCGTCATTGGTCCCGTTCTTGCAGGATCTTTTTGCGGACGCAGCGATTTCGGAGATACGATGTTTTACCGGATTCCTAATATTCACGGTACACTCGTGAAATTGTCGCACGGGAAAATCCCCACTTCATTGCTACTATGTCATGTGTTGCATAACAAAATTTTGTTTCACTCTCATGGAACAAGTGAATACTTTAATAATTTAATTCGATGTTTCATAATTAAAAAAAATATTAAATCGTTTTGCTGTAAGACGAATTAACTGGTTACAACTTTATCGTATTATATTATGTATTTTGTTAATATTGGTTACATATTTGAAAATGAATGGTTGTTGTTTGGTTATGCAGTCACTTTTGCATTCTAGTTACACGATTACGCAATTATTGCTCCGCAAAAGTTTAAAGTTTCCATTTTTTTAGCATGACATATCCTAAGATTGTCGTTTACATTGCCTTGCTACATCTATGGGCCCAGGATTCATTATAATACGCAACTTGTGCTTATTTTCTCCCTTTAGCTACTAGTACAACCGTGGATCTTATTTAACTGAAGCTTCCCCATTAGGGCGAGTATAGACGAAAAACCACAGAACAGCGTGAGCGATTCTTGTTAATTTTGTTTTAGAAAAATGTTTCAAGTTTATACACTTTTCCCCCCTTCACGTTCGTCCACTTTAGATAGACCAGCAGGTCATGACTTTTGCACGTAATTTTGTTGTAATTCGGTACAGTAGCACCAATGTGCTATGGAGAAGGGATGGATAATCTATGTTACTTTACTTTTCAATGCTCGTCCCTCCCTAACCCTCAAGTGTCATTGTCTCAGAGATTTTGTTTATGTTTTTTCATTTTTGTTTTCTTCTGGTGGTTGGTTTGGGGTTTGAGTGACTTGGTGTGTGTGTGTGTGTGTGTGTGTGTGTGTGTGTGTGTGTGTGTCGTCTACTCAGGTAGTAGAGGAAGCTTTCATAGATGCTGCCTGTGCAGTCTCAAGACATTATCAAGTTTTCTTCCAAGGATAGAAAACTCCTAGCACAGAAAAATAACGCGTTAGAGATCAATTGTTTTATGGATAATGTGAATTAATCTATTTTTTCCCGTCAATAGTGGGATTTGCTAAAATAATTGTTAATAGTTTACGAAATACGCGAATACCAGTAGTTTTTCTAGATGAAAAATGAGACAGGTATCTGGTCCCCGCCAACAGTGGCTTCTCTGATTAAATAATTGCTAAAAGTGTTCAAAAAAGGTAGAGGAACGTCTATTTTGGTTTGCAAACCATACCATCACCAACTCCCGCGATTTTGTGCCGCCATGGTAAGGCCAGTACACGCCATAAGGGTGGAATAAGAGGGACATGGGCAATCCAGTAACACAATGAGTGGCTCACTTTGCGTAATTTTCATTAATGTAAATTCACTTACGTGTTATCCGTTGTGCGACTTTTAGCTTTTGGACATCAGCAGTACGTGACAATGAATTCACTTAGGGCCGGTATTTGTCCGATCTATACTTATTTCAAATTCCCTGAAGGGTACGTAACAGTGAGCGGTCCTCAATATTCGATCTGGTCCCTGACACATCTGCATAACAGGTCTAACTTGTCCACATCTCCTATTTAAGGCATGCCGTACATACACAAAGGCAAGGATAATAACTATTTATCGAGTAAAATTCCTTGCAGAATCAGCTGCTCACTCGATCAATTTGTCTTATCATGCATTGGCTTGTGTTCATGTGTCTCAGTCACATCTCATATGAGAGTAACATTATCTTCAGAATTAAGTTCTAAGGAAGCATCGGTGGTAATCCCCAGCGTAGCAAGCAGACGATCGTAGTATGGTTCTCAGAATTTTCGTCATTGGAAGTCCCAAAAGTAAATCTATACACAAGAACTTGAGTCCTACTGACTCCACATCACACGCAAATTCAGCTCTGTTGTGTGATACATAGATTAACTCAGTTCCGGAAAATATTTCATCATTAAAACAATACCATATACCTCTACTTTTCCTCTGTTTTTGTGAAGACCTGCTATCCTTTTAGTCCACACCTAGGTCCGATATTCAGATGAAGAAGCTTCGGACTCAGAGTGCAGACAACACATCACACTTAATCCCACAACCAGAACTACTTGTAACAAGTTTCATGTAGCTCAGATAACAAGCTTATTTACAGATTTGACACAATATTCTCATAAATGTACACTACTGTCCAATAAAATTGCTGCAGCACGAAGATGATGTGCTACAGACGCGAAATTTAACCGACAGGAAGAACATGCTGTGATATGCAAATGATTAGTTTTTCAGAGCATTCACACAAGGTTGGTGCCGGTGGCGACACCTACAACGTGCTGACATGAGGAAAGTTTCCAACCGATTTCTCATACAAAAACAGCAGTTGACAAGCGTTGCCTGGTGAAATGTTGTTGTGATGCCTCGTGTAAGGAGGAGAAATGCGTACCACCATGTTTCCGACTTTGATAAAGATCGGATTGTAGCCTATCGCGATTGCGGTTTATCGTATCGCGACATTGCTGCTCGCGTTGGTCGAGATTCAATGACTGTTAGCAGAATATGGGATCGGTGGGTTCAGGAGGGTAATACGACGGAATGCCGTGCTGGATCCCAACGGCCTCGTATCACTAACAGTCGAGATGACAGGCATCTTATCCGCATGGCTCTAACGGATCGTGCAGCCACGTCTCGATCCCTGAGTCAGCAGATGGGGATGTTTCCAAGACAACAACCATCTGCACGAACAGTTCGACGACGTTTGCAGAAGCATGGACTATCAGCTCGGAGACCATGGCTGCGGTTAACCTTGACGCTGCATCACGGACAGCAGCGCCTGGGATGGTATACTCAACAACAAACCTGGGTGTTCGAATGGCAAAACGTCATTTTTTCGGATGAATCCATGTTCTGTTTAGAGCATCATGATGGTCGCATCCGTGTTTGGCGACATCGCGGTGAACGCACATTGGAAGCGTGTATTCGTCATCGCCATACTGGCGTATCACCCGGCGTGATGGTATGGGGTGCCACTGGTGACACGTCTCGGTCATCTTTTGTTCGCACTGACGGCACTTTGAACAGTGGACGTTCCATTTCACATGTGTTACGATCCGTGGCTCTACCCTTCATTCGATTCCTGCGAAACCCTACATTTCAATAGGATAATGCACGACCGCATGTTACAGGTCCTGTACGGGCCTTTCTGGATACAGAAAATGTTCGACTGCTGCCCTGGCCAGCACTTTCTCCAGATATCTTACCGATTGAAAAGTCTGGTCAATGGTGGCCGAGCAACTGGCTCGTCACAATACGCCAGTCACTACTCTTGATCAGCTGTGGAATCGTGTTGAAGCAGCATGGGAAGTTGTACCTGTACACGCCATCCAAGCTCTGTTTGACTCAATGCCCAATCGTATCAAGGCCGTTATTACGGCCAGAGGTGGTTGTTCTGGGTACTGATTTCTCAGGATCTATGCACCCAAAATGCGTGGAAAATGTAATCACATGTCAGTTCTAGTATAATATATTTGTCCAATGAATACCCGTTTATCATCTGCATTTCTTCTTGGTGTAGCAATTTTAATGGCCAGTAGTGTATATAGATTAAGGTAAACCGACTCACAGCATATTTTACGCTTCGTGTAATTATTCTCTTATAGCAAGGGAACAGTACTAATTTTCTGTTAGGTGACAAGTGTTCTATCAAACTTGATCTCGAACCTGAACTTCCTTCCCAACGATTTTCTGTTATAACAGAACACTAATTGTGAGCAAAGCTTACAATTAACTTTAAACAACTGAGCATCATGTTTAACAACAAAAAAACTTTCATTTTTCCTAAATGCTTCAGCATTTACTCTTTAAAGAAATCTGATGAACCTTTAGTCAACCTTGTTCCTTTTCTTCGAGCACTCTTCTTATTTCCTTGCCTACTGCATGTCTTTGCAACCATGGGATGGGGTAGAAACACTGACAAAACGTATTACGTGGCACTGCTTTTAGGTGACATGTATAACCTCGAAATTCTCTCTATTTCTCTTCAAAAACATTTACATATTTATACAAGATGTTGACCACCTGTCAGTCTCTATGGTTCATCTGTTCTTTGTTCCCAAGAGCTACTGTAGACCTCTTTGACGGCACTGTTGCTAGGTTATTATCACTAGTTATCCACTTCATTCCAAAGAACTGACACTATTTCATATCGTTTCCTTCTAACCCAAACCAATTTATTTTAATCCCTGCAACTTCTATCAGAAACAAGACGTCGGCTAAGTAAAAGTCAATCTATGTGCCGCTTATTCTTTTAAAATCAGGGCTCAAGATACAGTCCATGATTAATCTCCCAACGACTAGGAAGCTGCATCTTACTGCTACGTTTCTCAGCTTTATCTCCAAGCCTGTCCGTAATCTCAGTTTCCTTATTCATGTACCATTAGCTCCAAGAGTTCCACAAATGTTAACAGGAAATGTAAGTATCTTTGAACTTTCGAATATTTTCTGGAAGAAAGTGCTCGATATTACATTAACAGCTGCACCTCTGGCTGAAATAACAGTTGCAGGAAAAGCCTCAGTTCGTGCATTTCTTGTTCACTGCAGTATTGATGCATACACTCAGTTGCACATATTCATCGCAGAGGAAATTCCTCTCTGATGTTGGTTCCACTGTTGTACCACAGCATGCTAACATTTTCATAGCCTCTGTCGCATCAAACGACCGACATTCCGCGGGTACACGAGCTCGGATTTAGTTTTTTGGCCTCTGCTCACTCGGACGATTATTGCCCCAATGGCGTCTGTAATTACCGGTAGTTGTAACCTCCAGACCATATTATTTGGCGACTGCGGCTGGCTGTTTTGCCAGTTACTATTATAGCTTGGCATGTGACCAAGACTGCATCTTCCCTTTGACTTCTTTTGTTTATTTCAGTTATGGCTAAAATTATTACCACTGTCATTTCCTTTATTCTGACTCTGAATTCCGTTTAGATTACTGTTGTCATGGCTACCTCACATAGTATTATGATAATGGGTTTCACTTGAGCCATAACCGTTTGCCGGCCGTGGTGGCCGAGCGGTTCTAGACGCTACAGTCTGGCACTGCGTGACCGTTACGGTCGCAGGTTCGAATCGTGCCTCGGGCATGGATGTGTGTGATGTCCTTAGGTTAGTTAGGTATATATAGTTCTAAGTTCTAGGGGACTGATGATCTCAGAAGTTAAGTCCCATAGTGCTGAGAGCCATTTGAACCATAACCGTTTGTCATTGAGGGAGATACCACTTGATACAATCCCCGTCTTTGTCTTCATTTCACATCTTCCTGTACAGGTTGACAGGATATGACACTACCAATCTTATAGGTTGCATCAAGAAACATGGATTAGTTTTTATCTAATCTCAACTGGCAATTTTGCCTTTAAAATCCTAAGAGTCGCCCGATGTGATATTAGTTCATATCAGTGACGAGTTTTGTTCAAGTATTTTTCAGTACCTTCTCAGATGACCATTCCTGAAACAAAATGGCCAGGGGTTGAAATCTCCTTTCTGAGTCTCCCCTTTATTCAACGCTACCAGCATTTGTCAGGAAACGCCTTTTCGAAATCTTCATATGTGTGGCAAGAATCCATTATCTCTGTTGCTCTTAAGGCTGCATCTCTGTGTATAAAAATTCCTGACGAAATTAATTTTCTGTAGAAGTGCTCCTTGACATCCATGAATAAATACAACGTGCTGAATAGTTTCCTTTTCAGGGGTGTACATCTGAAATTGCTTGTGTTTTAACATTTCTCCTCCATAATGATTGTTGCGTGGTTGATGTGACCAGTCGCGCACGAAGCGGATAAATCAGAACTTTCGTGATTCTAAAAATCAGAGACGTGAAGTGATGCCTGAATCCAATCTGAATCTAGGATTTCGACTGGCAATCCTCGGCTGCCCCGCCTCTCCCCCGCACCTTCCCCCCTCCATCAACTTCAGTTCACTCTTTATTCACTAACTGCATCTTTTCATTTATAACATTTCTCTGCTGCGAAAATCACTACCCATTTGTTATTGTAGCTTTTATAACCCCCATTTAAATCTGTTCCCATTAACATCCTTCCCAGTCATAAAGTTACTAGTAGTGGCTTGAACTTGCTCATCTATTCTTTGGACAAGTTTTGCTCCGTTTGTAGTTATCCAGCAGTTATTCAGCAGTGAATTCTTCTTTCTGTTAAGTAAACTTTTTCTGAATTTTCTGAACCTGTTCCAGCGACAAAGTAGTTACACGGTTGGACAATTTACTCACAATTTGGTGCAACAGTTCCTAACTTTGCTTTATTTTGCATAGTTTGGTTGTTAATTTACTAATCACTGCAGGTATTACTTCTTGGGCTTTCCTTCGATCACCGATTTGATATAATACCAAGACAAATCCTGTTTGTTAGGTATGTTCTCTAACGATCTACCAAACATCTCCAATCTGCGCAAAATCTCCGTGATGGGATTTCTCATCTGTTGGGCTGAAACATTTGGTTCAACGTTCTCCTCTATCGACAACATTACCTTCATTCGCCTGTTCTATTTTAAGCTAGTGGCTGGTCTTCAGCGTAACACACAAAATTAATCCTAAAAAGAACCTACAATCCACAGTTATGTGGCGAGACTTTCAATATCTCCACACAAACGGTCTAGAATCGTAAAATCTATTAATACTTGCAAAGAATAAACGAACCGATATCACCTCACAGCTGGTCAACGCATTGTACATGTAACAGAAAAAAGTTTAAGTTGTCTGTAATTATTGTTACTAGGAGAGATATACTAACAACTGAACTACAGTGGTATTAATTCAGCTATAATGTATTGGTATTAATTCAGTTGTAATATTGTTTGGTACAAGCAATAGACACAATTATAGGAAGAAGCATAATATAGTGCCGCGCGGGATTAGCCAAACGGTCTATGGCGCTGCAGTCGTGGACTGTGCGGCTGGTCTCGGCGGAGGTTCGAGTCCTCCCTCGGGCATGGGTGTGTGTGTGTTTGTCCTTAGGCTAATTTAGGTTAAGTAGTGTGTAAGCTTAGGGACTGATGACCTTAGGAGTTAAGTCCAATAAGATTTCACACACATCTGAACATTTTTGAACATAATATAGTTTTTGCCTGCTTTAGAGTTGTGATGAGAAGTTTTTGACATTAGTAATATAATGATGTAGTACAACACACAATCCTGTCATAATGGTGGTCATTAAAATATTGAACTACGTGACATGACAGTGATGTAAGACTTAACAAAATAGGAGTTCTATTGCTTCGAGAGTGGTTCAAATTCAAATCTTTGCCTGTATTACGATTACGAAACGAATGCAAAATGTTTATGTCACCATGATTGGGAAGAACATTGTGTGTAGTGCAAAGCATAATCAATGTGACGGCTAATCTTTAACAAGTTGGTACCGTACTTTTAACTGAATGAAATTTATCCGAATCAGAGCTTCTATGTGGAAGCTCTGTGTTTGCTCACCATGAGCGAAGTAAACTTCCAAACCGTGAACTAAGATTAACTTCGTATAGAATTAAATGATCTCGGAAAAGACCTTTTCGAGTAACCCCTCACCTTACGTTTTACTGACGAATAAATATCACAGTGAATTCCCTTGTTTATACTGCCTCACTGCAGAATAAATAAAATAACATTTCACAACAAGCTTGGCTATTGAAAAAAATCGACTCTAGTGGGAGATATAAATGTGTGGCTTCTGTTCTTTCGGACCTGTTTGAAGGAAGAGACACCACACATTCATATAACTGATTCGTTTCGATGGCCAATTTATGCAGCTCCTTGAGTGTGAATGCTCAAGTACATCCGACCTCTTGTGGGAATCTCAAAGTAGCGAGTATGGAGGACATGGACAGCGACCGTGGACAGGTGGCGCTGGGTGGGAATGTGGATCAGCCGACAAGCGTGCCGGGATACTCCGCGCAGTTACTACTTTCGTTGTGTCCGGGTGGCGCAATGATTAACGCAACTGTCCAGTAAGCAATAGATACCGTCCCCGCTGTTTTCGCATAAAATTCCGATGCAGCTGCCTTCAAGGCTTCCTTCCCTTTCCTTTCCTTTCTTCTTCTTCCACTTCCAATTCACGTAATCTAGCGAGAGAGCTTTTTAACTTCCGTCAAATCTCTTTCTTTCTTTTCTCCCTAAAGTCACAGAATAAAGAATAGACGCACATACTGATAACTCTGATCATAATGAACTCCCGAATGCACTTCGTGATCAACATCATATCTCGCACATAGCGAATACGAGTAATTCCTGGTGATATCCTACAGTGTCCACGCTTGTATTACATCACCAAACCTTACGTTTTAGGTTAGTCTCAGTAGACTCTTAGATACGTGTTTCTCCTGATAGGTAGTTACTGTAATAGAAAACTATGTCTCCTTCAGTCTTCTGCCGATCGCAATTTCTTCCTCTCATCCGTAAGTAAACTATAGCGAGTTCCATCAGACACTTCGCCTTTCGCTGCTTTCGCTTGATGGTACCGATATCTTGCATCTGTACTTTCTTCTCCTTAAGTATGGGATGTAGTTGGTAATATTCCCTTGTGGGTTAAACAGATCGATTAAGGTTCTTCCAAATTTACCGCCGCAAGGCCACTTCTTACAGTATCATTTATACTCATCCTCGAACACCATGACAGACTTTGCCGAAACTGTCATCATTACTCGCCGGCCGCTGTGACCGAGTGGTTCTAGGTGCTTCAGTCTGGAACCGCACCCCCGCTACGATCGCAGGTTCGAATCCTTCCTCGGGCATGGATGAGTGTGATGTCCTTAGGTTAGTTACGTTAAGTAGTGTTAAGTTCTAGGGGACTGATGACCTCAGATGTTGAGTCCCATAGTGCTCTGAGCCATTTGAACCATCATTACTCTTGTGTTTGCCATATTGTGGTGGGCAGTCTTCTACGATTTACTTACGAAATTAATTCACTGACTGCAAATTCCTTAGCATCAGCTACATTAGGTATAGATCCACTAGCCAAAGCGAAATATGAAAATTAGTGCCAGACAACGACATGGACACGGATATGCTGCTTATGAACAGCATTTGCCTTAACCTATGCACGCTCCCTGCAATTGGGTGGTATATCTATATCTAACAGAGCTGATGTCAAGGAATTCGGAATTAGCGAATTAATTTCGAAAGTATTTCTAGCAGCTGTGGGCCGTCAACAAAGCATGTTCTTTCAGACATGTGCATAACTTTTGAATGTTGTATGGTTACTTTATTTCAAAATAAAAACAAAATTACTTAACACAGCCTTCTGAAATTCTTCCACCAAAGAAGACGAAGTAAATATTCCAGAATTCAAGTCAATAACAGCTGCTAACATGAATAACTTAGAAGTAGATATCCTCGGAGTAGTGAAGCAACTTAAATCACTTAATAAAAACAAGTCTTCTTTTCCAGATTGCATACCAATTAGGTTCCTTCCAGAGTATGCTCATGCGATAGCACCATACGTAACAATCATATACAACCGTTCGCTCGACGAAAGATCCCTACCCAGAGACTGGAAAGTTGCACACACCAATATTCAAGAAAGATAGTAGCAGTAATCAACTGCATTACAGGCCCATATTATTAACGTCGATATGCAGCAGGATTTGTAATATACATTGTGTTCGAACATTATGAATTCCTCCCGCCGGAGGTTCGAGTCCTCCCTCGGGCATGGGTGTGTGTGTTGTTCTTAGTATAGGTCAGTTTAAGTTAGGAATTCACACACATTACGAATTACCTCGAGGAGAACGGTCTATTCACACATAATCAACACGGATTTAGAAACCATCGTTCTTGTGAAACACACTCACGCGAAGTGTTGAGTGCGACTGACAAGGGATTTAAAAATAATTCCGTATTTCTAGAGTTCCAGAAGGCTTTTGACACTGTTCCAAGCAAGCGGCTTGTAATGAAAGCGGCTTATGGAATTTCGTCTCAGTTACGTGACCGGATTAGTGATATCATGTCAGAGAAGTCATAGTTCATAGTAATTGCGGGAAAGTCATCGATCAAAACAGAAGTAACTTCTAGCGTTCCCCAAGGTAGTGTTACAGGCTCTCTCTGCTGTTCTTCACCCATATAAACGATTTAGGAGACAATCTGAGGAGCGATCTTAGGTTTTCGGCAGATGATGCTGTCGTTTATCGTCAAGAAAAGTCGTCAGAAGATCAGTACCAATCGCTACACGATTTAGAGAAGGTATCTGTCTCGTGCGGAAATTGGCACCTGACCCTAAATAATGAAAAGTGTGAGGTCATCCATATGAGTGCTACAAGGGATCCGTTAAACTTCGGTTAAACTATCAATCAGTCAAATCTAAAGGCCGCAAATTCAACTACATCCCTAGGCATTACAATTACGAACAGCCTAAATTGGAAAGAACATACATGAAATGTTGTGGGGAAGGCAAACCAAAGACTGCGTTTTATTGGCAGTATACTTAGAAAATGCAACGGATCTACTAAAGAGAATCCCTACACTACACTTGTCCATTCTCTTTAGGAGTAATTCTACGCGATGTGGGATCCTTACTAGATCAGATTAACGGAGTACATCCAGAAAGATCAAAGAAAAGCAGCAATGGTAACAGCCCCACACACTCCGACACCGCGTAGAGACCGCGAGCGGCCCCGGCCAAACTACGTCCCGTGGAGACTTCCTCGCTGCTCCATGCTAACCGACCAACTGCCCAGGCCCGCCAACAACCGAACGACCAACCAGCGGTCGTCCCGCTGCAATCTCCCTCCGTCGGACAGTTCATGTGTGTCGCCAGCGGTCGGCGAGCACTGGCTGTCGGCGCCTCACCGGCGCTCCGCCCCCCTACTTCGCTGCTGCAGCGTCCCGACTGCATTGCTGGTCCATCCCGAACTGACCGCCAGACGCACGACGACCCGGTTGTTCCAGAGATGGTACGACAGTGCTTTTATCGATACGCGCTGCTGCTGTCACTCACAGGCAAGTAAGCCAGCAAGTTTGTGACGCCAGTGAATGGAATAACAAAACGAGGCGGGAGTACCGTAATAGAAGATTACAAACAATAAATGGAATAAACGCGAGCCGTGCACGGATCGGGGTTCTAATATATTATCTGTTATCAGTCGATGAACCCACAGTTGTGACTGGACGACTGATCGCAACAATGGCTATGACCAATACTTGCAATTACAACATCGTGCTGGAGTACATTCAAAATTAAACTTTTCGCCAGATATCTAATATTTTACACCATTCTCAAAAAATCAGGTCGCATCCCACGCTAAAGACTGTAGAAGGGTACCAATAGCCAGAACTTAAAAAAGAAATATAAAAAACCGGGAACAGAACGAAATAGATAAAAGAACAAACCCAAGAGAACTATACCATTTTCTAATGGATCCGATGCAGAATACAGGGAAGAGCTACGACTGACAGCAGACTACCGTTGAAACATGATGGTCCTTTTGGATGGGCATAATTTTGCTAAAATGTAAGACTAGGATTGCTTGCCATGAAGGAGAACAAAAATGGTCGTACAATATCTTCGTCGCACTGCGGTGCTTAAAGAGTGTCTCGGAAGACAACCAAAGGGGTCCTGCTATGAATACAAATGTCACCCCAGACAATCACTCCTAACTGCTGGGCAGGCGACATTTAGGTTGGTATCCCACCAATGGTGGGGAGGTACCAGAACGTCTTCTGCCTGGTATCTCATTTACTGGAATAGCATTGTTTTTAGCGACCAGTTAGCGACTGAACTGAACTCCTCTGATCAGCGAAGACTTGTCTGGAGACCCCCTGCGCAGCAGTGGGTCACCAACCTGACTGTCACCTGCCATACGGCCCAACAACCTGGAGTGCTGGTCTGGTGCGCCATTTTTGTTTTGGTTGTCATCCGCGGCACACTTACAGCACAGCGGTACGTCAACGATATTCTACTTCACGTGTTGTTGCCCTTCATGGGAAGCGATCGTGGGTTCACATTTCAGCCCCCACATGGCTGGTTGTCTTCGTTCACATCTACATCTACATCTACATTTATACACCGCAAGCCACCCAACGATGTGTGGCGGAGGCCACTTTACGTGCCACTGTCATTACCTCCCTTTCCAGCTCCAGTCGCGCATAGTTCGCGGGAAGAACGACTGCTGGAAAGCCTCCGTGCACTCTCGAATCTCTCTAATTTTACATTCGTGACCTCTTCGGGACGTAAGAGTAGGGGGAACCAATATATTCGATACCTCATTCAGAAACGCACCCTCTCGAAACCTGGACAGCAAGCTACACCGCGATGCAGAGCGCCTCTCTTGCAGAGTCTGCCGCTTGAGTTTGCTAAACATCTCCGTAACGCTATCACGCTTACCAAATAACCCTGTGACGAAACGCGCCGCTCTTCTTTGGATCTTCTCTGTCTCCTCTGTCAACCCGACTTGGTACGGATCCCACACTGATGAGCAATACTCAAGTACAGCTCGAACGAGTGCTTTGTAAGCCACCTCTTTTGTTGATGGACTACATTTTCTAAGGACTCTCCCAATGAATCTCAAACTGGCACCCGCCTTACCAACAATTAATTTTATATGATCATTCCACTTCAAATCGTTGCGTGCGCATACTCCCAGATATTTTACAGAAGTAACTGCTACCAGTGTTTGTTCCTCTATCATATAATCTTACAATAAAGGATCCTTCTTTCTATGTATTCGCAATACATTACATTTCTTGCCAAACCGTGCACTTGCCAGCAAGGTCGCCGGATCCCTCACCAACAGAGAATTTTTGGAGGACTACGGTGAAGGCCATCCATCAATTCAGGGCTTTGACAATCTAACGCACCAATTGTACAGAATTGTTCTCCTCAGGAGGACATCCAAGAACTCTATCAATCAATAACAAGTCGAATAACTGCTTGCATAAGTGCCAGTGGTGGATCAAAGCGTTCTCTTGAATAAATCAACCAATTTTTCTAAATTATAATAATTTGTTTGTGTATACATATACATCCGGTCTATCTGTTTCCGTCCCATAATTCCTTAGTGGTGCGTTCTTTTTTTTCTTTTTCTTGCCTTAAAGCGTATTACTTAATTATGAAATTAGTGACGAACATCTTGAGCACGTGATATCGCTTACGTATTTGAGGGATAATTTTAAGAACCTGTATGAAATGGTATGATAGCGTAGAATCAGTGTTACGAAAGGTGAATGGAAACACAGAAATATTGGAAGGGTTCTTAAAGGTGTATTACAATGTAGAGCAGATCGCCCACAATACGCTAGTGCGACTAGGTCTAGAGCATTGCTTCGGTGTCTGAAGTTCTCATCAAGTAGCCATCACAACACACACCGAACGAATTTAGAAACGCGCTGCCAGGCTGGTAACTGACCTCTATACACCCACACGATTGGGTAACAGAAATGATCGGGGGACTTAAATGAGGTTTCTTGGGTGAGAGACGTCGTAGTTCTCCCAAAATGCTATTGGGTGTATTTAGAAAATCTGTATTCGTGGAAGAATAATATTGCAGCAAAACACCCTCCGCCTTGCACCGTACAGTGACTTACGCTATATGTATGTAGATGGACTGGACACGACTGGGTTCACAATTCGTCTGCGTCTGCGTCGGGAATCCACCTTCAGTGATTTAAGTCATCCCTGTGAAGTCTAGATCAGAGTCCATCGCTGGGCATTTAAGCACAGACCTCCCAAAAACGAATCTGGTGCGTTAATCAGGACACCACTTGACTCAGTCACAGAAATACGAGGCGGTTTGCTGGAACCAGTGTGCTGTCTAATCTATTGGAACCAGGCAGTGACATAGCTAGTAGTCGAATGGGGTGACAAGCATTGAATAGGTAAGATTGTAGAGGTTACTATTTAAGATCGCCTGCTGAGTTATTTCCATGTGCATAATAATGGAGGAGGACGATCTGTAAAGCGATAAGACGATTTATGTGGCAATCGTCGCAAAACATCCTCGCTTGGTGTGGTCAGGTATATACACTCCTGGAAAGAGAAAAAAGAACACATTGACACCGGTGTGTCAGACCCACCATACTTACTCTGGACACTGCGAGAGGGCTGTACAAGCAATGATCACACGCACGGCACAGCGGACACACCAGGAACCGCGGTGTTGGCCGTCGAATGGCGCTAGCTGCGCAGCATTTGTGCACCGCCGCCGTCAGTGTCAGCCAGTTTGCCGTGGCATACGGAGCTCCATCGCAGTCTTTAACACTGGTAGCATGCCGCGATAGCGTGGACGTGAACCGTATGTGCAGTTGACGGACTTTGAGCGAGGGCGTATAGTGGGCATGCGGGAGGCCGGGTGGACGTTCCGCCGAATTGCTCAACACGTGGGGCGTGAGGTCTCCACAGTACATCGATGTTGTCGCCAGTGGTCGGCGGAAGGTGCACGTGCCCGTCGACCTGGGACCGGACCGCAGCGACGCACGGATGCACGCCAAGACCGTAGGATCCTACACAGTGCCGTAGGGGACCGCACCGCCACTTCCTAGCAAATTAGGGACACTGTTGCTCCTGGGGTATCGGCGAGGACCATTCGCAACCGTCTCCATGAAGCTGGGCTACGGTCCCGCACACCGTTAGGCCGTCTTCCGCTCACGCCCCAACATCGTGCAGCCCGCCTCCAGTGGTGTCGCGACAGGCGTGAATGGAGGGATGAATGGAGACGTGTCGTCTTCAGCGATGAGAGTCGCTTCTGCCTTGGTGCCAATGATGGTCGTATGCGTGTTTGGCGCCGTGCAGGTGAGCGCCACAATCAGGACTGCATACGACCGAGGCACACAGGGCCAACACCCGGCATCATGGTGTGGGGAGTGATCTCCTACACTGGCCGTACACCACTGGTGATCGTCGAGGGGACACTGAATAGTGCACGGTACATCCAAACCGTCATCGAACCCATCGTTCTACCATTCCTAGACCGGCAAGGGAACTTGCTGTTCCAACAGGACAATGCACGTCCGCATGTATCCCGTGCCACCCAACGTGCTCTAGAAGGTGTAAGTCAACTACCCTGGCCAGCAAGATCTCCGGATCTGTCCCCCATCGAGCATGTTTGGGACTGGATGAAGCGTCGTCTCACGCGGTCTGCACGTCCAGCACGAACGCTGGTCCAACTGAGGCGCCAGGTGGAAATGGCATGGCAAGCCGTTCCACAGGACTACATCCAGCATCTCTACGATCGTCTCCATGGGAGAATAGCAGCCTGCATTGCTGCGAAAGGTGGATATACACTGTACTAGTGCCGACATTGTGCATGCTCTGTTGCCTGTGTCTATGTGCCTGTGGTTCTGTCAGTGTGATCATGTGATGTATCTGACCCCAGGAATGTGTCAATAAAGTTTCCCCTTCCTGGGACAATGAATTCACGGTGTTCTTATTTCAATTTCCAGGAGTGTATAAAGGGTGGTCCATTGATCGTGACAGGGCCATATATCTCACGAAATAAGCGTCAAACGGAAAAACTACACAGAACGAAAATGTATAGCTTGAAGGGTGAAACCAGATGTTTCTATGGTTGGCCCGCAAGATGGAGCTGCCATGGGTTACACGGATATCAACTACGTTTTTTTAAATAGGAACCCGCATTTTTATTACATATTCGTGTAATACGTAAACAAATATGAATGTTTTAGTTGGACCACTTTTTTCTCTTTGTGATAGATGGCGCTGTAATAGTCACAAACATATGGCTCACAATTTTAGACGAACAGTTGGTAACAGGTAGATGATTTAAATTAAAGTACAGAACGTAGGTACGTCTGAACACTTTATTTCGGTTGTTCCAATGTGATCCATGTACCTTTGTGAACTTAACATTTCTGAGAACGCATGCTGTTACAGCGTGATTACCTTTATACCGCATTAATGCAGTAAATGCTCAAAATGATCTCCATCAACCTCAATGCATTTGGCAATACGTGTAACAACATTCCTCTCAACAGCGAGTAGTTCGCCTTCCGTAATGTTCGCACATGTATTGACAATGCGCTGACGCATGTTGTCAGGCGTTGGCAGTGGATCACGATAGCAAATATCCTTCAACTTTCCCAACAGGAAGAGATCCGGGGACGTCAGATCCGGTGAACGTGCGAGCCATGGTATGGTGCTTCGACGACCAATCCACCTGTCATGAAATATGCTATTCAATACCGCTTCAACCGCACGCGAGCTATGTGCTGGACATCCATCATGTTGGAAGTACATCGCCATTCTGTCATGCAGTGAATCATCTTGTAGTAACATCGGCAGAACATTACGTAGGAAATCAGGATTTCCGTTGCCCAATAGTGCATATTATGCCAGTTTACGTTACCGCTGTTGGTGAATGACGTTTCGTCGCTAAATAGAACGCGTGCAATAAATCTGTCATTGTCCAGTAAATTCTCTTGCGCCCAGTGGCAGAACTGTACACGACGTTCAAAGTCGTCGCCATCAAATTCCTTGTGCACAGAAATATGGTACGGGTGCAATCGATGTTGATGTAGCATTCTCGACACCGACGTCTTTGAGATTCCCGATTCTCGCGCGACAGCTGCTAAAACACCTACTTGGGCATCATCATTTGTTGTAGGACCGAGCGAGGTGGCGCAGTGGCTAGCACACTGGACTTGCATTCGGGAGGACGACGGTTCAATCCCGCGTCCGGCCATCCTGATTTAGGTTTTCCGTGATTTCCCTAAATCACTCCAGGCAAATGCCGGGATGGTTCCTTTGAAAGGGCACGGCCGACTTCCTTCTCCGTCCTTCACTAATCCGATGAGACCGATGACGTCGCTGTTTGGTCTCTTCCCCCAAACCAACCAACCAACCACCCAATTTGTTGTAGGTCGTGGTTGACGTTTCACATGTGGCTGAACACTATTTCCTTAAATAACGTAACTATCCGGCGAACGGTCCGGACACTTCGATGATGTCGTCCAGGATACCGAGTAGCATACATAGCACACGCCCGTTGGGCATTTTTATCACAACAGCCATACATCAACACGATATTGACTTTTTCCGCAACTGGTAAACGGTCGATTTTAACACAGGTAATGTATCACGAAGCAAATACCGTCCTCACTGGCGGAATGTGACGTGATACCACGTACTTATACGTTTGTGACTATTACAGCGCCATCTATCATAAAGCGGAAAAAGTGGTCCTACTGAAAGATTCATATTTCTTTACGTGCTACACGAATATGTAATGAAAAAAATGGGGGTTCCTATTTAAAAAAAAAACGCAGTTGATATCCGTTTGACCTCTGGCAGCGCCATCTAGCAGGCAAACCATAGCGCCATCTGGTTTCCCCCTTCAAACTAGATGAGTTTCGTTCTTCGTAGTTTTTTCGTTAGATGCTTATTTCGTGATCTATTTGGCCCGGTCACTATCAACGGACCACCCTGTATAAGCAAACAGTTATGTCCCAAAACATTAACGTAACTGGATTGATTCATCCTTGGAAAGCAGAATACCAGCTACTCCATGTGTCATGGATTCGACACGTCCCTAGTATGTTTGTAGAACCTGCAATTTCCGTAAACCACGGGCTGGTGGTTTGTGGGCACGGAGCTGGCACTCGCTAGCGTCCCAGATGTGTTCCGTCCGGTACAGATCAGACGACACCGGTGATCAAGACATCAACGTGAACCCACTGTCGTAGTCCAGAAACCACTGCAGCACAATTAAAGCCTTGTGACGTGGGCTGTTATCCTGCTGTCGCGGAAGACCTCAAGCATGAAACGATGCAAATGGTGCGCAAGTCACGTTGTCGTCGATTACTAAAAGTCCCATGGAAGCCGTGTTGAATGCTTCCATAGCGTAACAATGCTCCCACTGGTCGTCGTCTGTGGCATGGTGCATGTTCCGAGCAGCGGTTCGTCTGGATGACGGCGTATCTGGAAGAATCATTGACCTGACATAATGAGACGCATGACGCATTCGACCAGGTGACCCGTTTCCACTAATTCACTGTCCAGTCTCGATGACACCACACCCACTGCAACTGCAGCTGATGATGTCTTTGGCTGAACTTTGGAACAGGTAGGGTTCGTCTGCTGAAGTGACCTGTTGAGCAAGGAGCGCTCGACGCTGTGCTCTGAAACGCTTGTGCTTGCAACAGCCCTGTTCTCTGTCGTGAGATCTGCCAAAGATCGTCCTCCACCGCGTTGTACAGAGAGGACAAGCCTCTGACCTCGGCATTCTGTGATGAGGATGTCGAACCTCTTGGGAGCTACTCGTGTTTTGGCAGTCCTTCAACCACTTCCTTCATATGCTCACGACGTTAGCACGCGAGCAGCCGGCCGTCTTTAGCGTTTCCGAGTTGCTAGTTCATAGCGCCCGACCATAACAACCTACTTTTTGCCAAAGACGCCGGAATGATTCCTAACCCATCTCCGCTCTGTTTATAAGCGCTGTTTAACCCTTCATGTGCCCGCAACGCTATCAGACGCCGTTCAACTCGGGATAGGCAGTGGTCATGTGATGTTGGCCCGTCAGTGTATATTGAGGTGACAAAAATCATGGGATAGCGATATGTCCAGATGTAGATGATGGTAGTATAGCGTGCACAAGGTATATAAGGGCAGTGCATTGGTGGAGCTGTCATTTGCATTCAGGTGATCCACGTGAAAACGTTCCCACGTGATTATGGCCACACGACGGTAACTAACAGATTTTGAACGCGGAATGGTAGTTGCAGCTAGACGAATGGGACATTCTGTTTCAGAAATCATTAGGGAATTGAATATTCCGAGACCACAGTGTCAAGAGTGTCAAAAGAATACCAAATTACTGGCGCTACTTCTCGCCACAGACTGCGCAGTCGCTGACGGCCTTCACTTAACAACCGAGAGAAGCGGCGTTTGCGAGAGGTTTCAGTGCTAATAGACAAGCAAAACTGCGTTAAATAACCGCAGAGATCAATTTGGGACGTACAACGAACGTATCCGTTAGGACATTGCGGTGAAATTTGGCGTTAATAGGCAATAGCAGCAGACGACCGAATCACGTGCCTTTGCTAACAGCACGACATCACCTACAGCGCCTGGCCTGGGTTTTTGACCATATCGGTTGGACACTAGACGACTGGAAAACCATCCCTTGGTCAGATGAGTCCCGATTTAAGGTGGTAAGAGCTCATAATAGTGATAGTTCCATAATAGTGTAGCTTATGTTTACGTGGAATGGGCTGTGTGCCGGTTGTGTTTGGCTACTTGGTGGCCATTTGCAGCCATTCGTGAACTTCCATGTTCACAAACAACTATAGAAGTTTTATGGACGAGAATGTGCCATGTCACCGGGCCGCAATTGTTTGCTTTGAAGAACGTTCTAGACAATTAGAGTGAATGATTCTGCCACCCAGATCGCCCGACGTGAATCCTGTCGAATATTTATGGCACTTAATCGAGAGGTCAGTTTGTCCAAAAAATCCTGCATCGGCAACACCTTCGCAACTGTGGGTGGTTGTAGAGGCAGCATGGCTCGGTATTTCTGGAGGGGATTTCCAGAGACCTGTTGAGTCCATGGCACGTCGAGGATTTAAAATGGTTCAAATGGCTCTGAGCACTATGGGACTTAACATCTGAGGTCATCAGCCACCTAGAACTTAGAACTACTTAAGCCTAACCAACCTAAGGACACCACACACATCCATGCCCAAGGCTGGATTCGAACCTGCGACCGGAGCGGTCGTGTGGTTCCAGACTGAAGCTCCTAGACCCGCTCGGCCGCACAGGCCGGCGTCGAGGTTTTGCACTACGCCGGGCGAAAGGAAGTCCGAGATGATACAAGGAGTTATTCCATGACCGTTGTCATCTTAGTGTTTAGCCCTCGAGCTACCTTAAGGCGTGTGACGGAAAGTATACTGGTACTACTATAATCTGCACCGTTCGCTGTTCCATTTGCAGATGTCGTGTGCGAAAAAGGACTGTCACAAATGCTGAATACAAACTCCATGAGCCACATCGCTGGTCGATCATCAGCGATCGGCTTGTTATCTTTGGCGCGTCCCCGGGCATGAGCATCTTTGCGTTTTCGGCTGGGGCGCGCGGGACGGCGAGAGGTAGTCGGTTTGGGGCGGCCGGTGAGACTGGCGGAGTTGTGTCTCGGGCGTAAGCACATGTGTGATGTCTGTTACTCTGGGCCTGTTTGCTAATCGTGACTCCTGCTGCGGTTACTGGTTGCCTGGAAGGCATTTGATATGAAATGTGCCAAGCCTGGCAGTGAGAGGGGAGTCCGGAGTTGGAGGTGCCTGTGTGAGAAGCACGGCGTGGGCCTGTTGGTTGCTTCGTCCTTCTGGCAGCCACCGCAAGCGGATATTCGGCCGGAATGTCTACAGTTTGTGGTGAGCATAGTGTGAACAAGTTCTCGTAGGATGCGCTCCCAGCCTGACTCTTAGCCTGTGTTATTTGTGGGTGCCGACCCATTGTCTGTAACTGCTTCCGGGTGGCCTGTAAGATTTCACAGCAAAATTGTGTTTTTGTGGCATTCTGTGTTTCTGGCTCAATCTCCGCCTAGAAAGGTTCGATTGGACATATTTTGGAATTTCTTAAAGCTGTAATTTAAACATATGAAAAAATTGTTCTTTCAGAATAAGTGCCTGTTTCTTTGGGACATTGCAGTTCAAACAGGAGTGGTGTAATTTTAATGAGTATTTATTCGTCAAATGAAGTGTATTTAATGTCTAGCAGTTTTCTGGGGCACGCAGCTGTGTTATTGAACTCATTTTGAAGTGTTCTGTCAGGTGAATAACTGCTCCCCACTTCAATGTAGTCTTTTGAGTAGTATTGTAAGATTTTTTTGATATTTGTCAGTGGGGTGTATTGAGTCAATTTTGTTTTTCTCCTTTTTAATTACGCAGAATTGTTTGGTTTATCTGGTTATTGGCTTAACTCGCTCTTCACGCACTAAATCAGCTGATATTGATAATTGACATTAAACAGGAATAAAAATATCAGACAGATTCAAATGTAACATCATTTATGTTATTTGAAATAAATGTGTTGGATTGACATTAATGAATTATGTGCAGTCGAAGTAAGGGACCCAGTCCTTCATTAGAGCTTAACAGTGGCGTGTGGTTCGGGTTGTGAGCCCCGTGCTCGGTCCACTCCAGTTTCTCACAAGTTACCAAAAACGAATGAATGACATTTCGAAACGGTAGCCAACTATCCTTCTATAACTGGGAGTCTCGGATTCTGTTGTCAGTTTCAAATGTGAAAGAGAATTGTTGCTATGCAAAGTACGCAGTGTCAGCCTGTTTGCGGAGGCCTTGACCCCTCACCCACCCCAAGGATTCCTGCAGCGCGTTGTGCAGGGTGGGAAGCGGCCACACGGGGCCAGCCGCTGCCGCCCACCAGCCAGTGCCAGCGGCTCATCGGGGTAATGCGGCGACGCGACCTCCGCCCACCCACCGGCTGCGCCCAACACGCCCACGCCGGGCCAGCCAGCCAGCCAGCCAGACCTTCTGTGATTCATTCCCGATTAATGGCGCTCGCAGTAATAAGCAGTCCGCCGGAGGAACTGGGGCGGAAAGCCCGCCAGTATTGAGCGGCCCTCTCCACGCAGACGTCGACGCCCCGCCGCTGTCGTTCGCTGCCACTGCCACATCCGCCACTCTGTTCCGAGAGACACTGGCGACGTTGCCATGAAAAAAACCTAATATCGCGGACAGTTTTTACACTTCAGATGCGATGAGTAGCGGGGCGACTGAACTTTTTAGTTGGAGCAGAAAAATGAATTTTGTACAATAAGAAAGCTCGATATTTTACTGCGTAACTGTGTAAATATCACATGTTATTAAGTCTACAACTATGCTTCGGCCGTTTTGCAATAGACGCCAGTAGCGCCAAGTGGGGTTCAGATGGTTGGTCATAGGTGTAATACACTACTGGCCATTAAAATTGCTACACCAATAAGAAATGCAGATGATAAACAGGGATTCATTGGACAAATATATTATACTAAAACTGACATGTGATTACATTTTCACGCAATTTGGGTGCATAGATCCTGAGAAATCAGTACCCAGAACAACCACCTCTGGCCGTAATACGCCTGGGCATTGAGTCAAACACAACTTGGATGGCGTGTACAGGTGCAGCTGCCCATGCAGCTTCAACACGATACCACAGTTCATCAAGAGTAGTGACTGGCGTATTGTGACGAGCCAGTTGCTCGGGCCGGCCGCGGTGGTCTCGCGGTTCTAGGCGCTCAGTGCGGAGCTGCGCGACTGCTAAGGTCGCAGGTTCGAATCCTGCCTCGGGCATTGATGTGTGTGATGTCCTTAGGTTGGTTAGGTTTAAGTAGTTCTAAGTTCTAGGGGTCTAATGACCACTGATGTTAAGTCCCATAGTGTTCAGAGCCATTTGACCCATTTGAACCAGTTGCTCGGCCACCATTGACCAGACGTTTTCAGTTATATCTGGAGAATGTGCTAGCCAGGGCAGCAGTCGAACATTTTCTGTATCCAGAAAGGTCCGTACAGGACCTGCAGCAAGCGGTCGTGCGTTATCCTGGTGAAATGTAGGGTTACGCAGGGATCGAATGAAGGGTAGAGCCACGGGTCGTAACATATCTGAAATGTAACGTCCACTGTTCAAAGTGCCGTCAATGCCAAGAAGAGGTGACCGAGACGTGTAGCCAATGGCACCCCACACCATCACGCCGGGTGATACGCCAGAATGGCGATGACGACTACACGCTTCCAATGTACGTTCACCGCGATGTCGGCAAACACGGATGCGACCATCACGATGCTGTAAACAGAACCTGGATTCATCCGAAAAAATGACGTTTTGCCATTGGTGCACCCAGGTTCGTCGTTGAGTACACCATTGCAGGCGCTGCTGTCTGTGATACAGCGACAAGGGTAACCGCAGCCATGGTCTCCTAGCTGATAGTCTATGCTGCTGAAAACGTCATCAAACTGTTCGTGCAGATGGTTGTTGTCTTCCAAACGTGAATGCTCTGAAAAGCTAATCATTTGCATATCAGAGCATCTTCTTCCTATCGGTTAAATTTCGCGTCTGTAGCACGTCATCTTCGTTGTGTGGCAATGTTAATGGCCAGTAGGGTATTTACAGGATGTTCGGACATTCGCGTTACGACCTTCTAGACTTGTAGAGGGGAATGAGGACATAATATTTCGAATAGAAATCAATGGAGGGAAACGTAGCGTTTCCGTTCTTCCACGATTTGATTTCAGATCTTTAGCTCCAAGAACTGAATTGGCATGACGAAAGTTAATTCTCTCTTTGCAAGCATTATCCTGACTTGCGGGGTCTGCTGGTTAAATGGATGTAGCGTGAACGCCCATTGGAAGCGTTATTCTTCATCACCATACTGGCTATCACGCGGCATGATGGTATGGGGTGCCATTGGTTACACGTCTCGGTCACGGCACTCTGAACGGTGGAGGTTACATTTCAGATGTGTTACGACCCGTGGCTCTACCCTTCATTCGATCCCTGTGAAACCCTACATTTCAGCAGGATAATGCACGACCGCATGTTGCTGGTCCTGTACGGGCCTTTCTGGATACAGAAAATGTTCGACTGCTGCCCTGGCCAGCAAATACTCCAGATCTCTCACCAACTGAAAACGTCTGTTCAATGGTGGCCGACCAACTGGCTCGTCACAATACGCCAGTAAATAATAATGTCGTGTGACGAGGGCCTCCCGTCGGGTGGGCCGCTCGCCTGGTGCAAGTCTTTCGATTTGACGCCACTTCGGCCACTTGCGCCTCGATGGGGATGGAATGATGATGATTAGGACAACACAACATCCAGTCCGTGAGCAGAGAAAATCTCGGACCCAGGCGGGAATCGAACCTGGTCCCTTAGGATCAATATTCTGTCACGCTGACCACTTTTTTTTTTAATCTCATTTTGTTCGTTTTTGTTCGTTGTATCTGCTCGTGGCGGACGTCGCAAGACACCCGTTTCAGTTCGTCGTTGATCCATTAGCTCAGTTTTTTTTTATTACAGAGGGCAGCTAACCCCCTGACCGAATACGCTGAGTTACCGTGACGGCGACCACTCAGCTATGGGGGGGCGGACATAATATGCAGTGATGAAGTATCTTTGTAACTACACATTGGCAAAAACAAATGAATTATGTTAATATTATTGCTGATGCACTACTGCAATTAAAAATGAAAAAAACATTCGAAACTGATGTAACATTCTTCTCGCTACCTCAAACTACAATACAGCAATTAATCCCATCTGGACCACATTTTTATCCTTTACTTTAGTTACCCTATTTCCACTTACCCAACTAAAAATTTTCCTTTCTATGATTGTAGTTGTTTCATTTACCTGTGAAACTTACGTGTTAATTTGGCGATTTTGTTTTTACCCACTATATTTTGTAATCCTTGCGATACTCTGCATATCTCTGCTGTACCCAGCTTCGATTGATCATAATAAGCTCATTGAGAAACCTTGTAAAATTCTGGCGCTTCAAAAAATTGTTCAAGTGGCTCTGAGCACTATGGGACTTAACTTCAGCGGTCATCAGTCCCCTAGAACTTAGAACCACCTAAAGCTAAGTAACCTGAGGACATCACACACATCCATGCCAGTTGTAAGATAGTGGTTGTTTTCGTCAACAATTGCGAGTTGTTGCTTGGTATGTAAAAGAAAAGGATATGACTGAAAGAATGCTGCTGAAAACTAATACGTTGAATAAAAATAATATTCTTGCGTATTAATCAAAATTTCAAAAAAATGTTAATAGTATGCTGAATTTCATTATGATTAAATCTTCATCTTTGATAAATCCATGGCTTTAACAAAATGGCAAATGTTATGTAAATCAGAAGATTGGGAGGAGTTGTGGCCTAAATAACTATTTATTATTTCTTAATATGAAATGACAAATTATGACTGAAGACATGCCACACGAACCTTTTATCTGACAATCGCTTTCAATAATACGCGGTCTATGGTTGACCAAGTGATCAGCTGGGGATCAACACACCCACAGTAACTTGAACTATCGCTTTATCTGACTTCATAAATGTGAATCTGTGGTATGGTCCAAAAACTATGCTACTATCAAGCATTAATACTACACTATTGCACAAAACAATTATGGTTCCAAAGAACAGGGTGCTGAGAAGCAAATATACTGGAGCCCTACGCCGCAGCAGCGAATACTTTACACTTATGCACTTGAGGGTGGCACAGCACGTCGTTCTCGCCGAGTGCTGTCGCGGACAACGGCAATCCGTTATTAACGGCGCACGCCCAGAGATTTGCAAGTATGCGGTCTGGCATATGGCTGATTCGGAAAGCACACAAGAGCCTCTGAAACCCCGGTGGATTCCAGTGTGCAGGTGGACCCGTTTGCTGATCGGCCAAACCAATTTGACTCCGTGACATGACTATGCTTGTTGAATATGTCCAACAATTAGATGACCCACTCAAAACAAATAAGTACACTCACGCATAACTAGTGTGCGTGATGCAAGAAGCAGTAACCCTGACAGCTCAGGTGGCGACGGGCTCACGCTGTAAGTGGCATACTAGCAAAGCACACAAGTTTCACCATCTAGATAAAGATCTGCCGTTCTTCACTAGCAAAGCGCCTGTACAAGAGGGTTTTTCTCTATTCTCTACAGCATTTCTCCGCATCTCGGTAACATGGCATATTTGCATGCTTAGACCACACCTACTTTAGCACAAGCCAGTCACGAGCTAGAGTTCGGCATTCGAAACTGGGAGACTGCCCCCCTGCTCTGCATACACAGATTTGATCAACCAGCGACTTTAAAATGTATTTGGAGGAAAAGTGAAGAAGAGTCAGCTTCGTGTCCTCTTTCCCACACGTTTATGCTGTGTCTCTGCTAAAAGCTTGACTTGGATGGAACCGAGCCCTCCACAAAAAGATCACTATCTCCCCTCCTGCATCCATTTCGAACTTTCTAAAGAACAGCCATAAACTCGCTAAAAGCCTCCTGCCTCCACAAATATGTTTTGTAGCAGAGTCTGGACGCCTGGGCGCCACTGCCTTGTCCCACGGAATTCTCAAAACTCTCAGCTGTCTCCTCCGTTTTCTACATAACAAGGGCACATACCCAGCTTTATTGCCAGTCATCGGATCATACAACGTTCAGGTCAAAGCTGCAGCGACTCCTGAGCCCTAGTTAGCCTACCGGGACGCGGTCGCCAACCGACCGGGACCACCTCCTATGTCAGAACAGTGATACTTGGGGACTTGGCTGTTGGCAAAAGTTTTCACTCAGGTCCACCCATCCATTCTGGAGAAGAAAGCTCCCCTCGTCTCTCAGTCACGATACGCTTTTACTGCTGTCAATTAATGCAGCAGCCTCTTCTTTCAAACACAGGTAAAGCCAACCACTATTCTTTCTCTAGAGCATTCAAGCAAGGGTGTTAACTACTGCCAACCATTTCATCACATGAATGAAGTAAGATCGTATCAAATACAGAAACCAAGAAATAAAGATCACTTTCCCTATGAATATTAAGCAGCATGACACAATATCAAAAGTAGGAGTCCCATAGTGCTCAGAGCTATTTGAACCATTTGAACTTAATGGTTACAGGGTCATGCAGAATCTACTCATTCATCCTGAAATTGCTGCCACAGAAGATTATTTCCAGAACCAGAATATAATATTGTTGTTTTGAGTTTTCTCAGCTCCATAGAAAATTACTATCCCTGCTCAGTCCACATGGGTACTAAAGGAAATCCGATAAATTTTGGGTATACAATAAATCGCACAAATCTAAGGGCTGTCAATTCGACTAAATACCTAGAAATTACAATTACGAGCAACTTGAGTTGGAAACACCACATATATAATATTGTGGGGAAGGCAAAACAAAGACTGCGCTTTGTTGGCAGAACACTTAGAAGATGTGACAAACCCACTAAAGAGACACCCTACATTACACTTGTCCGTCCTCTTCTGGAATATTACTGCGCGGTTTGGGATCCTTACCAGGTAGAATTGACAGAAGACATCGAAAAAGTGCAAAGAAGTGCAGCCGTTTCGTGTTATTGCTTAATGGGGGTGAGAGTGTCATTGGTATGATACGCGAGTTGGGGTGAAAGTCACTGAAACAAAGGCAGTTTTCTTTGCGGCGAAATCTATTTACGAAATTTCAAACACCAACTTTCCCTTCCGAATGCGAAAATATTTTGTTGAGATCCACCTATGTAGTGAGAAATAATCATCATAATATAATAAGAGAAATCAGAGCTCGAACGGAAAGATTTAGGATTTCGTTTCTCCCACGCGCCATTCGAGAGGGGAATGGTAGAGAAGTAGTATGAAAATGGTTCGATGAACCCTCTGTCAGGCTCTTAAGTGTGCATTGCACACTAACCATGTAGATGTAGATGTAGACAGGACATCGATCACAAACGTTCTCACATTCACCCAATATAAAAGAATCACAGTGTTCTTGTGGTATGTGTCATCTGTTCCTTTAGCACAAAGATGTAAATAGTATCAACAAAACATCATACAAGTGACATAGAACAAGTGATTCTTTACACAAATCGAAAAATAGTACATGAGTTCATTAAGAAAAATAATTTTGTGTGTTAGTTTACGTGTCAGGTTTGATATCTTGCCATGCTTGCTGATTTAGATGAGAATGACCTTGTATCCCAGAACATTTTGTAAATGGTGTTGCCCTTATAAAAATGAAACTTGATAAGAAAACACAGAAAATACATGTGACCTAGTAAAAATGAAAACAGCAAGGCACATATAAAACAAAGTGATGAAAAACAATAAATATCTTCTACTGCTCCCTTCTCTCAGGTCTTTAGGGAATCCAATTTTAAATTTACAATTGTTACACGAATAAACACAGCACTACACATGTCATGTAAAAGGTTGGACGTGGCAGCTATGCGGGATGAATTTGCCAAGATGGGTTACCCCTTTACTCAGCATGGCAGCAGCCTGGGTGTGGTAGGACCTACCTCCTCCTTGTCTGTGGGCAGCAATCAGTGGCGTCTTGATTACTGACCATCTTGGATGACGTGCTAGTTGGAAATGTGTTGCCGTTGTCGAAGATGTTCATGGGATGAGCCAGGCAGCATATGGACATGGGTTTGAGGTGAATCACCTTTCACCGTCGCCGCCTGCGTCGTCCCGTGTCTTCAGATACGTAAGTTCCTCCACTCAGTGCTCCGCAGCTCTTTTTCTTTGGCTGTGCACGCTCTTTGATTCAGTGGTAGGTCCCTCCTTTAAGAATTAATGGGGAGAAAAAGGGAAAAAGATTCAGCTTCATGCCCTCTTTCCCACACGTTTATGCCGTGTCTCTGCTAAAAGCATGACTTGGACGGAACCCACCCCTCCATAAAAAGATCGCTATCTCCCCTGTTGCGTCCATTTCTAACTTTCTAAAGAACAGCTATAAACTCGCTAAAAGCCTCGTGCCTTCACAAATATGTTTTGTGGCAGAGTCTGTATGCCTGGGCGCCACTGCCCCGTTCCACGGAATTCGCAAAACTTTCAGCTGACTCATCCGCTTTCTGTATAACAAGGGCCCATACTCAGCTTTATTGCCAGTCATCAGATCTTACAATGTGCAGGTCAAAGCTGCAGCGACTCCTCGGTCCTAGTCAGCCTACCTGCCTGGACGTGGCCGCCGACCGACCGACGCCACCCCCTGTCTATGCACAATGACACTTGGGGACTTGGCTGTCAACAAACATTTTCACGCAGGTATGCCCATCCGATCTGCAGCAGAAAGCTCCCCTCGACTCTCAGCCGCCGTACGCTTTTAGTGTTGTCATGTAACTCAGCACGCTCTTTCTTGGAACACAGGTAAAGACTACTGCTGTGCCTTCTCTAGAGCCGGCCGAAGTGGCCGTGCGGTTAACGGCGCTGCAGTCTGGAACCGCAAGACCGCTACGGTCGCAGGTTCGAATCCTGCCTCGGGCATGGATGTTTGTGATGTCCTTAGGTTAGTTAGGTTTAACTAGTTCTAAGTTCTAGGGGACTAATGACCTCAGCAGTTGAGTCCCATAGTGCTCAGAGCCATTTGAACCATTTGAACCTTCTCTAGAGCACACAAGCAAGAGTGTTAACTACTGCCAACCATTTCATCATATGAATGAAGTCAGATGGTGTTAGATGTAGAAATCAAGTAATAAAGATCACCTCCCGATGAACGTTAAACAGCATGACACAGTATCAAAAGCGAGAGTACCCTGCAATCTCTCACCTTCTTTGCTTGTCCACCAAGGTACTTCCGCATTGTTGGTAATTTTCTTTCTCTCCTAGTCTATGGGAATTTTTCACAGTTTTAAAGCTGTGAGATGCTGCTTGTTAGAACGTGCTTCCACTGTTCTGATTCTGCTTCAGTGTTCTGTTCTCGTGCTAGTGGGAGTGTCCGCCCCTGCTAGCTGAGTGGTCAGCGCGACGGAATGTATACCTAACGGCCCGGGTTCAATTCCTGGCTGGGTTGGAGATTTTCTCCCCTCAAGGACTAGATGTTGTGTTGTCCTTATCATCATCCTTTCATCCCCATCGACATTCAAGTCGCCGAAGTGGCGTCAACTCGAAACACTTGCACCAGGCGAATGGTCTACCCGACAGGCGGCCCTAGCCACACGGTAGTTTTTACTAGTGAGAGTTATGGTTGGGGGTGGGGGGGGGGAGGACTAGCTTTGTCTGCAATAGAACTAAGATGGTTTGGAAATTCTACAGTGGTGAAGAAATCGGGTGAAATACTTTCAGTTACTTGTTGAGGAGAAGCTCAGGTGAAGCATCTAGGTTATCTGAAGACTGCTTGCTAGTGACTACACTGAGTATATTCTGACACACTTTGTTTACATTTGTGACGTCACATAACAGAGATCATTGAGCTACCTACAATGCCACAACCATGGTCTTTCTTATCATTGCCGGCATTGCTCTTATCAGCGATGTCGTCATAGTTATCAGTGATGTCACCAACCTTATGAGTGACATCATTAAGCCATGTCCCCCTTTCCTTCTCTCCCCCTGCTCGACCGTCACCCACTGGCACAGCCAATCATGACTTAGCATTAAAATGATGTGCGAAAACGATACCAACATCAAAGATATACTGGGTGATCAAAACGTCAGCCGGCCGAAGTGGCCGAGCGGTTCTAGGCGCTGCAGTCAGGAACCGCAAGACCGCTACGGTCGCAGGTTCGAATCCTGCCTCGGGCATGGATGTTTGTGATGTCCTTAGGTTAGTTAGGTTTAACTAATTCTAGGTTCTAGGGGACTAATGACCTCAGCAGTTGAGTCCCATAGTGCTCAGAGCCATTTGAACCATCAAAACGTCAGTACAAATTTAAAAACTTAATAAACCACGGAATAATGTAGATAGACAGGTAAAAATTGACACACATGCTTGGAATGACATGGGGTTTTATTAGAAGAAAAAAAAACGAAGTCCACGATATGTCCCACAGGTGGCGCTGGACAGCAAAACGTCAGTGATTGCGCATGACAATCATGTATAAAAGGAGCTGTAATGAGAGAGAGAACCAGATGCGCCAGCAGTCGCAGCATGTTGATGTTACCTGAAAAGGCGCTTTTAGTGAAGCTGTATTATCAGAATGGGGAATGTGCTAGTTCAGCGTTACGATCCTATCACCATAGGAAGGGGATTCGAATGGGTAAAGGTCCGTTGACAAATGCAGCTGTGGTGAGAATGATTTCGAAGTTCGAAGCCACGGGTTCTTTAGACGATAGACACCGTAGTGGCCGACCGAGCACAAGGCGTAATGCTGCTGAGACAGTTCAGGAAGAAATGGAGACTGTAGCGGGTTCGTCTATGCACGGGGAAGTCAGCGCTCGTGCAGTCGCACGTCGCACCGGCATTCCATACACTACTGCTTGGTTGGCACTTACGCATACCCTCCGATTCTATCCGTACAAAATCCGTCGGTATCATGAACTGTTACCTGGCGATTTAGTAAAGCGGAGGGCATTTGCGGTGTGGGCGTTTCAAAAGATGGCGGAAGATGACGGTTGGTTGAGTAACGTGTTGTAGACCGACGAAGCTCATTTCACGCCCCGAAAATCCTAGAACTGTCGTGGGAACTCCATTTCACGACGAGAAAGTCACAGTATGGGTTGAATTTTCCACATCTACCGTTATCGGGCCTTTTTTCTTTGAGGAAATGCGTGATTCTGGTTTTGTAACTGCTACCGTGACGGATGAGAGGTACACCGATATGTTGCAGAATCGCATCATCCCAACCTGGCTGATAAATACCTGCTGGAACGTACGATGTTTATGCAGAATGGCGCTCCACCACATATTGCTAGACGCGTCAAAGATCTCTTGCGGGCGTCGTTTGGTGATGATCGTGTGCTCAGCCGCCACTTTCGTCATGCTTGGTCTCCTAGGTCCCCAGACCTCAGTCCGTGCGATTATTGGCTTTGGGGTTACCTGAAGTCGCATGTGTATCGTGATCGACCGACATCTCTAGGGATGCTGAAAGACAACATCCGACACCAATGCCTCACCATACATGCTTTACAGTGCAGTTCACAACGTTATTCCTCGACTACAGCTATTGTTGAGGAATGATGGTGGACATATTGAGCATTTCCTGCAAAGAACATCATCTTTGCTTCGTCTTACTTTGTTATGATAATTATTGCTATTCTGATCAGATGAAGCGCCATCTGTCGGACATTTTTTGAACTTTTGTATTTTTTTGGTTCTAATAAAACCCCATGTTATTCCAAGCATGTGTGTCAATTTGTACCTCTCTATCTACATTATTCCGTGATTTATTCAGTTTTCAAATTTGTACTGACTTTTTGATCACCTGGTATATCAACAGCCTTGAATTTTCTAGTGTAACACGAAATATTACAGATCCCCAGTAAGATCAATCCGTGACGTATACTCAGTATACAAGTTCCGAGGACCGCATTCTTAGACGCCCACAACAAATATTCCGACAAGTAATCCGAAGTTTCTCTACATAAACAGAATCACACCACTTCTCTCCGATGGCAGTAAACTGGAGTCTCTCTTTCTCGCTCGATGTCCCAAATAGTTCCTTTTTTCTCTTACGACCCTCCTGCTCCCAAGAATACCTGTTCGCCCCGCCAAACACCCACCAACGTCGTAATACTTCGGCCAGCGAGAGCTCGAGCACCACACTAACGAGTTACACAGGTCTTACAACACTTTGACATATATGCAAATGGACCACCATTCATACACCAATGATTCTCTAAAATACATATTCTGATTGACAGGTTACGTGATGATGGATCTGTTGACAACAATTATTATCAGTTTTAATTACATATCTAATTAACATCGAAATATTTACCCTTCTAACGCACACTCATTTATATTAATCTTTAAAGAGACAAAAGAGGGCGTACTGGTCACAAACAGATGTTCATACAGGTATCAAAGGAAACTGCAAAACTGTAAACTTTGGCGGCCGTAGGATGAATGTACACTACTCATCATCATCATCATCATTTAAGACTGATTATGTCTTTCAGCGTTCAGTCTGGAGCATAGTCCCCCTTATAAAATTCCTCAATGATCCCCTATTCAGTGCTAACATTGGTGCCTCTTCTGATGTTAAACCTATTACTTAAAAATCATTCTTAACCGAATCCAGGTACCTTCTCCTTGCTCTGCCCCGACTCCTCCTACCCTCTACTGCTGAACCCATGAGTCTCTTGGGTAACCTTGCTTCTCCTATGCGTGTAACATGACCCCACCATCTAAGCCTGTTGGCCCTGACTGCTACATCTATAGAGTTCATTCCCAGTTTTTCTTTCATTTCCTCATTGTGGACACCCTCCTGCCATTGTTCCCATCTACTAGTACCTGCAATCATCCTAGCTACTTTCATATCCGTAACCTCAACCTTGTTGATAAGGTAACTTGAATCCACCCAGCTTTCGCTCCCATACAACAAAGTTGGTCGAAAGATTGAACGGTGCACAGATAGTCTTGTTACTGACTTCCTTCTTGCAGAAGAGAGTAGATCGTAGCTGAGCGCTCACTGCATTAGCTTTGCTACACCTCGCTTCCAGTTCTTTCACTATGTTCCCATCCTGTGAGAATATGCATCCTAAGTACTTGAAACTGTCCACCTGTTCTAACTTTGTTCCTCCTACTTGGCACTCAATCCGTTTATATCTCTTTCCCATTGACATTACTTTCGTTTTGGAGATGCTAATCTTCATACCATAGTCCTTACATTTCTGATCTAGCTCTGAAACATTACTTTGCAAACTTTCAATTGAATCTGCCATCATCAACTAAGTCATCCGCATATGCAAGACTGCTTATTTTGTGTTCACACATCTTAATCTCACCCAGCCAGTCTATTGTTTTCAACATATGATCCATAAATAATATGAACAACAGTGGAGACAGGTTGCAGCCTTGTCTTACCCCTGAAACTACTCTGAACCATGAACTCAATTTACCGTCAACTCTAACTGCTGCCTGACTATCCATATAAAGACCTTTACTTGCTTGCAAAAGTTTGCCTCCTATTCCACAATCTCGTAGAACAGACAATAACTTCCTCCTAGGAACCCGGTCATATGCCTTTTCTAGATCTATAAAGCATAGATACAATTCCCTATTCCACTCATAACACTTCTCCATTATTTGCCGTAAGCTAAAGATCTGGTCCTGACAACCTCTAAGAGGCCTAAACCCACACTGATTTTCATCCAATTGGTCCTCAACTAATACTCGCACTTTCCTTTCAACAATACCTGAGAAGATTTTACCCACAACGCTGATTAAAGAGATACCTCTGTAGTTGTTACAATCTTTTCTGTTTCTATGTTTAAAGATTGGTGTGATTACTGCTTTTGTCCAGTCTGATGGAACCTGTCCCGACTCCCAGGCCATTTCAATTATCCTGTGTAGCCATTTAAGACCTGACATTCCACTGTATTTGATGAGTTCCGACTTAATTTCATCCACCCCAGCTGCTTTACTGCACTGCAATCTATTGACCATTTTCTCCACTTCCTTAAATGTGATCCTATTTCCATCATCATTCCTATCCCATTCTACCTCGAAATCTGAAACATTACTGATCGCATTTTCACCATATATTGAGCAACTCTGCAAAATATTCCCTCCATCTGCCCAAGGCATCCACAGGATTCACCAGCAGTTTTCCTGACCTGTCCAAAATACTTGTCATTTCCTTCTTACCTCCCTTTCGAAGACTGCTGATTACACTCCAGAATGGTTTTCCAGCAGCTTGACCCATAGTCTCCAACCTGTTTCCAAAGTCTTCCCAAGATTTCTTCTTGGATGCTGCAATTATCTGTTTGGCTTTGTTTCTTTCTTCAACGTAACTTACTCTGTCTACCTGAGTTCTAGTATGTAGCCATTTTTGATACGCCTTCTTTTTCCTTTTACAGGCTGCCTTGACTGTGTCATTCCACCAAGCTGTTTGCTTCATCCTACTTTTACACACTACTGTTCCAAGACATTCTCTAGCCACATCTAGTACTGTGTCCCTGTACCTTGTCCATTCCTTTTCCAATGACTGTAATTGGCTACATTCAACTAACTGGTACCTTTCTGAGATCGCTGTTATGTACTTGTGCCTGATTTCCTTAGCCTGAAGTTTCTCCACTCTTATCCTCCTACATATGGACCTGACCTCCTGCACTTTCGGCCTCATAATCCCAATTTCACTGCAGATTAAATAATGATCAGTGTCATCAAAGAATCCCCTGTATACACGTGTGTCCCTCACAGCCTTCCTGAATTCCTGATCTGTTATTATATAGTCAATGACAGATCTGGTTCCCCTGCCTTCTCAAGTATACCGGTGAATGTTCTTATGTTTAAAAAAGGAGTCTGTGATTACTAAGCCCATACTGGCACAGAAATCCAAGAGTTGTTTCCCGTTCCTGTTGGCCTCAATATCCTCTCCAAATTTACCCATAACCTTTTCATTCCCTTCTGTTCGATTTCCAATCCTGGCGTTAAAATCACCCATGAGCAGAACACTGTCCTTGTCCTTTACTCTAACAACTACATAACTGAGTGCCTCATAAAAACTATCCATCTTATCTTGATCTGTCCCTTCACAATGCGAATATAGTGACACAATCCTAATTTTCTTACTAGACACTGTCAAATCTATCCACATCAGTCGTTCGTTTACATACCTTATTGCAACTACGCTGGGTTCCATTTCTTTCCAGATGTAAAGCCCTACACCCCATTGTGCTATTCCTGCTTTGACTCCTGACAGGTAGACCTTGTATTCTCCCACTTCCTCTTCTTTCTCACCCCTTACCCGAATGTCACTAACAGCTAAAACGTCCAGCACCATCTTACTTGCAGCCTCTGCCAGCTCTACCTTCTTCCCAGAGTAGCCCCAATGATATTAATAGCTTCCCATCTCATTACCATTCGTTTACCAAGTCGTATCTTAGGAGCCCCTGGTTTGTCAATTAGCCGGCCGAAGTGGCCGTGCGGTTAAAGCGCTGCAGTCTGGAACCGCAAGACCGCTACGGTCGCAGGTTCGAATCCTGCCTCGGGCATGGATGTTTGTGATGTCCTTAGGTTAGTTAGGTTTAACTAGTTCTGAGTTCTAGGGGACTAATGACCTCAGCAGTTGAGTCCCATAGTGCTCAGAGCCATTTGAACCATTTTTTGTTTGTCAGTTAGACGTGGGACTCCGTCACCTCCGAAGATCCGAGGCATTTTGCTCTGATTGTTGCCAGCATCATATTTAAAGTACCAGGGAAGCAGGTTGCTAGCCTTACTTGCCCCGAGTCCCAGTGGGTTTTACCCCTAACGGCTGAGGGACTAACCGGTGGATTTGGTAGTCTTTGCCGTATGAGCACAAAGGTGACCACGACTCAGAATATGTCCGAGATGCCCAGCCTTATTCCAAAGTAACTGGTATCCCGACTGTCGGGACCACTTACTTGGCCACTCATATATTGCCTGTGGTTCATGAGCTAGGACATGACTACAGGAACCCACACCATGAACCACATGTACACTACTGGCCATTAAAATTGCTACATTACGAAGATGAATTGCTAGAGACGCGAAATTTAACCGACAGGAAGAAGATGCTGTGATATGCATATGATTAACGTTTCAGAGCATTCACACAAGGTTGGCGCCCGTGGCGACACCTACAACGTGCTGACATGAGGATAGTTTCCAACCGATTTCTCAAACACAAACAGCAGTTGACCGGCGTTGTCTGGTGAAACGTTGCCTCGTGTAACGAGAAGAAATGCGTACCATCACGTTTCCGACTTTGATAAAGGTCGGATCGTAGGCTATCGCGATTGCGGTTCACCGTATCGCGACATTTCTGCTCGCGTTGGTCGAGATCCAATTACTGTTAGCAGAATATGTAATCGGTGGGTTCAGGAGGGTAATACGGAACGTCGTGTTGGATCCCAACGGTCTCGTATCACTTGCAGTCGAGATGACAGGCATCAATTCCGCATGGCTGTAACGGATCGTGCAGCCACGTCTCAATCCCTGAGTCAACAGATGGGGACGTTTGCAAGACAACGACCATCTGCAAGAACAGTTCGATGACGTTTACAGCAGCATGGATCAGTTCGGAAGCCATGGCTGCAGTTACCCTTGACGCTGCATCACAGACTGGCGATGGTGTACTCAGCGACGAACCTGGGTGCACGAATGGCAAAACGTCATTTTTTCGGATAAATCCAGGTTCTGTTTACAGCATGATGATGGTCGCATCGCCGGCCGGTGTGGCCGACCGGTTCTAGACGCTACAGTCGGTCGCAGGTTCGAATCCTACCTCGGGCACGGATGTGTGTGATGTCCTTAGTTAGGTTTAAGTAGTTCTATGTTCTAGGGGACTGATGACCTCAGAAGTTACGTCCCATAGTGCTCAGAGCCATTTGAACAATTTTTTTGATGGTCGCATCCGTGTTTGGCGACATCGCGGTGAACGCACACTGAAAGCGTGTGTTCGTCATCGCCATACTGGCGTATCACCCGGCGTGATGGTATGGGTTGCCATTGGTTACACGTCTCGGTCACCTCTTGTTCGCACTGACGGCACTTTGAACATTGGACTTTACATTTCAAATGCGTTACGACCCATGGCTCTACCCTTCATTCGATCCCTGCGAGACCCTACATTTCAGCAGGATAATGCACGACCGCATGTTGCAGGTCCTGTACGGGCCTTTCTGGATATAGAAAATGTTCGACTGCTGCCCTGGCTAGCACATTCTCCAGATCTCTCACCAACTGAAAACCTCTGATCAATGGTGGCCGAGAAACTGGCTCGTCACAATGCGCCAGTCACTACTCTTGATGAACTGCGGCATCGTCTTGAAGTTGCATGGGCTGTTTGTCTGAATGCCCTGGCGTACCAAGGCCGTTATTACGGCCAGAGGTGGTTGTTCTGGGTACTGAGTTCTCAAGATCTATGCACGCAAATTGCGTGAAAATATAATCACATGTCAGTTCTAGTATAATATATTTTTCCAATGAATACCTGTTTATCATCTGCATTTCTTCTTGGTGTAGCAATTTTAATGGCCAGTAGTGTATGACGCCGCAGCACAATTTCGCCGCGCAGCTGGCAAGGATAGTAAACAGGAAACAGTATCTATGCTTTACAGACAGGCGCGTGAACAATTTATACAGTTGTCAACATTTGAGGGAGGACGTGTAGTTGCTCTCAAAGAAACCGGTTGGAGCAGTCGGGCAATCGCTCGACATTTGAATAGGGGCGATACCACAATTCGACGATGCTGGCAGGAATGGATGAAACATGGCCGAAGACAGCGTCAAGAGGGAAGCAGTCGATCTAGAGAGGCGACAGAACGTGAATACCGAGCAATCGTCACAGAGGCTCTCAGCGCTCCGTATTCATCATTATCATCAATCCGACGTACAACTGGTACTTCAGTGACGACAATGGCCATTAATAGGCAGCTCACAGAAAGTGGACTCACATGTGGCATCGAATGTCACTGACTGGATCGTAACCGTTTTCAGTGATGGGACCTGCTTCGAACTGAACCCCGATAACAAATGAAGACGTGACTGGAGAGGTCCCGGACGGCGGTGAGATACAACCTCTCACACCATACGGCCTGACAGCCAGGTGTGATGATCTGGGGCACCATTTCGTTTCGTAGCAGGAGCTCTTTGGTTGTCATCAGCAGCACCCTTAGACCATAGCGGAACGCTGACGATACACTATGCCCCGTTTTGGTGACCTTCTTGGAAAGAGATCCTGTGCTTACATTTCAGCAAGATAGTGCCCGCCCGCGTACTTGCCAAAACCTGCCTTGGCTAGCAATGTCACTGGATATCTTGTCAATTTAGATCTTGGGAGCATTGTGGATAGGGCACTCCAACCAGCTCAGGATTTTGACGATCTAAGCCGCCAGTTGGACAGAAATGGCGCAATGTCCTTCTGGAGGAAGTTAGTTTAAGTAGTGTGTAAGCGTAGGGACCGATGACCTAAGCAGTTTGGTCTCGTAAGATCTTACCACAAATTTACTAATTCAGTGTCAAGACGAATAACTGCTTGCATAAGCGCCAGGGGAATATCAAAGCGTTGCCGACTTGATTGATTTGTGAAGTTATTTCTTCTGAATAAAGCACCCAATTTTTATGAAATTGTAATCCTTTGACTGTCTGTAGACGTACGTCACATTGTGTGTAATCATCATTCATAATATATTATTAAATCGAGTCACTAATATCTACACTCTGCGTTATTTTATCTGTGAAAGTGTGGAGAAAGGGTGGGTTCGACGCCCTTAGACATATATAAATTTAATATTGTACAATATTTCACAACAATGTAATATTTAAAACTCCTGGCAGATTAAAAGTTTGTGCCGGACCGAGACTCGAGCGCGGGACCTTTGCCTTTCGCGGGAAAGTGCTCTAACAACCTTTTTTTTTTTTTTTTTTTTTTTGCCGCGCTGATCCTTTTTTTTTTTTTACATTCGGTGTAACAATAACAAACATAAACTGCTTCTAGCAGTTTTTTAAATATATAAGACGTTTCTGGGAAACGTAAATAAGTGGACTTTTTTTTACATAACAGTGAAAAAAAAAATATCCTGCTTCTGTCAGTACAAAACAATAACGGTCTACGTTCCTCTTTTAGGCGCGTACCTCGCTAATCCCGTCATACCTCGCGTTGGTGTCGGGTACGTATTCACGTGTGTTTGTGGATCCTCTCCACTGTGCTGGTCCTTTCTTGTTCTGATACTTATAGACAATAATTACATTCTCCTACCCGGGACACCCCAACTGGGTGGGGGATCAAGCAAGGGACTCCCTAAAATATTTGCGTAATATGTTCGAGATCTCGGATGTCTCATAAGCTGTGAGTGATGTTCCTGTAGTAGGGCCCAAAAGTCAAGCACATTCTTACTGCCGTCTCGGAAAAGATAACACACAGTCAAACGTCGAATCCAAGTCACTGCGTTTGTCTTCGTTCGGGGATAATATGTCCTATCTGGGAGAAGTAGTGTGTGTGGTTCTATTGTTTGCGGCCCCACCCGAAGGAGATTCTGCAGCGGAGTTTGCGCTGTTATGAAACTTCCTGCCAGATTAATACTGTGTGCCGGACTGAGACTCGAACTCGGGACCTTTGCCTTTCGCGGGCAAGTACTCTGCCATCTCATTCTGGAATGTAATATTGGTTGTTTGTCGCTATGATGCTACTTTGCAATACCAGTACTGGACACATGTTTTATTGTAAACCACAAAATTATTTATCACTCAGTGTGTGTAACCATTTGTGATGGAATGAATAGTTTGATAGTAAATACGGTTACGACTGCAACCGGAAATTTCTTTATATGATGTATTGCGTTCCGTCGATTGTCTTAGTTCACTTCCACTTACTGTATCAGTCTTCCCGGCCTTAATTCGGGTTAAATCTGTCATACCCTACTCAGGATACAACTGGCTGAGGTCGAGAGCGGCAGACATGCGGCCGCTTGTAAACGTCATGGCGGCAAAACCCGGTCGCTCGTTAGCACTGTCCCCCTTCAGCATCTGCTCAGCGGAAACCACATCCAACCTTCTAGCTGTTTGTTCATATTTACACTGACTCAAAACCCACTTGACTGTTTCTATGTTCAGTTCCAGCCATGGATTTCCCCATCGACTCGTTACGTTTTATTATGAAGAATTTTTAAGATTCCAGTTCCTACTCGTGGAGTGAGCGCAACCAATCAGTACCAACCTAACCTCGCCACAGTAACTAAGTTTCACCACAGCAAGTAAATTGAAGTAATGTCACCCAATTCTTCATCAAATGTAGAGTGTAGAATCCAACATACAAAGGCTGTCTTGTTTCTAGTTCCACCAACAAGCATCCAGACGAATCCGGAACAACACATAGACACGAATATAAAGAAATCGCGAATTCACTTTCAAACAAGGACCACATGGGTTGCGACCTGCGAACGATTCCTGTTGGTCGAAAATAAACTGACTCCCCAAAGGCGTAAAAGACGTAAAATTGCTTCAGTGACCAAGCAACGATCTTCCGTCGTATCTCGAATAACTGCATCATCACGTTTGGACTGAAAGAAAGCCTAAGCACTCAACATGGGCGCAAGGTACAAATGGTTCAAATGGCTCTGAGCACTATAGGACTTAACATCTGAGGTCATCAGTCCCTTAGAACTTAGAGCTATTTAAACCTAACTAACGTAAGGACATCACACACATCCATGCCCGAGGCAGGATTCGAACCTGCGACCGTAGCGGTCACGCGGCCCCAGACTGAAGCGCCTAGAACCGCTCGGCCACACCGGCCGGCGGCGCAAGGTACACATCATAAAACTTGCCGATAGGGAAAACGTGTAAGACAATGAATTCCCGGAATTCAAATGTATGAAAAATAGTCAAAATTACGTTACAGTAGTTTCAAAAACTGTTTAGAAACATATCTGCAGGCGAGAGAATATACGCGTAATTCACTTCAATTCATAGATGATTAACACGGAGACAGATACCGATGACCACGTGTTCTGAACCAATATGAACCGAGATCAAAGATATAAAATAAGTCCACACCCAAAAGCCATAACGAAAAGTACACGTTCTTGCATAACATCAATACTACCGCAACTTCCGATCGTATAAATGAAACCCCAATGCTCGCTGCTTGTTGCGATCTCATCCTTATTTTGAAAGTAGCTGGGCGAATACACTCTTATCAAACACAAGTGCCTGAATACCTCTTATGCCGCATTGCCAGTGAGACGAGAGTCAGTGTAGTCAAACCACAAGGAAACCAGCCGAACGATGCACTCTGATTAGCTAGCCCCATTCACAGCTTTAGCTCTGCAGTAAGAGATCCTATCTCCTTCCTGTTTGCCAAAGACATGCGGCACTCGTGGACAGGGACAACTACGAGGAGCGTTGAACAAGTAATGCAATATTTTTTTCTGAAAAGAGATTGGCTTTGTTCAGAATTACAATACACGATATTATTCGCCACGCTTTTGGCTACAAAACCTTATTTTTTAACACAATATTACTTCAAAGCAGTGGGCTTGCGCCATCTTACTGGGAGTGCCTGGCCGGTCGCGGTGGCCGTGCGGTTCTAGGCGCTCCAGTCCGGAGCTGCGCTGCTGGTGCGGTCGCAGGTTCGAATCCTGCCTCGGGCGTGGGTGTGTGTGATGTCCTTAGGTTAGTTAGGTTTAAGTAGTTCTAAGTTCTAGGGGACTGATGACCACAGCAGTTGAGTCCCATAGTGCTCAGAGCCATTTGAACCATTTGGGAGTGCCTGTATGCACACATGGTGGAGGTCGGGCAGGTATGCGCGACCAGGTTGCGATTGCGATTGACACCTCGCCCAACGACTCACCACGCTTTTGTTCACTGCCAGGTCTCCGCAGACATCCTGCCACTGCGTATGAATTTCTGCGATGCAATGGTTTTCCGCCAAAAGAAACTCACTGACATCTCTCTGCTTGAAATGTATCTCCTTAACAATCATCACTTTGAAGACTATGTATAGCGCCGCCAGCCATCGGAATTGCATGAAACTGTAGGGGCTTAAGTGGGAATACTTCACAAACAAAGGACTCCTCATTTTTTCAACCGAAATTGGCCAAGAAAAAAAAGTCTCGTATTTATTGACGATCTGTGAGTCAACAGATGACTTACGTAAGCCGCTGTCCGCAAAGTATGGAAGGCACACACTACGAAATGGCCACACTTCAACTGGAGTCATTTGGCACCCTGCCCAGGGCCATCTGGTACGTCCAGAAACAAGTGGAGTAGCGGCGAAGGTTAACTTTGTTTTGAGATACACTTACATTGGATCATATGGATCTAAGCCCAATGGGACTTGACATCTGAGGTCATAAGTCCCCTAGAACTTAGAACTACATAACCCAACTAACCAAAGGACATCACACACATCCATGCCCAAGACAGCATTCGAACCTGCGATCGCAGCAGCAGCGCGGTTCCAGACTGAAGCGCCTCGAACCGCTCGGCCACAGCGTCTGGCTACACTTACGTTAATGAGACGCATTACATTTTGTAGCTTTATTCAAACTGGCAGAGAATTGAGATTGTTAGGAGGAGCGGATTTGCCAGTTGCCCTATGTGTAAAATGAGGAAAATTCAAAATAGCCCCATTGCCTTATGTGTAAAATGGCGGGAAATTCAAAAAATCCAACATTCAGTAACTAACAAAATTTTCCTGTCTCAATCAAAAATAGCTGACATTAGGACAGTCTAGTGCCGTATAGGTCCACAAATCCAAGATTGTGAGCTGGTAATACTATGACAGCCTCCGTGACTTCGTAATTCAAGATGGTGATCCAAGGCGGCTGATCTCACAGTACCGTGACAGCCTGCATGGTTGTCAGATTTTCCACAGCCCTACTATGTCAGAATGAAAGATAGTGGATATTGGAACTGGTTGATGGTTGCCATGTCACTTGTGATATGTTTACAACCAAAGATGACCGCTAGGTTACCTCTTGACATTACAGACCACTTAGTCCAAGTCTATAGTGGCAGGTAATTCATAAAATTCACGACCATCGCTTGTGCTGTGTATGGCATCTGGTCTTCAGTTTAAAATGGCGGGAAATTTGAAATTATTGGTTTACTCCACTCCTATGACGTTACAGTTCGCTTACGCTAAGAGCCCACTACCCCTAAGTTTAAAATGGCGGGTTATTCAAAAAAATATACATGTCCTCTGTTTAAAAAAATGGGAAATCCAATAAATTCAATTGTCCTAATATTTAAAATAGCGAGAAATTCAAAAATCCACTTGCCCTATTTTTAAAATGTGAGGAAGGCAACTGGTGCGACCTAATTATCAGAACTAGGACACTTGTTCTAAGTTTAAACTATAGAGCTCACTTGTGCAACCTGCATAGTTGTCTAACAACTGATAGTGTTATGTGTGCATGTAGAATATGATATGAATGAACGAGGCATCTCCAGCGCTTACATATCCTCCTGATGTTGAACCTCAGAAGACAGTACAATTCTGAAGACTGTTAGAGATTCGATAGATTCACTGCCAAGAGTTCACTGCGAGCAGCAAAGAATTGGTCTTCGACGTCAGAAAGTACAGCTCTTGCTGGAAAATACTAGGCATTACAGGATGCAGCCTACAATTTGTGTAACACAGAAGCGACATTATATTGTGTACCGACACGCTACTGAGCAGTCATTCCGATTTTAAAGAACTGTTATCGAATTGCTGCCCAAAACAATAGATCTGTGTCGCTAACTTCAGTTGGCTGTGGAATTTTAGAGCGTGTCTTATGACCATTGGTGAGTCAGAATATCAACATGCATTCCATATGTGGTGTGACCGCCAGACACCACACTTGCTAGGTGGTAGCCTTTAAATCGGCCGTGGTCCGTTACCATACGTCGGACCCGCGTGTCGCCACTATCAGTGATTGCAGACCGAGCGCCGCCACACGGCAGGTCTGGTCTAGAGAGACTCCCTAGCACTCGCCCCAGTTGTACAGCCAACTTTGCTAGCAATGGTTCACTGACTACATACGCTCTCATTTGAAGAGACGACAGTTTAGCATAGCCTTCAGCTACGTCATTTGCTACAACCTAGCAAGACGCCATATTCAGTTACCATGAATGTATTCTGAACAGATAATATTGTGAATCATGTACCGCCAAGAGCGACGTTCATCATTAATGGATTAATGTTAAGTATCAAACTAATTACGTCCACTTTCTGAATTCTAATTCCTTGTCATGTTCCAGACCTCCCGTCAGTATAGTTCTTCCCTCCTCACGCCAGCCTGCGTGAGCTAAAACGCGTGCATTTCGGCCTCCACTAGTAACACGGTGTTGGCTCTTCTGCCAACACAACACCATAAACAATGATCGCGAGGAACCCTGGTCGTCCTATGAGGTCCGGAGAGCAAGAGATACTAGCGTTTAGGCCGATACCTGTTCGATACATTTCTGCACCGTCGCCACACGAACAAAATACGGACTATCACACCCGTTTTATGAGGTGCTGCAAGAGTTCCTAGCAAATAGTGTTTTATTCTTACGTATAGGAAAGTTCAGGCTGTAAAACCAGTTCACGCATTCCTGTGGTGAGTGTCAGAGCATCTAGCAGTGGTACAGTGACCGCGATGGTGTCGGTCTGACGTAATTAGGAATGTCCGATGGCATGCGGCCTCTAATAGCTGTGACATCGCGACAATAGTACTTGTATCTGATGGCAATAGTTGTTAACTTTTGAATAAGCAATAACCGGTAACAAGTACTGGTAAACCTAGGACACGCATAATACAGATAGGTTCAAACTGGCAAGAAACAGTGTTGACCACGACAGTCTAATCAAACTGAATTACGGTATTGCCGTGCTTGTGTTGTTAAGAGGAGCCCTGCAATCTTTCTTCGGAAATGCATACTGAACATTTCTTTACATTAAGATTAAAACGCTACCTGCTAGGAACTTGAGCCGTGTGCGGCTCGCGGTCATGCCGATTATTGCTCGTGATCTTGTTTTTATGGTTCTGTCGCCTCTTTCTTATTCCATTTTTGGCGTCACTAAGTTGCTGATTTGCTTGCCCGTGAGTGGCAGCAGCAGTGCTTATCGATAAGTGCACTGTCGTACTATTCTGGAGCGACCGCTAGTATTTGCAGCAGAACGTTACTTTCACAGCCGGTGAACATGTTCTTGGACGACCACTTTTATTAATAATGACATGATGCGTTATTATTAATGCAGCACCAACAAAAAACACTCTCTGACAATGCCTGACGACTGTAGAACACTTGAATGCCAGAAAACATCACTTTACAAAGAGAGCTAATGAACGTAGGTGCATATACTGAGCGAGACCACGTGGTACTGTTTATCTACGGCGTGGTAACAAGGGCGCTTTACCAACCGAACTGCTGCGGCGGGGTAGGGGAAAGCCGGCTCGTCATCCGTGTTACGTGGGAAACGGCGTCATGTCCCCTCCAGTAAGCCAAACGTCAAAAGTCGCAACTAATTCTAAAAGCACTGTAGCTGCCAGATGGACTCTTACAAGAATGCTATACAGTTTCAAAATACCCCCATTAGTATTGTGGGGACGCTATCTGTTATTTACAGGCGAAACCGAATCGTAGCCTCGAGACTGTGGTCAGATCATTTAAGATTTCGCACTTGCATTCAAATTTGTAAAATGCTTCGTGATGATCGACAATTAATCTCAGGGATGCTGTAGCAAGTTTCAAATGAGTAAATGGCCAAATACCATTAATGCTCATTGTATTCTGCCATTGCGTCTCCACGCCACGATCCTTTAAGCTGGTGTTGGTCACTGGGTGTAACAATAAGGCATTAAAATGTCAGATGTATCATACATCTATTGGGAGAACTGTTAAAATGAGAACTCATGATTCAAATGGTTCAAATGGCTCTAAGCACTATGGGACTTACCATCTGAGGTCATCAGTCCCCTAGAACTTAGAACGACTTAAACCTAACTAACCTAAGGACATCACACACACATCCATGCCCGAGGCAAGATTCGAACCTGCGACCGCGACTGCGAAATTATCACTTAGCGACCTGAGTGATAATTTCATACTTTCTGCGATATGATCAGCGCTCTCGCACCTCATTTGTGTTTATGTTTACATACTTATATAGTAGACAGTCAAGATGATAAAATGTGTAGGTTTATTCGATTACAAAACACAAACTGTTTCACTGTTTCGAAACAGCGTATCGAAACATTACATTGTACTGTTTCATTTGTTTCGAAACAGTTACGTGTTTCAGTTTTCCCATCTCTATTTCCCGGTTTCATACACTATCAGACGTTTAGGCTCCGTCGCCGTCCTCTCCATTGTTAGAAAAACGTACTTTGTTGCACGTAACGTATAAACGTTGATTGTAGCTTACATTTACAAAACGTATTTCGGAGCTGTGGGCGTGTGCGGTGGCAGATATTGCAACCTAGCAACCGCAGCGTAGCCAACCACAAGCGAGATGTCAAGCGACACGTTTCACCGGCCCGGGTATAGGTTTAAAATGGCGGTATAAAGCTGTGTCGTATGGGGGAAAAAAGTGGACCATGTTGCTAAACTCATAAGAGAAGCACAGAGTATAGACGGCATTATAAATGAAAACGAACAGTTATTGACTTCTTTTGGTGATGATGATGATGACGATGATGATGAAGACAACAGTTTCGGCGCCGGTTCCGATCATAGTGAAGGAGAACTGGATGGAATTTCTCCGTTGACATCGTAAATTTGTGAGTGTAAATGCATACAGAATTAATTCTTTCTCTCTGTAATCGGGTAGGCTATGCATGTTTTGCTTTATTTCTTTCTATGAGTGCGTATAGTGTGTTCTTTGGTATGCTTACGTTTGCATCATTATACGAAGTTTTACTTCCAGTTATTACAGTATCAGTTTGGAACGAATTTTCATAGATGTTGTCATTAACTTCGGGTGTTTTTATTTCCCGGTTTCATACACTATCAAACGCTTTGGCTCCGTCGCCGTTCTCTCCATTGTTAGAAAAACGTACTTAACTTAAAAACGTTGATTGTAGCTTACATTTACAAAACGTATTTCGGAGTTGTGGGCGTGTACGGTGGCAGCTATTGCAACCTGGCAATCGCAGTGTAGCCAACCACACGCGAGCTGTCAAGGTTTATAGGTTTTTAAATGGCCATATAAAGCTATGTAGTCTCTTATCAATATTGATCTTTGACTGTTACCAAGCGACAGTTTCACGCGCGTTGCCATAGGGGACGTGCTCGGCGAATTGTGATCCTATTACAGACATACCAGATCCTCGTGGTCAAGAAGGAAGTTTCCGGCTGGCAACAAGAGCGCCGCCTCCACTTCCGACGGACTGTCTTCAAAGCAGTGCGTGACAGAGTGCAGGACTTCGGTGTGTGTCCTATGCGAGCCTGCGAACAAGAGGCAAAGTCGGCAGCTGTTTATCGGGCGATGGAATCGCCAGGTCGTGGGGCGTGGCCAAAGGAAGGCTGGAGCACCATTTGCCACTAGCGACGTTGCTCAACCAAAAAGAACTAAACTTATTGACACGTTTCAGAATATTTCCTGGTGCTGCGCAATTGCGCCGTAGCGCTGACTTTAACATACAATTCGAGCCGTAAAACGCCATTTAGCGGACAGTACTCCCCACTGAGTAGCAGTCGATTTTGTTGCTTGGTGTTTATTGGCCCTAAATGGCTTCGGCCCAATAATTTGTTCTTGTTATCGAGCGTCGGCTTTGAATTTTTTTTTTTTTTTTTTTCTTAACGTCGATATGCAGCAGGATTTTAGAACATGTTGTGTTCGAACATAATGAATTACCTCGAAGGAAACAGTCCATTGACACACAGTCAACATGGCTTTAGAAAACATCGTTCCCGTGAAGCACAACTAGCTCCTTATTCACATGAAGAGCTGAGTGCTATTGACAAGGGATTTCAGATCAATTCTGTCTTTCTTGATTTCTGGAAGTCTTTTGACACTGTACCACACAAGCGGCTCGTAGTGAAATTGCGTGCTTATGGAATATCGTCTCAGTTATGTGACTGGATCTCTGATTTCCTGTCAGAGAGGTCACAGTTTGTTGCAATTGACGGAAAGTCATCGAGTAAAACAGATGTGATTCCTGGCGTTCCCCAAGGTTGTGTTATAGGCCCTTTTGCTGTTCCTTATCTATATAAACGATTTTGGAGAGAATCTCAGCAGCAGTCTTCGGTTGTTTGCAGATGACGCTGTCGTTTATCGAGTAATAAAGTCACCAGAAGATCAAAACAAACTGCAAAACGATTTAGAAGATATATCGGAATGGTGCGAAAAGTGGCAGTTGACCTTAAATAACGAAAAGTGTGAGGTCATTCACATGAGTGCTAAAAGGAACGCGCTAAACTTCGGTTACACGATAAATCAGTCTAATCTAAAAGCCGTAAATTCAAATAATTACCTAGGTATTACAATTACGAACAATTTAAATTGGAAGGAACACACAGAAAATGTTGTGGGGAAAACTGACCAAAGACTGCGTTTTATTGGCAGAACACTTAGGTTGGTTGGGATTAAAGGGACCAGAGGACACTTAGAAAATGTAACAGATCTACTAAGGAGACTGTCTACACTACGCTTGTCCGTCCACTTTTAGAATACTGTTGCGCAATGTGGGATCCTTACCAGATAGGACTGACTGAGTACATCGAAAAAGTTCAAAGAAAGGCAGCACGTTTTGTATTATCGCGAAATATGGGAGAGAGTGTCACAGAAATGATACAGGATTTGGGATGGACATCATTAAAAGAAAGGCGTTTTTCGTTGCGGCGGAATCTTCTCACGAAATTCCAATCACCAGCTTTCTCCTCCGAATGCGAAAATATTTTGTTGACACCGACTTACATAGGGAGGAACGATCACCAAGATAAAATAAGGGAACTCAGATCTCGTACGGAAAGTTATAGGTGTTCATTCTTCCCGCGCGCTATACGAGATTGGAATAATAGAGATTTGTGAAGGTTGTTCAATGAACCCTCTGCCAGGCACTTAAGTGTCATTTGCAGAGTATCCATGTAGATGTAGATATAGATGTAACGTCTAAATTGCTCATTTATTGGTTTGAGTACCGGAGTGCACGGGATGAATAAATTAGAATGGTACAGCTAGTCTGATCTCTGTCAGTGAAGGCGTTTGGTTTTAAGATTTTTATAATGTGAACTTTTTTCTAATTCTTCTTAGTTTATGCTATAGCTTTGCTTAATGAAATGTATTCGCAGCTACGAATAGAAGCAGTCATCAGCTGTAAAAGGGAATGACACAATGAAAATTTGTGCCGGACCGGGGCTCAAATCCAAATTTCCCGCTTTGCAGACCAGAGTTTGCAATGTCGTCGTTCCTGCGTCACAACCTGTATTCGTATACAGTTTATGTCATTCCCTTATAGGGGAGTACATTTTTTATGAAAGTATTGCCTGTAATCAACGGATAAATACGGTACTGCAGTGGCTGTATAATTAAGAAGAACGGTGGAATGTCGTAATTGTTTAATTAGACTGCCGCGATAAACGCGGAATATCAAATCATATCTATGATTGGCTCGAAGAGTTCTGAAATCTGGTTTCGCAGGACAGAACCGATCAGGTTGTGGAAACGGGCCAAGATCAGTTACTGTTAGTTACACAAGAACACAGAACTTTATTCCTCGAAAACACAGTGCACAATTTTCTCTTTAAAACAACAAGTATCAATTCATGGCTGAAGGCTCAAGTAACTTGTCAACAATAAGGTTTAAGTAATTCCTTTTAAAACACAAGGATTTAGAGAAACGGTTGAAGGCCTTACTTAAATAAAATTAAAATATCGTTAAATAATTCCTTTTAAGGCATCAGAATTTAGACAAACAGCTGAAGGCCTTACTTAAGTAAAATTAAAATATCTTCTCGGCTAAAGGCCCAAATAATATTTTCGATCATCAAAGGAAATTCTTTAAAGGCAAGCATTTGCAAATTTCACTAAAAGCCGTATTAAGGAAAATTTAAATTAATTCCTCAGCTGAAAGCCCAATAATATTTCAACATAATAAAAGGCAATCTTTAAAGACAAGCATTTACACAGTACAACAGAAAACTGTCTAAAGAAAACTTGAAATATCTTGACGGCTGAAGGCCCAAACAATTATTCAAAATAATTAAAGACAAACCTTAAGATAAGCATTTACACAGTACGGCTGAAGGCCATTTTAAGAATTCAAGATAATTAAAGACAAACCTTACAGACAGGAATTTACACATTACGGCTAAAAGTCACAGATTTTAAAACAAACGCAGCTGAAGGCCTAAATCAGAGCAAACAAGAATTTATAAAAAAAAACACGGCTGAATGCCTAATCCTAAAATACTTCACATAAGGTTCGGCTGAAGGCCATATACTGAACATAGAACAGACAAAATAACGCATCACGTCATTATTAATAAAAGTGGTCGTCCAAGAACATGTTCACCGGCTGTGAAAGTAACGTTCTGCTGCAAAATATTTCTACGAATTCGACAGTAGTAATGGACAATGCGCAGTACCACTTGGTCGTGATGGATAAAGTTCCAGCAATGCAGCGGAGGAAAGCGGCTATTTTCCTCTGGGTAAAAAGAAACGTTCGATTGGATCAAGTTGTCTCAGGCGAAGTTAACTGAACTTGTAGTGCTGTACAAGCTGAAACTCCACGCTACCAGGTCGCCGAAATGGCTAACGCGAAAGACCATAGTTTAATGAGGCTTCCCCCATATCATGCTCCTTTAAATCCGACTGAGGATATATGGGCCTAGGTGAAAAGTAATGTGGCAAAAAACAACACGAAATTTACTCTCAGTGAGGTTGAAATGCTTGAAAAAGAAGTCACTGCAAATGTTACCTCACAGCACTGGTGTCAAGTTGTCAGCCATACCAAGAGTGCAGTTGAGCAGATATGGAACGAAGGACTGTGTCGAGTTTTGAGTAACACGTTACTTTTCTTGTTTTTGTGTTAACATCTGCTTCTTTTGCTTAAACACACAGAGTTTACAGGTATACATCTCATTGCATTTGAAATTGTGGCAGGACCCTAAAACAGCGTAAACTGGCAACTAAGGGCGAGACCTATCAATAGTTGTGAGAAAGCCTGTTCTCAGTACAAAAATAAATATGCAGCTTCTTCACATACATTGTTGCAACAGGCTATTGATGGTCCTTAAATATTGCATTATTTCATTTAAATAATCTGTAGTTGCTTCAGTGAGCTAACACATACAAAACGCAAATTCATAGCGATCCCTATTGTTCACTGCAAACTTCTAGAATTTCTTGCAGCAGTTTAGCTAATACCGAAATATCACAATAACTATGACCACTAACGAAATAATAGGTAATTCATCATGAATCTGACCAATGAAGCTACAAGTTTAATACCGTACAGTTTCTTTAAAATCGTTTGCGAAAGACTGCAGATCGGCCAGCCTTGCATGGCTGACAGGTTACGCATCGACCAGTTCTAGAGTTATCGTCAACTGCACGCTGGCAACTACTCTTCCCTCCACTCACTCCGTACTGAACTGTAACAAATCGCAACCAATTTTAAACGCACTATTACAAAGCCAACTCCATCATCTACAACAGGAATCTGCTCCAGTTAATTTTAACAGTTTTCTTTCTAGTGATTGACTTCAATTTTTAATTAAAGTCAAATTATGACACATTTTAATAATCTTGCGTGAGCAGACGCATCATTTTGGCGTACAATCATTATACATGAATTACATGTTTGTTCTCTTTTTCCAGTTTGTGGGAGGACGAACTCAACTACAAATCTAGAGATACTGCACACGGATGGAAATTGGATGCTAACAGGCGCATATCAGAGAAACCAGAAAATCATTGCAGTCCCCATACGCAGTGCTGTAAAATGATGAGGGACGCCAGTATTGCTAGCCCGCCTTTGCGTTTCGGGAACTTATTTCATAATTTGCGTATCTAAGGCGTGGCTCATTAAATACAAGATTGGTAAAGAACTATTTTCCTTATTTTTCATGTATAAGATTTTCTTACGTAGCACTGTTGTATCAAAAGTTGCCAAATTGCGCAGCTTGTCGGCAACGTGGAAACTTAGCCATTCTGCTGGCTCTGTAATTAGGCATCCGTCCTGTCTTTCGTAATTGTAAATCATTTTTCTGCAGTCTTTATGTATTTCTTCGTTGTTTTTATAAGTGCGTAAATATTTTGATTCGTGCAAATAATATTAACTTATGTGATTTATCATGTGATTAGGACAAAAACCGGAAAACCTGAAACATGGAAGCAAATCAGGAAAAACAAAACCAGACTCCTGTCGATCACTGCAATGCACTCGAGCCTTCTGAACAGATGGAGGATACCACAACAGAAATATCGGAATCAGCAGAAAATATAAACGCATTGTTTGAGGTAGTGGATGTACAACTGTAAATTTGCGTACCGATTATGCCGCCAGCAGTGTCAGCTTCGCCCTTAGACATTTTATTGCCCAAATAGCTGCGAATTTCACGCAAATTTCCAAAAAAATCTGAAATCATTGAAAATAAATTCAAACAACAAGCCGAAAGCACTGAAAATAAATTCAGAGAACAATCATAAAATTTTGTATCAAGGAACAATCGGACAGAATCGAATATAAACTTAAAGATCAGTCTCAAAATTTAAAACAGCAAGATATCACAATCACAAAACATCAGTGCATAAGACTGAATGCAAAGTCCGATGCCATAATGGAAGATATAAATACACAGATCACTACGACGTTGGACGAAGTCAAAACAGAAACTTCAAATTTGACTAAGAGGTACTGCGAGATACCCGGTATCTTAAATAAATTATTATCAGATGATGTCACAAAAAAATAAACACAAGCAGTCAGAAATTAAAACTAAAGTCTTGAACCTCATTAGCAAGGTAAATAAGTTGTCTCTTGAGCAGGGTCAGAAGGAGACACAAGATCTGATTGCTCATCAAGAAAAATATGCTAAAGCATTTCAGCGATGGTTTTCTAAAAAAGATACCGAAACAGCGAAAAACGCCGAATAAGAAATACGTCTGCGTTGCAAGCCGTAAGTGTGGAAGTTGCGTCGGAGACAGCAAATGCAGTTCAAAATATTCTCACAGAACTTGGCTAAATGCGGAAAGTTTTATCAGAAGATTTGCCCCAATGGCGCGATAATGTTCACGCTCAAGCAACTGACGTCGAACAATAGGGTCGAACCCCGGGTATCAGAATAACAGACACTCCCAAAATCGGGTATACGGGGGGCAAAACCAAAACACAAACGGCCATCAGTGGCAGCCTAAATTTCGGGGACCACCGCCGGCAGATGTTTCACAGCCGCCTCCCGGGTGGCAAGACCAGTATCATCAAGCCAGATATAATAATCAAGCAACTTAAAAAGTTGATGTTACCTATCAGCAACCAAAACAACAAAATCAGGCGTCAAACTAAGAGCGTTCTAACTCCACTACCCGATATCGGCCGCGGAATGGAATGGGGATGAAACGATTAATGTTATGTCGAACATAACGAAGGAGCTGACATAAGGGATGCGTCATATAATGATCCAATGTCAGTACAGAACGTTATGAAGAGCAAGTTCAGCCAGCAGTAAACGCTGTAGTAGGTGGAATCCAATACATACTCATTACAGATACGGGGGCGAATTAAATGTATTTGCTTTAAATTTTTTTAATAAGATATGTGAGACCAGAAAAGTTTCAAATTTGCCTGTGCGAAATTGTCTTGTCTTTGGAGACTTTCATGCACGGACACAAAGAGTTGAAAAGCATGCACAGATTAAAGTATTATTTAAAAACGGAACTATAGAATGCACGTTTTTCATCGTCAAGGGCTTGTCTGTGTCTTTTGTTATGTATGGAATTTCTATGAAAGGGATATGCACTACCGAAGTGGAATATGTCATACAAATGTTGGAGGTAAAGAGTTTATCTTGAATTTGTTGATCACTAAGGAACGTCAAGGCAAATTTTCCCACAACCTTAAACTGAAGATTATAGGCAGCAAGGTGTTGCGGAAAGACAATCATGTTGATGACTATGAACTTGGCAAGCCCGCATCTCATCAGATAAATGAGAAAATGAAGGTTTACCTCATTCTAACAAGATCTTCGGCAAGGCACGAGAATCAGAATACCTTTGTGAATACAAGAAAGCTGAGCCATCTGATTTGTTATTATCTTCTGAAAATGTGTTTTCTTGAAAACCTGGAGTCATAAAACGACGCGTCTGCAAAATGAATGTTGTTCCGCATGGAATATTTTCACGTCAAACTTATTCCATTCAGTGGTGGAAGAGGGAGGCAGTTAAATCGGAAATACAAAAGATGCTTGCCTGGAATATTATAGAAACATTCACATCACCTTATAGCGATCCATTCGAACTTGTCAAAATACCACTTGGAGGATCATGATTGCAGGCACGTCCAAACACAAACAAGGTCAAAGGATCGTACCGTCACCTTGATCTGAAAACATTTATGCAGTAAAGATATATGTTTACGCATTTCGAAAACCTTGTCATTAACCTGTCATTGTATAATTATTTTATCACTTACGTATGTGTGTATTTTATTTTTTTATGTTATGATATTTCGTGTTGTCATAAACTGATAAGATACTATTGTTTGTAATGCGTGAGAGATTGCATGGTTATGTCATATTGACGAAATGTTTCTCATCAGCAGAAAGCTAAGTATCTTTAGTAAGAAGTGTCATAATGAATGAATTTATTCATGTCATAAACATTAACCTAGATGTCTTTTATTCTTATCAGATGAAAGAATTTTAAACAAACCTGGGACTAAGGAGAGAAACCCAGTCCATGTCAACCACTGACAATTCTTTCAATGTACTAAAGCGAGGTGCTATGCGCAAAACTAAACCATAGACTCCTGTAAAATGCAGATTCCAAATAAGACTATCTTTACATGACAGCGCAAAGTATGGACAGAATTTGGGGGTTAGGTTTAGAAGCTAGCAAGCAAATGTTATTTTTAGGAAAGAAAATGTATTAGTAGTTCCCCATTTTTATGATTTGTGTTAGAAATAAGATGTCATTGTATTTTGCTTTGTTTATTTATTGCATTTTTCTCGTATGTGTATGTAAGTCATGGTATCTAAGTAGGGATGAACTATGCCTTATTTACGTGAAAGATGAAATAACTGTTAGGATTTGATTCTTTGCCATTACCGTTTGTGTCATTGGCATTTTGCTGGCGCTTGTCACTTAAATTTCTCTCTTGTAGGTTTAGAAAACTGGAAATTTGTGGTAAGGTCTTATGGGACCAAACTGCTCAGGTCATCGGTTCCTAAGCCTACACACTACTTAATCTAACTTACGCTGTGGACAACACACACACCCATGCCCGAGGGAGGACTCGAACCTCCGATGGGTGCAGCCGCACGGACCGTCACAAGGCGCCCGTAGACCTCGTGGCTTAAAGTTAGCAACCTTGTGTCACGTAATAGGCGGTGCTACATGAATCTGGATCCTAACCTTTTACTCTAGAACTAGTTGAATGTATCAAATAGTGGGGCAAGGAAAGGAATCTGACCATAGGATCACGCACACGAGAAAATGAATATGTCAAAATCAAAACAAACAAATTGTGACTTGGTGCAGCCGCACGGACCGTCACAAGGCGCCCGTAGACCTCGTGGCTTAAAGTTAGCAACCTTGTGTCACGTAATAGGCGGTGCTACATGAATCTGGATCCTAACCTTTTACTCTAGAACTAGTTGAATGTATCAAATAGTGGGGCAAGGAAAGGAATCTGACCATAGGATCACGCACACGAGAAAATGAATATGTCAAAATCAAAACAAACAAATTGTGACTTGGTGCAGCCGCACGGACCGTCACAAGGCGCCCGTAGACCTCGTGGCTTAAAGTTAGCAACCTTGTGTCACGTAATAGGCGGTGCTACATGAATCTGGATCCTAACCTTTTACTCTAGAACTAGTTGAATGTATCAAATAGTGGGGCAAGGAAAGGAATCTGACCATAGGATCACGCACACGAGAAAATGAATATGTCAAAATCAAAACAAACAAATTGTGACTTGGTGCAGCCGCACGGACCGTCACAAGGCGCCCGTAGACCTCGTGGCTTAAAGTTAGCAACCTTGTGTCACGTAATAGGCGGTGCTACATGAATCTGGATCCTAACCTTTTACTCTAGAACTAGTTGAATGTATCAAATAGTGGGGCAAGGAAAGGAATCTGACCATAGGATCACGCACACGAGAAAATGAATATGTCAAAATCAAAACAAACAAATTGTGACTTGGTGCAGCCGCACGGACCGTCACAAGGCGCCCGTAGACCTCGTGGCTTAAAGTTAGCAACCTTGTGTCACGTAATAGGCGGTGCTACATGAATCTGGATCCTAACCTTTTACTCTAGAACTAGTTGAATGTATCAAATAGTGGGGCAAGGAAAGGAATCTGACCATAGGATCACGCACACGAGAAAATGAATATGTCAAAATCAAAACAAACAAATTGTGACTTGAATAAATTGTAAAATTGATAATACCAAAGCTTCACGACACGAAGTAATGCAAGGACGAGATTAAATTCTCTGTAAACAGTTGTGTGGGTGCTAGAAAACACAGACGCAGTTAATAAAACACTAACATGTATGCAAACATAGTGATTCCATAAACGTTCGCTGGTCAGTTTTGCCGCCCACAACACAGTGGAGTGCTACAGAGACTAATCGTTAGCGTGCAGTTTTGAGCGCGTGTTTTAAATTTAAAACTATTACCGTGTGCAGTGTAGATATTATGATAGTGCAATGTATGAACGCCTACGGCAGTGAAAAAACAAGCTTTGATTCGTGCTATGTGGTCTAACTACCCACGGACATATGCCTAACCAACCTTGGAAAAATAAACAACCCAAGTTTACACGAACTTCTAAATAGTGATCCATAAACTAACTTCTAGTGCACCTTACGTAGATAAAGTCAGTCAGGAATAACAGTGTGTGCAGCTTAGCGTTTTTGTGCAACTATCAAACAACTGGTACTGCTATTTCATCTGTACCATCAACAGTCTAAGACGCTGGCGAACGAGTTGGGGACAATGCAGCTGCTCGTTTCTCGCCAAGGCTGCCGCGAGAGTCAGATGTCACAGCAAGCTGACAGCTGAGCCAGTCACGCGCTGGCGAAATGCAGATGTAAACATTCCATCAGAAGGGGGCGGGGCGGTAACGCGCATTAACGACATGCCGACGCCTGGGGTCGCGGAGTAATTCCATCTACCAACAGAATAACCAGTCTATATATATATATATATATATATATATATATATATATATATATATAACGGTAGTGAAGACGGAGATGAAGATCATCGGTACGGCGGAACTGGCGGAAGAGGCAAGCATTATCAACAAGATAAAGCATATTGAAAAGCCCAGACACGTCTGTGTGGCAACCACCGGTACTCTGGCCAGCGTCTGTTCACCATGTGAGGTGCGGCTGAACACCAAGCTCCAGGAACTAACAATCCCTGGTTCTAACTACCCAGCATTAGCTGGAACTTAATTACAAGCAGTATGATTCGTACAAGTAAAATTAATATTACCCCAGGTGGCCAATCCACTCGCCCTGTGGCGACAACCAAGCTATCGGATTCTGGGGAGCTTGGGCTCGTACGACAGAGAAAGTCGGAGTTCTCTAGTAAACGTCCACGAAAGTCCCATACATTTATTGGCACTTTTAACATTCAGACACTAATTCAGACAGGCAAACTTCATAATCTTACAACAGAACTCAACAAACAGAAAATTCAAATCCTTGCTCTCCAAGAGACCAGATTCACTGATTCAGAAACAATAGACTACAACAATTACCGTATCTTTAAAAGTAAAACAGACAAGAAAATTGGCAAAGGAGCTGCAATATTTGGCATGGCTTTTATTGTAAATAAGGACACCCTTGACTCTGTTATAGACATGAATCAAATCAGTAACAGACTAATGACCATGCGAATCAAGCACACCAACAAAATATATACATTTATTAATGTTCATGCACCTACCAACATTGCCAACAAAAAAGAACCGGAGAAGACAGAAAAATTTTGGGAAAAACTCGAAACTGAAATGTCCAAAATTCCAAAGGAGGATGTAAAAATTCTTCTAGGGGATTTCAACGCGCAAATTGGCAAAGAGAGGAAATATAAAAAAACAGTCGGTAATTACCCTGCACACAAATTCACAAACAAGAACGGCATGAGACTCATCGAGTTATGTCAGCAAAACAACCTAAAAATCGTGACAACATCACTTCGAAAAGACCCCAAGAAACAAAAAACATGGAGATCACCAAACCTTCAGCTTGGTGAATTTCAAATAGACCATGTTGCGATCTCCTATGACTTCCAGAAAGAAATACACGACGTTCAAGTCTGCAGAGGGGCAAATATAGATTCTGACCACTACCTTACCAGAGTTAAAATTAAATTCACTCCAAAAAGGAAACGCCAAAGGAAATCACCACTAATTCCCAAATTTGACTTGAAAAATATCAAGGAATCAGAAATTACAGAAGCATGGGATAAACAACCAACAAACAACTGGAAAGATTTCCGAACGAAAATTATACAGAAAGCAAGAGATTTGATTCCGTTAAAGAAAATATCCAAGCATCCATGGTGGAATTCGAATTGTGATAACGCATTAGAAGAGAGACAACAAGCCTTTTTAAATTACAATTGTGACAAATCAGAAACCACACAACAAACATTTTTCAAAGTGAGAAAACAAACAGCTAAAATACTTAGACAAACTAAAAGAAAATACCTTAATGAACAGCTAAACACAATTGAAGAAAACTTTAAGAACCACAACACTCAAGATTTTTATAAAATATTCGCAAATCAAATCAAAGGATACACCCCACAAAATCTCTGCTTCCGGAAACAGAATGGAAAATTGGCACTAACTAACAAAGAAAATTGCCAAGAACTAGCTAAATATTTCTCACAACTCCTAAATTGCCCACAACCAAGTACAAGATTCCCCAGATTACAACCAGAACACACGAATGAGACTTCACTACCACCATCTCAAGAAGAAATTTATAGTCACATTAGAAAACTCAAAAATAATAAATCATCGGGAGAAGATGGAATTGTAGCTGAACTACTGAAAAACCTTGGTCCAAATTCGTTAAAAGAGATCACTAGCATCATCAAAGAAATTTGGCAGACAGAAAATATCCCAGAGGAGTGGAAGTGTGCACTAATTCACCCATTGCACAAAAAGGGAGAAAGATCAGACGTAAACAACTACAGAGGCATTTCACTTTTACCAGTTACCTACAAAATTCTATCTGCATGTCTCCTAAAGAGGGCACAAGAACAACTAGAACATACAATTTCAGACTACCAAGCAGGCTTTCGTCCTAATAGATCATGCCCGGAACAGATATTCAACCTTAAAACTATTTTAAAGATTAAAGCAATCAGGTCAAAACCAATAATCTGCACATTCGTTGATTTCAAAAAGGCATACGATTCCATAGACAGACAGTCTCTATGCCACATTCTCGAAGAACGAGGCCTAGACACTAAAACCCGAAAACTAATTGAACAAACACTAACAGAAACCAAATCAAAAATTAAATTCAGAGGGGAAATTTCGGAACCATTCTCAATTAAAACAGGAGTAAGACAAGGAGATGGGATCTCACCACTATTATTCAATATAGTTTTGGACAAAGTTATGAAAGAGTGGGAAGTAACACTAAGGAAACAAAGCTTTTGGAAGCCAATTGAACTAGGAAGAGGTAAAGGAAAATTGAACATCCCTTATTTAGCGTTTGCAGATGACTTGGCAATTATAACTGACAGTGAAGAAACAGCAGTAAAACAAATTGAGACACTTAAAGAATGTGCTGAGAAGGTTGGCCTGCAAATCTCCTTTGAGAAGACAGAATTCATCTGCTCAAAATTAGATATTTCGAAACTAAAAACAAAGTATGGTGAAATAACTAGAGTCAAGCACTTTAAGTATCTCGGTGAAGTTATTGAACCAACAGGACTTGAGAAAATAGCACAAAAAAACCGATTACAGAAAATCAAGAAAGTATTCGGACTTATTCAAAATATATATAACAAGAAATGTCTATCAAAAGGCACTAAAATCAGACACTACAACACAGTCATCAAACCAACAGTCACATATGCAAGTGAAACACTCTCCCTGAATAGAAAATTAGATTTACACGAAATTAAGAAAGTAGAGAGAAAAATTATTAGAAAAATCCTAGGACCACGATACACACAAGATGGATACAGGCTGCAGACTACCGAGACAACCGAAAAAATATCAAACATCGAGGCAGATATCAGGAAGAGGCGGATGAAGTTTTATGGACATATAGACAGATTACCTGGAAACAGGTTAACTAAACGTCTATTGGACTATATGACATCACTTAAGGCAACAATACCCTGGGTAACTGAAGTTAAGAAGGATTTGAAAAAGGCAAAAATTGACATAACAAACACATCAGACCGGGATACATTCAGAAGAAAAATCGACAAGTGGAAGTTTACTCCAGAGACGGAATCTAAACCTTTCCGACCAAAGTGGACCGAAGAAAGGAAGAAGGCCTTTGGGGAGGCAATGAAGAAATACTGGGGAAATAAGAAGAACATTAAGAAATGTTAATCACCTGCTTATCGTTCTCCCATGGGGACATTCGCTAACAATAATAATAATAATATATATATATATATATATATATATATATATATATATATATATATATATATATATCGGGTTGAAATGTGTATTCTTATAGGACAACTATCCAAGGTGTTCCACCCAATAATATCCAACCAGCGGACTCGGTACACAATTTATTAAATTGCCAATACTGAACTCTTTTTAAATAACAACAAATGCATATAACTTACAAAACTTAACAAATGGTTAAAGAGTGAGCTTTAAAAACAATAACGGCGGCTTGCCACCATAAAATCAAGAACCTTTTACAATAGTGCTTTTAGAGCTTATCCAAAAGACAAAATCCAATAATAAGTTATCTTGGCATTACAATTTAAAATGATTTATATAAAAAACTTTGAGAAAGATAATGGCGCTTGGCACCATAAAATGAAACAAGCGTAACACACAACCAATAAATATAATAACAAAATAATAATTTGATACAACCAAAGGGCGAGGGCAACCATCAACGCAATCACAGACGAGCGAGCTCTCAACACTTCGGAGCCTTCCCACTACAAACGGTCCGCGAAATAAACCGCTGAGAGCTCCCCGACATGCCTCCCACAACTACCCATCACTTACGCACCTCGGTTATGTTCTGTAACACACGACAGATAATATCAACACAAGATAAAATTCAAAAATACAATATAACATCCCGACAGCACATGATAACCACGGCGCCGTTAAATCGGACGCTCTTAACAAGTGCCGGAAGCCAACACACACAAATCTCAAACAATTCTCGCTTCCTAAAACGAAACAAAGGCTGCTACACAACCGAATTGACTAGATCGTGTTGTTCAGGTCCCAGAAGACCACATATACCAAGCAGCAGTAATTCACTATGTATATACTGTACAAAACCGCCTTCCTTAGACAGACTTTTTAGGTTAAATATATTTGAAATTCGTTATTTTTTTCAATTTTAATCTGATAATTATATATATATATATATAGTTTCATACTAGAATGTCGTGTTCCCAGTTTGGCACAGCTTTGCCACAGGACACACGAAAGCGATCGAAGACGTCCGTCTTCTGGTCGGCTCCTGATCGTTGTCAGAAGGAGGCTAGTTTTTGATTACACAAAGACTTCTATTATTTGAAAAAGAACAACCCGGATTTCTTTACGTAATCAGTATGAATTTTATAATTACCTAAGGGACCTGTAACAATGAAAAATAAAAGAATTGCATTTGCAAATGAAATCATTAATAAATGGGGCAGCTATGAGTGGTATAGAAGACAAGGAGCGGCATTCTGTCTACGACCAGGATGCCGCAGTATTCTCTGCTGTAGTAAAGGCTGTTTGACATTTATAAAAATAATATAACATGGAGGTAAAAAAAATAATAAAGGAAAAGAATAGAATAAGAAATCTGGTAAACACTAAATATGTTCTAATAATTCTCACAAGCAATTAGAGCTTCTTTATAAACAGTATAACTTACATAAGTAATTTTCTAACTGTATGGTGCGATCAGATTTTAGCCTGTCCTGTGCTGTCTCCTTGGTTCACGTTTTTGTCACAAATTGCAGTCATTACTTTTCTCCTTCGTTAAAGACAATTCTTGCACTGTTCAACACCTTCACAACAATAACTTGCCGATTTACAGCTCCGAACATAAATTACTTGAATTTTATTAATTAATAATGTTGTCTGTACGCTGGCAAGACCGCTCACTTTTATAGCTTAAAGTCGACCTTCTTTACGTTCTCACATTACAAGCAGAAGTACATAAAATCTGAAGATCTACAAAAGTTTTTTACTGTCATCTTTTATTTAGATCGAAGCGGAACGTCAGCTTCTGTTAAAATGTTTCTTTGACTGCGCAATCGATGTATTAGCGTCCGCGCTAGATGTGCATCTTTACAGTTATGTAAATTATATAAAACAAATGTCTTTCAAAGAATATGTCTCATCTCATAAGCTGATCATTTAATATACAGATAGGTGAATGGCTTTCCAAGGGTACTCATAGCTTTCATACTACGGAAATCCCAATAATATTACAACTTTACCTAACACATCGACTGCCATATGTACCATACATGAACGCAACTCCGAGCAGGACTCTAGTTGAGCAAATAAATTAGTACCAACAAATATCGTAACGAGCCATACACACAGCAAAAAGTTCCAACAACACCGTCCCACATCAGAAAAGTTGAGAAACCACTGCTGGAGCTTCCAGGGGAAAATCTGAAGAGCCAACCGAGCCCACACCCTAACCTGGCAGACGACTCCAAAATGCAGCAACTAGTTGTCTCCGGGCCAGAGTATCAGAGGAGCCCACCGGACCTCCACATCAGACAGGCAGGCAGAACAAGTACGCCGACTCCAATTAATCACCACCGCATGGCCAGCACAGCGGCGAGTCACCGCCCCAGACCACTCTGCTCATATTGCGAGGCACAACAACCTTAGCGCTAGTCACTAGCAGGTCAGGCAGAGCGAACTTCACGTTTCGTGCAGTACCCGGAAAACCAATTACCCTCTCGCTTTCCGCCGGCCACCGCAAACACACGCCGGCGACGTCATAGCAAATCGCCACCGGAGCGCCACCCGCACCAGGACAGCGAACTGTAATCGATTACAGTGCGCGCTCTGAACAAGATCACAGGTTAGCGGCGCGCGCCATATTACCGGCTAATCAAAAAATCAATATACATTTGAAAATTTAATAAACCACGGAATAATCTAGATAGAGAGGTAAAAATTGACACACATGCTTGGAATGACATGGGGTTTTACTGGAACCAAAAAAACGAAGTTCACAAAATGTCCGACGGATGGGGCTGGACAGCAAAACGGCTACCGTGATGGGTGAGAGGTACGCCTGGCTAGTAAACACCTGCTGGAACGTACGATGTTTATGCAAGATGGCGCTCCACCCCATATTGCTAGACACGTGAAAGATCTCTTGCTCGCGTCGTTTGGTGATGATCGTATGCTCAGCCGCCACTTTCGTCATGCTTGGTCTCCCAGGTCCCGAGACCTCAGTCCGTGCGATTATTGGCTTTGGGGTTACCTGAAGTCGCAAGTGTATCGTGATCGACCGACATCTCTAGGGATGCTGAAAGACAACATCCAACGCCAATGCCTCACCATAACTCCGGACATGCTTTACAGTCCTGTTCACAACACTATTCCTCGACTACAGCTATTGTTGAGGAATGATTGTGAACATATTGAGCATTTCCTGTAAAGAACATCATCTTTGTTTTGTCTTACTTTGTTATGCTAATTATTGCTATTCTGATCAGATGAAGATTTTTTGAAGTTTTGTATTCTTTTGGTTCTAATAAAACTCCATGTCATTCGATGCACGTGTGTCAATTTGTACCTCTCTATCTACATTATTCCGTGATTTATTCAGTTTTCAAATTTATACTGACTCTTTGATCACCCGGTATATGTCAAAACTCTACAACTACAACCGACGAACATCAAGACAACAACAAACATTAGTTTATCATCTACCAACAGAACAACGAGTCAACATAGCATTGTATAAATTAATGTCGTCGAAACTCTCTGGCACCACACCTACAACCATCGATCTTCAAGACGTCATCAAAACTTTGTAAATCCACGAGTCTACATAACATTGTATAAAATCAAAAACATCGAAATCTACAAAAATGAACAAAAAAGAGACTATAATCAAACAACATCTGTGAAACATACCAGATAATGTAAAATCTTTATCATTCTACCATATATCAATGTACTCTGATTTACTGCATTCAGATTTGTATAACTAATGTATTTTGGTATTTATCTATATAGTGTACTTGTGAATGTATTGAAACAACAGTTCATGTGTACACTATAATTTTAGAACCTCAAACATGTTGTATGGACAATTGCGCAACCAAAAATATGTCATTCTTAGCAGTACCAAAAAGAATATAAACATATCTCAAGTCATTTTCCAAAGCCTTCAAAGCAACTGATATATGAAATAGCTTCAAGCTTTCTGGGCAATGAAGCATTACATAGAGAGACCCACGTAATTTCATGCAAACTTTAAGTAAAAAAAAAAAAACAATAGAAAGCACAAAAATGTACTCCTATCTATTTACTGTTAACAAATTCAAATCTAAATAATTTATGTAAATTAATTTTTGAAATGTAATTATTATTTCATAGATAATATTTCAAAGATGTAGCGGAAGTTAACCTTTGGCTGATTGCATCGATAATAGCACTTTTTTGTTTTGTTTTAGAGAGTAAGTGAAGGGCATGCCTGCTCAGATCTCTCTCTCTCACGAGTCTAACGGATTGTGGCGTGGAACGCAATGGCAGAATAGAATTAGTATTAATACAATTAGTAGTAAATGACCGAACCATTTATTCATTTGAAACTTGCTCCAACGTCCCTAAAATTAATTGTCGATGATCACGAAGTGTTTTGCAAACTTGAATGCAAGCGCGAAACCTCAAGTGATCTGGCCAGAGCCTCTATGCTGTGATTCCTTTTCGTCTGTAAATAATACATACCGGCCCCGCAAAACTGATGGTCGTATTTCGAAACTGCATAGCATTCTTCTGGAAGTAATCTGGTGACTAACATAGACGCATCCACCATCTACAATGGCCGTCTGCTCGTTAATTTTAACGGTTAGTTTATCACACATTTTAGTACTCTTGCGTGAGCAGACGCGTTTCGTCATTTCAGTCTGTTAATTGCTATTTCACAGTTTTAGTTACGAGTCTCTCTTCCTTTCCCCCCCATGCCTCTTTCATTGAGTCGTTTTACTTTGATGCTGAGGTTTTACTTCCCTTGTTTATGACTTGTTGAAGCATTTATTTTTTTCGCTGCTTGTAACAGCAAGAAATAGCAATAGCAAAAGAAATAAGTACCTCAACACATGTGCCGTTTAGTACCAATTTCTGCGGAAGAAATTGCTTATGCTACAGGAGAACGTTACCCGTGCCGATGAACAACGCACATGGTTAAAGGACGACAGAATACTACCCAAGTTTCTACGGTCTGTACGACAGTACCTAACCTAAATGTGCAATGAAGGATGTATCTGTCTAAAGGGTCCAGCAGCATATCCACGTGGTTCGTTTGGAATTGGTTCAAATGGCTCTGAGCACTATGGGACGTAACATCTGAGGCCATCAGTCCCCTAGAACTTAGAACTACTTAAACCTAACTAACCTACGGACATCACACACTTCCATGCCCGCGGCAGAATTCGAACCTGCGACCGTGGTGGTCGCGCGGTTTCAGACTGAAGCGCCTAGAACCGCTCAGCCACACCGGCCGACCGTCTGGAATTAACCCCTTACGTTGCTAGCTATGAGAACATTTAACGGCATTGGTGTATTTCACACCAATCGACAACCCGAAGACGCTACGAGAGAGTGTGCAACTTGCACGTAACCTAATACAAAGGCACTCAGATGTATTCGCTGATATTCTTAACCCTTTTGGAAGGAAAATTGTAATCACTGTGAGTACCTTTTGAATGAAGCCCTCCCGCCAGCGGCGCGGTCTAACGCGCTGCCTCACGGCCTGGAAGACGTACCGCTCCCCGGCACGAATCCGCCCAGCGGATTAATGTCGAGGTCGGTGCGCCGACCAGCCTGTGGATGGTTTTTTAGGCGGTTTTCCATCTGCTTCTGTGAAAGCGTGCTGGTTCCCCTTATTCCGCCTCAGTTACACTGTATCGCCGGCTGCTACGCAAACACTGTTTCCACACACGCGTACGCCATAATTACTCTACCGCGCAAACATTTGGGGGTACACTCGATTGGTATGAGACGTTCCCGGGAGGGGGGGTCCACTGGGGACCAAACCGCACAATAAGCCCTGGGTTCGCTGTGGGGCGGTGCTGGGGTGGATGGACTGCTGTGGCCTGTTGTATGACTGTGAACCACTAAGGACTACGACAGGACGAAGCCTCTCTGTTGTTTCTAGGTCCCAAGTTTAATAAACATTATACACACAAATCGTATTGGCAGTAGTACTCAGTATCTTTGTAGATATGCTGAAGAGTCAATTGGCGCTGATAACCGGGCAGTTGAGCCCAAAACAAACCAAACAACGTCATCACCATCATCATCATCTGATGAGCCAAAGAAACTTGTACACCTGTCTAATGTCGTACAAGGGCTCCGCGAGCACGCAGAAGTGCCGCAACAGGACGTGGCGTGGACTCAAGTAATGTCTGCGGCAGTGCTGGAGGGAATGGACAACATGAATCCTGCACGTCCGCCCATAAAATCATAAGAATACGAGGGGGTAGGGATCGGAGAAAGACGAAGGTAATGAGAAGTAGTAGAAATGAGAACAGCGAGAAACTTAACATCAGGATTGATGGTCACGAAGTCAATGAAGTTAAGGAATTCTGCTACCTAGGCAGTAAAATAACCAATGACGGACGGAGCAAGGAGGACATCAAAAGCAGACTCGCTATGGCAAAAAAGGCATTTCTGGCCAAGAGAAGTCTACTAATATCAAATACCGGCCTTAATTTGAGGAAGAAATTTCTGAGGATGTACGTCTGGAGTACAGCATTGTATGGTAGTGAAACACGGACTGTGGAAAAACCGGAACAGAAGAGAATCGAAGCATTTGAGATTTGGTGCTATAGACGAATGTTGAAAATTAGGTGGACTGATAAGGTAAGGAATGAGGAGGTTCTACGCAGAATCTGAGAGGAAAGGAATATGTGGAAAACACTGATAAGGAGAACGGACAGGATGATAGGACATCTGCTAAGACATGAGGGAATGACTTCCATGGTACTAGAGGGAGCTGTAGAGGGCAAAAACTGTAGAGGAAGACAGAGATTGGAATGCGTCAAGCAAATAATTGAGGACGTAGGTTGCAAGTGCTACTCTGAGATGAAGAGGTTAGCACAGGAAAGGAATTCGTGGCGGGCCGCATCAAACCAGTCAGCAGACTGATGAAAAAAAAAAAAAAAAAAAAAAAAGGGGGTCTCTTCCCAACAGCAAGGCATCATAGATATGCTCAATAAAGTTCATGTCTAGCGAGTTTGGTGGCCAGCGGAAGTGTTTAAGCTCTGAAGAGTGTTCTTAGAGTAATTCCGTAGCGATGCTGGACGTGTGGAGTGTCGTATTGTCCTGTTGGAAATGCCCAAGTCCGTCGAAATGCGCAGTGGACATGACAGGTGATCAGACAGGATGCTTACGTACGTGTTACCTGTCAGAGTCGTATCTAAACGTGTGAGGGGTCCCATATCACTCCAACTGCACACGTCCATCCCCATTGTAGACTCTCCACCAGCTAGAACAGTCCCCTGCTTACATACAGGGTTCATGGATTCTTGAGGTCTCCATACCGGTACACGTCCAACCGCTCGATACAGTTTGCAACGAGAATCGTCCCGACCAGGCAATGTGTTTCCAGTCATCAACAGTAGATTTCGGTGTTGACAGACCCAGAAGTGGCGTAAAGCTTTGTGTCATGCAGTCTCCAAGGGCACACATGTTGGCCTTCGGCTCCAAAGGCCCATATCAATGATGTTTCGTTGACTGGTTCGCACCCTGACATTTGTTGATGGACCAGCATTGAAATGTGCAGCAATTTGTGGAATTGTTGCCCTTCTGTCACGTTGAACGATTCTCTTCATTCGTTGCTGGTACCGTTTTTGCAGGATATTTTCCGGCTGCAGCGATGTCGGAGATATGACATTTTATGGGATTCCTGATATTCACGTCACACTCGTGAAATGGTCGTACGAGAAAATCCTCACTTCGTCGCTATCTCGGATATGCTGCGTCCCATCGCCGGTGCGCCGACTGTAAAACCACTTCAAACTCACTTAAATCTTTACAAACTGCCATTGTAGCAGCAGGAACCGATGTAACATGTGCGCCAGACTTTTGTTGTCTTATATAGACGTTGCCGACCGCAGCGCCGTATTCTGTCTGTTTACATATATCTGTTCTTGAATACGCATGCCTATACAAGTTTCTTCGCCGCTTCAGTGTATAAAAACCACCATAAAATAACGAGTCATTGCTTAACGGTTTCACCAAGAAACTCTGAAATTTGTTGACTAATATACTTTAGATTTTTATACAATACTCTAAAGAATATACTACACATTATATAAGACAAGTCATTGCGTAAAACTGTTACCGCTGTTACCAAAAATCTCCAAAATTTGTTGACTAACTTACTTCAGACTTTTACACAATACTCTAATTAATATAAATGTTTAGACGTCCTTCTTGTGTAAAAATCTGAAGTAAATATGTCAGCAATTTTTGGAGATTTTTGGTAACAGTCTTAAGCAATGACTTGTCATTTTATGATGGTGTTACTATTATTTATGTATGTCTATTTAATATATATTAAAGATATATATACACTTGTTCCGTCCGACCGTTTACTAAACTATCGTGTAAAAATATTAAGCGCATCCGTCGAGAACATTTCCTTCGTAAAGCTTCATTTATGTATTTACACACATTCGTTCCAAAGTGTGTCGGTGCACCATCATGCTGAAACCGCAGCTGTCGCCAACCACCAAGTGGAACGTTTTCTAATTCGTCAGCAAAGTATTCGAAAAAAACTGGTTTATGCCAGACCATGCGTGAAAGCCACTTTCATGGGTGACATCTGAGTTGTATTCCGAGCAATGGCTGTTACGGAAGTTGAAAATACCATCGTGGGTGAAGCTAGATTCGTCGGTCCATATCACGTTGTTCATAGAATGTTCGTTATCTTTCACTTGGTACAGAAGCCAGTCACAAAACTGTACTTATCGAATGCTGTCTTCTGGCCACCGTTGTCGAGTTAACGTGTAATGATACGGACGCAGACCTTCATCTTGCTACTACACTTCAACAATCAGTCTTTGAGACAGTAGGAACTGCTACGAGGGTTGACTGAAACGTAATGCCTCCACATTCGTAACTCTTCAACAGTTGCCAACATTGGTATGCGGCAGGTACTGGCTTGTTCCGTAGCCTCTTCTCTACAGCTCCAGTTGGCAGGAAGCCTTAGCATTGAACGGTTGTACTGTTACAGTGTAAAGTATGGAAACCTGCGCAGACGGTCGATCAATGCGATAAGCAACCTGCAGTCATTGAATTCTTGACAGCAGAAGCTGTCACCCCAAAGGAGATTCAACAGAGATTGAATGCAGTTGTTTATGGTGACTGTCTTGATGTGAGTTCTGTGCGTCGTTGGGCGAGTGAGTTTAAAGATGTTGAGGCGGGAGCATCTGACCTGCGTGACAAACAAAGAGTTGGACATCCTGTGGCAGCAACCACCTAGTTACACAAGCAACATGTTGACAGACTGATTCAGGACGATCGTCGTATCATTCATAGAGAAACTGCATGCACAATAGGAATTTCACAAGAACGTGTGGGTCACATTATGGCTTTGCCTGGCTATCGGAAGATCTGTGCACGACGGGTACCCAGGATGCTGACTCCTAAAATGAAAGAGCACAGACTTGAAATTTGCCAGAAACTCCTCTCGCGTTACGAGGATGAAGGTGACGCCTTTCTCCATTCAATTGTGATAGGAGACGAAACGTGGATACACCATTACTACCCAGAGACGAAACGTTGGTCTATGGAATATCGACACAAAGACTCGCCCCAGAAAAAGAAATTCAAGACGCAGTCCTCAGTTGGAAAAATCATGGCCACAGTGTTCTGGGACGCAGTTGGTGTTATCCATGTTGATTTCCTTTTGATAGTGGAACAACAATAAACTCTGAAACGACAGCTAACAAAGGTCCGAAAGGAAAAGGGAAATGTTTTCCTGCAGCATGACAATGCCAAACCACACACTTCACGTGCCACCATAGCAAAAATTCAGAGACTGAATCTCACCACTGTACGGCATCCTCATACAGTCTAGATTTAGCACCGTCTGGCTTCCACCCGTTCCCGATAATGAAAGACGATCGGCAGGGACATCATTATGCTTCTGATGAAGATGTTGAGAGAACTGTGAGACTGTAGTTGCGGAAACAGTGTGTCGATTTCTTCCATGATGGATTCAGAAAACTTGTTCATCGTTGGCAGAAATGTATCCAATTGGCTGGTGATTATGTGGAAAAGTGAATATTGCTAATTAAAGATCAAATTCTAAAGATTATTTCTGCCTTTGATTGATTAAAATATTCTCATCCAAGCACAATTACCAAAGGTGGATACATTAATTTTCATTGAGCCCTCATATTTCACGTAGGTGGTTGGTGAAAGGTTTCAAGAATCATGTCCTCTGTTCGTAGAGTACGTCTAGTAGTCGGACGACCTTTGTCCATTACTTGTGGATGAAGATTACCGGTTTCCCAAAGGCGTTGCTCCAGGCTCCCCAAGAGATTGTTTTAGGTTTGACGTCGTTATCGGATGCACCGAGCACCAAAATCTTATCGACGTGTTCAACATTTGTGTACGCCTGCTTGCGATCGTTAACGGTGAACCCGTCGGTCATCAGAGGACTTCCATCTCATGTGTGATGAAGGCTGATACATTCCTCTAAATGGACTTTGATTTACGCGATCCCCACCCTGTCGCATGCTTGGTGTAAAATCGAGACTTCAGCGTCGTAACTAAGTTAGCTGTGGGTATTTGTGACGGGCTGTAATCTTTGTGTGCACACTTACCCGACAGACGGGTGTTTACAGAGTCGGTGACGGGATGACTTTTAATTTTCACATGTTGGACGCTGCTGTTATACGTATCTGTTTGCTTGTAGGCTGTACCGGCTGCTAATAACTATCATTTTTTATATAGACCTGATGGAGTAATAGTATTATTTCTGACTCGTGATCTGGTGTGATCATTGGGCACTAGACGTGTCCGCAGGGCTATATTGGGCTCGTATCATAGAAAGGAAAAGTTTTACGGTTGGGGTAGAGATAGCTCAGCGTGAGGTGACCGGGGAGAAGGATGTATGTCTGACAGGACGGAAAAGTAAGCGATCTAAGGTTATTGCCCCGTTTTTAAGTGCTGAACGTCTAGTCTTAGGAGGGTGTGTGTGTTTATGTTCTCTCCCTCTCTCTCTCTCTCTCTCTCTCTCTTTCTCTCTCTCTCTCTCTCTCTCTCTCTCTCTCTCCTGCCGGAACCTTCGATGCACCGATCATGGACTCTAGAACAATACTTTACACATGATAGATTGGATGACTTGGTTAAAAATCTATCGAAGTACGTTGGGTATAAATATCGCTCCGTTCTTGTTCTTCTTAACTGTATACAATTAAATTAAGGCACTTTGAGACCTGTTACTATAGATCGATATGGTGTGCTAAGCTCCAAGACTTGGTTACATTTCGAGAAATGTGGTGCACTTGGATGGATTAGGACTAGGAAAGCTCTATTCAGTCAAGAGAGGTGGAGTGTAGCTGTATTCGTCTGCTCGGTTGATGAATAATTGGGTAGCGATGTTGCGGGGTAGGTAGGTCAATGCCGAGGTGAGGATGATCTTTTAACGTGAGAGGACTAGATAGCTCTGTGACCGCCATACGCAGAGAGATTGATCGAGTACTATGCGCGAGGTCTTAGAAATATGTATAGCGTTGTCTGGTATAATGTGATCGTCTTTATGTGTTCGAGAATTAGGTGTGAATGGACGTGTTGACCAGTCATCTATGAATGATCGCAATGATACTTGCAAAGTAGTGGATGTATGGTTTAGCTATGATACTGAAATTAAGAAAACAAGCTGTCACATGATTGGCCAGTGTTGGACTTAATGTAAAATTTTTCGCGATATCAGCTGTGATGGATAATATTACAGTAGATCGGTGGTATCTTATCCATCGCATCTGTGCGTTGGGTACGACATAATGTTTGAGTGACAATGCATGCTTGAGTTGGGGGAGAAATTTTGGTTAATGGACCACAACTTCCAGGGTTGCTAGCACCGAGAACGGTGATCCTGTACTTGTGTGCAAAAATGACCAATCACTAGAAATTGAATGCAGAGTTATAAACTATTCGGTCACTGCGGCATATGAGTTTAAATGTAGAGGTGGTCAATCACTTTCGAGGGAAGTGGCTACAACGCCAGCAGGCTCTGCTATTTTCCTTTTGTTGTGGGTGTCTTTTATTTAAAATCATTCAATGTTATGCTATCGACTGTAAGAATGTGATTTATAAGGTGTAAGGTATAGTTTCCTGTTAGAGACCGTGCATCATTCCGTGTTAATGTCTGTTTAGAATCAATGACTTCGAAGTCGCGGCAGAAAGACGAAATGCTCGGCAGTGTGCAAAAGCGTGTTAGAAAACACTGTTTGAACAAGGGCCAGAGGCAGCTTCTCATTCGCTTAGAGTATGGGTGATCAAACTTTAAAGGGCTCTCTGCAGCGTGTGTGTATATTTAATATGATCTTATTCATATAGGCATTTGTAGCTTGAGTTGTTGGATTTGGTGAGCTGTTAGGAATTCTTGGATGGTTGCACTCTGAGTTATTCGGGGGGAGTATTCTGAATTCCGTTTGTCCGCGCTGGAGGTGGATCGCATTGGTGCCTTCGTGACTTTTTCACTGCTTGATGGTAGAGGATAAAGATGATTGGGTGTTGAGGATCTGTTGTTCTTGTAACTAGTTTGAGGCGTACAACATTGCGCGCATTTCCGGCGAATGGTCAAAACAAGTTCCTGTTGTAGTAACTGAGATCGTTCTGTTTATAGACAGGTTGCAGAAGGTAATAGATATGTCTTTCTCCGACTTAAATTGTAGACATCAGGGACCAGGCTTTGAATACTGTCGTATGTGCTTGATGCTTTGTATAAAAGTTTGAATCTTTAATTGGGTTTGGTATTTCTGGGTCTGTGTAAAATTAATTTTACTGTTGAAAGTGCGAGAAAGATGAGTTGATTGGTGTTTAGATAGAGGCTACGTTTGTAATTCTAAAAGAGGGGATGAGAATGGTAAATTGATTGATGGGCATGGTTTGTGGGGGGATATATGAGTGTCAAGGTAGGGTTGAGGATGTTTGCGTATGTTGATGGTGGGACGGGTGTGAGGTTAGGTGCGGTGGGAGGTTTAAATTAGATCTTATTTTTTTAAAAAAAAGTTGTAAAGTGGAAATAATATTGAGAGGGTTTTTAGATGGCTGGTCACGCGACGAGGCGAGAGCAGGGATGTGTAGTTATGTTTAGTTAAAGGGCCGTGTAATGTCTTGTAAGGAGCAATGTGCAGTGTGCTACAGGGTCATAGGAGGTAAAGACATGTGCTCCTATGATGTGTCTAGCGTATGGAGGCTGCACTTTGGAATTATGCTACGTTGATATAAAGTTGACTTTCACCCGCGTTCGGTGGTCGCGGCTCGGGGTCGTGGTCCTGGACGGACGAGCGCATTGACCGCGCCAACTCACACTTGCGGAAGCCGAGCAGGGGCTGTGCAAGGTCTGAAATCAGACGGATGGGTGACTTCACGATCCAGTGGGCAGGGTGCAGAGTGGGGGTACCTGCGCACGTCTGCTGAGTTATTTTGCGAGCGGATCTCCAGGCTCTGCTATGCCTTATGAGGATAGTTTACGAGTACTGAGCGTTTCTACACATTTGTGTGATGTATTATTTAGTAGCAGTTCGCTATAGTGTGTACTGAAATTATGATTGGGTGCGTGTCTGTGGGCTGTGCAACATGGTCCAAGGCACATCTGGGATTGGTGTTTTGTGATAGCGTGATAGATACACTGTATGGTTAAATAAGTTGTTAAAAAAATAATTAGTGTTCTCAATTATTACACGCGCCTGCAGCGCAGATCAGAGTGATTGGTTTTCCGTCACCATCTCGGTTGCATGCGAGTAGGAAATTGTTTTCCCGGCCGCGTTAATCGAGTGTGTCAACGAGCTATGAGCTATTCTGAGAATAGACGTGAAGGCAGGTCCAGACCTGTGACGCTGGCGGTGTACATGAGAAGAACAATGCAGCTTTCACATGTGTAGGCTGTCACGAGCGCTCGGAAGATGAACTTGGCTGGAGAATCTGGAATCCCCTTCCCCGCCGACCGCACGCGCGCGCGGCCTGCCTTGGAGCGTAATCTAAGGCGCATAGGCGATATCAATTTCTCCGGTGATAGGTGCGAATGCGACTGTGTTAAGGTCATGTTTGGGGGAGGCTGAGCAGAGACGTTTGGTCGGTTTGGCAGCTGGTGGTGTTTGGGCGCGTCTGTTGCACTATTTTGCGAGCATGTCTGTACACTGTGCGGTGCTTTATTTGGAGAGTTTAAGAGTACAGAGCTCGTCTGCTGATATTGTGTACTGCATTATTTAAGAGCTGTTTGCTATTGTGTGGTGAAATTAGGAGTTGTTTACGTGTTTGTGGCCTGTGTCAGATGACCACAGTCGGATAAGTGCGGGTGTTTTGTGACAAATATACTCCACGACTAAATGAAAGGGCTCCAAATAAATAGAGTGCAGCGATTCCTTACTTCCCCGAGCAGCACAGTGCAGTATGAGCTGTTTTTGAGCAATAACGGCAATCTGGTCAGAATGTGAGTGAGTAGACAAATAACTGGACAAATTTATCTGTAGAGGAGTTACAGGTCTGGAATGGAATGAATATCTTGATGGGTGTGGTTGTGTTGCCAAGGGTAGTGCAGTTTCTGGGGTTCAGAAACTGCCTTATGTCAGCCTTACACATCGAAACCTATGATAAGTAAAATTTTGAAAAAGATATGTAGCAAATAAATAAAGTACACTCGTTCTTCCTTCCATCAGCCTATGCACTGAAATTATTTGCGAAAATTATCAGTTCAAATGGTTCAAATGGTTCTGAGCACTATGGGACTTGACATCTGTGGTCATCAGTCCCCTAGAACTTAGAACTACTTAAACCTAACTAACCTAAGGACATCACACATCCATGCCCGATGCAGGATTCGAACCTGCGACCGTAGAAGTCGCGCGGTTCCGGACTGCGCGCCTAGAACCGCTAGACCACCGCGGCCGGCAATTATCAGTTGTTTGGCTATTTGGAGGTATATATTTTGCATTATTTACGAGCGGTTCACATGTCTGTAGGCTGTGCTATGAGTTATTTTTAACTGTTTACAATTAGCAAGCGTGTGTCTAGAACATTATAAATGAGTTATGTAGGAGTGTTTTGCAGGTCTGTATGAAGTGGGACATGTATCCTTTGTACGGCACGCGGTCGACAGGTTCCATCGTGTCCGGCGTTAAGTGCTCGCGGGCGCGGCCGACCGTCTGTGGCGGGACCCTCAGTCGCCGCTCGCCGCCGCCTACCTGGCGCGCTAGCCGTGGGGGTGTGCTTGACGTCAGCGGGCCAGGGAGCAGGCTCAGCCGGCCGCGCGTACGTCAGCTGCGCTATGGAGTTTCACTGTGTGATCATGGAGAAGTCAGTTGGGACACACCTGCATGACCGTAATGTCCGAAATAAAGAGTCATTTTCCACGTATTTGCAGAAGGCTATATCCGTCGCGTGTATAGAGGGTGCGTGACGAAAGCGGGGCGGCGGCGCAGCGATTGTACAGTTATCACGCGCGAGAGCGAGTCAATTAGCGGGTGTTCTAGTGCGGTCCAAAGGTGCTGTTATATAGTCATGGCGGATTCCACTGTCGAGCAAACTTTGCCGCCAAAAGTGTAGCACTGTGTTCTCGCTCGCACAGGAACACATGGCGAACGGCTGTGTAAGGTCGGCATCGACAGGTTTGAATGTGGTGCAGAAAGTGTTGCAGGGAAACGGCCGACCGTTGTGTGATTCAGCTCCGAGGCAGACGAATGCACGTGGTGAGCGGACAAGGGGCCACTGTGACGTCAAACTCGACAAGTTCCAGCGTGTCCAGCGAAAACATTTTTACGATGTGGGAGAGATCGCTGGGCTCGCCCCCCGCGCTTGTGACCGCCTGCCTCACATGACAGGCATATACAGTGTCTCCGTGCACCCGACAGGGGGTGGCGAGGATTTGAACTAATTCAGTTGGAGCAGGGACGTCGTGGTGACTGCACTGCGATATCAAAGATGTGTGTGCTGACTGGGTTGGAGAACAAGTGATGACCGTACTGCTTGAAATAAAGTCTTCAGTCCCTTCTCCCCTGCAAAATCAAAGGACGTGAATTACGTTACTATAAGTGCAGTTTATTATCTGACGCGATTATGATAGGCTACCAGTGAAAAAAAAGATAAGTGATGGAGAAAGCTCGTACGTATGATCAATTATGGTGTTGGGGATTTGAACTTGTGATAGATTTTTGTTGTGGATGTAAGGAGAATGGCTTTCTCACCGAGAAAATCGGACATCTTGAATAAATAATAAATGATAATAATAAATAGAAGTACAGTTTTCGAGAGAATATCGTGTTGGAAAATGAATTTGGCGCAATTTTCTAGTGGAGGTAGGCCTATAATAATAAATGATAATGAATGATAATGAATGAGGATGAATGATAATGAATGATAATAAATGATAATGAATGACAATGAATGATAATGGATGTTAATAAATGATAATGAATGTTAATAAATGATAATGAATAACAAACAAAAGTAAGGTTTTCAGCCATTATCATGTTGGAATTTGAATTTGGAGGGGATTTTCTAGTGTAGGCAGGTCAATAATAATAAATAATAATAAATGATAATAAATAATAAGTGATAATAAATAATAATAAACGATAATGAATGTTAATAAATGATAATCAATAATAATGAGTAATAATAATAAAGAGAAGTACAGTTTTGCATGCATTATCCTGTTGGAATTCAAACTTTCCGCCATTGTTTTTCTTCTGGAGGCTTAGGTTAGTGGACATAGCACAATTGAACTATTTTCCCGCGAAAATTCAAACTTCCCGCCATTTTTTCTTGAGGTTAGGTTAGTGGACGTAACACAATTGGACCATTCTCCCACCAAAATCCGCCATCTTGGGTGACGTCATGCGCTGTTGCCAAGTCTACATGCCGCCATCTTGAATAAATTTGGTAACAATGGAGAGTGGGGTGGCATGCCCCTTGTCCCTCTACTCACATGCTGTTTAACTGATCCCAGTGTCATGTGATAGGCTATTGTCATGTGTCAAAATGATGTCCTGCTTATAACTGACGAAAGCTAGGGAACAGATGCCTAAAAAATTAAAGAAGAAACAGCACGAGGGCGTGAAGCATAGCTCCAGTGTTGACGTGGGTTTGATGTCCTCACAGTCTATCCTGTGAGCTACGACAGCTGGTACGGTGGCGTCATGTGGTACATGGTCCTCTGTACATTCCGATGCGCTGCACTATATGACAGAGTTGCCAGATCCTCGTTTTCACACATATGTTTTCAAAATACACTCGATCTGATTTTTCTAGGTAAACTATTGTCTTGAATCTGGTTAAGGAAACGCATGTCGACCTCTAAGTGTTATATTTTTTCTTCATCCTGGATAGTAGTATAGATGCTATTGAACTGACTTGAATGAAATAAGGATCAATTCTATCGCCTGAAGTAGTTTAAACAGAGCGGGAAGCAAATGTACAATATGCAGTGCACGCTGTTAGTGGATTTTGGAAAAATCCTTTACATATATGCCATATACTGAATTAGTCAGTAGGTGGTGTTCATCTTTGTTCAGTATTTCTGTTAGCAGTTTTCAGTTTTATTACAATATTAACTATTCCTTGCATATGAAATATTATTTTTTATATATTGCCGAATTTGTTTTCTCATGATCGTCACAAAATTCAAATCGCCTACTATATGCGTATTCCTCAGTTGCCCGTCCCTTACTGAGTGGTCAGCGCGTCTGACCGCCACAAAGCGGGTCCGGGTTCGACCCCTTCATCGGGTGAAAGGTTTTCCTGGGGGGACTGGCTGTTGTGTTGTCCTCATCATCAATCAGTCGTTATCGACATGCAGGTCGCCCATTGTAGCGTCAAGTGAAAGACTTGCAATTGGGCAGCCCAACGTCCCTGGGTGAGGACTCCTGAACGTCAGTGCCGTATGATCATTTCATTTCTCATTTGAAGCGGATCCTGTTTCATTGACCATATAGCTGACAAACCTGCCGGCAGCCGTATTTAAAATTTCATTAAGGCGTGTATCTGAAAAACTGAGACTATTTCCTCCTTAATAGAGCAATATCGCTGATTCCCACTGTTCAGCGTTATGATTCAGGGTTGATTCCATGACGATTGTGGTCATCATTTCCAGTATCAGTTGGCATGTGAAGTGATCCGTTAGTCGTCGTTGCCTGATTTTCCTTCTCTGCTTCCCTTTTAATGGCCCAACCCATTGTACCTTAAGTTTTATCTTCAGTTCTTTCTTCATATTTCCTTTCTCGTTGGAATGACTGGAATTATCGGCTATGCCTGCTTTCCTTTCAGACATGTTGTGAACATTTTTTGTCCTTCAACTTGACTTCGTGGGGTTTGTCTCTCGATTTAGGAGCCTCAGTTTCAGCTGCTGAGTGAGCTTTTTCCTTCCGTATTTTGTTGCAACACGATCTTCAGATGCATTACTGCCCATTCCCACGTTGTTATGTCATGCGGATAGCGGTAGGAGAGCTACACAGTATTCAGGGTTTTCCGTACGCCCCATTTTCAGTTCACTATAATCGGACGTTCTGACTCAGCGATCATTTCTAAGTTTCAAGTCCAGGAAACATTCTCCTTTCTGTTAGCGGGATATTGTTCCTTGACACAGGTGGGGGTTCCGCTGACCCGGCAGCCACGGCCGCTTCCGACTGTGGCATGTTTATAGTGCCGGCCATGAACTCGACCTAGTCTCTGGTCGGTAGTTGCGCCATGCACGGGCTCAGTGGAGTTTCAGATTGCATATTTCCCTAATTGTCCGTCGCAAATCACTGCAACACGTCAGCCGGATACGTTTAGGGCCTATAAATGACGGAACGAGCATTAGTAAATCAACCTTAACTTGCCTTATTCTACTTAGAACAGGCAAGGGGAATCTGCTGCCTCGTCTCTCTCCATGAACAGGCTAAACTCTACCCGAAGAGGCCATCAAGGCCCAACGGTACCGACCGGCCGCCGTGTCATCCTCAGTCCGCAGACGTCACTGGATGAGGATATGGAGGGGCATGTGGTCAGCACACCGCTCTCCCAGTCGTATGTCGGTTTCCGATACCTGAATCGTTACTTCAAAAATTGGTTCAAATGGATCTGAGCACTATGGGACTCAACTTCTGAGGTCATTAGTCCCCTAGAACTTAGAACTAGTTAAACCTAACTAACCTAAGGACATTGCACACATCCATGCCCGAGGCAGGATTCGAACCTGCGACCGTAGCGGTCTCGTGGTTCCAGACTGCAGCGCCTAGAACCGCACGGTCACTTAACCGTTACTTCTCAATCAAGTAGCTCCTCAGTTTGCCTCATAAGGGCTGAGGGCACCTCACTTGCCAACAGCGATCGCAGGCCGAATGGTCATCTATCCAAGTACTAGACCAATCCGACAGCGCTTAACCGCGGTGATCTGACAGGAACCGGGACTGTCACTGCGGCAAGGCCGCTGGGCTTCATGTACTGAAATGTCCCAATGAAACTTGAGTTACATGACCATATGGAAGCTCAAAGAGGAGGTCCGTAGCTCGTAGTCTCGTGGCAGTCCGCCGTCGGCGTTACAGCGGCTCGGACTTGTCTAGCGTACCGGCCGCGCCCCATTTAACACGAGCTTTGTTTACGTCCGTGAGGCTTCGCATAGCGGTGCATCGATTACTACAGATCACGACGGCTCTTTCTTACCGGATGGCGACTATCAAGTTCACGTTCGACGCACAATGCACAAGACCAAAAGCACACTAATTCGAACGTTTCATGCGGCAAGTGGGAAAACTAGATCCCCGGGAGGTGATAGGAATTCACCTATCAATAGTGGCCAGCGTCGTCTACGTAAAACTCACAGACGAGGCAGCGTGCGGCAGACTTATCCGTCGATCCACCGAAGGTTCCCGTTTTTGCGACTCTGAAAGGAACGTAGGTGTGGTTTCAGTTGATCATGCCGGTCTCGGAGTGAGAGCGGTACGCCTATTCGAATTCCCGTTCGAAGTTCCTGCGGACATGGTTATCGCAGCACTTCGCCCTTACGGCACGGTCTACATCTACATCTACATCTACATTGATACTCCGCAAGCCACTCAACGGTGTGTGGCGGAGGGCACTTTACGTGCCACTGTCATTACCTCCCTTTCCTGTTCCAGTCGCGTATGGTTCGCGGGAAGAACGACTGTCTGAAAGCCTCCGTGCGCGCTCTAATCTCTCTAATTTTACATTCGTGATCTCCTCGGGAGGTATAAGTAGGGGGAAGCAATATATTCGATACCTCATCCAGAAACGCACCCTCTCGAAACCTGGCGAGCAAGCTACGCCGCGATGCAGAGCGCCTCTCTTGCAGAGTCTGCCACTTGAGTTTATTAAACATCTCCGTAACGCTATCACGGTTACCAAATAACCCTGTGACGAAACGCGCCGCTCTTCTTTGGATCTTCTCTATCTGCTCCGTCAGACCGATCTGGTACGGATCCCACACTGATGAGCAATACTCAAGTATAGGTCGATCGAGTGTTTTGTAAGCCACCTCCTTTGTTGATGGACTACATTTTCTAAGCACTCTCCCAATGAATCTCAACCTGGTACCCGCCTTACCAACAATTAATTTTATATGATCATTCCACTTCAAATCATGCTGCGGAGAAATGGACCAGCTTCGAGACATATGCCGTACTCAACGAAGTGCGCCAAATAAGAACTGAACTACAGAAGCATATACCATCTTGTGTGTCAATAGGTGGCTGCCGAACCATCGTTAGATACGTTAACCGAGAACCTGTTCTGGCTGCAGGCAGGAAGGCCATGTCCGAACTGACTGTCTTCAGCGACGTCTAGTACAGCTACCTCGGGACACCCAGAAACCGCCACAGCAGATGACGTCGCTGCCTATTACGTACGTGGAAGCGATACGGAACGACGTAGGCGATGCGCATGACAAGATGTTGTACGTAGACTCTGCGAGTATCGCCCCGATTCCACGTCACTGACGGCGCAAATGGTCTTGTCATACCACCAGCCAGACGCCCCACAACAACTGCGGAGCCACGGTCCTACCACGCTCCAGTCGAACCAATCATCAGATATGGAAGCGGATCCGCAAGAGGATCGCACTGAACAGCATTCCTCAGCAGACGTGGAAGCCCCACCACGAAAACAGAGGTCGAAGAAACGAAAGAGGAGACGGCTGTCCACAGAAGACGAGCAGCACAGCCGAGGCGACGAACAAGACAATGGGAACGATCAAGATTCGTTTCCACCGCCAGGCCAGGGCTACGTCACATCCACAGCGTCGGTGTTACAAACCGTGGAGAAGCCGCCATATCAAGAGACGCGACGGATACAGATTTGCAACAGGATGAGGTCCCACCTGCAGATGAACGACCGTCAAGAGCAAGAGTCCTCACCAATTGCATTAGGAGATTGGGCACAAGAAATGGAACAAACTGATGAGATGCAGGAGGACGACGTTCAATCGTTGGCTCCCACCGACAACGAGTCGGGAGAGAACCTTGCCCATGGCGGTCAATGAGGCCGTGTCGTGTGGTCCCGGTCCAGGAAGAATGCTCCGTCGACGGCCGCTCAGTAGATGCGTAAACTCCCAGCAGCGCACAACCGATAAGATGTCACACGTCTACCGTATTGGTACAGCTAACATCAATGGTATTAGCACCTCAGTAAAGATACAAATGCTGCAAGATATGCTGCGGGCAGCGGACGTTATAAAGGCACATTTGCATGCCGTGCGTGAGTTTCCTCGGAAATGCGAAATCTTAATTAAATAATTAATCTCTGACAAATAAATAAAACCTATGGCACAGAACTGCAGCGCTATTCCGCTGATAAAACAAAATACAATTATGGCACTCTTATGTTTGATTAACAAGAGGAGGTCGAGTAGAATAGCTGGTGCGGGAAGCACGTATATTTTATTAACTGGCACACCGCCATATTTGATGTTACATAAGAACACTGCGAGTTGCAATCTTACTAGGCACTCGATTCTGTAAAGAATTTATATTTATGAAAGTAAGTAGAATTATTTAACTGTAGGCTTATACGTTGAATATATCTGATTTAACTAACTGTGTTAACTTTTTTATGTTTAGTAGACAGTCACCTCTGTACGACGTATTGACATGGCTGGCAAATTATTCTAATATTGAAATTTAGATTTTGAGTCCGCACCTATCGCAGCAGTCTTTGGAAACGATTTAAATACGAAGTCCGATTATTTGAGTCTTATTTCACCGTCAACTACGAATAACATTGCATTTACGAAAAAGCCATTGTCAAGCGTCTGATACCAAATAATTAAACGTCCACGTTCCAGATAAGCAAAGATTAATTACAATCAATCACTATCATAAATATACAATAACCAATATTTTATTTATTTATTTATTTATTTTATAACGTCCACATAGTTTTTCTGCAGGAGGTACGAAACGATGTCCCAGTTGAGTTTTACGGTTATGACGTCTATCGTTTAACAGGTTACGACAGTAGCGGTGGCACAGCCATACTGTTACGAGAAGGAATGGTGGCGGAAGATGTAGAATACTTACCACCGACCCGTGGTGTTCCCCTGACTGTAGGGGCTGTACGTTTGGTGAATGTTTACGCACCGTCTGGTTCGACCAAGAGACACGAACGCACAACATTTTACACAGAGGAAGTGTTACCGCTATTTCGAGAACGTCAGGAGAACTATATTGTCGGCGGCGCCTTCAACTGCATTCTGCGACCCCGAGGACCAACGACCACACTTCGTTCCTTTCCCGGCGTTACAGGCGCTGGTGCGGGACCTTGCACTGCATGACACCTGGGAAATGACACACGGTGACATCGTGGATATACGTACTTTACAAGCCAGTCAGCTAGTCGACTCGTCAGGCTGTATGTGTCACGTGGGCTACGCAAGGCGGCGACTGACGCCGAGGTGTGGCCTACGGCCTTTACAGACCACCAGGCTTACATCTGCACTATCGCTCTGTCACGACACAAGACATGGCGCAGCAAGCGTCCATGGAAGCTCAACGTTACCCACCTGCAAGATGAAAACTGTTTACGGGAGGTTGAAGTAACATGGTGACAATGTCAACGGCGTCAACGTTCGTACGATTCAACGCTTAAATGGTGGCTCTGCTGCGTCAAACCGGTTTTACGCAAAACGTTCACACGATATGGCCAAGATAAGTCACATTGGCCGGCCGCGGTGGTCTAGCGGTTCTAGGCGCGCAGTCCGGAACCGCGCGACTGCTACGGTCGCAGGTTCGAATCCTGCCTCGGGCATGGATGTGTGTGATGTCCTTAGGTTAGTTAGGTTTAAGTAGTTCTAAGTTCTAGGGGACTGATGACCACAGATGTTAAGTCCCATAGAGCTCAGAGCCATTTCATTTTCATAAGTCACATTGGCAACGGGCGACTTCCGAATTTTATTTCACAGCCCCACGTGAGTTGGCGAAACAACCACCGTCTGCCGACCGTCAGCAGGCTGTCCAACGTATCAGAGCACAACTGCTGCGTGTTACTGCAGTGAAGATGGAAGGAGTTAAAGTACGTGATAGGATGCTCGACGGATTACGCAACGAACGGCCGTCGTTCAACTATATACTGAGAGAAAGAAGGCAGCGGCGACGTACACTTATACGGTTTGCCGAAATGGCCGATGGATCGCGGGCCAGGGTTTTGCACGTGCTTTTGCTCACCACTACCGCAGTTTCTATGCGGAGGACCAGCTGGACAGAGCAGGACTGACAGACGTGCTTCGCGAAATGCCAGCGGATGAGCATACCACTCAAGTGGGCGGCCTTGTGGCTGAAATCACCGTAAGATGATCTGGACGCTACCCTAAAGTGTGGTGCGTTAAACAAATCCCCTGGACAGGATGGACTCCCTCTTGAGTTCTACCGCACCGTTGCTCCTCTGATGGGACCGACGTGGGTACAGATGTATAATGAACTCTTAATACCTATCTTGCGCGTTCCTACCGAGTTCACACAGGGTATCATGATACCGTTCCAAACACAAGTGGCGGTCGTAGACCGTAAGACTACCGGCCTTTGACATTATTGAATAGAGACTACAAAATCTTTGCATGTATTCTCCGTGCTCGCCTTCAAGCGGCGATAAAAGACAAAATACATTTAGATAAAACGTGTCTAGGTGGGAAGGGCAATATACACACAACGCTAGGGGCATACAGGGATGTCATAGCATTGATGTCGGCATGTCGATTACGAGGAGCCCTCGTGGCAGTGGATTTCGATCACGTTTTCGACCGAGTGGACCATGTGTTCCTCCGACGGGTCATGGAACAGATGCGAATCCCCCTCCAGTTTGTGGACACGATCATGAGGTTGACTGATGGCACAAACTCGAGAGTCTTGGTGAACGTTGTTAGCTCCGAACCTTTCACCATCCAGCGCTCAGTGCGGCAAGGTTTCCCCCTTTCGGTCATCTTATTTACAATCGCTCTAGAACCCGCACTACAAGGCCTCCGACGACGACTTGAAGGTGTCCAACTACGGATCGCATCCTTCCAATGCGGCGCATACATCGACGACGTAGTTCTTTTGGTCAAGTCAGAAGACGAAATCCAGGTGGTGCTGGAATGGCTCCAGCAGTATGGAGAGGTGCCATCAACCTACGAGAGACCCGATGTATGGAAGTGGGCAGAGGGCGGCCACCAGGGACAGCAGTGCCCATCACCAAGGTCCCCACACTCAAGTGTTTGGGAGTGGAATTCCATGGAAACGTACGACGTACAGCGGCGAATAATTATAAACGGCTATTGCGACAGATTCGCGCACTGATACGTCAACATGCACTGCGCGCCGTAGATATGTTCCAGCGCGCGCATTATGTCAACGTCCACCTGTGGCCGAAAATAAGTCACTTGGCACATATACTGTCCTTGCCCACCACGATCGCGTCAAGACTACAGTCGACCTTCGGACATTTCGTAAGTGCTGACCTCCTCTTCAAAATCCGCTACGATAGCTTCACGCTGCCACCGAGAGGAGGCGGCATCGGACTCGTAAACGAGAAGAACAGGGCGCGTGCGCTATTTCTTAGTACGATGCAACGCTATTGGAAAACCGAGCACGTCACCTCAATGGGCGCTACGATCAACGAAGTGGCTCCCCATTCACTCTGTCCACCAGTCAATGTAGGCCATATCACGGCATCGCCCGCACACCTTGGGACTTCTTCGTCGATTACAGTTACGTTCAGGACAGTTTGCCGGAGACCAGGCTACCCACAATTGAAGACATACACTCCTGGAAATGGAAAAAAGAACACATTGACACCGGTGTGTCAGACCCACCATACTTGCTCCGGACACTGCGAGAGGGCTGTACAAGCAATGATCACACGCACGGCACAGCGGACACCCAGGAACCGCGGTGTTGGCCGTCGAATGGCGCTAGCTGCGCAGCATTTGTGCACCGCCGCCGTCAGTGTCAGCCAGTTTGCCGTGGCATACGGAGCTCCATCGCAGTCTTTAACACTGATAGCATGCCGCGACAGCGTGGACGTGAACCGTATGTGCAGTTGACGGACTTTGAGCGAGGGCGTATAGTGGGCATGCGGGAGGCCGGGTGGACGTACCGCCGAATTGCTCAACACGTGGGGCGTGAGGTCTCCACAGTACATCGATGTTGTCGCCAGTGGTCGGCGGAAGGTGCACGTGCCCGTCGACCTGGGACCGGACCGCAGCGACGCACGGATGCACGCCAAGACCGTAGGATCCTATGCAGTGCCGTAGGGGACCGCACCGCCACTTCCCAGCAAATTAGGGACACTGTTGCTCCTGGGGTATCGGCGAGGACCATTCGCAACCGTCTCCATGAAGCTGGGCTACGGTCCCGCACACCGTTAGGCCGTCTTCCGCTCACGCCCCAACATCGTGCAGCCCGCCTCCAGTGGTGTCGCGACAGGCGTGAATGGAGGGACGAATGGAGACGTGTCGTCTTCAGCGATGAGAGTCGCTTCTGCCTTGGTGCCAATGATGGTCGCATGCGTGTTTGGCGCCGTGCAGGTGAGCGCCACATCAGGACTGCATACGACCGAGGCACACAGGGCCAACACCCAGCATCATGGTGTGGGAAGCGATCTCCTACATTGGCCGTACACCACTGGTGATCGTCGAGGGGACACTGAATAGTGCACGGTACATCCAAACCGTCATCGAACCCATCGTTCTACCATTCCTAGACCGGCAAGGGAACTTGCTGTTCCAACAGGACAATGCACGTCCGCATGTATCCCGTGCCACCCAACGTGCTCTAGAAGGTGTAAGTCAACTACCCTGGCCAGCAAGATCTCCGGATCTGTCCCCCATTGAGCATGTTTGGGACTGGATGAAGCGTCGTCTCACGCGGTCTGCACGTCCAGCACGAACGCTGGTCCAACTGAGGCGCCAGGTGGAAATGGCATGGCAAGCCGTTCCACAGGACTACATCCAGCATCTCTACGATCGTCTCCATGGGAGAATAGCAGCCTGCATTGCTGCGAAAGGTGGATATACACTGTACTAGTGCCGACATTGTGCATGCTCTGTTGCCTGTGTCTATGTGCCTGTGGTTCTGTCAGTGTGATCATGTGATGTATCTGACCCCAGGAATGTGTCAATAAAGTTTCCCCTTCCTGGGACAATGAATACACGGTGTTGTTATTTCAATTTCCAGGAGTGTATATCGAATCTTCCTTCAGCAACGATCTCGCAATGTAGCCGAACAGAAGTACCCTACGATACAGTGGCAGAGAATATGGAGTGTGGTCCATCTTCCCTCTTTCCCTACAAAGGTACGCGCATTGTGGTATGTAGTGGTGAACGGCAAATTTCCGAACCGTCAACGACTGCACTCTATTCATCTAGTCGACACGCCGATATGCCCTCACTGCACGGTCGTCGTCTCCGACGAGCATCGTTTGGTTTGTTGCACGGCAATCGACTGTTGGCTTCTAACGAGGGAAATGCTGGCCCTTTTACTGCGTACGTCGCACACGGCGATCAAAGCTGACGACCTACTGTTCCTGGACAAAGTATACTTTCCCACCGCCAGGACAAATGCCGTAAACTGGATAAAGGGTATGGCGACATATTATTTGTATCGCACCGATGACAAGAACGTCGTAGACTTCTGGCACGTACTGCAAGAGCAACATGTTATCTTGCGGCGACACGTGAAATATAGAACATTCTTTTCGAATTACTTGGGTTCGTTATTCACGGACCATCCTGCTAGTTGGGGTGTTCTGGGTGTTGTTGTTGTTGTGGTCTTCAGTCCTGAGACTGGTTTGATGCAGCTCTCCATGCTACTCTATCCTGTGCAAGCTTTTTCATCTCCCAGTACCTACTGCAACCTACATCCTTCTGAATCTGCTTAGTGTATTCATCTCTTGGTCTCCCTCTACGATTTTTACCATCCACGCTGCCCTCCAAAACTAAATTGGTGATCCCTTGATGCCTCAGAACATGTCCTACCAACCGATCCCTTCTTCTGGTCAAGTTGTGCCACAAACTTCTCTTCTCCCCAATCCTATTCAATACTTCCTCATTAGTTATGTGATCTATCCATTTAATCTTCAGCATTCTTCTGTAGCACCACATTTCGAAAGCTTCTATTCTCTTCTTGTCCAAACTATTTATCGTCCATGTTTCACTTCCATACATGGCTACACTCCATACGAATACTTTCAGAAATGACTTCCTGACACTTAAATCAATACTGGATGTTAACAAATTCCTCTTCTTCAGAAACGCTTTCCTTGCCATTGCCAGCCTACATTTTATATCCTCTCTACTTCGACCATCATCAGTTATTTTGCTCCCCAAATAGCAAAACTCCTTTACTACTTTAAGTGCCTCATTTCCTAATCTAATTCCCTCAGCATCACCCGACTTAATTAGACTACATTCCATTATCCTTGTTTTGCTTTTGTTGATGTTCTTCTTATATCCTCCTTTCAAGACACTGTCCATTCCATTCAACTGCTCTTCCAAGTCCTTTGCTGTCTCTGACAGAATTACAATGTCATCGGCGAACCTCAAAGTTTTTATTTCTTCTCCATGAATTTTAATACCTACTCCGAATTTTTCTTTTGTTTCCTTTACTTCTTGCTCAATATACAGATTGAACAACATCGGGGAGAGGCTACAACCCTGTCTCACTCCTTTCCCAACCACTGCTTCCCTTTCATGTCCCTCGACTCTTATAACTGCCATCTGGTTTCTGTACAAATTGTAAATAGCCTTTCGCTCCCTGTATTTTACCCCTGCCACCTTTAGAATTTGAAAGAGAGTATTCCAGTCAACATTGTCAAAAGCTTTCTCTAAGTCTACAAATGCTAGAAACGTAGGTTTGCCTTTCCTTAATCTTTCTTCTAAGATAAGTCATAAGGTCAGTATTGCCTCACGTGTTCCAGTGTTTCTACGGAATCCAAACTGATCTTCCCAGAGGTTGGCTTCTACTAGTTTTTCCATTCGTCTGTAAAGAAGTCGTGTTAGTATTTTGCAGCTGTGACTTATTAAGCTGATAGTTCGGTAATTTTCACATCTGTCAACACCTGCTTTCTTTGGGATTGGAATTATTATATTCTTCTTGAAGTCTGAGGGTATTTCGCCTGTTTCATACATCTTGCTCACCAGATGGTAGAGTTTTGTCAGGACTGGCTCTCCCACTGCCGTCAGTAGTTCCAATGGAATATTGTCTACTCCGGGGGCCTTGTTTTGACTCAGGTCTTTCAGTGCTCTGTCAAACTCTTCACGCAGTATCATATCTCCCATTTCATCTTCATCTACATCCTCTTCCATTTCCATAATATTGTCCTCAAGTACATCGCCCTTGTATAGACCCTCTATATACTCCTTCCACCTTTCTGCTTTCCCTTCTTTGCTTAGAACTGGGTTTCCATCTGAGCTCTTGATATTCATACAAGTGGTTCTCTTATCTCCAAAGGTCTCTTTAATTTTCCTGTAGGCGGTATCTATCTTATCCCTAGCGAGATAGGCCTCTACATCCTTACATTTGTCCTCTAGCCATCCCTGCTTAGCCATTTTGCACTTCCTGTCGATCTCATTTTTGAGACGTTTGTATTCCTTTTTGCCTGCTTCATTTACTGCATTTTTATATTTCCTCCTTTCATCAATTAAATTCAATATTTCTTCTGTTACCCAAGGATTTCTACTAGCCCTCGTCTTTTTACCTACTTGATCCTCTGCTGCCTTCACTACTTCCTCCCTCAAAGCTACCCATTCTTCTTCTACTGTATTTCTTTCCCCCATTCCTGTCAATTGCTCCCTTATGCTCTCCCTGAATCTCTGTACAACCTCTAGTTCTTTTAGTTTATCCAGGTCCCATCTCCTTAAATTCCCACCTTTTTGCAGTTTCTTCAGTTTTAATCTACAGGTCATAACCAATAGATTGTGGTCAGAGTCCACATCTGCCCCTGGAAATGTCTTACAGTTTATTACCTGGTTCCTAAATCTCTGTCTTACCATTATATAATCTATCTGATACCTTTTAGTATCTCCAGGGTTCTTCCATGTATATAACCTTCTTTCATGATTCTTAAACCAAGTGTTAGTTATGATTATGTTGTGCTCTGTGCAAAATTCTACCAGGCGGCTTCCTCTTTCATTTCTGTCCCCCAATCCATATTCACCTACTATGTTTCCTTCTCTCCCTTTTCCTACACTCGAATTCCAGTCACCCATGACTATTAAATTTTCGACTCCCTTCACAATCTGAATAATTTCTTTTATTTCATCATACATTTCTTCAATTTCTTCGTCATCTGCAGAGCTAGTTGGCATATAAACTTGTACTACTGTAGTAGGTGTGGGCTTCGTATCTATCTTGGCCACAATAATGCGTTCACTATGCTGTTTGTAGTAGCTTACCCGCATTCCTATTTTCCTACTCATGATTAAACCTACTCCTGCATTACCCCTATTTGATTTTGTGTTTATAACCCTGTAGTCACCTGACCAGAAGTCTTGTTCCTCCTGCCACCGAACTTCACTAATTCCCACTATATCTAACTTCAACCTATCCATTTCCCTTTTTAAATTTTCTAACCTACCTGCCCGATTAAGGGATCTGACATTCCACGCTCCGATCCGTAGAACGCCAGTTTTCTTTCTCCTGATAGCGACATCCTCTTGAGTAGTCCCCGCCCGGAGATCCGAATGGGGGACTATTTTACCTGCGGAGTATTTTACCCAAGAGGACGCCATCATCATGTAATCATACAGTAAAGCTGCATGCCCTCGGGAAAAATTACGGCTGTAGTTTCCCCTTGCTTTCAGCCGTTCGCAGTACCAGCACAGCAAGGCCGTTTTGGTTATTGTTACAAGGCCACATCAGTCAATCATCCAGACTGTTGCCCTTACAACTACTGAAAAGGCTGCTGCCCCTCTTCAGGAACCACACGTTTGTCTGGCCTCTCAACAGATACCCCTCCGTTGTGGTTGCACCTACGGTACGGCTATCTGTATCGCTGAGGCACGCAAGCCTCCCCACCAACTTCAAGGTCCATGGTTCATGGGTATGAGAAGTGAAATGAGGAGATAGCTCAACGTTATTCATTAACAAAACACAAAAGCTTTGAAATAGCCAGTTACTCTAAGACCACTACAGAAAACTTTTCTTGCTTCTTGTAGTGCCCAGCTCAGCTCAGTATCAACATAACCGCTCGCTCAAGGCTTCAGGTCAGACTGTTAGCGACTAAGGTATCCAGACAGGACTCACTACCCGCCTTCGCGTTTCCAATTCTGCCACTATCTCACTCGTACCTTCCAAACTCCACAGAGGTTCCCTGGTGCACCTTGCTGACCCAGCACTTCTTGGAAGACGTGGCTTAACCACAGCCAGGGTACTGTTCTTTGGTTCGACACACAGTTTTCGTCTGTCAGAATTTCGAAACTTCGCACAACCTGGCTACTGGACGACACATTAATTCTGGAAACAGTTGGCTTGGCTGTGACTCCACGCCATCCTTTTTTATATTAGTACTAGCAGAGCGAGATATACACGATAGTTCCTCTGAAATGTGAAATGAGTGATTGCTGCTTCTGTTTACCGGTAACCCTCTCATATCTGCACACTACCAGGAGCCACCAGCTAACAAGAAACGGACTTTGCTGGAGCTTTATGCAATGAGCGGAAGTCGTGCATACTTTTACAACTACCCGAAAATACCGCAAGCCATTTCACCGAATACTCGTAAGTACAAGGCCCCCGCGGGAGACACTAAGAAGCTTGCATTTTCTGCCGATCTGTGGCTCCATAACTCGAAAGATTAGCCAGCTGCTAAAGAGGCATAAAATCTGTTTAGTCTTCAGGCCTCCAACAAAAATTTGACCATTCATTTGCCCTGTGAAAGATTATGTAGGCCTCATAAATCAGGAACCTACAAAATACGATGTTGTTCTTTCTGTTGTTTTTATGGTCTCCTGTCCGACGGCTGGTTTGCTGCAGCTCTACATGCTTTCTAACGTCTGCAAACCACTTCAACTCCGAATAACTACCGCAGCCTACATTGTTATGAACCTGTTTACTGAATTTATCTCTTGGTCTCCAACAATTTTTACCCTTCACCTCCACCCCCCCTTTCACACTTCCCTCCAATACTAAATTGGTTACATCTCAGAATCTGTCCCATCAGTCTACCTCCTCGATTAGTCGTTATGCCACAAATTTCTTCTCTTCAAAATTCTGTTCTGTACCTCCTCCCTGGCTACATGATCTACCGACCTGGTATTCAGAATTCTTTTTTAGCACCACATTTCAAAAACTTTTATTATCTTCTTGTCAGAACTGTTCATCGTCCTTATTCCACTTCCATACAAGGCTATACTCCATACACATACCTTAGAAAGGACTTCCTAACACTTAAAGGTATATTCGATACTAACAAATTTCTCTTCTTCAGACAAGCTTTTTGTGTCATTGCCATTTTACATTTTATATCCTCTGTGTTTCGGCTATCATAAATTATTTTACTGCCCACATAGCAAAACTCGTCTCCTCTTGTTAGTGTCTCATTTTCTAATCTACACTCCTGGAAATTGAAATAAGAACACCGTGAATTCATTGCCCCAGGAAGGGGAAACTTTATTGACACATTCCTGGGGTCAGATACATTACATGATCACACTGACAGAACCACAGGCACATAGACACAGGCAACAGAGCATGCATACAGCAATGCAGGCTGCTATTCTCCCATGGAGACGATCGTAGAGATGCTGGATGTAGTCCTGTGGAACGGCTTGCCATGCCATTTCCACCTGGCGCCTCAGTTGGACCAGCGTTCGTGCTGGACGTGCAGACCGCGTGAGACGACGCTTCATCCAGTCCCAAACATGCTCAATGGGGGACAGATCCGGAGATCTTGCTGGCCAGGGTAGTTGACTTATACCTTCTAGAGCACGTTGGGTGGCACGGGATACATGCGGACGTGCATTGTCCTGTTGGAACAGCAAGTTCCCTTGCCGGTCTAGGAATGGTAGAACGATGGGTTCGATGACGGTTTGGATGTACCGTGCACTATTCAGTGTCCCCTCGACGATCACCAATGGTGTACGGCCAATGTAGGAGATCGCTCCCCACACCATGATGCCGGGTGTTGGCCGTGTGTGCCTCGGTCGTATGCAGTCCTGATTGTGGCGCTCACCTGCACGGCGCCAAACACGCATGCGACCATCATTGGCACCAAGGCAGAAGCGACTCTCATCGCTGAAGAAGACACGTCTCCATTCGTCCCTCCATTCACGCCTGTCGCGACACCACTGGAGACGGGCTGCACGATGTTGGGGCTTGAGCGGAAGACGGCCTAACGGTGTGCGGGACCGTAGCCCAGCTTCATGGAGACGGTTGCGAATGGTCCTCGCCGATACCCCAGGAGCAACAGTGTCCCTAATTTGCTGGGAAGTGGCGGTGCGGTCCCCTACGCCACTGCATAGGATCCTACGGTCTTGGCGTGCATCCGTGCGTCGCTGCGGTCCGGTCCCAGGTCGACGGGCACGTGCACCTACCGCCGACCACTGGCGACAACATCGATGTACTGTGGAGACCTCACGCCCCACGTGTTGAGCAATTCGGCGGTACGTCCACCCGGCCTCCCGCATGCCCACTATACGCCCTCGCTCAAAGTCCGTCAACTACACATACGGTTCACGTCCACGCTGTCGCGGCATGCTACCAGTGTTAAAGACTGCGATGGAGCTCCGTATGCCACGGCAAACTGGCTGACACTGACGGCGGCGGTGCACAAATGCTGCGCAGCTAGCGCCATTCGACGGCCAACACCGCGGTTCCTGGTGTGTCCGCTGTGCCGTGCGTGTGATCATTGCTTGTACAGCCCTCTCGCAGTGTCCGGAGCAAGTATGGTGGGTTTGACACACCGGTGTCAATGTGTTCTTTTTTCCATTTCCAGGAGTGTAGTTCACTCAGCATCAGCTTATTCAGTTCGACTAAATTCCATTACCATTGTCTTGCATTTGTTGATGTTCGTCTATAGCTTCTTTTCAAGACTGTCAATTTTATTCAACTGCTTTTCCAAGTCATTTGTTGTCTCTGTCAGATTTACAACGTCATCGGCAAACCTCAACGTTTTTATATCTTCTCCCTGAACTTCAACACCTTCTTCATATTTTTCTTGGTTTCAACTGCTGATTGCTCTATGTACAGTTTCAATAACATCGGGCATAAGCTACAACCCTGTCTCATTCCCTTCTCAGCCACTGCTTCCCTTTCATAACCCTAGACTTCTAAACTGTCATGTGGTTTGTGTACGTAGATCACCTAAAACTTGTAACGCAGATATTGCGGAAATCGAAAGTGCTACTGATGTGCGATTTTCACAGAATGTACTGGTAATCAGGGGCTTGTATTGAAAGCCAATTTACCGGTTGTAGTAATAAGTAGAAAGCTTATTTTTGTGCAAACATTCAATTTTTTAAATGGAACAATGCCTGTTCACATTAACGCATTGAAAGTAGGCTAAATTAAGATGTCAGTGGTGTTCGTCGCAGGATTCTAGTGCGTTTACGAGACACCGTATTTTGAAAAGTTTCCACCTCGACACTTGTTTGGGTATTCAACCGGCGTGGTTGCTAGGTACGATGCTGTTACGTTTGTTTACAGTGTGCTTGTGTGTTCCTGAGTGTACTGAGACTTGCTGGTCACTTAGTCTGTGTCAATCCAAGCAGTAGGTCATGAGTGGATGGTGAGATTTACCAATGTAGAAAAACAAGACATGCTCATTGTGTATGGATGTGGTAGGAAGAATGCAGTTCGTTCTTGTTCGGCAAGATATCCGAACAGATATCAATCATCTCGTAAATTATTTATCAACCTCCTCAACCAGTTACTTGAAAGTGGTAGTGCAACGCCTAGACAACGTGAGGGAAGGAAACAAGTGACGACAAAAGAGGCGGAAATTAATGTTCTTCCTACTGTTGCAGCTGATCCACACGTTAGCCACAGCGCAACTCCACGAGAAAGTGGCATGAGTCGCGTTCTCCATCGATATAGGTTCCATTCCTCCATCACGAGCTGCATGGAAATGGTTATGAGAATTGTGTTAACTTCTGTACATTGGCATTAAGACAGCATACTCCAGATGTCTTATGTATCTTGTTTAGTGATTAAGCCACTGTTTAGTGATGAAGCCACATTTACCAGTCATGGCCAGGTACACCGCCGAAACTTGCGCTATTGGCCTGTTAACAGTCGGCGTTGGCCTGTTAACAGTCGGCGTTGGCTTCATCTGGTGGAACGTCATCGGCTGTGGGTGTGGGGTAGTGAATCAACAGCTCACAGATCCGTTTTCCATAGACGGAACACCGAACGCGCACAAGTATAGCAGCCTCCTAACAGACCATCTTCCACGGCTGCAGACTAGGAGGAACCTGTGGTACCAACATGTCCATCCCACATCGAAGTTCTACAGCATGTCTTCAGGTATTGTTTCCTAATCGTTCGATCGGGCGCACATAACTAGTGTATGCACTTGGGTTCTTCTTTAGTGTGTGCTTCCACAGGTATTGCACAGGTGTCGGTGCGAAAACTTGAGATCGACTTGCATAGATTCCTGCAACAACCACCACTATTCCAGTTTACCCTACTTTTCGTGTGTTAACGTTAATAGCTATTGTTCCATTTAAAAAAGTGTTTGTTTGCACAAGAAATACACTTTCTAATTATTATTGCAATTTGTTGGTCGCCTAACAATAAGAGCCCCTACCTATCAATCCATTTTGTGAAATCGCACATCAATAGCACTTTCCATTTCCGCAATATATGCGGTGCGAATTTTCAGTGATTTACAGTATATATACACTACTGGCCATTAAAATTGCTACACCACGAAGATGACGTGCTACAGACGCGAAATTTAACCGACAGGAAGAAGATGCTGTGATATGCAAATAATTAGCTTTTCAGAGCATTCATTCAGACAACGTTGGCGCCGGTGGCGACACCTACAACGTGCTCACATGAGGAAAGTTTCCAACCGATTTCTCATACACAAACAGCTGTTGACCGGCGTTGCCTGGTGAAACGTTTTTGTGATGCCTCGTGTAAGGAGGAGAAATGCCTACTATCACGTGTTTCGATTTTGATAAAGGTCGCGTCCGCAGCTTGTGGTCGTGCGGTAGCGTTCTCGCTTCCCACGCCCGGGTTCCCGGGTTCGATTCCCGGCGGGGTCAGGGATTTTCTCTGCCTCGTGATGACTGGGTGTTGTCTGATGTCCTTAGGTTAGTTACGTTTAAGTAGTTCTAAGTTCTAGGGGACTGATGACAATAGATGTTAAGTCCCATAGTGCCCAGAGCCCTTGATAAAGGTCGCATTGTAGCCTACCGCGATTGCGGTTTATGATATCGCGAAATTGCTGCTCGCGTTAGTCGAGATCGAATGACTGTTAGCAGAATATGTAATCGGTGGGTTCAGGAGGGTAATACGGAACGCCGTGTTGGATCCCAACGGTCTCGTATCACTTGCAGTCGAGATGACAGGCATCAAATCCGCATGGCTGTAACGGATCGTGCAGCCACGTCTCAATCCCTGAGTCAACAGATGGGGACGTTTGCAAGACAGCAACCACCTGCATGAACAGTTCGACGACATTTGCAGCAGCATGGACTATCAGCTCGGAGACCATGGCTGCGCTTATCCTTGACTCTGCATCACAGACAGCAGCGCCCGCGATGGTGTACTCAACGACGAACCTGGGTGCACGAATGGCAAAACGTCATTTTTTCGGATGAATCCAGGTCCTGTTTACAGCATCATGATGGTCGCATCTGTGTTTGGCGACATCGCGATGAACGCACATTGGAAGCGTGAATACGTCATCGCCATACTGGCGTATCACCCGGCGTGATGGTACGGAGTGCCATTGGTTACACGTCTCGTTTACCTCTTGTTCGCATTGACGGCACTTTGAACAGTGGAGGTTAAATTTCAGATGTGTTACGACCCGTGGTTCCACCATTCATTCGATCCCTGCGAAACCCTACATTTCAGCAGGATAATACACGACCGCATGTTGCAGGTCCTGTACGGGCCTTTCTGGATACAGAAAATGTTCGACCGCTGCCTGGCCAGCACATTCTCCAGCTCTCTCACCAATTGAAAACGTCTGGTGAATGGTGGCCGAGCAACTGGGTCGTCACAATACGCCAGTCACTACTCTTGATGAATTGTGGTATTGTGTTGAAGCTGCATGGGCAGCTGTACCTGTACACGCCATCCAAGCTCTGTTTGACTCAATGCCCAGGCGTATTACGGTCAGAGGTGGTTGTTCTGGGTACTGATTTCTCAGGATCTATGCACCCAAATTGCGTGAAAATGTAATCACATGTCAGTTCTAGTATAATATATTTGTCCAATGAATACCCGTTTATCATCTGCATTTCTTATTGGTGCTGCAATTTTAATGGCCAGTAGTGTATATATATGACTTTTCGCTGTCCGTATTTTACCAACGCTACGTTCACAGTTTCAAATAGGGCATGCCAGTCGATATTATCAAAAGCTTTCTGCAAATTTCGAAAAGCTATGATCGTAGATTTGCCTTTTCGTAAGCTACTTTCCAAGACGAGTCGTAGGATCAGTACTGCTTAGCAAGTTCTTACATTCCTCGGGAATCCAAACTCATCTTCCTCGAGGTTGGCTTCTAAGAGTTTTCCATTCTTCTATAAGTGAAGCGTGTTAATATTTTGCAGCCAAGGTTTATTAAGCCGGCAGTTCGATAATTTTCTCACCTGTCAGCACCTACTTTCTTTGGAATTGAAATTACTACATTCTTCTTGGTGTCTGATGGTGTTTCGCCTGTCTGGTCTTGCATACCAGATGGAATAGTTTTGTTTTGGCTAGCTCTCCCAAGGATATAAGTATTTCTGCTTCAAGAACCTTGTTTCTTTCGTCTTTCAGCACTCTGTCAAGTTCCTCCCGCAATATCGCATCCCCTATCCGACCTACATCTACGCTTTCTTATCTATCTACAATATTGCCTTCAAGTACATTTATTTCCCTTGTACAGCCCCTCTATATACTCCTTCCACCTTTAAGCTTTTCTTTTTTTGCCTAGCTCTGAAGCTCTTGATATTCATACTACTGCTTTCGTTTTCTCTAACTGTATCTTTAATTTTCCCATACGTGGTACCTATATTCCCCCAGTTATATATGTTTCTAACCCATTACATACGTCCTCTAGCCACTCCTGCTTAGCCATGATCCATTTCCTGTCAGTCTCATTTTTTAGACATTTGTATTACCTTTTGTGTTCTTCATTATCTGAACTTTTATGTTTTCTCCCTTCATCAGTTGAATTTGACATCCCCTGCGATATTCGAGGATTTCTTCCAAGGTTTATCTCTTTAGTTATTTGATCCTTTGTTGCCTTCGCTATTTCGCCTCTCAAAGTTACCCATGCGTCCTCTATTGTATTCCTTTCCCTTCTTTCAGTAAATCGTTGCTAAAGACTCCATCTGTAACTCTTCAACAATCTCTGGTTCTTTCAATTTATCCAGGTTCAATCTCCTTAATATCTTAATTTACAAATCACAACCAATAAATTGTGATCAGTGTCCATACCTGAGCCTACAAATGCCTTACAGTTTAAGATTTGGTTCCACAGTCTGTGACTTATCGTTATATAATCAATCTTAAACCTTCTGGTCTCTTTCGCATATATAACCGTGTTTCGTGATTCTTCAGCCAAGCGTTACTATTATTATATTATCTCTGTCCAAAATTGTACCAGGCGGCTTCCTTTTTCATTCCTTCCCCGTTTCATATCCACCTAGTATATATTTTTCCTTCTCTTCCTTTCCGTACTATCGAATTCCAGTCCTTCATAACAATTAAATTTTCCTCTCTCTTATCTATGTCAATAATTTCTCTTATCTCATCATAAAATTTCTCAATCTCTTCATCATCTGTGCAGCAAGTGTCATGTAGGAGGGGACAAGTTTATACCGGGGAAACTGTGCGTATCACTGAACAGTGCTTTATAGAATACGAGAAATGCTTCGCGAGACATCAGCGGTAGCAGAATATGCGATGCAAAAAGAATATCGAATTGCATTGGACGAGAGATCTCTTATTAAGTGGACAAATGGATAGTGTAATAAAAGAAACAATGGCGATAAAAATGTCTGACAACATCTTTATTAAAGATGGCGGCCTGCAGCTAAGCAGAGCTTGGGACTCGGCAAACGAAAAGTTGGAGAGGACGCGCAAGAAAAATATTACCTTACACAACACTGGTCTGAGCACCAGTGACGTCACAGCACCATACGGAACGATGCAGCAGTCACACTTGACAATGGCAGAGGAGCATGCAACACTGTCTAAGTGTTTTATGCTGTTGAGTTGCTCTCTAACCAGCAGTCCATACGAGCAAACCAATTGTGAAGTTACCTGATATACACTCCTGGAAATGGAAAAAAGAACACATTGACACCGGTGTGTCAGACCCACCATACTTGCTCCGGGCACTGCGAGAGGGCTGTACAAGCAATGATCACACGCACGGCACAGCGGACACACCAGGAACCGCGGTGTTGGCCGTCGAATGGCGCTAGCTGCGCAGCATTTGTGCACCGCCGCCGTCAGTGTCAGCCAGTTTGCCGTGGCATACGGAGCTCCATCGCAGTCTTTAACACTGGTAGCATGCCGCGACAGCGTGGACGTGAATCGTATGTGCAGTTGACGGACTTTGAGCGAGGGCGTATAGTGGGCATGAGGGAGGCCGGGTGGACGTACCGCCGAATTGCTCAACACGTGGGGCGTGAGGTCTCCACAGTACATCGATGTTGTCGCCAGTGGTCGGCGGAAGGTGCACGTGCCCGTCGACCTGGGACCGGACCGCAGCGACGCACGGATGCACACCAAGACCGTAGGATCCTACGCAGTGCCGTAGGGGACCGCACCGCCACTTCCCAGCAAATTAGGGACACTGTTGCTCCTGGGGTATCGGCGAGGACCATTCGCAACCGTCTCCACGAAGCTCGGCTACGGTCCCGCACACCGTTAGGCCGTCTTCCGCTCACGCCCCAACATCGTGCAGCCCGCCTCCAGTGGTGTCGCGACAGGCGTGAATGGAGGGACGAATGGAGACGTGTCGTCTTCAGCGATGAGAGTCGCTTCTGCCTTGGTGCCAATGATGGCCGTATGCGTGTTTGGCGCCGTGCAGGTGAGCGCCACAATCAGGACTGCATACGACCGAGGCACACAGGGCCAACACCCGGCATCATGGTGTGGGGAGCGATCTCCTACACTGGCCGTACACCACTGGTGATCGTCGAGGGGACACTGAATAGTGCACGGTACATCCAAACCGTCATCGAACCCATCGTTCTACCATTCCTAGACCGGCAAGGGAACTTGCTGTTCCAACAGGACAATGCACGTCCGCATGTATCCCGTGCCACCCAACGTGCTCTAGAAGGTGTAAGTCAACTACCCTGGCCAGCAAGATCTCCGGATCTGTCCCCCATAGAGCATGTTTGGGACTGGATGAAGCGTCGTCTCACGCGGTCTGCGCGTCCAGCACGAACGCTGGTCCAACTGAGGCGCCAGGTGGAAATGGCATGGCAAGCCGTTCCACAGGACTACATCCAGCATCTCTACGATCGTCTCCATGGGAGAATAGGAGCCTGCATTGCTGCGAAAGGTGGATATACACTGTACTAGAGCCGACATTGTGCATGCTCTGTTGCCTGTGTCTATGTGCCTGTGGTTCTGTCAGTGTGATCATGTGATGTATCTGACCCCAGGAATGTGTCAATAAAGTTTCCCCTTCCTGGGACAATGAATTCACGGTGTTCTTATTTCAATTTCCAGTAGTGTAGCTCGTGACTTAGGTAAATCGGCTACACATTGTTCTGTTTAATAAGTAGTCTAGAGTCAAGCTGTGCATGTCTCCTTCCATGCCCAGTAGCTAACTCACTACCAATAAGAATCTGTATCTGTGGTCCTGCAGTGAAGTGGTCTACGCATTGAATACAATTGCTAATTAATAACGTACACAGAAATATAAAATAAAAGATAAATGAATAAATTAATAAAAAGGTTTCTCTTCTAACGTCTGTAATTGATGTAGGTGACAGAATTATGTTGAACGGTTTTTACCCAAGAAGGGACATTAAAAAAATAGAATGTGTTTCTACGATGGTGAAGTATAATATAGACTGAAACATTCTTCTAAAATGAAGTAGTTATGTTGAGAGCGCTACAAGAATAATACCAAAATCCCCTAACTAAATAATCATAATTATTCACCAACTCAAAACAGAACTTAGATTGTTAAATTACAAATTAATACACGTACTGTAATGCACTCAGAAAAAGAGTATCAAAGAGGCTCTTCACCTCTCAAAATCAATCAACTACACGATCGAATAACTCACTTTACCTCAGGCAGTCCTACCTTCTTCAAGAATTCGACATAAATTCTAGAATTGCTCCCTTGATTGAACCACTAGAAAAGTCTCCATTTCCACTTGATTTCAGAAGGGTTCCACTATGGTGCAACGTTCACTGGCTAAAAGCCATCCCCACTAAAAATATATCGTTCTTGTCTTCTACAGACATGATTTGACTCAACTTTACCACTTTCTCGACTAAACTAATATATTTCAACAATATTTAGATAAAAAAGTTACAAACAATCGATGACACTCAGATCATTTGCAATAAAATTACAAATAATGCTTTGTTCAGTAATAGATTATTCAGCATTCTCACGCCAGTGCGCTCACTTTAAATGACAATAGATTTCTCTAAATATTGTTTAACGAATTATCTATCCCTTCTTGACAGAACCCTCTGTTGGTTCCCTTTTGTACTGTAGCGTCATTTAACATATGTGATTGACCAGTTCTTAAATTAGCACGATTTTGTGAAAGCAATTGTAATTAATACTGAAATACAGTTACCAGCAAAATGGCAAAATACTCCTAAGTAAATACATGTGAATGAGCAAAATTGAGATATTCGTGCTGCATTCATTTGCCGTGTTGGTGCGGAGAATTCGATATTCTGTCAAATATTTGGATGATGAAAAGATATAAAAAACGTAATAAATCAAGAAATAAAATAGATATAGATACGCAGCTTTTAGGAATGATAGCTATAGTGCAATTCCATCATCTGAGATATTTATAAACGCAGGCTTACGCGGCCATTGTCACAATCAATAAAACTTTTATGGGTTTGTGACCGCATTGTCTACATCTGCATCTACATTTATACTCCGCAAGCCACCCAACTGTGTGTGGCGGAGGGCACTTTACGTGCCACTGTCATTACCTCAATTTCCTGTTCCAGTCGCGAATGGTTCGCGGGAAGAACGACTGCTGAAAAGCCTCCGAGCGCGCTCGAATCTCTCTAATTTTACATTCGTGATCTCCTTGGGAGGTATAAGTAGGGGGAAGCAATATATTCGATACCTCATCCAGAAACGCACTCTCTCGAAACCCGGACAGCAAGCTACACCGCGATGCAGAGCGCCTCTCTTGCAGAGTCTGCCACTTGAGGTTGCTAAACATCTCCGTAACGCTATCACGTTTACCAAATAACCCTGCAACGAAACGAGCCGCTCTTCTTTGGAACTTCTCTATCTCCTCTGCCAACCCGACCTGGTAGGCCTACAGATCCCACACTGATGAGCAATACTCAAGTATAGGTCGAACGAGTGTTTTGTAAGCCACCTCCTTTGTTGACGGCATAGATTTTCTAAGGACTCTCCCAATGAATTGAAAGGTGGCTACACTGTGCCACTGCGCCAGAGATTGCGCCAAAGAGTACTATTAAGCCGCCTCCACAGTGCGTGTTAAGAGTTCATGGCAGTCAGTGCTTGTTGGGAGTTCGTGGCAGTCAGTGGTTGTCGAGAGTTCATGGCAGAGTATGTGTTAAGAGTTCGTACCGAGATGTGCTAGTGGGCACTGCTTGTCGTGAAGTCGGAGTGAGATGTGGTAGTAAAGAGTGTTGTTCCATGTTTTATGCAGTTATTTGATGGGAGAGATAGCAGATGTTATTGTAATGAGTGCATTTCGTCAATATATATGAAGGTAAAAACTACAATGTTCTTTTATTAATTGTGTGTCTGAAATAATGCGTCACTACAGGTTCAGTCAACAAAGCATCTGGCTTGTGTTCTTGTATTAGAGTGAATTCTGGTTTTCTTGCGTAATTATAGTTTTTCTAAATTTCTTTTGTCACGTCAGCATAGTTGGTATTTAAAAATTCTTGTCTTGTTGGAAAAGAACCGTGCCAGATGTGGACGTTGAGTCACACTCCCACATACAGAACAGTTACTCTTGTGCTTATTGGTTTTGTAGGTTTTATAGTTGCTGGGGACTTAATTAATTAGCTGTGGTCACGAAAATTTTCTTACATTGTTCTTTGCAGTCAGATAGCGTAATAATAATAGTCAGGGCCAACCGATTACGAGACACAGCGTAATCGGACATACAGCTACTACTAAAAATCATTTTCAATCATTATATATATTAATTAAGCCACCATGCACGTGGCGACCGCTGCTTCGGATCGTCCCTTGGATTCTTCTGATTGTGAAAATTGTAGACTGTAGTATTGTTGTAGTAATTTGTAGTTAGTAATTGTAGTCTATTTTGTATGTGTAGATTTGGTAATTGTCATTCTTCTAATGGTATTTTTTTTCTCAGAATTAAATTTGTTGTCTTGTCAACGGGTTTGACAATTTAGTGCAATTATTTCAATTGTTCGATTGATCGTGTTTGAGGGAGTCATTGCATTTGAATAGTATTGTTGGAGATAAGGAGTCAATGTGTGTGATTTTCGTACAGTGACGAATCTTTCGTATATTTTGTAAATGATTACGCGATCTATGAAAAAGGCAAAAATGATGAATAGTGAGAATGACGGAATTGTTGACATGGCGAACTCGCCAACAGAGGAAAACAGTATGATGGATAATGAAGTGGAAAACAATGTAATAAGTCGGGAAAATAGTCCGGAACCATTTCAAAATTTTTCTCAATCAGAAAATTCACAGAATCTGAGATTAACGACAGAAGATTCTGAAATAGTATCGAACACAGATAGCCTTACAGCTGTGACGAAGGAAGTTAGTTTTGCGGGAGATGTTAAGGGCGAAAAGAATTCTGAACAATTTAATATGGAGCAGTTGATGGGTGCAATATTAAATCTGGGATCACAAATGGGAACAATGGTAACACAGATGGGAACTTTACGATCTGAATTAAAAACTGATATGGGAACAATGGAAACACGGTTTGGATCTGAATTAAAAACAGAGATTGGAACAATTAAAACGGAAATGGGAACTTTGGAAACACGGATAGATTCACGAATAGGGACATGTTTCAAAAATATGAAAGATGAATTAAAGAAAGAAATCAGGGAAGAAGTACAACCGATTCTGAATTCTCACAATAATAGATTAATTGCAGTACAAATCAGACAAAGGGAACAGGATAGAGAACAGGAAGAAAGAGATCGCGTGATAGTACAAAAATTTTCAGAGTTAAATTTACAACGTGCAAACGATAAGAAAGAAATATTTGAAAGAATCGAGGAATCCGTACCAAATGACAGAATAAATAATCTAACACGACAATATGAACAGTTAACTACCAAATGTGTCAATACTGAAAGCCGAGTCGCGACACTTACGGAAGATGTAAACAAACAGAAAGAAAAAATAGGTGACTTATCGGAAAGAGTTGAGGAAATTTCAGATAAATTGACAAATCTTAGTTTACATGGGGACAGAGATTCAGATGATACAGCTCCATTGCCATTTGCAGAAACCGAAGAATACCAGAACATAAATAAGCATGTTGAAAATCAGGGAAAATTTAATGAACGTGTGAAAAGGGAATTTGAGGCATTACGGAAGCAAGTCAAACAAATTGAAGGCGAAATAGTAGGAAAGGACAGTAGAAGGAACTTGGAATCACAGACAGCAGAAGGCTTTGAAGAAAATAATTTATTTCATTTACGAGATGCAAAAAGAGAGCGCCAGGCGCGCGAACTTTACAATAATCAACATTGGGACTGGCACAGACGCGGTAGGTCTTTGTCGCCACGAGGCGAAAACTTTGACTATAAACACTTTTTGACTGTCCGAAAATTTAAGATCTTCCGCAATTCTAAGAATGACATACATCCATGTGCATGGTTAGATCAATTTACGTACGCACTTCCGCCAAAGTTGTCATTAAGTCACAAACTAGAAATTATGTGCAGCTATTAATGTCCTCAGGGGATTCACTACTCTGAAGTGAATATGTGCCGCAGCGAGCATTGGGGCCCCGAGCTGTAGTGGTGCTATTTCCCTTTTAGTTTTCTGTACCGCTGCCTACTCTTTTACTATTCTTTGCATCTGTCAAACCAACTCTTCGACTATCAATCTATCTAGAGAGTAAGTAAACAATAACCGGATTTGACTATTTACCTAAATGAGATTTCGAAAATTACTGTTCTAACCTATTAATGTCCTCAGGGGATTCACTACTCTAAGTGAATATGTGCCGTAGCGAGCATAGGGCCCCGAGCTGTAGTGGTGCTATTTCTCTTTTAGTTTCCTGTACCGCTGCCTACTCTTTTACTATTCTTTGCATCTGTCAAACCAACTCTTCGACTATCAATCTATCTAGTGAGTAAGTAAACAATAACCGGATTTGACTAATTGTACCCAAAAGTGACTTTGGAAATTACCGATTGGACTTAATGTACCTACTGCAGCATTCATTCATAGTCTAAACGAAATGTTACCTGTTTATCTTCGTGACAACATCACTTCTTATGTTGACGACATTCTTATTGCTAAATGTTCTTGGAGTGAGCATAACAAAATTTTGGACTCATTATTACGTATTTTTGCGAGAGTTGGCATCACAGTGAACTTAGAAAAATCTGAATTTGGTCGTTCTCAGGTGAAATTTCTCGGTCGCATTATTTCTACAGAAGGTATTCTTCCTGATCCAGAAAAATTAGATGCTATTCGTAATTATGCTGTTCCTACTACAAAACGTGATGTTCGTAGTTTCCTTGGTGTCTGTAATTTTCTTCGACGCTTTGTTAGATTGGACGATTTGTCCACACCTCGTTTATGTGAACTATCTGGAAAGAAATCTAATTGGTGTTGGGATGAGGAAGCTCAGTCAGAATTTGAACAGCTTCGTGATGCTTTAGTTGCTGCTCCACTTCTTTCACATTCGGATTTATCTAAAGAATTTTGTTTGGCGACGGACTCATCATACAAAGGCCTAGGTGCACATTTATTTCAAGAGATAGAAGAAAACGGCGTTGTAGTACAGAAAACTATTGCATTTGGAAGTCGTGTTCTCTCTAAATCAGAAAAGAACTATTCGATTACGGAACTTGAAGCTTTGGCTGTTGTTTGGGCTTTCACAAAATTTCGCACATTTTTGTTTGGCAGACATACTAAGGTGTACACCGATCATCGAGCTCTGGAATTTCTTATGTCAACAAATTTAACTCATGGCAGATTGTCACGATGGGCGTTCTACCTACAGGAATTTGACTTTAGTATTGTTTACATACAGGGTTCTTCTAATATTGTTGCTGATGCTTTATCACGTGCACCTATGGGTTTGAAACAAAGTGCTGAAGAGGACTGCAAGGAAAACAATTTTTGTTTGATGTATATTCAAGGTGTTGCGTTTGAGAACTTTATTTCGTCTTCGCTCCAGGACATCGCTAAGGAGCAAAATAAGGATCCAATCTGGAAGGACATTAAGGAGAAGTGGAGGAGAAAGGAAAGCGTAGCGATTAGACAGCATTATTTAGTCCGCAATGACATTCTTTTTAAACGAAAATCGGTCGACAACTCTGTTTGGTTAGTTTGTATTCCTGATGAGTGGGTCAATAAATTGGTTTGGTATACGCATCTCAGTTATGCGCACTTTGGTCCCAGAAAATGCTTTCATAAATTACGAGAAAATTGTTACTTCAGTAATATGGAAAAACGTATTCGATCTGTTCTCGCCAAATGTAAATTATGTCAAATGGCTAAGCCTCCAACGATTTCTCACAGAGCACCGTTGTTTCCCGTCATTCCAGCGAAATTAAAGGAGATGGCTGCAGTCGATTTGTTTGGTCCAGTGGTTCGTTCTACTAATGGTTTTGCGTACATTTTCGTAGCAGTGGAGTTGACGTCAAAATATGTGTGTTTTACACCTTTACGCAAAGCAACAGCTCGTTCAGTATCTAACGCTTTCATCATTTTCTTAAAGAAGTCGGTCACGTTGATAAGGTTATATCAGATAATGGATCACAGTTTCGTTCTAAAATTTGGCTTCGTACTCTACAGCGTCGTAAAATTAAACCAATCTTCATTTCACTTTTTCACCCTCAATCTAACGCTTCAGAGAGATGGATGAAGGAAATCAATAAATTGTGTCGACTTTATTGTCATCAGAATCACAGAACTTGGGATCAGTATCTTCATATTTTTCAAAACATTCTGAATGAACTCCCTAATGACTCAACTTCTTTACCGCCTCTATTGATATTAAAAAATAAAGCACCGACAAATCGCATATCTGAAATCATTCCTTTTCCGCCTTCACGGAAACTGCGGCATTCTGAAGTTGTCAACCTGGCTCTGCAAAATATTGCATCTGCGGCTGCTAGAAGAGAGAAATCAGCTAGACGTCCTGGTCGTTCAAAAATCTTGTCAGTTGGTCAAAAGGTGTTAGTTAAGTCTCACCGTTTGTCTCATAAAGGAAAAGGCTTGTGTCGCAAATTTTTTCTGCTTTATAACGGTCCATATAGAATTCGCAAAATTATTCATGATAACACTGTCGAAGTAGAAACTCTTAAATTACGACGCTCTAAAGGAATACATCATATATCAAACGTTAAAATTTTTGTGGAATGACATACTTTAGAGAAACCAACAGCTACATGTAAACACGCAGAGAGTACAAGGATACCGCGCTGTGTTTTGGCGGCGGCACATACTCAAAGCAACAGTGAAGTCTGCGCGCCGCACAAGGCAGTCGTTGACCGCGAACAATTGCTTCCTACGTCACGCGCCTACAGCTGACCGAGCGCTCAGTGCGAATGCACTGACAGCCGTAAACAAACACACAGTCTAATTTCTCCGACTAAATTCAGTATAAAGCTATAGTGACTTGATGAATTCTGTTATTAACATTCAGTATTTTTCAGGATACGGTTCTATAAAATATTTAAGAACTTCAGGTAAATTCTGTGCGTGTCCGACGTTAAGACGACTTGCTATCGAGAAAATTTCAGGAAGAATGTAATTTCGAAGAAGAAAGTAATAAACTAAAAAAAGGTAACTATTAATTGAGTTCATTTTTCAGGTAACATATTTCCACTTAGGTACGTACTTTAGACGTAATTTGCTGCTCGCGATTACGTGATTCATACTTTGTGCTAATTTCATGTTCTATGAATTTACGTGTGAAGCGACGTGCTTGCGTACGTTAACTGATTTTGACAATTATTGATTAATGAACTGGGTTGTAATTTGTATATATTATGCATCGCTTGGCTGCACAGCTTTTTCACTGATGTCATATTTTTCTATTATGTGCCTGCTGTGCTTATTTATTTAAATTATAATTGTAACCTGATTTATTGTGCTGATGTGATTAGGTATGTAAGTTATACTTTGTGATTTATCTGCTTGCGCCTTCATGTTTACTTATTAAGATGACATATGAACATTTATTTGCTTATGCTGATATGATGCTAATGACCTGTTTATTACGTAAGATATATGTTTACTGCTATGCGTATGGATTACATATTTACACATTTCTGTTTTGTTGTCATAACTACTCTTCAATTTAGAGTATAGCAATGCTGATGTACAGTGTATAAACATAGAGTTTAGGTCACACTACTGTATTAATTATAGATTGTTCGCTTGGCAGAGCCTCGTTGTAGGAATTGTGCTGCATCCACTTGTTGACATTCTGTTCTCTACTGGTATATTTACTCGCTATTGCTTGTTTTGCTTACGCTCAGTGCCTTATATTTTTAAGATAAGAAAATTCACTGCTATAATTCGACGAACGACATTAGTACAAGAAAGTCATTGAAGTCACATGAGCTAAAGTTTTATGGAAGCTGTATAAATTTATGCCAATAGGAAGGAAGCTAACGACATGACAGACCGAAAATAGGTTTAGACCATTGACAGTATTACACTGCATTTTCGTGAGCAATTGAAATAGGAAGTGACACTTGACACAAGAAATACTCCACATGTTTGCTTCTGCTATGATTCTTGAAGTGGTGTACACACTGTGAAATATTATGATCATTCACACTCCGTAATCGTACTTAATTACTGAGAGTTATTCGAACTAAGTCTGTTAGAGGTCAGGTACGCATTTCTTTTATTTAATGATGGACAAGGAACCAAAATGTATTTTATAATTTATAATGAGTAGAAAATTTGGGTTAGATGGATTACACAGAGGTTGTGTGTGGACACTGTGTCTTCGGATTGTATGGGATGCTGAATTGAAGTTGCATTAGGATTTTATCTGTACTTGTTCGAGGAGACTGACTAGAGGAAAGAATTGTGTTGGAAGTGAGATGATATTGGCATTAAGGTACACATTTATCGACGTATTATTGAGGTATAGAGATTATATGAAGTTGATGATTATTGGAGTTTTTGTGGACAAGAGGTAAGGTAAATGATATTGATGATAAGAGTTATATGTATCGACATATTGAAGAAGTATTAGTGACGTATTGAGATTATGTGATGCTGATGATTATTGGAGTTTTGGTGGATAAGAGGTAAAGTAAGTGAGGAGCATATTTTTTTTGTTGGTCTTATGGAACAAGGAGGATGAAGAGAGCAGACTAGAACACTAAAATAGAAGGAAGATAGTCTATACACACACTTTGTTAAATCACTAAGCAGTATATACTTTTTTTTGGAGAGAGGAAGTAATTGCATATCTTGGCTCACTGACAGTTGTTCAACAACAGTACATTTTGATCTGGCTTGGCAAACATTGGTCTTGACATGATGACTATGACGTTGACTAACTATTATTGACTGTTATACATTGCTGCCAGTACTACTTGATACACATGATGAACATCAGATTTAGACAGAATTTCATTTACACAATTAACACTATTCAGTTACACAGTAGTACTTAATGTGGATGAAAGATGAGTGAGTGTGTTTTGTGTGTTTTCCTTTACTAATCCTACCCACCTATCTCTTAAATATTATTTTATTTGTTGGTAGTGGCTTGCACTGACACCCATGAATATTATAGGTTTACTGGTATTTGTGTATTGTAATAGTTAATAGGATAATTATCTGATATCATTTGTGTGTTTGTTATGATTTGTATGTTACTGTAAAAGCATTTGTATGTGTATTCAAACTATTGTTCATGCCTGAACTGTCTGATTAGTGAAGATAAATATTCTGAACTGTTACCTGCACTTTTCAACATGATGTGTGACATTTAGTCATGTTTAATTTCTGCTAATGAACTGTGTGATCAGTGATTGTAAAAAAAAAAAAATTATGGACTGTTACTTGTACCCTTTCTTCATGATTGGTGCCACTAGGACATGTTTAAATTCTGCTCATAAACTCTGATAAACAGTGTGATCAGTGCTAGTGAATTTTTTGGAACTGCTTCTGCTGAGAGATGTGACTTTTTGCTGTCTGCACCTACTCAATATTGCTGGGTGCCACTAATGGACTGCTTCTACTGAAAAGATGTCCCCTGTTGCTGTGTGCACCTGATCAACATTGCTGATGCCACTAATGGACTGTTTCTACTGAAATGATGTTGAAAGGTCTCTGTTGGATTCCTTTCATGTTTGATTTCTTAAATCTGTTGTCATTTATGGAATAAATTCCTCTTCTAAATTTACTGTGGCGTTTCTGACTATCTGGGAGAAGACTGAGTAGTGGAACGTGTTACTTTTACACGTAAACAAGAACGATCTGACACACTACTACACTTTAAAACACAGTTTATATGTAATTCATGTCACACAGTCTCATACGGAACCTACATCCGCTTTCTGTTATATACTGTATATGATAAGATACTGTCATCCCCCTTCCCTTCTGTGTGAGAGGATGAATGATCAAATGTGTTTGTAGTTGCATGCTTGAGGGTAGCAGACAAGCCTGTCGGCTAGAGAACAGTAGGACCAACGTCGGAACAGGTAGCTACGCTTCCTAAAAGCAAAGAGGTTTCTATCCTTAGTATGGTTCTGTCCGTCCGTTGTCATGTTGGTATAGGAAGCTGCCCCTCTGGCCACTTCCGTTTGTCTTTGTGAGCCAACCTCAGGAAGCACGCTCGGCAGTAGGGAGTTGCAGTCTGGCGGTGGCGAGCGTCTGAAGTGGTAAGATCTCCGGCTAAGCGCGTGTCTGCTAAGTCCATAGGACAATGGATTTGTTAAGTTCAGCCTAACTGAAAATTTAATCATCTTTATCTCGGGTTTAGCTCTAAAATATCTAAGGTTATCTTAAATTGCAGCGTAGTGTAATTCTCGTGTGAAGTTCAGATTATTTTGGGGTAGTTGGTTTGTCATTACTTTGCGAGTAAAGTGGAACCACGTGTTGATCAGTAACTCTAACTAAGTTCATCAATCTTAAATGTGAATGCTTGTGTGATTATAACGTCTCGTCTGGACAATATTTTACAATATAGCAACTTTTCTTTATGCTTTTCTTTATGTTCAACCCACGTGGAGTGTACTTTGCGAGACCAGTACCACGTGCTTATATAACTGTTTGACCCATCAGGTTAATAGTAAGACGTTAGTAACCAGTTCAAGGTTTTGCTTTTGTCAATTGCTTTTCGATCTAATGTATTTTAATTATCAAAATTATTGTGGAGTTGTACGCTTTGTGTAAACCAAATTGACCACGTGGAGCATGTGGTGTAATCATCAAAGTAGCCCTCAGCTATTCTTTTTGCGAAGACTTCACAAAGAGTTAATATGAATTTAGTATACCAGTGTGTGGTAATTACATGACGGACAGGATTGTGGTATGAACGTAATTTCTTTGGGTATAAAAACTGAATCTGTTGGTTGTGGTTAATTTCTTCTTGCTTATGTTTCAATGTTCTTCGTGAGTTATTTTATGAATGCAGTGTCGTATGCAGTCTCCCAATCTTGGCTCCATATTTTATGTGTTCCGTAAGATTACAATCTCACATTTTTCAATCGTAAATAAGGCACCAGCTCAGTTATAACTCACGTATAATATGCTGAAATTTCAATGAACAATCTTAAAATAAATTTCCAAATATAAACTGATTTCTTTCTTTTTATTTAAATTCTCTTTATATATATATATATATATATATATATATATATATATATATATATATATATTACCGGTTTTGTATGACTATTAAAAGATTATCATTAATGTTAGTCTGCTTGGTAAACCTAGACTAAATATCTGATGAAACAGTTACCCAGTAATCCACGGTTAACGTCCCCAGACAGATCACGGCTTTCAACCCACTTTCATTGTCAATTAGCACCGATATCAGCATAACAAATTAAGGTACAATATTACAATGTCACTTGTTGGTGTCTGCACCTACTCAACATTGCTGGGTGCAACTGATGGACTGTTTTTACTGAAATGATGTCACTTGTTGGTGTCTGCACCTGCTCAACATTGCTGGGTGCAACTGATTGACGGCTTCTACTGAAATGATGTTACTTATGAACTGTTTCTACTGAAATGATGTCACTTGTTGCTGTCTGCACCAACTCAACATTGCTGGGTGCCACTGATGAACTGCTTCTACTGAACTAATGTGACTTGTTGCTGTGTGTACCTCTGCAACTTTACTGGGTGCCACAGATGGAACTGCTTCTACTGAAATAATGTCACTTGTTGCTGGGTGTACCTGCTAAACTTTGCTGGGTGCAACTGATGGACTACTCCTACTGAAATGATGGTCACTTGTTGGTGTCTGCACCTGCTCTCAACATTGCTGGGTGCAACTGATGGACTGCTTCTACTGAAATGAAGTCACTTGTTGGTGTCTGCACCTGCTTAACATTGCTGGGTACCTCTGATGGATTGCTTCTACTGAACTAATGTGACTTGTTGCTGGGTGTACCTGCTAAACTTTACTGGGTGCAACTGATGGACTGCTTCTACTGAAAAGATGTCACCTGTTAGTATCTTTTTTTTGTATAAACTAATCATTGAAAGCATTTTATGTGAACATTTGTATAAACTGATTTTTTGTATATTGTGTAAACTATTATGTAAAGCCACATGCATGAAAAGAAGTTGTATTGCTTACTGTATTTCATATATTAGGCTAGTGAAAGGTCAGTGCAAAGCCAAAATTTTAACTAATTATGTGATATTTAGGTATTAATATTATCTTTTATTTTTATCTGTATTTTTCTGGACGAATTTGGTGGTATTTTCACCACCAATGCTGGCAAAAATACCATCAAATTCTGGCCTGTGGAGGAGGGGCATATGAAAGGTGGCTACACTGTGCCACTGCGCCAGAGATTGCGCCAAAGAGTATTATTAAGCCGCCTCCACAGTGCGTGTTAAGAGCTCATGGCAGTCAGTGCTTGTTGGGAGTTCGTGGCAGTCAGTGCTAGTAGAGAGCTCGTAGAGGACAGTGTGTGTTAAGAGTTCGTGCCGAGATGTGCTAGTGGGCACTGCTTGTCGTGAAGTCGGAGTAAGATGTTGTAGTAAAGAGTGTTGTTCCATGTTTTATGCAGTTATTTGATGGGAGAGATAGCAGATGTTATTGTGTGCATTTCGTCAATATATATGAAGGTAAAAACTACAATGTTCTTTTATTAATTGTGTGTCTGAAATAATGCGTCACTACAGGTTCAGTCAACAAAGCATCTGGCTTGTGTTCTTGTATTAGAGTGAATTCTGGTTTTCTTACGTAATTATAGTTTTTCTAAATTTCTTTGTCACGTCAGTATAGTTGGTATTTAAAAATTCTTGTCTTGTTGGAAAAGAACCGTGCCAGATGTGGACGTTGAGTCACACTCCCACATACAGAACAGTTACTCTTGTGCTCATTGGTTTTGTAGGTTTTATAGTTGCTGGGGACTTAATTAATTAATTGTGTTTACGAAAATCTACTTACATTGTTTGTTGCAGTCAGATAGCGTAATAATACTAGTCAGGGCCAGCCGATTACGAGACTTACGTAATCGGACAGACAGCTACTAAAAACCAAAATCATTTTCAACATTATATTAATTAAGCCCCCATGCAGAATCTCAACCTGGCACCCGCCTTACCAACAATTAATTTTATGTGATCATTCCACTTCGAATCGTTCCGTACGCATACTCCCAGATATTTTACAGAAGTTACTGCTACCAGTGTTTGTTCTGCTATCATATAATCATACAAAAAAGGATCCTTCTTTCTATGTATTCGCAATACATTACATTTGTCTATGTTAAGGGTCAGTTGCTACTCCCTGCACCAAGTGCCTATCCGCTGCAGATCTTCCTGCATTTCGCTGCAGTTTTCTAATGCTGCAACTTCTCTATATGCAACAGCATCATCCGCGAAAAGCCGCATGGAACTTCCGACACTATCTACTAAGTCACTTATATGTATTGTGAAAAGCAATGGTCCCATAACACTCCCCTGTGGCACGCCACATGTAAAACTACCGACGTTTCGGTGACTGTTGCACCAATCAAAAGAAATAATAAAAACACCATCGACCTTCTAACATCCCTCTCCTTCATCCTTAACAGCCTAATAGAATCAGGTAACAGCCACGTCTGCAGGTGTATAAGAAACAAAGTTGTCTCATTCAGCAGTAACAAAAACACCCTGAAGAAGGTCACCTGCAACAGTGACCGAAACGCTGGTAGTTTTACATATTGGCAAAGCGGTCACAAACCCAGAAAAATTTTATTGAATCTGAGATATTGTTTGTTGAAATCGCCTGATGCGGTTAAAAGTCGTCACTTGAGATGTTTATTGTGAAAATGTTTGGGCAGTATAAAATATTAATATTTGTGGTTCTAATGACCTTGAAATTACTGTTTAGACGTTCGATGCACCTCATTTGTATGAGATCACTAACGTATTCAGATTTGCTTTATTATGTAACTGTTATTTATTGTCGAAATTCGAAGATCTATAAGAAGCCATCTTTCAGTTTGAAACTTCCTGGCAGATTAAAACTGCGTGCCGGACCGAGACTGGAACTCGGCACCTTTGCCTTTCGGGGGCAAGTGTTCTACCAACTGAGCTACCTAAGCACGAAATACGCCCCGTCCTCGCAGCTTCACTTCCGTCAGTACCTCGTCTCCTACTCTCCAAACTTCACAGAAGCTCTCCTGCGAACCTTGCAGAACTAGCACTCCTGGAAGAAAGGATATTGCGGAGACATGGCTTAGCCACAGCCTGGTTGATGCTTCGAGAATGAGATTTTCACTCTGCAGCGGAGTGTGCGCTGATATGAAACTTCCTGGCAGATTAAAATTGTGTGCCGGACCGAGACTCGAACTCGGGACCTTTACCTTTCGCAGGCAAGTGCACTACCAACTGAGCTACCCAAGCTTGACTCGCGCCCCGTTGAGCACTTGCCCGCAAAAGTCCCGAGTTCGAGTCTCGGTCCGGTACACAGTTTTAATCTGCCAGGAAGTTTCATATGAGCGTACACTCCGCTGCAAAGTGAAAATCTCATTCGGGATCTTTCAGTTTGTCTGACACTAGGCCATCACTGTAGGCCAGCCGGCCCTGCGTCGTTCAAATTCCCCGTAGCGGTATTCTCTCCCACTTCCGGCCACGCTAGGCTGCCGTTCTGCTGTGGCCGACCAGCAACGTCCGCTCCGGTTGCTCCGGCCGCTCCGCAGTCTCGACGTCAGGACCCGCCGGCTTCACGAACAGCCGTACAAACAAACTCATCTCCTTACCTCCTACCTATTATACGCTGCCAAATATAGGGTGAAAATTATTGAACTGTATGAGAAAAGCGTAAATTAGTTACAAAATTTACACGCTTTATTCAATATGTAAAAGCCACTACAGATAATCGGGTCACGTTATGACATATTCAATATGCCTGCCATCATTGGCCATGATGTGGCGCAGACGAATAGCGAAATTCTGCATGGCCTGCTGAAGTGTCGGATTGACGATGCTGCCGATGTCCTCCTGAACGGCTGTTTTCAGATCAGCAATGGTTTTGCGGTTATTGCTGTACACCTTGTCTTTAATATATCCCCACAAAAAGCAGTCGCATGCGGTCAGACCCGAAGAATATGGCGGCCAGTCGAGGCCCATGCCAATGGCCTCTGGGTATCCCAGAGCCAGAATGCAGTCCCCAATGTGGTTCTCCAGGACATCACTCTCTTGCTTCGATGGGGTCGAGCTCTGTCTTGCATGAACCACATCTCTTCAAAATCAGGGTCACTTTGGATAATGGGGATGAAATCATCTTCCAAAACGTTCACGTACCGTTTGGTAGTCACCGTGCCATCAAGAAATATCGCACTGATACTACAGTCATCCATTGAGGGTCTCGTTGGCGAAATGCGGATTCTCAGTCCGCCAAATGTGCCATCCAAATGAAAGTGGGTTTCGTCGCTAAACCAAACCATATTCACATCAAAGTCCTGTGCGTTAGTTCTGTGGACAGTAGTGTTGGCGAATCACAACCGCTGTTCTATCGCTCTGTGGCTTAATGCCTGATGAGTTTGAACATAGTATGAGAAGAGATGCAGGTCTTCAACAACAATTCATCGCCGTGTCTCCCGGCTGATTCTCACCTGTTGCGCAGCTCGTCTGATCGATTTCCTGGGACTGGTTTGAGACAGAGCGCGTGTTTTCTCGATGTTTTCAGGTGTTTTCACACTTTTTGGACTGCCGAAAGCGCCAACACTGTCATCACGAATACTACCCGTCCTCTCTAACTTGCGGACTGAATTCTTGATTGTTAGCACACCTTCAGCCTGAAGTCGGTTGCGAACTTGCTTTGATCCGCTGTTGGGCGCTATCCGCTATGTAATTTTACATATTTAACTGCAGATGGCGGACAACAACAAAGCGAGTGTGCATGCGCATACTAAATCTCATTAAAGGCGCAACAGTCTGGAACCGCGCGACCGTTACGGTCGCAGGTTCGAATCCTCCCTCGGGCATGGATGTGTGTGATGTCCTTAGGTTAGTTAGGTTTAAGTAGTTCTAAGTTCTAGGGGACTGATGACCTTAGAAGTTAAGTCCCATAGTGCTCAGAGCCATTTGAACCAAATCTCATCATACCCCTGGGCCAACCGTGTAGTTGAACGTACTAACACAACCCGTTCAGAAGTTATGACTACTTTATTTGATATAGTCCAGTAATCGTAACCCTATAGCTCGCCCACACAGGCGTAACTTTAAAGCACTCGTCCGTAAGCTAACTGGTATTTAATCACTCGGAAAGCCCGTCTGGTTGGCCGTGCGGTCTAACGCACAGCTTTCCGGGCCGGAAGGAACGCTGGTCCCCGGCACGAATCCGCCCGGCGGATTTGTGTCGAGGTCCGGTGAGCCCGCCAGTCTATGGATGGTTTTTAGGCGGTTTTCCATCTGCCTCGGCAAATGTGGGCTGGTTCCCCTTATTCCACCTCAGCTGCACTATGTCGGCCATTGCTGCGCAAACACGTTCTCCACGTACGCGTACACCACCATTACTCTACAACGCAAACATAGGGGCTACACTCATCTGGTGTTAGACGTTCCCTGGGGGTCCACCGGGGGCCGAACCGCACAATAACCCTGGGTTCGGTGTGGCGGAGGGGTGAAGTGGACTGCGGTAGTCGTCGTGGTGTTGTGGGCCACTGCGGCTGCGGAGGGGAGGGAGCCTCTCCGTCGTCTCTAGGTTCCCGGTTAACATAACATAACATAATCACTAGGAAACGGCTGAAAGCTCGAGAAACTTGTATTAGTCTTCATCGCCGTGATACCGAGCAGTCACGTTACAAGGTGTAGACAGCCGATGGGCACAGTGTTTTGGGTGGTACCACGAAACTCACCACCTGCTACGACGTCAGAATCTCTCCCAAATGAGAGAGACGCGATGTTGAGTAAGTGGCGCAGTGCAGTGCACCGACCTCGCGCTGTGTGTTTCGCGGTCATCAACTCGGACCACTTCCTCGGCCCGAACTGGCAGAGGCGAAGACGTGGGGCGGGCCCGGCCTCAGATATGCAAACGAGGCTCGAGGCGGAGAACAATGGGGGCGCCAGCGCCACCGCCACTGCGGCCCCGGGGCTCCGCGCTCACTGTGTGGCGGCGGCGCCGACTGCCCTGTGCGAGCGCCGACACCGTGTCTGGCGCAGCCGCGCCGACACAATGCCCTGACGCCGAGGAGCTGCGCCCGCTTGACATGCCATGCAACCGCCTCAAACTTCGCCGCGGTAAAGAGCGGGCTGCAGACCACGAAGTGAGGCAAGTTCGTGTCCTTACTGTTACTGATAACAGTCTGGTTCGATTCCTAACAAACTCGTACTACAAAGCCGATTTCATATTCATAAGCGGCTTCTGTTGCTAATGTGCAACTCAAACGTATTATGTACACGCTATACATTTTTCTAACTCGATCACTAGTGCTTTAAAACGACAAATTAATGTCAAAAAGTACTGCTCATTTACACTGAAGAGCCAAAGAAACTGGTACACCTGCTTAATATCGTATACGGCCTCCGCGAGCACTCGCAAGTGTCGCAACACGACGTGGCATGGACTCGATTAATGTCTGAAGTAGTGCTAGAGGAAATCGACACCATGAATCCTGCAGGGCTGTCCATAAATCCGTAAGCGTACGAGGGAGTGGAAGTCCCTTCTGAACATCACATTACAAGGTATCCCACATACGCTCAATAATGTTCATGTCTGGGAAATTTTATGTCCAGCGGAAGTGTTTAAACTCAGAAGAGTGTTCCTGTAGCCACTCTGTAACGATTCTAGACGTATGGGATGTCGCATTGTCATGCTGGAATTGCCCAAGTCTGTCGGAATGCACAATGGACACGAATGGATGCAGGTGATCAGACATGATGCTTACGTACGTGTCACCTGTCAGAGTGGTATCTAGACGTATCAGGCGTCATATCAATCCAAGAGCACATGCCCCACACTATTACAGAGCCTCCACCAGCAGGAACAGTCCTGTGCTGACATGCGGGGTCCATGCATTCATGAGGTTGTCTCCATATCCGTACACGTCCATCCGCTCGATACAAGTTGAAACGAGACTCATCCGAAAAAGCAACATGTTTCCAGTCATGATCAGTCCAATTTCGGTGTTGGTAGGCCTAGGCGAGGCGTAAATCTTTGTGTAGTGCAGTCATCAAGGGTACACTAATAGATCTTCGGCTCCGAAAGCCCATATTGATGATTTTTCGTTGAATGGTTGGCACCCTGATGGCCAAACATTGAAATCTGAAGCAGTTTGCGGAAGGCTTGCATTTCTGTCACGTTGAACGATTCTCTTCAGACGTCGTTGGTCCCGCTCTTGCAGGATCTTTTTCCGGCCGCAGCGATGTCGGAGATCTGATGTTTTACCGGATTCCTGTTGTTCGCGGCACTCCCGTGAAATGGTAGCACAGGAAAATCTCCAGCTCAGTCCGCAGCTCGTGGTCTAGTGGCTATTGTTGCTGCCTCTGGATGACAGGGTCCCGGGTCCGATTCCCATTCGGCTTCGGGATTTACTCTGTCCAGGAACTGGGTGTTGTCATCATCATTTCATCCTCATTACCAGTGGCTCGATTGGACTGTGTATAAAAATTGGACTGTGAAAAACTTGGGAATTTGTACGGGCGCTGATGACTGCGCACTTGAGCGCCCCACAAACCAAACATCATCGTCATCATCCACTTCATCGCTGCCTAGGAGATGCTGCGTCCCATTGGTCTTGCGCCAATTATAACACCATGATAAGACTCACTTAAATCTTAATAACCTGCCGCAGTATCAGCAGTAACCGATATAACAACTGTGTTAGACACCTGTTGTCCTACACAGGCGTTACAGGCCGCAGCGCTCTACTATGCCTGTTTACATACTTCTGTTTTTGAATATGCATGCCTATACATGTTCCTTTGGAGCTTCTGTGTGTAAATTTGTAGACTTTTGTGTACGAGACGATGCTGTTCTGTCTTAACACTATTGGCACAGCAGGTGTTTTAGTGAGGAGCATTGTTTTTGTGGTGGTAGTTAGTATGCCGAACGAAAATACTCTTTCAATACAACAGTCGGTTCTTTGGTTTGCTCAGGGAGGAGACGTTTGGCATCTATAAGACATAAAGTATAAGTTCCCTTTATTAAAATGGTTCAAATGGGTCTGAGCACTATGAGAATTAACATCTGAGGTCATCAGTCCCCTAGAACTTAGAACTACTTCAACATAACTAACCTAAGGACATCACACACATACCTGCCCGAGGAAGGATTCGAACATGCGACCATAGTGGTCGCGGGGTTCCAGACTGAAGCGCCTAGAGCCGCTCGGCCACATCGGCCGGCTCACTTTATTAAAACGTAGATAAGACTTACTTAACTTTGTACAATGCATTTCCACAGGAATGTCATGTATACTTACAGGTGTCTTTTAACATTGACGTGTCACTTAAAAATGCAAGAATTTTTTTTTTTTTTTTTTTTTTTTTTGAGGAGCTTACCGGTTTCGGTCTGTTTTAGACCATCTTCAGACTTACCATTGAAATATGTAAATACACGAGAGTTAGAAGGATGTAGTAATATATAAAACGACCTCCCGGCTAGCCGCGCGTCTAACACGCTGCTTCCTGAGCTGGAAGGCATGCCAGTCCCTGGCACGAATCCGCCCGGCGCATTAGTGTCAAGGTCCGGTGTGCTGGCCAGTCTGTGGTGGGTTTTTAAGGCGGTTTTCCATCTGCCTCGGTGAATGCAGGCAGGTTCCCCTTATTTCGCCTCAGTCACACTATGTCGGCGATTGCTGCGCAAACACTGTTTCCACGTTCACGTACACCACAATTACTCTACTATGCAAACGTTTGGGGTTACACTCGTCTGGTATGAGACGTTCCCCGTTGGGGAGCGCTAGGGTGGCCAAGCGGTTAAAGGCTCTACAGTCTGGAACCGCGCGACTGCTACGGTCGCAGGTTCGAATCCTGCCTCGGGCATGGATGTGAGTGATGTCCTTACGTTAGTTAGGTTTAAGTAGTTCTAAGTTCTAGGGGACTGATGACCTTAGAAGTTAAGTCCCATAGTGCTCAGAGCCATTTGAACCATTTTTCCCCGTTGGGAGGAGGGGAGGGGGTATCCACTGGGGGCCGAACCGCACAATAACCCTGGGTTCGGTATGGGGTGGCGGTGGGGTGGGTGGACTGCAGTGGCGTGTTGTGGGGTTGTGAACCACTGAGGGCTACGGCGGGACGAAGCCTCTCCGTCGTTTCTAGTTCCCGGCTCAATACACACACAATATAGAAAATACATGTAATTCTAGTGTATTTATGTGTTTCAGGCCGGCCAGGTTGGCCGAGCGGTTCTAGGCGCTACAGTCTGGAACCGCGCGACAGCTACGGTCGCAGCTTGGAATCCTGCCTCTGGCGTGGGCGTGTGTGATGTCCTTACGTTAGTTAGGTTTAAGTAGTTCTAAGTTCTAGGGGACTGATGACCTCAGAAGTTAAGTCCCATAGTGCTCAGAGCCATTTGAACCATTTGATTTTTGTGTTTCAGTGGTAAGTCGGAAGCTGGTCTAAAATAGACCGAAAGTGATAACATCCCATAAAAAAAGTTTCTAGCCGTTGTGACTGTGCATGTGCATTTTTAAGTAATAAAATAAGAACCGCTGCCGGCCGGAGTGACCGTGCGGTTCTAGGCGCTACAGTCTGGAACCAAGTGACCGCTACGGTCGCAGATTCGAATCCTGCCTCGGGCATGGATGTGTGTGATGTCATTAGGTTAGTTAGGTTTAAATAGTTCTAAGTTCTAGGGGACTGATGACCACAGCAGTTAAGTCCCATAGTGCTCAGAGCCATAAGAACCGCTGTTCTCCAAGAGAAGATAAATGTCCTCAAAAATTACTGACGTGATATTTGATACAGACAAAATACCAGTCCCTCACTCAGAGTACATTTAACAAGAACTTCCACTTATAGTTCTGCCTAATACATTGCCCACACAGCTGGCCTACTAGAAGACGATCCCGTCGTCTTTGGCGATGATTACAGACTGGACTGAGCGGTCCTGTGCTCGGCCATAAGTAGGAGAGCTGATGTTGCGCCGTAGCGAAACGTTAGTGAGCGTGGTTACGCCGACGCAGCCTGCAGCGACTATCGTTTCTTCTGGTTGCCAACCTTCTCTGGCACCTCGCACTCCGCAATATTCATGTAGCATAATTTGGCGATTGATGCAGTGGTGTTACTATCTGAGCCGTGGTAAAAATTTCTGTTTTGAAGAGCGCGCCACAGCGCGTTGTGTGAAGCAGTCGCCCTCCGTTTCTGGCGGTGGCGCCGCTGTGGCAATCGCAGCTTTGGTGTCTCCCTCTGATGGGAAAGGGGAAAGGTTGCCTGTTCTTATGCATTTAAGGGGCGCTATGAGCTCGCCAGTTGGTTAGTCTGGGTGAGTCTGGAGTCAGTCTGGGGTCAGTCTCTCGTCCGAATTTGTGGCGCCATGAGAGAACGCAATGAGGGGTCGCCCGGTCGGGGGCTGAGTTCCTGCATCTGAGTCTGCGCGTTAGGCCGCCAGTCTGCTCGAGTTTGCTCAGGCAATGGTCATTGGCGGTTGGATCGATCGGTTGGTCGGTCCCGCACCGACACGCGAGATGACTTGTCCGCCTTGAGCGTCGGCGCATGTGAGGTCGCCACGTGGGTCCAGTGGGCCACGCCGTATAGCGAGGCTAGTGGCTTCGCGGCCGACACGAGAGCAACGGGAGTCAACCCACGACACCGGTCTGGCCGGTGGGAGCTGCGACGCCGTGAGACGGGAGATTGGCGCGCCTTCCTGCGTCCGTTGAAGCGGCTGGCAGCGGGCGGTTCGGGAGAGCGTTTTGGCTCTGCTGCGCCAGGTCTTCGCCAGAAATCGCAGTTTATTAGAAGTTAAGTGATTTGTGATATGTTGTTTCATTCACTTGTTAAATTCTACTTGTTTTCTTGGTGAGGTCACCAGCCGCTTTGTTTTGGGTTTGTCCCACCATTCTCCTCCGTTTGCCCAACCGCGGGAAGGTGGTTATTTATGAATTGGGTGGTCCGTTTTTTTTTCCCCCTTGTGGAGTAGGGGCGGGTTAGAGCAACCTGCGGTTCGGGTTCTTCGGTAATCTCCCTATCAATCTGCCGTACGTTAATAGCTGCCTCTGTCAAATTTGTCGGATTCGGTGTGTTAACTAATTTATTGCAAAGCAGGTTGATGTGGCCCTGAACGAAACCTGCAGGACAGTAACGGGATGCCTCAAAGCTACACCTATTGATAAACTCCATAAACTAGCAGGTATTGCTCCTCCAGATATAAGGCGTGAAGTCGCAGCCAAACTTGAGAGACATAAAGCAGATCATAACACCGATCACCTGCTACATGGATACCAGCTACCAATTAGTAGACTCAAATCTAGGAGGAGCTTCATGAGAACTACTACACCCCTCACCGGTCGGACTGGAGCAGCCAGACTATCTCAGTGGACAGCAAAATCTGACAGTAACGATTGGATGACTCCTTCTGAGACCCTTCCTCCTGGTGGAAATCAAGTCTGGACAGTGTGGAAGTCTCTAAATCGGCTCAGGAGTGGCGTCGGACGAACTAAGGACAATCTGTTTAAATGGGGCTTCATGAAGGAATCTTCCACCTTGTGTGACTGCGGAGAAGAACAGACAACCAAACATTTAATTAACTGTCCTAGATGTCCTGTATCATGTTCCACACAAGAGCTTGTTGATGTTTCAGACAATGCTGCTGCCGTTGCACAATTTTGGGCTAATACCGTTTAGTTTGTTCTTTTATGATTTGACCTGATTTGTTATATTGTATATATTGTAAATATTGTTGTAATGTTTTCGACTCGAAATAAATAAATAAATAACGGCCTATTTCCTGAAATATGTTTTTTATCTTGCCTATCATCTTGAGAGGCGGTATATGTGTACTGTAGGACATGTCTGGCCAACTTTGTATAATTTTATGTAAGATTTCATTTCATGGGCTTTTTATTTAAATGATCATTTTAGTATATAAAGTTGCCACCCTTCCACCGTAAGACTTTTCTTAGAAGTTAAAATCAAGTTGCACCTTCGGTAGCAAGTTAATCTTTTAATTTTAGTGTTTTGTACCATTTCCATCCTTCCTACGGGGTGCATAGTTTGTGTGCTTGTGTGAATTGTTAAAACTTTTACTTTAAGGTAATCTGGTGTGTTGCAGATTTGCGCCTGTGTAGTCTTTCAGAGGTTGTTGTGAGCGGTCATGACTACGGCCGTGTCAAAAGGGAGCGGCAAGGTTCTCAGCCCGAAAGATCATACACTCAAAAATTTGTTTCTTTCTGCGAGGACTCTAGGAATGTTAGTGTGTTGAGACAAGTGAGGGAAAATTTTGGAGTGGAGAGAGATCGGCCAAGTAGTAATTAACAAGGCGTACACAGGAAATGTTTTCGATTTGGGGCTAGTACGCATTTGGTTAGGAGTTGTCCGGTTTTCCGTGGGGCAAGAAGTACTAAGTGACATAAGTGCAGGCGGCACGTTTCCAGGAGTAACTTATTGTTTAGTGAGGGGCGTGCCGTAGTTGCTGATTCCCGGTTATGTCGACCTTATTTTTGTCTGAGTTTGAATCAGGAACCCCTCTGCGCCTTATTGGATACGGGTAGCACTTATTCCTGACTTAATGAGGCTTGGGTTCTGGAATTTGGCAGTCTCACCAGGCTCAAACCTGAAAAGATCCCGCTTCGGAGATGTCGTATGGCCCATGGTCAGGTGTTGCCTCTGGCGGGGTGGGTTAAGGGTAGTGTCTCGGTAGGACGGTTCTCCTGCCCAATGACCTTTGCTATCGTTGCTAATCTGCCAGTAAATATGGTGCTGGGTTGTGACTTCATTTCTAAAACTCAACTTGTTCTGGATTATTCAGGGGGTAAGTTTTTTTTTATATATACTTGCGTCCAGTAAGAAGTTCGGATTTTGTGAATGTCGAGCGGCGGTGTCATCCACGCCTTCTTCCTTGTCGGTCACTACTCTCGATAATGTCAATCTTGATCATTTTTCCCCGAGTCAGGTTCAACATGTCCATCAGTTACTGGAGGTTTTTCCTGACTTATTTTGCGATGAACTTGAGGTAACGAATAAATTAGAATATCATATTCGTTTGACTGACAATATTCCGATTAGGCAGTCCCCATATCGTCTCTCACCACCTAAGATGAAAGTGTTGCGGGAAAAGGTACAGAAGATGTTAAATCAAGGGGTTATTCGTCCCTTGACCTCTCCGTATGCCTGGTACCGAAGGATCAGGGTAGCGATTTCAGTACGCTTGTCGATTACCGTCGTTGAGTGACGTTGGAGTCAGTTCCGTTGCCTGATCTACACAATTCCTTTATTTGGTTTTCAGGCGCGTCTTGTTTTACCGTTCTTGACTTAAATCAAGCTTATTATCAGATTCCGTTGACCGAGGAGTGTAAACATGTTACAGCGTTTTGCACCGATTGGAATCTATTCAAATTTAACCGGGTCCCATTTGGGCTGGCTACCGGAGCTGCTGTGTTGACTCGTTTATTAGGTAGTGTGCTGGGTGAATTTAAATTGCCTTTTGTTTGTAACTATTTGGATGACCTTGTAATATATAGTAAATCGTTTGAAGAGTATTTGAGTCATTTACATCAAGTATTTACTATGCTTCAGCAGGCTGGTTTAACCGTTAAACTCTCGATGGTTACCCTTGCGAGGCCACAAATTTCATTTCTAGGCCATATTGTTTCGGGCGATGCGGTTCGGATCGATCAAGAGCGCACTAAAGCATTGCGCGCAATCCCACCTCATACTGATAAGCGGGGAGTCGCTAAGTTTATTGGCCTGGCAAACTATTTCAGGAGGTTCGTTCCGAATTTTGCGTCCCCTTTGAATCAGCTTCGTAAAAAAGGAGTTAAATTTACTTGGGGTCCTACCCAGCAAGCGGCCTTCGAACAGATCAATACCGCCATTGCTGATCCATCGGTGCTTGGGGTGCCTGATTTTGAAGATAGTTCAGACGGACGCGTCGAGTGCAGGTGTGTCAGACGTCTTCTTACAAGAATGGAAAGGTCAGCGGCAACCCTCGGCCTATGCCTCGCGCCGTTTGAATGATGCTGAGGCAAAATACTCAGTCTACGAATGTGAGGCCTTGGCGGTCCTATTTGCATTAGAAAAATTCCGGTTTTACCTTGAGCACAAACCTTTTTTGCTGGAGACTGATAATCAAGCCTTGAGTTGGGTCTTAGCTAGGCCACGTAAGACCTGTCGGATCCCACGTTGGGCCGTGAGAATCTCAGCCTTTAAATTTAAGGTTAGGCATATCAAGGGTTCCAAGAATGTGGTCGCTGACGCCCTCGGCCGGATATTTGACCCGCCATCGGATTGTTCGGAGGAGCACCACCAGGGTCCACTTCAGGGTCAGCTTTTGGTTTTGGGGAAGTACTCCAACTGTTTACTAATCTCGAAGAAAACCAGGAACAGGATGTTGAATTAGGTTCCATCAAACAGCGGAATAGGTCGGACGAGGTGGTTGAAGGTTACAGCTTGAGGAAAGGTATTCAGTATAAGGCAGTGGGTCGAGAGCGCCACATCCGAATTTGTCTGCCAGCCAATATTCCAGTATTATCATTGCTCTTCGGTGGGAGGTCACTTAGGAACATATAAAACGATTCAGAAAATTAAGCAGTATGTGACCTGGCCTAATCTTGAGCGTGACATTAAGAAATTAGTAGCCGGTTCTCATTTGTGCCGGACCGCGAAACCTAGCAATGCCCTACAGCAAGGTCTATTGTCTTCGGAACGTGAAAATTATCCGATGGATCGTCTTTGTATCGATTATGTGGGTCCGTTGCCACGTTCCAGTAGAGGGAATATGCATATTTTGGTGGTATTTGATGCTTTTTCTCGCTTTACTTGGCTTATTCCCAGTAGAAGTAGTACTACCAACGTAATTATTTTTCACCTTACTAACATCTTTTCGATGTTTGGGCCTCCTAAGAGCTTGGTTAGTGATAATGTCCCTGCTTTTGTGTCAGATAAGTTTACGGCCTTTTGTTTCGGAAATGGCATCAGACACATAAAAGCAAAACCGTATTACCCTCAGGGGTTCTTTGCTGAACGTGTGAATCGCAACCTAAAATCAGCTTTAATAATTTACCATGAAGTTAAACCGAGTAAATGGGATACTAACTTTCCCTGGATTAATTTTGCGTTCAACACTGCGGTTCATGAGCCATTGAAGACTACTCCGGCCACTCTCTTATTGGCCTACCCTATCAATTCGCCTTTGTCTAACTTATGGCGCATCCAAGACTTACTTCCTGAGCGGGTATCCCCGGGGTTAATTAGAAAGAACTGTAATCGGGCTCGTCGCAATATAGCGGCTGCCCATAGTCGTCAAGCCGTGCGGTACAACCGCAACAGGCGTCCTTATCAGGGAAAATCGGGGGATCAAGTCTATATTAAGAATGTTCAGGGTCGAGGAAGGAGGGGTGGGGGGGGGGGCGAGTAGGGAAGTTCACAGCCCGCTTTATAGGTCCACGCACGGGCCGACCGGAGTGGCCGAGCGGTTCTAGGCGCTACAGTCTGGAACCGCGCGATCGCTACGGTCGCAGGTTCGAATCCTGCCTCGGGCATGGATGTGTGTGATGTCCTTAGGTTAGTTAGGTTTACGTAGTTCTAAGTTCTAGGGGACTGATGACCTAAGTCATAAACAGTTAAGTCCCATAGTGCTCAGAGCCATTTGAACCATTTTTTTCCACGCACGGTGCTCCGTGTGTTGGGGCCGGTTAACCTGTTAGTCAGACATGATCAGACCGGTAGGGAATATCGAGTCCATTCGAGCCAAGTGAAGTTTCTGAGTTCGGGCGCCTGTTCTAGTTCGAGGGGACGTGGTAAAAATTGCTGTTTTGAAAAGCGCGCCGCAGCGCGTTGTGTGAAACAGTCGCCCTCCGTTTCTGGCAGTGGCGCCGCTGTGGCAATCGCAGCTTTGGTGTCTCCCTCTGGTGGATGTCGACAGCCAGCCGGCCTGCTGCTGAAGCAACGCCCCCCCCCCCCTCACCCACCCCCATACTCCGCTGCACTACTGTGGCGAGGCGCGTCGCACCTGAACATCATCGGCGCGAGGAGCGAGAGGGCTACTGGTCTTTCGGTGACATCGTTCGGCCGACTGCAAACTGCAGTCCGCAGGGTTGGAGCCGGGGAGCGAACCCGTGCCCTCCCGGGTGCAGAGCTGTCTGCGGGTGCTGAACGAGCTGCCCAGGGGCGGACGGCCGGAGATGCTAAGGCTCACTACGGCGACCTCGGCCGCTTCCCTTCGGCGCTCTACGTGGGGTCCACGAGTCGCACTTGGGGGAGCAGTCAGCTTTGTCCCAGGGTATCGGTCGCAGCTAACGCATGCGCCGACCGCTTAGCCGTGGCGTGAACATTAACGCTACGTCCACAATGCTGGGCAATCGGACACCGACGCTGCAGATTCCGGCATTCGCGCTAATGCACGCATGGTATGCGACGCCATCGCCGATTTCAGCAGAAGGCCCGCTGTGTATCTTCGGCGTGAGTCATCCCTCTGGTCCAAACAATACCTCTCGGTCGTTCTGACATACTACAACCTCCGACCGCTGAGCTCAGATGCATTAACATGGAAGTAGAGTACGCAAAATGGTGGAAACACGTGCTACTATTTTACATGCAGTTGATGCTCTAACTCGACAAGTGCAAGCGTTAACAGAGCAGTTTAAGAGCATAAAAGACAGAAATTTCGAGCTTAATCGTGAGTTAGAGGCTCGTAAAGAGGCATGATCAATCGCAGTCGGAGTAAGTGTGAATTGACAGTGCCTTCTGTTCCGTATGACCCGGTAGTGGTCGCACTGATTAATCCCTTTTCGGGCAAAGCAACTGAGGACGTGACAGTTTCCATTAGGGTTATTAGGGACGCTGCGGAATTACATGGGTGGTCGGATGAAGTATGTATGTTGCTAATATGCGTTTGGCTGGGGACGCCAAAGCATACGTTGTCAGTCATGACACATTGAGTAAAGCACATACGTTCAAGGAGTGGGCCTAGTGATTGTGCCAACATTACGAAAGGCATAACAGTATGCGTTTTCTTCTTCTCCTTCTTCGTTTTTTTTTTTCCTTCGGGAGTAACTAAGTACGTTGTCGACGCAGGGCAACGCGTCTATAGAAGCGTTCTCGGATAGAATCCGTAAGCTAAACACAAAGACAGACCCAGAATGTAGAAGCTAATATTTACTGCAACAGGAGGCAAGGAAAAGAGCTGTGGATGGTTTTTTGCTTGGTATACCCGCTATAGACGAATGTTGAAAATTAGGTGGACTGATAAGGTAAGGAATGAGGAGGTTCTACGCATAATCGGAGAGGAAAGGAATATGTGGAAAACACTGATAAGGAGAAGGGACAGGATGATAGGACATCTGCTAAGACATGAGGGAATGACTACCATGGTACTAGAGGGAGCTGTAGAGGGCAAAAACTGTAGAGGAAGACAGAGATTGGAATACGTCAAGCAAATAATTGAGGACGTAGGTTGCAAGTGCTACTCAGAGATGAAGAAGTTAGCACAGGAAAGGAATTCGTGGCGGGCCGCATCAAACCAGTCAGTAGACTGATGACCAAAAAAAAAACAAACAAACAAACCCGCTGGAAAGTCACGGAGGGTACGGATGAAGAACCCAGAGGACTTAGAGTCAGCTCGTAGGATCGCAATACTATTAGAGGAGGTAGATACGGCCACAAAGCAGGGGGTGGACTACCGCGTGTTCTCTTAGATGTGGTTGGGAGGGGCATGTAAGGAAACAGTGTAAGCAACCAGAGTGCAATGCGTGTGGCATAGTGGGTCACCGGGCATTTGAGTGTAGAAAAGGCAGGGTAGAAACCACCGGCAAGGGAAGCAGCAGTTAAACGCAAACGGGATTGTTTCAACTGTTACACGGCACAAGTTAGTACACAGACGTAATGTAGCTGTCTTCTCAGCGGGTGGCAGGAAACAGAGATTTTTGGTAGACACAGGTGAGAATGTATCAGTTATCAGTCCGGACCTCCTGTGAAAGAGGAGACTGGAGCCACCGCAGTGTAGGTTACGTGGGGTTGGCGATAGTAGGATGGAAACATTGGGTACGGCAGCACTGGGGTTTTCAGTCGGGAAAACTAAGTTTAGCGAACTAACGGAGCTGTTGCCATTCGTAGGCGAAGGTTATTCAGAGATTCTAGAGCTAGATTTTCTCGACAAACATTACGCTAAGATTGATCTTTCGCAACGCACAGTGGAATTCAGTGGGACTTTGTTTCAACTGGGGGAATGGCAAAAGGTTCACCCGTCATGGAGGTGAGACCAACTAAACTTTGTAGATTTGCAGTAAAGGTCCGAATAATAGGATAAAATACCAGCAGGTACGTGAAAGATGGTGTGGGTTTCAGTGGATACCGTTTTGCCGAGGCAAACATTATATATGGTTAAACTACCGTTAACCAATGAAGAGTCGGAAGGTGAAGACTTCGATAGGTCGAGCCTAGAGGAAAGCCACAAGCAAACCGTCGATAAGGAAGTGTTACGAGGGAAAACAGGTCATTTGAAGGACAGTGATCGAATGGCTATGAATAACTTGTTGTTGACGTTTAATGATTTATTTTGTGCGAAAAGAAGGTTACCAACAACCCCGCTGATGCAACACAACATACCGACAGGGGATAGTGCACCAATTTATAGGAAGCTATACCTTATGGCAAAGCAGCTGCAACCGTTGGTAGAAGAATTTATTGAACAACAACTACGGGATCGGATCATAGAACAGACTGATAGTCCCTGGAATGCCAATATTGTCATCGCGCCAATGAAGTCGGCGGACGGGGCACGGAAATACAGATTTCGCTGTGACTACAAATATCTAAAGGCGAGAACCATTTGAGATGTTGGCGGTCATATATGGCTGAAATGCCTGGGCTAGCAGAACAGAGCGGATTAGGTTGTGGAAAAGGGCCAAAATGAGTTCCTGTCAGTTGCACTCAACATACAACTTTATTTATCAACACACAATATTACAAAACTTTAATCGACCTCCTTTGATTAACTTTAGATTGTCTGAAGGTCACATTCAAAATCAAAGACACAAGGCCAAAGCAAAATTGAAATACAAGATTCTTCTGCAGGATTCACCCAAGAATATTTTCTAAATCTTCAATCTAACCGGCTGAAGGCCTTAGCAATTTAATTTTAATGGAACTAGGCTGGAGACCGCATATTAAGCAATAAGAGGGGTTTCAATCAAAAGGCAGATGGCCTTATCTTAAAACATTTCATATAAAATAAAGAATAACAATCTGATGCCTTAAGGGCAAGACAAAAACATTAATTTAAGAGATATTAATACTCGGCTTAAGGCTACACATCAACACAATAATTTAACGGCTTAAGGCCTTAAAAGATTTGATGTAAAATTCGGCCGAAAGCCCCATATAAGGAATAACAATCTTACGTCTAAAGGGCAAGACATGAACATTAATTCAGGATATATAAAAGCTCGGCTGAAGGCCACACATCAACCAAGTAACTAAATCTCAAACAGGGAAGTTACTATGTACCAGACACGGAACGGTGCTCAGAAGTTTCCAAGGGTCGGCCTGGAATTGTAACACTAACGCCCGTTTAGGCGAGACAGGCAGCCTGACCAACGATCTCTAAATCGGAAGGCAACCCAACCGACAGACAGCTGACGAACCAACCAACTACCTGATTTCGGTAACCAGACCAGAAACACTACAACCAAAATGCCAGCGAGGCGAAGAGACCAGTAACACTCGTCTTCAAATATTGGTTTGTTAATAAGCCAAGGCACAATAACTACTGACATACATGAACTTCGCAACGGCTGTGGAACTACACGCCGTGGCGGACAGCAACAGTACGGTAAGAAGACACTCACTCACTGCTCTATCGCAGCCGACCAACTGGCTACTGCAGTACGCAGACAACATTACACTATCTCCTTCTGGAAACATTCCCGAGGCTGTGGCTAAGCCATGTCTCCGCAATATCCTTTCTTTCAGGAGTGCTAGTTCTGCAACGTTCGCAGGAGAGCTTCTGTAAAGTTTGGAAGGTAGGAGACGAGGTACTAGCAGAAGTAAAGTTGTGAGGACGAGGCGTGAGTCGTGCTTGGGTAGCTGAGTTGGTAGAGCACTTGCACGCGAAAGGCAAAGGTCCCGATTTCGAGTCTCGGTCCGGCACACAGTTTCAATCTGCCAGGAAGCTTCATACCAGCGCACACTGCGCTGCAGAGTGAAAATCTCGTTCTGGTAGCGTTACAGCATTTAAAGCATTGCTCAGTGGAACTGACACAGGGTGCACAATGTTCCACGAAACACTGCCACAAGAAACTCGAACACTCGTAAAACGAATCACTAATGAACATCTAGAACAAATCAACGGTGGACACACACACAAACCCGAAGGACGGACGGTGAAGAAACACACGTCGTTCGACCAGACGGCCGACCAACGACCAACCAAGGTGGTTGTCACTCAAACCATGTGTGTCCGCTGTACGTCGGGAACTGGAAGACACGGCGATCCGGGAACACTGGCTCGGACCCAATCATGCAGAGGTAAATCTTGCCCTTTGGCCACGACGTCTCCGCACAAGAAGGAACCGAGGAACGTCCAGCAAGATGACCCAGTAACGAAGCCCAGAGATGGTCAAAAGGCCACACACACGTCGCCCAAAGAGACGACCAACTGAACGACCGACCACCTTTCGATCCCTCTGCCATCTCCGTCCGTCGGAGTGTTCATCCTGTGTCGCGAGCGGTCGGCGAGTAGGGGCTGTCCGCGCCTCCCTAGCGCTCCGCCCCGACTGCTGCTACGTCCCGACTGCACTTCTGCCTCGTTCCAACTCCACGACTCCAGGTCCGATCTCTCCCACGACACATAACGACCGGGAAGTAATAGCCGTCCAGCAAAGATAATACGGCAGGGCAAATATCGATACGCGCTGCCGCTGTCACTCACGGGCAGGCAAGACAGTAATTCAGTGACACCAGTAATTTCAATTTAAAATGACGAGGCGGCCGCACTGTAAAACAAGATGTTACATAATAGATGGCACGAACATGAGCCACGCACGGCTCAATGGTATTACAAATTATCAGTGTTTCCTGTGTAGTAGGAGCTTAAGGTCGTCACAGATCAAATCTCATTGAAATGGTTGCTTGGTTTGAAAGATCCATCTAGTAGATTAACTCGGTGGGCACTTAAGATTAGTGAATTCGAGTATGAGGTAATCCATAAGCAAATGCAGATTCGTTAAGCTGTGGAGTCGCAATGCTAACTACGCTAGGACAGAGCGTTGAAGAGTGGCAGCAGGCACAGGCAAGGGATAAGGAGTGCCAGACATTTAAGTCACAGCCACATTTCGTTATGCACGAGGGTTTGCTGTGTAGAACGACGAGGTGTCGACCGCGTGTGGAAGTTACAGAGGAAGGAAGTTTTGCAGCAGGCTCACGACCATTTGTTTTCAGGTCACTGTGGGCGAAGTGTAACAGAGCCATTTTGGTGGAGGGACAGGAAGTGTGACGTGGAACAGTATGTAAGTTAAGGACTGTGTGCCATGCGTGCAGAGGGCCGACATTGTGTATCAGAAAGTACCATTGCAAAGGTTACCAGACGACTCTAATCCATTTTCTATGTTGGGGTTGGATGTCCTAGAGCCATTTAATAAAACAACTGCAGGAAATAGGTATGCTCTCACGATCATCCATCGTGTTTCTCGATTTTTGGCAATGGTACCGATGCCAGACCAACGGGCTAGTAGTGTAGTGCAGGCATTAGTAAACAACAGGATGTAAAGTTTGGAATGCCTGACGTCATCATTATGGACCAAAGTACGAATTTTCTCTCGAATTTGATGAAGCAGCTATGCCGCGTGTTGCGTATAAGGAAGTTACGGAGACCAATGGGAGAACAGAACGCAACAATTGCAAAGATGTTGAGCTATTATGTACAATATATGATCAAAAGTATCCAGACACCTAGCTGAAAATGACTTGCAAGTTCGTGGCGCCCTCCACCGGTAATGCTGGAATTCAATACGGTGTTGCCTCACCCTTAGCCTTAATGACAGCTTCAACTCTCGCAGGCATACGTTCAACGAGGAGCTGAAAGGATTCTCGGGGAATGGCAGCCCATCCTTCAGAGTGCCGCGCTGAGGAGAGGTATCGATGTCGATCTGTGAGGCCTGGCACGAACTCGGTGTTCCAAAACATCCCAACCTCGTCCTTCGCGAAAGCGGATCATCATTAATGGCACGACTTGTGAGGTAGTCGTGACCAATTTTTGCCTTCCCTCTAAGCTCACAGGCTCAACTGTTACGACATTATCACGGAATACATTGTGTTGGCCAAAAGGATCTCTGAGCGTATTAACCGTTCAAAATTTAACTTATTTAAATGACACAAGCAATCGGGAGCTTTTGCAGTTCTTGAGGAGAATTTTAATGGAACGAATGTGGCAACATGTACACCATTTCCAGGAAGAACAGGAGGACAAAGTATTAGTTGTGAGCGTATTGGCCACCAGTTGTGGAGTGGGAGGCTTTTGAGTACTGTATTTCTGCATAACGCGCAAGTGGGCACAGGCTGTGGAAGTGCCAACACATCAGTTGCCAACAGAATGGCGTACCAGCATTGGTTGAGGAAGCAATTGGTTTTAACGTCTTAATTAGTGTAGGGGACATTTAGTAGTAGTAAAATGTGAGCGTAAGTCCTCTAAGGTGATTTCAGAAGACCACAATATGTAAATTATTAGAGTTACGGCAGTTGAGTGGGAGCACGATATTAAAGATTCGGGACAAATCTTCTGGAAGGGAGAAGGTATGCTGGGCCACGAGTAAGAACAGGCTTCGATTTGGGGAATTCTTGTAAATTTCGCGGAGTTATGGCTGGAATGCAGTAGTCAAGGGACCGATTGGCACATCGGATGGCAGACGCGGGCGACGTTGATATTTTGCAGAAGATTCTGCGAGGCAGGCTAAAATTCACAGCTCGGCGAGCACTATATACAAATGTGTAGTAATTGGGGCAGCACCGGACGCCGACATGCTGTGAAGATCCCATACGTCGCAGTTACTACGTGTAGGGGCGGAAGCGGGCTGAGAAAAACTGACGTTGTAATTATCCGGGAGCACTTCACTTGTCCCCTCTAGAGGAATTACCTCAGGAGGGTAATTAATAGATGTATAAAGAAGCGACCCGGAGGCCCAAAGCAGGCAGTGTTGCCCCCATTCTGTCCGCATCTGGAGCCGCATGGAATGACGACTGTTTAGGATGCAGGCCGACAACGACGACCTAATGGTGATGGATATCGGAAGCCAACCGGCCCGCTGAAGCTACCCCCAGCCTTGGCTGCAAGGACGTGTCACAGCTGTGGCGGGGCGCGTCCCACCTTGGTGCTACATCGGCGCGAGTAGTGAGAGGGCTGCTAGCCTCTGCTCTCCGGGTGACATCGTCCGGCCGACTGCAAGTTGCCGTCGGCAGGGCTAGGGCCAGGACGCGAACTCGCGGCCTCCCGGGTCTGCGAGCACTGAACGGGCTGCCCTGGGCGGACGGCCGGAGCTGCTGAGACTCACACGACGACGACAACGGTCGGCCGCTTCCCTTTGGCGCTCTACATGGGGTCCACAAGTCGCATTTGGGGGAGCAGTCAGTCGTGTTCCGGGCTATCGGGAACAGCTAACTCACGCGACGGCCACTTACTTAGCCGTGGCCTGAATAGGAGCGCTACGTCCGCAGGGCTGGGCTACCGGACGCGGACGCTGGAGTTCTGGCTTTCGCGCTAACGCACGCACGGTGCGCGGCGTCATCGCCGAGTTCAGCAGAAGGCCCAGTATGTACCTTAGTTGCAAGAAAGTGAATGACACACTTGCCTATGTTTCTCCGCGCGCTTCAGCGTGAGTCATCCCTCTTTCCCAAATCACACATCTCGGTCGTTCTGACATATTACAACTCCTGAGCTCGGGTGGTTGCAACAGCACCCTAGACCATAACTCCAGCTGTAGCTAACGTGTGTCTGGCACGCAGACAGATTAGTAGCAGGACCTCAACTCGCCTCCTTCAAACCAAGACGCGGCTATCGCTGGCACCGAGGTAGAACCAACCTTCGTCAGAAAACACAACAGACCTCTACCCGCCCCTCCATTAAGCTCTCGCTCCACACCACTGAAGTTGCTATTGGCCGTGGCTTGACACCAGTGGAATGCACGCTACAGCGAGGCTGAATCGGAACCGCCCTTGAAGCAATCGATTTTTAACAGTTCGTTGTGTCACTGTGATGCCAACTCTTGCTCAAATTGCTGCTGCAGATGCAGTACGATGCGCTAAAGCCATACATCGAACACGACGGTCTTCCGTCTCGATATTGACACGTGGCCTAAAGGAACCTGGTCTTCTTCCCACAGTGCATTACCGCGACCAGCGATCCCAGCAATAAAAAAAAAATAAATAAATAAATAAAAAAAAGTTCAAATGTGTGTGAGATCTTATGTAACTTACAGCATACATTTGGCATATATCGCAAACCATAAAATAATCCATGCAAAATCATGCCACCCAATGAGATATAAAATAGCTTTTTTCATTACGATGATAAATCGGTTGAATAAGATCCCATTAATGCCAGAGCAGAGACAAAAAGAAATCAACATATTAAAACAAATAGCTATAACCAATGAATACGATGCCAATATAGTAGAGACAACACATAAGAAAATACAAGCACAACGGCCCAAAATACCCAAAAAAGAATTTTCTCGAAAATGCAATATATGGGGATGATATCAGATAAAATAAATAGCCTATTTAAGGAATCAGACATTACGATAGCCTTTTCCTCGAACCCCCTAGCAAATAACCTTAGACACAGCATAGGAGATTTAAAAAAATAAAATCTTCTCTACATCGGGCGTCTACAAACTAACTTGCAAAGACAGTAAAGAAAATCTACATTGGACAGACAGGAAGAAATTTTTAAACTAGGTTCAAAGAACATACCACGGGAATAGCACGCAATAAATCGCTATTTGGACAACACCTAGATGCCGAGAAACACACAGAAATTAATATAGAAAAAAAATGTAAGGGTATTGCATGTAGCCTAGAAGGGACCCATGATGGACATCTTGGAAAATTTAGAGATCTTCCTGCACAATAAACAGGATCCAACGGCAGTTCTTAATGAGTAAATAGTAAACTGTGATAATAAATATTTTGAAATCTTCGCAAATATTATTAGTTCCTGACGATACTGCTTCTCCTTCTCAGCTATATTAATATTGTATGACGATGTATATTGGTACTAATTTTATTATAGTATTTTAATTTTGTAATGAAGACCTACAAAGTTCGAAGATTGCCTTGTATGAGTCCTAAAAATATTAATATGTAATTCAGAAACAACTTTGTGGATGAGTGTCCATGGTATAACGACTTATGTAAATCGACGGCAGCATGATGAAGGGAGGGTTGTGGTACATCGATGCTACGATACCGAATGCCGTGCTACAGCAGACGACACGTAGGAAGAGGCTACTGTGACGACGGAATCCTAGCCAAATAGGCTAAGTAGCACTTGATATACTTCCTTTTTCTAATATGTTATTTTTATAACGGAGAATACACTGATTTTAAAGTTTTTTACTAATTACTAGGAACAACTTTAATGGATATCAGCCAAAACACATCACGACAACGCATGCTGTGCAAAGATAACGCCGCAGCAGAAGACCACATGGATTGACAACAACATGGGGGAAGAATCGTTGTGGTACGCCGTTAGCATAACAACGAACACCGCGCAAAGATGATATTACAGCAGACGACTTATACGAAGCGTCTACCATGACGACAGCGTCCCAACCACACAGGCTAGCGGGCGCTTGATATGTACTATCGCCAATGGCAACGGCGTCCCTACCACAAAAGATACAGGGCTCTACTCTATCCACAAATGATGTGAAAAATGAACGGGACAACAGTTACATGAATTTTAAATAATTGTAGATTTAATTAATTATAACTATTATTTATTATATTACAACTGGAACAAACTTTAAAATCTACGATTTCTTGCTTAAGCATGTAACTACCGTTGGTCACCGTGGAGGACGTTACCGCCTGCCCACGTGTTGTTGGCCGTTATTTAAGCTCATGCTGAGAACCAACCATGCATAGTTACCAACAGTGCACAGGCAGGGTGACGACTCCAGCGAGCGTCCAAATGGGTATAAAAATCTGTTTATTTATTTAACTTTGACTAATTGTTTGTAGATTACGTACATGATTACTTACTAATATTATAACTTTAGAATGTAAATTGCCCTGAAGATGGCCCCATCGCGGGTTGAAACCCGTTGGCGGCAAAATAAATAATGCGATTGAGACTGTCCTTTTGAATAACTGATTAATCATGTAGAGTAGCTACATTCCTGCGAGGTTTTTCTACGGTATCGTAGAAGGAACATCCAGCTTCTCGTAGCACTACTGCACGAACTCGTTCAAACTCGGTGAGGTGTTGATATTGGCCTATTTGTCGCATTAAAAGTATTCTTGACTAACATCTACTCACCGCGTCCAATCTCAAAGGCAACTAACACTCACGTCCGTTACAGCGTGCATTTCAAGCAAAACTGATTTGCATCCTCCTAGTACTACGGGCGCAAAATTTTAATAGACGTAGAATCACGCTTACCAACTATCGTTAATGTCGCACAATACTTTCTTGGTGTTGCGATTTTGTTTTCCTTCAGTTTATTTAGGTTCTACAGTGTCTGGAGCGGTTATCTGGTTACTGTCAACAGAAAATGAAAGAGCACGAAACACATATTTTTTTAAAATAATAAATCGCATCTGAGATATAAAAATGAACCGCTCTCCCACATATTCACTATCTGATTCAGAGTCCCCGGATACCCGTATGCGATGGACTCTTCATCATCAGACATCACTAGAGACAGACCTGCCCCGGAGTGTTGTGTGGTCAGTTCTGAACCAGGGACAGCAGAACGGCCAGTCAGAAGAGGTCCGAGACTTCAAACGTGGACTGGTCAATGAGTACCATATGGGTAACAAATCCATCAAGGACATTTCAACCAATCTAAAACTATCCAAGCCGATTGTTGCTGACGTGACTATAAAGTAGAGAAACGAAGAAACAACCACAGCTAAACCAACACTAAGAATCACTTAAGAAAGGCAAGTCTTCCCGTCCAGATGGTATACCAATCAGGTTCCTTTCAGAGTATACAGACACAATAGCGCCCCTCTTAGCAGTCATATACAACAGCTCACTCGACGAAAGGTCTGTTCCTAAAGATTGGAAAGTAGCACAGGTCACACCAATATTCAAGAAAGGAAATACGAGTAACCCATTGATTTACAGACCCAAATCACTGACCTCAATTTGCAGTAGGATTTTGGAGCGTATACTGTACCCGAACATTATGAATCACCTTGAAGAGAATGACTTATTGATACATAACCAACACGGATTCAGAAAATATCGTTCTTGTGCAACACAGCTACCTCTTTCTTCCCATGAAGTGCTGTCTACAAGAGATCTCAGATCTATTCCATATTCCTACATTTCCAGAAGGCTTTTGATACTGTTCCTCACAAGCGACTATTAATCAAATTGCATGCACATGGAGTATCGTCTCAGTTGTGTGATTGGATTCGTGATTTCCTCTCAGAGGTCACAGTTCGTAGTGATAGACGGTAAATCATCGAGTAGAACAGAAGTGGAAGTGATATCTGGCGTTCCGCAAGCTAGTGTCACAGTGCCTCTGCTGTTCCTAATTTATATAAATGATCTAGGTGAAAATCTGAGCAGCCCCCTTAGATTGTTTGCAGATGACGCTGTAATTTACCGTCTAGTAAAATCACCAGACGATCAATTCCAATTGTAAAATGACCTAGAGAGAATTTATGTATGGTGAGAAAAGTGGCAATTAGCACTGAACAAAGAAAAGTGCGAGGTCATCCACATGGCTACTAAAAGAAATCCGATAAATTTTGGGTATAAATCACACAAATCTAAGGACTTTCACGATTACGAGCAACTTAAGTTGGAAAGACCACATAGATAATATAGTGGGGCAGGCGAAACGAAGACTGCGCTTTGTTGGCAGAACACTTAGAAGATGCGACAGACCCACTAAAGAGACAGCCTACATTAAACTTGTCCGTCCACTGCTGGAACATTGCTGTGCAGTATGGGATCCTTACCAGGTAGGATTGACGGAGAACATCGAAAAAGTCCAAAGAAGGGCAACTTGTTTCGTGTTACGGCGCAGTAGGGGTGAGAGTGTCACTGATATGATACGCGAGTTGGGGTGACAGTCACCGAAACAAAGGCGGTTTTCTTTGCGGCTATTTACGAAATTTCAGACTTTGTGTTCCGAATGTGAAAATATTTTGTTGACACCCACCTACGTAGGGAGAAATGATCATCGTAATAAAATAAGATAAATCAGAGCTCTAACGGAAAGATTTAGGTTTTACTTTTTCCCACGCGCCATTCGAGAATGGAATGGTAGAGAAGTAGTATTAAAATGGTTTGATGAACCCTCTGCCAGGCACTTAAGTGTGAATTGCAGAGTAACCATGTAAATGTAAATGCAGATGTAGACTAGGCAGACCTAATGTACGGACACACTGGGCCTGTCGAGCATTGTGGAGAGTGATTTTACACTAAAGAGGCAAAGAAACTGGTACACCTGCCTAATATCGTGTAGCGCCCCGCGAACACGTAAAAGTACCGCAACACGACGTTGCATGGACTAATGTCTGAAGCAGTGGTGGAGGGAACTGACACCATGAATCCTGCAGGGCTGCCCATAAATCCGTAAGAATACGAGGGGGTCGAGATCTCTTCTCAACAGCACGTCGCAAGACATCCCAGATATGCTCAATAATGTTCATGTCTAGAGAGTGTGTTCACTAGCGGAAGTGTTTAAGCTGAGAAGAGTGCTCCTGCAGCCACTGTTTAACAATTGTGGATGGGTGGGGTGTCTCATTGTCCTGCTGGAATTGCCCAAGTCCGTCAGAATGCACAACAGACATGAATGGATGTAGGTGATCAGACAGCATGCTTACTTACGTGTCACCTCTCAGAGTCGTATCTAGACGTATGAGGGATCCCGTATTACTCCTACTGCGCACGCCCCACACTATTACAGAGCCTCCACCGGATTGAACAGTCCCCTGCTGACATGCGGGTTCCATGGGGTTCATGAGGTCGTCTCCACAGCCGTACACGTCCATCCGCTCGATACAAACGAGACTCGTCTCACCATGTAATGTTTCCAGTCAATAACAGTCCAATGTTGGTGTTGACGAGCCCTGGGCGAGACGTAAAGCTTTGTGCCGTGCAGTCGTCAAGGGTACACGAGTGGGCCTTCGGCTCCAAAAGCCGATATCGACGATGTTCCGTTGAATGGTTCGCACGCTGACACTTGTTGTTGGCCCAGCATTGAAATCTGCTGCAATTTGCGCAAGGGTTGCACTTCTGTCACGCTGAACGATTCTCCTCAGGCGTCGTTGGTCCCATTCCTGCAGGATGTTTTTCCGCCCGCAGCGGTGTCGGATATTTGTTTTACCGGATTCCTGATATTCACGGTACATTAAGAGAAGGTGGCTCGGCAGAGTTCCAAGATTTGTAGCGCTCGGGGAGGCCGTCCACTGCTGTCACACCTGCGGCTTATTAACGTGCTCATTCGTGAGGACCGACGAATAACGACTTGGCAGTTTGGTACTGCAGGTGTCAATCCGCAAAGGAAGAGTGGGTGCAATCAAGCGTGCTTTTAATTACTCAAAAGTGTGTGCACGATGGCTTCCGTGTGGTCTTATAGTGGAATACAAATCTCTCAGGAAAATAAATAAATAAATTTCTTCTGAGTTGCTGCAATGTGCTGAAGCTGAGGTAGAAGCCTTCTTGCCCTGGACTGTGAGATGAGGTAAAACCTGGGTGATACGTGTTACAAACCGAACACAATAGGAAGGACCAGGCCCCTTTGCTTTTTTTATCACTCGTTTATTACATCAGAGAAATACACATTTTAAGACAAAATTTAGCTACATGAAATATTGCTCCCAGTAAAGGTTAACATAAGCAGTGACAAAACTTAGTTCTCTTAAGGATTTCTGCTGGCAACAGTATTTAAATGTCTTGCTCCCCATTAAATAAACAAACTTACAGTAATTAAAGAAAAACAAATCAAACACACTACGCTCCACTTAAACTCTTCATTGGAAGCCTAGCCAAAATGAAGATTCCATTAACTGACTAGCACTGGAGTCACACTAAAGCTCATCTCTGTGTTCCCCTACACGCATGGCGCCGAGTTACACAAGACAAGATTTTGAAGAGAGCACATCAGTAAAACCGGTAGCGGAGCTAACTCGTGCCACTGAAAATTAGGGTACTAGACCGGGACACAAGGTGGTATACAATGAGGTTGCCTTCGTGCTATACTGCGCTCCAAAATATTAATTCAAATGGCCAATTCAAAATTAAATACACATAAACCAACATTTATTAACGAGGAGTGACACCAGGTCGCTCGAAGGGATGACAACACTTAATTGAAAAGACGAACGCCGGAGGTGGCAGTAACATCAAAAACCTTCCCCGAGTTTTAATCAGGAGTCACTTCCCGCTATACAAGTAAACATTTAACCAAGCACAAGGGAGGAACCACAAAGAGAAAATTCAAACAAAACCCCCAAAAGATTATAAAGGACAGGGAACCCAAACTATTTAAATTTAAAAGAATTAGCTCTCCCCAAAGCAGTGTAAACGCTAAGGCCACACTTAAGAGGCCACCAAAATTGCTTGCAAAAAGTATTATTCATTTGCTCCTTTTCTTTAAAGAAACATAAGGCTGCTTAACTTCTGTTAGACGTCCGGTATGGCTCGTGTAGGATACATCAGGCAGCAACCCAAGCTAGGCGGTCGCAAGGCACGGCGAGCAAAATCAGGAGAGCAGACAGGCAGGCAACCATATCCTCCATCCTGAACCGGCAGACCGCGTACAACCAACTCCACATATACGTGGTTGCTTCCCACCTCGTACCTCGCGGCGTCTCAGCAGGTAGCCCGAGCAAACGTCAACTCCACTCACCCCGCGAATGCGGAAAACAACAAGGCAAGCAAAGATAAGAAACATCGAAAGATCGATAATGGACATGCAAGAGACTGGCGCGCCAGTAACGAGCGCCACGGCTCACTGGGTTCACAGTTTTGAGACCGAAACAAAACGACACTCGATGGAATGGTGTCATCCTCACTATCCACAAAAGAGAAAATTCAAAACAACTGCTTCAGGCGGTATTTTTGGACTGTTAGGGTGTCATACTCGTCGATTTGGTACCAAGAGATAGCAACATTAATTCGGAAGCATGTGTCAACACGTTAACCAAACTCAACAAGCTCTACTAGAGACTTCGGCGCCATAACAACACAGGTGACTGTTTGATGCAACACAACTGTCGGCCACATACAAGTTCGACGACTTCTGACCTCATCACTAACCAGGGCGGGGCTGTGTTATACGAACCACCTTACATTTCTTGCTTAGCTCCCTCAGACTTCCCTTGTTTGGGCTATTAGAGGATATCATTCAAATGGTTCAAATGGCTCTGAGCACTAAAGAACTTAACATCTGAGGTCATCAGTCCCCTAGAACTTAGAACTACTTAAACCTAACTAACCTAAGGACATCACACACATCCATGCCCGAAGCAGGATTCCAACCTGCGACCGTAGCGGTCACGCGGTTCCAGACTGAAGCGCCTAGAACCGCTCGGCCACTCCGGCCGGCCAAAGTATCTCATTCAAAAATGGTTCAAATGGCTCTGAGCACTATGGAACTTAACATCTATGGTCATCAGTCCCCTAGAACTTAACCTACTTAAACCTAACTAACCTAAGGACAGCACACAACACCCAGTCATCACGAGGGAGAGAAAATCCCTGACCCTGCCGGGAGTCGAACCCGGGAACCCGGGCGTGGGAAGCGAGAACTCTACCGCACGACCACGAGCTGCGGACGGATCTCATTCGCAGAAGACATTTTGATGATAACAAATAGATGATTCGCACAGTGAAAAAATGACGAGGTGACCAGAATAAGGAGTGATACAGACAGGGCATACACGCCCTTGTGTCTCGCTGCAGGAAGGCCACATAACGCGAGAGAGATTACGTGGAAAAAGAGGGAGTCAAGAAGAAAGGTTATTCTTTGCTGTGTGTACGTTTTCTTGTGTTCAGTAAAAACTATTGAAGGAAATAAACGTTGCGCATCACTTTTTGGTTGACCCTTGTAGTAGGTGAAACACGTTCACATGTTTTGTAGTGTCGTCCACCGTGCAAAAATGAGTGCAGGAAAGAAAAAAGCGACGTTAACGTTACTGAACCTTTACTTTGCAACCTGCTGACAAAAGAAGAGCAACCAATCTGCTCGTGTAAATGTTGACATGTTATCTTTTTGTTTTTTTTTCAATTATCTCAGCGTGAATGGAACAGATTCCTCTGCCGATAATAAAGGCGCAAACTCCGTGCCCTGAGGCGCTAAAAGCAATTTGGTGCGCATAAGCGCGCCCGCGGCCTCGGCGAGAGCTGTTGCGTCTGCCAGACAGCCAGACGCGGACCTGCGTTAATTAACGGCAGTGCGCGGTGCGATCCGCCCGCCGTGCAGGGCTGCGCTTGCCTGATGGAGTTCACGACCCGATGCGCAGCCCATGGCGGGGCACCCACGCGGGCGCCAGTGCTCGGGGATATGACGGCGAAGCAGAGCCAGGAACAGGGTATTAGTAGTCGGCGATCCCCGTCCGCAGGAGGCACAATAGGGCTCGTCTCCTCTCTGCATCTACTAGGCAGCGACGGACAAGAAACTTAGCCGCATTCCACAGGTACGGCTGACCACCAGGGGCCCAAAACTATCTGGAAAACAAAAAAAAAGTACTGTAAGTTCTAAATAAGATCGCATGTGACACACTACTTAGCAATCGCATACAACCGCTCGCTCACCGATAGATCTGTACCTACAGATTGGAAAATTGCACAGGTCGCACCAGTGTTTAAGAAGGGTGGTAGGAGTAATCCATCGAACTACAGACCTATATCATTGACGTCGGTTTGCAGTAGGGTTTTGGAGCATATAATGTATTCAAATATTATGAATCACCTCGAAGGGAACGATCTATTGATACGTAATCAGCATGGTTTCAGAAAACATCGTTCTTGTGCAACGCAGCTAGCTCTTTATTCGCACGAAGTAATGGCCGCTATCGACGGAGGATCTCAAGTTGATTCCGTATTTCTAGATTTCCGGAAAGCTTTTGACACCGTTCCTCACAAGCGACTTCTAATCAAGCTGCGGGCCTATGGGGTATCGTCTCAGTTGTGCTACTGGATTCGTGATTTCCTGTCAGGAAGGTCGCAGTTCGTAGTAATAGACGGCAAATCATCGAGTAAAACTTCCCCAGGGAAGCGTCCTGGGACGTCTGCTGTTCCTGATCTATATAAATGACCTGGGTGACAATCTGAGCAGTTCTCTTAGGTTGTTCGCAGATGATGCTGTAATTTATCGTCTAGTAAGGTCATCCGAAGACCAGTATCAGTTGCAAAGCGATTTAGAAAAGATTGCTGTATGGTGTGGCAGGTGGCAGTTGACGCTAAATAACGAAAGGTGTGAGGTGGTCCACATGAGTTCCAAAAGAAATCCGTTGGAATTCGATTACTCGATAAATAGTACAATTCTCAAGGCTGTCAATTCAACTAAGTACCTGGGTGTTAAAATTACGAACAACTTCAGTTGGAAAGACCACATAGATAATATTGTGAGGAAGGCTAGCCAAAGGTTGCGTTTCATTGGCAAGACACTTAGAAGGTGCAACAAGTCCATTAAAAAGACAGCTTACACTACACTCGTTCGTCCTCTGTTAGAATATTGCTGCACGGTGTGGGATCCTTACCAGGTGGGATTGACCGAGGACATCGAAAGGGTGCAAAAAAGAGCAGCTCGTTTTGTATTATCACGCAATATGGGAGAGAGTGTGGCAGATATGATACACGAGTTGGGATGGAAGTCATTAAAGTAAAGACGTTTTTCGTCGCGGCGAGATCTATTTACGAAATTTCAGTCACCAACTTTCTCTTCCGAATACGAAAATATTTTTTTGAGCCCAACCTACATAGGTAGGAATGATCATCAAAATAAAATAAGAGAAATCAGAGATCGAACAGAAAGGTTTAGGTGTTCGTTTTTCCCGCTCGTTGTTCGGGAGTGGAATGGTAGGGAGATAGTATGATTGTGGTTCGATGAACCCTCTGCCAAGCACTTAAATGTGAATTGCAGAGTAATCATGTAGATGTAGATGTAGACACTGAAAGAGTCCCTCAAGCTGCACGTTATGTGTCGTGGTGCCTGTGCTGCATATAGAGTTTGGCTGCCAATCGGGCGTCATTCTTCCATTTATGTGACGCTCACATTCTTTCAGTGCAATCTATTGTCAATTGCTGTCGTACCAAGCAGGTCTCTTGAAGTATGCAGGGTGGCGCACGAAATGTGTTACCATTTTATCTTTGAATATAAACTTTATTGTCAATACAATCTGAAAGGAACATATACTATAATGAAGAGCCGTCCATGGAGATTTGTTCTAACTCAGCACATGCTCAATATGTCCACCATTTCGTTTCCTAACTTCCTCCAAACGAACACTGAGGTTGGTGATTATCTTACGGCACATGTCTTCCGTAATTTCACTGCAAGCTTGAAGAATAAGTCTTCTCAGCTCCATTAAATCACGTGGACGTTTCGGGAAAATTTTTTCCTTCAGGTAGCCCCAAAGAAAAAAAGTCACATGGATTGAGGTCTGGATTACTGGGGGGCCAGTTTTGTCCGTCATTGAAGAGACCTGGAAACCTGAGTGAAATGATCCGCATGTCGAAATGCTCGTGTAAAAACTCCGACACAGTGTTTGCAGTATGTGGCCTTGCTCCTTCTAGCATGAACCACTGCGTGTTGAAGGGCAAGGCAGTAGCAAGAAGCTGTGGAATGAAGCTTTTTCGAAGCATGCTCAAATAACGCTCGTTGTTCACAGTTTCTTCAAAGAAAAAGGGTCCAATAAGTCCGTGACTGAAATTGCTGCCCACGCTATAATCCTCGGAGCATAATGTTGTCGTTCATGAAGCACTGTGGGTTTTCAGTGGCCCAAAAGCGTACAATTATTTTGTTAACCACACCATTTAAGTGAAAATGCGCCTCGTCTGAAAATCACACGTTGTTGAGAATTTCTTCCCTATCCTCCGCCCACTGAGCAAACAGTGGCCTCTGCTGCTTGTGTTTTTCAGTGAGCTTCTGTGCACAGGTCATCTTATACGGGTACATATGGAGGTCACTTTTAAGAATGCGTTGGACGGAGCGTCTGGATATTCCCAGTTGCACTGCTGCCTTTCTACACGATTTCCCGGGACTTCCCTGTACAGCTCGTACCGCTTCAATATTCTCCGGCGAACAAACAGGCTTAGGTCGAGGCAGCTTCGCTTCCAATACTGTTCCTTCCTGTACAAATTTATCGTACAACCTGTAGATGATCTTCTTGCAAGGGACCCATCGCGCGTTAAACTGTTGTCGAAAACGCCTCTGAATCAGAACAAGGCTTTTCGTTTCATGAAAAAGTAACACAATTTCCGATCGTTGCTGTGTCGTGAACGTTCCATTGTCAGCCATTGCTGCTTGCTAGTCTCCTAGCGGCAGTATCGAGAATTACACGTCATTTCGTAACTCATTTGTTTTTCCAAGCTCTGCTGGTACTGCTGTACAGATCCAGAGGGATATCTAATGTGCGTCGTAAATTGTGAAAGAAACAATTGGTAACACATTTCGTGTGCCACCTTGTACATCATCGTACAATGGCAATGTCTTGTCAGTACAATAGGAGATTCAAAATCGTCATTTCACAATCAAAACCATTATAAATTTTCCACAAAATATACTGTAAATGAAAAATACATTGTCCTAAAATACCGTCAGTGTCATATGTACATAACAGAGTAACGTACTCCGAAAAAGGTAAAAATACAGGAAACACATTCATTATGTGATCAAAATATCAAGACACCTAGCCGAAAATGACTTACAAGTTCATGGCGCCCTCCATCGGTAATGCTGGAATTCAGCATGGTGTTGGCCGACCCTTAACCTTTATGACAGCTTCCACTGTCGCAGGCATAGGTTCAATCAGGTGCTGGAAGGTTTCTTGGGGAATGGCAGCCCATTCTTCACGTAGTGCTGCACTGAGGAGAGGTATCGATGTCGGTAGGTAAAGCCTGGTGCGATGTCGGCGTTCCAAAACATCCCAAAGGTTTTCTATAGGATTCAGGTCAGGACTCTGTGCAGGCCAGTCCATTACAGGGATGTTGTTGTCGTGTAACCACTCCGCCAGCCGTGCATTATGAACAGGTGCTCGATCGTGCTGAAAGATGCAATCTCTAACTCCGAATTGCTCTTCAGCAGTGGGAAGCAATAAGGTGCTTAAAACATCAATATAGGCCTGTGCTGTGATAGTGCCACGTAAAACAACAAGGGGTGCAAGCCCTGTCCATGAAAAACACGACCACAACTTAGCACCACCGCCTCCGAATTTTACTGTTGGCACTACACACGCTGGCAGATGACGTTCACCGGACATTCGCCATACCCACGCCCCGCCATCGGATCGCCACATTGTGTACCGTGATTCGTCCCCCCACACAACGTTTTTCCAGTATTCAGTCGTCCAGTGTTTGCGCTCCTTACACCAAGCGAGGCGTTGTTTGGCATTTACCGGCGTGATGTCTGGCTTAAGAGCAACCGCTCGACCATGAAATCCAAGTTTTCTCATCTCTCGCCCAACTGTCATACTACTTGCAGTGGATGTTTACGCAGTCTGGAATTTCTGGGTGATGGTCTGGATAGATGTCTGCCTTTTCAACTGTCGGCGGTCTCTGTCAGTCAAGAGACGAGGTCGGCCTGTACGTTTCTGTGCTGTACGTGTCCCTTCACGTTGCCACTTCACAATACATCGGAAGCAGTGCACTTAGGGATGTTTAAGAGTGTGGAAATCTGGCGTACAGACGTATGACACAAGTGACACCCAATCACTTGACCACGTTTGAAGTCTGTGAGTTCCGCGGAGCGCTCCATTCTGCTCTCTCACGATGTGTAGTGACTACTGAGGTCGCTGATATGGAGTAGCTGGAAGTAGGTCGCAGCACAATGCACCTAATACGATAAACGTATGTTTTTGGGGGTGTCTTTTACTTTTGATCGCATAGTGTATATGTTACAAAGCACTTATTCCAGTTCCAGTGGCGTGTACTCAGCTTTTTGTTAAGTTACAAAAGAAGGAAATATCATTTTTATATATGAAACTATTTTATATGTAATGTAGCTGTACTCTCTTTTTTGCCAAACACGTTCGTCACCAGTCCGTAAAATTAACGTTCGGACTTCAGCTACCACAGGAGATCCTTTGCGATAAACAATAGATCTAAATTTCGAAGCCGTTGTTGAGTCTGTGAACTACGTACATAAATCATTATTCTTTTTAGGACTGGAAATGTTCTCTCAGCTACAGTACTGCAGGGATAGTCGAAGTATGTTTACAGAACTTTATAGTTCCACAGTACAGTGGAGTCCATTTGGCTAAATAAACTTCCACATATCATTCATACATTTATTTCGCATTTCCCCTGAAATATACGTACCACAAGCTGTGGTCTAAAGCAGAAGAAATAAAAAAAAGATCCGTAGCAGTCTTTTCGATGGAACACATTACGGGAAACACCTTTGTATGGATCACAATGCTGTACATTTAAATCTGCCAAAAACAATAGTGAGGTCAGGTTACTGTATTCACCTCGTAACTGTCCCATCACTGTATCCACAATTTCACTGTAGATAATCCTGAAGTTTGTTGCTAAATTGACTGCAGCGTCACACCTAGGACGTTTAGTTACATGTTCGTCCATATATTGACCATAACAAAACAGTCAATGTCATAAGCACTGCCTTCCAATACAACAACTGATGCATCAGTGACAGGGAAAATTTCCGAAGAAGTACATAGAAGGAAATTGAAACTGACATCTTACGTCGTACTGTCTTCTTAAAAAGTGAAAGCAGTGTACGACGAACCAAAGGATTCGTACAACTGCACCGCCTGTCAGACACAGAAGGCAACATTTTCTTTATGTCATGATCTGAAGCCCTGGTTCTTTTAGTTGACTTAGAGGGAAAAGCTGCAGTGCCATTGAAAGTGAGGAAAAATTTCTGAATTTTTGACCCCTGAGTTGTCTTTTGATAGCACTAAATTCAGTCCATGGGCGGAACAACGAACGAATATTGCAGTAAAAAACAAGTTTTTCGATCTAGATTGCAATACCTTTAAACTGACAGCCGAAACTTTAGCCTCATTGTTACTCTGAGTGATTAGTATTTCATTGAATTCATAGTCGTGTACCACTTGTAGCGTAAATGAAGTAGCATGTCGGCTGTTCTGTCATCAGAGCTGTTCATGTATTAAAAAATCTCTCATGGATTTGACGATCAACTGTGATGTAGCGAAATACAGTGGAGTCGATCAAAAAATTATTTATTTTGGTTGTTTCATTAATAAATACAGAGATAAAATTGGACTGACCCGTACCATTTCTTGCTTTTATTTACAAGAGCGTTTGAAGCAAAAGTGATTAAATCATTCTCTGTTGCCCGACCGGTTGGCCGTGCGGTCTAACGCATGGCTTTCCGGAGTGGGAAGGAGCGCCTGGTGCCCGGCACGAATCCGCCCGGCAGTCTTGTGTCGAGGTCCGGTGAGCCGCCCAGTCTGTGGATGGTTTTTAGGCGGTTTTCCATCTGCCACGGCGAATGCGGGTTGGTTCCCCTTATTCCACCTCAGCTACACTATGTCGGCGATTGCTACGCAAACAAGTTCTCCACGTACGCGTACACCACCATAACTCTACCACGCAAACATAGTAGTTAGACTCGTCTGGTGTGAGACGTTCCCTTGGGGGGTCCACCGGGGGCGGAACGCTACAATAACCCTGGGTTCGGTGCGGCGACGGCGGAGGGATGAAGTGGACTGCGGTAGTCGTCGTGGGGTTGCGGACCACTGCGGCTGCGGCTGGGACGGAGCCTCTTCGTCGTTTTAGGTCCCCAATTAACATACAATACATTCTCTGTTAGGTTTGAGATAGCTGTTAACACATATGAATTCTCTGTTAGGTTTGAGATAGGTGTTAACACATATGAATCTTCTATCTGACATCCCAGCCTCTCGTCAGATTCACTGAGATGTACAAGTTCAAAATAATTGTGTTTAGCCGGCCGCTGTGGCCGAGAGGTTCTAGGCGCTTCAGTCTAGAACCACGAGGCGGCTACGGTCGCAGGTTCGAATCCTACCTAATGCATGGATGTGTGTGATGTCCTTAGGTTAGTTAGGTTTAAGTAGTTCTAAGTTAGAGGGGACTGATGGCCTCATATGTTAAGTCCCATAGTGCTCAGAGCCATTTGAACCAGCTGTCTTTATTAAGGAACAAACTTCTCTGAACGTCATCTCCTGCACTGATAAAAAACAGACTACATCAGTTACGCGTTTCATTATGTTCCCGTTCTTTTGTATGAGATTATCATTTTGTAAATTACCGACTGTCCTCAGTCAACATGCAACCAATTACGGTCTTCCCTGTGTTACCGTTCAAAGATCGTGATGCCGTAACAAAGTCGGCACCTCGCAATGATACCACAGAAGTTAACGATGTCTCGTTGCATTTCGCAACGACGAATGGGAGGCGCTGGTGAGAACAAACCCTCTCTCCCAATACAACGGCGGCACCGCACGGAAGCCGATATACAACCAAACAGAGCAAGGTACTGTCCAGTTCGTGACCTCCGATCAAGAAGACAACATCGACTAGTTAGATCTCATTTGTTACTTTTGAACACTGACAGCTTCGTACTTCGAGAGAAGAGTTTAGAAAATGGGTGTATCAAGAGTTGCTTTAATACTTAAAGACAGTTGTAAATATTTAGCGCATTCCTATGGTTATGGATTGTATAAAGTTAAGCAAATCTTTTTATGATCCTCTTAATAAACTGAACTAATATTTCATGTGTTGTGGATCCGGCACCAATGAAAGAACCCACAGCTACGATTGAACGATTGTAGTTTCTCCGGGTCATAATATTCCCAAATGATTTTTCATTGAATATGGACAACAACTAGTTCTGAGACAATTGATTTGTGGCCTTAAGAACATGTCACAGTAACAAATATTATTCCAAATGGGTTTATCAGATGTAAACAAATGATATGGTCCTGCAATACGTCTTTTCATGTAAGTACAGGGTTATTACAAATGATTGAAGCGATTTCACAGCTCTACAATAACTTTATTATTTGAGATATTTTCACAATGCTTTGCACACACATACAAAAACTCAAAAAGTTTTTTTAGGCATTCACAAATGTTCGATATGTGCCCCTTTAGTGATTCGGCAGATATCAAGCCGATAATCAAGTTCCTCCCACACTCGGTGCAGCATGTCCCCATCAATGAGTTCGAAAGCATCGTTGATGCGAGCTCGCAGTTCTGGCACGTTTCTTGGTAGAGGAGGTTTAAACACTGAATCTTTCACGTAACCCCACAGAAAGAAATCGCATGGGGTTAAGTCGGGAGAGCGTGGAGGCCATGAGATGAATTGCTGATCATGATCTCCACCACGACCGATCCATCGGTTTTCCAATCTCCTGTTTAAGAAATGCCGAACATCATGATGGAAGTGCGGTGGAGCACCATCCTGTTGAAAGATGAAGTCGGCGCTGTCGGTCTCCAGTTGTGGCATGAGCCAATTTTCCAGCATGTCCAGAGACACGTGTCCTATAACGTTTTTTTCGCAGAAGAAAAAGGGGCCGTAAACTTTAAACCGTGAGATTGCACAAAACACGTTAACTTTTGGTGAATTGCGAATTTGCTGCATGAATGCGTGAGGATTCTCTACCGCCCAGATTCACACATTGTGTCTGTTCACTCCACCATTAAGAAAAAATGTTGCTTCATCAGTGAAAACAAGTTTCGCGCTGAACGCATCCTCTTCCATGAGCTGTTGCAACTGCGCCGAAAATTCAAAGCGTTTGACTTTGTCATCGGGTGTCAGGGCTTGTAACAATTGTAAACGGTAAGGCTTCTGCTTTAGCCTTTTCCGTAAGATTTTCCAAACCGTCGGCTGTGGTACGTTTAGCTCCCTGCTTGCTTTATTCGTCGACTTCCGCGGGCTACGCCTGAAACTTGCCCGCACGCGTTCAACCGTTTCTTCGCTCACTGCAGGCCGACCCGTTGATTTCCCCTTACAGAGGCATCCAGAAGCTTTAAACTGCGCATACCAGCGCCGAATGGAGTTAGCAGTTGGTGGATCTTTGTTGAACTTCGTCCTGAAGTGTCGTTGCACTGTTATGACTGACTGATGTGAGTGCATTTCAAGCACGACATACGCTTTCTCGGCTCCTGTCGCCATTTTGTCTCACTGCGCTCTCGAGCGCTCTGGCGGCAGAAACCTGAAGTGCGGCTTCAGCCGAACAAAACTTTATGAGTTTTTCTACGTATCTGTAGTGTGTCGTGACCATATGTCAATGAATGGAGCTACAGTGAATTTATGAAATCGATTCAATCATTTGTAATAGCCCTGTACATTCTGTCAGTCACTTGTTGCTGTTGTAAAGTTGTAAATTGAAACGCTGTATCGCATTTTCACCTTAATTGTGTTGCGTAATTCAGGTGTAGGTTTCCCATGCTGCATTATATTTCCGTTCTCTTGGAATCTGTGGGTAGCACAGTTGTGTAGCACAGTGACACATACTGCACAAGTCGCACCACTGCTGCCACGCTTAGTTTTCCATGCTCTCGCGCTCAGCACTGTGATAAGCAATGAAACTCAGTAGCTTGCCTTCCGGCCAACTGCTATATACCCATGCAACGTTTATTTTAAACTGTTAAGGTTGTCCATGGCATTTAGGTAAGGTAAACCTTTGCGCCACATTTGTAATTAGTCACTTTCCAGAACTACGAGCACGTTTGCATTATCTCCAGGAAGGAAAACACACAGGAGGGCCTGCACCAGCTGAGTGTGGGCCCTGGTGACCGACGGTAAGCAGGTAACCAGAAATCCCAGAGCTCCAGCGGCTGCTTGTACAGCCCATTCTGAAAACATTTCAATTCTAATGCGTAGTGGGTGTGAAGTTATAAAGATTGCTGAAAATTAGCAGAAATCAACAGTGCTAATGCAAAAATAGTGTATAAGTCAGCACAAGTACGAAATGCTTTTAAACTCTTATGTTTCCATTGGTTTGGTAATTGTTTCCAGCTTATCCTCGGCAAGCAGTGCTTGCCTTGCATCCACTGAATACATGACACTGATGTACTCCATTGTTAACACAAATCACTTACGTCACAGCTGAGACGTATAGCGTGCACAAAACGCCGTGTGCTCCAGATGTACAGTCGGCTGGAGAAGTGTGGGGAGAGCGATAGTGTTGGGCCGGGGGGGGGGGGGGGGGAGGGGGGGTCGTTCAGAGCGCTGTAGGGGAAATGCCGAGTGCTGGAGGGGATGTGCCGTTCTAAACTGGAGTCTACACTCACATTTTTGGTAAGTATTAAGCAGGGCCCCTCCACGCTCACATTTGCATGGCGACCATTCAAAAAGATCTGTCAGATCTTCTTCTAAAAAGAATTCTGCCAAAAAACGCAGCGATTTGGTTTTGCCTTGTTTGTTAACCATTTTAGCTTTCGGAGAAGAGTCACGAGTGGGGAATCCTGGAAAAACCTACACATTTCTCTTGTTTCCATGTTAAAATTTGCTTCTTATCACAAAACTCAGCGGAGTTTACACAGTCGCACCTCACTGACGTGTTGTACAGGCGCAACTGAGAGAGAATTATGAAACATTGGTTTATTAAGTTTATTAAGTGAGGAACTGAGGAAAAGTTCACTTATGTTGCTCCAAAACCCATGGCTTTTCACGTTTCACCAGCTATCGAAGGGTCTTAAAAATTACCTTCTTTCATCATTAAAGTCTATAGTTAGTGCAATAACACGGTATGTAACGAAATTTGCATAATAACCACACGGAAAAATAGTCTCTGCTCTTTGTGTGCTATCATTTGTCAAAATCTCATTTCGATATCTCAACCGTTTGCGAAATATGAGGAATGGTGTGAATATTTCACTCTGGCTCTATCACTGGAGCATTGTGATCACAAATGAGTGCACTAAGTCAGACCAGTTTTGTTGAGATTAGTGACATAAAGAGACCTACACCCAAGTGTAAAGAAAAATTTAATATGTTAGCTAAATTTAATACACAGCAACATATAGGCTGCACGGGGTAGCCGTGCAGTCTGAGGCGTCTTGACACGGTCCACACGGCTCCCTCCGTCGGAGGTTCGAGTCCTCCTTCAGGCTGGGGGGTGTGTGTGTTGTCCTTAGCGTAAGTTAGTTTAAGTTAGAGTAAGTAGTACATAAGCCTAGGGACCGATGACCTCAGCAGTTTGGTCCCATGGGAACTTACCACAAATTTCCAATATTACACTACTGGCCATTAAAATTGCTACACCACGAAGATGACGTGCTACACACGCGAAATTTAAACGACAGGAAGAAGATGCTGTGATATGCAAATGATTAGCTTTTCAGACCATTCACACAAGGTTGGCGCCGGTGTCGGCACCTACAACGTGCTGACATGAGGAAAGTTTCCAAACGGTTTCTCATACACAAACAGCTGTTGACCGGTGTTGCCTGTTGAAATGTTGTTCTGATGCCTCGTGTAAGGAGGAGAAATGCGTACCATCACGTTTCCGACTTTGATAAAGGTCGGATTGTAGCCTATCGTGATTTCGGTTTATCGTATCGAGACATTGCTGCTCGCGTTGGTCGAGATCCAATGACTGTTAGCAGAATATGGAATCGGTGGGTTCAGGAAGGTAATATGGAACGCCGTGCTGGTTGCCAACGGCCTCGTATCACTAGCAGTCGAGATGACAGGCATCTTATCCGCATGGAATCTGTAACGGATCGTGCAGCCACGTCTCGATCCCTGAGTCAACAGACGGGGACGTTTACAAGACAACAACCGTCTGCACGAACAGTTCGACGACGTTTGCAGCAGCATGGACTATCAGCTCGGAGACCATGGCGCTGCATCACAGACAGGAGTGCCTGCGATGGTGTACTCAGCGACGAACCTCGGTGCACGAATGGCAAAACGTCATTTTTTCGGATGAATCTAAGTTCTATTTACAGCTTCATGATGGTGGCATCCTTGTTTGGCGACATCGCGGTGAACGCACATTGGAAGCGTGTATTCGTCAGCGGCATACTGGCGTATCACCCGGCGTGATGGTATGGGGTGCCATTGGTTACACGTCTCGGTCACTTCTTTTTCGCATTGACGGCACTTTGAACAGTGGACGTTACATTTCAGATGTGTTATGAACCGTGGTTCTACCCTTCATTCAATCCCTGCGAAACCCTACATTCAGCAGGATAATGCACGACCGCATGTTGTAGGTCTTGTACGGGCCTTTCGGGATACAGAAAACGTTCAACTGCTGCCGTGGCCAGCACATTCTCCAGATCTCTCACCAACTGAAAACGTCTGGTCAATGGTGACCGAGCAACTGGCTCGTCACAATACGCCAGTCACTACTGTTGATGAACTGTGGTATCGTGGTGAAACTGCATGGGCAGCTGTACCTGTACACGCCATCCAAGCTCTGTTTGACTCAATGCCCAGGCGTATCAAGGCCGTTATTACGGCCAGAGGTGGTTGTTCTGAATACTGATTTCTCAGGATCTATGCACCCAAATTGCGTGAAAATGTTCTAGTATAATATATTTGTCCAATAAATATCCGTTAATCATCTGCATTTCTTCTTGGTATAGCAATTTTAATGGCCAGTAGCACATGTCATATGCGCCAGACGCAAAATCATAGCGACCTTTATTTTTCATTGCAAATTTTTCGAATTTCACAAAGTTTCTTACTTCTTCGTAAATATAGCTGTAACTACGATGGGCTCATCGTAATGAACCCGACATGTAAGGCTACAGGTAAATCAAAAATGACATTTTTTTACGAATAGTTTCTGTAAGATCGCTTGAGAAAGATTGCAGGGCGAGCGCTTCGATTCTGTCATCGCCAACAGGTCAGAAGCTGGAAAATTCTTGCCGGCCTCCCCTTCTGAGTGAACGAATGAACTCGTCAAGCTCTTTGGACCAAAACTGGTCACTGAGCATCGGTCGACGTCTCCTGCGCGACCTATACAACTGCTGCTCGCTATTGCTATGTCCCCCACCACTACTGCAGCCGCAGCCAGGATACACAAGATCTCCTAAGTAGATGCACGAAGATATAGTCTGTCCAAAAATATTCTAGGACAGACAGCTACGAAAGAACTAGTGGGGCGACACCTACGACGAAAACACGACACGCGCTCAGCCAAACCCACGAGACCTGTAGGTACACCAACCGGCCCTGGTCGCCAGTCTTTTACCATAACAATACAACACTTGCCACTTTCACTATGCTGCAGTTTCAGGCCGCTAGTTGTCTCGTGGGATAATTCATTGCGCACTGAGAAGTTGTTTGTTTTGTCGTCTTACAAATGTGAAATTAATATCTGATATTTTATTGCTATCAAATGTTATGCGTTGTGTGATAGTGAAAAAAGCCAGAAGCAAGCTCATCAACTGTTTTTCTGTGGAAATTTTCGCTGTCGCTCTCTTGGCCAGAAGACTGCGGTACACGCACAATCGGGGAAACTTTATTCGCGGTATGTGCTTACAACATCGACAATGATTCTAGATCGTACTCCCCACCATTCTGTTGTTGTTGAAAATATGCCTTTCGTGAGGAATTGGAAGATTGAGACGATTGGCTACAAAGCTTAAATGTCAAAGTAGATGACGAATTTAAAAAAAAAGTACAGATTAAGGATCTCATGTACCTCCATAAATCACAGTTTCCTATAAACAGTTGTGATGAGCTGGCAAAAACGTATGGGTATAGACACTGACACGACGGTTTCAACACTGTAGAATACGTAGTCTGTACTCGAGACAATCAGTAATGAAATTGTTAGGAAAATAACCTTTGAAGACTGGAAAAGTTGTCAATAGGTGCCTCGTGTGATACAAGTAGATTTTTAACTATTTTTTACAACAGGACACTTTTCCGTTGAGATGTACGTCAATCTTAGATATTTAACTCGAGGTATGAGAACTATAGTACACATCAATGTGACATGGCACTGTCTAGGACATCACGGATGTTGACCGGAGTGAACCCACTGGTGCGTAATATTCAAAAAAATGTTCAAATGTGTGTGAAATCTTATGGAACTTAACTGCTAAGGTCATCAGTCCCTAAACTTACACACTACTTACCCTAAATTATCCTAAGGACAAACACACACACACCCATGTTTGCACCACATGAATACACGCTAGCTTCACAGAGTGTCTCGTAAAAAGTAGCAGTGCAGCGGAGTACGGCATCAGCCGTGGATGCTCTTTTGGCACTGATTTGAACTTCCTAGAGCTTTGGAAAGGTAACAAGAGATCGTATCCGCTTTTAAACATACAGGCAGAATTCTGATTCAGCCCGTCAAGGTATGTGAACTCACAGAATATGCGCCATTATCCATCAGCAATACTAGGAAGAACAGTTGTATGTATGATCTCAAGACTAATTTAGTGTGCAGTTTCTGGTGCCTGCACCGTAACATGTTTCTTATAACGAAACGGTTAATGCTAACCGGTATCTCCAGAAATTGTTTAATCCATATGTGTATCACTTCACAAAAGATGAATGACTGTAACACTATTTTCAGCAAGACGGAGCAACACCAGATACTAACTTGACAATCTTTTCGCGAGTGCATGAGGTATTCGGCAAGGTGAGCACAATCGGCTGAGGCAGTGCGATCTCCTGATTATCTCGATCGCCGGGTCTCGCTGCCTATGATCTTTACGTGTAGGCTAAATTGAAGGGTCAGGTGCAGTCAAATAATTCTCACACAATGAATGAGATAAAGCAGATTACTGAAATCGCGATTGCCAATATCCATGAGACAGAGCTGGTACTCGTGTTTCACAGTTTAATATATAGAGCACAGCGCTGCGTCGGCTTCATCGATGGCCATTTCCAGTACATTCTGTGATTTTCATTATCAAGAGTCAGTTGCGTGACAGTATTACTGTTACAAAATATAGCAATAGATGGCGCTGTAAGCAACATAATTTAATAGAGGTCGACTACAAATGACAAATGAATCATATAGCAATGCCTAAGGTGTATTTTGACGTTAAACAAACTGTACTAAGCAGTGTGCATGGGTGTACAGGTGTGATAGTGTTAGTTACAGGGTTGTAACATATCGGGTGGGAAAAATCGGTTTTTAATTGTCCTGAGACCAAAAACAGCATAAAAAAGTCAATCAAAATCAAATAGAATTATCAATTTCCGTGTGATTGGCGCAAAACATGTTCAATATCCACCGTTTTCTGCAACAAGCTGAAATCGAGAAACAGCTGAGCCGTGGCTGGCTCGTGTTATGCTTTGCATTAAACCTTGGTTGCTATTCTGTGATTAGTCTCCCGCGTTTATCGCGATTATGCTGTTACCCTCTCTCTCCACTAGTCGCAGCTGCAGTGTGTATCGATATTCACACGCTTGTACTATCTTTGGCCTCACGCTTGTAGCTTCCGGCTGTGTGGTGTGCGGACAGTTGGTCGGTTGGCGTGGAGCAGCGAGGAAGTTTCCGTGGCGCGTGTCTGGCCGGGCCCGTGAGCGGCGTCCACGTGCGGTCGGAGTGGCTGTTCCCATTGCTACAAGGTCCGTGGCTCACCGATCCCGGACACGAAAGTTGAGTCTTTACTTAACCTACCAGACAGCCCCAGCTGTTCACATTGTGCCGTTTGAATTTCGTTGTGGGCTGTTGGGACATTCCCTCGAGCAACAACGTGTGTTTTCAAGTTGACGAAATTCCAGCCTCCCTCCTGTGGAGTTTAACTTGATTATGTTGGAATTGAAGTGCACCAGCGAAATCTTCTGCTTTGTGGCCGTTAACGTTCCGGTTACCCGCACTGGCCGTTGACGTAAATTCAGGCAGCGTATTTTCCTCGTCGTGTTGTGGCTGTCCGGCACGGCGTGTAGTTTGACAGCCGAATGTGTAATTTGTTTTGGGCGCCAATACCTTCTTCGATCTTCGGTGTTCCATTGAACTCCCTGTTGTGTGCTGGTCGGGTTGAGCGGAAGTTACCCTGTCCCTTGGTCCGTTGACTGTCTGTCGGTTGGATTGCCGTCGGATTGAGAATTGTTGGGCTGACTGCCAGTCTTGCATAAGCGAGCGTTAATGTTTGAATTCCAGTCCGACCCGTGGAAACTTCTGAGCGCCGTTTGATGTGCTGCCTTCTCTTATTTGTCCTTGTTGTTTGTTTATCTATAGCTCCTAGCCGATTTTTAATTAAAGTTGTTTTGCTCTTAAGGTGTGAGATTGTTTGGGCCTTCAGTCTGATTGAAAGAAATTTTAGGATAAGGCCTTCTGCCTTTTAAAATTCAAATTCCTATTTTGAGCCTTAAGCTATTGGCCTTCAACCGATTTTAAGTTAATGTTGTTTTGCCCCTAGGGCGTGAGATTATTTAGGCCTTCAGACTAATTTGGAGAAATGTTGTAAGATAAGGCGTTCTGCCTTTTAAAATTCAAAATCTTGTTTTTGAGTCTTAAGTGATTGGTCTTCAGCCGGTTTTAAGTTAAAGTTGTTTTGCCCGAGGTGTGAGATTGAATGGCGCATTTAGCCAGGAATTAAGTTCTAAAATTAATGTTTGGCATGCTCCCCCATGATCCATGGACCTTGCCGTTGGTGGGGAGGCTTGCGTACCTCAGCGATGCAGATGGCCGTACCGTAGGTGCAACCACAACGGAGGGGTATCTGTTGAGAGGCCAGACAAACATGTGGTTCCTGAAGAGGGGCAGCAGCCTTTTCAGTAGTTGCAGGGGCAACAGTCTGGATGATTGACTGATCTGGCCTTGTAACATTAATCAAAACGGCCTTGCTGTGCTGGTACTGCGAACGGCTGAAAGCAAGGGGAAACTACAGCCGTAATTTTTCCCGAGGACATGCAGCTTTACTGTATGATTAAATGATGATGGCGTCCTCTTGGGTAAAATATTCCGGAGGTAAAATAGTCCCCCATTCGGATCTCCGGGCGGGGACTATTCAAGAGGACGTCGTTATCAGGAGAAAGAAAACTGGCATTCTACGGATCGGAGCGTGGAATGTCAGATCCCTTAATCGGGCAGGTCGGTTAGAAAATTTAAAAAGGGAAATGGATAGGTTAAAGTTAGATATAGTGGGAATTAGTGAAGTTCGGTGGCAGGAGGAACAAGACTTTTGGTCAGGTGATTACAGGGTTATAAATACAAAATCAAATAGGGGTAATGCAGGAGTAGGTTTAATAATGAATAAAAAAATAGGAGTGCGGGTTAGCTACTACAAACAGCATAGTGAACGCATTATTGTGGCCAAGATAGACACAAAGCCCATGCCTACTACAGTAGTACAAGTTTATATGCCAACTAGATCTGCAGATGATGAAGAAATTGATGAAATGTATGACGAGATAAAAGAAATTATTCAGGTAGTGAAGGGAGACGAAAATTTAATAGTCATGGGTGACTGGAATTCGTCAGTAGGAAAAGGGAGAGAAGGAAACACAGTAGGTGAATATGGATTGGGGGGAAGAAATGAAAGAGGAAGCCGCCTTGTAGAATTTTGCACAGAGCACAACTTAATCATAGCTAACACTTGGTTCAAGAATCATAAAAGAAGGTTGTATACCTGGAAGAATCCTGGAGATACTAATAGGTATCAGATAGATTATATAATGGTAAGACAGAGATTTAGGAACCAGGTTTTAAATTGTAAGACATTTCCAGGGGCAGATGTGGATTCTGACCACAATCTATTGGTTATGAACTGCAGATTGAAACTGAAGAAACTGCAAAAAGGTGGGAATTTAAGGAGATGGGACCTGGATAAACTGAAAGAACCAGAGGTTGTAGAGAGTTTCAGGGAGAGCATAAGGGAACAATTGACAGGAATGGGGGAAAGAAATACAGTAGAAGAAGAATGGGTAGCTCTGAGGGATGAAGTAGTGAAGGCAGCAGAGGATCAAGTAGGTAAAAAGACGAGGGCTAATAGAAATCCTTGGGTAACAGAAGAAATATTGAATTTAATTGATGAAAGGAGAAAATATAAAAATGCAGTAAATGAAGCAGGCAAAAGGGAATACAAACGTCTCAAAAATGAGATCGACAGAAAGTGCAAAATGGCTAACCAGGGATGGCTAGAGGACAAATGTAAGGATGTAGAGGCTTGTCTCACTAGGGGTAAGATAGATACTGCCTACAGGAAAATTAAAGAGACCTTTGGAGAGAAGAGAACCACTTGTATGAATATCAAGAGCTCAGATGGCAACCCAGTTCTAAGCAAAGAAGGGAAGGCAGAAAGGTGGATGGAGTATATAGAGGGTTTATACAAGGGCGATATACTTGAGGACAATATTATGGAAATGGAAGAGGATGTAGATGAAGATGAAATGGGAGATACGATACTGCGTGAAGAGTTTGACAGAGCACTGAAAGACCTGAGTCGAAACAAGGCCCCGGGAGTAGACAACATTCCATTAGAACTACTGATGGCCTTGGGAGAGCCAGTCATGACAAAACTCTACCATCTGGTGAGCAAGATGTATGAGACAGGCGAAATACCCACAGACTTCAAGAAGAATATAATAATTCCAATACCAAAGAAAGCAGGTGTTGACAGATGTGAAAATTACCGAACTATCAGTTTAATAAGTCACAGCTGCAAAATACTAACGCGAATTCTTCATAGACGAATCGAAAAACTGGTAGAAGCGGACCTCGGGGAAGATCAGTTTGGATTCCGTAGAAATGTTGGAACACGTGAGGCAATACTAACCTTACGACTTATCTTAGAAGAAAGATTAAGAAAAGGCAAACCTACGTTTCTAGCATTTGTAGACTTAGAGAAAGCTTTTGACAACGTTAACTGGAATACTCTCTTTCAAATTCTGAAGGTGGCAGGGGTAAAATACAGGGAGCGAAAGGCTATTTACAATTTGTACAGAAACCAGATGGCAGTTATAAGAGTCGAGGGGCATGAAAGGGAAGCAGTGGTTGGGAAAGGAGTGAGACAGGGTTGTAGCCTCTCCCCGATGTTATTCAATCTGTATATTGAGCAAGCAGTAAAGAAAACAAAAGAAAAATTCGGAGTAGGTATTAAAATTCATGGAGAAGAAGTAAAAACTTTGAGGTTCGCCGATGACATTGTAATTCTGTCAGAGACAGCAAAGGACTTGGAAGAGCAGTTGAACGGAATGGACAGTGTCTTGAAAGGAGGATATAAGATGAACATCAACAAAAGCAAAACGAGGATAATGGAATGTAGTCGCATTAAATCGGGTGATGCTGAGGGGATTAGATTAGGAAATGAGACACTTAAAGTAGTAAAGGAGTTTTGCTATTTAGGGAGTAAAATAACTGATGATGGTCGAAGTAGGGAGGATATAAAATGTAGACTGGCAATGGCAAGGAAATCGTTTCTGAAGAAGAGAAATTTGTTAACATCGAGTATAGATTTAAGTGTCAGGAAGTCGTTTCTGAAAGTATTTGTATGGAGTGTAGCCATGTATGGAAGTGAAACGTGGACGATAACCGGTTTGGACAGGAAGAGAATAGAAGCTTTCGAAATGTGGTGCTACAGAAGAATGCTGAAGATAAGGTGGGTAGATCACGTAACTAATGAGGAGGTATTGAATAGAACTTGACTAGAAGAAGGGATCGGTTGGTAGGACATGTTTTGAGGCATCAAGGGATCACAAATTTAGCATTGGAGGGAAGCATGGAGGGTAAAAATCGTAGAGGGAGACCAAGAGATCAATACACTAAGCAGATTCAGAAGGATGTAGGTTGCAGTAGGTACTGGGAGATGAAGAAGCTTGCACAGGATAGAGTAGCATGGAGAGCTGCATCAAACCAGTCTCAGGACTGAAGACCACAACAACAACAACAACATGCTCTGTTTTTAATGTTTTCTTTACGCTTGTAATGTTTGTCAAATGAATTAAGTAGTATGTTCGAGTGCAACCGTCAGTCACTCATTTTGGCCCCTTTCCACAAATTGAACTATCTGTCCTGTCCTGCGGGTATAGCAGGGGATCTCAACAGTGCTGTTGAAATGTTTCCGGGCTCATGTTCAGAATGTATTGCGCAATGCGTGCCTTCAATGCAGCTAAGTTTGCAATCGGAATTCTGAACAAAACACATTTCAAAAAGCCCCACAGCCAGAAGTCACACGGATTAAGATCAGGGGACTGGGACGGCCAGGCTGTAGGGAAATGGCGGCTGACAATTCTAGAATTTCCGAAATGGCGCTTCAGCAGCTGCTTTACTGGATCTCAAATGTGCGAAAGTGCGCAATCTCGCATAAAAATGATCCTATCCACACATCCACGCTGTTGGAGAGCTGGAATGACGTGGTTGCGCAAAAGACACTCATAGCGCTTACGAGTGACGGTACAGGTAACAAGACCGGAAGAACCTGACCCTATGATAAATGATCCCGTCAACCTGCACCACATAGTGACATTTTCAGGATGAAGTGGTACTGGTTGGTTTGCGTGTGGAATTTCGGTTGCTCATATTCGACGATTATGTGCATTGACATATCATGTCAGATGGAAATGGGCTTCGTCTGTTCAGAAAATCTTCCACGGCCAATCATTGTCCACTTCCATGCGAGCAAGAAATTGTAAAGCAAAGGTCACTCTTGCTGGCAGGTCAACAGGAAGCAACTCGTGCACATGGGTAATTTTGAATGGGTAACAAAGTAGGATGTTTCGTAAGATTTTACGCACCGTGCTCACGGGTATATCGAATGTTCGGGCAATTCTCCATGCACTACACGTTTGCACACCACCGCTCGTCTCCTCTTACATTGCTGTAGCCACTGCTTCCACTGACATCGAATCAATTCGTTTCCTCCCTCTACCAGGTTTGCACACAAAAAATAACACGTATTTTCAAATTTCCGAATCGTTTTCTCCGGAAGCACGGCAGTCATCCGGAACTTCTGCAGAAAGACGTGTGCACAATCATCATTCTTGTAATACAGCTATACAAGCAGAGAGAGATTCTGCATTGAGACAGCACGGCGAATGTCGCAGACCCGAAAGGAGGAAAAGCCGTGTACCGGGCGTGTTTATATCACCTTCAATGGATCGTGAGCATGAGAGGTGTTTTCGTTTTCGTATTCTGACACATACAACGCCATCTATTAATCAATTTCACACTATTTTTTCTTCTGCCATACGTTTCCCCCCTTCTACGATAATATTCCCTTGCAACTGACATCATTCTGCCCAGTGGTGTTATTTCTACAGCCTTTTGAAAGTTTAACTTTAGTCATAATCATTCGGTATACCTACACTACTGGCCTTTAAAAGTGCTACACCAAGAAGAAATGCAGATGATAAACGGGTATTCATTGGACAAATATATTATACTAGAACTGACATGTGATTACATTTTCACGTAATTTGCGTGCATACATTCTGAGAAATCAGTACCCAGAACAACCACCGCTGGCCGTAAAAACAGCCTTGATACGCCTGGGCATTGCGTCAAACAGAGCTTGGATGGCGTGTACAGATACAGCTGCCCATGCAACTTCAACACGATACCACAGTTCATCATGAGTAGTGACTAGCGTATTGTGACGAGCCAGTTGCTCGGTCACCATTGACCAGACGTTTTCAGTTGGTGAGAGATCTGGAGAATGTGCTGGCCAGGCCAGCAGTCGAACATGTTCTGTATCCATAAAGGCCCGTACAGGACCTGCAACATGCGGTCGTGCATTATCCTGCTGAAATGTAGGGTTTCGCAGGGATCGAATGAAGGGTAGAACCACGGGTGGTAACACATCTGAAATGTAACGTCCACTGTTCAATGTGCCGTCAATGCGAACAAGAGGTGACCTATACGTGTAACCAATGGCACCCCATGCCATGACACCGGGTGATACGCCAGTATGGCGATGACGAATACACGCTTCGAGTGTGATTCACCGCGATGTCGCCAAACACGGATACGACCATCATGATGCTGTAACCAGAACCTGGATTCATCCGAAAAATTGACGTTCTGCCATTCGTGCACCCAGGTTCGTCGTTGAGTACACCATCGCAGGCGCTCCTGTCTGTGATGCAGCGTCAAGTGTAACCGCAGCCATGGTCTCCGAGCTGATAGTCCCTGCTGCTGCAAACGTCGTCGAACTGTTCGCGCAGATGGTGGTTGTCTTGCAAACGTCCACATCTGTTGACTCGGGGATCGAGACGTGGCTGCACGATCCGTTACAGATTCCATGCGGATAAGATGCCTGTCATCTCGACTGCTAGTGATACGAGGCCGTTGGGATCCAGCACAGCATTCCGTATTACCCTCCTGAACCCACAGATTCCATCTGCTAATAGTCATTGGATCCCGAGCAACGCGAGCAGCAATGTCCCGATACGATAAACCGCAATCGTGATAGGCTACAATCCGACCTTTATCAAAGTCGGAAACGTGATGGTACGCATTTCTCCTCCTTACACGAGACATTACAACAACGTTTCACCAGGCAACGCCGGTCAACTGCTGTTTGTGTATGAGAAATCGGTTGGAAAATCTCCTCATGTCAGCACGTTGTCGGTGTCGCAACCGGCGCCAACCTTGTGTGAATGGTCTGAAAAGCTAATCATTTGCATATCACAGCATCTTCTTCCTGTCTGTTAAATTTCGCGTCTGTAGCACGTCATCTTCGTGGAGTAGCAATTTTAATGGCCAGTAGTGTAAGTACAGCTATTTCTGTTAGTGACTGAAGACGGTGTATTGAATACCTTTCCATCAGTATTTACTTCAAACGTAGGACTTTGCTGCTCTACACGATGTTACCCTTCACCCGCCGCCAGACACTGTTGGGAATTTTTCGCAGCCGGCTCATTACGACCGACATCCACTGCCTAGACTGCAGCAGCTATTGTCAGTTCGCCGAGTCAACGATTCCGGGGTTTCGTATCGTATTAGACTCTGTGACGCCAAACTTTAAACATGGTCACACTCAAAACTCTCATTGCCGGTGTGTATTCGCTACTGAAAATGTGTTGGTTCAAATGGCTCTGAGCACTATGAGACTCAGCTTCTGAGGTCATCAGTCCCGTAGAGCTTAGAACTTCTTAAACCTAACTAACCTAAAGACATCACACATATCCATGCCCGAGGCAGAATTCGATCTTGCGACCGTAGCGATCGCGCGGTGCGAGACTGTAGCGCCTAGAACCGCTCGGCCACTCCGGCCGACTGAAAATGTGTCCTGGACGGCATTGTACAGATGGCTTGCTGCCAAAGCCGGTACGGCGAGTTAGGACTAAGAATAAATGCATGAGGAGGTTCTGTAGACGACTGTAAAACTCTACAGCCACTGAGAAGGCGCTCACCTGGCGCACGTCAGCGTTTCCACTGTGCGCAGCGGCACCTGGCCGTACTGCCGAACTGCCGCCGCCGCCGCCGCCGACGACGACGACCGCTCCTGTTACGTTGATCCCGCGGCGCTTTTATTGCCGCTGGCTCCACGGGAGCAGTGGAACAGCACCGCAGATGCAGCTGGCCGTTATCATTTCCCGATACCGCTAGAGCGTCTACAGTATTCTGCTCTGGCACTAAACGTAAAACGTGCGTAGCAGACAATGGTAAGCCATATTCCGAGACAGTAAAAACGGCGTGCATGACGGTTTTGAACGTAAAGTAAGCATCAGAGATATCCCGCGATATATGATACGGAATAACGTACAATTTACGCGTTTATTGTAATTCTGTCAGAGACAGCAAAGGACCTGGAAGAGCAGTTGAACGGAATGGACAGTGTCTTGAAAGGAGTATATAGGATGAACATCAACAAAAGCAAAACGAGGATGATTGAATTTAGTCGAATTAAGTCGGGTGATGCTGAGGGAATTAGATTAGGAAATGAGACACTTAAAGTAGTAAAGGAGTTTTGCTATTTGGGGAGCAAAATAACTGATGATGGTCGAAGTAGAGAGGATATAAAATGTAGACTGGCAATGGCAAGGAAAGCATTTCTGAAGAAGAGAAATTTGTTAACATCGAGTATAGATTTAAGTGTCAGGAAATCGTTTCTGAAAGTATTTGTATGGAGTGTAGCCATGTATGGAAGTGAAACATGGACAACAAATAGTTTGGACAAGAAGAGAATAGAAGCTTTCGAAATGTGGTGCTACAGAAGAATGCTTAAGATTAGATGGGTAGACCACATAACTAACCAGGAAGTACTGAATAGGATTGGGGAGAAGAGAAGATTGTGGCACAACTTGACTAGAAGAAGGGGTCGGTTGGTAGGACATGTTCTGAGGCATCAAGGGATCACCAATTTAGTATTGGAGGACAGCGTGGAGGGTAAAAACCGTAGAGGGAGACCAAGAGATGAATACACTAAGCAGATTCAGAAGGATGTAGGTTGCAGTAGGTACTGGGAGACGAAGAAGCGTGCACAGGATAGAGTAGCATGGAGAGCTGCATCAAACCTGTCTCAGGACTGAAGACAACAACAACAACCCGTTTAAGGTGTAAGAACGAATGAAGATGTAAAACTTCTTAGCTGAAATAACTGTAATGAGTCTTTTTTTAAAATATTAGGCACTATACTTACTTACTTACATTGGTCACACAAATCTCAGCCGGTCCTTGGCCTCACTCAGTCCAGTCTTCCACACTTTCCTGTCATCTGCGTCTTCATCTCCCAGACCGAGTATCTGCATGTCTCCCATGGTACTATCCTTCCATCTCATTCTCGGCCGTCCCGTTAGTCTCTTTCCTTCAGATTTTCCATCTATTACAGCCTTTATTACCGTCCCCTCTCCTCCTTACATGTCCGCGCTATCTTAGTCTCTCAATTTTCACACTCGCTACGACCTCAGGCAGTGTGTACGTCTGAGTTCTCTATTTTTCCTTATTTTCCACTATTCATTTTCTTTCCCTGGTCCTTACATTTTTCTCAGTACTTTATTTTTAAAAGTGATGAGATTCTTCTGTTTTCTTTGTGAGGCTCCATGTCTCAGTTGAATAGCACACTATTGGCTTGATGGTCATCATAAATATTCTTATTTTTGCCTGCCTAGATAGTAACTTCGATTTTCGGGAAGGCGTGCCGGTCCCCAGCACGTATCCGCCCGGCGGATTAGTGCGACGTCCGGTGTGCCGGCCAGCCTGTGGATGGTTTTTAAGACGGTTTTCCATCTGCCTCGGCGAATGCGGGCTGGTTCCTCTTATTCCGCCTGAGTTCAAATGGTTCAAATGGCTCTGAGCACTAAGGGACTTAACTTCTGTGGTCATCAGTCCCCTAGAACTTAGAACTACTTAAACCTAACAAACCTAAGGACATCACACACATCCATGCCCGAGGCAGGATTCGAACCTGCGACCGTAGCGGTCGCGCGGTTCCTGACTGTAGCGCCTAGAACCGTCTCAGTTACACTATGTCGGCGTTTGCTGCGCAAACACTGTCTCCACGTACGTATACACCATTATTGCTCTTAATTACTCTAATTACTCTACCACGCAAACATTGGGGTTACACTCGAATGATGGAATGAGACGTTCACGTGGGGGGGGGGGGGGGGGGTTGGAGGGAGGAGGGATCCACTAGGAATCGAACCGCACAATATCCCTGGGTTCGGTGTGGGGCGGCGGTGGGGTGAGTGGACTGCTTAACCCCGTGTCGTGGGTTTGTGTACTGCGGCGGGGACAAAGCCTCTCCATCGCTTCTAGGTACCCAGTTCAATACACACACAGTACACACCTTCCATCTTATGATGTTGTATATAGCTTCTAGACATCTTCCCCCAGCTTGAATTCTTGTTACTATCCCTTGTTCTACAAGGTTTTGTTGGTCGATATTGACACCGAGGTACGTGAATGTGTCTGGCTTGTGTATTGTTAGATTTCCGATTTTTGGATGGTTTGATCCTAAATGAGCTCTTCTTCCTACTACCATGAACTTCGTTTTACTTTCATTTATTCTTACACCTACTTTCTTAGCTTCTTCCATTAGCACATTCCCCATTTTCTCCAGGTCCTCATGTTCTTTCCTATCAGTACAATATCATCCGCAAAAGCCAGGACATTTATCTTTTTTCCTATGGTGACACCTGCACTTTCACTTGTTACTCTTCTCTGGGCATTGTTGAGGGCCAAATTGAACAGGGTTGGAGATATAATATCTCCGTGACTCACTCCTGTTTTTACTTCAAATGCTTCTGAGAACTCCCCCTGTACTCTCACTCTACACTTCGATTTCATCACACAAATTTAAATTTGCTTTATCAGCTTTCCAGGTATCCCATACTCTGCCATTATCCTTCACATATCCTCTGTTACTATGCTGTCACATGCTTTGTTGAAGTCTATAAACGTGCAAAAGATATCACGATTGTGCTCCCATTTCTTATTTCATATTTGCCTTAGTGTGAATATTTGGTCAATTGTTGATTTACCTTTTCTGAACCCTGCATGTGCTGTGTCTAATATTTCCTCAATGTATGAGTTGAGTCTTTTCAGTATAATTCTTGATATTACTTTATAATATGTGCATAGAAGAGATATCCCTCTGTAGTTCTGTGTCAGCATTTTCTCTTCTTTCTTGTACATGGGACATACAGCAGCAGTTTTCCATCTCTCCGGCACTACTTCTTTTCTCCATACCTCTTTTATCAGTTCGGCTAACTATTCATGTATCTTCTCTCCCTCTTCTTTGATGAGCTCTGCTGATATCATGTCTATGCCAGAGACCTTCCGATTTTTTAGTCTTTTTATCGCCTCCTTCAGCTCCATCAGAGTTGGTTCTTCGGCTAATGATTGTACATTCGGATTGTTTTCTGTCTTGTTTTCATTGTTGTAGGTATCTACCGGGTTGCTTAGCAGTTTTTTAAAGTATTTCCTCCAGTTGTCTAAATTTCCTTCATTCGTAGTGATCAGTTTTCCATTCTCGTCCTTCATTATCACAGACTTAGCTCTGTATTCTTATCTATAGCTATCCATTGTCCTGTAACACTGTTCTGGTAATAGTCCTCCTCAGCCATCTCTATCTGTTTATATATGAATGCTCTTTTCTCTTGCCTTATTATAGTTTTCATTTCTCTCGTGGCTCTCCTGTATGTTGTTTGGTTTTCATGGTTGTTATAGTTCGTCATTGCCTGTCTGGCTCTCTTCCTGTCCTGTACTGCTTTTCTACATGTTTCATTGAATCATGATTTGCGCTTTACATTGATATTAGTATTATCTCCTAGTAGTTCAAGTGGTGTCTCCCTCATAACTGTTGTCATCTTCTTCCATTTTGTGTTGATATCTTCATCTTCTTTTTTGTTGTTTTTATTCTCTAATTCAGAGAATCTACTTTCAAGCTTAATCTTAAACTTTTATTCACCTCCCCCTCTTTTAGCCTACTCACATCTACTCTTTGTGTTATGTTACCACCGTTGTTCTTACTTGGTGATTTTCGTAATGATTCTTTCATCTTCATTAGCACAAGAGAATAGTCTGATCCTATCTCAGCCCCTCTCACTGTCCTAACATCTGTTATTGCCTTTTTAAGTTTTCTCTCTATCAAAACATGCTCTATTTGGTTTCTAGTTAATCCTTCTGGTGAAGACCATGCTGCTTTACGTATGTCTTTATGGGGGAATGATGTACTTTCTATTCTCATGTTTCTAGGTGTGGCGAAGTTGATAAGCCTTATACCATTATCATTTGATTCAGTGTGAAGGCTGAACAAGCCTATATATGGTTGCCACTGCTGTTCTTGTCCTATTTTGGCGTTTAAGTCTTTCAGCACAATTTTGATGTCATACTGTAGTAATCTGGAGTACATCTTGTCTAAGGTGTCATGGAATTCGTCATTTATATCTTCCTCCTTGTCCTCAGTTGGGGCATGGACACTTATTAATGAGATATTTCTATACCTGCGTTTGATTCCGATGTAGCATATTCTTTCATTGACATTTTCTAGTGTCATCACATTGGTCATTATTTTATTATGAACCACAAATCCTGTTCCAAATACAGGGCGACCATGCTTGTTTCCACTATATATGATCGTGTGACCGACTGGAAGTCTAGTTTTCTTCCAGGCGTGGTTATTAGGCACTATGTGTCTCTAAAATATTTCCCCAAAGATCTTTATTCAGTGGTCTTCTTTTCTGACACCTACACAACGTTTCCTATGCATACCTCATAGAATACTACTAAACTCAGGAGGAACAGCTCCACGCAGTACGCAAGGGACCTGAGCCGTTAGTTTAAGTTAATTGGACTGTGGGTCGGGTATCAAGGCTTGTTGACGGAATTCCACCCATTTTGTACGGCAGCTTCTAAACCACAGTTAGGTGGTTTCCCAGTTCACCAGAGTGCCTCTTAACGAGATGTTCGGTTGTTGGCTGCCGACTCCTGTTTCCTATTTCTACGAAAGTTTTACGAACAGGTTGACGGAGATGCTGTGGACTGTCCGCCACCACCGGTGATAGCCTTCAGGTTCGCACTGGTGGTTAAAGATGACCCTATAACAAACGGTTCTTAAGCCAATCTACTATTTGGATGACACGTCGGTGATCTGGCCACGGAAATGATACTACAAGCAAGATTTTTTTTAGTTCATCTCAGCTTACTACATTCCAACATCAGTTTCACGATGTAAGTGGAACATAAACCACTGTCATTGCCAAACGGAAAGAAAGTTGCATTTCAGGAAACCAAGATACAGAAACGCGAAGTTGTGACTTGAGAAGATGATATCGGATCGTTTGGGAGAATGTTTCATCGATAAACATCGGTCAGTTGGCAATTGGTACGCACTCTTCGAAGGATGAATTCTGGAGAGTATTGGCGGGGCAGCAATTACACGCATGTAATAAGTAATGTGTAGAATGAGATGCGTATCTGAACAGCCGATACTGTGATTGCTGGACTGGAAGAGTTGGTACCATCCTATGGCCAGTACCATCATCAGGACTCGCCCCTACATGGTTTAGCGCAGTCATTCTACGAAACAAACTGGAGTAGAAGGTGCAGAGGAATTGCGTGCTAGGGTCCTAGCTGACTGTTTGTTGTACAACAAAGCATCTGAGAGAGAGAGAGAGAGAGAGAGAGAGAGAGAGAGAGTGAGTGAGCGAGAGAGAGAGACAGCAGATGAACTTTAAGTGCTGTAGCAGTGCATGTATAAGTTCCTTATCTCACAGCACTGAGTCTGCCATCTGTCTATAATTTCTACCCTAAGGGGTCGTGGTACCGTGCACATTAGTTAGTTTCAGAAATAAGCCAACCATAGAGTAAAAATTCTCTTTGTTGATTGTAGCAACGGTATAGTCACAGATAAAACAGCATACCTCTTGGTTGACGAAGACAGTTAAGCCATCAAGAATTTTTACAGCTAGAAAATTTGTAATAGACTAATACAAAACGTATGTAAATCGTACTGCATCAGTTTTAGCTTAAACCTAAAAAAATGCTACCGAATGAATGAAGTTGATAACTCCATAGATTGTTTGAGGAACAGCATATTTTCAACAATGAATATTCATTGTCAATTGAAATATAATGAGCACATGAAGATGCCAGCAACAAGAATGTCATCAGCAAGTTGTCATTCTGTCAGTTACACACAAACCCTGTGTAGGATCAATTCTTAACAATGGAATCAGTTTCCGTGGATAATCAGCAGAAAATATAGATACATTTTATAACCTCTAGAAGACCACAGTAATAATTATGACAACATGTAGTAATGAGACACTCTGTCAATATCTGCATAGTAAAATTCTGATTGTAATCAGAGTACATTTACAATTCTGTTGCACTTGTAAAGGAAAACAAAGGATGTGGTTACTAGCCTTAAATAATAATATATCCCAAGTTGATCTTTTTTGGAAAGTTTTCTTGGCGTATGATTGTAGATCATGTTATTCTCTCAGAAAAAAAACAAGTTTTATGAAACTGATGGCTTTCTGCTCAAGTGCTTGAAATATACTTCGCAAACTGAGTGTAAAAAGCTGTGCTGAATAATTTAAGCAATATCGAAAATGTAGAAATTTTAAGTGACTGAGAAAAATCTCAAAGAGCATCCCATAGGAATCAGTTTTGGGTCCACTCCTGTATATCATATACGTGAATGTTCTTCAATTTAATATTCAACAAGCAGTATTGGTACATTTTGTAGACTATACTACTGTTGTAATATATTCCATTAGAGAGAAAGTCACAGAAAAGGTTATTAATGATGTTTTCAAGAAACTATGAGGTGGACTCTCCCTAAATTTTGAGAAATCCCACTGTGTTCAATTCTGTACAACAAATGGTGTTTTACCAACAGCTGTTACTTATGAAGAGGACTTAGTAAATATGGTAGAATGATCCAAAATTTTGATATACATAATGATGAAGACTTCAACTGGGAGAAGCAAATTAATGAGTTTCTTGAACAATTAAGTTCAGCTACTTTTGCTCTTTACATAATTACCAGTCTTGTAAACAAACAAATCAACCTCCTGACGTTCTCATATTTTGCATATTTCCACTCATTAATATCTTATGGAATAATGTTGTGAGGTAATTCATCACTCAGAAAGAAAGTACTGATTACACAAAAGCGGGTATTACTAACAACATGTCGCTTTCATCCACAGTCGTCATGCAGGTACTTCTTCAAGGAGCTATGCATTTTAACTACACCATGTAAATACATATATTTGCTAATGAAGTTCATCATTAATAATCCATTACACTTTGAGAAGAATATTGATATGCATACCTGCAACACTAGAAGAATAATGACCTTTATTACATGGAATTAAAGCCGTCAGTGGCTCAGAAAGGAGTTCAATATGCAACTGAAAAAAATTTGGATCATTGGCCCAGTAGCATAACATCTTTAATATATAGCAAAATAAATATTAAATCTAAGCTAAAATCATTTCTCCTGGACAGCTCCAGTTGTTCCATGGACGAACTTCAGTGTAAATCTGGTATTTTGCAATAAAAAAATTATAAAATAATAACGAGTTTTTAAGTGTGGTGGCATTACTAGAATTAAAAAATAATGTATCGAGTAATGTTAACAGTAACATGAATGCATACCGTGTAAACTGACTTGTTACACATGCTTTCGACAAAAGAATCGTGAAAATGATACATGTAACATGTAACTTGCTAAGTGACTAAGTGTGTCGTAAATATATACTGGGGGGCTGACATAAATAAAAAGTAGATTAATTGTCTTGTAATTCGTACGCCCAATTTCTGTAATATACTATACTAATTTCATCTCATCTTTGTGAGTTCAGCATTCCATATAGACGAACAATGCTGAATTAAAGACAAAAAGGACATTAGAGGCATGTGGTCGCATTCACATGTTTCTTATATCAGCTGGAAGTGTAACTTGCACACTGAGTGTGTCGTCTATGAATGACATTAATGATCGGGTGTTAATTGCGTTTTCTTTTGTGTCAACTTTACTTGTCTAACATCTCTGTGAAAATTATGTGTAAATGAATAAACTAATGCTATGTCTTAAAATTAACCACGAAAGGCACATGCAGGTCAGAACAGGGTGGTTTACCTCGAATGAAATGAAGTGAATCGTATTCCTTGTTGGCTTCGTTAGGGCCTGGGATCGGAAGTCCTGTGGACCTCTCGCTGCTGGAATGGCTCTGGCTGTCTTGGGGTCAGGGGGTGGCCTGTGGCCACTGCTGCCACAGGTTACGACCGAAGCCTAATTGCTGTGACGCATCATCAAAATTTAAAATGTCTCTGGTTCTGACGTGATCTCTGAATCTGTCTGGACGGAAGATTAAAATATATTACAAGCGAGAGTATGAGTATTTCACATAAGAAATCATCTATGTGAAAGTTACTGGCATCATAGGCTCCTCATCAGCAGAATACTTAGCAAAAGTAAATTCAAAAAACTTGTGTCTGTGTAGCATTTGGTCCATTTTAAGAAGAAAGAAACTTATTTAGTGCATCATTTTGTTGGTATGGTGACACATATACCCACCACGTTACGTGAATCGAGAGACAGCAAGTAAACTAGTGGTTTGGGATCAGGGTCTCTACACCAAACGTCAAAGTCGGTTTCACCTCCATAAAACGTTTCCAGTGTGCAAATGAGGTTCTACTTTCCGATTGTCTGATAATAGTCGGAAAATACTTAAATACTCTAGTCGATTAATTGAAAAATTTGACCAAAGGCTTGTATTGCAAAACAAAAGGAAACAATCTTTTGTCAGTACTATGTACCTGCCCTCAAATTTGTTTTGATAATAGGAGAAATGAGGGATATGAAGTATGAATTATAGCAACATCGAACGTATTCACAAATTTTGACACCTGGAGGGAGTATGGCAACTGTGCATGTGTATTTATAATTCTCATGTGGAAGCTACTCACTGAAAATGATACACATGGTGAAGTCATCTGCGTGCTACACTGAAAATTTTATTCATTCTTAGGATGAGAAATTGTCCCCATACGCCCTAATACATACATTCGTAGACTGGAAAGTCATGAGACCTGAAATGCACATTTTGTACTAACGTAAATACATTTTCTCGATTAATGATAAATCACAGGTTCACATAAGACAGGCGAAAAGAAGAATCCGAAAACCTACAGAGGGCTGTCTATTCTAGTGATCGCATATGGAAAGCCCCAAATCGTTAGGATCAAAATTGCACAAATAGTAGAGGTTGCTAAATTGTGGTGATAAGACTGATATAATGAGCTAATGTCCGGAAATAACGTTTACATGGACCTGGCTGACTTGTCTCATGTTCAGATGATATACTTATCCATATACTTTACACTGATACCTACTGAGTCACCCAAGAGAGACACAACCTGTTCTCTCAGCTTCTGGTCTCCCAATGCCCCTCTCTTACGTTCCAAACGTCACAAAGGTTTCTCATGCAAATCTTCTTGAACTCTGGAAAAAGACAGCTTTTCAGATGCATGAATAAAAATAGAATAAGTAATATTTACTTCCCACCATGAAAATTTTGCATGGTCGCAATCTTCCATTACCCACTCTACTCAATATGTGTTGATATTTAATCATTATTTCACCTAAGGACAAGGCTTAATGAATGCTGTAACTACGCATAATGATCGAGTGCAGAACTGAAGCACAGGCATCATATTAATTCTGAAATGCATTTTTACCAAATTTCAGTGGATAATAATCGATTGTCACTCCGAAATAAGGACTCTTATTAATCGTAACTATTCTGCAATCAACACTATTGCCATTTACTATAAACAAAAGAATTATACAAAGCCCTGATGTACCTAATTCGTATCAAAACAGTGTGACAAAGTTAATGACGAGAAAGCCCTTTTGAGAAACAAGATATTGTTTCATCAGTATGGAAGAAGTGCATAATTTGAGACTTGCAACATCATTGCTAAATTTAACGTCCTATTCAGCTCAGTGCGATCTCACAGTAACCTATGCCGTCTGCAATTAGCCTACACATCCTCTTATACGGAACACTGCCTGCAATAATTTTTTCAGTTCACTAATAACAAGTTCTGATAAAGAATAAACAATACTGACACAATACTGTTTCACTCCATTCCGGAAAACGATGACAGACATATACGAGTACTTACCTACAGTTAATCTGCAATACCAGTATTTGAAAGTATAAATTTATTAGCGATTCGGTGTTTCACTTGGCAAATGTATTGAACTGCACAAAAGCAGTCATCAAATTCGTCTATATATTTATATTTCATCAGAAGCGTTAAACTCATGAATACTCAGCTCATTTAAAGTCCAGGTACTGTCATGTCGTAACTGCACTTAACTCCAAGTCTGAATTATGTTCATCAGTCAAATGCAACACTTAGTACTAGAAGCACGTTTATTACAAACACCAATCTACAGTAAAAAAAAAAAAAAGAAAAAAAAGAAAAAAAATCTCATTTCGGGGAATGAGACTGCAACTACTTATTCAAACACAGAGCATTTCAGAACGCTGGTATTTCTACAAACATCGAATGTTCGAGAATATGTAAACATTATCAACATAAGAAATTTCAAGAACCATCCAAAAACAATAAATAATAACAAATACCCACTGGTGGCCAAGTTTTAACTGGTGACTGTGGCAAAAAACTAAGACATGTTCGTTTCTACTATGGGGATAATTGTATTTCCCCAGTGCTGCCACTTTAAATAAAAATAAAACAGTAAAATTTCCTCTGATGCACAAATGACACATAGATTAACCCAAGGTTGATAATATGTATAGTGAATGTAAATAATATACTCCAGCTATGATTATTTACGTTTAACAAATAAAGTTTATATTTCGTAAATTCTCATAAAAGCTCGACATATCATACAGAAGTATTTAGCAAATATTTTTCCTTTATGCAGGCTAAATTCAGTAAGTATGTAACCCCACCTGTGCGCTGCTATGAAATCAGTTAATTCAGAGCAAACACACAGACAATATTTTAATAAAGGGGAAAATGAACAGGTGTTGGAAAAAAGTTTAAGTACATGAAAAAATGTGATAAATTATCAATGTTTATTAAGGAGCTACAATACATGTATACTTTCCTTTGCTAAAAATGGTATTTTAAGCAGTGATTTATGAGTAAGGAATGGACTGTGGAGAGTGGTCTAAATGTATGTGTATACGATGCAAGGTTGTAATAAATCAATATTTTTTCTACAAGTTGTAATATATGTTTAATTCCATTACACATTCCTACAAAAATGCTCTTCCTGTAGCTGAGACACAACTCTGGCACACATCATACATTGGTGACACATTCAGTTATGTGATCAACACTTCACTTAATCTTGTAGATGTAGTGCGTTTATATTGAGCTCTATTCTCATCATTGATATAGTTCATCATATCTCCATCTGATTTTCCACTGTTTTCCATGCACCTTACAGTGGATTGCAGAGTAAGTATGTAGATGTAAATGACATTCTTCATAAGCACACCATCGTATGACCACCTTCCATTCCTGTAGAGGCTAAACAGATACCATTATAGTGTGCCTGACATCATTCAGCTATATGACGCATTAAGGAACTTTGAGAGTTTAGTTGTTTCGAAAAAGAAAATGCATGCTTTTTCCAACAATCATCTTTTTCACACGAACCATATAATATGTGGGAGAGAGCTATGTGGAATTTTCATGGCTTGCCTGTCACACAGCACAGAGTAATAAAGAAACACTGTTCTCCACAATACCACCAGCAGCACAGTATATCCATCGCAGTTTGGAACTCTTCCAGACACAAATCACGGAATTTACCATTAAATTATTCCATTACATTATTATTCGTCGCCATTTTGTGGAATATGCTACGATATCGTTAACACCACATGTGGAAGTCACATACTATTCTGCGTCGTAAAACCGTACACTATAAACCTACAATAATAAATTTTAGACACTCTTCTTCACCTCCTCGCATCATTAACAGGAACCAACCTACTTTGACGATTTATAGTTCCATAGGTGAAGTTTTATGTTCCCTTGGAGGTAACATCTCCTATATGAAACGACACCTAAGGTTTTGCTATATGAGAAGACAGTTGCAGTTGACTGTTCAATGTGGATGACCTCCAGATGTAGAATAAAAGTTTTGTACTATATTTATGTGTTAAAATACAAGCTCAAAAGCGACTAACATTATTTGTAATAACCTTATAGATTTTATAAAGTTTCCAGACGTGCGACTATGGGGCATTTTTACGTCTTCCTTGGCTAGACAACATGGTATTACCAGGATGGAAACCGCTACAGAATGGATCACGTATTTCATCTCTGTACAAGACTGTTTGGTTATATACATGATGGCTTGTTGATAATAATAGCCTCAAAGATAATAGTTGTACAAAGAATGAACTTTTCTCGCTTTCTACAGTGCAACCATGTGTTAGCGACAGGAGCACTCATTTTTTACGATGCAGCGATCTTCTAGTGACAGAAGAAACTAGATTATGAAGCAGGACTAGCGTTTCTTACACATCTTCAGGTTTTTTTTTTTGTTAGTATTCAAGGTAAAACATACTTTTCAACAACTGCAAATTACTAATTGGTTATTTGTATTTTGTTAGTAGATGTTGGTTTTTCATTATTTATGGAGAAATATATTTACTCATTCGAGTACTGCATGGCGAATTATATGCAGCTTCAAATGATGTTTACCAATGTGGCTGATGAGCCAGTCAAAAATAAATTCTTGGAAATCAGTAACGCAAACACTGTTGAAGAAATTTTCGGTATTTTAGGCAGTTAAGATACTGTATCGTATTCGGCTGCCGAGCAAGGCCACGGGAGCACAGTGTGTGAAGTGCTCCTCCCTGCCCATCCCTCTCCACGCTCTGGACATGTGGTCAAACGCAATGACGTCGATGTCACAATTCCTGGTATGCCCTTGGAAATAAGGAAATACTGATAATGACATGATTTCTTATCCCCCTTACCCTTTCTTCCTTGGCCCTGGGATGTGGCCAGATGCAATGATTCCTGAAATGGCCTTGGAGGTGAGGAAGTGCTAACGCTGCTGTCAGTGAAATACACGTGCAGTTCCTGAATGAAATTTTCACTCTGCAGCGAAGTGTACATTGATAAGAAACTTCTTGACAGATTAAAAAAATTGTGTTCCTGACAGAGACTCGAACTCGGAACCCTTGCCTCTCGCGGGTAAGGGCTCTACCAGCAGAAGAGCTTCTGTGATATTTGGAAAGTAGGAGACGAGGTACTGGCAGAATTGAAGCTGTAAGGACGGGTCGTGAGTCATGCTCCAGTAGCCCAGTTGGTAGAACATTTGCCCGCGAAAGGCATACGTCCCGAGTTCGAGTCTCGGTCTGGCACACAGTTTTAATCTGCCAGGCAGTTTCACATGTGCAATTGCCTGAGCATGGTGGGATGCCCAGAATGGCCTTGAAGATAGTAAAGTACTGCTAATTTCAGCAACATTCCTGCCCGTATGCCAATTGACCCACTGCTGCTATCTTCTTAACTCGAACTGGCGGGGTGTTAGTGTGAGGTGTTACGGTGCAGCGGCTGTGAATGAATTTTGGCACGATGTATTCGCGATCTAACATACTTTTCTGTGATACCTTTTTTGTCTGGGCCTAAATTTATGGCAACCCGCTACGTCCTCAGAGTGGTTTGGCTAAAATGCCACTTGTGAGAAGCGTTAGGCCTTAGCCGACAATGGCCAAAGAGTCCACTATGAGAGCCACCATAGTGCATAGAATGAACATGCACCAAGCACATAGAGTTGCATAGTGGGCTGACAGTCCTGAAGAGTGGCTGACCAAACGACAAGGTGAAGATGTGGTTAAGTCCGGGAAGCTCTCTCCAGTGGCGTTACTAGTAGCACACGGTCTGCAAAATGCAAGGGCGCGTGTCTGAATCCCAGAAAGGCATAAGGCTTTTAAGTTCCCACGTATAACTATCGTAACAAATATTCTGCTCACAGTAAGAGACTTAATCTCGGGAGCAGCCCTGTGTTGAGGATAAGACCAATTTCCGGCTGTATCCGTTGTCTCCGAGGCACCAGTTTCACAGTGTGAAATTATTTCTACAGTGGATATGTAAGTCATTCTGAACTGGTACTCGTAACGCTCTTTTATAGTTTATAACCGGAGTAGCCATAACGCCATTGAAAGAGTCGTAAATATAAACTTATCTCTAAGCTCCGGAGCATAAAATAAATTTTATATCTTTCAGCACTAATCTGAATGCTATTCACTTCTACAGAAGGAATTAATTCTCCAGACATCTTTTAACTGAGCTGAGCGTTCACCAGCATTAAATAATTAAAAACTAAATATAAACTGCAGGCGGATACGAAGAAATATAAATTTTGCCGAATGCAGCGGCCAGTGTCAATGGGAAGTTTTTAGGGACAAAGTGGCTTTCTAACAGTGGAATGATACATTATAACGAAAGATGTACGTTATTATTTTGTAAGTTTGTCACCCACAACAACCGCCAGTTCATTTTATTGACGCTCTCGCAAATTTAAGTACTTTTTCGACATACGCTGTATCCAGTTTTCATCAAAATAACTGAAGCCATCGTCTACTTGCTTTCTGGGAAAGGCTGCTAGCTTGTATGTTTTACTCGTTAACGACTCCTACCTGTTGGAAGTCTACCTCATGAAACCTTTTTACCAAGTGTCAATTACCACACTAGGAGGGAATATGTAATTGCCGCCATCTAAGTGAAACTGTCGAATGTGAATGCAGAATAATACCAAAGTCAGAGAAACTATTACTGAAAAAGCTGAGAGTATCGCCAAATACATGTTTGCAGCGTAGCACGCGGGGTGAACCAGGACTCCACCGATAAACTTTCAGAGGTTGTCAGAGATACCTTCTGACTATTTTGGCACAGGGGACCTATGGCCGCCGGCGGCTCGCTTCAGAGATTTTGCATTTCATTTGGGTTGTTGTCGCAATCAGCTTTCTGTGTTGTACCGAGAAGAGTGCGAAACAGTGCAGATGTAGGCGGTATGAGCTCTTTGGCCTGTTTCCATTCGCTCGCGGTACCTCCTGTTGACAGCATTAATGCCCTCCTCAGCTCGTTATCTCCAAGTTTGCATTCCGTGTTGCCCAGTTCTGTCTAGGGTTTCGGCTTCCGGCAGTGTTTGTCGGGTGTTAACAGCGATAAACAACGTCATTCCATACATAGGTATCAAATGGCTCTGAGCACTATGGTACTTAACTTCTGAGGTTATCAGTCCCCTAGAACTTAGAACTGCTTAAACCTAATTGACCTATGGACATCACACACATCCGTACCCGAGGCAGGATTCGAACCTGCGACCGTAGTGGTCGCGCGGTTCCAGACTGTAGCGCCTAGAACCGCTCGGCCAATCCGGCCGGCATCCATAGTTATCCCTACAATTCAACATGCCCTCTCTTGTAAACATGGCCTCGTCTGTAAACGACAGGAAAGCAGGAAAATTGTGGTTTTTCCGTACATTACTGGAGGAACCAATTTACACACGTTTCACGCAATGGGAAATCCACCGGATGCAATGGTCGCACATCCTGTAGATAATAATGGTGCAACGGCTGTTCATACAGTTGACTGGCTTGAGTTCACAGCTCGTGCAAATCACCAACCACCAAAGGGATGATAGTCACCAGTCGCATGGCCAGCAACTGTGGCCGAGAGGTTCTAGGCGCTTCCGTCCGGAACCGCGCGACTGCCACGGTCGCAGGTTCGAATCCTGATGTCCTTAGGTTAATTAGGTTTAAGTAGTTCTAAGTTCTAGGGGACTGATGACCTCAGATGTTAAGCCACATACTGCTCAGCGCCACTTGAACCATTTTGAACCAGTCACATGCAACACATTTCCTTCCATGTCGGGTGTTCTGCCATACCTCTAAGCTTCTAACACTGAGGAATCCAAGTTGTCGTAGGCTTTTATGCGTGGATGCAAAAGTACTGTGATGTGGTTGCTGTCCGTGCGGGAACAGCTCAGCATAGCGAAAGTCTTACATGAACAACCACTGCATCCGCATCTTCCACGGGAGGTGCCATCGTTGCAGCCCGCAGACTTTCCTATTTCGAGTGGATTGTTCAAATTTGTTCCTGCAGCAGTATATGGAAATCCACAATTTTCTTGATTGGTTGTTTACAGATGAGGCCATGTTTACAAGAGAGGGCATGTTCAATAGCAGGGATAGCTATGTACTGAATCAAGAAAATCCATGCGCGCATGTATGTCGGTGCTTCCAATAGACATTTGCTGTGAATGTGTGGACGATATTGTCAACGACTGTGATTGTACCTTACCTAAAAACTCCCCGAACAGGCATTGAAGACCGATTGGTTCCGACCGGCCGCCGTGTCATCTACAGCCCACAGGCGTTACTGGATGTCTATATGGGGGTACATGTAGTCAGCACTGATATCTGGATTGGTAGGTAACCAGAGAGCGCACGGGGTAAGTTTAAGGTTGTGGATGGGGCCGTAAACAGTTACTGTGGGTTGCACAATCAAACACACAACTTTATTTTCCGAAAAAACACTTATTTACACATTGGCTTAAAGGATCACAATTAAACAATACGGCAGAAGGCCTAGTTGAAGAAAACTTGAGATGCTTTCCGGGCTGAAGGCCCAACCACACAGCAAGCGCAAGAACGGCTGAAGTCCTGGCTCAGAAATCAAAAACAATTAAAATTAAAATGTAAATAATTTTTTTCTAAAACAATGCTCAAAATTTTAATTTAACACGGCTTAAGGCCTATATGTAAAATTTAAAGAAAAACTGAATTAATACACGGCCATGGGCCTCGCACAATACTTCAACCAAAACTGTAAATCGTATTTTAAAACAACGGAAGAGGTGGTGCTCATAAGTGTTCCAAGGGTCGGCCTGGGATGGTAGCTCAAACGTAAGGTGAGGTGAGACAGGCAGCCAAGAATAAGGTTAAGTAATCAGATGGCAACTCGACCCAGGGACGGCTGAAGAACCGACCAACAACCTAATCAATTCCGCTGCGCCGACAACGGAATGTATCAGCCGAGGACGAAGATACCAGCAGCACAACGTCTTCAAAACTGGAGTCACAAGACACAATAACCACTCAAAAATATGAACAACACTAAAGGCTGTCATACTACACGCGGTACGGATAGTATCAACACTACGAGGAAAAACACACTGCGGAACTCTACGCTAATGCCCTCACCGCGGAGACTTCCTCGTTGCACTTTCCCAACCGACCGACTGCCTACTCCAGTACACAGACAGCATTAACGTAACATAACTGCTCAGTCGAAATTACACAAGCTAGACACAGTTCCTCGAAAACACTTCTGTGGTGTCACCGCCAGACACCACACTTGCTAGGTGGTAGCCTTTAAATCGGGCGCGGTCCGGTAGTATACGTCGGACCCGCGTGTCGCCACTATCAGTGATTTCAGACCGAGCGCCGCCACACGGCAGGTCTAGAGAGACTTCCTAGCACTCGCCCCAGTTGTACAGCCGACTTTGCTAACGCTGGTTCACTGACAAATTACGCTCTCATTAGCCGAGACGATAGTTAGCATAGCCTTCAGCTACGTCATTTGCTACGACCTAGCAAGGCGCCATTATCAATTGCTATTTATCTTGTGATGCATGTACCGTCAGACCGATGTTCACCAATTATGGATTAAAGTTAAGTATTCCAGCAGCTACGTACTTTTCTTGATAGTATAATTACTTTACCTGTTCCAGACCTCACGCCAGCCTGCGTGAGCTTAAACGCGTGCCTTCCGGCTATCTCCTAGTGGCTTGGCTGTCTTGCCAAGTCACAACAACTTCCATAAGAGCTCGAACAATCGTAAAACTAGTCACTGCGGAACAACTAGGAGGAATCACAAGTCGACACACACAGAGAACCCGGAAGCGGTCGGCGACCAAATACACGTCGTCCGACGAGACGACCGACCGAACGACCAACCAAAGGTCGTCCCCAGTCAAGTCATGTGTGCCGGCAACGGTCGGGCGAGTCATGGCTGTCCGGACTTCACTGCTGCTCCGTCCCGACTGCCTTCGGACGCACGACGACCTGGAGACACTGGCTCGGACCCAACCATGCAGAGGGAACACTTGCCCATTGGCCATCCGACAAGGTAGGAAACCACCCCAGTCTCGGAAGATGATCAATTGAAGGGGTCCAGAAGCAAACGGAAGGCCAAATACACGTCGCCCGATGAGATGACCGACCGAACGACCAACGGTCGTCGCAACTCAAGTTTCCTTCCGTCGGACAGTACATGTGTGTGTGCCCAGCGGTCGGGCGAGTACTGACTGCCCAGACCTCACTGGAGCTCCATCCCGACTGAACTCACCGCACACCACGACCAGGAAATACTAGCGGTCGCTCCAAAGATAATAGGACAGTGCTCTCATCGATAGCGATGCTGCTGCCACCCATGGGGAGGCAGGCCAGCAACTTAGTGACGCCAGTAAATCGAACAAGAAACGGGACGGCAGTAACGCAAAGACAAGATGTCAAGTAATAAACGGCACGAACACGAGTCACGCGCGGCTCAAGCACACCGCTCTCCCGGCTGTATGTCAGTTTGCGAGACAGAAGCCGCTACTTCTCAATCAAGTAGCTCTTCAGTTCGCCTTACAAAGGCTGAGTGCACCTCGTTTACCAACAGCGCTCGGCAGACCGGATGGCCACCCACTAGCCAAGTGTTGGCCGAGCCCGACAGCGCTTAACTTCGGTGATCTGACGGGAACCGGTGTTACCACTGCGGCAAGACCGTTGGCGAATGTACCTCACCTGTCTGGAACCGCGTGACCGCTCCGGTCGCAGGTTCGAATCCTGCCTCGGCCATGGATGTGTGTGATGTCCTTAGGTTAGTTAGGTTTAAGTAATTCTCAGTTCTAGGGGACTGATGACCTCAGAAGTTGTCCCATAGTGCTCAGAACCATTTTTTTTTTTTTTTTTTACTTCAGCGAAATATACTCTTGTGGTATTTACATTGGTCACCTTTTAAGCATCGTAGATACACAAATGCAGAATTTGACTGTTTCCTGTTGTATCTGTGAACTTACAATTTATCACGTTTTACGCGCCTGTTAACTCGCGAGCAGATTCCAAATGTTCAAATGTGTGTGAATGCCTAAGGGACCAAACTGCTTAGGTCATCGGTCCGTAGACGTACACACTGCTTAAACTAACTTATGCTAAGAACAACTACGAACAACACACACACACCCATGCCCGAGGGAGGACTCGAACCTCCGGCGGGAGGGGCTGCGCAGTCCGTGACATGACGCCCAAACCACGCGGCCACTCCGCGCGGCGCGAGCAGTTTCCCTTTGATAATCTGCGTCCACAAGTCGACATCTGTGATCCAGTCAGTCCTGGCTCAGTTATTGGGGTTTGTCTTAACTATGTTATTTGAGTGAGCGGTGGCACGGCCAATAGGAAACCAACACGAACAGGGCCTCGTCACTTCACCAGAAATGCGTAACTATATACTGTTCCTGAAACTTCCTGGCAGATTAAAACTGTGTGCCCGACCGAGACTCGAACTCGGGACCTTTGCCTTTCGCGGGAAAGTGCTCTACCAACTGAGCTACCGAAGCACGACTCACGCCTGGTACTCACAGCTTTACTTCCGCCAGTACCTCGTCTCCTACCTTCTTTACAGAAGCTCTCCTATATACTGTTCCTGGTTGGGGATATAATTTTAACTTCTCACAAGTGTTCGAAACTTCATTTACTAGTTGTAATATTGTGTGAATGAGTCTCTGCCTTGCAGGAAGTGGAATATCTTTCAAATTATCTTTGAATGCACTGATGCCTCCACGACGTTTTCAGATATTTTCGTCTTCAACAATTACTAATAAAGTCGACGCAACTATTTCGCGTGTATACATTTTTGGAAACACAATCCACGTCACAATATCTAAAAACAAAACCGTCTATGATCATAAGCATTTGTTTTGTTCGATGACCAAATGGTTCAAATGGTTCTGAGCGCTATGGGACTTAACTGCTGTGGTCATCAGTCCCCTAGAACTCAGAACTACTTAAACCTAACTAACCTAGGGACATCACACACATCCATGCCCGAGGCAGGATTCGAACCTGCGACCGTAGCGGCCGCGCTGTTCCAGACTGTAGCGCCTAGAACCTTCGATGACCAGTTTCGGTATTAATTATCATAACTCAGACTGATCTGTCACCTTGCTGTTAGCAAAACAGACAAATAAAATGTATAGCAATTATCAGCATCGTCATATGGAAAACATTCAAAAGCATCAGCCAATATGCCTTAGATCAGTCACCTTAACGGCAGTGAAACGGAAACTTAAACGCCGGAATATTTAAATCGGTCTTCGGAAATCGTTTCACCGCGGAAGATCGTAACACGGTCTCTCCTTTCAATCAGCGTACGGATGTCGACACAGCAGATCTTGAGATAGTCGATCGCGGAATATAAAAGCAACTACTATCACTTAGTAGCTGAAAGATATCAGGACCAGGTGAGATACCTGTAAGATTCTACAAAGAGTATGCGAAAGAACTTTCTATCCCTCTAGCAGCAGTTTATCGTAGGTCGTAGGGTATCTAGCGACTGGAAAAATGGCAGATCAGTGTTGTTTTCAAGAAGGGTCGTAGGACTTACGCACATAATTATTTGCCTAAATTAACATCACACTATTGTAGAATTAGGGAAAATGTTTTACGCTCATGTATTTTTGGCGAATGAAAATCTCCTGTACAATGATCAGTATGTATTCCAGAAAGAAATCTTGCGAAACTCAACTCGCCTAGTTCCTCTATTAGACCCACGGCCCTCCATACATTGGGTATCAGGTGGTTCTCCTGTTCCACAACTTTGGGAAGGCGTTTAACAATGTCCAACACAACGATTTTACAAAAAAAAATTAAATCTTACCGAGTATCAGATTCAAGACTTCCTTGAAGATAGAACTCAACACGTCGCTGTTGATGGAACATAACTGACAGGTATAAACGTTAATTTCTGGGTACCCAAAGGTAACGTAATAGCACCGGTACTGTTTACAATGTAAACTACCCACATTAAAGCTGTCAGTTAGAGAAAGCTTGTAATTGTCTTCCACTGCGAAGCCTAATTTTTAAATTTTGGTGAAAGGTGCCTACCAGATTCCCCTGTAATGGCGCAAAAGCATGGCGCCCTGCAACGTCACCCTCAGCCTCGGTGACAATTCAAACAGCAAGGCGTCTAAAGATGCAACAAAAAGGCCACAGCTCAGAAGTTCATGTGAGGTGTAAAGTGGGTAAATGATGTCACATTGGCACCAAATGTCAACTCAGTTCTGCCTAATGTCGTCGGTGACGTGTCAAGCTATTGAAATGTCGTCACACCTCCTCTTACCCACATTTCATCCCTTCTTTTGGCGCCTCTGCAATTGAGGTCAGAACCGCGACAATCAGCGTTGGAATCACCCAATTTTCTTTTGGGAGACAGAAAAAAGTTTTAGAAACTCAGCCGTTCACAATCGACACGTAAAATCCGCAGGAGGTGGCATAAAGGGCGTCAATGAAACGGCCAGTTTTCTTGGGACGTTGATTCTCACACGTTTCTAGGTAGAAAACGCAGTGCGATGAGCAACTGTCTGACGTTCTTGACAACATTCGACACCCTCCAGACGATTCAGTCCCACTCTGAGAACATCGTGCAGCTGCAATCCCTTCTGTTTGTAGTGTGAATGCAATTTTTTGTTCTGGTATACCAGATGGAATCTTCAGGGACCATTCAAAAGCACTCGACAAAATTGGAACGTGAAAGGAAGCAGCAAAGGGTGTTTACGCATTTTTAGCCATCCTGTTTGTCACCATCTTGTGGCGTGATACCCATTCAGCTGAGTGACGCTTTATGGCTGGTTAGCGCCTGAGGGCAGGCAACCCTTTCGACATACCTTAAGTGGGGCTGCCTGCCCTCAGGCGCTACACCAGCCACAAGGCAGCATTCAGCTAAATCGGTGGCGAAGTCTCTGATCGGTACATTGTTAACGTGCTCAGAGCACAGTGTCGAACCTTTTCAAGAATATCACACTGTTGCTCACTTCACTGGAAATTGTCGTTTTCAACCTCGAAAACCGCGAAGATAGGAGTCGTTTCATTGACGCTCTTTATGCCACCTCTTAAGGGCTTTTAGTGTAAATTCTGAAAGTCAGTGTGAAACATTTCCTCGGCCACCCATAAGAAAATTGCGTTATTTCAGTGCTAGGTGTTGCGGTTCTGATCTCCATCGCAGAGGCGCCAAAAGAAGGGGTGAAACGTGGATAAGAGTCGGTATCACGACACTCCAACCGTGAGACACGTCGACGATGACGATGGACAGAATTGTGGTGAAATCTGGTGCCATCACTGGCAACATCATTAACCCACCTTACGCCTCACATGAACTTCTGGGCGCTATCCTTTTTTCACATGTTTCGACATCTTGCAGTTTGAGGCGTCGCCGAGCCTGAGGGTGATGTTGCAGGGCGCCATACTTTCACACCATATCAGAGCAAAACTGTAGGCAACTTTGCGCCAAATTTCAGACTTATGCTTTGAAATGGGAGACTATTACAGGCTTTCGCAAAAATGACAACTTCTTTATTTTAGGTAGTGTATATAAACGATCAAGCAGAATGGGCCTGGAGCTGTTCCAGGCAGGTTGTCTCTAGGAAGGCAACAACGCCAGAAGACAGTAACGATTTGCAGAAGGACCTACAGAGAATTGATTAGTGATGTAGAGATTGTCCTTTGGTCTCTGAACGTAAATAAATGTAACATATTGCTCAGACATAGGTAAAGAAATCCTTTGCTGTACCACTACACTGTTCATGACAAATTGCTGCAAATAGTAACAATCTGAGCAGCCGTCTTCGGTTGTTTGCAGGTGACGCTGTCGTTTATCGACTAATAAAGACATCAGAAGATCAAAACAAACTGCAAAACGAGTTAGAAAAAATATCTGAATGGTGCAAAAAGTGGCAGTTGACACTGAATAGCGAAAAGTGTGAGGTCATCCACATGAGTGCTAAATGAAACTCATTAAACTTCGGTTACACGATAAATCAGTCTAATTTAAAAGCCGTAAATTCAACAAAACACCTAGGTATTGCATTACGAACAACTTAAATTGGAAAGAACAAATAGAAAATGTTGTGGGGAAGGTTAACCAAAGACTGCGTTTTATTGGCAGGACACTTAAAAAATGTAACCTGCGCGGTGTGGGATCCTTACCAGATAGGACTGACGCAGTATATCGAAAAAGTTCAAAGAAAGGCAGCACGTTTTGTATTATCGCGAAATATGGGAGAGAGTGTCACAGAAATGATACAGGATTTGGGCTGGAAATCGTTAAAAGAAAGATGTTTTTCGTTGCGACGGAATCTTCTCACGAAATTCCGATCAGCAACTTTCTCCTCCGAATGCGAAAATATTTTGTTGACACCGACCTACACAGGGAGGAACAATCACCACGATAAAATAAGGGAAATAAGAGCTCGTACGAAAAGGTAAAAAGATATAGGTGTTCATTCTTTCGGCGCGCTATACGAGATTTGAATAATAGAGAATTGTGAAGGTGGTTCGATGAACCCTCTGTCAGGCACCTAAATGTGATTTGCAGAGTATCCATATAGATGTAGATGCAGATCGTAAAATATCTAGGAGTATCTGCCCGGACCGACATTAAGTGGAATGACCACACAAAACAAATAGTAGGAAAAGTAGATCCCAGACTGAGATTCATAATAAGAATCTTAAGGAAATGTAATTCATCCGACCCACAGGGCGCTTGTTCGACCGATTCTTTAGTATTGTTCATCAGTGTGGGCCCCTTACCAAGTAGGTCTGATAGGCGAGATAGAGAAGGTCTAACGAAGAGCGTCGCGATTTGTCATAGGATCGTTTGGCAGGCACGAGAGCGTTATGGAAATACCTAACGAACTCTAGTGCCAGACGCTACAAGAGATGCGTTGTGCATCACGGTGAGGTTTACTATGGAAGTGTCGGGATAGCACTTTCCGGAAAGTGTCCGGCGACTTCCTCCCACATACCTCTGGAGAAATGGCCACAACGACAAAATTCGAGTAATTAGAGCTAATACAGAGGCTTACCGACCATCATTCTTCCCACGCATCATTTGCGAATGGAGCAGGAAAGTGCCATCAGTTAGTGGTGTCAGAAGTACCCTTCGCCACAGACCGTCGTGTGACGTGCAGAGTACTGATGTAAATGTAGATGTAGATAAAGTATAAAAACAGTGACGTGCGGAGTATTTATGTAGTTGTAGACGTAGACATGATACAGAAACATGATAAACCGTATGACGGTGCCAGTCATGGCTATAAACTTTATTCGCCTCATTTGTTAACTTCAGAGCGATAGGTCAGTGTCAATATGATCGGTACGATGGAAACCGGTCATTGAATAAAGGAAACGCTTACGACAATAGACTATTTGGTTTTTACAAATCGCCAAACTTTGGGTCACTCTTATTTTTAAGGTGAACATGTCACCTCTCATCACATTCTGCGTGACTCGCACGTCTTATGATGCCGACAACGGCCGCTTGAGAGCTTTGCGGTTACAAGATCACGTTCGCTAGCTCGTGTTGTGTGTTTTCAAAGTACACCAACCACGTTGGAAACCACGTTCGCATTCACGTCCACATAAGCGTTCACTTCTTATGTGAGGAGGGCTGTATCGGTTGGAAAAAGATTCTGTCTCTAGCAAAATGAATTTCATTCTTTTTCGCCCACATATGTTTCGCTGAAATTTCTCTACCTTGAGTGAGTTCATTTTCCTTTCCTGATACCGATACTCATATGATATTCGTATACCTGTTTGTAGTCTGCAGTTCAGTTGACGTCTTGGTACAGTTTGACATCTTCAAATCTTCCGAACTGAGTCCTGTCCTTATTGCTACCATTGAGTGTTTTGAAGCCTCTCCCACTGTTTAGGAGTTTGTTATGGAACGTAGAGATGAACACCAAACGTTGAGCACTTTGGGAGACGAACTATCCTAGGTTTGAAAGGGAACTGAATGGAACAACTACTCATAGAACAATTCACTGGCGCTCCCAGGATCGATCACTTACTGGTTTTTGCGCCGTTTTCCTTATTGTACAGTTTTTAATGCGCTGCTAGGAAACGAAGGTTTGAAATTTGTTGTGGTATGCATTCTGTGTAGTAGCAAACTGATTATGGTAAAACATCACCGAAATATGCATGGATGAAAAGAAGAAAATTGTGTCTGCTCGTCGCAGAATCCTCTACCCATTAATATCTATTAGACGGCAACCACGGTCAAATGGTCGACATTACGGAGTTTATGTACGGTGACTACCACGAGCAAAATGCAGACGACAGCAGTGCACTGGCCGCATTACTTGTATTTTGGGCTTCCGACTGGCCACTCGCCGCTTACCAAGTTCGTTGACATCTGTCTGCCGGCGCTGCCGCTTGCATCTACGCTGCCCTTCGTTAACCACGTTATTCTTGACGACGTAAGAAGCTGGGTCGCAACACCTCTCCCGTGTCCTCAGCTTAGAAATATTTGACGCATTGGAACGAACAGTATGAGTGGCAGCAACATCACTGTTAAGGTTCCGAAAGCCCCTGTCAGCCGAGGTCCCGATTGATATCTGCAAGCACCTCCCACCCGTGCTGCACACGAAGTGGTTAAGGCGACCGCTAGCGACAAGTGGGAAATCCAGGTTCGAATGCCGGTTCGGCACAGATTTTCATGTGACGCCAAAAGGTGATGTTTTCATATGCAACCCAAGTAAGAGTAGAAAGATTTCACAATCGCTAATAAGTTTCATAAAGATCATCACCAACGTCCGTTTCTTCAGAAGTTGTGAAAATGAGTATTCCAAGCTGCGACGGGCAAAACGGTTGTCGTAATACTAACAAGGAGAGGCCGCCAATTGTGAAATTCAGATTCGATTCATACTGCGCATAATAAAAGCTCATGGCCAGAGGTGTAATGTGGCAAAGCACCAAGATGCACTTCTCAGCCGTTGTCGAGAAAATCGACAGTAAAAAGAAACCGTTGCGGTGAAATAGTCTCTACGATCTGTAATTTCCTACAGCGTCGTGGCGCAGCGGTAAGCGCTCGGGTTCGTGATCCGAAGGTCGCCGGATCGAATCTCGCGCCATGCAACGTTTCTTTTTAGTATTCGTTTTTTGTAATTCAAATATATATATATATATATATATATATATATATATATATATATATATATATATATAGTGGAGTCTCTGCCTTAATTTGAACGTTTGACTTACACTATACGTATTCGTTTCGGAATATCGTTTCTACATCTTCCGTTAACTGCACGTGTAAATATTATGAAGACAATTAATAACATTTGTGAAATACAACTTTGTTTGCGGAAAACATAATGATGTTCGAAGTCGCCAGTTTTTCCACGACAAACGACTTTCAACAACTTATTATATGCATAATTGCTGCAACTGATTGCCGGGAATTTTATATATATATATATATATATATATATATATATATATATATATATATATATATATATATATTTGAATTACAAAAAACAAATACTAAAAAAAGTTACATTGCGCGAGATTCGATCCGGCAACCTTCGGATTACGAACCCGAGCGCTTACCGCTGCGCCACGACGCTTTAGAAAACTATTAATCGTAGAGAGTATTTCACCGCAACGGTTTCTTTTAACTGTCGATTTTCTCGACAACTGCTGAGAAGTGCATCATGGTGCTTTGCCACATTACACCTCTGGCCATGAGCTTTTATTATGCGCAGTATGAATCGAATCTGAATTTCACAATTGGCGGCCTCCCCTTGTAAGTTGAATACATCTGTCTCTTTGAAACCCTATGGCGGGAGTCCACTTAAAGGTGCGAGGGATGAGTCTGTACACAGCATGACACATGGGAGTTCGGGTTGTTCCTGGAAGCATGCCCAGAGAGCTGAAATTGTTAGCGTCACCGCTCGCCACGAGCGGAAAATCCAGTTTCGAGTCCCGGTCCGGCACAGATTTTCATGTCACCAATAGATAATATCTTTACACCTAATACCAGCAAGGCATCAGCATCTCTCCATGCTCTCAAAAATATAAAAAGTTATTCCCTCTTGAGCTGATAGAGAAACTTGTACAAACGGTTACATGTCCAACAACTAATCACATCGAATTTATCCTGCAAGGTCTTTCCCGGGAAACATGACGGTTCCTGGAACTCGTTATTAATGCCTGTGTTAATTATATCTGTGATGTCGACTCTGATCATATTTCACCGTCATATGCACAGCTAGCTTGGCTGCGTGCAGACAAGCTCATAGCTTTTCATGCCTTCCGTCTTCTCTACTGTCTTACTGACACGCCCGCTAAACCCACTGGGCAGAACAGTTGATCAGGATTGTGTAAAGGGCCACATAAGGTTGAGTGTCAGTTTCACCATAAAATTGCAATTTATTGTAATTTAATGACACATCAAACTCCAAATCTGTCACGGATGAAGGCCTCCAAACAAGAAATCTTAAAAAATCAACAAGTTAATTTCAAGTGACTAAAGACTCGCAGTTAGAATTATATATATATATATATATATATATATATAAAAAACAATATGCAATAAAAACGGCTGAAGGCCCACAATAGCCCAACTACACTTGATCCGTTGGAACCCAACCAAGGGACGGCTACGGATCGACCGACAAACGACTTGCTTGCCACCAATAGGTACATGAGAATTCAAACACAAAATGTTACAGGCATAATTATCCACAATCAAATATGTATATGTAGTAAGCTGTCAAAACTACACACCGTGTTGGACAGCAACAACAGGTGAGGAAAGGACACTGGCTGAAATTACATTAGTGGCCAGAGCAGGTAACTGGAACACTAACGGCCACAAGGCAGAAAATTCAGCTGGTGCACTTGAACTGAAGTCAACCAATATAGTTAATTCCACCACATGGCGGCTAAATTTCAGCAATGCAAACACTCGGTGTTTCTCGCAGGAAAATCTCCCCAACAGCGAACCACCGAAACGAACCACACAACATCAATAGACGTGGCTTGGATACTTGAAACCACTGCTCAACTTTGACGTCCTGGATCGGTGAACCACGAAGCTCGTAGCGATCGGACAGCTCCACACACGCTCCGACACTATGCAGGAACCGCCAGCGGACCCAGCCGACTGCACCGCGCTGAGATAACTTCTCTGGTCCACAGCAACCGACCGACTGCCCTCAGAATGCCGACAACATCTAAAATAGTAGTCAGTGGACATAACGCCAACTACACACACAATATGAGAAACACTTGCACGAAGACCTGAACGATACCCAACAGTAACTAAACATGCACGGAGACAAATCGGGAGTGTTGACACACACACACACACACACACACACACACACGCAGCTGACTCACGAACGATCGGCGAGCCAAAACGCGTCGTCCGTTAGGACGACCGACCCACGATCCACCAAGACCGTGGCCCGGCTCAAGTGATGTGTGGTGGCAATGGTCGGGCGAACCATGTCGACGCAGACCTCACTGCTCCAAGCCGACTGCACTAGTGCTGCATTGAAACTCCCCGACTGGCAGGTCCGGACTGCGCTCCAAACGTGTTCCAACTGAGTGGCAGCCCGAACTCGCGACCCGAACTGCCTTACGACAGATGACGACTGGGAAGTAATAGCAGTCGAGCAAAGATACTACGAGATGGGATATAACGATACGCGCTGCTAGCACCGGTCACGGTCAGGCAAAACAGCAACTCAGTGACGGTGGAAATTTAAATTAATATAGTGAGGTGGTAGTACGTTAAAAACAGGGTGTAAAATACATGATGGCGGGACACGAGCCACGCACGGCTAACTTATCAACGAACCTCGACCTTAACGCTCTTGCCTGAACAACATGACAGAAACACCCGTTCCCATCACAGCAAAATCCTTTCTGGCCCACTCAGTCGCCAACCACTTTCCCGAAATCCTTCTCAGTAGCAGGAACCCGACTCTGCAATAACCTTCCGCATTGCATTAGTGAACTGAATGACATTTCCAGCTAGAGAAAGCAGTCGGCGACATACATACTACAGCAACAATGACGATAACAATTGTCCCTGTACACACTCGTTACCCTTGTACATCCTTCTTTCCAACAATATCTTCCTTGTTTCCCAGTATTCTTAGTTTTGTAAATCTTCATCGCCAGTTTCGTAAAGGCCTCGTCGCTACTGCTGTAGCGATAGGCCGAGTTTGGGAGTCGTGAAACGGCTTCTGGTGCAGTACACCGCTAAGACATTTGCTCCCTGCCACTATTGCACAGCTTTGCCTCAGGGTCAAGCAACGGGATAGAAGAACGAAGGTTCTACAACACTCCAACAAATTAGTAACAAGGCCACACAAGTGAGTTAAAAGGTTTACTTATCTTTGTGACTAGGCGAATAATGGCGTCTGCAACACTACAGGTAATTTAACCCAAAAAAGGCTCTCAGTGGCTAAGTGCAAATAATCGCAGATAAACTTCACAGTACATAGCAAGTGTAATTACAACAAGCGTCTGTTCAATTCTAAGAGTTCACTAAACGACATTACTTGTCTAAGTCAGCCCTGGACGATGATCGATAACCAATAGATCGAGAGCTGCTCTTCTATCTTCCGAGTAGGCGTCTGTCCGTTGTCTGGTCACTGGCGGATTACACTCGGCCGGCAACTGGGCGACGCGAAGTCGATATCTTCATCACCAGCGCCGCCCGTGGCGCTGGTGGAACTCGTGCAAGTGGCGAGTCTCTATGGCACTGGCACCAGTTCGCGTCTTTGCGCCTGTGGTGCTTTTGCCCTGGCTGTGTCTTGTTATGATGACACAGCACTTAGCTTGTCACTCTTCTTAAATTTTCTTTCCCCAGAACTCCCTATTTCAGAAAACATCTATCCTGAACAATTATAATTTTTTATACCTGCTACTATTGCTGTTGTAATCATTGTAATTATTATTACTATTGCTATTATCACTTTTAGTGACAGTGGCTGCAATAGTACAAGTACTGCCAGTATTAACTTTATTGTTTCATAGCCAGTATTATTTACTCACATTGCCACTCCAGACTCACAATTTTTAGTACTATTCGCCACATTAAAATCGTTATTTCGTAGATAATTTCGTATGATGGAAAAAAGGTATTGTATGTTCGAAACCTGGTCCGAATGCGATGTTCAAATAAATAATGCAGCTAATGTCAGAAAGTTTCCACATTTCTGAATAAATTTTCCTAAATTTAGTACAGCTGCAAGATAGTGACCAATGTCCGTTTCTTCAGACAGTGTTAGGAATAAGTATTACAGTGCCGATGGTTAAAATGACGAACGTAATATAAACGTTGAATGCGTTTGTCTCCTTAAAACACTGCGGCGGAAATCCAAGCAAAATTGCAAGCGATGGGGGTCTTAGATAATATGACATACGGGAATTTGGGCCGGTCCTGGAAGCGATTTCGGATGGCCGAAGTTTTTAAGGTGACCCCTCACGAAAAGCGGGAATTCCGGGTTCGAGTCCCAGTCTGGCACAGATTTTCAAGTGTCACCAATAGGCAATGAATTGAAACTTCCTGGCAGATTGAAACTGTGTGCCGGACCGAGACTCGAACTCGGGACCTTTGCATTTCGCGGGCAAGTGCTATACCAACTGAGCTACCCAAGCACGACTCACGCCCCGTCCCCACAGCTTTACTTTTGCCAGTACCTCATCTCCTACCTTCCAAACTTTACAGAATCTCTCCTGCGAACCTGGAGAGCTTCTGTAAAGTTTGGAACGTAGGAGACGAGGTAGAAGTAAAGCTGTGAGAACTGGGCGTGAATCGTGCTTGGGTAGCTCAGTCGGTAGAGCACTTGCCCGAGAAAGCTAAAGGTTCCGAGTTCGAGTCTCGATCCGGCACACAGTTTCAATCTGCCAGGAAGTTTCATATCAGCGCACACTCAGCTGCAGAGTGAAAATCTCATTCTAGGTAATGTATTCATTATTAATGCAGCTAATACCGTAAAAATTCCGCTTTTGTGAATAAATTTCATCAAAAAACCTCGTGTAACTTCATAATCACTGCAGGCTGCCAGAAATCGTATTAAGGTGGCAGTCCGGAATATTATAGTCCTCACAGATATTGGCAACAAGCGGTTGATCGCCGCTATGTTCTGCAATTACCTGTGGCTAGAACGGCTAATGGCAGGACGAACAGGTCGGAACCAGCGGTTGCTATACGAAAGGTCGAGAACCTTGCTGTCGAAGGCGGGGACCCAGTAGATAGCAGATAATGCGCTATCACCTCATGCGGGCTTTTGCCGAGTCACGTGTTGCGTCCATTCGGTTTTATGGCGCTTTCCAGTACGCGTGTCGTAAATGTAGTGCGGAAAGACAGCACTGTGACGTCAAGAGAAAACAATGAGCTTCTTTTGCAACTTAACAAAAAAAAGCATAGTCCAGAACACGCGCTTTGTATTGCAATGAGCGGTTTCTCCTCCTTATTGTAGATCTGGAGCTGGGTTAATTGGACCGAACCAGTCGTTACAATGTAAAATACCTGAGTTAGTCTACGGGCAAGGTTCAAATGGCTCCGAGCACTATGGGATTTAACGTCTATGGTCATCAGTCCCCTAGAACTTAGAACTACTTAAACCCAACTAACCTAAGGACATCACACAACACCCAGTCATCACGAGGCAGAGAAAATCCCTGACCCCGCCGGGAATCGAACCCAGGAACCCGGGCGTGCGGAGCGAGAACGCTACCGCACGACCACGAGCTGCGGACTGAGTTAGTCTACACTTTACTTTTGAATATACAGGGTGTTACAAAAATGTACGGCCAAACTTTCAGGAAACATTCCTCACACACAAAGAAAGAAAATATGTTATGTGGACATGTGTCCGGAAACGATTACTTTCCGTGTTAGAGCTCATTTTATTACTTTGAAAGGTCTCTGTTGGATTCCTTTCATGTTAATTTCTTAAATATGTTGTCATTTACGGCATAAATTCCTCTTCTAAAACTACTGTGGTGTTTCTGACTATCTGGGAGGAGACTGAGCAGTGAAACGTGTTTCTTTTACACATAAACAAGAACGATCTGTCACACTACTACACTTTAAAACACAGTTTATATGTAATTCATGTCACACAGTCTCATACGGAACCTACATCCGCTTTCTTTTATATACTGTATATGATAAGATACTGTCATCCCCCTTCCCTTCTGTGTGAAAGAAGGAATGAGCAACTGTATTTCTAGCTGCATGCTGGATGGTAGCAGACAAGCCTGTCTGCTAGAGAACAGTAGGACCAACGTTTTCACAGTCCTAAATAAGGCACCAGCTTAGTTATGACTCAAGTTTAATATGCTGAAATTTCAATGATCAATGTTAAAATAAATTTCCAAATATAAACTGATTTATTTCTTTTTATTTAAATTCTCTTTTTTATATATATATATCACCGGTTGTCGTATGACGATTAAAAGATTATAAGTAATGTTAGTCTGGTTGGGAATTTGGTAAGCTAGACTGGATAACTGGTGAAACAATTGCTCAGTAATGCAAGGTTAACTTCCCCAGACAGCTCACAGCTTTAACCCGCTTTTATTGTCTATCAGCACCTCTTTCATAGCAAATTAAAGCAACAACATTACAACTTCTCTTCAAATCACATTAATCATGGAATGGAAACACACAGCAACAGAACGTACCAGCGTGACTTCAAACACTTAGTTACAGGAAATGTTCAAAATGTCCTCCGTTAGCGAGGATACATGCATCCATCGCATGGAGGATGCAGCCCTGTAGAATGGCGTATTGTATCACAGCCGTCCACAATACGAGCACGAAGAGTCTCTACATTTGGTACCGGGGTTGCGTTGACAAGAGCTTTCAAATGCCCCCATAAATGAAAGTCACCGAATCTGCTCTTGAGAAGCGTACGAACACTTCGACTGAAATGTGCAGGAGCTCCATCGTGCATGAACCACATGTTGTGCCGTACTTGTAAAGGCACATCTTCTAGCAGCACAGGTAGAGTATCCCGTATGAAATCATGATAACGTGCTCCATTGAGCGTAGGTGGACGAAACTAAAATGAGCTCTAACATGGAAATTAAGCGTTTCCGGACACATGTCCACATAACATCTTTTCTTTATTTGTGTGTGAGGCATGTTTCCTGAAAGTTTGGCCGTACCTTTTTGTAACACCCTATATTGTGGGATTATACTGTGATCAATATTTATTACAAGTATTTACTATCAAACACAGTGTTGATCACAAATTACACTCCTGGAAATTGAAATAAGAACACCGTGAATTCATTGTCCCAGGAAGGGGAAACTTTATTGAGACATTCCTGGGGTCAGAAACATCACATGATCACACTGACAGAACCACAGGCACATAGACACAGGCAACAGAGCATGCACAATGTCGGCACTAGTACAGTGTATATCCACCTTTCGCAGCAATGCAGGCTGCTATTCTCCCATGGATACGATCGTAGAGATGCTGGATGTAGTCCTGTGGAACGGCTTGCCATGCCATTTCCACCTGGCGTCTCAGTTGGACCAGCGTTCGTGCTGGACGTGCAGACCGCATGAGACGACACTTCATCCAGTCCCAAACATGCTCAATGGGGGACAGATCCGGAGATCTTGCTGGCCAGGGTAGTTGACTTACACCTTCTAGAGCACGTTGGGTGGCACAGGATACATGCGGACGTGCATTGTCCTGTTGGAACAGCAAGTTCCCTTGCCGGTCTAGGAATGGTAGAACGATGGGTTCGATGACGGTTTGGATGTACCGTGCACTATTCAGTGTCCCCTCGACGATCACCAGTGGTGTACGGCCAGTGTAGGAGATCGCTCCCCACACCATGATGCCGGGTGTTGGCCCTGTGTGCCTCGGTCGTATGCAGTCCTGATTGTGGCGCTCACCTGCACGGCGCCAAACACGCATACGACCATCATTGGCACCAAGGCAGAAGCGACTCTCATCGCTGAAGACGACACGTCTCCATTCGTCCCTCCATTCACGCCTGTCGCGACACCACTGGAGGCGGGCTGCACGATGTTGGGGCGTGAGCGGAAGACGGCCTAACGGTGTGCGGGACCATAGCCCAGCTTCATGGAGACGGTTGCGAATGGTCCTCGCCGATACCCCAGGAGCAACAGTGTCCCTAATTTGCTGGGAAGTGGCGGTGCGGTCCCCTACGGCACTGCGTAGGATCCTACGGTCTTGGCGTGCATCCGTGCGTCGCTGCGGTCCGGTCCCAGGTCGACGGGCACGTGCACCTTCCGCCGACCACTGGCGACAACATCGATGTACTGTGGAGACCTCACGCCCCACGTGTTGAGCAATTCGGCGGTACGTCCACCCGGCCTCCCGCATGCCCACTATACGCCCTCGCTCAAAGTCTGTCAACTGCACATACGGTTCACGTCCACGCTGTCGCGGCATGCTACCAGTGTTAAAGACTGCGATGGAGCTCCGTATGCCACGGCAAACTGGCTGACACTGACGGCGGCGGTGCACAAACGCTGCGCAGCTAGCGCCATTCGACGGCCGACACCGCGGTTCCTGGTATGTCCGCTGTGCCGTGCGTGTGATCATTGCTTGTAAAGCCCTCTCGCAGTGTCCGGAGCAAGTATGGTGGGTCTGACACACCGGTGTCAATGTGTTCTTTTTTCCATTTCCAGGAGTGTATTTATTCCGACAGCTGTGGTCATCTTCAGACCAATGAGCAAGAACCTCCTTCTGGTGCTAAATCACTACAAAGTGATTTACCACCAGATGGAGGTTCTTACTCATTGGCCTGAAGATGACCACACTTGTGGTCGAAACCTGTCACAGGAATAAATAATTTGTGACCAAGACTGTGTTTGGTAGTAAATATTAGTCTACACTTTGTTCGTAAATGATGCAGTAATTACCTAAGTTGACTCTTCCACATTTGTCCAACAAAGCAATTACAATAAGATAATTTAATCACAATGAACCCTTGTACATTATCTTGTGATCTGTTGAAGAGGATGATTCCATCACGCCTGATCAACTACGATTCCATCACGCCATGTTTTCCTGATCGTCGAGCGAGTTAAAATGTTAACACAATGTAAGGGAAGAACTGTTTGACAAGCTCTGGCTATGACACTTTCGCCTCATCCGTGGTGACTATTATAGCTGGCTGAACATCTAATGTATATCAAAATATCCTATTTGTAGATAGATAATTGCGACAAGAGGAATCTTAGCAAGGGAAATGTTTCTTAAACAAATCAGCCGAAAACTGGAATGTCCCTTTGAACACCGCAGATTAGGCGAAGTTCAACAAACGATAGTACGTGCTTACCTTCTTCCAGTCTGATAACTATTCACGAAACCAGTAGTGGAGGTATCGAGTGGTTTTTCACTTTTACATTCAAGAAGAATGACCAAATATGAAAGTAAAGTTCCAAAAAAGAAACTAAAGACGTACTGGGGCTCGAATGCAAACCATTTGACTACTAATCTGATACACCACAACCGAACCGCAAATGGGCATATTTTACGCTGTATAATTGATGGTTCAAATGGTTCAAATGGTTCAAATGGCTCTGAGCACTATGGGACTTAACATCTGTGGTCATCAGTCCCCTAGAACTTAGAACTACTTAAACCTAACTAACCTACGGACATCACACACCTCCATGCCCGAGGCAGGATTCGAATCTGCGACCGTGCAGTCGCGCGGTTCCGGACTGCGCGCCTAGAACCGCTAGACCACCGCGGCCGGCTGTAATTGATGGAAACGGTAAATCGCTTTACGAAAATTCCAGGATGTTTCCTTTGAAAACGATATGGTCGAGTTCCTTCTCCATCAGTCTCCCAACTCGACCTTTCGTTCCCCATCTCTAATAACTCCGTGGTCGACAGGACATTAAACCATCAACTTATTACCTTTTCGGCCACATACAATTTTCCTCAGCTTCTTTTAGTGTTCAACCCTGAGGTTGGTTTGCAGCAAAGCGCCATTCCTCTCTTCTGTCTGCCTTCCTCTTCATTTTGATGTATGTATTACATCCAACGTCATTCATGATGTGTTGCATGTATGATATCCTTGGTCGCCCCCGGCCGATTCCTTCCCTCAATAGATCCATCTGCTATTGTTCCAATGATGTTGTTGTGTCGTAGGATGTGCCCTAAAAGTTTGTCTCTTCTTGCTTGGGTGTGCCTCCACAGAGATCTGGTTTCCTGTACTCTTCTAAGCACCTCTTCATATGTTACTTTGTCTCTCCAGCTGATCTTCATCATCTTTTATAGCACAACATCTCCACGGCCTCTAGCCGTCTTCTCTCTTCCCTTCCAACTGTCCAAGTTTCACAACCGTATAGGGTCACACTCCAAACGAAACCTTTCATGATACGTTTCCTTATTTTCAGACTGATGTTGTTGCTGGCGAGTAAGTTCCTTCTCCGATTAAATGCAATTTTGTCCTTTTGTATTCTTCTCGCAATTTCTTTAAGGCTTCTACGATCCCTTGTGATTTTGCTTCCCAGGTAAATAAATTCCTCTATCACTTCCAGCTCCTCTCTTCCAATTCTCATTCTCAGATGTCCATATTCTGCTCCTGTACTGTATACCATCACTTTAGTATTTTTCTTGTTAATTCTCATTCCATGCTGATGGCATAGAATTTTTTAATTGTTCTGAGGACTTCCTCTAGATCTTCTTTTGTCTCCTCAGCTAGGTTTCCACAAACATAGCGAACGCTCTGCTAATATGCATGTATGCTTCGTGAAATTACAGCTGACAACCTCGGCGTAAACGCGAACATTTTGCAATGGGAGATCCATAACTGCAATTCCAACATGTCGAATATCATCGCTGCAAAGTGCCGGAGCCTGCGAAGCCAAGAGAAACGAAAGAGATCAGTAAGAACGTAATGAGATAGGGCAGATATTAGGCCCAATCCAGTACGCGTAAGTGTTGGTCAGCTTCAGGAGCACTTAATGTTCTGCAAACTGAAGCTCTACCCAAGGAGTGAGATTAAGACACTGAAACTTTCGTCAGTGCGTCTTTCACAATAGTCCATTCGAATGTCATACGTAAATCACCAGTCAGATCAAAGACGACCCGACGCTAACTGAGTGTGTCTGCTAGCGAGGCTCACCTTTGCAGGGAGCCGACAGGAATGACTCAACAGCACCTCCGTTTCTAATCGAAGTATCTTCGAATTCAAATGACTTAGATACAGTTTTTCTCACTCGAAATATCATATTTCCGAGGTTTATAACATTCTTCTGTATTTTCTTTGTGCTATGATCCCCTGTGACAACGTTAAACGGATTGATGCGATACTTTGTATCTATCCATGCGGATAATATTGAGTATTTGTCTCTTTCAAACATTTTAAAGGTGGCTACACTGAGCCACAGCGCCAGAGATTGCGCCAAAGAGTATTATTCAGCCGCCTCCACTGGCAGTTCTTGTCGAGAAGTCGTAGTAGGCAGTGCTTATTGAGAAGTAGCAGTAGGCAGTGTTTGTTGAGATGTGGTAGTGGAGAGTGCTTATTGAGAAGTAGCAGGAGGCAGTGCTTGTTGAGATGTAGCAGTGGTGAGTCGTTGAGAAGTTCCCATGGAGAGTGCTTGTTCAGATGTTGTCATATTGTTTGATGGGCTAGACACCAGATATTGTTGGATTGGGGATGCTGTAATGATCAGAGTGTGCTTTTCGTCAATATATATGAAGGTAAAAAAATTCCTTTTTTTTATTTTTATTATTTCAATGTCTTAAACAATAATGCCTCTTGGTCACAGGTTCAGTCAACAAAGCATCTGGCTCGTGTTCTTGTATTAGACTGTATTTCTGGTTTCTATGTGCAATTATAGTATTTCTGTTTTTTTTAATTACTTCATTATAAATGGTGTTTAAAATATCTGGTCTTATTGAGGAAGAACCGTGCCAGATGTGTACGTTGAATCACACTTCCACACACAGAACAGCTACACTTGTGTTTTGTTGTTTCGTAGGTTTTATAGTTGCTGGGGACTTAATTAATTAATTGTGTAAACGGAAATTTCCTTTCATTCTTGGTTGTTGTTCTATGCAGTCAGATTGCGTACAAATACCAGTCAGAGCCAACCGGTTACGAGACTGTGTAACCGGACAGACAGCTACTAAAATTAAAATTATTTGCATTATAGATAATTAAGCCCCCATGCACATTACACTTCATTTCAGTACATTTGGCCCTAGCGAATTTATTAGCTTGCACCCGTTCCCTTGTTTACGGGTTCCGCCGTGGGTCCCAAACCTCTCCATGTTAATACTTGGGGCATGCTTCGAAATAAAGTGCCAAATCCATTCTCTCTGTGTTTAGTTCAGGCGTAAGGGATCATAAATATGTAGCGCATGTAACTATGTTCCTTAATAATTTTGCAGCACCACAGGTAAGATTACGTAAAGTACTTCGAGACATCTGACGGCAGAGACGGCGTAATCGGAACTTATTTCTTCAACGTCACAAGCACCCAGATCCACAGGTGGTTAGGCAGCATAGGTCAGAAATGACAAATACATTTGTCCTGCGTAAGTTGTTCCTTACGCTTTGACGCAGTATGGTATGATGTTTGCAGCCAGCGTGCAGTACACGTATTCGGCCTGGAGTCTCACTGACGGAGCGTAATTATCTTCAGTGATGAGTCCCGCTTCAATTTACCGCCGATGACAAGCTAAGACGTGTCTGGAGACGCCAAGGACAGTGGTGCGGTAGCAACCTGTCACCCGCCATACAACTCGACAGCCAGGAGGAATGGCCTGGGGTGCCATCACTTTTCGTAGATAATGCCCGCCCACACAAGGGCAGAGTTTCTACTGCTTGTCTTCTTGCTGGCCATGCCCTACAGTGTTTAAGGAGGCTAAAACTGATAGAGTCGCAATTCATAGAATCTTTGATTTTTCCTTAGCTAGAGTGCCTTGGGTACAAGTGTTTTGAGCAAGAAGCGTTGTGTAGAAGGATAACGCTGTGTTCTCGTTATCTCGTCGTTATGTTGCATAGCTATCCCTTCGATTGTCATCCGCGGCAGCCTTACAGCACAACGGTAAGTCGATAATAATAATAATAATGAGCGTTTGGCATTGGCGGCCGGGAGACCCCTTGTAATGTCTCTTGCAGCGGTCTCTCCGCGATATTTTCAGAAATTTTATAAATTATAGAACTCAGTACATATCTCGAAATATCTCTTTTTATCTTACCGTTTAGCAATGCAAAGTAGTTTCAAGCCCAATTATTCCTTGGAGCGTCCATTTACTCCATGGAATAGCTTCTCTGCTATCTATGTTTTCTCTTATGGAAAGAAGGGGGGACTTCTTGCCGATTAGTCGTGAAAGGAGGATGTATATGTATGTATTGTTGAGCTAGTCGCCATCTTGATGAGATTCTGTATGAGAAGGAATTTAATACATGAACTAAACTAAAGTAAGTGTGTTCGCGTATTATTTAACTGTTTATTATTGACAGTGTCTGCTTACTACGCTGTGTTGCACGGGATCAGTGGGGAACGTCTGATTTACACTGGACGAACCTGCCGTTTTGTATGCTCAAGATATCCAGTTACTTCAAATAAAGAGGCTAACACGGTCTTACCAGCAGATCTCCGGTCTTCCCCATGTGATCACCGAACGTTAATAATTATTACAAATGTTTCCAGGAGATCGACTGACAATTTTCGTCGCACCGAGACTTCGAAATTGCTTCACTGCCTTATGGAATTTAAGTTAAGCTCAATTTAATCAGGATAGAACAGTATTGAACTGTGTGAATGTGATAAGCCTGCTTTGTCAATGAAAATTCCCTTAATATACGCATGTTTTTACTATCCTGATCAGTGAAGCTAAATCAGGCCGGTGTGAGAGAGGTTTTTTAAATTTTAAAAAAATATTAAACCCTCGCGGGGCGGTGCGGCCACCACTCCACAAGTTCTTTAACGCCACTGCGGCGACTTGCGAGTGAATGAGGTGAAATGATGATGAAAGACACACAACACGCAGTCATCTCGAGGCAGAGAAAATGCCTGGCCCCGCCGGGAATCGAACCTGGGACCCCGTACGCGGGAAGCGAGAACGCTACCGCAAAACCACGAGCCGCGGTCGGTACGTTGACGATATTCTACGTCGCGTTTAGTTGTCCTTCTTCTCAAGCCATTCTGGTCTTACATTTCAGCAAGATAATGCCTGCCCGCGCAAAGTGAGAGTTTCTACTGCTTGTCTTCGGGGCCTTCCATCCAGTTCCGGATTCTAAAGATCTAACAGGCCAGTCGGACAGAACTGGCCCGCAGGAGAACATCCAACAACTCCAGCAATCAGTGCCAAGTTGAGTAACTGCCTGCATAAGGGCTAGAGACCGACCAACGTGATATTGATTTGCTCAACTTGTGACGCTCTATATTGTGGTGGTCAGTCCACCCTAATCAGGCAGTTGCTGTTGAGCGGAAGTGACGGGCCACGGAAGCAACTTTCACAGTCTACAACAACACTTTTATTAAACTTTTCTTTAGGAAATAAAATTTTATCTTTAAAATTTTTGTGATAAGGTAAGTTAGCAAAGAATCCTTACAAGCACGGGCAAGCGCCCTATTCAAACAACAACATTAATCTTTAAACAGGCAGAAAGTGATTTGCAAGTTAATTAAATTCTGTACACAGTAAAGCTCGCAAGAGGTGACTACAATAATGAGATAAAGTTTAATCAATCATGGATATCACAAAATATTTTTTTAAATAAAATGCAAACAGATATAACCCTTCGTGACAGATTTTCAAAACAGGTGATATCACATAGGCACGGCCTAATTCAAGTAGCAGAATGGGGGGGGGGGGGGGGGGGCACTGGACCCAGACCATAGGCGGCTACACCCAGAACTCACAGCAAGCGGGCGAGCTGGACAGGTTGCCGCACACAGGACACTATAACATACTGGAAAAAAAGGTCCTAGAGCCCGTGCTACTATACAACTTCAGAGGAAGGGGTCGGGGGGGGGGGGGGGGGGGGGAACGGCAAACATTAATTCCTCAAACGTAAAATAACTACGATGTATAAAATAATAGCCTATTTCCCGAACATTGAAATAAAATAGTCAAGGGTGAATCAATAACTAATGCCCTTGACGTAACCTTAAAGGGCGAGGGCGAATAGCATAATACCAAGTCAGCTTAGAAATTTAAACTGCACTAGTAGGTTAACATATGCTCACTGGGGAGCTCATTTAAATTACCCCTTAACAGGATACTGATAAACATACACAGTAAAGTAAGGCTACCATTTCACTGTTTACGAGTGAACAAATAATGCAATTAGGTAACATAGAACGTACAGATGCAATGTTAAGCTTGTGCTTTGGACCAACTATAACAACGTCCACGCATCTCAGTGTATCAGGAAAAATATTAAAGTTTAACCATACTGGCTTATGCAGTCCGTCACTCCGAACAGCAACAGTACCAATTAATACATCTCGCATACACGGACTGTATCACATCACAAAATCCAGATAAACCTTTAACAAAACACAATAACACGTGTTCACTTAAACAGCACTAAACATAGGGGACCTTTTGGTTGGCAAGACAACAGTTTCCATCCATGGTGCCGATACTTGGGCAGCAAGGATCAGTATAATACGCGCACCAAAAACATGACAAGCAATTCTCACCAAATCTTTTATGATATCCTTCACACATCCAAATCAAGGCCGCACGACTCGATTCGGGGAATGTGGCCGAGTCCAGTTCCCACACTACAAGCCAGGTTCGGTCTTGCAAACGTGTCAGACACACCACAACCTCTGCGTCGTGCCCCGGCCTGCTCAACCACGCTCCCCCTCATTCCCCAGCGCCGCGCGGCTCCCCGGCTGTCCCTCTCTAGCGCTACACGCCCGTCACAGCCAAAAACCACGTCAAACGGCCGAGCCCAAAGATCACACCATGCCGACCCGATCGATCAATCGATACGAGCCGGCACGGCTCATGTATCTTGAATAAATCATCCAATTTTTCTGAAACTCCATCATCTTATCTGCACATGTACACCAGATCGACCGATTTTCGTCCCATTCGGATAATTCCTTCCTGATGCGGCTTTTTTCTGTCTTAGAGCGTATTTCAAGGCAGAAACCATGTTCACAAACTTACATGAAAGTACACTCTTTCAGTTCCGGATGGAGCGGCAGGCTTGCAATATGCAGTTGCAAGCTTTTGGCGTTTCGCCAGTACCGTGTACCTTTAGTCGCTCATACTTGCTGTTAATGCAGTTAACATGTTTATGTTATCAACAGCCATTCCTAATAAACGATCGTCATACTGTCAGCTTACGTCAGGACTTGGGCATTAGTGAGATACAGGACATGATTAGTCGGAACTAACACGCGTTACACCATTGGTTAAACATGCAGAATACATTAATTTTATCTTGGAACTCTTCCGATGGTCCGTGTATGCATCCAAAAACAACAATATTGGAATTGTGATTTCGCGTGATGCAGATCCCTTTATTTATTCATTTATTTACGCCCAGACTAGTTTCAGCGACAAATATCGCCATTAGCAGTGGGTTGTTTGACACTAAAACAAGCAGAAATAGCGTAGTTATTGTGGTGTCACCGCCAGACACCACACTTGCTAGGTGGTAACCTTTAAATCGGCCGCGATCCGTTAGTATACGTCGGACACGCGTGTCGCCACTATCAGTGATTGCAGACCGAGCGCCGCCACACCGCAGGTCTAGTCTAGAGAGACTCCCTAACACTCGGCCCAGTTGTACAGCCGACTTTGCTAGCGATGGTTCACTGTCTACATACGCTCTCATTTGCAGATGTGACGGTTTAGCATAGCCTTTAGCCACGTCATTTGCTACGACCTGGCAAGGCGCCATATTCAGTTACTATAATTACTTCAAGAATGTCTTCTGAACAGATAATATTGTGACTCGTGTACCGTCAAGAGCGACGTTAATCATTAATGAATTAAAGTTAAGTATCAAACTAATTACGTCCGCTTTCTGAATTCTCACTCCTTGTCATGTTCCAGACATCACGTCAGTATAGTTCTTCCTTCCTCACGCCAGCCTGCGTGAGCTAAAACGAGTGCATTTCGGCCTCCACTCGTAACACGGTGTTGGCTCTTCTGCTAACACAAAAGTTATAAAACATGGTAAAACATTATTACACGTGTACTGTTTCGTTTTAAATATTGTTTTCTGTGAATACTTTCATAATACCTTATTTACTACACGCTGAGCCGTGCCGGCCTTGGCTCATGCGTTGGTTTCAACCTTGACTGTTACTCTGCGTTTGGTTTCCCGCGGTTATTGCGGTTATGCCGTGGTTCTTCCTCTTTCTACGTGTGGCAGCAGCGCTGTGTATCGATATTCGCACTTTGTACTATCTTTGGTCTGGTGCTTATAATTTCCGGCTAGCCGGTGTGCGGCAGTGAGTCGGTTAGTGTGGATCAGCCAGGAAAAATCCGCGCGGCACAGTGGGCCGGGTCAGCTGGCGGTCTCTACACAGTGTCGGAGTGTGTGGAAGCTGTTCCGGTTGCTGCGATGTTCGTGGCTCACCGACCCAGGACATCAAAGTTGAGTGGTGATTTAATTACCGAAGCCAGACTGTTCACATTGTGCGGTTGGTTGTCATGGTTGGCTGTTGGGGTATTCCCGTGAGCAACAGCGAGTGTTCAAGTTGGCGAAAGTTTGGCCACCATCCAGTGGAGTTTAACTGTATTTGGGTTATTTGAAGTTCAAGTGCATCAGCGGAATTTTCTGCCTTGTGGCCGTTGGCGTTCCGGTTACCTGCTCTGGCTGCTGACGCAAAATTCTGGCAGTGTCCTTTCCTCACCGTGTTGTCGCTGTCCAACACATATGTGTAGTTTTGACAGCTTATGCATACTTGGTTGTGGGCGGCTACGCCTTTTACGTTTTGGCTTTGGAGATAAGAGAGTGCCGTTAACTAAGTTCAAAAATATTGCTGTACTGTTTGGACAACTAAATAAAGTTACATGTGTCTGAGTGTAACTGAAAGCCGCCTTTAGGTCCTTTTCCGCAATTCCAACTACCTGTTCCGTCCTGCGAACTTGAGCAGGGCGTTTCATACGTCACAGCATGGTTTTATAATTGTTGCCGCTATTTCCGGCATATTTTATGCGTTTTCCCTCGGCTTACATCGTTTTGTCTGCAACTGTATGTGTGGTTGTTAGTAAATAAATACAAAAACGTAAACTTGTGAGTATCAGCGTTATACATTTGGAAATGCAGTAGTGTCGTGGATACAGTTTTGGTGTGTACTAAGTTGTTACGTAGTTTGTCATGTACTCACTTTCGTTGGACGGATTGCATTTACTTTTATACACAGAACACATAGCTCCCGCAACTTTGTAACTATGGTACTTGTGCGTATCTTAGAGTCTAATAACCCACTGATGGTGGCGATATCCGTCGCTGTAACTAGTCTGGCAGTAAAAAAATAGGTAACAAAAGTGTTTTGCATCACGGCGGACCCAGATTCTCCAATTGTTGTTTATGCAGAACACACGTTTAGTGATTTTCTGTGCGCATTTAGTTCTCTTCGTTCCAGCGCTCCGTTGATAGAGAACACCTACTGTCATCGTTACCGAATCAGGCTTTGGTTCATGGTTACGCGGAACTGTGTGCGCTTCGCTCACGTTACAGGGTCGCAAGTACAGAGGCCTGTTATTGGAGTGGACTTCTGCTCGAAGACTTATTTGAAACAAAAATGGTTCAAATGGCTCTGAGCACTATGGGACTTAACATCTGAGGTCATCAGTCCCCTAGAACTAAGAACTACTTAAACCTAACTAACCTAAGCACATCACACACATTCATGTCCGAGGCAGGATTCGAACCTGCGACCGTAGCAGCAGCGCGGTTCCAGACTGAAGCGCCTAGAACCGCTCGGCCACCGTGGCCGGCGATTTGAAGCAGCTCTCCATGATAGTTTATCCTGTGTTAAGCCCCTTCATCTCTGCATAACTACCGCAGCTTCACCCATTCAATTTGCGGTCGCCAATAGACGTTTGCAATTAAATCTGTGTAGCAGAGCGTGACGTAACTTGGCTCGCAGGCCGCACATCGCCAATGGTGCGCGGATTGTGGTGCCGGCGGCCAGTGTGATTTTGCGCGGCCCCACGGAAGCTTTGGGGCCAGACGGAAGCAACGCTTCAGGCTTTTATATGCAGACAGATACAACCGTGCAGTACACACCCAATACTTATGACAGCTTACTAGGGCCTCCTCCATCTTGAGCTATGCAACGGAACAACGAGATAACGAGAACACAGCATGTGTTGTCACTTGTACGCAAGGCACTCTATTCTAGTTAAGGAAAAATCCAAGATTGTATCTACAATGAGTTGAAACGCTATCAGTTTTAGCCTCCTTAACGACTGTACGGTAAGGGCCAGCAAGAAGACAAACAGTAGACACTCTTCCCTTGTGTGAGCGGGCATTACCTTGCTGAAATGTAGATGTAGAAATGTAAGCCCAGGATAGCTTGCCAAGAAGGACAACAAAACGGGACGTACACCATCGTCGACGTACCGCGGTGCTGCAGGGTGCCACGGATCACAACGGAATGAGTCGTGTTATGAAATGAAATGGCACTCCTGAGCATCACTCCTGGTTGTCTGGCCATGGTGAGAGTGACAGTCAGGCTGATATAACACCGCTGTCCGTTGCGTCTCCAGACGCTGTGACGTACCTGTTTAATTATATGGTTAGATTGGCTGATTGAAATTATTCTGTTACGTAATCTTGAACATTATTACGTGAATTTAAAAAGGTATTTTACTAAAAAAGATATCTTGGTTCAGCACTTCAATTGACCTACCAGACACTGTGACGTACTTGTTTAATTATGCAGTTAGATTGGCTGATTGAAGTTATTGTTACGTAACCTCGGCCGGCCGCGGTGGCCGTGCGGTTCTGGCACTGCAGTCCGGAACCGCGGGACTGCTACGGTCGCAGGTTCGAATCCTGCCTCGGGCATGGGTGTGTGTGATGTCCTTAGGTTAGTTAGGTTTAAGTAGTTCTAAGTTCTAGGGGACTTATGACCTAAGATGTTGAGTCCCATAGTGCTCAGAGCCATTTGAACCATTTGAACGTAACCTCGAACATTATTACGTGAATTTAAATAGGTATTTTACTAAAAAAGATATCTTGGTTCACGACTTGAATTGACCTACCGGACGCTGTGACACACCTATGTAATTATACAGTTAGATTGGCTGATTGAAATTATTCTTTTATGTAACGTCCAACATCATTACGTGAATTAAATAGGTATTTTACTAAAAAAGATATCTTGGTTCACCACTTGAATTGACCTACCGGATGCTGTGACGTACCTGTTTAATTATACAGTCAGATTGGCTGTTGAAATTATTCTGTTACGTAACCTCGAACATTATTACGTGAATTAAATAGGCATTTTACTAAAAAAGACCTCTTGGTTCACCAACTGAATTGACCTACCACTTGATTACTCTGAACATTTGCTTGGAAAGAAAAAGCAACTAGTAGATACGCCACAATTCATGAAAAATTAATGAAATTTTGATATACCCTGATAATTAATTATGTAGGAGAGTCAGCTTCGGAAATGCTCTTAAATATATTAGAACCATAGACATGTGAGCTAAGCTGATCTGGTAGACTTTAGATGGGAATTGGATTGATAGGGACGAGTCATCGAACGTCAGCAATGCCTTTCACTGCACGCTTATTTCAGAATTGAATATTAAAAGGGGACGCACAAGAACGAATATACTTTTTATAGAGAAACATTAATCTACCGTGGAGTGCTGGTACTGAATATCGCCGACAAAACGGACTGATAAACTTACATAAATAACATGATCATTTGAAATCGGGAGCGCTTTGGAGAAGATGGATTACGCACGCACACATTCAAACTAACCATTCATCGCAGAGAAAGAAGTTGTTCAATAATTTAATAAAGGAAACAGAATCTGAACTGGGTTAAAGAGAACCTAGCCTCGGTGGTCGAATAATTTAACAGAAAATTATTCCCAAATTTATAAAAAATTTACACGAGATTGCTATATAGAACAATGCATAGGAACTACGTCCTATGAACATTTTTTCTGATAGGCAGGAGCCACCGAAAGTCAATAATAACCACGTGCCTACCAACTACGAAGAAAAATCGATAAAATATAACAAAAATTCATTACAAGAAAGAGCACGAAATCTGGCAATAAAACTCGACAATTTACTTTTTTCAGCAAGGAAATTGGTACAGTTGCTAGCTAAGAATACTAAAGCACACACTCATGAACTAAACATGTGGTAACGGCTACCAAGTGTGTACGAGAAAACTCACTTAAATCGGCAGAAAGCACAGCGGCCATTTATTAATACGACTACCGAATGTTAAAAACCATATGCACTACTCATAATGTGTCATAGAAATTTATTCAGAAATCTAGTCACTGTCATAGATCCGTAGCCCCACGCCCCACAATTACATGGTTATAGAGCGCAAACAAAACGCTGCAAAAATCGCGAAATTATTCTCAATTCCTGACTAAACCAGGTGTCTGGAGTTATTCTATATTAGCTGAAACATATTAAGAAATGAATTAAGGACTCAGTTAAGCTGAAACTTACACATTCACAAGAGTTAAAACACTAAGGCCTAAAACTAGATGCTACCTCTTCGACGATTCTCTGAGCATTGACCAGCGAGGCTGCTCGCTACTGACCCACGGTCCCTGCAGCAAACCGGAAGTCGGAGCATAGACGATGTACATATTCTACCTGTGCCAACTTAACAAAAGCGACGGATCATCACTCGCCGGTGCATTTCTAGCCCAGAAGAATTCCACATTGCTACACTTTAAAGTTGGCTAAGCTGTCCCTACATTCAGGAAACAGAGTTTCAGAAACTTCGCCCTCACTTCTACGTTAGTGTTTTATGCCAGCACTGCTTTACTGACGAGTGAACCGCCATATCTCGACAACGGATAATGATTACTAGATAAAAGAAATCCATTTATCTACCTTCGCGCAGCGTCTGAAACGATTCTTACAAGTTTAAAGTATAGATGTGGTGCGTTTCCAAAACCCTCCAAGGAAAAAGTGGTTGTTGCGCTTAAAATCCAAACGAATCAAGATTTTTTTTTCGAACGGTTGGAACTTATCTTAGACCGAGGTACCATAAACGGGTGGAGCAAATCTGAATCATCAGTCTCATTCCAGTCCGGAGTCATTTAAAGGTGACTCGGTTTGGACGTAAAATCTGAACGGTGCACATACAACATTAGCTGAGCAATAACTTCAATTCAATTGGCACAATTTGCCAGGGCGCCAGCTCCGGTTCGTCGTTCACACGTTGCTTAATATGCTGTATCTTAGCTACAGTAAGACAGGTGTTCAAATGGCTGTAGGAATGACTCTTGGTCGGCGCTAAACCGAAAAATTTTTACTCCGTCTTCCTAGCTCAATTGGGGACCAAGGACCAACATCCCCCCCCCCCCCTCAGGCTCCCCCTCAAACCGCGATTCTGCGCGTACCCTTTTCAGAGACATATTTCTACACCGCTGGAGGGCTGCCGACTGACCATTTCGCGAGTTCCAGATGGCTATACGAAACTGTTCAGCATTCAGGTCTTTCAGTCAGTTCTAATTTGGAGCAAAATGGAAGTATTTTGATTGACCGTTTCCTGCCCCCGCTATGGAACTTTTGTAAGGAGCTGCTTCCCCGCTCGACCCAAGAAATTACTCGGCCATAAAATCAATCTATCTACTCCGACCGCCACCCATTTAGGAGGATTAGCGAAAGGGCTGCTCCTCATCTTCAGATCGAATAAAAACACCCTCCCCTTGCGGCCAGAAACTGGCTGAGGTGACAAGACAGCAGGCAGGGCTAGCACACATGTACGGCCAGGACATCGTATGTTGGAATATGTAAGGCCTTCTTCTAGCCTCAAGGGGTCAAGTGTGCAACTGTTCTCTTATTTTATTCCTTAATATAACTTTGATGTTACTTCCTGTATCGTTACGTACTGCTATATGATATTTCATACTACCACTTTATGTAAGACTTATACCACCCCTTTTCCGTACGTATTTCACACTGTTACCATTGTTGTACATACAAAGGGGTCTGAGGACGGTGTAATGTAGCGCCGAATCTGGTAGCTCAAATAAAATGTTGCTGTGGTCTTCAGTTCAGAGACTGGTTTGACGGAGCTCTCCAAGCTGCTCTATCCTGTGCAACCTTCATCTCCCAGTAACTACTGCAACCTACATACTTCTGAATCTGCTTAGTGTATTCATTTCTTGGTCTCTCTCTACGATTTTTATCCTCCACGCTGCCGCCGGCCGCGGTGGTCGAGCGGTTTTAGGCGCTTCAGTCCGGAGCCACGCGGCTGCTACGGTCACAGGTTCGAATCCTGCCTCGGGCATGGATATGTGTGATGTCCTTACGTTTATTAGATTTAAGTAGTTCTAAGTCTAGGGGATTGATGACCTCAGATGTTAAGTCCTATACTGCTCAGAGTCATTTGAACAATTTCCACGCTTCCCTCCAATACTAAACTGGTGATCCCTCGATGCTTCAGAAGGTGTACTACCAACCGATCCCTTCTTCTAATCAAGTTGTGCCACAAATTCCTCTTCTCCCCAAATCTATTCAGTACTTCCTCATTAGTTAAGTGATCTACTCATCTGATCTTCGACATTGTTTTGCAGCACCACACTTCGAAAGGTTCTATTCTCTTCTTGTCTAATTTAGTTATTGTCCATGTTTCACTTCCATACATCGCTACACTCCATATAAATACTTTCAGAAAAGACTTCCTGACCTTTAAATCTATGCTCCATGTTGACAAATTTCTCTACTTGAGAAACGCTTTCCTTGCAGTAGCCAGTCTACATATTGTGTCCTCCCTATTTCGACAGTAATTAGTTATTTTGCTTCCCAAATAGCAAACCTCGTTTACTGCTTTAGGTGTCTCATTTCCTAAACCAATTCCCTCAGCATCACTTGATTTAATTAGAGTATATTCCATTACCCTCGTTTTGCTTTTGTTGATGTTCATCTTATATCCTCCTTTCAAGACACTGCTCATTTCGTTCAGCTGCTCTTCCAGGTCCTTCGCTGTCTCCGACAGAATTAGAATGTCATCGGCGAACCCCAGAGGTTTTATTTCTTCTCCATGAATTTTAATTCCTACTCCAAATTTGTGTTTTGTTTTCTTTATATATAATAATGTGCGTGAAATCTTATGGGACTTCACTGCTAAGGTTATCAGTCCCTAAGCTTACACACTACTTAACGTAAATTATCCTGAGGACGAACACACACACCCATTCCCGAGGGAGGACTCGAACCTCTGCCGGGACCAGCGACACAGCCCAGGACTGAAGCGCCCTAGACCGCTCGGCTAATCCCTCGCGGCCTGTTTTCTTTAATGCTTGCTTCAATACACAGATTGAAAAACATCGGAGATCGGCTACAACCCTGTCTCATTCCAGTCTCCACCATTGCTTTCCTTTCGTGCCCCTCGACTCTTATAACTGCCATGTGGTTTTTGTACAAGTTGTAATAGCTTTTAGCTCCCTGTATTTGACCCCTACCGTCTTCAGAATTTGAAAGAGAGCGTTCCAGTAAACATTGTCAAAAGCTTTCTCTAAGTCTACAAATGCTAGAAACGTAGATTTTAACGTATCTACTGAGACAAGTCGTAGGTTCGGTATTATCTCTCGTGTTCCAACGTTTCTACAGAATCCAAACTGATCTTCCCCGAGAATAACAACTGGAAATTTAGACGGCTGAAAGGTGTTTTGATTCGATGTTCTTTTCCAGAACCTGTTTTTTTTTCCTGCTTTGGAGGCTGCCGGCCTAAAGCCGGCGGTGACTGCGTAGGCCAAGCAAAGTGCGTCAGCCGGCCGCCGTGTTAACACTGTTTAGCGGAGTGCGGCCGGCCACGGCCCGCTGCGGCCCGAGCAGAGCGGAGTGGAGTGGAGGAACGCGGGCGGCGGCGGCGGCGGCGGCGGCACGCGGCCAGCTGCCCGCGCATGCGCACAGCGCCTGCCGCCTCCGTCGTCTGCGGCGGCGGCGGCGGCGGCGAGCGGCGGCTCAGATGCTCGCGGACCTACGGCCGCGACGGACCGGTGGCCAGGCTCCGTGCTGTGACTACGGGCGAGAGAGCGACGCAGCCGCGCGTCCGACTCCGAGTGCAGTGCGCGTGTGCTCGACAGGCAGAGCGAGTGCGGGGCTAGCGGACCATGACGGCGGGCCGCAGCTGATCGCCGCCCACGCACCCGTAGCATGGCGCCGCTGCTGCTGCTGCTGCTCCCGCTGGCGGCCGCCCACGTGGGGGCGGAGGGGCGAGAGGCGCCGCGGCGCTACACCCGCCAGTGGGCCGTCCACGTGGAGGGCGGGCCGCCGGCGGCCGACGCCGTCGCCGCCAAGCACGGCTTCGTCAACCTCGGACAGGTGAGTCGGCAGCCGCGGACCGGTGGCTGGCGCGCGCGAGTCGCAGCTTGCCACTGTAGGACTCTCTCCCGCACCATTCTCGCGTGACACTGTAAACACCTCCGTGCGTGCTCTAGTGTGGTACTCCTTTTCTTCAGCGTTCAAATGTGTGTGAAATCTTATGCGACTTAACTGCTAAGGTCATCAGTCCCTAAGCTTACACACTACTTAACCCAAATTATCCTAAGGACAAACACATACACCCATACCCGAGGGAGGACTCGAACCTCCGCCGCGACCAGCCGCACGTTCCGCGTCCATGTGGGAGAGGTACGTTGGGTTGGTGGAGCAGGGTGGCTCAGAGTTACATATCCCACGTTACCATTTCAAACATAATTTTAAAGATTTTAGCCACATTCGTATCAAATTAGGCTCTGGTGACCTCTCTGCTGAAATCTATCAACATGCAAACAACTAACTAATCCTCAGTTATTGAAACTTTGGAAGTAGGCTCTCATGGGATGGGCAACGTCTGGCTTGAAGTGAATACCCATTCAGATACTTCAGAATTTTCCACTTAAACCTTTGCTGAGCATTAGCACTGAAACGCGCTAGCATTAAAACTTGTTCAGATCTAATCCACTAAGCGGCATACCGAATTCCTTAACTGAGTCTGTTTACCTGCGCCGCTTGAAATATGCAACTATTCAGAAAACTAAAGGCTCCGTCACACTCACTTAGGGAATTGTCGGACTAAGCATACTCGTGTCGCCTTGGAAAAAAATTGTTTCCAAAATTTTAAATGTGATGCGCATCTGGTGTTTTGTAGTAACCGTCTTTGAGCTTCCGGGGCCTCTATGGAAAACAATAAAATTTCACTTAGCCGAAATCTGGGTGTCCTGTATCAAAAGATGTTTCAATGAGTGTGAGATGTTATGGGACTTAACTGCTAAGGTCATCAGTCCCTAAGCTTACACACTACTTAACCCAAATTATCCTAAGGACAAACACATACACCCGTGCCCGAGGGAGGACTCGAACCTCCGCCGCGACCAGCCGCACATTCCGCGTCCTTGTGGGAGGGGTACTTTGGGTTGCTGGAGCAGGGCGTCTCAGATTTACATATCCCATGTTACCATTTCAAACATAATTTTAAAGATTGTAGCCACATTCGTACCAAATTGGGCTCTGGTGACTTCTATCTACATGAAAACAACTAACTATTCCTCATTTATTGAAACTTTGGAAGCACGCTCTCATGTGATGGGCAACGTCTGGCTTGAGTACCCATTCAGATACTTCAAAATTTTCGCAACGCCTCCACTTAAACCTGGACTAAAACTTCTTCAGATCTAATCCACTAAGCGTCATACCGAATTCCTTAACTCTGTTTACCTGCGCCGCATAAAATATGCAACTACTGAGAACACTACAGTCCAAGCCTTCGACACACTCATTTTGCGAATTATATGTCGGACAAAGTATACTCCTCTCGTCTTGGAAAAAAATTTGTTTCCAAAATTTTAAATGTGATGCGCATCTGGTGTTTTGTAGTAACCGTCTTTGAGCTTTCGGGGCCTCTATGGAAAACAATAAAATTTCACTCAGCCGTAATCTGGGTGTCCTGTATGAATTATGTAAATCAAACCTAGTAATTATCCTACACTGACGAGCAGTATGCTAATGAGGAGCTGGTCGGACTATAGTTGTTAGCCACGTCCTCCTCCAGCGTTCTTCCGATGAATTTCCACCGTGAGGTCGCACACAATACGATATCTCTATGAATTTAGGAATCGTGGCTGTACATATTAAAATCGGCAACTGAGTAACGAGACCATACTGGAAGTGCGCTTGTTCGCGAGCACTGCCACGCGCGCTGTTTATATTGACGGCACGACGTGCTTCTCTGCACGACGCGTCGGCTCACCGCAGGCGTTGCTGCGTTTCGCGCTATTTCTGTGGCAGACCCTTTGCTTTGTGTGGTCCTGCACTGTTTGGAAACACACGGCTAGCAATGCGCGGCCTGCCTGTCTGAAACTGCGTCGAAGCGCGGGCGATGCCGTCTTGCTCAGTCGTTCGTAGTTGACCGCCTAACGGTTCTGCGATACTTTCGCTTCTGACGGAGAATTCTCCGGGTGGGGTGACGCCTGCGTCGCGCAAACTCTTCCGTCCGTCGACGGGACGCAGTGTCCCTTGCAGTATGCTGTCAGTTTTCACGTTGCTTTCGGTAGACAACGAGGTATATCCCACGGGCAGAGTCCGGAGACACAAACTCCCCCACATACTAAGACGCGACCCACACGCCTCATCTGACGTCAACACAGCCCCGCTAGCATGTAGACCTGCTCCGTAAATGAATATCTCTGTAAATGAAAATCTCATTGTGATATGCAAGTCAAGTCGTTCAAAAATGGTTCAAATTGCTCTGAGCACTATGGGACTTAACAGCTGTGGTCATCAGTCCCCTAGAACTTAGAACTACTTAAACTTAACTAACCTAAGGACACCACACACATCCATGCCCGAGGCAGGATTCGAACCTGCGACCGTAGCAGTCGCACGGTTCCGGACTGCGCAAGGCAAGTCATCTCCGATGTTCAGCTCAATGTCAGAGATTGCAACAATATCATTATTCTAACAAATTGTAAGAAAGTCCTCCCCCAACAGTGTATAGGCTGTACTATTCTAACATTAATCACGACGCTGTAGGTGACAACTACGATGAGAATAGCACTGTCTTCTGATAGCACAATCGTAGACGTCAAACACATAAATTCGGCAACGCTTCACTCTTCAGAAGTCGATAAGTAGTTGCTGACAAACCTAAGTGTTTAGAATGTAATGTTTCTCTGTAGCGAACAAACGTACTTTTATGAATAAGCAAATACGTCACGTCGAAAGAACAGGAAGTGCAGCACTTCAAAAATGGCTCTAAGCTCTATGGGACTCAACATCTGAGGTCATCAGTCCCCTGGACTTAGAACTACTTAAGCCTAACTAAACTAAGAATATCACATACATCCATGCCCGAGGCAGGATTCGAACCTGCGACCGTTGCAGCCGCGTAGTTCCGGACTGGAGCGCCTAGAACCGCTCGACCACAGCGGCTGGCAATGCAGTACTGCCGCAGTATAAAAGAGGCAGGCAAGGCAAGGCAAAGCAGCTTTGTATTCTGTGTGTTCACTGTTTGCTAATTTGCAGTTAGCTTCACTTGTCCGCCTTAAGTAGTAGTTACCCAGCAGCTGGGAAGGACAGCTTCGTGTAGTGCCGCCAACTTGCGCAGAAGACCGCAAATTAAAAATTGTATCGTTATATCTGCAACAAATCTTTTTCAGGACAAGACCGTATGTAGTATTGCGAGGACATTTTTACGACTCACGTGAGTGAAAATAGCAGTATGATTGAATAACTGTTCCGCAAATATTAGTTAATGAGTTAGGTTACCCCTATTGTGTATAGAGTTCTCGTATGTGCAGATAGAGATCAAATACTTGTGCATATGTAACCGTGGTGGTGGTAGTACCAAATAGATAAATCTGTGACTGGGTCACTTTAACAAAAATGCTGAAAATGCCGTGGTGTTGCGGTTGAAGAAAGAAAAAAAAGTGTACATAGTCATTTACAAACTTTGAAGTACTAGTAGGCAACCGTGGAACGGGGACTGTGAAAACAGTGCTACAGTCTGGAACCGCGCGACTGCTACGTCGCTGGTTCGATTCCTGCCTCGGGCATGGATGTGTGTGCTGTCCTTAGGTTAGTTAGGTTTAAGTAGTTCTCAGTTCTAGGGGACTGATGACCTCAGATGTTAAGTCCCATAGTGCTCAGAGCCTTTTTAGCCGAAACAGCGCTGTGTGATTCTGTAATAGGAGTTATTTCCTCAACAAGGCAACATCCGCCGTTACCACGCATTGCGAAGTAATCATCTGGCAGGTGTTTCAATGCCCTTTGCCATTTAATTCATCTCCAAGCTGCTAACAGCGAAAACCTCGCTCTCAACGGTGCTCTTCAAAATCAATTACCGGCTCTGTCGTATTGGAATCCTGTGGAGTGACGAGCTGGAATTTTTTCGTTGTTCTGTGTAGTTGTGTTTCGCATAAAAGCTGCTTTTCATAGACGTCACAAATAAAATCCTAAGGGAAGTGAACATTATCTTCCACTTGCTATAATCGTGCGCAGCTTTGCTCTGTATATCAGGTACGATGGGGCTTAGCAGCGATAAGCATGTTATCTGCTTCTCTCCGATCCCATCAGTTACCTGCACAGTGCACGTATAACGGCATAGAACTGTACGTGACTCGGCATGTGGGTAACTCGTTCTGTCTGCTGCGCTGGGAAATCCCCGCTTGCTGGATGGAGTTCGCGGAGACGGACTCGCGTGTTTCGTAGTTCCATTCTGCGTCATACGATCGGTACAGTCTCGTTTTTATTATCTTAATAATTTTGCTTGTCTTTAACCTGAAACTACACTTTCGTCGATTTCCACTTGTGATTAGATTACTCATATATTGACATTTGAGTGCTGAAGACAATATCCTTTAACGATCTGCCCGGGGGCGAGCAACTGTGAATGGATCCTTTATTGCTCCTCGTAATGCTGGCAGTTCTTTTCGTGAAGCTAGTGGATACACTTTTACTTTTCTACTGAAAGCCATCTTCTTCTTGCATTGAATGTAGTGGCGCCAGCGCATCTTGCCTTCCTGGTGAAGAGCGTGTCCGATATTCCTCCCTTTGTCTGAAACAGGCGGCATCTGTTTCTATCGCGTCGACGAGTTACATATGCCATATGAGAAACCCATAGCTATATTCTCACATTTAATCTCTCACTTGGACTTTTTGTTACATTATTACATTACCATCTGTTACTTTTATACGCGGGTAATACAAAATGTGCATCGGTTCACTGTTTCGAAGTGGAATTAATGATGGGGAAAACCGACTGGTTAAAACAGATACCGGTATTTTGGTTCCGAATAACTTGTATTTTCCAGTACACGTTTTGTCTCTGCTATATTAGGTGTTTGTACATACATAAAACTGCAACCAGTCGCTGTTTTGAATAATTATTTATTAAACCATGAACCACTTTTCGAACTTTTTCAGGTTCATCTCCAGATGGTTTCGGGAAGTATCCAGCATTATGCTAAAAATAATGATGTAACTTCCAAAAAGCATCTGAAGATAAACCTGAAAAGTTTGGAAAACCGGTACATGGAATAATAAATCATTATTCTAAATGTGACTGCTTGCAGTATTTCGGATTTACATTCAATTAAGTCAGAGGTTTTTAAAATATCCATAATGAATAAGCTTAATGAAAAGTGTTTATTTTCTACTAGCAATCGAGTAAAAAATGAAATATCAATTGGCTGTACCAGCCATACTAAAATTTTTCGTTTTCAAATAAACCTTTTTAAGAGGTCATTTTCATTCGTAAAATTTGCATTGATTTGAAATATTGCGCTGTTGGAGGAAAAGGGAAAATCTATCAGAGCCATTTTAATAACAAAGGAACAAGATACATATTTAAGACCTGTGAACACGAACAAGCTGTGGATGAAAACGCAAGGAATTGCTCTTAGGGATGGCGGTTATCGCTCAAACAACCCGTTGTTAAATATATCTTTTTTTTTCCCACGGCAGTTTAACCTGACTTAAGAACAGCTCAAGATAACTAGTTTCTGAAATAACCGTTTTTCGGTTTTCATTCCTGTTATTTCCCGCAACAAACGCAGAAATCGAACAAAGATTGAAATATTTTGACTCCCTTAGAATCAAACTATTAAATAGGCAAATAGAAGAAGCCTTAGTCTGTACACCTTCGCTGCTTTTCTCGAAACATTGTAAGTGGTTGAATGCTACAAAAAATCATCATTGTTCTCCTGCTGATTCCTATTTTTTGAACTCTGCTCAGAAATAAAAAATCGGGATCATACCACTATTTGGGAATTACAAATAGTCAGTGCTAAAGGGTGAAAATTGAGGTTGAAGAGCTGTTTTTCGTGTTAATTTGTCCGTTTACAGCCGGCCGCTGTGGCCGAGTGGTTCTACGCTCTACAGTCTGGAACCGCGCGACTGCTATGGTCGCAGGTTCGAATCCTGACTCGGGCATGGACGTGTGTGATGTCCTCAGGTTAGTTAGGTTTAAGAAGTTCTAAGTTCTAGGGGACTGATGACCTCAGATGTTAAGTCCCATAGTGCTCAGAGCCATTGAAACCATTTTGTCCGTTTACAAGGGCTACAGGCAGATAGAGGATTATTATGCACACAGAGGCAGGAGATCAGCTACTTCCTATTTTTATTGTGTGCTATGAACGAATTGTAAACTATTACTGTTAGCATGATTTTCGTCCCTCTTTTATTATCTCGTATAAATCGCGGAGAAATCTTGAATCGCCTAATGTAAATGAAACAGTGTTCCTCCTTGTCAAATCACGCCTTAAAAATATTTCCAGGATAGGTTCAGTGCCGTTCTGCAGTACAATGGATGTTCGGCGACGATAGCGGGAAACTACGAAAGACCAGCTGGGGGCAAGTATTGCACGCTGCACGTACACGCGAACCTATAGCCACGACACAAGGCAACAGGGACATTATTGTCTGAGCAACGCTGTACCAATTAGTATCGTCGATGCTGATGGGGATAAATCCAAGACAGTCTTACAATTAACGCTTGTCTCAATTCTTGTGATTAGGATCTGGTAGCGGCAGGTGACCTGAAGATAAAAACGGGCATGGAGTGATTGTGAAGTGTAAGATTTGCAGCTATAATCGCCATCGCTGCGAGCGGAGGCCGGATGAATGCAAAGGCTGTAATTCTCGGTACACTGCCGTAATCAAAACTATACCGCGGCTGATGGTTGCAGTGCTTAAGACATTATATCCTCTGCGTACTTGATGTTACAGGCTACATTTGCCACAGTTTATCGGATAGTTACCTTCATGGTTTCTTTTTTTCAGGCAGTTTGGTTGTACGGTGTTTGAAAGAACCGTTAATCTACATTACATACCAGTTTTCAAAGTTGCCGAATCGCGTTGCTACCGGTTCGACCGCTTTTCAGTGTCGCACTTGCTGCACCGCCAACTGCAGAGAAGTTGTCTTCTGTTTTGATATTGCATAGCTAATTAATTATCTGCGTAACAGCATATTTATTTATTTAGATACCTATGCTCTTATTTTTCTGTCTTTCGTCGCCACGCCGGCCGTGGTGGCCGAGCGGTTCTAGGCGCTACAGTCTGGAACCGCGCGACCGCTAAGGTCGCAGGTTCGAATCCTGCCTCGGGCATGGATGTGTGTGATGTCCTTAGGTTAGTTAGGTTTAAGTAGTTCTAAGTTCTAGGGGACTGATGACCTCAGAAGTTAAGTCCCATAGTGCTCAGAGCCAACCATTTCGTCGCCACACAGCTCTTTAGGTGCACACGCGAGACGTTGGAATCTAAGACACGTACAAACCGAAGCAAGATAAATCAACTTTTGTTTTTCTGTGCTAAGTATGTATCTATTGTTGCAGGCTCTAGAACAATACTTCTTATTTCGACAACAATCAAATCTTGGACTGTCTTACGTGATTTAGTCTGAATAGGTAAATTTCAAATATTAGGGAGCAACAAACGTCAGACAACTTCGCGATTTTGGTTTGTTTTTGTGGTGATTACGGTCAGTCATTGTCTGTTGACGTTGAAAGTTGTATTTTGGACCTCATGGATTAGAATCCTCCAGCCTGTGTACCCTGTAGCAGTAAGTCTTCGAAGGCGCCGTGGTGACAATCCATTTTTTCCTTGTCATTACTCCCCTCCAATCGAACGTTCACGGCCTTCGATCCAACAAAGAGGAGACGTGCTCTCCGCCGTTTTAACCGTCATCCCACGATGGCAAACTGCATTTATTATAAACGGTTGCGTGCAGAGCGTCGTCGTGTTCTTCGGGATAGCAAAAAAACTAGCTGGATTTCATTTACTAGTTCTTTTAACAGTTCCACTCCCTCTTCTGTTGTGTGGACCAACTTCCGAATGCTCTCTGTAACCAAGGTCCATTCCCCAGTTTCCGGCCTGACAGTAGCATACAGTGGATCCTCTTGCTTTCTCCAACACCTTGGGCCGCCATTTTGCGGAGATTTCGAGCTCCTCCCGTTATCACCCTGCCTTTCTCCATTGGAAACGAGCGGAGGCGGCTCGGGCGATACCGTTTTCTTCTCAGAATAGTGAGTGCTACAATGTCGCCCTTACTATGAGGGAGCTACATCATGCTCTCAGTTCATCCCGATATTCCGCCCCAGGGCCAGACACCAATCACATTCAGATGTTGTAGCACCTTAATCTCGCAGCCAACCAATTCCTGCTTAATACGTACAACCGCATCTGGGCAGAAGACACGTTTTCCAAATGCTGGTATGGAGCCAATCATACGCACCCCTAAGCCCGGTAAGGACAAACACCTTCCTTCTAGCTACCGCCCCATTTTTCTCACCAGCTGTGTTTCCAGCGTTATGGAACTGTGATTCATGCCCAGCTGCTATGGTCGGTCGAGTCTCGCAACTTACTAACCACTGCACGTATGGATTTCGAGCGGGGCGTTCTGCAGTTGACCATCTCGCCACTTTGCCCAGCCATGTCATGAATGGTTTTCTGCGGAAATCCCAGACTGTGTTCGTGTTTTTCGATACGGAGAAAGCCTACGGCACCTGCTGGGTGACTGGTATCCTCCGTACTCTCTACATGTGGTGCTTCCGCGTCCACATACCCCGTTTCCTTCAGGAATTTTAGAAATTTGAAGGTATCTGTGGGTTTTGCCTTGTCACACACATTCATCCAGGAAAACGGCGTGTCTCAGGGTTCCGTCCTGAGCGTCATCGTCTCTGCTATAGCCATTAACCCTAAAATAGTCTCTCTCGCCGGGCATCCGCGGCTCCATTTTCGTTGACGATTTTGCCATCTAATGCAGTTCTCCAAGGATTTGTCTCATTGAGCGTCGTCTTCGGCGATGTCTCGATCGTTTTGGCTCATGGAGCAGCGACAATGGCTTTCCTTTTCCCACTGACAAAACCGTTCGTATGAATTTCTGAGGGCGCAGTTGATTTCTTCTACAGTCTTGGGCTTGTTGCTTTTCTGTTCATTGAAACTACAAAATTCCTGGGGCTCATGCTTGATAGGAAACTTACTTGTTCCTCCCACGTGTCTTACCTGGCAGCCCGCTGTATGCGGTGCCTCAATATCCTACGTGTCCTCAGCAGTAGTTCTTGAGTAGCAGAGAACCACCCTCCACCCTTGTCTGTTCGAAACTAGGCTATGGGTGTTTCGTTTATGGATCTACACTTCCGTCACTTTTACGTCGTCTCAATACTATCCACTATCGTAGCATCCGTTTGGCCATTGGCGCCTTTTAAACGAGCCCGGTTGAGAGTCTGTATGCAGAAGCTGCCGAACTACCGCTGTCCTACCGCCGTGACTTCCTCCTCAGCAGTTATGCATACCGTTTGTATGCCTGGTCGCCCATCCTATGTCTCTTTTTCGATGACTCCTTTGATCGCTTCCCGCTTCTCTGTTTTGTCCTGGAGCTTTCTTTCGACTCCTGCTCCGGCAGCTTAACTTGACGCTACCTGACAGTTTCCCGATGGGTGTGAACCCTTCACCACCTTGGCTTCGTGTGGTCTTAATTCCCTTCCTAGACACTACTCCAGCCTCGCTCTATCACCATAAGTTCCACGACCATCGCATGGAACTTCGCGATGGTACCTTTGTATGCACTGACCGCTCTCGGATTGACTGTGGTGTCGGGCCGTCGTCATTGGTACTGACGTCTTTCGATATCGGCTTCCGGAACGTTGCTCATTATTTACAGCAGAGCTCTTCACTCTGTATCAGATCACGCAGTACGGATGCGACACAGGTTTTTCAATTACGTCATCTGCTCCGACCCTCTTAGTGTTTTTCAAAGCCTCTGTGTGCTGTATACCGTCCATCTCTCAGTGCAACGGGGCCAGGAAGGCTGTCACTTGCTCACTATTGATGGAGGCCACTGTGGTATTTATGTGGGTTCCTGATCACGTCGGTGTGACAGGAAACGAGGCCGCTGACGCTGCTGCCAAGGCTGCAGTCCTCGTACCTCAACCCGCTAGTTCTTCCATTCCCTACTGTGATCTCTGTGTTGCCGTCAGTCAGCAGGTGGCGTTACTTTGGCATCACCACTGGTCCTCCTTCCATGGGAACAAGTTCTGGGTCATTAAGCCTCTCCCAGCGGCTAGGACGGCCTCCTCTGGGCTTTCTCGCCATGAGATTATTTTAGCTACGTTGCGTATTGAGCAGTGTATTTTCAGCCATCACCATTTGTTAAGTGATGTTTCCCCAGCACTTTATGCTGATTGTCCTCACCCCTTGACGGTCCGCCGTTGCCTGACGGAATGTCCTTTTTTTAACCACTTACGCTCTCATTTGTTTCTGCCGTCTGAGTAATCGGCCGTTTTAGTGAACGACGCGCGGTCTGTGAACCGCATTTTACTTTTCATCCGTCGTAGCAATATGGCGAAGGGCGTTTTATCTTTCATTGAGGACCTCCGTTTGTCCATGGGGTTCTCCCTTTAGCTGTCTTCTCTTCCGTCGACTGGGATTAACGTGTAGCCGTTTTTAACTCCTCTCTTTGTCTTATGGGAGAGTGTGTCACAGATGTGATACAGGATTTGGACTGGAAACTAAAAGAAAGGCGTTTCTCGCTGCGACGAAATCTTCGCACGAAATTCCAGTCACCAACTTTGTCCTCCGAATGCGGATTATTTTGTTGACACGGACCTACATAGGGAGGAGCGATCACCACGATAAAATAAGGGAAAGGGAGAGCTCGTACGAAAAGATATAGGTGTTAATTCTTTCCGCGCGCTATACAAGATTGGAATAATAGAGAGTTGTGAAGGTGGTTTTATGAACCCTCTGCCAGGCACCTGAATGTGATTTGCAGAGTATTTCATGTCGATGTAGATGTCTTCGTGTTTTGCAGTTTTCACTTGAGCTCGTATGATCCTAGTTGGTTTTGCGCCCAACGAAATAAAACAAAAACAATCGCCCCGTTTCTTTCTGTGTGGCTAGTAATTCTTAAGTGAACTTCCGCTCGTTACATATGTTGGCTGGCAATTCTTTGTATTACTTCGTTTAAGGATTTGCTTTAGCTCAAAAATCATTTTAAAATACTGCCATCCTGTAAAAAAGACGTAGACACCTCGGCCGTAGTATCTCAGGTATTTTGGCTGCAGAGCTTTCACGGTGCCACGTGGCCGGAACAGATCCCAGGCTGCAGTGTTTCGCTTCTGTCACAGGGGTAGCCGCCGCACTGACTCCAAGCTAGCGTGGCTGTCCCCGCCAGCACTGTGCAGCAGCCGAGTAGACAGCCAGATAACAACGCAGACGTCCTCCCCTGCTCACAGGCAGGTAGTTCGCCCGTTAGATAGGCGAGGGCCATTGTTTACCGGCAGTTCGACTGCAGATTGCTGCTTGTCTCTTGTTGGCTGCGTCTGCCGCTGCAGCTGGCGCTGCCGGCTTCCCTGCCTCGTCACGCGCAGGAGTCGGTGCCGATCACAATCGGTGGCTGCTTGTCTTGATCCCTTCATGCGTTTAGCAAGCACTGTACAGCAGACAGAAGGCAGCGAAGAGGTACCGTTACGTGACTAATGAGGTGAATACGGTCACTCTTTCTGTCTGTCAAATATTCAAGTCTGACGTGTCGGTGTTGTCGTGATGAAGATTGATGCTGCCCCCCCTTTTTTTTTTAAATCGATGACGCAGCATTAATATTTATTTTATTTATTCAGGAGCTGCAGAGCTGCGGACCCTTTCTGACATAGTCGGCTATTCCTCGATCTTCTAAAGTGATGTTTACGATTTATTCAGCCTAACCAAAGAAACAAGCCATAATCATCGTCGAAGTGTGTCGCGGACGAACCACTTCCGTTGGTAGAATGAGATTTTCACTCTGCAGCGGAGTGTGCGCTGATATGAAACTTCCTGGCACATTAAAACTGTGTACCGAACTCGGGACCTTTACCTTTCGCGGGCAAGTGCTCTACCGCTGCAGAGTGAAAATCTCATTCTGGAAACATCCTCCCAAGCTGTGGCAAAGCCATGTCTCCGCAGTATCCTTTCTTTCAGGAGTGCTAGTTCTGCAAGGTTCGCAGGAGAGCTTCTGTAAAGTTTGGTAGGTAGGAGACGAGGTACTGGCAGAAGTTAAAGCTGTGAGGTCGGGGTGCTTGGGTAGCTCAGTTGATAGAGCACTTGCCCGCGAAAGGCAAAGGATCCGAGTTCGAGTTCTCGGTACGGCACACAGTTTTAATCTGCCAGGAAGTATCACTTTTTCGTCCACTCTTAGAACCCCCGAACAGAGACCGCGCCTTATTTTCCTGGTCGTAGTAATATATCGAAGCCCCAACTTCTTTCACAAAGCTGTGTATACGCATTCCAAATTTCCTGGGTAGGTTTTTGGTTAGCATTTTCTTGCAGCATTGTGACGAGACTGTTTTTGAACATTGGTGGAACTGTACGCTTTTCAACAGTTCAATGTGTACGCGAAATAGTGTCCTGCAGTCTGCTACATAACAAAGCGTGCCTCTCTCTCACGAAGTCAAATCATGTTCCGCCACAGCAAAGACGTTTGTACAACAGTAGATTTTTGTCGACATTCGTGAAATTCCAGTATAAATCGTCACTCTTCAGCGCAGAGTACGCTGTTTTGCAACTTCTTAGCAGATAAAAAGTGTACGCAGGACGGGCACAATCCAAGCTTATGCGACAGACTTCAGCAAGTGTGCTTAATGACGCATGTTCGACCGAGGATGACACCTAGATATTTAATTAAGTACTACGAGAAACCTCGACCCAATTAAACAGCCCGTGTAACCTGGCGTTTCCCTATCTGTTATGGAACTGGAACGCTGTGACTTCTGTTTTACTTGGGTTTTGCTGGAGTATGCGTTCGTAAAAACACTAGATCACTCGTTCAATATGGTGAGGTCATTTTGGGGTGTACTCTTACAGTCACTGATATTTTTGTCATGACATACTAATGCCCGGTCATCTGCTAACAGGATTTTCTTACAGCTAGTAACAGGCATATCGTGGACACAAAATTTAAACGTCCTTGGAACCAGCACTGATTCTTGAGGTAGACTGTGGTTCAGGATACTAGATTTTCCATTCGCAAAAAACCGTAAACCGGCAATCAGAGAGGATGCCTTTGAGTATCCTTGATAATTTTGACATATAATCAAATCAACAAACTTGAGCATCAGGTCTTCTCTCCATATTCTATCGCATGCTGCCGTCGGATCGACGAAAGATGCAAACGATTTGCTGCGACCCTGAAATCCGAATTCAACCAATGTTGTTAGTCAGCACCTCAATGCAGAAGCTCCGATTTTTCTGTAAAGCCACTTTGATTTTAATGATCTATCGGATGCGACCAAGGATTAACTTCTGCAGTAATTTACGTGTCATGCTGAACGGACAGATAGGTCAATAGTCGGCCGTGTTATGTCCTCCGTGCAGCACGAATAATTGGCATTAATAATAACAATAAAGGTTATTAACAATAACAGTAGTCTAGTATAGTTTAGAATCATTAGGAACGGAAGTAATGATGAAAGAGAAGACTGAAACGACAGAAAGATCTGACTCTTGGTAGAGGGTTCTGTAAATCAGGATGGTGGAGAGGGGAAGGGGGTGCGAATGATGGGAGGGGTTGACGAGAGAGAGCTTGGGGACAAGTGTGTGTGTGTGTGTGTGTGTGTGTGTGTGTGTGTTTAGAGTTTACGGTCGCACAACGGCGAGATTATGAGAGATATACGTTGTTCAGGATGTAACATTTGGTGATTGATTTTCTCAGGCCACGGGGCTGTATCTGACGGAAAAGCAAGGCAAGGCAGTGCATGCAACTAAACACAATGCATGTGAGTTCCAAATCGTAGAGCACAGACAAGATCGCTACGAAGGCAGAGTTTTAACTGAAGATTCAAAATGGTTCAAATGACTCTGAGCACTATGGGACTTAACATCTGACGTCATCAGTCCCCTAGAACTTAGAACTACTTAAACCTAACTAACCTAAGGGCATCACACACGTCCATGGCCCGCATCTCGTGGTCGTGCGGTAGCGTTCTCGCTTCCCACGCCCGGGTTCCCGGGTTCGATTCCCGGCGGGGTCAGGGATTTTCTCTGCCTCGTGATGGCTGGGTGTTGTGTGATGTCCTTAGGTTAGTTAGGTTTAAGTAGTTCTAAGTTCTAGGGGACTGATGACCATAGATGTTAAGTCCCATAGTGCTCAGAGCCATTTGAACATGTCCATGCCCGAGGCAGGATTCGAAACTGCGACCGTAGCGGTCTCGCAGTTCCAGACTGAAGCGCCTAGAACCGCTTGGGTATTATTGTATAAATAATACTGAGGTTTGCTTCGGTAGATGCACGATCAGCGGGGAGGATTGCTAAGCGAAGGGGCCCGGGTTCGATTCTAGGTCGGGTGGGACATTTCCCCCGCTAGGGACTGGATGTCGTGTTGTTTTTACGTTCGTATTGACGTAAATGGCATTCCACTGTTAAGATGGGCACGTCCCGAAATCCAACAATTAAAAAAAAAAAAAAAAAACGGTGTTAGCACAAGTTCCTCTGTACTGTATTGGCAATACAGGTTTCCAGATTCACAACTAAGACGGCTTAACATTTCCATTGCTAACTCTTTGTTTTTTATCAGGTGGGTTGCAAGTGCAGTCCGTAGTGGAGGAGGAAGTGTGGTGTATAATTTCAGCAACGATGGCGTAGATTCAGTTTTCCAAGACTTCTCAGGTTTCAGTATTTGTCGGTAGGCTGTGGTACTGCGGCAGATACGGATTTTGCTAATTGGCAGAGCCCCGAATATCTGGGATGTTCCGTGGTGGTGGTGGTAGTGGTAGTGGTGGTGGAGTGTGAGTGTGTGTGTGTGTGTGTGTGTGTAACAGTTAACAGGTAGGTGCGATCGGTGGCGCGGTCTCGCTGAATTGAGCACTACAGGGCACGTCCTTCAAATTCCACTGTGCTTCACTGCGTCTGCCGTTGTGCGAGCTGAGTAATGGCCGGTCGCGGGGACGATCTAATTCTGCGCCACAGCCGGGCGCTGCTTGTCGCAGGGAGCGAAAGTGTAGGGAATGAATCTTCCCCTGACCTGCGCGGTGCTCGCTCGCCGCGACTGCATCCGCTCGTATCTTCTGATGTAGCTGAAGGCCTCCCGGCATGAGCTGTAGCTATATGCCGTTACTTGGTTTATGCGTGTTTGCTTAATGTACACCGGCCAAGTGCGCCCTGTTGATGACTTCCCGTGCTATAAACATATTTCAATGGACCTGTCGAAGCACAAATTAGGGATGAGGAAAAATCGACCGGTTAAAAGCGAGACCGGTATTTTAGTTCTGAACTACATGTATTTCTCAGTATTTGTTTGGTCTCGGTCATAACAGATGTTTTATGTTCATGCTAAAGACCAAATAATGAAACAATACCATTTAGCAACAGCAGCGGTGCTAAAATTTTCCGTTTTCAAATATACTTTTTTAAAAGGAGTAATTTTTAAATTCATAAGATTTGCACTGGTTTCAAACATTGCGTTATTATAGAAAGTGGGAAAAGCGATCACTGCTATTTTAATAAAAGTGCCGACAATAGCGAGCAACGAACACACAGCCTAAGAGTGGCTACAGCAATGCTGGGACAATAGTGTCTCCTGTTGCCGCGTGCCTGAGGTTAAGGCACGTGAGAAAGTGCAGTGTGCGAGATCTGTTCCCACCTCCTCTATACGGTTGTTCCTCGCTAACGTCGCCGAACATGCGTTGTATTGCAAAACGGCAGCAAACGTAGCCTGAAAATATTTTTACGAAGTAATGTAGCGATGAAGTACAATGCTTCATTTGCTTTAAAAGATTAAAGATTTCTCCGCCATTTCTATGAATCAGCAGGAGGGAAGTCGTTAAGGTAACAGTAATAAATTGAAAGCAGCAATTAATTCATAGTACACAGTAAAAATAGTAGGTAGCTGATGTTCTGCCTCTGTCTACGCAATATGCGTTTATATACTTGTGGCCATCAAAACGGACAAATTATCAGGAAAAACAGAGTTCATCAACCTTAGTTTGCACCCTTCAGTAATGACTATTCGTAATGCCCAAATAGTGGTATGATCGCCGACTGTAACATGGTTTTTCAGTCGAGTTTCAACAAATTAGAATCAGTGGGAGAATACTGGTGATTTCTTTTTCGTATTCAACGACTTACCACTTTGTAGAAAAGCAGAGAACAGCGGATGGGCTAAGTTTTTCTTTTATTTACCCACTAAATTCAATATTTCGATTATGACTTAGAGAGTCAAAATTTTACAATTTTTGTCCGATTTGTACGGAACGCGCGTAACCGAAATCCATTGTTTCAGCGACAACTCCCATCCCTAGCACAAATTTCGTCTATGTGGGAACGAGAGCGTAGGCTTTAATGGGAGACTATTGTTGCAGCTAGATACAGCTCTACTGCGCACCTCAAGCCACTGATAAGAAAATCGGGATTAGCCGAGCGGTCTAGGGCGCTGCAGTCATGGACTGTGCGGCTGGTCCCAGCGGAGGTTCGAGTCCTCCCTCGGGCATGCGTGTGTGTGTTTGTCCTTAGGATAATTTAGGTTAAGTAGCGCGTAAGCTTAGGGACTGATGACCTTAGCAGTTAAGTCCCGTAAGATTTCACACACATTTGAACTTTTGAACATCTTAAGTGCCTTAAACGCTAGTTTGCACACAGGTTGCCCTCGCACAGCTTTTGGGAGCATTTTTGTGTAAGTGTCTCCAGTTACTCGAAGTGAACATTCAATTAACCGTTATTTCCACTTTCGTCGGAGTGACGTAACATTCTGAATAATACTTTTTCCGTTACCATAAAATCTGAGAAGTTGGGCTGTTGTGGTCTCAGTTTTGACAAGGTTGCGACCGGGTGCTCATTGTTCACAATATATCTGCTTCAATTTCCCATGTATTACCTGAACGGGCACGCCGTTCCCCGCATTAATGTCCTCAACCTTCAGCAACTTGTCGGCTGAGCGTGGCTGTGTGGTTTCGGAGTCGGATAAAGAATTCTTTTGAGCCCAGTTAAGTACCAGGATAGCATCGTCAGCATTCAGTAGCGTCACCTCCTCCTAACGCCGTTGACTGATGGCGTTCAGTGCCGAATGCCCAGCGGCCACGCCCCCAGGGAGGAGGGGGCACTTTTGTTCGCTGGGAACGCCAGGGGCTACCGCGCGGCCGAGAATCACTGCAATGACCCTTCTCTTCAGAGCAGCTCCCACCTCCTCGTATAGTTTCACCGCTCACTCTACCTTTGCCCCCTCTCCTGACGACATCCTGGCTCTCCGTAGCTTTGTCCATAACTTATCATCATAAATCCTCACCATACTTCTTATCTTTCTTATTTCCGTCACTATCCAGGTTGGACTACCACCCTTCTGCAGATTTCTCCGAACTGCGAAATGTGTAGGGAAGAGCACCTTATGCGGTACGTCGATATCTGCCCGGATGCGATCTTTCTGACACGCAGTTTTGACCAAACTGCAAGTCTTCGTTGATCCATTATGTATCGTGGGACGACGGATGGCATGAACTTCTTGATGCAATAATTTACGAACAGCCGTATTGTAGAAATTTATTTTATTTTTTGGACTTCTATGTGCTACCAGTTTCGGCATTGATGCAATCTTCAGGCCCCACTCGTCATAGTCGTAAAATCGCTATGCGCGGAAGGAGCCATATAACTGGATCCGTGAATCAATCGTCTGTGTCGCCTGGCCACCAAGAGCTGTTGCAGGACGATTGATTCACGTATCCAGTTATATGGCTCCTTCCGTGCATAGCGATTTTACGACTATGACGAGTGGGGCCTGAAAGCGAAATCAATGTAATGCCGGAACTGGTAGCACATAGAAGTTCATAAAATAAAATAAATTTCTACAATACATATGGCTGTTGGTAAATTATTGTATCAAGAATCTACAAGTCAGTCCCGCAATCTAACGCGGTAGTCAGTCAAGAGGAGATAGGAACTCCCGAAGCTGCGGTGATTCATCACAATTTCCACCAAATAGAAAGGGGAAACTGAATGAATGATTTGGACAAGTGGTGTACGAAGCCACCACTGATACGTCGTTCTTCTTCTTCAATATGTGGCGACGCATCGTGGTAGCAAACGGACCGCTGTTCAGGCAGATGGTGAAAGGTTCTCGTGTGGAGAACGTTTACATCGGCTGGAGTCTGATACGTCTGTCACCGCTGCCGCCGGTGAACTGTGCACCAAACTACTCTCGCGACTTGGAAATTACTGCTCCCCGCAGGAGACTTGTACGTTCGGCAAAACAGCGCCGCCCCATCGGCCACAAATGTTGAGAGTGCCAGGCTTTGGTCTACGGTCGTCCTCTATTTGCAGTCTTTTTGTCCTGACTTAAGATGTAAGTAATCTGTTTTTGACACGATAAATAAGCACAGAAGATATATACGCTGAAGCGACGAATGAAACTTTGTACCAAGGCGGGAATTCGAACCAGGTTCTCCAGCTCACTAGGCGGATGCGCGAACCACTACGCCATCCTGGAACAGCGGCTCTGTCGAACTGCACAGACTACCTTAGCACTTTATGTAAGTCTGCAGGCTTTCGTGGCCGTTGTCACTGAAGTTAAAATCTTCTGGGTTATTAGGCCGCGTCATGTTTCTTCTAAAATGTTCGACGTTTCAATCCCTCTGTGTAGATCTTCCTCGGGATATATTGGTGTCCACTACTGCTAGAGTGTTCTAGCAGTAGTGGACACCAAAAGATCCTGAGGAAGGTCCCAGCAGAGGGGTCGAAACGTCGAACATTTTAGAAGAAACATGACGCGGCCTAATAACCCAGAAGATTTTAACATCAGTACCCTAGCACTCTTCCCTCCTCAACCAATTTCCCATTCATGCCTCAGCCCACTTGGTATTTCCCCTAAACTCAGCATTGAACGAAGTGGTGGATCCTGCCTGAAACCCAGGCATAAGAGCCTTAATCAAATGAAACTATACGGTTCCAGAGCCCTTTCTATGCCTCAGACTTCTATGGTAATACGTAGGCAGAAGCGACGAACGATATTTTGTACTAAGATTGGGATTCGAACCGGGGTCTCTTTTCCAAATTTAGGGGAATACAGAGTGAGCTGAGGCGTGAATGGGAATTTGGACTGGCGAGGGAGGCGTGCTAAGGCAGTCCGTGGAATTGTGCCAGTGAGTCAGGATGGTGGTGGCGTTAGCGCATCTGTTTAGTGAACAGGAGATCTGGGCTGAGTCCCGGCTTCAGTACAAAGTTTCAATTGTCGCTTCAGCTTATATACTTACTTAACAGATGTTTGAGACTACTCTGGAGCCATATAACTAACTCCTCCCGAACAGGCCATGGAGGCCCAACGGTACCGACCGGCCGCCGTGTCATCCTCAGCCCATAGGCGTCATTGGATGCGGATATGGAGGGGCATGTGGTCAGCACACCGCTCTCCCGGCCGTATGTCAGTTTCCGAGACCGGAGCCGCTACTTCTCAATAAAGTAGCTCCTCAGTTTGCCTCACAAGGTCTGAGTGCACCCCGCTTGCCAACAGCGCTCGGCAGACCGGATGGTCACCCATCCAAGTGCTAGACCAGCCCGACAGCGCTTAACTTCGGTGATGTGATGGGAACCGGTGTTACCACTGCGACAAGGCCGTTGGCGGAACCATATAAGTTCATCCAATTAAAGCAGAGGAGACGTTGCCGGCGTGGCGGAGCAGACTTGCGCCTCGCTGGCGGGACGGGTACTTTTTATCTGCAGCTAGAGCTAGAGGTCTGGCGCTGTGACGCAGTCGCCGTACAGTTTTATCGGATGCACAGCGGCAAGCGCGCTCGCAATGGCCGGGTCAGGGACGCGGGACCCTGGTGGCTACTCTGGGGCGTCACAACACAACACAACACAACACATACACTCACTCACTCACTTCTTATACACTGGAAGGCTTTGGCGGCACCAGTTGACACTGCAGCTGTCACAAAGCGGGGCCATGCGTGCCGATGGTGGACCCACCACGGCGCAGTGTGCAACACTAGGGCTGCTGAAAGTCGCTTGTGTTTGTTACTGGGTAAAGAGTAATCGACTAGACTCCATAAACAGTTTCCCTAGCGTTCGAAACGTTTCGTTGCTTTCATACGTGAGATTCATGCCCGGTTCAGTCCTAGTCGGTAGTTTCCACGTTCCTCCAATTCGTTACCCTCAGCCAACTTGGAGTAAAGGTGCGTACAAACGACGCCTTTTTTCTGTGCACCTTACATATCCAGCAGCACAAGCTCGCATGCGTATCTGTGCACGCGTAACTTCTTCGAAATAAAGTGCCTACGACACAGCGAGCGCTTTGCTTCCCGTTCCCGAATGTGGTGGGACTGTCTCGCGCTGCTTAGCAGCCGGCCGGGGGGGGGGGGGGGGGGGTGTTCTGTTTCGCAGTGTCATGTATTGAAATTATGCACGATAATGCATGAAGCTGAAGAAACGAATTAAAATTTGTACTACGGCCGGGCCTTCTTTTAGATCTCATTTTGTTCTATGTTGTTCGTTGAATCTGTTCGGGGCGGACGTCCGATGACACCTATTCAGGTTCTTCTTTGATCCATTCACTCAGTTGTTTTGTCAGAGAGTAGCTAACCGTCTGACCGAACACACCGAGCAGCCGTACCGGCAAAGGGACTTGAACCCACGTCTTCTTTCTTACGAGGCAGAAAAACTGACCATTAGACCACCGCAGCACTATGGCCAACATTGCTGCACGAGCTACACAGGTCTAATGTCCTCCCCAACACAAACTTCAATGCGTATCTCCAGCTTATTTTCCCCCTACATTGTCACTTAAATGTCTCTGGCAAAATTTGATAACAATATCTGTTAAAATTATGCTTTAAGCCGCGCGGGATTAGCCGAGCGATCTAAGGCGCTGCAGTCATGCACTGTGCGCCTGGTCCCGGCGGAGGATCGAGTCCTCCCTCGGGCATGGGTGTGTGTGTGTGTTTGTCCTTAGGATAATTTAGGCTAAGTAGTGTGCAAGCTTAGGGACTGATGACCTTAGCAGTCAAGTCCCATAAGATTTCTTACACATTTGGACATTTGAACATATTCTTTAAGGTGGTTTATGTCCAATGATGTCTGTTGAGAAGACCGCATGCTGAAATTTATGGAGTACTCATATGGAACGCCGCCTCTGAAAATTATTTGAATAAAAATTTGAGATGTGATGCCCAGAGTGCCAAGTAGTGTCTTCACCTTGGATGGCCCACACGTTGCCAAGGTTGTTTAGACTAAGTTGCAGAAGTTTCACTGGGAAGCCGTTAAATATCCTCTATACAGTTCCCATTTATCCCCAGGCAATTTCCATGTTTCTGAGCAGTGAAGAAAGACATTCGTGACCGCCGGTGAGCTTCGGACGAAGAGGTGCAAGGTTGGGTACAATAATTTTTGCGTAGGCAACTGCAAATATTTTTCCACGAAGACACTGACTGTCTTCTCTCACAGTGGGATAAATGTATTAATACTTACGGCGATTATGTAAGGAATAATAAACAGATTACTTACTTTTCAGCATTTCACTGTTCCTTGTAATGACACTGAGATTCTGGCACGCATTTCCAACTATTGGGGTAGTGTTATTAGGGAATCAGTTGAAATTAAATTAGCAAAAAAATATAAATAGAGATATAGATTTTTACTAAAAATCTGTGCGAAATCTTGCTCTTTCTAGTGTCAGAAAACAGGTAGACAGAGTTATTGCTACCTAAGCCGTTGATTATTAATTCTCACTATCGATAACTTTTGACATTAGTCATCTTTGGTTGTATGGTCGTGGTAGAGTTTAATCTCTCTCTCTCTCTCTCTCTCTCTCTCTCTCTCTCTGTGTGTGTGTGTGTGTGTGTGTGTGTGTGTGTGTGTGTGAGAGAGAGAGAGAGAGAGAGAGAGAGAGAGAGAGAAAGAAAGAGAGATACGCTCTTCAGATATTAAATTGTGCCTTCAATATGACGGGGTGTGCACCTTTCTTCGAAATACAGGCGGTTGTCGAAAACTTCACCCGTTGTATACCCATAAGTTCTTGAAACACTTATACGCCCGGGAGAAACTCAGGGTTACAGCCTTTTAATGAATTAAAGTACAAATGAGGTATCGAAAGTAATTTAAACCTTACATAACACCTAAGAAAAACCCTTGACTGTTTCGTAGTTTCAGGAATAATCTCAGAAATGCGTTGTTTTGAAACGCAAAATAAATGTCTCAAAGCGGTATGTATGTCGCTGGTTGCCAACAAACTAAATGGAGTTTCCAGTCTTTTCGCTGCAGAAATTGAATTGCGCGTAAAAGTGTCTTGCCTAGAGACAGAAGTTCCCTGCTTAAAAAGCAGAAAATCTAAAATCTTGCTGCGACCTCATATAAAAATTTACAAATGAACGTCGCCCCCGCTTGGTATTTCTCGTACGTCTGTTGTTTGGAGACTGGTTTAGCCAGAGTCGACTTAGTTTTCTTTTTTTTTTTGTGTCCTTGAGCACAATAAATGCAACACAAATTGCCGAGCAAAGAAACGGATGCATAGCAGACTGCTTGAACAGTGACGTAATGTGTGGACGCGATAGCGCGATTGCTTACGATACATTGTCAGCAGTATTCTTCCTATTCCTTCTTTCTCCGTGCCACGGTTACTGCAGTAAAGCAATTCGCCAGCGTCTCGACAGCCCACGGCCTCCTCTAACAGGAATTTTTACTCTCCACGCAAGGTGCCGGGAGACAGATAATGCCTTCCGAGTGCACGCGAGGCACGGGCGTGGCAATTCAGTTTGGAACTCTTTCGGTATGAAAAAGTATTCATCTCACGCAAATTACGATTCTACATCCGCGTACATAATGTGCAAGACAGTACATGGTGCGTGGCGGTGAGCAGCATGTACAAATTTTCTTTTCTATTCCACTCGCAAACAGAGCGAGAGAATATATGTCTTCGTATGAGCCCTAATATCTCTTATCTTGTATTCATAGTCCTTACGTGAAAAGTATTTTGTCGGCAGTGGAATCGGTCTGCCGTCAACTTATCAATAGAAGAGCTAGTTTGCGTCGCGGGAAGACACGGGACTCTGATTCGGACAGCGGCTGTTCAAAGCCCAAATATAGGAGCCACCCAGATATAGAGGTTCTATTGTTCGCCTGAGTTACTTACGGCAGGTGGTGACGTGGTTCCTCTGAAAAGCACACAGCTGGTATCCTTCCTCACCCTCCTTCCATTAGAAATTGTGCTATATCTCTAATGGTCTTGTCATCGATGGGACGTTAAACAATAAACTTCGGTTCTTCCATACAAGTCTCAGACAATGGCAGATCATAATGTGGAAACCTCAAGAACATTCTTAATAGCTTTTACCATGACCGACGCTGTACAAAGTGAGTTGAGGTCTCCTCAGCTCAGTCTCCTTATCTCAGATTCATATATTTCCTCTTTTTCGTCAGAAAATTTCTCAGGAGGAGACCACAGTGTGTATCAGTTACCCAAATTTCTTAACTTTTTCTATTTTCCTGGCCACGTCTTTGTCTCCTGTCTCGGCGTACAACGATCTGGATAAAATGTCTGCTTAACTACACTGATGAGGTAGTTCAGACGTTGATGATTTACATTTTCTGCAGTTTACCGTCAAACTAACTTCAGCTTCCATTAGCCAATAGTCTGGCTCTAATCAACATGCGATCGACGACCCTTTAAATTCTAACCTACAAATACTCTCTCGATAAAATCTCTTTTAGGTCATAGTGATATTTCTGTCCACTCTAGCCGATTTTCTGTAGGCTTCTTAGAAAGGAAATAGTGATTCTCCATCTACCAAAGAAATATACAAAATGTTCCTATGTTGAGCGTCTAACGACACAGCTCGATGTTACATCAGATTTTAAAGCTGTAGCTTAGTCACAGGACATTTGAACAGCGAATAGAGTAGGATGTATGCCAGTAATGAATTTCCGCCCCTCCGTTCTCTCTCTCGTCTGTATTGTCAAACTCAGAACGACATCCCACACGCTCTCATCAGAGACATTCCGAAGTTCCGTATGTGACACACTGTACCAGTCTCCAAAACTGACATATGTTCTAAGGCTTGCTCCAGACAACGAGTACGCAAAGTAAATCAGCGAATGTCGATCTGCCACTGAAGTTTCCGTTGCCCCACACCAAGTGCAAAGAAAATCATGAGACACGTGCGGAAGGCATACACCGCGCTGATAAATTGTGCGCCTTGTAGACGTTCCGCAGCTAGCCTGAAGATTTGTGCCAAGTGGAAAATTAGGACCGGCTGTACTCCCCAAACGCCGTCGTCGAGTAGCCGCGTTTCCTATTTTCTTACTAACATAAATGCAAACAACACCCATTCCGTGACGTGATGTACAGAAAAAACGCCTTAGTTCGTTTCTGGCTCATCTCTGTGTATCGGAAATCACTATGCAGCTATTAGTTTGGACTGTCTCTTTTTCCTCTACTTCTACACGTAAAGGTTTCCAATCGATTTGTAATCAATACCTGTGATACAGTGAAAGAAAAACTGTTGCACTAGGCATCTGACACCCGAATTTCAACTCTACTCATCATTGGAAGGAGCGATATTTGAATCCTAGAGTGGCTGTTGTGATTTACGTTAATGGTGGAACTCTTCTTCTTTACTTGTTACTTCCTACCCGATCTTGACGGTTCGTTCCTCATTAAATACGAACAAATAGTACTTTTAACAAAGGGAAAGAACCCGAATGTAATAGATTACAAGATTAGTGGTGAGCATATGGAGCAAGTAACGGTTTTAAGATATTCAGGTACAATGCTACGAAGCTGTACGAAATCGGCTGACGGCGTGGCACGAGCAGTCGGAAGACGCGATATGTCTGTGAAGGAAACGGCAGACAATACGCAAGTGCACCCAGTTGTAGTGTAGTGCTCGTCCTTTTGGAGCACTCATCACGTAGGGACGACGGTAAAATATGAAACTAATTTGGAGACGTACTGCTCGTTACAGACGCGACTGAAGTGTAACGGAGGTGCTCGGAATGTAAACGAGAGTCGTTGGAAGGAAGATGCTGTTGGCGCGAAACCCTCTGGGCTAAATTTAGAAAACCATTACTCGAGGAGGACTGTGCGCCAGTATTATTGTCGGCATTCTACTCTGGTTGGCCAAAACATGGTGAACGTGGCGCGTCGATCCGCCTTTAGAATGTAATATAGCGGCGATTCAACAAGTATTTAGTAGGTTTCTGGAGGTACGAGGTACCAGATGTCTACGCACAGTTCACCAGTTCCCTTGAATTACGAGACATCTGGGCGCAGAGGTCGCGTCCGTTATCGTACCAGATGAATTCCATCAGATTCAGATCACGAAAATTTAGTGCCCAAGACATAAAGACGGGGACACTGTCATGCTTCTCAGATCAACGTAACACGATTCTAGCCTCGTGACATGGACAGATAGCTATCCTGCTAGAAGATGCTATCGCTGTCTGGGAAGAGATCGAACGTGATGGGGTGCAGGTGGTCGGCAACAATGTTGTTGTAGTCCACAATTGTCAACGTGTCCTCGGTTAATACTACACTTCAGCGGAAGCCCAGATGCATATTCGATTATCCCGTGGCGAGAACAGTCGTGGCTGCCAATGTGGTTGGACCTACATGGGAGTACGTACGGGTCGCCTGCTGTAGAGCTCCATGCTCAGAAATGTGCGAAACACTTGCGCTTGCGGCAGAGTCGTCAGATCTGATGCAGATCGCCGCCTATCCGACATTAAAGGAAGGCGCGTCTGACACCTCCACATTCTGTTGGTCTCCGCATGTTTCTTATATGGCTGCCCGTTGTACACGTTCCCTTAATGTCCTCCGTGTTCTTAGTGGTTCATCTTGGGGAGCGGATTGCACTGTCCTGCTTCGCTTATATCGGTCCATAGTCCGATCAAAGCTGGATTATGGGAGCCTCGTCTACTCGGCCATCCCTCTTACGCCGTCTCAACTCTATCCATCATCGGGGGTTACGTCTTGCGACCGCAGCATTCTATACTAGTCCCGTCGAGAGTCTTTACGCTGAAGCTGCCGAATTACCATTGACCTACCGGCACGACGTACAGCTTTGTCGCTCTGCCTGCCGGCTGTTGTCTATGCCCGACCACCCCTCTTATCACTCCTTCTTCGCCGATTCTCTCGACCGTCAGTATGGGTTGTATGTGTCTGCCCTGCTACCGCCTGGAGTCCGCTTTCGTCGCCTGCTTCGACAATTGGATTTTGCCCTCCCTACCACCGTCAGAGAGGGTGAGAGCCCCGACACCACCTTGGCTCCAGGCTCCGGTTCACATTCATCTTGACCTTAGCTCGCTCCCGATGGAGGGTACTCCGGATGCAGTGTATTGCTCACGGTTTGTCGAACTTCGTGCGCGACTCGCCAGTAACACCTTTATTTACACATGGCTCCAAAACTGACGATGGTGTCGGCTGTGCCTTTGTCGTCGGGGACGTCACCTTTAAATACCAGCTCCTCGACCAGTGTTCCAGATTTACGGCGGAGCTTTTTGCTCTCTCTCAGGCCGTTCAGTATGTCCGCCGCCACCGCCATTCTCCGTATGTACTCTGCTCTGATTCACTCAGTGCTCTTCAGAGCCTTGGAGCTCCATATCCGGTCCATCCCTTGGTGCAACGGATCCAGCAATCCCTCCATTCTTTTTCTGATGATGGCTGTCCTGTTAGCTTTATGTGCGTTCCAGGCCATGTAGGAGTGCCTGGGAATGAGGCTGCTGATGCTGCGGCCAAGGCTGCAGTCCTCCTGCCTCGGCCAGCCTCCCTTTGTGTCCCATCGTCTGACATTAGTGGGGTTGTTCGTAAGAGGCTTGTGTCATTATGGTGGGATACTTGGTCGTCACTTCAAGAAAATAAGCTCCGGGCCATAAAACCGTTTCCAACAGCTCGGACAACCTCCTCCCGACCATCTCGGCGAGAGGAGGTCCTTTTGGCCAGGTTGCGGATTGGGCAGTGCCGGTTTAGCCACCGCTACCTGCTATCCAGTGACCCCGCCCCGCAGTGCCCTTGTGGTCATGCATTGACAGTGCGCCGTATTTTATTGTCGTGTCCCCGTTTTAATCAATCTCGTGTTGTCCTGCCTCTGCCATCTACTTTACAGGAAATTTTAGCTGAAGACGCTCGAGCAGCTGCTCGTGTTCTTCGTTTTATTACTTTGACGGACTTGTCCAAAGACATCTAACTCTTTTAATTATTTTATCTGCGTCTTTGTAAGAACTTTCTGGTGTTCCCCCCCTTGAGATTTACCAGATTATAAGTGCACTTACGTTTGTGACTGGGCGCTAATGACCTCAGTAGTTGAGCGCCCTAAAACCCCACAAAAAAGACCTCCACATTCTGTAATGATGTGTGGACATCCAGCACCTCGCCACCAACTCTGGGTTTGAGCGTTGTTGAACCACTTTCCACATGTGCTCACGGCAGTAACACGCGAAAAGCCGACCAGCTTCTCCGTTTTTGACTTGCTTGTTCCCAGGCGCAGGCCATAACCATCAGCTGTCCGTCAAAATCTCTTATGTCAGAATATGTCCCCATTTGCAGCCCAAATCGTCGCTGGAATTATTCCATATCCATGTCTCCTCGGCCAACCACTTTTCTTACATCACGTGCCTTCAACGCCATCAGATGGGACCTCAGTCTCGCGATCGGTAGGTGGCATAATGTTTTGGGTCGATAGTGTGTATCTCGCGTAAGGATTGTCAGAAATGGAGGACAGGACAAGCGGCCATACAGAAACAAGCGGCCATTTTCCTCCACTCCGTGCGCCGCTGGAAACGGACAGAAAACGTCTGCTCTCAAAAAATGGTTCAAATGGCTCTGAACACTATAGGACTTAACGTCAGAGGTCATCAGTCCTCTAGAACTTAGAACTACTTAAAGCTAACTAACCTAAAGACATCACATATATCCATGCCCGATGCAGGATTCGAACCTGCGACCGTAGTGGTCGCACGGTTCCGGACTGAAGCGCGTAGAACCGCTCGGCCACAACGGCCAGCGGCTGCTATCAATGTAAAGTATCCTTCTACGGAGTGGACGTCATCTTCCTCTTATGAACTTTTATCTCAGTTAATTATTCGACTGTTGTTGGATTTTCGCTGACTTAAGTTTTCTGGTTATTTGGTGTAGACTGTTTGCACTGCTATTTGTTTTCCTAGACAGCATTTTCTTGTTAAGTACACTGTAACAGTTACCTTTACTTACAGAATTGAGCGTCTTCCACTGTTTGTTACCGATCGCCAACAATTACATGTACTGGCATTTAGCGAGACTGACGCTCTCTGCTCCAATGACCGCGTGTCTCTTCGGTATTTTGTCCTTTACGTGGCGTGTCGCGAACAGTGTCCGGAGGTGTCACTGCGGAGGAAGCGATGGTACAACTGCAGGTTTCGTGAAAGTAGGCTCTCTAGGGATGTGTACCCCCCTCCCCACTTCCACACAGTCTCAGCAGTTCCATGTGAGCCTCGCCACGAACTGTCGATCCGAGGCAGAGCGTTTGTCGTAGAAGTAGAGGTGGAAGCTGGCAGTGTCTGCCAGAAGCAATGAGGTAATTAGTAACAAGTGTCGCTCTTATCGTTAAATACTTCGTGGAACGACATGACTCGGCTATTCACACAACTCGAAATTAACACAGCACTCATCACCCTCTGGGCAACCGGGCTTAGTTACAAAATACTCACAACTTTCTGGGTAATCGGAGATAATTATCTAAGATATGTGGAAACTGTGCATTTTCATGTTTTTTGAAGTGAAGTGAATCCATTAAATTTCATGCGTGCAGCCGCACAAACCCTTCTTCTTCTCCTTCTAATATCTCGGCTTATATACTTCGGCCATCTTCAGAGTCAGCCGACAAATCGAAGCTACATCACTGGGTCCGTCCTCTTAAACCCGCGATCATAGATAAGTGCAGAAGCATCAGCTTGGACACGTCATAAAACGTAGAACTACCCTAAATAAACTTGGAAAGACGTCACCAGAGTGATTCTCATAATGATAAACAGATATCTCAGCGCCGGCCGGTGTGGCCGAGCGGTTCTAGGCGCTACAGTCTGGAACCGCGCGACCGCTATCGTCGCAGGTTCGAATCCTGCCTCTGGCATGGATGTGTGTGATGTCCTTAGGTTGGTTAGGTTTAAGTAGTTCTAAGTTCTAGGGGACTGATGACCTCCGATGTTAAGTCCCATAGTGCTCAGAGCCATTTTTCAGATATCTCAGCAGGGATCGACCGTGCAGCCACAGATTTAATTTAAGCATACTTATTTCCCGCATATCGACGTCTCTGGCGCTTGTGTATATGTGACCGTATGCGCAGCGGCGTTTCCCGCGAGTGTATAAAGACGTAAGGAGTGCTGTAGCACCGGATCACTCGGAAGATATCAGACAGGTATAGGGCTGAAAAGTTACGAGAAGAAATAGGGTTTGTGTGGTTGCACACCCGAAATATAGTGAATCTCTGAAAATTATTTCATGTGCTTGCTTCAGAGCACTTTGCCCAATTCTGTAATTACATCTATCACTTTGAAACGAGTGTAAGAGAGTATTTCCTATCGTGCTGTCCTCGCACAACTGGATAACAGCTCACTTTCCGACGATGGTGAGAAAATGATCAGTTTAGCACCTTGTCAATGCACCCGTCATTAATGACGTAGCATCTGTTGATTCACGGTGTAGAGGACCTTGGCTCAATTCCCGGTACTGCCAGGGAGGGCTGGAACGCGGTGCACTCAGCCTGGTAATGGCAACTGAGGAGCTGCCAGAGTAGTGAGAAGTAGCGGCTGGGAAGCTGAGAACGGTCAGATCGATTCCGTATTCCTGGATTTCCGGAAGGCTTTCGACACTGTACCACACAAGCAGCTCGTAGTAAAATTGCGTGCTTATGGAATATTGTCTCAGTTATGTGACTAGATTTTCGATTCCCTGTCAGAGAGGTCACAGTTCGTAGTAATTGACGCAAAGTCATCGAGTAAAACAGAAGTGATTTCAGGCGTTCCCAAGGTAGTGGTATAAGACCTTTACTGTTCCTTATCTATATAAACGATTTGGGAGACAATCTGAGCAGCCGTCTTAGGTTGTTTGCAGATGACGCTGTCGTTTATCGACTAATAAAGTCATCAGAAGATCAAAAGAAACTGCAAAACTCTTTAGGGAAAAAATATCTGAATGGTGCGAAAAGTGGCAGTTGACCCTAAATAACGAAAAGTGTGAGGTCATCCACATGAGTACTAAAAGGAACTCGTTAAACTACGGATACACGATAAATCGGTCTAATCTGTTGCCGTAAATTCAACTAAATACCTAGGTATTACAATTACGAACAGCTTAAATTGGAAGGAACACACAGAAAATGTTGTGGGGAAAGCTGCTTTTTATTGGCAGGACACTCAGAAAATGTAACAGACCTACTAAGGAGACTGCCCACACTACGCTTGTCCGTCCTCTTTTAGAATACTGCTGCGTGGTGTGGCATCCTTAACAGGTAGGACTGACGGAGTACGTCGAAAAATTTCAAAGAAAAGCAGAACGTTTTGTATTATCGCGAAACATCACAGAAATGATACAGGATTTGGGCTGGATATCGTTAAAAGAAAGGCGTTTTTCGTTGCGACGGAATCTTCTCACGAATTTCCAATGGTTTAGACCGTTGATACCCGAAGGACACTTCTTTACGTTGTGCGCTGCGAATCCTCTTCAGGTCTTCCCGCTCTTCACGGCCATTTTCCAGCAAGTAGTCCTACTTGTGTAGAACTTTGTCGTCTCCGAGTGTCAACAACGTTATCAGCCGGACGCTGTCTCCACTTAGTCACACTGTGGTCTGTCGCAATCTCCTGCTGCCGTGGGATGAGTGCAAAACACCTGTGCGACAGAACCGCATGGCCTTCTCCGCCGCGTCGTCGGTTCAGTCTCCAAGCGCCAGGGTCTGCTCCGTGTGAGGAGTGCGTGGCGGACTGGGAGACGCTCTCCAGAACCGGAGAGTATGGGCAGTCTGTGTGTGTAGCTTTCCCACATCACTGACTGCTCACCCAGGAGGAGGACCAGGGAGCAGACGAGCGTTCGGGAGCGGTGAGGGGGCGTGGCGTGGCGTGGCGGCGTGAGCTGAGATGGCCGTCACTGCTCGAAATGTGGATCGCTTTCAGTGCGTCAAGCTGCACGGAGACTACGGATTGAGTAAAAGACCGGTTTTCAGTTAGAAGTGCACGCACACGCACGCCTCTCCACAGGAGGAAGAGGAGGAGGAGCAGGTTAGTGTTTAAGATGCCGTCGACAACGAGGTCATTAGAGACGAAGCACAGTGTTTGATTATGGAAGGATCAAGGAGGAAAGCGCTCGCACCCTTTCAAAGGAACCATCCGAGCATTTTCCTCAAGCAATTTAGGGAAATCATGGAGCACTTAAATCGGGATGGCCGGATACAGGTTTGAACCGTCGTCCTCCGAATGCGAGTCCAGTGTGCTGTCCTGCTCAGTCACACCTCCGTAGGTGCCAGAGCTGATAACCGTGAAGTATATTTAGATGAAATCCCACATCAGTATAAAGTATAATGGAGGGCTGAAAGGGCTGGATTCTACAATGGAAGAATAATGGTTCAGTTACCTACAACTGCTGTACACTTAAGACTATACCGAGTAAAATAAATTTCATATAGAAGATATACAAGCGTTATTATCCCACATTTATAAAAGAGTTACGGAGCTTTCTTGATTCTTTCGTTTGGGCGTTAAGTGTCCTGGAGGAGGAGGAGGAGCTTAGTGTTTAACGTCCCGTCGACAACGAGGTCATTAGAGACGGAGCGCAAGCTCGGGTGAGTGAAGGATGGGGAAGGAAATCGGCCGTGCCCTTTCAAAGGAACCATCCCGGCATTTGCCTGAAGCGATTTAGGGAAATCACGGAAAACCTAAATCAGGGTGGCCGGAGACGGGATTGAACCGTCGTCCTCCCGAATGCGAGTGTGTCCTGGAAGAGCAATCATTTCTTACATATCTGGCTGGCTATACCAAAAAGCCAGAAGCGACTGTTTTACAACGTTGACTTCTTTATTCAAGTTGCACGCAGTTTCAGGCATATATATTCATCTTCAGATTCACAATTACGCAATAGATGCCGCTAGTGCCATCTTATCTGCTGTAGCAGTAAGCAAGAAATAATCATTTTGTCATCAAGGCAAATTTTATTTAATTTCAATCGTTGTATTTCATCAGAGAGGTCAAATATATTCTCTTCTTGCAGAAGGTTGACGGTGAATGCTGGATTCCCCTAATCCAGGCATTTGAAGACAGGCACATTTGCATGAAAACGGATCTAAGATGTAAACCTTTATAAAAAGTGATTGCTGCCTATTAATTTTATCTCAATAAATGATAAATAGTGTGTTAGCTCAAAAACCATACACATTATATGCATGGATGTACCTACGTATACAGCGTGATTCAAAAGTAACTGTACACACACCAGAATCAGCATAAAACAAAGTTTTGTCTGAAATTGCTTTATTTCATTTACGCAGTAAAGAGGAACCACATGTGCAACACAAAATTAATTCTTCTCAGAAAGCAACAACACAAAGGGACCTGAAATTCAGCTCAACTATGTACTGTACATTTACAGCTCATGGTGGTCGAAATTTCATTGTAGACGAAGACAGTGACGGAACGTTGCAGTCTCCGTTCATCTCATTCTGCCCAGCTGCACATCCATCTTCAGTTCGCTGTTGTAGTTGTGCTAACATTCCCCATTCCAGCACCATACACGAGCTCCTTGAGACGGCCCCAAAGATAGAAGTCCAGAGTTTTACGATCCGGAGATCTGATGGGCCAAGCAGCTGGTCCCGCACGACCTGTGCACTTACCGCGGTAAGCAGCTCTGAGGTACTCTTGCCCCTCAACCGAAATATTCAGGGACGCCGTCGTACACAAGCCATAATGTACTGAGCAGTCAGCTACTGTGAAATAATTTGCGGTCCGAGTAACTGATTGTCCACTACGCCGCCCTAAATGTTAATTGCAAAACGGTGTCGATATTCTCGTACTGTAGTTACGCTGGGTTTCTCATAGGCCCATACGTGCCCCACAGCGTCATAGAGTACAACGGACCATACCGAGATCAAATAAAAAAAACGCATTTCGTATTAGAATCACCCTAGCAATGTAGAGGGGTCTACAAAGCAACGGAAATCGATATGCAGGCGAATACCATACACCAAAAGCGTGTACGGGTCATGAATTTCACTTAACATTTTCTTCTTATTTTTATTCTTAGATTACACCCACGAGATGTGTACAGTTACTTTCGAATTGCCATGTACACTATGTGATCAAAAGGTTTCCGGACACCTGGCTGAAAATGACTTAAAAGTTCGTTGGCGCCCTCCATCGGTAATGCTGGAGTTCAATATGGTGTAGACTCACCCTTAGCCTTGATGACAGCTTCCACTCTCACAGGCATACGTCCAATCAGATGCTGGAAGGTTTCTTGGGCAATGGCAGTCCATTCTTCAGAGAGTGCTGCACTGAGGAGAGGTGTCGATGTCGGTCGGTGAGGCCTGGCACGAAGTCGCCGTTCCAAAACATCCCAAGGGTGTTGTGCAGATTCACGTCAGGACTCTGTGCTGGCCAGTCCATTACAGGAACGTTACTGTCGTGTAACCACTCCGCCACAGGCCGTGCATTATGTCAGGTGCTCAATCGTGTTGAAAGATACAATCGCCATCCCCGAATTGCTCTTAAACAGTGTGAAGTAAGAAGGCGCTTAAAACGTCAATGTAGGCCTGTGCTGTGATCGTGCCATGCGAAACAAGGGATGCAAGCCCCCTCCATGAAAAACACCACCACACCGTAACATCACCACCTCCGAATTTTACTATTGTCACTCACTACACATGCTGGCAGATGACGTTCATCGGGCATTCGCCATACCGACACCCTGCCATCGGATAGCCACACTGTGTACGGCGATTCGCCACTCCAAAGTTTTTCCACTGTTGAGTCGTCCAATGTTTACTCTCCTTACACCAAGCGAGGCGTCGTTTGGCATTTACCGGCGTGAAGTGTGGCTTATGAGCAGCCACTCGAACATGAAAGCGAAGTTTTCTTACCTACCACCTAACTGCCATAGTACTTGTAGTGGATCCTGATGCAGTTTGGAATTCCTGTGTGATGGTCTGGATAGATGTCTGTCTGTTACACATTACGATCCTCTTCAACTGTCGGCGGTCTCCGTCAGTCAACAGACGACGTCGGCCTGAACGCTTTTGTGCTGTACGTGTCCCTTCTCGTTTCCACTTCACTAACACATCGGAAACAGTGGACCTAGAGATAGAAATAGGGTGAGGAGGATTTGGTCAGAAAGGGGGTTGAAGGATGAGATCGACAAAAGAGGGGAAGGAGCGGATGGACTAATAGAAGATTGGAATAAATACATACTTCGGCAACGCCCGGTACTCAGCTAGTACTATAAAATTAAGTCGGTCAATTTGTGTATTGCTATATTTTCAAAGTGGAGTTGGCTTCCCATTGAAGCAGGTCCCTAGCAAGAGTCGAAGTTCAGTGTCTGATGTATAATGTCCAGAGTAATCATAATTCCTCCACCTCTGCAGAGGTTCTCATGCCCACGTTTTCAGATGGTACTAGTGGTGAACGACAAAGACGCGGCATTTGTTAACTCGTGGCGAACTGCAGAACGCCTCTCTGCCCCGTCCTCCCTGCCTCACAGTGGAACGCTGTATTGGTTTATTCTACCGTCGGAGTTGCAACCTGAGGGAACATCTGGTGGCGACAGGTTTCACCGGTGTGGGCGACAGGGCGAGCCTGTAGAGGAGAGGCGCCAGGCAGGCGCGTGTCTGGGGCTGTCAGCTGTGAGGGGGTGGGGGGGGGGGGCGGTTACTGCGAGTACTGGAAGGCAGGCCAAGGCAGCAGGCGGGCCAGCGCGGCTGCGCTTCCTCCGCAGGTGAAAGCGGCCGCGCCGGGCTCTGCGAGAGTGCCAGGGTTTCGCCTGTCCTACAGGAGTCTTCAGTGACCACTTTGTGGCTGGGCGGCCACGGTACGGCAGCCACTCGGCACTGTCAACTCTGTCCGACGCCGCGCTCTTTGAGTCATACACTTTCCGGTGTTGAGTAAACCTCAGGCAGATTCTGACAGGTGTGAGTAAGAGGTATGGCTAAAAAATAACCGGATTAAGTATATGACGTGCCTTATTTTTACTTCTTGACGTCCCTTTCAAAATACTTCTCTCCAAATCCTTACGCCGTTCATGCGAATTTTCCATTGCTTAAAGCAGTGTTAGACGTTATCTGCTGAAAACACGTTCGTGTTCTCGGCCGCTTTTTCTTTCACGGCATAGAAGTTATTACATTTAAGGGGGGTAGGACGTCAAACGGGCCGACTTGGAGCAGGAGATTTTATTTTCTGCTGTCTATAATTTTACAAATAAATTCATAAAACTTTGTCAGCATGAGCAGGAAGGATTCGGGATTCATACTCATAGCAGTGGAAGTTCAAAAACATAACAAAAATAATTTTTTTTTTCATGTGAAATTTCATCATTTTTTCGCTTACTATTGGCTGCATTTGTTGCTATAGGTACATTTTTCTTCACAAGTAACAGAGATTCTTTGATGAATTTTGCACAGCATACAAACCATACTTACAGTTGTATGAAACTCTAGAATTTTCCAAATCTATTAAAAACTGGTAAAAATTGAGATAATTACCTACAAAATTTGATTTTTTTCTAAACATAAAGTGTAAAACGTAACAGCTCATTCATTTTTTTCATAAATTAAATATATTCTAGAGTTTTAGACACCTGTAAGTATGGTTTGTATGCTGTGCAAAATTCATCGAACAGTCTCTCTCACTTATGAAGAAAAGTGTACCTATAGCAACAAATGCAGCCAATAGTACATGAAAAAAATGATGAAATTTCACATGTAAAAAAAATTATTTTGTTATGTTTTTGAGCTTCCGCTGCTACGAGTGTGAATTCTGAATCCTTCCTGGTCATGCTGACAAAGTTTTATGAATTTACTTGTAAAAGTATACAGTGGAAATTAAAATGTCCTGTGGTGCCTCTCCTGCTCCAAGTCGGCCTGTTTGACGTACTACCCCCCTTAAAAAGTTTTCTCCTTGATACTAAGATTAAATTTAATATTTACTAGAAAACAGGGAAATTTTACGGCGGCTATGCGGTCGGTGAAACATATAAGTTTCTTGTACATTCATTTCGTAATGAGATATACTTCTCGTTTCAAGTTCTTTTGTTTTAAATGTCTTGACGGCACAATTGTCGCTGGGACGGCACAAATATATAAAATACCCAAAAATAATGGAAGCTCTTTTTATGAAACAAAACTGAATAGTTTTGTAGCCTTCACCCTCCAGTGGAGTGTGGCTGCTATGGAACTTCCAAATAAATGAAAGCTGAATACGGTACCGAAACTCGACCCCAGGTCCTCGCCCTTATTTGGCAACACGTTTTCCAATTGAAAGTTATGTTATGCATCAGTAACCGCATTACAATCTTGGTCCGGCGGTTTTCATGTCTAAGGAAGGTAAATTTTTATGGTTTTCGATGAATTGTTGGCTTCATTAGTTTTAACCCAAGAAAATCGAGAAAAGAGTAAGCGAAAGAATAACGGTTTCGTAAAATGAGCTTGAATCATCGTGCCTCTACCATCTCTGACTTTCCTTGTAAAAAGGCTGTCGCCCGATTATAACAGTCTTGCTCTGCAACAGTAAATTTGGTACAATTCCGACGTCAATTACAAGCCCATACTTTTTACAGACAAAAATGTCAAAGACATTATCGTAATCCTGTTGCGCCACGAAAAAGTTAGTGTGTAGTCGATTCTTGAGCACTTCCCTGTCTGCTGAATACTTAAAATAATGTAGATGAATATTACACGAGCGGAAATGACGACAGACAGAAGTTAGTAGAAATTCGTCCGTATATAAAAAATACATGCGCGAACCGTACAACTTCCACAGTCATATGTTAAGGAAAAACCTTGAAACAGCAAATTCTGGTGCTACGCAAAATCATGAAGTGGATCGTCTTCTGTTCAGTGACTCGTCGATTAGTCTGGTATGCCAGTAGAAGACAGTAAAAGGAAAGCTCATGTTTTAATTTCGCGTTTGAAAGGTAATACACGGAGGACGATCTACAGATGTGCCATCGTTTGACCGTCGCACAGACTCCCATTGGAGGACATAAAAAGTTCGTACCCCAGGCGTTGAGACTCAACTGAAAGACTTGCAGACAGATATGGCGCTACGTCCGGATGACATCTCCATTCGATTTTACAGAGTGTACTCTTCGCCATTGGTCCTTTACTTAGATTGGATTTATCGCGAATCACTCGCCCAGCGTAAAGACCCAAGCTACTGGTAGAGAGAGAGCAGGTGTCTCTTGTATATAGGAAGGGTAAAAGAACGGGTGTGCAAAATTAGAGATAAATATCATAACATCGGTTTGCTGCAGAATTCCTGAACATGTTCTAAGTTCTATTATAACAAATTTCATTAAGGCAGAAGAGCGGCTGTCAGCAAGTTAGCAGAGATTTAGAATGCACTGGTCGTGCGGAACTAAGCTTGTCCTTTGTTCACGCAATATTGTGCGAACCATGGATGAAGACAGATGCCGTATTGTCAGGATTCCGGAAAGTGTTGGACACCATGCCCCACATGAGACTATTAACGAAAGTCTGAGCATACAGAATAGGTTCCCAGCGATGTGAGTGGCCCCACGACTTCTGAGGTTATAAGACCCAGTACCTTGTTCTGAACAGCGAGTGTTCATTAGAGACAAGGGTATTGTCAGGAGTGGCCCAGGGAAGTGTGATGGGAGCGCCCTTGTTCTCTGTATACATAAGTGATCTGACATGTAAGGTGAGCAGCGATCTGCAACTATTTGTTAATGACGCTGCATGAGATGGGAAAGTATCACCGGTCAGTGACTATAGGTGGATCCAGGATGGATTTGGTGTGGCGATGAATGGCAGCTGGAAAACTGTAAGCTAACGCAGAGGAGTAGGAAAACGTTTCAGTACAATATTAGTAGTGTTCAGCTTACGTAACGTTGCAAAGCGGTGTGAAATGGAATGAACGTGTAATTTCGGCACCAGGGAAGGCGAATGGTAGACCTCAGTTTTTTGGGAGAATTTTAGGAAAGCGTAGCTCATGTAAAAAGAAGATCGCTTGTAGAACACTAGTGCCATCCATTATTGAGTAGTACTAGTGTGTTTGGGATCCCAATCAGTTCGCATTAGACGAAGACAACGCAGCAGTTCAGAGGGTGCGGCCAGATTTGTCGCCATCAGTTTCGATCAACACGCAAGTATTGTGAAGGTACTTCGTGAATTCAAATGGGAATCCGCAGTGGAAGGCTACGTTCTTTTCACGAAACGCTGTTGAGAAAATTCTGACAACCGGTATTTGCGACTGACTACAGAACGACTCAACTGCCACTAATGTACATTTCAGGTGAGAACTGCAAAGGCAAAAGAAGAGAGATTAGAACTCCTACGGAGAGATACACAGACACTCGTTTTTCGCTCGCCACGTTTGCGATTGGAAGAGGGGAGGAAATTACTAGTAGTGGTTGAAGGTACCTTCCGCCATGCACTGTATGGTGGCTTGTTGTGTATCAATGTGGATGTAGATGGGACCATAAATGTCGATTGAATTTCTGCGTTATTTCAAAATGGTAGTAGGTACTAGAAAAAGGTTGACAAATGATGGTGCTTTGGTAGATATTTGTGTGACCGTTGCTTCGCAACAATAGCGATCGTTTCCATGGAAATGAAGTGTTCTGCCTCGTTCCCCACGGATCGGTATAGCTCTGAGGGCAGCGCGTGCTTGATTTGTGACAGGCGTCGCAGTGCGTTCGCGAGCGGAGTAACAGACGGAGCGTGGGTTGTCCTTCGAAAGGTGAGTCCTTTCCACTACAGGAATCATTCAGTTATTAATCACGGGCAGTTAGTTGGCACTGTCAAAAAATGTTGGCATACTCATCTTCGAGATGAATGTTTGAGCGGAAAAAGGAAAGATAAGTTTCAAATATGGGGGAGTTGTCAACTGTTACTGTAATAATAAATTTGTTCCATGGACAAAAGAACTGGTGAGATTTTATGTAGCCAAAGTACATTGACATAAATGGCGGCACGTATAATTACTATCGTACTATCGCACGTAGAAGTAGAGATTAGTGGATGTCATTATGACGTCTGTGCAGGAAGAAGCGTAGTTACGATTTGCAGAAAATAAGTCTACGGCTGCACATAACTATATATGTAGACAAAATAGCGATAAAACAGATGCAAGATGATAAATACGTGGGTCCGTTTGATAAAATTAGAAAATTGAGACCAGGGAAACCGATCAGTGAAATAAATGCCTAGTGTGTTTAATACTACAGCTTGGTATCCAGAATATATTAATTATTTTTATGTTTAAAAAATTCTTCATATCAGTTTTGCCACTATACCAATGTGAGTGTTTGTCAAAGACGTGTCGGGCTTGCATATGTTTGCTAGAGATGATGAATGACAACGAAGTATTGTCAGGGCTTGAAATTTTCACACAGGAAGAAACTTTTTATGTGATAATTTTTGTAACCCGACGCACTGGTGTAATTGCTATTTCGAGCAAGCAAATAGCATAGTTCAGTTCTGTTCATGTTTTGTCCAGCTCTACTTAATTCCACAATTATAAACACTTGATGTAGCTGTTTGTTTTCCCACAAGATTAGAGGACGTTCGACATACACGTTACAGGTTTTTCTCCCTTTCTCGTTTCTTGCCTTGTTTTTTCGCCCATTGAGAAGACACTTGTGATGGGAACTATTAGCGCGAAATGATGGTTGTTGTTGTTGTTGTGGTCTTCAGTCCTGAGACTGGTTTGATGCAGCTCTCCATGCTACTCTATCCTGTGCAAGCTTTTTCATCTCCCAGTACCTACTGCAACCTACATCCTTCTGAATCTGCTTAGTGTATTCATCTCTTGGTCTCCCTCTACGATTTTTACCCTCCACGCTGCCCTCCAATACTGAATTGGTGATCCCTTGATGCCTCAGAACATGTCCTACCAACCGATCCCTTCTTCTGGTCAAGTTGTGCCACAAACTCCTCTTCTCCCCAATCCTATTCAATACTTCCTCATTAGTTATGTGATCTACCCATCTAATCTTCAGCATTCTTCTGTAGCACCACATTTCGAAAGCTTCTATTCTCTTCTTGTCCAAACTATTTATCGTCCATGTTTCACTTCCATACATGGCTACACTCCATACGAATACTTTCAGAAATGACTTCCTGACACTTAAATCTATACACGATGTTAACAAATTTCTCTTCTTCAGGAACGCTTTCCTTGCCATTGCCAGCCTACATTTTATATCCTCTCTACTTCGACCATCATCAGTTATTTTGCTCCCCAAATAGCAAAACTCCTTTACTACTTTAAGTGCCTCATTTCCTAATCTAATTCCCTCGGCATCACCCGACTTAATTAGACTACATTCCATTATCCTTGTTTTGCTTTTGTTGATGTTCATCTTATATCCTCCTTTCAAGACACTGTCCATTCCATTCAACTGCTCTTCCAAGTCCTTTGCTGTCTCTGACAGAATTACAATGTCATCAGCGAACCTCAAAGTTTTTATTTCTTCTCAATGAATTTTAATACCTACTCCGAATTTTTCTTTTGTTTCCTTTACTGCTTGCTCAATATACAGATTGAACAACATCGGGGAGAGGCTACAACCCTGTCTTACTCCCTTCCCAACCACTGCTTCCCTTTCATGTCCCTCGACTCTTATAACTGCCATCTGGTTTCTGTACTAATTGTAAATAGCCTTTCGCTCACTGTATTTTACCCCTGCCACCTTTAGAATTTGAAAGAGAGTATTCCAGTCAACATTGTCAAAAGCTTTCTCTAAGTCTACAAATGCTAGAAACGTAGGTTTGCCTTTTCTTAATCTTTCTTCTAAAATAAATCGTAAGGTCAGTATTGCCTCACGTGTCCCGTGTTTCTACGGAATCCAAACTGATCTTCCCCGAGGTTGGCTTCTACTAGTTTTTCCATTCGTCTGTAAAGAATCAGTGTTAGTATTTTGCAGCTGTGACTTATTAAGCTGATAGTTCGGTAATTTTCACATCTGTCAACACCTGCTTTCTTTGGGATTGGAATTACTATATTCTTCTTGAAGTCTGAGGGTATTTCGCCTGTTTCATACATCTTGCTCACCAGATGGTAGAGTTTTGTCAGGACTGGCTCTCCCACGGCCGTCAGTAGTTCCAATGGAATATTGTCTACTCCGGGAGCCTTGTTTCGACTCAGGTCTTTCAGTGCTCTGTCAAACTCTTCACGCAGTATCATATCTCCCATTTCATCTTCATCTACATCCTCTTCCATTTCCATAATATTGTCCTCAAGTACATCGCCCTTGTATAGACCCTCTATATACTCCTTCCACCTTTCTGCTTTCCCTTCTTTGCTTAGAACTGGGTTTCCATCTGAGCTCTTGATATTCATACAAGTCGTTCTCTTATCTCCAAAGGTCTCTTTAATTTTCCTGTAGGCGGTATCTATCTTACCCCTAGTGAGATAGGCCTCTACATCCTTACATTTGTCCTCTAGCCATCCCTGCTTAGCCATTTTGCACTTCCTGTCGATCTCATTTTTGAGACGTTTGTATTCCTTTTTGCCTGTTTCACTTACTGCATTTTTATATTTTCTCCTTTCATCAATTAAATTCAATATTTCTTCTGTTACCCAAGGATTTCTACTAGCCCTCGTCTTTTTACCTACTTGATCCTCTGCTGCCTTCACTACTTCATCCCTCAAAGCTACCCATTCTTCTTCTACTGTATTTATTTCCCCCATTCCTGTCAATTGCTCCCTTATGCTCTCCCTGAATCTCTGTACAACCTCTGGTTCTTTTAGTTTATCCAGGTCCCATCTCCTTAAATTCCCACCTTTTTGCAGTTTCTTCAGTTTTAATCTACAGGTCATAACCAATAGATTGTGGTCAGAGTCCACATCTGCCCCTGGAAATGTCTTACAATTTAAAACCTGGTTCCTAAATCTCTGTCTTACCATTATATAATCTATCTGATACCTTTTAGTATCTCCAGGGTTCTTCCATGTATACAACCTTCTTTCATGATTCTTAAACCAAGTGTTAGTTATGATTATGTTGTGCTCTGTGCAAAATTCGACCAGGCGGCTTCCTCTTTCATTTCTGTCCCCCAATCCATATTCACCTACTATGTTTCCTTCTCTCCCTTTTCCTACACTCGAATTCCAGTCACCCATGACTATTAAATTTTCGTCTCCCTTCACAATCTGAATAATTTCTTTTATTTCATCATACATTTCTTCAATTTCTTCGTCATCTGCAGAGCTAGTTGGCATACAAACTTGTACTACTGTAGTAGGCGTGGGCTTCGTATCTATCTTTGCCACAATAATGCGTTCACTATGCTGTTTGTAGTAGCTTACCCGCATTCCTATTTTCCTATTCATTATTAAACCTACTCCTGCATTACCCCTATTTGATTTTGTGTTTATAACCCTGTAGTCACCTGACCAGAAGTCTTGTTCCTCCTGCCACCGAACTTCACTAATTCCCACTATATCTAACTTCAACCTATCCATTTCCCTTTTTAAATTTTCTAACCTACCTGCCCGATTAAGGGATCTGACATTCCACGCTCCGATCCGTAGAACGCCAGTTTTCTTTCTCCTGATAACGACATCCTCTTGAGTAGTCCCCGCCCGGAGATCCGAATGGGGGACTATTTTACCTCCGGAATATTTTACCCAAGAGGACGCCATCATCATGTAATCATACAGTAAAGCTGCATGCCCTCGGGAAAAATTACGGCTGTAGTTTCCCCTTGCTTTCAGCCGTTCGCAGTACCAGCACAGCAAGGCCGTTTTGGTTATTGTTACAAGGCCAGATCAGTCAATCATCCAGACTGTTGCCCTTGCAACTACTGAAAAGGCTGCTGCCCCTCTTCAGGAACCACACGTTTGTCTGGCCTCTCAACAGATGCCCCTCCGTTGTGGTTGCACCTACGGTACGGCTATCTGTATCGCTGAGGCACGCAAGCCTCCCCACCAACGGCAAGGTCCATGGTTCATGGTGGAAGTCGTTAAAACGATGGTCTCTCACGTGATTCAGCGAATGGAAAAATAAAGAGAATGTTTTGCCTATGTGCTTCGCACTACAAACCATTTCGTTCATAGCCCCACCTCCAGCTTGTTGATAGGCCCTCGCGTTTCGACTGCCGAATATCGACCTCGTCCCACCGTTATTTTTTGAACAAGTGGTAAGTGTCCCATGTTTGGGTGAGGCTGTGCACTAAGTCGCGATCAACACAGTTTCTCACGATTTTGAGTCCAATCGACCCTTTGTGATAGTGTGAGATGCAAGAAGTCTTAAGTCAGCACTTCATTTGGTCGAAATCTATGTAGTGTACAGTTACTAAGAAGTGGTCTGGAACTCCGACTTGTCTGGTTGTCCCAGACACCTGTGGAGTGCCTTTTTGCGAAGCACGTGCTCCGCCTCGGTAGCTGCGCGGTCAGTACAACTGATTGATAAGCAAAATGTCCCGGGTTCGACAGCCGATTGTGTTCTCCTGATGTTCGTATCGTCATAACTGACATTCCACTCTTGAAGATGGCTGAATGGGGACGGCCCGAAAGCATGTGAACTGAAGAAATAAATAAAGCGCATGGTTATTACTATTTTGTCTGTTTGTTATTCACTTAAAGACATTGAGTACCCGGCAAGGCTAGGAGTTGTCTTTTGGAAGTGTCATGAAAATAACCTGCTATCCCACACATTTCTTTATTTACATTTAACAATTTCTGGGTCGGACACAAAAACGTCAACGAGAAAGCTTCAAAATTGTTTCCCTCCGATAAATTTTTCTATGCTCCCTTACCGTATCGATGATTTTTTTTCGTTACTGCGCCTACTGTTAAGTTTACTTGTTGATTTCTAACTAGAACGTGCTTATCTAGAGGAATGCGGTTTCTTTTTCAAGCGTGCCCTTCAGAATTACTCTTCATTTTAAGTTTTTTACACATGCATTGTTGTTCTAGCTGATTTTCATGAAACTCCCGCACAATAATAATTGTCCTCCACGAAGTCCGTTGTTAATTGTTAGAAATCGATGGAAGCGCCAGCGACTCTATGCCGACTGCAGTAAATAAACAAATTCTGTGTGTTGAAATATATCTAGGACTGCAACTTATTTATTAAACGTATCAGTACTGTAAAAGTATGAGCTGTCAAATCATAATAAGTTATTAAATGAAACAACAAGTTTACTGTTACCACTCACCGTTTTATTTATTTCCACGACGCTTTTCGAAGGTTTAAACCTCCATCATCGTGTGGATTTACATTAGTTAGTATTACATTTGTATGTGTTGTGTTACGATTTTATTTAAAAGTACGCCATATTACAACAGTCCTCTCTCAGTACCTCTCGTCAAATTGTGAATGTAGCATGTTTAAGAGAATCTGGCGCATCATAGATTTCTTACTAGAAGGAGAGGGAAATAGTCGAGGCTTTGGCACGATAGATCCAGAGGAAAAGGAAGACTTGGTTCAAGAGTAGAGCTCAGTAGTTTACCTAATTTGTTGTATGTTCCTTCAACTAAGCTACGACCGATTTCTTCTCTTACCCTTGCCGACCAGATGTACGAGAAATAGTCCACTACCGAAGATATTTTGAGCACACAAGGTCCTTTGCATTTCGTAGGAGTACGTGGCTAACACAACAGTTTTTAACACATTTTGTTTGGCTGCTTTCTTGCCTGATAAAAATTTTGCAGTTGATTTTAAACTAACTTACCGATGAGCTAGAGACTTGAAACTTTCAACATAGCAGAGAACTGGATGGCAGTGGGATATTAACTCGGTTTCTTCTCCCATCTCTGGCAGAGAGTACTTCGTGTACCACTGATATCTCCCCCTTTTCCTGTTTAAGTCGCAAGTGTTTCGTAGGAAGAAAGATTGCTGATGTGACTTGGTATCTCTCTAATTTTTACCTCCACGGTCTTTCCGCGAGAGATTTGTAGGAGGAAACAAATGGCTCTGAGCACTATGCGACTTAACTTCTGAGGTCATCAGTCGCCTACAACTTAGAACTAATTAAACCTAACTAACCTACGGACATCACACACATCCATGCCCGAGGCAGGATTCGAACCTGCGACCGTAGCGGTCACGCTGTTCCAGACTGTAGCGCCTAGAACCGCACGGCCACACCGGCCGGCTAGGAGGAAACAATATATTGCTGAATTCAGGTGAAGGGAAACTGAAATAAACCTGAGATTTATCACATCTCTGTTGCAATTTCATAAGATTGTTTGAAGCCGATTGAAAAATTCACGCACACGAAGCTAATAAGCAGAAAATAATTATTGAAGTATACTTTTTAATATAACATGTTTTTAAAAAGAACTAAAAAGCATAAAATAATTTCCCCAAGCCACATACAAATTTCTCACTCTATACAGGTAGTCCTGAAAAATTTTTTAAAGCATTACGTTACTTGTCAAATTGAAACCGTGCAATGGTTAATGGCAAGTAAAGAAGATCTTGGAATTTTTCACTCGAAATCCGCAGCGCAACTATGTATTTCGAGTGTAAGGGTTCCAAAATGTTTCACTCGTCATGTAAATGTAAACATTGATATAAACGTGTACTTTTACTACGTATTGTGGATTTAACAACTAGTAAGCATCAAGGGAGTGCTGGATAGGAGACAAACCAAGTTCCATGAAGCAAATTTTAGCTGTGCTTTTTTGTACTTGTGACAAGCCTGTTTGTAACGTTATTTCTGACAAACTTGTGTGGAATGTGCAATATATTCTCCATTAAAATGTTGACGTGGAAAGAGTAATGAACGCACAGTGGAGAATGACGTACAACCAAAAAACATGTTCTAATATCTGAAGTCTCACTTGTGAAAACCGGTCAGCTAGCCGCTGTGGCCGAGCGATTCTAGGCGCTTCAGTCCGGACCAGTGCTGTTGCTGCGGTCGCAGGTTCGAATCCTGCATCGGGCATGGATGTGTGTGATATCCTTAGGTTAGTTAGGTTTAAGTAGTTCTAAGTGTAGGGGACTGATGACCTCAGATGTTACGTACGTCCCATAGTGTTTAGTGCCATTTGAACCATTTGAAAACCGGTTAATACAAAATAGTTTTGAACGCGATCTTGGCTACAGGAATTCCTGTAAAGTGCATACATATCGTTTCTTCTCATTTCTTCTTATAAGAAACTTCAATATGGGTATGGTGTTAGGAATCTGTATGGAGGTACGAGAAATTATTTTCTTCTTTTTTGTCCGTTTTAAAGACGTGCTGTATTAAAAGGGTTATTTAAATCATTATTACATTACGACTCTCTCTCGTCTAATGTTACGTACAAACAATTTAAAGCCAGATGTACGTGCGAGACACACAGTGAGTGATGAAATTAGCTTCTTCCCATTAACGACCACAGAGCTTCACATCCTTGGCAACCAGGGTTGTGTCTTTGTCGCCTGTACCCATTAAGACAACTGCTTTGCTGGTTCGCAATTTCCTCCGCTGTTCAACACGGCTGAAGCGAAACACAAACCGCCGCGCCGCAGAGTGGCTGCGCCGCGGATTAATTCACGGGACTCGCTCTGCAGACCTGGCACAAGTCTCCGTGGAAACTAGAGCGGCGCGGTGCGGCTCTTAACAACACTCCGCGCGTGACTGCGCACTCCAACATCGCTAACGAAATTCGAGAAGTACTATATAACTCAAGCCAACGTACTGTGCCGTCAGTTCTAGCTGTTTTTTGTACACCAGTTGTTTCCTTCAATCATTCCTTTAAACAGAGTGTTTTCACAAGAGCGTGCAAAAATGTAACAGGACATAGAGAATGCTTCACTGAAAAATTTGAGGTAGGGGACGTGGGGCCGGAAAAGCTAGCTTAGGGAGATATGGAAGTAAACTTGTCTACCGCTATCTAGCATTACTGTTTTCCAGCTTATTTACAACTAACGGGCCTAAAAGTTTACAAGTACTGTGCTATTTATTTACACGTACATTCTTTACTTCCTGAAACAAGGAGGACGCGCCTATTTACTAGGAAATCATGATGCAGGTTTTGTTTATTTTGATTTTCCGAAAGGTAGCTCTGTTGTATCGTATTTACATTGTCCCGTGACAGAACGTGCCATGAATTAACAACAGACCCATTCGTTACTCAATTCTATGCAGAGACGAACAGCACAATACGATACAGCAGTACCGGTGCACTTTCGCAGAACTCACTGATGTGAACTTTGTGTATGGGGAAGTACGCAGCAATTCTCTCGCTGCCGAAAGGCAGTACAGGGAACGATTTCCTAACAGACATCATCCGTCATGATGAGTTGTTTATTTCTTTCCGTCGACGAATGTCTGGTTCATTGGAAAAAAGAAACGAGGGACCTGGCAACATGAGAATCGCTCGCACACCCGGTTTTGAAGAGTAGGTGCAGGAACGTGTTGCAACGGGCCCCATTACAAGTACTCTTATTGCACGTGAAATGGGCGCTGCATATACCAACGTGTGGGGAATACTCCAGGAACAATTATTACACCCACATCACGCACAAGGAATCCATGCAATGCCTGTGACTGACTTTGCACCAAGGGTCGCATTGTGCCAGTGATGGCTCCAACAATGGCTCGATCGATCAGATTTCCTCCAAATCGTGCTGTTTACTGACGAGGCCTCATTTGGTTGAGATATTATTTCGAACATCAGGAAGAGGCCTGTAGTAGAGTCACACCATCAAGTATGTTTTGCTGTGAATATCTGGGCCGGCAGTGCAGGCGACAATCTCATTAAGCCATATCTTTTACCTGGCCGTCTGAATGGCCACCTATACTTGAGGTTCGTGCAAAGAGTTCTACCCGAGTTGTTGGAGAACGTACCTTCTGGCTGTCGTGAGAGGGTGTGGGTACAACATGACGGTGTACCGCCTCACTTCAGTGTGGATTTCCGCAACCATCTCACTGCTACATTTCCTCATCGCTGGATTGGAAGGCAGGACCTATTCCATGGCCTGTGAGGTCACTTGATCTGAACCCGCTTGATTATTTCCTATGGGGATAGCTAAAGTCGCCTGTGCATGAGACCCAAGTGGATACGGAGATGGAATTAATTTTCAGAATTGTAACTGCCTGTGATGTGATGCGAAACACACCAGGGATATTTGCCAGGGTGCGTCAGAATCTTGTTCGCCGATCTTGAGGTCGATGGCCGTCGGTTTCAAAACATTTTGTGAGATACAGTACAAATAGTACGTTCATCGTGTCAGTGATGGTATTTGCAGCTAACTGTAGCTAATGGAAACAAAAAAAGTGCACAATAATGTGACTTTATTCCTATTATCTCTCTTGGCGGACTTCTCCGACTGCTGGTTCCCTACCTCAAAACGATCGGTGGAGCATTCCTTGTGTCCTGTTATATTTTTGCACGCTCTTACGGAAACACATGCAATGCATATGCAATCCTGTCGTTATTATTGTACAAAGTGTTACGGGAAATAGCATAGCCACGCACACTTTACGTTGCAAACGAACATCTGCTCTATTTTCATCTACATACATACTCGACAAACCACCTTACGGTGAATGATAGAGGGCACCTCCTACCACTATTAGTCATTTCGTTTCCGGTTCCACTTGCAAATGGTGGGAGGAAAAAACGACTACCTATTTGCTTCCGTACTATCCCTGATTTGCCTTGGTGGTTTTCACGCGATATGTACGATGGAGGCAGCAGAACAGTTATGCAGTCTTTCGCAAATACCGTTCTCTAATCTTCCTCAATAGTGTTTAGCAAAAAGAACATACTCTCCGTTCCAGGAGAGCCCATTTGAGTTCACTTAGCATTCCCGTAATATTCGCATTTTGATTGAACCTACCGTTGAGAAATGTATCAGGATGCCTATGAATTGCTTAGATGTCTTCCTTTAGAGCGACCTGGTGCGGGTCCCAACAACTCAAGCATTAGTCAAGAACAGGCATGTGCGTGGTCTCTGTCTTTCTGTTCCTGCGAGACTTGACTTTTCGCAGTGCAATAGTTGCACTCTTATCCTCACGTACGACTTGGTTAGATCGTAAATAAAATAGTGCACGCTTATGTCGCCCGTACCAGTTACACTCGGACAACGAAATGCATTACTTCAAACTTTTTGAGCTTTAGGTTGCCCCACGGGACATAACGTGCTATCTCCTCCCGTGACAGAACGTACAAATCATCCTCAATTGGTTATTGCTCCGAAGTCTAAGTAGTCAGAACGGAAAGAGCAGACAGGTCGAAGGATTCGTCCATTTGTTAATTGCGCGCACGGGTTTTATTCTAAGGGTTTACGTCTTTCATCTCTTTTCTCTTATGGAAAATATGAAGTCGACTATAGCGAGGACCGTCCTTAAATCTAAATTCATCCATTTGCACCCTAGCTCTATCCTCCCAGTACGGTAAAGAAACACGGAGAATCTTTTCTAACCATTGGCGACATTATCTTGAAACCCAGACTAGAACTGACGTACGCAACTGCTGTTCACCGTAGTTATTTTCTACCGCAGCATCTCTGGATAATAACTTATCATGGGCTCAGCCTTTCTAAAATGTTTTGAAAGAATATACCCCCCCCCCCCCCCACTGGACTATATATTACTGTATGTCTCTTCTGTACAGTCTAGATTTCGGCTTCTACGCCATTTTCGAGTACGATGTACTTAAACCACTAAAACGTCGTATCTCGTAAACTGTCTGAAGTAAGTAAACACAGTCTTGTGTTTACCTGGATTTCGCTGGCTTTACCAGATGTGACATGTTAATAGTCTAAGAACTTTGTACTCGATAATGGTAAAAAAGCAATTATATACAACCATTCGCTCACTAAAAGATCCATACCTAAAGATCGGAAAATTGCTCTAGTCACACAAATACTCAAAAAGGGAAATAGGTGTGATCCGCTGAATTACAGGCCCATATCACTAACGTCGATATGCAGTATGGTTTTGGAACACATTCTGTGTTCCAACATCATGCATTACTCGACGAAAACGATTTATTGACGTTCACCACGGATTCAGAAAATATCGTTCTTGTAAAACACAACTAGCTAATCTTACTCATGAAGTAAAGAGTGCTATCGACTGCTACGGTCGCAGGTTCGAATCCTGCCTCGGGCATGGATGTGTGTGATGTCCTTAGGTTAGTTAGGATTAAGTAGTTCTAAGTTCTAGGGGACTGATGACCACAGTAGTTAAGTCCCATAGTGCTCAGAGCCATTTGAGCCAAAGAGTGCTATCGGCAGGGGATTCCAAATTGATTCCATATTTTTAGATTTCCAGAAGGCTTTAGACACCGTTTCTCACAAGCGTCTTATAACCAAACTGAGTGCCTATGAAATGTTTCCTCAGTTGTGCGACTGGATTCGTGATTTCCTGTCAGAAAGATCACAGTTCGTAGTAGTAAACGGAAAGTAAAACATAAAAAATATCCGTCATTGCCCAAGGAAGGAGCGCAATGCTGGTGGACGCACAAGTGTTTCGGAGCACACCGTTCATAGTACAATGTTGAACATGGAGCTCCGCAGCAGACCACTCCTACGTGTGCGCATATAAACACAACGACTTCGTTAATGCCGATTTCTGTGGGCACGGGACGATCGGGATTCGACCGTCGATCAATCGAAATGTCGGCTCTTCGGGTGAGTCACATTTTTACCATGTTACATCGATGGCCGTCTGCACAAACGCCGTCATCGAGGTAAACGGCGGTTCGTAATGTGCAGCGCAGCATGGATGCAGGGTGGTGGGAGCGGTATTCTGTTATGGGAGACATTCTTCTGCGCTTGCACGAAACGTGTGATAGTAATGGAAGACACGCTGACAGCTGCTAAGTACCTGCATTCCTTCATGCTTGATGGCTTCCCCGACGGCGATGTGATCTTTAAGTAGTATAACTGTCCGTGACTCGGAGCCAAAACTATGCCAAATTGGTTTGAGCAACATTAAAGTGAACTCACATTGATGTGTCGGCGACCAAATTCACCTGATCTACATGCTATGGAAGCCATTTGGGTCGCTAACGGGCACCATCACTGAATACGCAAAGCAGCGGTCCGTTATTTACGTGAATTACATGACCTGTGCGTAGACATCTAATGCCAATCTCCACAAACTAAACACCAAACTGTTCGATTCCTGATATGGGGAATCAGTGATGTATTTCATTCCAAAGGCAGACAAACCAGCTATTAAACTTGTGGTCATAATGTTTTGGCTCACCAGCTTATGAATGTATGCATGTATGTTCCACATGTCCTCCTACATCAAACTTGGTTGGTTGGTTGGTTGGTTGATTGGGGAAGGAGACCAGACAGCGTGGCCATCGGTCTCATCGGATTAGGGAAGGATGGGGAAGGAAGTCGGACGTGCCCTTTCAGAGGAACCATCCCGGCATTTGCCTGATTTAGGGAAATCACGGAAAACCTAAATCAGGATGGCTGGACGCGGAATTGAACCGTCGTCCTCCCGAATTCGAGTCCAGTGTCTAGCCACTGAGCCACCTCCCTCGGTCCAAACTTGGTATACTATGACTTAGTCTGCAAAGAATCGCTGGTGAGGGGGAAAGGGGGGTTGCGATCTACATATGATGGGGGTGAGGGTGGGGTTGAAAGAGCAGTGTAGCCCACGATGCATGAATACTGATATTGTACTCATCCAGTATTTGAGGATGAGAGCACTTACAGACTTGCAACAGACTTCACACGTAATGTCAGACCTTTAAGAAACATTTTCTCGCTGACGATCACCACAAAATGGTGAATGGAAAAAAGTTTGTCGCTTATCATATTTTCGCTGTTCATGCGGAAAAACTGCCGCATCAGGCATGACGTTTCAATTTGTTATTTCTTGACGACACATTTCGCAGACGGTAGCCCTATATAACACTGGATGTACCTGCAGAATTATATCACTGTGCAGCACATAGTTCAGGAAATAACGACCTCAAAACATGAGCTGCTTGAAAATGAAACTGCAGTGCGAAATTCGCTAGACATAGAAGTGAAACACTGGTATGTGTACAGATACGTGCGAAATGAGTTAAATATACGTGAAATATATTTGACATGGGCGTATGCTATGCGTGCAGAGACACGGGAAAAAAAACTATTCCTAAACTCCTGGAACGATTTGGGTCAAATTCGGTACACATATCAGTTACGATCTGGAAAGAAATTCTGTAGGGGTAATGACCACCAGGTTCCTATTGGGGTAGGCGCGATAACGTGCATAGTGAATGGGAGAGGAGGAGATGGATAGATATAGTGAGGGGAAAGGGAAGGAGAGATGGCGATGGAGAAGGTGGACACAGAAAGGAAAGAGGGGGAAATGGACAATGACGCGGGCAGGATGAGAAAGGCAGAGGAGGAGGAGGAAAGGAACAGAGTGGAGGTGAAGGAGGTGGATTGATTTAAGACTGGAGTAAATGAGAGTACATACCCGGGCAACGCCAATTGCTCAGCTAGTAAAGAAATAAACATTCCCACTTGCCTATTGTCGTCTCATATGTTCTACACGATAAAGGATGACAGCCAAAAACAGTTGCAGGATAAAAATTTATTAAAATTTCTTGACCAAGGTTTCGGTACATATAAATATACCTTCATCAGAAGTAAAAAATCTGAAATTACATCATGTAATGGAGATTAATAAAACAATTGTGCCAATTATTAATCTCTATTACATGATGTAATTTCAGATTTTTTACTTCTGATGAAGGTATATTTATATGTACCGAAACCTTGGTCAAGAAATTTTAATAAATTTTTATCCTGCAACTGTTTTTGGCTGTCATCCTTTATCGTGAAGAATTTCAACAGTTGCTGTTGCAGCCATGTTTAAAATCTTGTCATATGTTCTAATTATTGAAACCTGCGCTGTCATCTCTGTTACCTCCACCTTCAAGTGTGTGCACGTTCCTCGGGACGCTTTTCCGGCCATATGTCCATATGACCTTTTCTACTCCTTGCCATCCGATTGATGATTTCCTGCAGTTTCTCCACAATTAGCAAAATCACACCGTATACACTGTCTTTATTCCCTGAATGAATTATCTTCTTGGCGAGTGTGCAATCTATCTGTCTATCTACCTACCTACCTAACAGCCTCTACGAGGGCGCAGTTTAACACAATGCGGTCAGCGGCCGCAAGCAGTCCTTTCCTGCACTGGGCGGCGCTGGTTGGCTGCAAGAAGAAAGGGCAGGTCCGCCGTGACAGATGGGACGCAGCACGCAAGGTTAGGCTAGGCGTGGCGTTGCCCTGTGGGCGGTGGGCGTGTCCACCGCCGGCAGCGAGGGGCTGCCGCTGTGATCCCACCGACGCGGTTAGGCCAACGCGGCGCTGCTCGCGTGTGCTCTCCAGCTTATCTGCCAAACTGTTCTTTCCACACTTCCTATCACAACTCAACCGTAGTAAATCATCTCCCGTGCATGCTAAGCACTTATTCTCTGCGGCTGAAGGACACGACCAAAAATTAGGACACAGACATGCAGACTCGCTTGGTATGAGTGCGTATACGCTGGTGGGCCGTTAATTGGAGGCGGGTTCTGCGTCAGAGTTGAAACACGGCCGCCGCCGAGGTAGCCGGCCGCTTCGTCGCGTCACGTTACGCTGTGATGGGGCCCTGAGCCTGGTGTCGAGCCGAAGCCCGGGCCGCCGGCGCTCTCCACTGCGGCAGCCGGGCTCGTGGGATGCTTGGCCCCAGAGGTCACACGTAACCTGAGACTTTAATTTCACGCCGTACGTATGTGGACAGCGGGTGCCTCGAATGGTGGAATAGGAGTGCAATGTGCAACGTTTTGTTGATGACAGGGGTTACCCTCGACAGTGGCAGCTTGTGTCAGTGGAGGGACGCGTCACGACCCAACAGTTCCACATCTACATCCAGATCCATACTCCGCAAGCAACCTGACGGTGTGTGGCGGAGGGTGCCTTGAGTACCCCTATCGGTTCTCCGTTCTATTGTTAGTGGAAAGAAAGAGTGTCGGTATGCCTCTGTGTGGGCACTAATCTCTCTGGTTTTATCCTCATGGTCTCTTCGCGAGACATACGTAGGAGGGAGCAATATACTGCTTGACTCTTCGGTGAAGGTATGTTCTCGAAACTTCAACAAAAGCCCGTACCGAGCTACTGAGCGTCTCTCCTGTAGAGTCTTCCACTGGAGTTTATCTATCATCTCCGTAACGCTTTCGCGATTACTAAATGATCCTGTAACGAAGCGCACTGCTCTCCGTTGGATCTTCTCCATCTCTTCTATCAACCCTATCTGGTACGGATCCCACACTGCTGAGCAGTATTCAAGCAGTGGGCGAACAAGCGTACTGTAACTTACTTCCTTTGTTTTCGGATTGCGTTTCCTTAGGATTCTTCCAATGAATCTGTCTGGCATCTGTTTTACCGACGATCAACTTTATATGATCATTCCATTTTAAATCACTCCTAATGCCTACTCACAGATAATTTATGGAATTAACTGCTTCCGGTTGCTGACCAGCTGTATTGTAGCTAAATGATAAAGGATCTTTCTTTCTGTGTATTCGCAGCACTTTACACTTGTCTACATTGAGATTCAGTTGCCATTCCCTGCACCATGCGTCAATTCGCTGCAGATCCTCCTGCATTGCAGTACAATTTTCCATTGTTACAACCTTTCGATATACTACAGCATCATCCGCAACAAGCCTCAGTGAACTTCCGATGTTATCCACAAGGTCATCTAAGTATATTGTGGATAGCAACGGTCCTACAACACTCCCCTGCGGCACACCTGAAATCATCTTACTGCGGAAGACTTCTCCCCATTGAGAATGATATGCTGCGTTCTTTCATCTAGGAACTCTTCAATCCAATCACACAATTGGTCTGATAGTCGATATGCTCTTACTTTGTTCATTAAACGACTGTGGCGAACTGCATCAAACGCCTTGTGGAAGTCAAGAAACACGGCATCTACCTGGGAACCCGTGTATATGGCCCTCTGAGTCTCGTGGACGAATAGCGGGAGCTGGGTTTCACACGATCGCCTTTTTCGAAACCCATGCTGATTCCTACAGTTGGAGCGGTTTTGTTCGTACGCTCCATTAAAGCTCTTCGCGCTGGTACTATAAGAGATCATAATACGAGGGTCGTTCAATAAGTAATACCCCACTTTTTTCTTCTCAGAACACGTTTATCGTTAAGACTCAGAATTTGGTGACTATATACATCAACGTGTCTTGTCCGCGTCCTATTTTTCTGCGTAGCCTCTATCACGTTCTACGGCCGTACGCCAACGTTGTGGAAGAGCGTGTATTCCCTGCTGGTAGAAGCTCTTGTCCTGTAATCGTAGTCATTTTTTCACTGCATGACTGAAACTCCCGTCATCTTCAAAGTGTGTTCCCCGCAAAGAATCTTTTAGCGGCCCAAAGAAATGGAAGTCCGAGGGTGCCAGTTCTGGACTGTAAGGTGGGTAAGGCCATGATGTCCAACCCAATTTGGCAAAATGTTCCCGGGTTCTCAAACTTGTTTGTGGGCATGCATTATCGTGTTGGAGCAAGATTTCTGTGGATTCTTGTCCGACAGAGCACGTCGGAAACGGTCCATGGGTTTATTCAGAGTTATCACTTACGCCTCTGAGTTGATGGTTAACCCTCTAGGCATCACATCCACGAGAATGACGCCATCATAATCCCAGAAGACTGTCACCATAACCTTTCCGGCAGAGGTGGTTGTCTTGAATTTCCTCTTTCGTGGTGAATGAGGATGATGCCACTCCATGGACTGCCTTTTTGTTTCCGGCGCAAACTGGTGCACCCAGCTTTCGTCCCCCGGTAACGATCCGTGACAGAAGGGCCTCTCCGTCGGTCTCAAAACACTACAACAATTCAGATGAAATGACCGCTCTTTCAACCTTGTGGTCAGCTGTGAGCATTCGTGGAACCTTTCGTGTGCGCCTCTTTGAATATCCGAGAGTCTCGATCATTGCAGACACACTTGCAATGGTGACCGACAACTCGGAGCCAACTGTTGAGTTGTGATGCGCCAGTCACAACGAGTAGTGGCATCCGCACGATTCAGCATCTCTGGAGCAGTGGCTGTGACAGGACGTCCCGAGCGTGGCTGATCATGGAGCTCTGTTTCTACATTTCCTGAGGCTGTAACTTTCTTTAGATATCGCCCACCTGTACTCCTATCAACTGCAGCGCCGCCATACACTGCACACAAACATTTATGGATGTTCACGACGGTTTTATTTTTCTGCAAGATTTCAGTAACAGCAAGCTGCTTTTAACGTTAGTCGTATATAGAAGCCACTTTGACGCTGTACTATGGTTCTGCTATCTGCCAGAACGGTTCGAAACTTCACCGGCGCACGGAGAAAACATCAAATGTGAAGCACCAGCACCCCGAACGTTTGTCTATGTATATTAATGGCTTTAAAAAAATGGGGGGCATTACCTATTGAACGACCCTCGTACTGATGATCGGAGTTTGCGGCAGCACAAGGCGAGGCGATGCGAAATAATTCGCTATCCACCCTGTTGTGTCTAGACAAGACAGCCTAGACACAATGAGAGGAAGCCGAAAGGCACGCGCTAAGCCAAAGCAGGATGGCGTGAGGTCTGGAACAGGATACGTAATGAATGCTATAAAGAAAAGTACGTAGCTTCTGGAATACTTAACTTTAATCCATCCTTTTGGTACATCTGGAGATTGTGGCGATACAAGTGAGACTCTTTAGATACCTGCAATGTTACTAATGGCGCCTTGCTAGGTCGTAGCCATTGACTTAGCTGAAGGCTATTCTAACTATCTGCTCGGCAAAGGAGCGAGGCTTCGTCAGTGTAGTCGCTAGCTACGTCGTCCGTACAACTGGGGCGAGTGCTAGTCCGTATCTCGAGACCTGCCTTGTGGTGGCACTCGGTCTGCGATCCCTGACAGTGGCGACACGCGGGTCCGACATGTACTAATGGACCGCGGCCGATTTAAAGCTACCACCTAGCAAGTGTGGTGTCTGGCGGTGACACCACACACCCTTCCTTAGTCTCTTTATTTACCTGCCGGCCGGAGTGGCCGTGCGGTTCTAGGCGCTACAGTCTGGAGCCGAGCGACCGCTTCGGTCGCAGGTTCGAATCCTGCCTCGGGCATGGATGTGTGTGATGTCCTTAGGTTAGTTAGATCAGAGCCATTTGAACCATTTTCTCTTTACCTTCTTACAAAAATGAGTGAAAGAACGTGTAAGTGTTTGGACTGTATAAAGGATCTAAAGAGAGATGAGTAGAGCGTGGTGGTTTTGCGAAGAGAAACCTTTGTGCAAGGTTGAGCAAAGAGGTTTTTAGAGGATTTCAAAACGTACAGATACTTTATGTAGCTATAGGAAACTTCTTCTTCCGCCGCCGCCGCCGCCGCCGCCGCCACCACCACCACCACCACCACCACCACCACCACCACCTGTGGTTCAAACTGGAAGACGCTGGCCTTAGGGTGCGGCATTCTTGGGCACTGTGTAGTTGTAGACACCAGATTTGGGATGTCTCCCCGTCGGGTGTACTAATATGATAAGAAAATTATATGGTAAATAGACTATATCATCTTGGATCACGCTTGAAACATATTAGTTAAAGTCAAAGGAGAACGGAAAATGCTCGAGCACCTAATTTTCGTGTTTTTTGACGATTTAGATGATTGTCATTAGCGTAGCTACGACAGTGCTTGGTGCTTGTTCCCAGCCTGGCAGCTTTCTGTTCAGAAATCAGTAGTTAAAACGTGTTCAGTTAAGAGAGCGGATAAAATGATTCATTCCTATGTACAAGTTTATACATTTTACTTTGTTTTGATGATATTTTCCTTGTGTGATTGTGTTGAGGGCACTTCGTGCTGAACACATATATGAGCCTCAAGCTACAAAATTTTGGAGTTTTATACACTGTCACCAACCGCTAATAATTGTTATATAACTTCCTGGCAGATTAAAACTGTGTGCCCGACCGAGACTCGAACTCGGGACCTTTGCCTTTCGCGGGCAAGTGCTCTACCAAAAGCTGTGAGGACCGGGCGTGAGTCGTGCTTCGGTAGCTCAGATGGACGAGCACTTGCCCGCGAAAGGCAAAGGTCCCGAGTTCGAGTCTCGGTCGGGCACACAGTTTTAATCTGCCAGGAAGTTTCATATCAGCGCACACTCCGCTGCAGAGTGAAAATCGCATTCTGGAATTGTTATATACGTTAGAAGTTTAATCACAATAGTCCAATGAGATCAATTTTAACATTTCGTGTTCTCGTGACGCAGAGACGAATAACGGTTCTCAACCGTGTTGGTAACATAGACGGACTATGAGAAGTCACTATAGTCGTGTAAGAATATTTGCTGGAACAGTAATTGGGTGGGATATAGACGGACCTGAGATAATTTTCCAGCATCATTTTGCGAATTTGGTATCGGTTCCTTTGTACTCGCTTTGCAACAACATGTTTAGCGCCAAATTAGGGAGCCAGCTCCCAATCGTCAGTAATCATTAGTGTTCATTCTTCATTAATGTTCGGTCCTTCCTAAGGAAAATAATAGCCCAGTGAGTGTATTTTTATTGATTTATGATTACTTTATTTCATGTTTTCTTTGTGAGGGTAGCGGTACCACATGGTCTGCCACTTGTGGTTACAAATGTTTCTACATCATACAGAGTTTCAGGATGCAATATCAGTTCAGTGAATATCAGAACCATTATAGCTCGGCTATGCAATCATTAATGTGTGGTAAACTGTGCTTGAATTTTCAGTGTTCGAATATTTGTTTAATTTCAAATTCGTGTTGGTAGCTCTTCTAAGAGAATTTTGTAATGTTTGTATAAGTTAAATTCAATGGACCGCCACAGTAAATTCTCTAAAAACATCACGCGCACTTAACGTAATTTTAACAATTCCAGTTAGCTATATTTACCATAAATCACGAGAGCGATCGTAGAGACAGTGTTGGAATACTTTTTCTGAAGTGATTAGTATATTTAAATTTCATCCAGTTCTTTGCTAATTTAATAAGTAGTAGTTTCCATTTTCTAATCATTGAAGTAGCAGTATTGGATTTTGAGTGCAGTTCTGATGGTCAGATCCGTACTCTGCTGATCTCCAATGCTTAGCCTTCCCACTGCAACTGATATTCGGTACGCACTATTTAACATAGACAGGTAGTATCCTGCTTGCCAGTGAGAACTTTGTGTTGTAGGGACGGGATTAATTACGTTATATGAAACCTTCCTCCTACCTAATAATGCGACGATATTATGTTAGCCCTAGGAGACCAAGATTACCCCCAACTGCGAATTATTATATGTAGTCTTGCACATGTTAAAGTCCTAATCTGAAGGGGAAATGAAACTATAATATGACTGCCAATTTGAGTAGTAAATTCTGTAAAGCAAGATCCCTGTGTTGCTCTCGATCTGATTTCAGTCATTCCCAGTCAAACTAAATTCCCAACAATTAAATGTATTTCTTTCAGGAGGATGACTGAGTAACTGAAAGAACTTAAGTAAGGGATGATAACCATTCATAGGTTGGTGGAAAACAGTTTGAGCAAAAGCAAATCTGTATCCCGTCCCTCTTTACTGATCGTGCTGACTGACGAGTGTCAGGCAGCGTTATCCGGTGTGCATAATTTCAATTAATCTTAGTGATGAAACTTAATTAATAGTATTCATTTAATTAATCGGGCCATAACTGGATAGGTACCTTGTTGTCACTAGCCATAGTAACCAGTGAGGGGTAGCTTGAAGCTATGGCCATCAAAACTATTGCCAAATGAGAGAGCCAAGCGTCCATAGCAGATATGAATGAAACTCAGACTCGACAATAGCAGATGATAAAAGTAGCAGGAACAAGCAATTAGAGGTGACTTTGCACAGTTACAAGAAAACGGTGTCGAACCATAACAGAGTATCGTATGCACGTGAACCACAGACCAACAGACATCAGCAGTGGCCTAAAAATGGTGAATATCTGATGAAAAGCGACAGAATGTCTGTTAGAAGGCACAGTTTACGTTGCCTGTAGTGCCATGGAAGAGTGGAATCAAGAAAAAGAAAATCTACATACACAGACCTTCTTCCACTCGATAATTTACAAAGCTCTCATGATCAACATATCCTCAAAACATTTTCGAAAGCTATTACTTTAACGTCACAAACAACAGCAAAGAAAAAAACAAATAATTCATCACAGCACGATGTAATGCAAATGATACTAGAACCACTGTAATCTGACATAAACAAAGTGGAAAAAAACTGATAGTTCATTTGAGACCTAACTTTAGCTGAAGAACCATAACACAATATATAAAAACCATGATTAACTGAGGATGACAAGCTGGAGCAAAATATAAGCTTTATTGCAAATCTCAGGCAGCCACATAAACTTTAGTTCCTAAAACTAAGCTACACATCTTCTCGGTTAATAAGTTTATAAGTATAAACACCATAATCTGAAAATAGTATATGTTTTCATACAAATTTCTTTGATTTTTATATAAAATAAATGAGCCCACTGACGATAGTAAACTTCGCCGAAACGTGTTTCGGTTTTTAAAGAGGAATACTTTTTGTTTAATTATAAACAACGATCACCGCTGAGTAGCAACCATGGCATCAGCAAGAATCCCTTCCTATGGAGAACAGAATACAGTGATCCACATGTTTGTGCCTCGACACAGTACACCACTGTGGACGCTCGAAACTCGAGAAATAGTTCGTAACTGACAAGTTCCCTGCGGTACGTTGCCTTGCTAGAATATGAGTACATAGAAAGACATCAACAGAAGCAAAACGAGGAAAATGGAATGTAGTCGAATAACACGGGTGATGCTGCGGGAATTAGACTGGGAAATGAGAGGCTTAAAGTAGTAAATGAATTTTGCTATTTGAGGAGCAAAATAACTGGTGAAGTTCGAAGTAGAGAGGATATAAAATGTAGACTGGCAATGGCAAGGAAAGTGTTTCTGAAGAAGAGAAATTTGTTAACATCGAGTATAGATTTAAGTGTCAAGAAGTCGTTTCTGAAAGCATTTGTATGGAGTGTAGCCATGTATGGAAGTGAAACGTGGACGATAAATAGTTTGGACAAGAAGAAAATAGAAGCTTTCGAAATGTGGTGCTACAGAAGAATGGTGAAGATTACATGGGTAGATCACATAACTAATGAGGAGGTATTGAATAGAATTGGAGAGAAGAGAAGATTGTGGCACAACTTGACTAGGAGAAGGGATCGGTTGGTAGGGCATATTCTGAGGCATCGGGGGATCACCAGTTTAGTATTGGAGGGCAGCGTGGAGGGTAAAAATCGCAGAGGGAGACCAAGAGATGAATACACTAAACAGATTCAGAAGGATGTAGGTTGCAGTAGGTACTGGGAGATGAAGAGGCTTGCACAGGGTAGAGTACCATGGAGAGATGTATCAAACCAGTCTCTGGACTGAAGACCACATCAACAACAGAAAGACCTCACGATTCTCGCAGTCTACAAACAGGGTAGCACCAAAATAAGTTTTGGAGGTAGTGTAACTGCTGGCTACCTATAGTGGATGAGTGGGGCTGTTGGTACGTGGGCCATGAATTTACAGCAGCGAACGGTATAAGAATCTTCTGATGGATCAATAGCATGCGTTACTGCACTTCGCGGCAACAAAATAATGCACCACTCCATCGTTTGGTTATTGTGTAGGTGCCCGCGATAAACACGGCACCTACTGCGGCCATTGGTATAACGGACAGTTTTAATACATCAGACGTTTCGCGCTATTGTCTGTCTCGTAACAGTAGCAGCAAAGGCGGCGAGGCGACTAGCTGGTAAACGGAGTACGCACTGCCGTTTGGAACTGCCCTGGGTAGACTGACATGCACTGCAGTGCCACTGCCGTAGAACGTTTTAGAGAATAGATACCTGCTCTGGTGGTCTAGTGGAATAGTTTATCGTGCTATATCATTACTGAATAGGGATCTGAGATTTTGTGTTGGGATGCTTTTAATGTCTAGAATTTCCAATGGCAGACGCAGCGAGGGACTGGGATGGCACTTTTTATTACCTACCCCCCCCCCCCCCACCCTCACCATCACCACCAGCCCCTGTCTTGTCGATCTAGGAAGAAATACATGTATGATTCTTGCTTGGAAAGCGAACTCACATCAGTCCAGCCTTGCTAGTCAGTCGGTCATCAGCGATATCAGTCAGAAGAGAACAAAGACCTACCTCTCTCTCTCTCTCTCTCTCTCTCGGTGTGTGTGTGTGTGTGTGTGTGTGTGTGTGTGTGTGTTTGTGTGTTTCTAGTGGTTTCTGTGATAACACATGTTTTAGCTTTTGTACTTCAGAACGTCCAGACAGACTTCTGGAACAGTTTCCGAGGCGCACTCCTTCCTTTGCAGCCGTCGAATTGCTGCCGTCTGCCGTCGCCGTAAAAACTTTCTCAATATGGTGCCTCCCCCGCCCCCCCCCCCCCACCTCCAAACACGGCTGGTGCGTGCCACGCAAAGCGCGCCCTCCCCCAGTTCCTTATCGCCCTTTCCCTCGGCACCCTTAGCACTATGTGCGACAGAAAGGAAGAAAGGCCCAAAAAAAAAAAAATTCCTACGTTTTCTACATCGTTGTCTTTTTAGCTTAACCTGTCAGTGGTCTCCCATTCGCCGTTTTATCCGACATCTGATTGCCAAAGCGGTAGTACATGCTAACGTTATTGATGGTTCTTCGCGCAACATGGCGTTTCTGGAATGGCTAGAGGCCCGGGCGATGTAGAATTCTTTGATATTCCGTGCCTCATTCGCGACATCTTTCTGCTGACGTCTGCCCATGGCTGCACAAGTGTATCTTTATGGAAGAAAAATTTATATTGGAAGCTGAGGTACGCATAAAGTATAGTCCACGTTCATGACACCCAAGATATCCGACTGATTAACCCTGTTTTCGGATGACTAAATTGGACAATTCGACAGCTTACTGACCTCATTTGACGGGTTCGAGGTTCTAAAACAGTTCAGATGTTACAGGGGTATCCAGGCGAATTAAAGTAAATAATGCAACTGCCGGGAGCAGGCCCTCTAGGACCGCGTAAGCTGCCCTGGATACGGTACTACTTCGTGCACCCGCGTTCACCTCGCGGTATTGGACTGTGTACTCGGAAACCCTTTAGTAATTTGCCTCAGACTCCAGTCACCACCGTGTCAGATTGCCGAAGCGGAACGGTCCGATATTTTACTGTTATTGTTGAAACTGCGTTTGTATGCTTGCCAAAATACTTTCGTCGACGACGGTAGGTAAATGGTGCTACCGAAGATTGTTACGCCGAAATGCAGTTGGCACTCATAAAATCCGTATAATGCCAGACCAATTCCATTTCCAGTTCAGAGTTATGCGGTGTCTGTAACCACGTCTTCAGCGACAGCCGTTAAGCTCCTCCCTCCATTTGTAGTATTACTGGGAATAACTGCACATTCCAAATGTTACTTGTAGTTAACTGCCTTTTTACGAGGCCACGAGAAACATAAATTCACAACCCTTTGCTAAACGCTCCTGCAGTGAAGGAAACAATTTCTTCTCCTTCCTGAAACCTTTCTGCGTATCCAGGTCGTTCGAAGGCACTCTTCCAAGCTTCGCTTATCTCCCACGGTCTGCCACTTAGCATCTCCTCCCACTGCAGTCCCCTTCGGTTCACATCACCCTTCACCTGGTCTCTCCATCTTGTTCGTGGCCTTCCGATTCTCCTCTTACCTAGGATCCCTCGTAGAAAGCGCACCGCTTGTATCCTGCTCAGATGTTTCTTTGACCAAGTCCATCATTATGATCCATAGCGCAAAACTCGCAGATACTATGACTTGTACATCATGACCTTTGCTTTGGCAGATATTTTCCAACTTATAATTATGTCCGATACACTATAATTTGATCAGTTCTCTATTCACTCCGAAATTTCGTCCTTCATGTTTCCCTTTTTGGTTAATTTACTCGCTAGATAGGCTACTTGAAAGCATGTGCTTCTTTTATAATTTTTCCATTGCAAGTTACATCCTTCATTTACTTTCATTTTTCCTTGTGATTTTAATTACTTCACTTCCTTTTAAACTCATTTCCATGACTGCTTCTTCAATTGCTCTCTGCCGGGTGTTATGTTGTGAAACATCCCCTTTGAAATATTAATGAATTACTGTGCTGATAAACCTCTTACGTTATTTGATTTTCAAACAACTGAGCAAAACTGAACGTACTCAGACAGTTCTCTCTTTACTTATTCTGATCATCACGAAACTGACACACAATACTTTTAGCGCAACGCAATCTGACTTTCAATAATCCCTACAAGAGAATGGCCCCGACTAACAATAACTTACACACCTTTCATGAATCACTTACTTCACAAAAATCTTTGTTACTCAAACTACTGCAATACAGCGTGCGCCAATACTGCCAGCCAGCTAAATTAAAGATTCTAGCAACTGAAGGCACTAATTACTGATAGGCATAGTTAGCAAATGAAAGATTTTGATAGAGAACAAACAATGTATTTACCTTAATATTGTTCAAATATATATATATATAAACAGTTCATGACATCCAGTCTTACAAATTTACTGTCTCTGATGGACAGACGTCCAGATCATCCGCTCTCAAAACTCCGCCATCTCTCTCCCCACATCCACCACTGCCGGCGGTTCACCTCCAACTGCGCAACGCTACGCGCTGTTCACATCCAACGGCCCGACACTACAATAGCAAATATTCCAACAATGCAAACCAGCCACAGACTTCACACAGCACAGTCAGTGATTTTCATATAGATCGCTACGTGGCGTTACAAACATAAAAACCTAAACAGCCTACTTACAGTTGTTCTTCCAATTTCAGCTCATTTTTTTTCCCTACTGAATACGTCATCTGCATTCGCTACGATTTTCGGGAAAAAGGAAACTAGTCAAGAATTTGCAAAGAATATTATTGCATTCTTCTTTTAGGTAATATTTCCGCAGAAATACTATGGAGTTATAATACCATTCAGTAAATACGGAAAACCCCATGAATTGTACCATAAGGAACACGCTAGTTCAGGAAAGCAACGCAGCTGATCTTGATGTGCTCCGTGCTTGGTTCTTCAGAGAGGCATGGAAAGCCATGCCGTAGGAAGGTCCAATCTGACTATAAATCCTAGGTGTCGTAGAAAAGCTGTGGAGTTAAACTGCCTTCGAAACTTCGTTACAGGCGACGTAGATTTTGGTACCCAATAAAAGAGTGACGACATTTATTGTTTGTTCTCCGGCAGCGGACAGTTGTGTAACACCCATTCTGAATCTGTTTCTGAAACACAGCGTGCGCTTTGATGGTGGAGAATAAACGAACCTCGCGACAGTCACTAATTGGCTGCTCCGTTATTGTAGTCACGTCAGACGCCCCCCCCCTCCCCCCCCCCCCCCAACCAACCCGCGCGAACTTGAACAAATTGCCGGTCACCTTTGAATTCAGAAAACTGGGGTAATGCAGAGCTTGCGTGTTACTGCAGAAAGCGCGCACAGGGGACGAGAGTAAACATGTTTACTTCCTTCCGTTTCCTGCACTAATGACGCACTACTTTCAGGAGTGAGACGTAATACTTCAGGGGTAACGGCCGCTGCTGTCAGAATTACTTTTATTTTCCACTTCTATTTTTAAAATCAAAAATTACGGGATTGGCAACACTCGCGATATTTTCGCTGAAAAGCAACCGGTTGGGAAGCACCATGACCTTTTCCCTAAAGAAATTCTGTTGTGCGACGCCGGGTGGTTAACCATAGTTAATGTTCCTTACTTGCAACAACACGGCTCGCGGTATTAAATGACTTCAGACATCTGCACATTTCAGCAACGCGCGTAATACATCGCCTGCGATCCACTAGAACATTTTTCAGCACGAAGAGCCACTGGCTTGCCGATTGGGGAATCGGCTTTGCTGTGTCATCAACTGCAGTTACATTTGAGCAGAGTCTGAATTAAATAAAATATCCCTA